>NW_026848223.1:0-1280111 GCF_030549165.1 Lasiosphaeria miniovina | reverse complement strand
CTGAAGCCGACCTGGGGCACCGAGAGGGTGGTGCTGATAGTGACCGTGGTGCTGGAGCTTGGGATAGTGACGCCTGCCGAGTCAGTGCAGGGCACGACGACGGTCTGGTCCACGGTGATTGTCGTATACACGGGGGCAACCGCGGTCGGCGTAGCGCTGACAGTGATATATGTGGTCACGGTGGCACCAGTGGCGATGGCAGGGTTGGTTGGGACATACTGGGCGCAGATACCCTGGAAGAAGATGACTGCCTCGGACACGATTTGATCTGTAGCCCCGTGTGCGTAGATGCAGTTGAAGATGTTCTTGACGAAGATCTCGTCGGGGCAGTAGCATCTCGAGTCCGAGTTGTCAGAGCAGCCAACGCTGAACATGAAGGTGCTCAGGCAGGACGGTACAACGTCGGGGCAAGGGAGCGTCTCCACGGGGGCAACAGAAGTGGCAGCGCTCGTGGTGCCAATGACGGTAGTCGAAGTTGTGCCAACATCAACAGAGGCAGACGAGGTCGTGCCGCCAACGGGTGCCACTGATGTCGTGCCAACATCAACAGGGGCAGACGAGGTCGTGCCGACAACAACGGGCGCCGATGAAGTAGTACCAACAACAACGGGTGCAGACGAAGTCGTGCCGACAACGACGGGCGCAGATGAGGTAGTATCAACAACGACAGGCGCAGATGATGTGGTAAGAACGCTGGTCTGGGTCAGGGTGACGGGGCATACTGTCGTAGAAACAGCAACAGTAACCACGGTGGTGACAACCGAGTTGGCCGGGCAGTTGGGGATAGTAGGTGCGCAGCTGGTGATGGTCTGGGTCGAAGTAGTGAAGACTGTTGACGTGCTCTGGGTAACAAAGGTGGTGGTGACAGTGCTGGACGAAGACACGACAGCGGGTGCGCTGGAGCTGGCCGTGACAGGAGAGTTGCTGCTGACTCCAACAGGAGCAGTGCTGGTGGTCCCGGCGGCCGTTGTGCTGGTAGTGCCGGGAGCAGTAGTGCTAGGGGCGGTAGTGCTGGGGGCTGTGGTGCTAGTAGTACCGGGAGCTGTGGTGCCAGGAGCAGTGGTGCCAGGGGTAGTGGTGCCGGGTGCGGTAGTGGTGGCAGGCTTGGTGGTAGCAGGCTTGGTGCTAGAAGCTGTGCTACAGTCGAAAGACACGGTGGGAACCTGGACGCTGCAGCTGGGCTTGGGCTTGTTGGGCTGAGGGGGGTAGACGATGGTGACGTTCTTGGCGCCGCCGCACTGCGAGTTGACGACAGTGGTGCCGGACTTACTACACGGGTTACGGTGCTTGCAGGTCGAGCCGTCAGGCATGTCGTAGTGGAACTCGAGGTCACAGTCAAACTCGGGCTTCACGTGGATAGAGCCGAGGGAGAACTTGTCGACGGAAGCTCCGCAGCCGAACGATGGTGACGAGGCCTTGTCCGAGTGGCATGTGCCGCCGATAAACTTGGACGAGGTCCGGGGCTCAAAGCGCTTTCCGGACGAGGCCCCGCATTGGAAGTTCTTGAAGGTGAAGTCGTTGTACTGGAAGACAGGGCCGATGTTGAGGTCGCCAAAGTTGAACCCGGGCTTCTGCTTGTCGGTACACTTGTTGTCCGTGTTGCTTGGGCAAGAGAATGGCGGTGCTTTGTTGAAGCCCTGGATGACTGTGTTAGTCACCGAGACAGAGAACGGAAGGCCGAGTGATGATTGTCTGACATACCGTTGCCACTACGCTGGACGCGAGGGCGAGAATGGAAACGACGTTCTTCATGTTGACATCGGTGTGTACCGAGGTACTAATACTGTATCTCTGTGTATATATAGAATGTTCAAGAACAGAAAGTGAGAGGCGTAAGCGATAGTGAGAAGGGAGAGCGAGTCTTGCGCTTTCAGTCGGATGGGCTGATCAGTTCGTAGTAGTGATGTAAGATAGATATCAACGAGAGTATCCAGAGAGAGGAATACCGAACAGAACGAAACGAAGGCAGAGAACAAAGGAGCGAGTGGCTTTGCTTCTCTCCACAGGAATAAGAGACGAGGTCAAGATGGGGAATAGGAAAAGAAAGAGCTGTTGCATGAAAGTATCAAGAGAGCGGGAGGGAACAACCAGGAGGGCTCGGCGCCGTTCATATACATGCGTAGCACCCACTCCCCACGATCCCTACAGAGCAACCGCACGATAGTTTGGACTCTCTCTGTACCTGGATGGACTCACATGGCCACAGAAAATGGACCACCCACCCGACGACAGGGGACAGGGGGGAGGGGGTCGAAAGAAACAAGGACGACTAGGGCCCTGTCAAGCCGAGTTCCCCACAGCCGACCTGCAGAGGGATGGGTCCCAGGGACACGATCGATCCTTGCAGGGGGGCCTAGATAGGATGTACACAAGTCTCCGTTATACCTCCTTGGGCATGAACCGGCCTACCGAGCATAAGAGAGGTACCTACCTGACTTAGGTACGGTGCCTGACTTGCCTGGACTAGGACTAGGCTATGCATCTTCCCATGAAGGGAGGCCGGTACTAGTAGTGTAGTAGACATCGTCTACTTAGTACATCTGAGCCTGTCCGCGCCGTGCAAAATAAAGACGGCCAGCCAGTCGGAACTCATGGCTAGCGAGGTGGGCAAAGGCGAAGGCGAAGGCAAAGGCGACAACGGATGACGGACGGGTGATCTGAGCTGTGGACATGTCCTTCCTACCTGGGTGGAGGCGCGAAATGCAAGCAAGCATTTCACGCCTCCTAGAGCAGCCTACTGGCTGTTCCACTGGCTGTCAGGACTCGAAAGACGTTTAGGTAGAATATGCACCGCGGTTGCGGACAGCGCAACGCGCTAAAGTTGCGTTGCTGCGTCTGTCACTCTATTTTGGCGATACAGCGCCCATACAATGGAAGTGAGTCAAAAGACAGCGACTCAGCATAAGAGGTTGAGGTTGAAGCCCCACTCTTTGGCAGACGCTCTTGCCGTGGGTTGCGCGCGGCTCCCTGCCAGGGGTTGACAGGGGTCTGGAGACAACCATGGCCAGAGGCCCGGCGACATCGCAGCCCTTGCCTGGCCAATCGGCTCCATGATACAAGACTCTACTCCGAATCTCACACCAATCCAGGAGAGATCCAGTGGCTTGCGCCTTCCCGAGTGAAGGAGTCAGGAACAGATTAGGTAACGACTTCAACATTGATGGTGTCGATGAGTCCGAAGAGTGGAAATATTACTGTACCTATTGAAAAGAAGACAGAAACAGAAGCTACCAGCGGCAGAGTTAAGATTAGTTTGCGTCGGCGCCAGATAATTGACCGAATATTTGCATTGCGGCTGCTGGGCTGCGGCGAACAAGCAAGCTCTCGCAAAACCCCATCATGATTCTCATCGCATGAAAAAAGCGCCATCACAGCCTCCCTTCTCGACCCTCCGTCCCTACTGCTAACCCGCGAGAGTGGTGGAGCTGTGGAGCTGTGGAGGGTAGGAGGGAGGTGGGCGGGCTACCTGAAACAAGATCGGTCCAGCCACATCGAGCCACGCTACTGCAGGTACGTGTGTACGAAAGGCTCTCACACCTCCAGGTTGCTGCGCCCACAACCCAACACACCGTGTCCAATCGGTTTTGTCTAGATGCAGAGCTCTAAACAGCAACGTCATGGAGGGCGCTCGAGGCTCGAGCGAGGGATACTATCTATACGAAGTAATGTACACGTGAAGTTGGATTTGTTAGTCCTCGCTCCTCAGGCCTAGCTTTCCTAACCAGGAAGCTAAACCGCCTCATGCGCCTTTCGGCATGGATGGAACACGTAAAGTGTGCCTCGCGGCTCAGGCACCTGGGTCCCGAATGACACCAGGTCCCGGGTTTCGATGTGTGTACTCACTGTCGGTGCAGCTGGGCACATTATCTAATCCCACCCCAACGGCAACGTGATTGATTCTGTCAAGGCACAGCACTAAGGCACCTAGTGTAGACGATTGGCAGTCTTCGCTTGATCGAATGCGACTTTGCTGCCCAGGTAATTATTACAACAGCTCCATTCCTTATGTAAATTTCGTAGGAGTGCTAGACCTTCCTCAGGTTGAGGACGAGCCCGAGCACCTTTGGTCAAAGCCAGTGTCAACATTGTTAGTCAACGGCGCTTGAAGACGGTTGGGGGTTAGAAGTGAAAGCTAGAAGCGAGCGCGAATCGCAAAGAACAAAGCTGCCGGCGCTCGTCAAAAGATGCAAAAAGAAGCTTAGGGAAAATTGATTGGAAGCTACCGTCGTGTTTCGTTCTTGCTTGGGCGCGAGGCTGTTTCATGTTCAGCGACTCCTGGTTGATAGCCAGGGTCATCTGAGCTTTGACGCTGCAGCCAATGAGCCCACCTGGCCTGTGCGGTAGCTTTCTGGCCGCTTCTCACTCAGCACTGACGGGAGCTCTGCCTGCCCTCACTCAACCTCGAGTCAAAATCACACACACAAAAAGCCAAAGACATCCGAGCCAGCAGCTACTGCGTAAAGACAATTTCGCAAAAGCACGTCGCCACCGTCACTGCGACCGCTAGACAGGTGACAGGATGGACCTCGCGGCCTGTGCGCTCATTACGCTGCGTATCCATCCGTCTTTAGCATCCCAACTCAATTCCATCCCGGACTTCTCGTAGGTCGGCACTACTCTCTCAGAAGAGGCGAAATCCTGCTCTGTGGACTATGGAGCAGTGGGCAGGCAGTGCAGCTTCGGGCTGCACAGACAAGGTGGTGGGCTGTTGCTGGAATTAGCGTGCTATCAACTCAGACCACAATTATACTACTGTCACTGCTAGCGATTTAGCGCCTTGTTGCCGCCCATCCGACACAAGCGCTTTGTTCCAGACTCCAGACTCCAGACTCCAGCGCTGAGACCTGCCCACCCGTACTGCAATTTCCTCGGAGCCTGGCGGCCGGTCACGAGTCGGAAGATTCGATTTCGAAGATTCACCATCTCGCATCGGCGACGCGCCAGCCGGAAGGCCCGCCGCTTCTGAAATGATTCGTACATACTACCTACCCGCCAACGCCCTGGCTTGACAAGCTGAAGCCTGGCTGCTGCCATTTTTAGCACCGGCAGCCCTCTCGCCTTGTCTCGCCTCGCCTTGCCCTGTCTTCCACTGCATAGCATAGGCCGCCACAATGAACAAAATGTTCCGATGGGAACGGCAGCCGCGCGATTGCCCGGGGAAACCTGAAAGCCCACAAGTCAGGCGCTCAGCTCGCGGCTCTGATGAGCTCATCGCTTCTCAACAACCAACTGATGAGCCTCTGGGGTGAGCGCTGTTTCTTCCAGACACGCGGCGAACCGCCAAAGATCAGAGTGATCGACAGGCACAGCTCTTGACAAGAGCAACAAGCCGTTTCGACACCACCAACAAAGAAGCCCGGCTTTTCCAAAATGTCTCAGACCCTGGCGCTTCACATCTAACATCCCGCTGAATACGAGAAACAGGTGCAAGAACCACCTCTTGCAGCTGTTTGTTGCAGTGTGCACGCTAGGTACATACATGCTGTCGGTGACAGACGCATCGGCCTCCTTTTTTTGTCTCTGCCTCGTCTTTTGCAGCCGGCACCTCTTGGCCCTCCTCATCCCGGCGACGGTCGGATCCCGGCTCCGCATTGGGAACTCGTCCAGCCGTCAACGTAGGAGCCACCGCTATCTTGAGCAAGTCCCGCGTCGTCGCTTGTGTAGTGGAAAGCCCAGAACGGCCGTGGCTCCAAGGCCATGTTTCCAAGTCGAGACTAGCGGTGCAACCTCTTTAGAGAGAGGGCTTCTCCAAAACAACGTGCCCTGGTTCAGGAGGCTTTAGAGTTGTTTCGAGCCGATGCTACTCCGTACCTTACACCACATGTGCACCATACGCAGTACACCCCCCCCCCCCGCTCATGGTGACATTATCTGCATGCAAGCTTGATTTTTCTCTCTGCAACAGGTCACCAAGAGGCCATGGCTTTTGAGTTGCACCACGCTGAACTGCTCTCGAACCCCTTTTTGTCCCACGAAACCTCGTGCCCCGTCGCTCGAAACGGCGGCCCCAGAACTGGTCAACCTTGGGCAGCATCTTTATGCCGTCGGATCCTCTTCTCTCTTATTTATCGGGCGAAAACGCCAAGACGACAGAACTCAACTGTTTGTTAATGATCCTACTCGAGGCAGACAGTTCTTGTTTCCTTTTGGTTTGGGGTTATTGCTCTCTTGATGTTGACTGCTCAGAACTGGGAATCTGTCCAGGGCAATGGTTTCTGCCTGTGCTGATCAAGTAAACCCTTCTGACAAGACAGATAAGAGAGAAAATAAACAAATCACACATCCCCATCGTGCATAACACGAGATCATTCCCTGCGAGGCTATGTTTCACGAACGTTGCCGTTCCCGTATCAACAACACCGGCAACGCCACCATCAAGCCTAACCCTTCCTCCCAGCCTTCCTCATCAAGGCAGCCGGCCCAGATATTCTACACTACAGTCTGCCCAGTGTTTGCCACGCGCGCTGTGCCTGAAAGGCTGCCTAGTGGCTATCGTCGGGCCACTCTATTGCCTCGTGCATCGCGAGGTGCAATCCTCTTCCCAGCTAATTACGAGATGATGTCTGGTGTTCTATTTTTGCCTCCGTAAAGGATTCTTCCAATATTTGGCATTTTGAGTGATCATCTCTCGAGACTCGCACACTTTTCTTGCGAGAAGAATCTTGGGGCGACACTTTCGCGATAATCCAAGCTAGTTTCCGGAACTATTGAGCGGCACGGCGGCGCCGGCGCGGCGCGGCACGCTGGGGAAGCCAAGAGGCGGATGCGGCGAGACCATGCTATCAGTGGAGAGAGGCGGCAGAGAGACACGAGATTGGCATGGTTAGTGCGTGGCCCTGCTGCGCGCCGTAACTCCTAGAGGAGGTGGTGCGTGGTTCTTTTGTTGTTCTTCTCCGGAAGGAATTATTCAATCAATTGCCATTGTTTCCCGGCGAGCGAGTCCACGCCCCCGTCCCACACCTAGCTAGCCACGACGTACGTGCGTGCTTACTCCGTGAGGTGCGTATCCCCAGTCTCGACGGCGCGGCACGGTGGTGGGTCTTGTGTTTGTTGGCCGGCCGGGCCGGCTTTTTCCCTCATGTGGCCCCGTTTGAACTAGACTCGACGGAGTTGACCGTGTCAGACCTGCGGAGACTTGAGACTCGCGCGGGCAAGAAAAGAGCCCCAATCGGGCCGGCCGGTCGCCCAGCCGGCCGCCCAGCCGGTCTGCATCGTCCCAACGGAAATGCGAAAGCGCGGCTCGGCCTGTCGCGCTCGTGTGTGGCTCTCGTGGTTTAAATAGCGGCGAAGCCCAACATCTCTTGCTCCTTCTTACACCCTGCTGTCTCATATACAGGCACATCAAAACCAACCATAGCGCAAATAATACCCTGTCGCACAAGAGACAAATTGCCGCAGACAGCGTTCCGTGTATAGAAGAATAAAAAACAAGAGAATAAAAAAGAGCTACTACTACCACAATGGCAACACCGCAGACCCCCCCTGGCCAAATCTCGCCCACGGCAGCGGCGGCGGCGGCGGCGGCAGCGTCGCTAGACAGCATCTCGGCCGACATTGGCAGCCAGATCCTCGCGCAGCTGGAGACGATCGACGAGCGGCTGGGCGACCTGGAGACGGCGATTGAGGACCTGTCCATCATCGTCGAGGACCACTCGTTCACGACCGAGGACCGGCTGACGGCCATCAAGAAGCGCCTGGGCCATATTGAGCGCCAGGAGGAGCTCGTCATGGCAGAGATGCACATTGAGGAGACAGGCGACGACGCAAAGAAGCAGCTGCCGCAGACGCAGACGAAGAAGGGCAAGAAGGCGGCTGCTGCTGCTGCTGCTGTGGATAAGCCCGCTGAGAAGAGGCCGGATGCGACAAAGGAGGACCAGCAGCACGGCTCCCTCGAGGCCTTCATCATCGGCGACGACGAGGATGACGACAAGGCCCCCGCCGCCGAGGCGAAGCCCAAGAAGGACGCCCCGTGGTTGGGTTAGAGAGAGAAGAGCACTAAACTCTGCCTACCTACCTGCCTGCCTGTCTGCCTACTTGCCCTTGCCCCCTCTGTGTGTGATATGCATTCCCTAGACATGACATGGGATTTAGACAGATGGGGGATTAGAAAACGCTTCCCTCCCCCAGGCCGTTTGTTTTGATAGTGGCGAGAACGTAGAAAGAAACGAAATGTATTGTAACAACAGAACAGAACGAAGGTCATGCTCGCTGGATTTGTTCCCACCAGTGTTCGGTGTTTTTGATCGAGCGATGTTGTGAAATAGACGATTTGTGTTCCTATCATCTTGGACGTGTCTTTCTCGGACGCGGCTTTCCTTTCCCCGTGCATGCAAATATATGTTTATGGATGTTCGCTATCCCAACAACAGCAGCCTTTCCTCAGTCAGAAGAGTCTGGTAGACGGAGCGGTCGTACACATACACACGCACTCGGTGGGACTGGACCGGTCAGCACGCTAGCTGGTTGTCTTGGGCTCATGACGATCTCAGGTGGGGTTGAGGCTAGAAAGGGGGAGAGGGGAAAGGGGAAAGGGGAAAGGAGAAAGGGGGGAGAAAAAAGCTGTTTCTACTCTGCACTAGCTCCCCGCCTACGCACCGCTTCCACTCCGCCTGGCTACAACACGCAGCTCAACACCCCTACTAGGACTTAAGGTGATTAAAGTAGGAAATCCTCGGCATACTCCTCATACTCTTTCATAAAGTCCTCAATGCTAAACTTATTCCCCATCCCCATTTCCTCCAGTATAGCCTGCCCCGCATCCATGTACCCTGCCTTGAATGCATCGTACAGTTCACGGCTCTTCATATAGTGCGGAATAAAGAGTTGGTTGTCACCGGTGACCATGGCGCCCTTGAATGCTTGGTATACCACATCCTGGTCATCTGAGAAGTCCACCAAGCCACACTGACCGAAATCGAGGAGATAGAATCTAATGGCGCGATGCTGGAAATCAAGGCCTCCCTCAACCTCATGCTCAACAGCCGATGAGCCAAGGACGAATTCGACATCGTCACCGTTCACGCCCGCGCCCCAGTGCATGATAGCGAACGCTTTGCCCATCGCAGATGCGAGTCCTATGACTTCCAAACCCAACTCCTGCATCGGCTTCAGATACAGTGGGAAGTTGCGCAAGGAGAACCCCGCCCTCGTGAATACGCCATTGTCTCTGCCGAGATATGTTCGTGCAAGACAGTGCTTGTTCGGAGTGTCATTGAGGATGCTGTCTAGCAGAACGGAATCGGGGAGAGGGAAAGATTGGAAAAGGGAAAAGAACTGGGGGTTAAAATTTATTAGTAGGGGGAAAAAATTGAAGGAATATTTAATTAATCTTCCCTATCATCAAGGTTTGGCGTGTTCTTTCCAAGGCTATCGGCGGTAGGTGCGTCATCTCCAGTCTCAACGAACCTTCACCTCCCAACGGACTTCCCACACCGATATGGTCTAGTTTGCTGGCGAGATATTGGTAATAGTCAACACCATCAGATCATAGCCTTTCACCACTACGTCTGTCATTACCAGTGGATGCAAACCGATCCAACAGGTCGGTCCATCTAATTCTCCCCAAGTTTCAACATCGACAACAAAATCTACTTCAGTCACATTAATAACTGCAACTATCACAAGGACATCCTCAATTACAGTTACTGAGACGCGCACCGATCGCCCCCTCACAACCAAGCGATCCGCAACAGTCGCAACCTTGTTCATAACAACCGGGCGGACTGATATTTCCACCAAAGGCACCAATACGCTTATCCTATCTTATTACGTCCCAACTGTTTACACTAATACGATCACTAGTGCCAGCGTTTATTCCCGGTCTAAGACGACACAGGTCTGCATGTGGACCTCGATTAGAGATTTGTACATTCCGTGGCAGTGTAGATATTGTGAGAAAACCCCGATCTACCTTCCCTTGGCTTGTCTCATGCCGACAACAGGAGGCCCAGGTTCGGGACCGCTTCCTCTCTGTCCGTCTTGGGGGGGTGGCTGAATGATTTACTGGAATTACGTACAAGGTGTGCCTGTCTATTACGCCAATTCTCCTGCTCCGAGTTTGATGGTGCATGTATTTGGCCTGCTTGACTGGTTGGATTGACACCCGCCAGATCAGACAACTCCTTTAGAATGTATCTTAGTTGTAACAAGTACAGGATGCCGCAGGCCTTGTCTTGCTTGTTATACTCCAACCACAGCGGAAACCATCTTCCTCTCCCGGGTTTCTCTTTTATTGCCGTTCGGAAAAGAAGGCGAACAAATAAGAAGCAGGAAACTAGAAGGAAAAAAAAACTCATGTCGGTTTTTAGTGACTCTTGTTGATCCGAGCTACCTTATCTACGTCCATCTACGGTTGGTCCGCCATCCTAGCAATATCAAATATGTGTATGTATGTAGCTTGTGTCCAGACCGAAAATCAGGTAGAGAGAGAGAGAGAGAGAGAGAGAGAGAGAGAGAAAGGCTTGTAGCGGCCTTCCTTCTCTCGGTTATCTAGAATCTACCTAGGCAGGCAGGTTACGTTTTCCGTTGCTCACCCCAGGCCCTTCCTTTTCTTTTCTGCAAAAAATACACTTCTACCTGCACGTTCACTCTCTGCGCACTCGCGAACCACAATCAAACGACCTCGCGCTTCCTTCTCAGGACCTATGAGTTTAAACTCGGGACGATTAGCCCCCCCTTTCTCTCAAAAAAGGGGAAAAGTGAGTGTACTGCGGTTGAAACCTACCCTGTCGTGCTGTCTCCCTCTCGGGTCTACCTTAGGACTTACTATTACGGGTCTACCTTAAGGAGAACTTTAATATCTACTTAAATAGCTTAATTATAAGAGTACAGAGAAATAAATGGCGCACTGCTTCTAGTTGTGGGCCTTATAACCACTGTGGTTTTTGCCTAATGGGTTGTCGTATATCTGCGTCTGTTGTGTAGCACTGCTAAGCAAGAAGTCGGGGCTTAGATTTGAGTCGAAATGGATGTGAAGATGTGATGCTTTGGGGAATATCTCGGCTATGGCAAAGAACCGGGTTTTCTCGATCGTTTTGCGGTTTGAAACGAAGTGGTCTCCGTCGGTCCTCGTATCGACGTGGTACAACAACGACATCGCGCACGAGGGCCGGCGGCTCGTGCTCACGGCCGTCGGCGTACCGTGTACCAACGTCATGGGCCCCGTGTCCAAGGGGGACTTCCCGCGCAGCCGCCTCGGCGAGAAGCAGCGCGGAAAGATTCTAGCGGGCTGGGTCAGCCGCAAGATGAAAACCATGGCCCAGTTCGCCATCAAGGACATGGACGCGTTGCTAGGACCGCCCGGAACCATCGGACTGAGCGAGCCAACCAGCAGCATCTTGGGAGTGCCCGACGCGGCCGGCGACCACCGCATCAACATGGGCAGCTTCCGCAGCTCGAGCGGCGGCCCGGTCCCCGGCGGCAGGAGCCCCGTAACGTAGAATTGTGTCGAGGTACATACATGCTATCTAGGATAAATAGACAATGGACAGATAGACTTGGTTACGATGGGGGTCCGTACAAAGTACAAAGAAAAATAAGAAAACACATCTTCCACTAGAAGATCCACGACGTGATATCAGTAGCTATCTGGAATCGGCACTACCGATGGACATATACGGCCGAGCATCCCCCCCAGCAGGGCTAGTGAGAACAGCAGATCACGAGAGGCACCTGGTGAGCAGCAGATCCGGATAGATCGATTGCCAACGTGGGCGTTGTATTTTTCGGGGGGGGTAGATTGTCACGTGATGGGACAGCCCGAGGTTACCAATTAGTAGAAGATACATCAATCTACATTCAATCCACATGGAGTTGCGAGAGAATGGGCGAGAGACTTGTTACACCCCAGCCCAATCTCCGCCGTCATGTTAAATAACTCGTGCCAAATAGACCATCCGCCCGAATTTTCAGAAACAAGATATCGTACAGTACATCTACTCTCCTTTAGATGGAGACTAGGGTGTGGAAAGAAAGGGGGACCAAGAAGCCGTGTTCCTCCCGACATTAGAACCAGACGCTGCCGTCGGTCGAGTACGAAGACGACGAGGCCTTCGAGTCGGCCCTGCTCTGGCTCCCGCCGTACTCGCTCTCGCTGTCGTTGTTTAACGCGACCAGGAGCGGAGAGTTGGCGTCGTCGTCGGCAGCGGGGGTCGTCTCGTCCGGCCAGCCCGACTCTATACGGGAAATTTTCTGCGCAAGCAAGTAAGCCTCTTCGTACTTTTTCTTCCACAGGCTGTCGTCGCGTTGCTCCTCTTCGAATAAACCGAGGTAACGATCGGGGATGCGCCGCGGCCGGCCGGTAGTGGAGTAAAGGTCGATAACATCATTACCATCATCCTCCTCCTCCTCCTCCTCTTCTTCTTCTTCTTCTTCTTCTTCTTCTTCTTCTTCTTCTTCTTCTTCTTCTTCTTCTTCTTCTTCCTCCTCCTCGTCTGACGAGAATTCAGAGTCGCTGACGAGGTCTGGAGGCATGCTCTCAGCAAGTTTCTCTTGCGGATCGTCATTATAGTAATCGAGTATATCACCAAGTTCTTCCTCGTCTTCATTCACCGCAGTGACATGTTCAACATGCTCGGGCGCACATTCTAGTACAGCGACATCGGCGTCGACACCGAACCCTGGGTAAAGAGATCCTCCGCCACTGGGTCCAGAAACGAGGGTCGACTGACTCCAATGTGACAGAAGGATACTCGATTCTCGTCTTTTCGTTGGGTCAGCGACGCGGTCAGGCAACAAGTCGGTAATATCACGCTCGATCCTATCGAGGTCCGGTATAAGAGCTGTCTCACCAATTGCCGACGTTCCGTGAAGCGTCCCAAAATGCTTCTTTATCGATGGGGAGAGGCCGGCACGGAAGAAGAGGTCATAAACATCGCCTGGCCCTTCATCAACGTTAGCTTCATGAACTGCAGCGAACTGGCCGTAGGGATTGGTGATGTCAACGCCTATGGTACCAATGTCGGCCATAGGAGCCGTCTTACCAACTCTCGTGCTCTCCCTGGTTGGGGTGTAGTCTTTGCTCGTCCACGAAGTGAACTCGGCCTCGTCCACGGCTTCTCCGCACAGAGCCTCGAGGGTCTCGAGATGGGCATTCGGCTTATCCTCACTGGTCGAATTCGAGACTCGCCGAGCCGCGCTGGGGGGGATGTCTAGAACTTCCGCAATCCCTCGAATCTGCACTGACGCGCGGCTGGATCTTCGGTCCGCTGATATAGTAGACTCGGATCCAGAGCTCGCCCACTTGATAGTCCTCACTCTAGCGTTCTGCGCCCTAAGCAGCCTCGTCTCCATAGTATCCGAGTCGAAATATGTTAGCCGGTCGACGAGGGCAGTGAGCTCGAAGCGGATGTCTGTCGGGTCTTCTGGAATAGACCTGCCGAATATCACGTCGGCCGGAACCTCATGAGCAGAGACGGGCTCTAGTAGTTCCATTGTGTTCTTGTAAGCCCAATAGTTTTTGATGGCAGTCAGATTTCGAGTGTTGTAGCCCTTGAAGACGGCGCGACAACCCGCGCAAAATCCCATGACAGCCTCTCCTGTCTTGGTCGAATTCTTGGCGCATATCTTGGAAGGCCGTGTGCTAAACCACGAGAGCAAGGGGGATTTGCCACCGCTCTCGGCAGCGTTGCGGGCCTCGCACTTGGTCTTTTCTACTCGGTCGTGGGTACACACGGTGTAAACAAACCGAGTAGTGTGGCACATTTCGCCTCTCCTCTTGGGCGGGGACCTTGCACGCAAGGTCCCCGGTACACAGTAGACTTGAGGCGGAAAAGAAGAACAGGAAACAGAAAAGAAAGCGACCCTGCCTACAGGGCAGCAACAGCCGATGACGGCTAGATGTGGCGGGGTCGAGAGTGTGTTGGTGTGTTTTTGTTGTGGGAGCGATTGCTGCAAACAGGCAGGTTTAGGTGGGCGGTCAAAACTCGTTGACGCCGCCGGCTTGAAATGAGCAACTCGAGACAATGCGCGGAAAATAAAGACACGAAATGGGCAGGAAACAACACAAAGGCATTGTCCGCCGTCCTTGTTTGCGCAAATGGTGGCCGGCCCTTTGGACGGCGGTCGAGGGCAAACGAGTCGGGGTCAAACAAAGCGAAGATGTCAGAGAAGGAGAGGCGAGGAGATTGAGAATCTCGGAAAGACACATGTCCGGCCAAAAACAACCCCGCGCAGTACCGAGGCGGGGAGGGTCACAAGAAGCAAAATCGGCCAGAAGCCGAAGCATTTCGTTTGTTTCCATCCCATGGCCAGAGGTAAGAGGCACGAGGCAGGAACAGAAACAGGAGCATGAACAAGACAACTTGGTCCCAAGACGAGCGAGGCAAAAATGCGGCACCAAAAAGTTTGTCTACCGTGCCACGACTTCAAAAGCAATCAAAACACTGCTGATCCTCGTGGCAGGCGGTCAGGTTGTCACGATATCAGATCACAGATTGCATTTGGTGGTTGAGGTTTCGAGAAAATGGTCAAAGTCGTGTCGTCTAGTTCAACGAACAAGGTGGGGGTGATCTGATTGATCCACTTGACATGAAAGAGCTGCTGAATAAACCTGTTCTGTAATTTACATTCTTCCGTATTCTGTAATAGTCTTCAGGCTTCCTTCAGTGCCAGCTTGGAATGTATTTCCGCCAATATTTCCATTCTGGTACACACCCCGCCATTACGTTACGCTTGGCGCATCCGTAATCATGGGTAATCCAGCGTCAGCAGCTTCAGTAAGCAGGCTGATTGGCCAATCGCCGCTGAAAGAGGTACGGTGATTTTTAAGCACCAATTATTCCGTACTCGAGCTGCGAAGGCTCCTTGGATACATTTGGCATACTCACCCAAGAATTGGGTTATCAGCGTGAAATACCCGCGCGCGAGCTCCTTCTCGTCAGATCTAGATGCTAGATACAAAAAAAAAACACTCCTCTGCTCATTGCTATAAATGGGGCGCTTTGTGACTACTCTGTCGATTTTCGTTGTCCCAATTTCCATCATCTCCTACAACTCGTCTGCGATCAAGTCTTTACTCAAGAGTAGTCCTCTCTCAGTGTATACCACGTCTCACCTGTCAGAATCTCAGCTCCAAGCTATCCATACTTCAACCAGCGAGCAACCCATGCTCAACGCAGTCAGGAACACAATGTCCAAGACTCTGTACGACGCCAAAATCACCACCCACCTGTCTTCTGCCCGGGGGCACGGCGACCACGGATGGCTCAACACGTACCATTCCTTCAGCTTCTCGGACTGGTACAACCCCAAGCTCATGGGGTTTGGGGCTCTGCGGGTGCTGAACGAGGACCGCGTCAAGGCCAACTCGGGCTTCCCCACGCACCGCCACAATAACTTTGAGATCTTCAGCTACATCCTCTCGGGCGAGCTGACGCACCGCGACTCCATGCTCAAGAAGGGAGCCGAGGGCGGGCAGTCGGACCGCTTCTTCCGCATGCACCGGGGAGATGTACAGTTCACGACGGGCGGCACGGGCATCGCCCACTCCGAGTTCAACGAGCACAACCATGACACGGTGCACTTTTTGCAGATCTGGGCCGTGCCGTGGGCGCGCGGTTTGACGCCGAGATATCATACGCGCCACTTTGACGACGACGACAAGCGCAACGGCTTCGTCAACATCCTGAGCCCGCTCAAGGCCGGCGTCGAGGCCACCACCGAGGAGGAGAAGGCGGCCGAGCCCACAATCCCCGACACAATACCCATCCACGCCGACCTGGTCATGGCCGCCGGCATCATCGCCCCGGGCGCGGAATTCGAGTGGACAGTGGGCGCCAAGGCGGACGGGGCGGCCAAGCGCAAGGTCTACATCCACCTGCCCATGACGAAAGGCGGCGGGTCAAAGATCAGACTCGACGGGAGGGAGGACGCGGAGCTCGAGGAGGGCGACGGCGCGTTCGTGGAAGACGTCACGGCCGGAGACCGCCTCGTGGTTGAGAGCATTGGCGAGGAAGAAGCCGAGGTCATCGTTCTGGACACTGCGTGAAAATCATGTGCATGTCAGAGTTTCGTTCTTCCAAATGTAAATAAGCAATGCAAAGCAAATTGAATTCAACTGAATCGTACAACTGTGACTGCATTAAACATTAATCAATTCCATTCGCGGTGGGGGGAGTCGAGGTTGCTTCGAATCTCCGTCGTGTACTTCGTACCTGCTGCGCGCAAAATTTGACCAAGGTAAACGTCCTGCGTGACGCAGGAGCTACGGTTGCGGGTCAGCCAGGTCGAGCACGCACGTAGGCAGACAGCAGTAAATCACACTCCGGTTCAGTAGAGCAACGCAACCACCACAGCGATAGACTTGCATGCCCCTCTTGACAATCGCGTCACTGCTCGGAATCAGCCCTTCTTCGCCTCGACCTGCGCGCAGGCCGACGGAGATGAAAAGAGAATCGGGTAATGAGTTTGTTCCAAAAATTCCCCAGCCGGCCGAAGCCAACTAGGAGCGGTCAGGGTTGTAGTTTTCAACTAGCAAAAACGTGATCTCGGACGAATCCTCACTGATACACGTAAAACCTCTGCACTGGGATGGGGAAAAAAAAAGAAAAAGAGGAAGAGAATTGAAGGCTGCCGGCACAAGTATTTAAGCAAATTCGTGTGATCCGTGCGCGGCTGCGATTTTTGAGGGGTCCACTCTTGGACCCCGCTGCTGCTTGCTGAGGGCCCGCTTTTCTATGGGAGGTGGCAAACTGAGGCCCCACTCTGTCAGAGGGAGAGAGTCGCAACTGCCAAACATGGAGCTCTTGCCGGCTGGCACGCTGCCCGTGCTGTCCCCGAGTTAAGACTTTTGTCGGGGACATCCTTCTTTGTGTTATAGAACACGGTGCTGCACGTTCCGGGAAAGGCGCCCTCCCCCAACTCTCCTCATTTGCTTTAGCGCGGCCATTCCATCATCCCCGCGACTCTTCGTCCTTGCGCCTAAACATAAATAAAAATACATCCCCCGGCGTCTCTTTCCTGTATTATGGACCTTTGCCCTTCTTCTCATATTCTTCATAATTGCACCAGCACGCAATACGGCGGTTTTTGATCCTAGTCTGTATCGCTGTTTAGGGTTGCCGACCCCAAAACACTACATTTTTGGCGGGGTAGTTCTGGACGCCGCCCCCGCAACCAGTTCCTTCTTCCTTCCATCGCCAATCAGCAGGCAAGCGAAGCAATCGCCCTAATAATAATAATACCTGCTCCTTCCGTCGTCAACAAGCAAGCGAGCCCTGCTCCTTGCAGTCGCTCTAGATGCACGCGCATTCAATCTTCATTATCAAAGCCATCCGCCCATATGGCTGACAAGAGAAAATTCGCCGAGCTCAATCGGCCGGCAACGCTCCTAGTAACGCCCCCAGAGACAGTATATCCCGCCTCCACCACACCGTCTGTGGGCTTGCCCGTCTCGGGCGTCGATAAGATTATCGCCGAAATTCCCAATCATATCTGTGGCCGAGTCGAGGTCGAAGAGGAGTGGTAGTACATCAGCCTCAATCGTGACGAGTTCAAGGCTTTGGAGGCGCGTTTCGAAGCCGAAGGGGACTATCGCTGGCTAAAGTAGGTAGCCTATCCCTTTGTCCCTCTATCTCTCTGCCCCTCTTCGTCCAGCTACCCCTTATCTAGTATCACATTGGCTAACCCCTAATTAGGTACGACTACTTCCCTCAGCTCGCCAAGTTCGTCTTGCGAATGCCGGGCACTGTCCACGAAGCCGTCATCGGAGCATTCGAACGCCTAGTTATACGGCAACTACATATTATCGAGCAGAGTAACGACCGAGTCGCTGCCGATTTCACTCGGGACGTACGCTCAATAGGAAGTCCCAATATTGAGAGGGATGGTAGTTCCCATTGCCTAGACGGGCCGTTTGCATTGCCCAGACGGGTCGTTTGCACATAAGAATACGACAGAACTTGGCATTATCCTAGAGGTCTCACATTCGCAAAAACGCCAAGATTTGCAGTTCCTTGCAGATGACTATATCCTGGGTTCAAATGGGTTAACCCAGGCTGTTATCGGGATCGACCTTGTATACCAGGGAAACGAAGCAAGAGTGATAGTATGGCGACTAAACAAGACTAAGGAAAAGGGAGAAACTACCCTTACAATAAAAGAGACCTTCAAGGGTACCTTTCGCGATACAGATGGAAATTTAGTCAATGGCAAAAAGAAACTCCGAATTTGGCTAAAGGATTTCAGTAATCAGTTTGATTACTCCGAGATCCAAAATGTTCAAGGGGAAATTACCATTCCTCCACTCAATTGTATGAGTTGGTTCAGGAAAGTGAGGCTTTCGAGCAGACACTGAAGCGGAGGCGGGGGTCAGATGAGGTTCTGGAGGGTAGAAGTAGGCAAAGGATGGTCAAGCAGAAGTTAGTCCGCCCGTCGCAAGAGAAACTCGAATCCTCAGACGAAAAACGATTCGAGGCAATGGAGGAAGAGGCTGAGAAGCAGCTCAGCGGCCAGGAGCAAGACTATATCCTAGAGTTGGATTAATCTTGGCCAAGATGGAGCTTGTAGAACTATTCACGCGGATCCGAGTTATGGGCGCCGCCCCCATATATATATATATTTTAAGCTGTAGTCTGCGCGCTCCTCAATATACCCTTTCCTGCTCTGTCCTTATTCCTTTCTGTAGCTCGGAACTAATTATGTTGTGCGCTTGGTGTTCTGGCCGCCGAAAATGGCAGCATGCGCTAGCCAAATTCGGCGGACAGAACCCGTTTTCTCTGTTTATGGCGTATACTGCTACATACATGTAGAAATCTCACATTTTTGCCAATCGATCAAAGAGTAGAAAAGACGCCGCTCTTGACGTGCAATTGTATCAAGTATCTTATTAATATATACTTGACAGCCATGGCCTCGCAGTTGCCCGCGTTTCCGCGGTTCGTGTTCACGATCGCGGAGCCCATTTCACTGTAAGATAACAGCGTGTTTCCTCTCTGCGTGTGGCACACATGTCTATCCCTCCAATAAGCGGAAGGTGACTTTTATTTCTTTGCCTTTTTTTCATAAACCGCAGAAACAGCAACAACAGATGGTAATTGGCTCGTTCGTCAAGTGTCTTCGGCGCCATCTACGCCATCGCGTGGCCGGATTGGTTCACGGCGGAGCAGCTGGGAACGCCCGCGGCGGCGCCCGCCGCACTGACAGGGCACAGCCGCGTGGTGGCCCGGCAGCTTGGCAACTGCTACGGGCTGGCCTTCTTGGTGGCCGTCGCCGTGCTCTACTCGACGAGCGAGCCCAGGGTCGTCAAGAACTACCTGGTCGCGCTGTGGCTTGCCGACATTGGCCATGTCGCCATCTCGTGTCTCGCCCTAGGCCGCGACCAGGCGCTAGCCGTCGCGGATTGGAATATCCTAGCGTGGGGCAATATCGGGATTACGGTAGGTTTCTCTCTCGTTCTCTCTCCTGTTGAGGTCTTTTTTTTTTTTTTTTTTTTTTTTTTTGCTTTCGCAGAGCTTGGCCTCTGCCGGTTTGCGAGATTAGAGTGGCTGCTGATATTAATTTGGGGATGCAGGCGTTCTTGTTCTTCACCCGGACCGCATATTTTCTCGGGCTCTTTGGTCCTGATAAACCGCACCCAGCCCAGCTGTTGAGAAAAAAGGCGCAGTAGGAGTAAGTCGCCTCGAGGTTTCGCAGTCGTCTTAACTATTAGCAAACGCGCTGTTGCCTGCTACCTACCTCAGCTGTCAAGCACTTGGGATGGTTCCACAAGCTCGACCTCGGGCCCCGGTATGCTGCTGGCTGATGCCGAAGGGCATGTCTCCAAGGCCTAAGAACTTTGGGTACTTGATTATTATTTCTAGTTTAATCGCATTGGATAGTATATGGTAGTTTGGTTTGTGACGAGATCTTTTTATTGTTCGATATCCGAAGCTTCGGTGGGCATTGGGGACTAGGGGCTTCAAGTCCTAAGCTGTTACCGAGTTCATAACGAGTCTAAACACCGCCAAAAGTACAATACTAGCAGATAAAGAAGAGGAAATATATTGATGTCTCTTCGTCAACTATGTCTCTCGTCGTTGAGAATGCTGTACTTATTTTTATCTTCTAAGCAGGTAGCTCGCTTCTGCCCGTTGTGTTGATAACTCCGCGGATAAGTCCGAGTTCTGTATTCTGTATTGCTAGTGTCGCGGCACGACCCCACCATCCGAGGACGAAGCTTCCGATTTGTCGGCCGCATGTCGTCACCGCAGAATCGCGGGCGGACTTGGACCTTCTGCACGTTGCATCTGCCTTGGGACTAGGGGTCTAGGATGGGATGGAAGATGTCGACGTCGTTTGACCGGGAATGCCTCATTACCCCAACCTGGACCAGCCTCATAGACATGTTTGATGCCGACGCCTGGTGCAACACTTTACCGGACCTAAAACTTCCCTTGCGACTAGACGTCGTTCTAGCTCCAGTCCTAGTTTGAACCCCTCTGCCGCCGCCTCGTACGTTGGATTCTTTGTGCTTTGCCTTTCCCCATAGCAAAGGCTCCGGGTTGCAACGTGCATCAAACGCTCGGGAATTGAACCTGTCGGTCTCCCTCCGGGTTTTAGCTAGACCAACCACAAGTGTCATTTGGCCAAACGCCCATCCCATCTCAACCCATCTCAACCCATCTCGCCGCACAGCCCCGCTTTGCTGATTGCATTGGGGGGTCGGGACAAGGCGCCCAAAATGAGTACCGCCGGGCATCCCGAGGCCGGCGCCGACGACGATAGCGAGGCCTATCTGAGTTCTCATGAGCACCAACACGAGTCCGGTGACGACAACGATGACGACTATGACTGGTTCACGACGCTTCAGGGCCACATCCACGATCATTACCATAACCATGATCGGCCCGAGGGTGGCGAGGATGTCGACGAGGACGAGGACGAGGACGAGGACGAAGACGACGACGACGACGACAACGACGGAGATTATGTCGACGAAGATGAGGATGTCGACGAAGACGAAGATGTAGATGATGACGAGGCAAATGAGTACTTGGGTGCGTTCTGACATTAGCATCAGTATGAGCATAAGCTGGAGCATGAGCGAGCTGCTCGTTTTCCCGCTGCCCGCCCTACCCCACATTCTGACTGGTGACTAGATGCCGAAGCCGGCGAGGTCGAACTAGAGCTTCTCATCCAGGAGATTCCCGGTCAAGGCGCCGGCGGCGACGGAGCTGAAGCGGGCGCCGAGAACAACTTGCACCGGAGGATTTTGAGAATCATTGCCGGTAAGCAAAGGCCTATTCTGCGTCGCGGCATGCAAGGCATGCTCCCGCCGCTCGGGGAAACTCATTGGCGTTTAGAATGCGGGACAGTGCGACTAACTCGTCTTTCCAGGACGGACTGGGCCGGGGTTTTTGACAATTCGCCAGATCTTGGGCCTTCTCCGAGGCCAAGACCTCCGCCATGTCATCTTTGACGACAACGAAGAAGTGGATCCGTGGTCGACCAGGAGAAGGAGGGATCTGGACCCCAACCGATTCCCAAAGGTGCCGAGCGACGAGGGCCGAAAACTGATCGAGTCTGGCCTCTTTGGCGCATTTGACGCCAGAGACCGCGACAGTAAGAGACTAGCCCGACGAATATTCGAACGCGAGTTAGGTATCGAGACCGGTTATGGCCGCAAGATCCAGCAAGGCCTCATGGCTCAGGCAAGTAAAAGGTGTTTCTGGCTTGTGCTTCCCCCGGAGTCCTAACCGTGTCTTAGCAAATGATACCTTCGTCAAAGCCCGAGATGATCATCCACTACGACGATCCCGTCTGCTGCGGGCAGTTTTCCGACGACGGCAACTTTTTTTATGCATGTGTCAGGGTTGGTCTGCCAAAACCTCGCAGCCCTTGATGAGCTGCCCGCTAAATGAAATCTCAGGACTTTCGCGTGCGCCTATACGACACTTCTAATCCCTACAACTGGAGGCACTACAAGACAGTCACGCTTCCATTCGGCCAGTGGAACCTGACTGACGCAGATCTCAGCCCTGACAACAAGTGGCTCGTCTACTCGTCCCTTCAGAGCAACGTCTGCTTCGCACCTACCGACCCCGACGACACAGGCGATCCGTATGCTCTCAACCTTGCTAACGCCACGAACCGAGGCGCGAACACGGCCCGAAACTCCTTTGCCATCTTCTCCGTCCGCTTCTCTGGCGACGGCCGCCACCTTGTTGCCGGGACGGGTGCCGACTCCATCGTGGTATATGACATTGAGCGGCGGCAGCCCATCCACCACGTCGTAGGACACCACAACGACGTGAACGCCGTTTGCTTTGCCGACAAGCTGTCGCCGCACATCCTGTACTCGGGCTCCGACGACTGCACCATCAAGGTGTGGGACACGAGGAGCATGGGCGACAACAGAGAGGCCGGCGCCTTCGTGGGCCACATCCAGGGCCTGACCTACATCGACAGCAAGGGGGACGGGCGGTACATCCTTAGTAACGGCAAGGACCAGAGCATGAAGCTCTGGGACCTGCGCATGGCCATGTCGACGTCGCGGTTCGAGGAGGTCGATCCCACGCGGGTGACGAGATCGCACGAGTACGACTACGACTACCGGTGGCAAGACTACGACGAGAACAAGTGGTTCAAGCACCCGCACGACAACTCGCTGGTGACGTTCCGCGGCCACAAGATCCAGCGCACGCTGATCCGCTGCCACTTCTCGCCGCCCGGCAGCACCAACTCGCACTACGTCTACTCGGGCAGCCAGGACGGCTTCATCTACGTGTGGAACCTCGACGCCACCCTCGCGGCCAAGATCGACGTCAAGTCGCACACCAGGGGCGTGCGGCCCGGCTTGGGGCGCCGCGTCCGCGCGTACGCCGGCCGCCCCGTCAACGACGGCTGGATGACGCTGATCCGGGACGTCAGCTGGCACCCCAACGCGCCGCTGCTTGTCGGTATGTATTGTCCCCCCTCCCTTCCCTTCTTCCTTGTCTAGTCGAGCACCGTGGCTAACAAGATACACACCGCAGCTTCGTCGTGGGACGGCCCGACGATGGATTGCGGCACCGCCACGGTACACTCGTTCAACGAGAACGAGGACGATGAGGCCGAGCCGGCCATGGGCGTCTCCATGAACGACAGACTAGTGCCTGGCATCCCCCCTCCATCCGCTCAACAGCCGGGGTGGTAGGTTTGGCCTGACCAGAGGCCATTTGAATGTTTTTTATGCCCTCATGATCATGTATGTATTTACCGTACGCAATTTGGCGCGAGGTGGTTACCTAGTTAACTGTTTCTCTTTCTGTTTTTAATCTTCTTACTATTTCTTTTCCTTTTTTTCAATTTTTCAAAGTTTCTCATCTCCCTTTCTTCATTCTTATTTGTGGCGAATTTGCGTACACACATACAAAGGCGTGTTTGTATTTTGAACGGAAAGTAGGTGGGCAAGAAAGTAGGCAGTCAAATTACATACTCGATTGAGGATACATACATACGTGCTCGGCTACCTACCTACCTACCTAGGTAAGGCAGATAGAGAAGCAAGGAGTTGGAACTGTACTTTGAGACTTGGGTTGGTCCATGCACATGACATGATCCTTGCCCACTCGAGCAAACAAGCCTGGAACGATATTAGCAATGACAAAACAGGAACCTGAAGGTTTGTTCAAGCCATTAAAAAGGAGAAGGGTTGTATATATGCATAGAAAATGCAACGCGTTTAAACAAGGAAACAATAAATTGAGAAGCGCAAGTTTCCAACCCCGTCCGTTGGCTCAGTCAGTAAGGTAAGTCAGCTAGCACCTTTCCTCGCTCCAACGCTCGCTCGCTCGCTCGCCTAGCTTTGGCTCGGTTCGCTTCCCCCCTACCCGCTCCCGCCCCCCTGGCTCCCAAAGCCTCATTGGATGGTTCCATCGCGGAGTTCCTCGCTATCTGGGACCACGTCTTCGATGATGGAGTGCTGCCTGCGGTGCGTCAAGTTGTTTCCCGGGACGACGTGCTTCTTCTCGTCGATGACGCCCGTGGCAGTGGTGACTGCCGACGGCTTCTTCTCCTCCTTGACGGCCGCCTTGCCAGCATCGCCGCCCTTGGGAGGGTCGAAGCGCTTCCGCACGGCGGTGATCATCTTGAAGAACCAGTGCCAGTTGAGCGTGTTGAGGATGATGTTGCTGGCGACGTAGACGAGGGCCAGCCACACGGGCACGGGCTGCTCGGCGGCGGCCGTGACGAAGGCCATCATGTTGGCGTCGGGGTCGGCAAACGGCAGGAACATCGAGTTGCTGGCGGCGTTGGCGGCCGCCGCCGCGGCCACGTAGAGGGCGTCGGGCGAGCGGCGCACCGCCCGCCACATGTCGGCGTAGACCAGCACCGACTGGTAGCTGCCCCACACCAGGCGGCACGAGAAGAAGGTAGCCAGCAGCGCGATGCCGTTGTATAGCTGCGCCTTGGAGCCCGTCATGTTCAGCTTGTCGAAGAACCAGTGGATGTTGAGGAAGGGCGTCGACAGCTCGTAGAGGATGAAGACGGGCGAGTAGAAGTTGAGGAAGGGTCTCTGCGTTGTCTTGTCAGAAAAGAACGGACCCGCAGCAAGAGGTGTGAAGGGAAGAAACGCACAAATCCAAACGAGTAGACGGCCAGGGCGCTGACGGCGTGGGCGAGCAGGCCAATGCCGAAGATGTCGAGGTTCAGCAGGGTGATGCCCAGGTCCCAGACGAAGTAGCCACAGGCCAGAGCCTGGATCATGGCCGACGAGCCTGTGTAGCCCCAGACGCGCTGCTGCCAGTCCATCGACTTGCGCTCGGCATCGAAGAAGATGACCCACAGCGCCAGGGAGTTGATGATCACGCTCTGGATGAGCGAGACGACGTGGGCATCCCAGTTGGCCTTCTTGGCGCGCGAGTGCCGCGGGTAGTACTTGGGGAAGAAGCGGCTCGACAGCGCCGGCGACACGACGACGTGCACGAACGTGTAGAAGAGCGCCGAGCCCACCACCTCGTGGGCGTGCAGCGGCAGCACGGGGAACGCCAGCCGGTCCGCCCATGGCTGCACGGCCTTGCTCAGAGCCGGGATCGAGAAGGCTAACGGATCCCGCATCGTTGCTTGCTGGTTGTGTCGTATCGCATATGTTTGTGTCGGTGCAGGGAGGTCAAGAAGCTTGTCCGCCCCGAGGTGAAGAGTTGACGTGAGTTCGGAACGGTGTGCGGGCGAGGCGAGGGGAGGCCAGGCGGGAACGGGGACTCGCGCGAGAGGTGGACGGGGAGAGCTCCGAATATACGAGGAAAATAGAAATGGGCAAAATATTGGTGCTGTGCACTCTATTTGTATTTGCCCATGTATTTCTCGGTAATGTACCTCAGCTACTAAGCCCACGCGAGGGGAGGTGGTAGGTCGGGAAGGTATTCCGCAATAGAGCCCTATTCGTTTGGTTGGCTGGGAGCCACGGCAGGGGTAGGCAGAGCAGCTTGGGGATCGGCTGCTTGCTTGCTTGCTCGCCTCTAGGCAGATGATGGTGGCAGGCTGGCAGACAGGCAGAGTCACACCTAGGGCTGGCGCATCGTCATTCGTGCTTCCGTTCAGTTTAGTTGGGTGAGGCGGGCAGGTGGGCGGGATAACGGGCCTGGCGGATGTTCAAGGCACCAGCCCGGTGGGCAAGAGACCCTGGGCTAGGTATCCGTACTCCGTAAAGGAAGCTAACCTACCTACTCCAACCCTTTTTGTTGGGAGACCTTGGCGGTGCGGAAGCCTTCTTGGCTTATCTTATCGCCAAGTCAGAGGTACATACATTTGGCCTGGCCCATACACCCAAGGAACTGTACTATAGACTTCTGGTGAGGGGACCCCTCATGAAATTGCGGGGCGCGTGAGGGTCCCCTCGTCATGCGGCATCTGTCCAAGGCAACGCCCGCCTGTCAGAGCTGTCAGCCAGCCCCAAGGCTCGCGCGTCACATGGAAATGGCGGGAAGCCCCTGGGATTTGTATTTCCTATTAGTGTAGAAAAATATTCATTCTTCACTCTTTCATATCGTCCTTCCCATAGCCTCACGGTACCGTGCTTGAACCTTTAACGTCGGATCTGGCAACCAAGGCGGCGAGCAGAACCTTGATGAATAGTCGAATGGGAACAAGCCTTGCATCCAACTCCCCAATAGCCGAAGAAAGGTTGGAAGAAGTCCTAGTAAACAAGTTTGGGCAAGACTTCTTCCTTCATTAATAAACATATCATTGCACTCTGCCAGTGTACAGTATGTACAGTGCTTGACATGACCAGAGTCTATTGAACAGACCATAACGTGAAGTCTGTCCCAAGCCCTTTAAGTCCCGTATGTATTGCACATAGGTTCATATATGCGCATACATACATCATGTGCCCGATCCCATAACCTTACACCAACACCCAAATCCGTGTCTACCTAGGTAAGATAGCCAGCCAGACAACCCAACCCATCCGTCAATACATACCCAGATCCCGAAAATGCATTTCCCTTCCATGACTTGAGTCGTAACTCTGCGTATTCCTTCACATGTGAAAAAAAAAACCCCTAGCCCATCACCACTCGAACAACATCCAGTATCTGTATAAGGAGACAAAGCCCCACGGAGCAAGAAAAATTAGAATACAAAAAAAGTAAAACACATTTTTACACTCCCCTTTTGAAAATGGAAGTTCTGTAAACCCGAGGCGAGTCCCAACCGGCCAGATATAATGGTACCCCACAACGATGCAGCAGAAGACGAAAAAACACAAACATGAGTGAAAATGAAGAAAAGTAAAACAAATCCGCCGCGTCAGGGAGGAGAGAACGGCTTCGTGGCGCGGACGGCTGGCCCTAGCGCCGCGCTCTGCGGCGTTAGGGGCAGGGCCTGGTCGGTTTTCCGCGCGGGGCTGCCAGAGCGAGCCGAAGAAGAGGTGGTGGCGAGGCTGCTAGCCGCTGCCTGTCTCCGCACGACGTCCCAGAGGCTCATGCCGTCCTTGATGTTGCGCGAGATCTGGCGGATCCCCATCTCCGTGTCGGCCGGGAACCGCACGATGAGCTTCGTGTCGAGCGCCAGCTTGATCTGGTCGCACAGCTCGGCCCAAGACACAAACAGGCTGTGGCAGAGACCCCAGAACGGCGAGCGGGCGCCTAGGCTCGGGTCGCGCAGCCGGATCGTCGACAGGAGGGCACGTAGCGGCTCTTCCTGCTGTGCGACGGCGGCGCTCCTTTTGAGCAAGAGCTCCCAGCTGACCGTGTCCTCGGCCGAGCGGGCCTTGCGGAGTCCCCCAGCGAAGAGGTTCTTGAGCCCCGGCAGAGTCTCTTGGGCCAGCTCGGATGCGGTTTTGAGCGACACAAAGAAGCACTCGAATTGCTGGTCTCCGTCACTGCTGGCCGGATCGGCCTGCTGCCCGCCGGTTTCGCCCTCACGCCCGCGGCCAGCCTCGACTGAAGATACGGACGACGAAAAGGAATCGCTTGATGGCGGTGTCCTGGCGTGCGCCACCGGCCGCCGTAGTATGCCCACGTTGTACGGTATATCTGTCTTGACCTGCATCTGGCGCTTAGGGGACCTCCCAGGAGTGACTGCGGGCGGTATGGGCGGCCTGGGTGCTGGCAAAGTCTCACGAGGCGGTGGTGACGGCCTGTGCGGTGTAGGTGCTGCGGTCTGGGCCGCGAGCCATGTGCTGATAGTCGCACGCAATTCCATAACACTGTGGTAAAGAAGCAACAAGAATGTTCGCATGTACCGCTGATCACCATTATCCACGAGAAGGTCGACGCTGCCGGTGAGCCGGGAGCAGATGTGGACATAAGCCTGAATCAGGGTGACGTATGCCCGCTGCATCCCCTCGTGCTCTCGAGTACCGGCCCAAGTGCCTGCCGAAAGCTCGTAGTCCTGAATTGCCCGCTCAAGCTCTCCAAAGTAAACATTGGTATTGTAGAATACCATCTCGAGGCTAGACCGCCTAGCTCCGCCATCGTTGGTGAGGCTCATCAGAGTCTGGACTCCCATGTGCAGCTGAAATATCGAATATAGAATGCCTTTGGAAACTTCCAGCACCGGGTCGACTGCCTGGGACTGGTACTTGCGAACAGGCAACGCGGAAAGGGCCCTGACATATAGCGGCCGCTGCAAAGACGGGTCTTCGGGGCTGAAGGGGTTCTGGAGAGTCAAGCCCCCGCTATAGCTGAAACCACGGAAATGAGTGCTCGTCCGGTATGCCCTGGCACTTGTAGTGACCGCACCGGGCTGTTGGGCCAGTCTGCCACCCGCGGCAACGGCTTCACCTGCACGGGTAGAGGAACGGCTCTGTGATCGCTCTTCGTCCAGCGATGACCTCACCAGCTCGGGGTTACTCCGGAGGCTCTCGTTGGACTTACCCATGGTCAGGGGTATAATGCCCTGCTTCCGGGCCAAAGTGTTGGTGTACTGAGACAGCGATCGGCCGGGGATAGGCGGCGGCCTCGACAGCGACGGAGACCTCGACACGGGGGGAGACAAGGCTCCGGCGGTGCCGGAGCCCTTGACTCGTATTGGGAAGCGGCTGCCCGGTCTTCTGGCGGGCAGGCGTGGTGTGTCGACGCCCTCGCTAGATTCATCATCTCCTGCTTCGGATTCCGAGGCCCCGCCGATGGCCTGTGCGTTCAGCCGCTGGCCCAGATACTTTTTGATCTGGTCCGTCAACATCAACTCCGACACACTCTCGGACAGCGTCTCGTTTGGGGCCAGGTCCCAACGCTGGACTACAAAAACTTCCTTTGGAGGAAAGCTGATGGGGTTCCCGTCCAGTCTCAGCCTTTGCAGCGAGCTCATGTCACCTAAGCCGAGAGGCAGCGTCTTGATTCTGTTATCCTGGAGAGCAAGGGCCTTGAGCGAAGTGAGCTTAGCAATCTCAGGGGGGAGCTCTTCCAGCTTGTTCCGCCCCAGGTCCAGGAACTCCAGGGAGGTGAGATCGCAGAGCTGCGCATCGGTTAGCCACGGGGATGGGACGACGAGTGGTTATAGACGGCGACCAGGGGCTTGCTCGCGCATGCGTGTACACGTATGAACGTAAAAGGACATACCGGCAGCGGAAACACCTCGAAGGCATTGTTTCTGGCAGCCAAGTAGCGCAGCGAGGTGCACCGGGCGAAGCGGGCGGGCAGTGAGACAAGGGAGTTGTGGGAGAGGGCCAGACGCTCGACGCTATTGCGGAGGATGTCTACAACCTCGTCGGGAAGGGCGGGGATGTTTTTTTGGGTGAGATCAAGCGTGATGCCCGGCTTCAGGCCGTCCGAGTCTGGAGCGCGGTTCTCGTCGTCGATGCGCGCCTTCTGGAGGGCCTCGCGCACCAGTGCAGTGACCTGGCCCGGCGAGATGGGCGCGGTCGCGGCCGCGC
The DNA here is from genome assembly GCF_030549165.1 of Lasiosphaeria miniovina. Classification (NCBI taxonomy): domain Eukaryota; kingdom Fungi; phylum Ascomycota; class Sordariomycetes; order Sordariales; family Lasiosphaeriaceae; genus Lasiosphaeria; species Lasiosphaeria miniovina. Next base: position 1,250,839 of record NW_026848223.1, on the reverse strand, counting down.
CAGGTGGTGGTGGGGGGACGCCGACCCGTCTTTTAGAGCTGCTCGGCGGTGCGGGCGTCTCTGGGAGCCTCTTGATCGATGACGAAGACGAAGACGAGGCCGACGACTGCTGTCGCCGCTGCTGCGGGTTCTTCCAATCCATTTCTCGGGAAGCCATAAAAACGGATCGTTATAAGAATAATCGGAATTGAAATGCAGACAGACTCGAAGAGTCCAGGGACGAAAAAAGATATTTCTTTTTCGAGAAGAAATTCAATAAAGCCAAAACCGACCCTGTCCGGCCCGGTCCAGTAAGCCCTCAGCAGTAGCCCAACCACCCAGGCGGAGGAAACAGGGCGATTGTCAAAGAAGATACGAGACAGGAGCCGCTGGCGCGATCTCTCTAGGTGTAAGCACGCCCGAGTCCGACATGTACGCGCCCCCGATGTGTTGTTTTTGTTCCGTTCGTTCGTCCCAAGTTTCCGCGGATGTTGGAAACTTTCCACCCAAGATTGGATTGGATTGACACAGGGCCAGGTGCGAAGCGGGTAGGTATGGGGGGGAAAAGGAAAACAAAAACCTTAAAAAAGGCTGGCGGCAGTCGGGAATAGGCAGGGGAAGAAGATACAAAGGATAGAGAAGACGGGACCGCAGGCCACCATTAACAAAATGGAACTAAACTGAACCGAATGGGTGATCCATTTGACTACCTGAACCTTCATTATAGTTCGGGTAGCAAAAAAGCTCGGGCATTCAGTCTGAAGCCCGGGGCAGTTGCGATCGCTCCTTCTGAAACCATCTGAACTCAGGAGGAGCGGGCCGGCACGCGTCCAATTGGAGACCAATGCGCCCGCATTTTCCTTTTTTTGCGAGCGAGCGCGGCATTCATCCATTCCCATCCCCCCACCTTAAACCTAGCGGGCGAGCCGCGCTCACTCGAGAAGCCGGAACGTCCATAAACGGAGGCAGGCAGGTTCCATGGAGCATGAGCGTGAGTGTGAGAGAGAGGGTGTGTGTGTGTGTGTGGGTAGCAGGCTATATCGGCGCCCGCGATATTACACCACACCAAGTATGTCTTTGCTTTGATATTTTCTTGTGTCCATTTCTGGCTTCATGTTTCTCCGTTGCATGGGAGTACAAGTACCGCACGCTTGGTGGTACGTGAACTGGTGAAATATGCGCCGTCAACTACCTGAGAGAATGTCGGGGACTGCATCATCACACCTGACATTGGAGGGAGGACCCTTGACCTCTTGTGCTGCAGTGAGCGGCGTGTCGAAACCGAAAGAAGAGCAACACGGCGCTTGCTGGGTTCCCAAATAGGCATTAGGGATGTTGCGGGACACCAATCAGACAATGCCATCCATCGTCGCCCAAGTCACACCGCCCATTGGCTCATACATTACCTACCTTACCTAACATCTCAACTACGGACAATACGTAAGGTAGGTTGTCGGTAGAATACTTCCAAAAAGAACAGCTTAGGCATTTTCTCTAAATAAAAAAACATCTCAATAAAAAGGAGCTGCGTATGTACACTCTTGCCGCAAAGATCAAATACGAAGGGACACCCCAATCCCAGAGACATGAGGCAGCCTTCTCTGCGCCTCAACCGCGGGCCTTGCCCTCGTTGTACGCCTTGATGTACCTAGTATGCAGCTCCTTGACGGCGGGGATGATGAGGCTCTCAATCTCGAGCTCAGGCTCGCCCTCGGGCAGGCTCTTTGGGTCGAGCGGCTCGTCCTTTTCGACGGCCGCGGCTTCTGGTTCTGGCTCTTCTGCTGGTGTGGCGGCGGCGGAACTGCCATCGGCACTGCTCTCGTGTTGCTGCTTGTGGATGGGGATACGGATCCAGCGGTCTGGGAGACCGGGAGCGACAAACACCTTTCATCAGGGGCTCAGGTCAATACCTTGCATCTTACCGAAAGGGGGGGGGGAGTGTAGCTTTCAGAATCTAATGGCGTGAGAGAAACGAAAAGGGGGCCGGACTCACAACTTCCCACTTGCGTGTGGATCTGTAGAAGAACAAAGTAGACTATCAGCACAAGAACCTCGCATAAACCATTCGGGCCATAAAGACAAGAGCAATAACGTACAGCAGATTGCCAATGACGAGGTGGTGCTGGTACCGCTCCAGCGAGTAGCGGGCCTTGTGCACCAGGATGGCCGGGTCCGTCTCAAGCTTGAACGAGACGATCATGCCCTGGGGCGACCAGCCCTCGACGAGGTTCTTGAGGAACTTGGGGACGGGATCGAGGTCGACCACGAGGCGCTTGCTGCGGGGCACGGCAGGCGACGAGTCGAAGTTGTCAAATATCTCCTCGTCCGTCGTCGTGGGTGCCGTCTTGCTCCCTTTCTGGACCGAGTCGACGGCGTTTGTGCTCTGGATCTTGTGCTCCGACATGCGCTCAGGCTAATAGACATGCAAAAGCCAGCCCTCTTTGTCAGGACCACTGCATACAAGCTCGTTTTGCGCTTCGAATCGTCTACATACCGGCACGAAAAAGTCGCTTACAGCAGCAGCCAGGTACAGCAGTGCCTGCGGGCCGAGCGGACGCAGCAGCCGCGTGATGCTCCGCAGCTCGTGGAGGTAGTCGGATATGCTGACGAAGGGCAGCACGAGCAGCAAGTTGCGGTCACGGGCGTCGCGGTACTGGCGGAGCACGTGCAGCATCTTGCCGGCGTCCTCGTCGCGGGCGACAACGCTGCCGTCGGGACCTTCCCTTAGGAAATCGAGGAAGCAGTCCGTCGCATGGCTGTAGTGGCGAGAGAAGGGCAAGAGAGAGAACTGGCGATGCCTGCAGTGGTTAAGGTGGTCAGCTGGTTTTAGTCTAGGCTGACAAAACCAACAATAAACAACGGATAAGGGCCCCCTGAACAACGGATAGGCTAAAAACCCCCAGAAAAAAGAAAAGAGCAGCATACAGAAACAGAACGGCGTATCCGGCTTCGAGGAAGTATTCGGCGCTCGTCTGTTCATTTGTCTCAAATAAGCAAAGTGTTTACTCAAGACAAAGGTCGTGCCTCACAACAATCGAAAATACAGGGAGGCAAAAAGTAAATAATATGAAAGAACATACTGCTCCGCGTGTGCCGGCCGAGAAGTTGTCAATGAAGCGCACCGTCTGCTTCTCTGTGAAACATCCCTGTATCAGCAGGATGAGAAGGCAAAGCCGTTATTAATAAACATACCCAGCGGGACTGTGGTTCCGCCCGACGTCACAAGCACCAGCGGGCGGCCAACTGCGGCGTGGAAGTTTATAAAGTCGCGGGCGAGAGCCACATGCCTGTCGAGGTCCTTGGGGGGCGGGTTAGTGTTGAAGTACTGGTCCTCCGAGGTCGCGGGCGCGGGCGCCGCCGCCGATGAGTTGTTGTTCGACGCCATGCGGGCCGTTGTGTTTTGGGTGGGCGAGACAGCAGACTCCTCTGTTGGCGAGAGCTAAGTGGCGGCAGAGACGGGGACAAGGTTGAAGACGAGAGTAAGAGTGTGAGAAGAGGACGACGATGTCGGCGCCTGAGTCACCATCATAAGAGTCTTTTGTTAGAAACGATTCTCGGCGGGGAAACTCGCTCTCGGTGTGCAGAGGCACGGTCAAGAAGCAGGATCGGTATCAATAGCATGTCGGTGAGAGTGGTCCGCAGGCCGGATACGCTGCTGTTGTGTTGTTTGTTCAGGTGCACCGATGTGAGTCTTGCGGCTCTGCGTCGGCCGAGTTTCGACAACATCTCGAGGCAAGCAGAGAGAGACCGAAAGAGGCGGAGAGTCCAAGTGCGTTTGTTCAGAAGCGATATGGGATGAGAAGTAGCCAACTGACCTTTAGTTCCTCTTATAATCTAAAGTAGCTCATGCACAACAGTCAATGACAATGACAATAGCTGAGACGGTGATAACCCTGACTGGATTGACCGATGTCCGACCACTTGAATTATCGGTCGACGTTAATAAAACCTTGCTAGGATTTCCCTGCTCATCAACGGCTGAGGGGTTTTGTTCCTCTTTAGATTTCCTCCAAGTTGCCCTGGGAGGTGAACGAGTTTGTGAATGGCAAGTTGTTTGTGGGAGAGGGACGGACTCGGATGAATGAATGCGTCAGATGCGTCACTCTCCGGATTCCGGCAAACGGCAGCCGCGAGAGAACCCCGGGCTTGGCTTGCCTGTTACGTAGTGGGGTTTTGCAGCTAAACTGCGGGGAACATGGGACCATGGCCGGGTGAAGGGAGTGCCCGAGTGCCCTTCTATTTCGTTCGTCCCAGGCGGGTGATCTAGGTCCATCTATCCATTGGATCCATTGCACTTGCAATTGGAAGCCCCTAAACAGCCCGACAAAGGGCAACATGTAACCCCCGAAAGTTCCTCACTCTCGACACATACTGTTTACAGCTGATCCATTGTATAGGTACCCAGGTAAGAATTATATACAAACAGTAGCCCAACAATGAGCCGAGACGTGAGTCAGACAGCCTTTCTCTGACAAACAGATGATATGCTACATACTTGCAAAGATGAGAGGAATATAATTAGTTGACTACACGGCTCCAGTTCCAGCCTCTAACACCCCTGACACCGTCTAGCGCCCGTCTAGACTTTATGCACAGAGCCTGTAACGCTGAGGTATAGTTTAAAAAAGGGGCCGATTCCGGAGACACAAGACATCGATATGTCGTGCTCTTTCCTCCGAACTTTGCCCCTCAAAACCACCGCTTCGGCCGCTGCTTGACCGTCTTCATCATGTTGATCCTCCTCAGGCGCTCGCGGTTGGTGGGGTCGAGCAGTGCGTTGGGGTCCTCCTGGAAGAACTGGCTCCGGTCGCCGCTGTGGTGCTTGTCGACGCGCATCCTGACGCGCTGCACCTTGCGCAGCTTGATGAGTCCGTACCAGCAGACTATGATGGAGAAGAAGGTCGACACGGCCGTCACGGTCCCAAAGCCCCAGTTGGTCTCCTCGATGAAGTTCTCCACGTTCATGCCGTACAGCCCCGCGAGGAAGGTGCCCATGGCGAGCCCGAGCGTTCCCACGCTGAACTTGAGATCTAGCAGCATCAGAGAGTTGCGGTTGGCATCCAGGATCGCCCGGATACTAACAACACATTTCTCTTGTTAGCCGGGGCCGGGACTGGACTGCAACCTCAACATCCACGTCCGCAAAGAGAGGTCCCTACATTTCTTCGGTGTTCCTGATGCTCGAGACGAGATTGCTCGCCTCCTGCACCACCTCGTCGCAAATCTTGTTGTACGACTCTAAGAGCAGCTCGATTTCCGTGTGGTCGTCCTCGCCGCGGAAGAGATCGTGCGTCTTCTCGGTGAGGTACATGGCCGCGAGATCGTCGTCGGCTTCGAGCAGTTCCTCAATGGCGTCGCGCACCAACTTCGCCTTTTGCTCAAACGTGCTTACGCGCTTGGACAGGTAGAGGAGACTCCTCAGCTTCTCGCGGTCGATGACGTCCTCGAGCTCGCTGAGGACGAGGAGGATAGGGTCGCGGACGGTCCCGAACTCGGCCTCGAGCTCCGTCGTCACCGACGTGAGCACCGCCTCGAGCGCGCGGAACTCGTACGGCAGGTTGTTGGCGCCCGGCATCTGCTTCTGCTGTAGCTTCCCCTGCAGGTCGTACATGAATGCCGACTGCGAAAACGATGTCCTCGAGCCGTAGACGTCAAACAGCAGGACACGGTCGTGCTTGATAAGCACCTTCAAGTGTAGCAGGTTGAGTAGGATGGCAGAGGGGCGGACGACGATGTGCGGGAGGTTCGACGAGTCAATCTTGCGGAGATCTCGCGGGAGGAGCCCATACTATTCAGATAGATGATTAGCCAGGCAACGACGCGATATATAATGTGCCATCGTGGCCTCAAGCGCGGTCCACGCAGGTCGAAAGCGTACCTTGGCAATGAGCTCGCTTTTCTTGAGCTCGCCGTCAACCATGATCACGTTCCCGCTCCCGTCCACCTCGGTGCATCGCAGCCGGGGGTCCAGCGCCGCCTTCGCCGTCATGGGCCGGCGCGGGAAGATTGAGCCGGCTTGATCACCCAGGATCCTAAGATCCTCCTCTTTCAGCTGCGATGCCGCATGCGCTGCGTCCTCGCGCCGGAATATCCAATCCCGCCATGTGGGTCTGTTGGGCTTGTAGGGCATCTTGTCTGGCATGCAGTCTGGTGGTGCGTCAGGCGTGGGCGGCTGCTCCGGCGTGTTGTTCAAGCTGGTCGCCATGGTGCGCTGTTTCCTGCAGAGCGACCTAGGGACGATGGCGTCAAGATCCAGGAGGCCAGACCGCATCACGGCGAGGACGGGGCGCCTGGGCGACGACGACGTGCCCAGATACCTCACGAGGACCCGCGGTGTGCTGCTGGCGCCAGTCGAGACATTGCGACGCGAGGAAGCGGCATTGGGGCAGCGGCGGACGACGCAGGTTGCGCCGTGGCTCAGGCCAGAGAAGGCGAAGCCCTCGGACTGCGCGCGCAGAAATCGGAGGAGGCTCTGCGACGGTGCTGCGGGTTTCAATGCCGGCGGCATGACAGCGACGAGTTGGCTGGGGGTTCGTGTCGGGGGAAAGGCGCCAGCTGGAGCTCGTTCAATCGACGAGAAGATGGCCCCTTTGCGCGCAGAAAAATAATTGTCGTCAGAGCTTAAACCTGGGAATAAGCTTCTGTCCTAGCCAAACCCCCTGGCCCGGTACGAACTTTATAGTGGGGCTGCCAAGCTGGCCAACCCATCTTTCGGGTCAAGTCCAGCACTCAAGGAACTCCGTCATACCTTGTTGTATCTATTCATTCATGGAACACTCTCTCTGCGGCCTAACCTGCGGACGGATTGTCGTGGGATTTGAAGTGGTTTTTAATCGCATTATCTCTGCGTCTTAAGGCAGTTCGGGTCTTTTTCCCTCCCCTCAAATTTCTGCTTTTTTTCTCTTTCTCTTCTCTTCTCTTCATTCATCCCCGTGGCAGGTTTTCCCAAGTTGGGAGCTCAAACCAAGCAATTGCGCCATGTTTCCCTCTTATTAGACAACCCACAGTTCTTGTCTCCCAAAACACGGAGTCTCTCACCACCACAAAACACCAGGATTCTGGACCCGTCTTTCTTCTGCTGCGAGATCCCTACAAAGCCCCAGCTTAGACAAAAACCATGAAATTGACGCCGGTCAAGGTCCGCGGGAAAGGCCCCCGGAAGAAGGGCTGGCGTCCTCCCAACCCCGGGCGGTTCAAGCGAGCGCTCGGCGAGGCAAGGCGCAGCAGAGAGAAGAAGAACAAGAAAAAGAAGCCCGCGGCGCCCATCGAGCGGCTGCCGGCCGAGATCCTCGAGCAGATCCTGTTCATGTCGGAGAACCTGAACCTGCCGCGCAGCAGCCTGCGCATCGGCTGCCTGCTGTCGGGCCGCTCGTTCCTGTCGGAGCTGGCGGTGGCCGCGTTCGGGCCGACGTGGGACCTGTGGTTCGGGTGCGTCAGATCCCAAATCCGCTCGTACAGGGACTACGAGGCCGATTACCACCGCGTCGGCGGCAACCCCGAGTTCCAGAGCGCCGTGCTCGCCTGCCCGCGCATGAGCCTCGCGCTGCTGCTGGACGCGCAGAAGAAGTGGTACCGGCGCCACGGCGAGGGGCGTCACTACCAGCATGCGGATACCTTAGACGAGCACCGCTATATGGATAGAGATGGAGGCTCTAGAACTGGAGGGAGTCAAGACCAGCTTGAGCTGCGGGATCGTCTAATCAGACACGGCCGGGGCGGTTTCGGTCACGCCTGTGACCTCGAAGCCTGCCTCGGTAGTGACTGGGAGTGGTTTGAAAGGCCACAGGTCATCCGTATTTTTGACTGCGACCGAGATTGGCGGAGGCAGCGCTATATAGACCTGCACCCGGCCACGCGGATCCCCGACCACCTCCTGGCGGACCCGATGGACCGAGACAAGATCAAGTGGCTGTTCTGGCTGATTCGCGGGGGAGCGACTTTGTCTCGTCATCAAACCTGGGAGGTAAGTCTCTATTGGGAATTTACTATTCCGGCCGGACGTGGCTATTACTACCAAAGATTTTAATTCGGTGTTTCAACAAACAAGCCTTTTAACATGTCTTCCCCTGTGGGCTACAGATCACGGAGTGCGGCTACCAGAAAGCCATGGATGGTGCGGGGAGCAGTCCAGAGCTTGCACTACTGGTTATTCGCCTCTTCTTCGCTCTCGGAGTTTTCAGCCACCGCCACTGGCCTAAGTTCCTAGTTTCCAAGAAGCTGTCCGAGGCCTACGACGAATGCGATGATGACAACAGCACGGTTACGGCCGACTACATAGTTTGGAAGTATGCGGCCCTCATCCTCAAGAACACACGGGATTAGTTCTATATCGGGAACAGTGGAATGAAAACCAAAGCTTCTCCTGCGAAGAGATGGATAAACACGTTTCTGGTTGCCACTCAACGTCGAGCCAGAAAATGACTTGGTCTCTTTACCTGACACACAGAAGTTCAGAAGTTCACACAGGGATATCAGTTTCATTTTTGATCTAATTCGATTTGGAAGGGGCTCAACCCATGGCTGTGAACTCGGAAAGTTGAGGCTCTATTTTGGTTTGTTCAGTATACAACCACTAAAGGTGGGTTCCAACATTCAAATCACGATTTGAGTTGCGAACCTACTGCGTACGCAGCCGCCATAGAGACTAGATGGTATATCCTAAGTAACACAGAACAATCACACGAGCAACTATAAAAGGGGCACAATGGGTGTTTTTGGTTGGGTTTGTTGCTTTGCGTCTAGTCGGAGCCGAGTACTCCCTCCATCCAGGAGGATTTGTAGCAGAGAGAGTGTCGAGGTCTTCTCTAGTCGAGTGTCCTCCCTCAAAATATAGAGACATAAAGCATCGCTAGCATGCCCCCTTCATCCCCCATCTCCATCCCCAGCGCGAAAATGGCGTCCCCATATCCAGTACAGAAAAGCTAGTGCGGTGGTAATTTGATGACCATGGTGTTCTGTGAGGCTTTTTGGAACCAAAAAACTAGATTCCACACCTTTTTTTGCCGACCAAAATTCGTTCCCCCCCTCCACCGAAGGGAAATGACTGACATTTGCCGTTCACAGAAACATTCTCAACGGAAGCAGAGAAGGTTGCCCTCGGAAAAATATTGCGTGTTGAGGGCTTCGCCGGAAAGAAGAATGTCACCGCCGGTGAGTCGCTTAGGCAGTGGGGTTCGGGTTCATCTGTGTCGCAGGTGTGCACATGTCAGTTGGGCTCCCGCTTCTCTTCAGGAAGAGGGGCGAAACTCGGCCTCCGCCCTCCCCTGGGATAATGATGAAAACTTACCTTGCGCTTGCCGCCAACCAGGGTGACGTTGACGAAACGGCGGGTGTATTGCAGTCTCTTCTTCGCGCGGCCCTTACTGCTCAAATGGTCAGAAACAACTCACCACTCCAACTCGCTGCCCGTAAAAGAATCCGGAGGCTGAACGTACGGGACCTTCTTCTTCTCCTGCTTCTCGACCTTGGGGGTCTGAGACTTGACCTTTCCTGTAGAGACGTTGTCAGATTCGGTTCCAGATCATGGCATATCGGCGGCGGTGCCGACGGTAGTAGGTGCGAGAGGATGCATACCGGCACGAGCCAAACTGCAATCGAAAGAACGAGGTTAGCGATTTTGTTGTTGCTATTAAAATAGCGTGAGGGGGCACGCCTTACCTTCCGTGAACCTTTCCCATTGTCGAAGATTTCTGGTGGTCGCTGCGAGATCCTTGGTGTCGTCGTTGTCGTCGGGAAATAGGCCGATTTCAAACGATTCCAGCCGGTGTCAAGGTCGTAGATTGCCTCTGGATTACGGACCTGGCCACTGGATTTCGAGATTGATTAGCTAAGACTTGTGGGAGCCCTGCGGGGCCGTTTGGGGCTACGGGCACGAACCACTTGAGAGGGAACATTGAAGCCTGGATCTCAAGGTTCAACTCGGTTGTGGCTCGGTTGTGGCTCGGTTGTGGCTCGGTTGTAGCTTAAGGGTATGATCGGCTCGTTTCTGTGCCGAGCTGTTTTCTGTGCCCACGCTAATGCAAGGTATTCCACCTTCCTGATCAAGTAGAAATGTGGGCTTTTTCTGCCATTCGAGGTGCTTCATGCCCACGAACCCATGAAATTCTATGCCCACGAGAAATGGCGGGCAAGAGGCGAGCAGTGAGCAGTGAGCACGAAGCCAGTCTTTGGCCTTACGGAAGCCAGATAGAGGGGTTGAAGAACTGAGTTGCACTGTAATTAGTATGGTGGAGCGTTCGTCAAGGCCAACCACATACCGACGCCAATAACGATGATGTAAGGCGTGCAATCCTACTACAGCTGTAGTGGCTGTAGCTATTCAGAGATATCGATATCTGTTGTCGTGCCGAGTACTTCGAAACCGCCGAAACCGACAGCTTATTCACCCTAGCGGCCCTGTAGTTGCGAGGCACATCGCCAACGCCTTCTTAACCGGCTCGGAAACGCAGTTCAAGGACCTCTTCTAGATGTAGAGAGCAGCTTTCTTTGAGCTTGTTGAATGGCTTAAAAGCAACGAGGGTCTTGTTGGCTCTCGATACCAGTCAGCTGAGTAACAGGTCATGGTTGTGCTTTGGATCTTTGGCCATAGCGCAAGTCAACGCCAAACGGCACATATGTTCCAGATTACTCAGTGCGCTGTCTTACGGATCGTCAGAAAGCTATTGCCAATGCTCGTATCTTTACACAGGGCTTTTGTATGCCTACCTGACGACGACTGGCTGGACCCAAAGATCGAACTGGATCCAAAGCTCAACGTGTTCAGCGACTGTATCGGGGCAATAGATGGCACGCATATAACCGCCTACGTGAGGAAGGCTAACCAAATTCGCTAGCGAGATCGAAAGGGCCGTATTATACAGAACGTGCTAGCTGTAGTCAAAAGCGACTATAGCTTCAGCTATGTACTTGCCGGCGCCGAGGGCTCGATGAATGACGCTTCTCTAGTAGCCCAGGCTTTTGGGAGGGCATTTAGAGTCCCCGATAATCGGTATTACCTAGCTGGCTCAGGCTTTGGTACTCGTAATGGCTTAATGCTTCCTTTCCCTGCAGTTCGATACTATCTTCAGGACTGGATTAATGTAGAGCGCCGACCGGAAACCGCGAAGGAGCTCTTCAACCTGCGGCACGCACGCATTCGTGTTGTGGTTGAGCAAGCATTCGGGTAGCTTAAGCGGCGATGGAAGATCGTACGAATAGCGCCGTTTGAGTATAGTATGAGGAAGCAGGTGCAAATCGTGTATGCTGTAACTGGGCTCCACAACTTCTTGATTAAGCAGAACGAAAAGGTCGCGTTAAGTATAGAGGAGGAAGCTGACCTTATTAAGGCTGCCACGCGGTTGGAAACTTTGATGCCCGATAAGCACCCCGATGTGGTTCGGAATATAGTGGCGACGCTTTCTTGGGAGCAGTATAGGACAGTTAAGGCGGAAAAGAAAAACTAGAAGGAGGAGAGCATTTGCGATAGCTTTGGTGGCGTTGAGAGGGTCGTATGCGTATAGGGCAAAAGGTGATGAGTTGTAGCGTTTTGGCAGCAAGTTAGCTAGATAGGGAAAAGATTGCTCTTTATAGACAAATGCGCCTTTACAGCCAAATTGCCTCAACTTAACCAAGTACGTTAAATTGGTGTTAAACAACTGGGCACTGAGCCTTTATTATTCCTGGCCGTCACCTTTCTTCCACTTTTCTACATAATACTTCTTCATCTCCAAGCCAATCTTATTCCATAAAACCGCGTTCAAAGGGTCTTTCTGTAGGTTCTTGAAGCAATTCCCGAGTTCCCCAGTACTGAGTTTATCGCTAAAGAGCTTCTGTATATTCTCAACCGCTACGGCGAATTCCTTGGTGCCAGGTACCTGCGATATCGACCCAAATGCCTCACGAAGAGCATCACCGAATGCGTCGATAGCTGCGTCAATGGGTGCTTCAATAGATATAGTACTGGGTGTGCTTGGTGTTTTCCTTCTAACTGGAATGAGGGGGGGGACGCTACGCGTAGGCGTAATATCAGGATCGGTATCTCGACGATGCTGTTGCCTAGTAGTTAACCGGCGTGGAACAGGTGCAATCTCTATAACGCTCTCGTCTATAGATTCTTCGTCAAGGTCCTCTGGGTTATCGCAGTCCGAATCCTCGCCGTCGTTTTCTTGGTGTTGAGAGTCGTCTTGGTATTGGGATTCAGCTGCCTCGACCAGATTCGTACCAGTTGCTTTTTCCCGCCAAAAGACTGCCCGATATATCCACGTCACCCAAAGGAATAGTCTTCAGCCACTGGTGAGACCTGGAAGTGGTGTTGCGAGAGGAAGCGTTCCCAAGTGCTTTCATCGTAGTTAGGAAGCCCAGTCTCGTGGTTAAAGGTAAAGCCCGAATAACCCTCAAGCAACTGCTTCCAAGCAAGAAAACGGCAGCGCTCAGTATTCCATTTCTGGCTGATCTTTTTCTCTGACCACCTCTCATTTGGCCAATTCTCTTTACAAAGCTCCAAGACTTCCTCCCACACCTTTGTATAGTCGTTTCTCTTCGTACTGTTGAAGAGGCCTCGATCCTTGCACTCCTTGAACCATTCCATGACCTTATTAGTCATAGCAGTCGACCACGAGGTTCTCCAGGTTTGTCCGTTGTTACTGGGTTTATCGTTGGGCTTCTTGTTGGGTTTCTTCTTCCTTGCCCTAGTAGTTGAGGAACGCTTTCGCTTCGATTTCGATGATTCTTCTTGCGGTAACTGGGCCGGGGGAGCAATACTGGGAGTTGAAGGCTGTTCCCGGTCGCTTGGAACCGTTGAAGGCGGTTCCAGGGCGCCTGGACCTTCCAGCATATCTTCAAGCGGCGGGAAAGCATCGTCGCTAGCGATCCAGGCTGCAAGGCGAGGGTCTCGATAATCTGGATCATCAGGGTCGTTGTTGGCTGCCTAGGACACAGTAATGGCAGCCTCGGCCAGATTGATCAAATCGTAGACCGGTATGTGGTCGAATGCGTCTTGTTGTATGGCCATTCTGACTCGTTTGCAGCCAAAAAGCGGCTCGAATGCCACCAGTCAAGACAGAGGCTGGCACAGGCACTGACACGGCCGAGGCGGTGAGCCAAAGGGGCGTAAGCTAGACCCAATACAGCATATGGGGCTAAAAGTGGGCTATGGGCGATACTTTCGAAAAATCTACTTATTTTACAGGGGGTCAAATGTACTGCTAAGCCTCACGGGCACCATGCCCGTGAGTTGGCGGGCCCCAGAAGATCAGGGTGCTACGGTGGCTCCGTTCAGCTGAATTAATATCATGGGGCCGTAATGCAGGTAGGACAGTTGACCTACACACTGTATCTCTTATCGATTGGCGCTATCCGTAATCTGATTATGCAATGGGACTTTGGTCCGTCGTTATCCGCAACCCCGCTGTCGATCAATGTCTCGCCTGCTATCTAACGGCGCTGTATGGCGGGAGTTGAGAAAGCGCAATCGTTTGATGGAAGCATGATTTTGGTGCTCCAAAAAACATGAGGTTCATGATCTGTGTAATATTTACTATCAATCAAGCAATCATATTCAGTCTACCATATCACTACAGCTAAGAGGTGTACCGAAGCCTACATACATGACAACAGCAGTAACTCCACTCGCTTTGGCCTCGACTGGTGCTTACCTACCCCACCACAAATGACACAAATGACGCTAGGTAGGTATCATTCGATCCGCGGCGTAGTCACCCCCTCCCTTGCTGCCAACTGATAAAGGAGGGAAAGTCGCCGAGCAGGACTCACCTAGTTGTCTTACTCTCTTTTGTTCTTCTACTCACCTGTCTGTACGAAGAGATAGTAGCCCAGCAACAACACCACAGGAAATCAAACCCTGCCAGCTTCCCACAGCGGCACCGAAGCCGCCAAGATGAAGTCCGCCGCCGCCCTCCTCCTCTCGAGCTGCAGCGTTGCAGCAGCGGCCGCAGTCGAGCGCGCCAGCAGCAGCAACATCAACCGTGTACCAACATCATACGAATCGGCGGTGCTTGCGCGGCGGATCCTCTCGCTGACGCCGCTGGGGACGCTCGCGACGGTATTTCCCGCCTCCTCCAGCCACAACAGCCACAGCAGCAGCAATGACCCGTCAACAGAAGAGAACCGGCCGGACGGGCTTGGCGGCATGCCGCACGGGCTGATGGAGTACATCTCGGACTGCTCGGGCGAGGCGGGGCTGGGCGACGACGGCAGCCCGACGCTGCTGGCCATCACCATCGAGACGAGCTTCAAGAACGCCGCCGCGGGCAGCAACGTCAGCCTGGCCGTGCAGTGGACGCCTCCGCACCCCCCGGCGAAGCGGATCCAGAGAAGCGGTGACAGCGGCTTCGTCAACAGGGCCCTGTCGTATCTGGGGCTGCGCAGGACCCGTCTCGGCGAAGATGAATATTATGGTGATGAGGACGTCAAGAACGTGATGCCCACGCCACCAACACCGTACTCGGCAGCGAACCTGCCGCGGTTCTCGCTGCTGGGACACGTCGAGCGGATCGATGGTGGCGACGACCGCCGCGCGGGCGGCTCGGTGGGCGACGCGCTGGCGGCGTGCTTCACGCGCGTGCACCCGGACGCGCGGTACTGGCTGCCGGGGTCGCGCGTGCACGAGTCGCACTTTGTGCGCCTCGTGGTCGAGCAGATTTATTGGATTGGTGGTTTTGGAGACCGCGCTTACATCGGCTGGATCTCCGTCGACGAGTGGAGAGCGGTCACCCGCAAGGAGATTGAGAGCGTCCGGCTGCCCGGCGAGAAGAAGGGCTGGCACGAGTGGTCCGCCGCCGCCGCCCGAGCGTCCGGTGGCTCGCGGGACCTCTGAGGGGATTTGGATAGGTAGGTAGCCAAGCAGATAATAAGGCAGAGTATGTAGCAGTTGGTCCCTGTTGGCTTTTTGTCTTCCTTTTTTCTATGTCCTTTTTTTGCATGGCCTTTTTTGCGAACTGCTTGTTGCACCTGGGGCGGGGATAGGGGGTTTTAGGATTTCATTACATTCCGGGGCGAGGCGAAAGTGCTTGTATACCTTCTTGGTAACCAACCATGTGTATATTCTCGTACAGGCATCACCGCAGTTCCATATTGACAGTAACATCGTTGGTTTATCATCCATGTAGGATGCAAGTAACCTCCGTATAAGATCCAAGTCTCCTACATGACCCCCCATGTTCAGCCTTGCTCCATCCTTGATTTGGAAAAATACAAGACCAGAGAGAGGAGAAATACGAGAGAAGTATCAATAATGATCGCTCTTCATCACAATACTACATAGAGAGGGTATCGACAGCGTCTAGGCATGAACCAGTTAAAGAACCGTGTTTTCCTCCTCCGTCCACCCATTGCCTGAATGACATGACCCGTTTTGACGGTTTTCTTTTTTTGCTTTTTACACCGAGAGCCTTTTGTTTTGAATTTCCTAATCAGCTTTTTCCCAATAATTTCGTACAACTCCCCCAGGAGCTTCGTCGCATTTTATCCTTAATCGACTCTGATAATGACCTTCCAGCCCAACGCCCCGGCCTCGCGTATCGCACATGCTAAACAACCTCGTCTTCGCCTGCTGATCAGGGCGTTCCAGCCCTTCTCAGCGCAAAAAGCCCTGACAAGAATCTCCATGTCAGATCCAAACTGGCGGCGCCGTGTCTCCGAGTGCATCTTTTTGCTCGCGCTTTCCAGCGTGCCAGCAAGACTCCCAATCCCGGCACCACTCACGGCGGCCGTACCATACACGGACTCGGCCACAGGCCCAGGCTGAAGCGGCGACCAGCTAGCTGATGCTTGACTGCCTGACCGGCTTATAACCGGCGACAGAGGTATTTCGTGCTCCTGCGGCAACGACTGAAAGCCAGTGATGCAGTCAATCACAAGAACCTTAGCAGCGTTATTTGACGCAGGGGTCAGG
Organism: Lasiosphaeria miniovina; assembly: GCF_030549165.1. NCBI lineage: Eukaryota > Fungi > Ascomycota > Sordariomycetes > Sordariales > Lasiosphaeriaceae > Lasiosphaeria > Lasiosphaeria miniovina. The sequence continues at coordinate 1,234,971 of NW_026848223.1, read as the reverse complement.
CTAGGGCGGTGGGCGGTTGATGAATAATTGCTCAGAAATGCTTCTAGCGAGAAGTCTTGCTTCGCTAGCAGCTCCGACAAATGGAGAGCTGTATAAGTGTAGTATTTGTGCAGCGGATGGCCTGGGTTGTATGTCAGTCTCGCTAATAAGTTCGAAGATCCACGATCCTTAGTACAGGCTTACCAATAACGCTGGCGGTCTTACCGGCCGCAGAATCCCCTGAGAGATCAACTTGTTGGATGGTTGGGCTTGATGGCGACTTCAGTATCTTTACATGCTGAGACGGCACGCAAGGGTGGGCCGTGACGAAATTGATGTCTTTAGCCAACGCAAAAGTACGCTCCTCTTCCGCCCCCGAGTCCATGTCTGTTACCGTAAAAGATACCGACGACGTATAAGTACGGATTTCCGGAGGTCGACTGGCCTCAGAAAATGGCGTCGCGTTGAGGTCCTCGGTAGGGGTTGTGTAAACCGAGTCAACCGGGGCCCAAAGATTAAGAGCCCTGAGGTCAATCTTAAGGCAGGGGGGTGTCTTTTCCCGGTAGATGTTTTCAAACGGTATGATGAAGTCTGCTGGGAAGACAGATGAGGGATCAGTATCCCCCAGTACGCGTGACTCTCTTTCAATGTTTTGCTTCCCCCAAAGTCGAGCTTTCTTCTCTACGTTATGGGCGTCATCTGGAAACGAGTCAGCAAACACGGTTGCAGTCAAGCTGGAGGGCATGTATTGCTTACCGGGAGTTTCCTCAACTTCAATGTTTACCCAACCGTCGCCAAGTCTCTGGGGTTTAATATCGCTGGAAATCCAGCCCATGCACTCAGCAGAGCCTTTGCCAGCAGCGAGAACCCGGCCAACAATGCACGACGTGCTCCAGAAGCTCTTGCCGGAGTACACAAATCCACCGCATAGATTCGCCATGGGTCCAAGTCTCCCCATGGCCTCGCGATCATTTTCCAGCAAGGTCGCCATCAAAAAGTGGCAAAGTCCTTCACCTGGCAGCATCAGCCCCGACACGTAGCTTTTGGACAGCCAGCCTGCGGGGTGCAGAGCGGCTGATATCTTTCTTCTTCTGGACGGCATCCGCTTGACCTTCGAATCTGGCTTGCGCTCGCCAAGATGCGAGCCTCCAAAATATGAGGAGCGATGGCTGTCGCTTCGGCTTCCCGCACTGGCAAGTGAGTCGTCAAGGATGTTCCCCTCGGCGATGCTCTGGCAGTTCGCCGATATCCTCCAGGCGTACGGTTCGACGTCGGGCCATTTCAGCTGCCTCGCGAAATGGGTCAAGCCATCGACTTGGCGTTGAACGTGCCTCCCTCTGATCGCGTAGACGGGTCCGTGGTGCTGGCTACGGCGATGCGACCCGCCGTCACGAGATAGTGATATCCGCTTGGTCAGAGTTGCTAACCAGCCGGACGGCTTGTCTTCGGCACCCGGCCGCTCCGCCGGCTCAGTCTTTACCACCTCGATATTCTCCAGCCACGCCCGAGCAAGGTGCAAAGACCACTTGACCGACTTGTTCGCGTCCTTCTCAAACTTGAGGATTTCTGACGGCCGGATGCTCTCAACGCCAAGTTCCTCGCCCTCGGTGATTGCGTCCAGCCGGACAAGTAACTCACAGGCCAACAGGATTTGTAAAAGAAGCCAGTATCTCTCCTCATGGACGTCGCTAGTCGTCTCGCTCGCCGACTCGCCAGTCCTGACTGAAGCTCCGTCGTCAACTTCGTCCTCGATAGGGTTTCCCCATAGTAACTGGCCGAGGCGGATCCGCCACTCCACATGGGAGAAGTCAATCCACATGTTCGGGGCGGCGAGAACCTTGACGAGGGCCTGGATCTGCACCGAGAGACTATAGGGGTCCCGATGGTCGAGCACCTTTGTCGGCGGATGAAGGATCTGGAGGAACAACTCATTGTAAAGTTCGCTCGAGACACGACGCTCCCGCGGGTGCTGCTCGCTGTACCTCTGCCCATTCTTGATCAGCTGTTCCATGATGAGCGTCTCTTCCATGTGGCGGAGGCCGTCCCTAGAGGTGAGCATCTTCTGGCGTTGCTCAACAATGACGGGCGTCAAGGTGCCTATTTGCTCGAATCCCCATTGGTCCTCCTGCAAGGCGTCGGCCACGCCCAACTCAAGCGCCGCTTGATAGCCCATGCTCCCCTTCTCGAGGCCGGCCGAGCTCAGCATGCTAGGGCGCTCGCGGCACCGCGGGTAGAAGTGTGCTCGGCGCTTCTCTTCTGTAGCTCTCTTGGCGGCCGACTGGTCGCCAAGGATGTCACGCGTAATATGAGGCCATGCCGTGACCACTCCCCAAGCCTTGTCTTCGATCTGCGTGTGATCCGTGAGGTCCCTAATCTCGAGCTTCTCGTCCCACGGGAAGGCTACCGAGGGATGGGGCGCCCCCGTGTAGTGGCCCTCAGAACGGGCAAAGTACTGCGGGGCCCCTGAGAAGAGCTTCTCGATCTCGGACTCGGTCAGAGTTGCCATGATGCGGGCGAGTTTGAGTACGGGTTTGGCTGCGGGGGCTGGCTCGCTGCCCGGCGGAGGGGGTGATGGTAGCGGCTTATTAGGATTGAACGGGGAGCGAGGAGACAGTGGTGTGGATGCCCCCGAGACCTGGTGCGTACCACGAATTGTCAGTCAGCCGCAATGATGCATGCACGGGCTCCTTCATGTGGTGAGACAAATTGGCAGGCAGACAGCAAGCAAGCTTCATAAATAGTCTCGAGGCCGTCTGCAAGGCGCCGACCGCCCCTCGTACGGTTGGTGCAGGAACAGGCCGGGGGAAAACAAAACAAGTCACGCGGGACTCTCGAGTCTCAAATGGGAATAAGGGGAGGCAGGTAAAATCGGCTTGGAGGTCGACTGACAAATGCCCGCCGATGACGACGGATGATGCGTCGGCGGCCTTCAGCTGATTCCAGAATCTGAGGTAAATGGGAGTAAATGGTATTCTTGTGCAAAGGGGCCTAGAAGGCAGGACAGGACAAACTCGTCTCGCTTTGCTCTGCTCTGCTCTGCTCAGCTCTGTTCTGCTCTGTTCTGCTCAGCTCTGCTCAGCTCTGCTCTGCTGCGTGCACAGATCCAGATGCACCAAGATTCCAACGATTGCAGTTGCAGGTACGATTGAGGTGCACCCGCAGATCTAAGAAACCGTGCATCTGCACCTGGAACAAGATGAGGCAGAGCACTCAGATACCAGCAGCAGCAACAGCAGCAATAAACGAGAGGGGAGCAGCTGGAGCCGGAACATTGGAGCCCACAAGTGCACGGGCGGCCGGATGGGAAACGGCCCCAGATGAGGTGAACTGAGGTGTAGGCGGGTGTGGATGACGGGTACTCGAGGGCAAGCAGTATGTCATAACTTAATGCCTGGGAGGGAAGGGACGGAGAGGGGGAGAGAGTCTAGGGTTGCTCTTACCACGGCTGTGCCTCGTTGAGGTCGTGGCTGCTGCGAATCATGATCTCTTCCCCGCTGAGGGGTTAAGGACGGCGGTGGCTTACCCACTAGTCGGCTCCGGAGGTCGTAAAGCAAGTCCCTTTTCGAACTTCGACGTCCTTTCAGAGTCTGCTGCTCTGCACCAACATCCCCTTTCGAGTTCCCGTCTGGAGTCAGCGCGCTGCCGTTTTGACTTTGTTCCTCGACAGCACTGGTGTTGGAGCTTGCAGAGGGCCTCCGCGGCGACCTCCTGAGCATCGAAAATGAGGGCATCTCGGCCGGTGGGGCAGGTGGTATGACACCTGGAGGGGCCGATGCTGTTTGTCGAGGTGCTGTTGTCTCATTGATCAACGGCCAAAGACACGCCCGCCGGCGCCTGCGTCCTGCGGCGCAACCGCCTTTGCCGGTAGCTTGCAGATTCTGGGGACGCCCGGTGGCTGTTTCAGCTTATCGGGACTGGCTGCTGTGCCCGCTTCGAAAAGGGTAACCTGCAGGCAGCAGGAGAGGAGCCGAGAATGACGACGGGAGGATGGGACCGACAAGCTAGACACGAACAAACAAGCGGAAGATCAAAGCAGATATCATCCAAAAAGCGAGGGTAGAGACATAGAAGAAGAAAAATGCTGTCTGTCTCTGCCCTGGTAGATGGGCTAGAAATGCTGACGAGTTGGGCTGGTAAGGCAGGCAAGGTAGCTCAAGAGCAGCTAGCTGTCTCAGGCTCATCTGTTATATCATAGCAAGCATCAAGCGTGCCGCGGAAAGCCAATAACTGACGATAGCAGGCCTTTTATTCAATCACAAGCCTTAGCAGACGCTGCTTATTATGACCAGCACATCCTGGGGATGATACCTGATTCTGCGAGCGAAGGCGACCAGCAGTTGATTACCCACCACTACCCAGTCGCCTAGCAAATCACGGGAGGATTGCGCCGCTAACATGTTTCGAATCAGAGGCCTACATCTATAGGTTCGTTACCATTACGAACCTCGAGATTAAGGTTTTCCCTACGGAGGAAGAGTCCCAGGTTGATGGTGGATGCTGCGTGCCCTGTAAGTGTCGGTGCTGCCACTTGCCCGCCCACGCAGCACACGCAAAGACACCATGCGTGCAAACTTGGAATAAACTGGTTTGAATCAACCTAAGCCCATAGCGGCTAAGGCCAATACGCATCCGTTGGGCAAAGAAGCCGGCCGAAATTTGAGCGAGATCTAGCCCGTTTCGTTGAGTTGGATCGGGACCAACAAGATGTGACGCGCTTACGTCCGAAATGCACGTATGCCCCTATCCCTAGCCGGAAGTGTATAAACGGCTTTTTAGAGAGAGACGCCGGAAAGCGGCGAGTGTGGGCACTGGGCTTCCATGGGTTGCAATGGAAGCGTTCACTGTTCACACTTCACGGCGAGCACGGCAGCAGCCCCCGCGCAAACAGCAAGGGAAGGGGTAGGACTAGTAAGTCGTAATCAAAGTAGGAGTTATCTTGAGCTGTCTATCCACCCACTCATTTCCTTCTACGATAGGCTGAATATGTACGTGACCTCCGTAAACACGGACAAGGAGCACGACGACCGTTGGCGCACCGCAACAAGCAGTCCCTTCCCGTCGTGCTTCCCCTCGTGCGCGGAGAGCCTCAACGGCGTTTCCCGCCCCAGTCGCTTCTCCGAATCGTCCCGGAAGAACGGGTCGGTTTGATGTGATATTAAGCGGCCATTGTTTAGGTAAATCCAGCAGCTCGTGGGTTTGCCCGCTTGGAGAGCCCTTACTTATCAGCCGCCTCGACAAAGACTGCAATCTCGGGGTATCATTCAATTTCCAGCCATGGTCCATTGTTCGTCATCCATTGCCCACCATAGCCAGCCTCGCACTCCGCAGCTTACTTCATTTCAACCTCGCATCCAGAGCCTTGACATCAGCTTGGGCGCGCTGCTTTCATAATAGTGTATGTACGTGTCTTGCCAGCCGCCGAGGGGGGATTCGCCGCAGATAGATGAGCCAATCTACCGTTAGGTTCCTGTTCCCGTAGTGCCTACTGCCCCCACCCCACTCATCATTATGCGGGAGGGGTATCGTGAACTACGATCAACAGATACTTCGTGTCAGGGACAATGACAAGCTCTTGCTTCTTGGTCCGTAGCCGAAGCAATTTCAGCTCATCCTGTGTGTGTGTGTGTTTATGTTTATGTCAGTCGTGATGGGCTTAGGTCTCTCTCGAGCTTGTCGGGGTGGGTGCGCATCGGTACCTCCGTGTCCAGTTCCTGAACGAGACTGCCCGCCGTTCCCACAAAGTTCCATACAAGAGCTGCGAGTTCTTCTGCGCTCTGGTCCTGGCTTGAAGGGCTGGCGGTGGATTCGCCGGCAAACGAGCCCACGGTTGGGTTGGGCAGGGAAGAGCCCGGCGCCTTTACCTTGCGGACTGAACTGACCTGGCCACTGGTCTTCAGGATGGCCCCCGATGCGCGGTCGAGCACAATCGTTGCCTTGACGCCCGTCTTCTTGGAGAGACGGCCTAGCGTCTCCTCGAGAGCATCGGGGCCGGCGCCCTGGTCTGGTCAGCCTTACCTGGGCACGGTGTATGAACATGCCTTGTGGGCCTAAGCCGCAGAGAGTGAGAGTTAGGGTGAGGGCGAGGGTGACATACCAGGCCTGGCTCTGCCATTTCAGTCCGGTCAAGCGAGCGCAGGATGGTCAAACAGGCGGGATAATTGAAAGAAGGCTCGAAAGTCTTTGGAAACAGCTGCAGCTACTGTGTTGTCCGAAGCGGCTCATCATGGCATTCACACCAATGCGCGTGCGTGCCCGGTTTGGAGGGCCCCAGGGCGCCCCCAGCGAGCAACCAATGCATTCTGCCGCCCAACACCGCTAAAATTTTCCATCGAGCCCCACCAACGCAGTTATCGTTTGGGAGCATGTCCTCCATAGTAGGGAGGCACATCCGGCCTGCCAACGGCATAGCCAGTCTGAATACATAAAGAAGGAATCAATCTCCTCCCAATGAGACAAGAATGGGTTCTAGCAACAGGAAGAAGAAGGAAAAGAAGAAGGACTTCCACGTATGGTTGTCCCAAACCGAAACCCCCTGCAGCCACTCTTTCAGGAATTCTCACTAAACCCCATCTCAGAAAGCCAAGTTGAAAGTCGGAAAAGCCAACGCAAAGGCTGCCAATTTCACCGATACGAGCTTCAAATCCAAATGTGACAACTCCGGTGTGACCCATACGGCACCATTTTTGCTTTTGCTAACTTGCCGCAGCCATCAATGTCAACCAGCAGACCCTTGAGGGAGATGGGTCTGACTCGGTGGAGCAGTTCAAGCAGACGCTGACGACGGCCGCCACTGCAAAACCTGACAACCTGAGACGAGATGCCCTCTCTTACATCACGACCCAGGTATCGGCAAAGCCGCCGAACAACCCCGTCGGGACGGCCAGCGTGCTAACAAAACTGCTACCCCTAATCTCGGACGTATCCATATCGGTGCGCGCACATCTTCTGAGGCTATTCCGGGTACTGCCGCCTTCCGAGGTCAGGCCGCACGTCGAGAAGATGCTCATGTACATCCGGGGCGGCATGACGCACCTCTCGGCCGACATCCGCAGCGACACGCTGAACGCCATGGAGTGGCTGCTCGACGTGGCCGGGGACGAGGTCGTGTCGTGCCCGGGCGGCTGGCTGAAGACGCTCAACAGCTTCAGCTCGATGCTGGGCTGGAACCCTAGTGTCGGCTCCGCCATGAACAGCCAGGGCTGGACTTCGGGCTCCAAGTCCACGCTGGGCACCAAGAAGGGGCCCGAGGCCCAGGCGAGGCAGATCCAGGTCCTCGCCCGCTTCCTCCAGGCCGGCTTCCAGCCCGAGACCGTCGCCCCGTACAACCCCAAGGCCTACTGGGACAACATCTACCGCCTGCCCGCGACGGCGAACCCCTTCGCCTATCTCAACCTCTTTGGCGCTCCCCGGGACGAGGACAACGAGATGTACCCCGACCGCATCTCGAGGCAGCGTGTTTTCGATGCGAAGTGGAGGAGTTCTATCGTAGGTGGCATGGAGGGCGCGAAGAAGGAGGGTGGTACAGTCGGCAGAGCTGCTGCCTTGTTGGACAAGGCTTTGCGAGGCGGACTCAGGGATAGCGCTCCTCTGCCTGCGCGCTAACGTCTGGAGAGAGTCGAGAGCGAGAGCGTGGGCTTCGACGGGTTTGCCTCCATGCCCCTAAATCGACATGCTTAGCTAGGTAGGTAGGTACCTAGTAGGTGAGGTGCTTGGGTCTACCACGCTATATGTATATATTTCGACAGCATTCTAAGACATTTTCTGCCTTGACCTGTCTTTCGTTTTCCTCCCCAAAGCCAGAGGTTGACAAATTTACAGCAGAAAACGCGCCTCCACCAGCCCCCCTACGAGCCATTTTGGTCAGGTAGTTTGGCCTCGCCAAAATCACGTGAATCTGCTTTAAGCACTCAGCCAACACAATCATGTTTGCAATGCCTCCGTTGAACATGTTAGGAAATGGATACCCGCCGTGCTGTTAGAGCACATTGGCTGGCTGAGTACGAGTCTCTATTGTTGACCTCAAGTTTCTTCACTTTGCCATCGAACACTAACCACATCCAAACCAGCCGACTCCTATCCCACCGTGTATTTGCTGGTTGACTCGACTTCAATGTACACGAATAACCTTTACTAGTGCTAGAATATTCCCCTTCTCGACCCAGTAGGTAGGTGGCTTGCTTTTTGGCGGTCTGGGGGGGGGGGGGGCACGATCGGTCGACCGCCGCCCAGAAATACCGGTATCCACTTTCAACAGTTGCCCCTTTTCAACTTCCGTCCCTACTCGGTTGCTCCTTCCCTTTGGCTGCTCGGGAATAAAATCACTGCGCGAATTTGATTTGCGGAAATTCAAACCCGGCGGGCGTGCTTCTGAGTCTCAGGCGGCTGGTTTACGTTTCCAGCCAGGCTTTCAAGCTTGAGTATTTGAGACCGGGATATCTGCTCACTCCTTCTGTCAACAACTTCGGCGCCTCTCATCCTAACCACACAACTTCCTTCCACACAGACAGTCTCGCACGCCTACACCAAGGCACGCTCATCTACTACTCTGTCCAGAAACCAGGCAAGCAGTTCTTTCTTTTTCGTCTTCTCGTCTTCAATATCTCGCCCTACCCATCGCCCCGGCCCAGGGATCGGGGGGGCATATTGGCTTTCGGGTTTGTCTGCCAGTGCCGCTCCTGAGCTGAAGCTCCTTCTGTTTCTCGTCCGATCTACCTTGTTGTTGGGAAGGCACGTTTTTCAAGCCCACAAACACACAATTCCCTTCTCTTCCAACGCGTTCCCCCGTTTTCCAGCCCTTCCCACCGGGCCTACCTCGACAAAAATTGGCAATCACTCCTGGCCTTCCCCCCTACCCCACTATCCCTCTTTCTGACGGCCAACCTGTCAACCTTTCTCTTCCTGACATCATCTTCCAAAGTTCGCCTGCTTCTTGCCTACGCCTTGCAAGAGTCAAGCCCCGAATTTGATCCATCAGGTTCGTTCTCCCATCTCCTTCCTACCTTTTTCAACTTCCCTTGCCCAGATTCGTCTTTGGCCATCGGGCGCACGTTTATCTGGGGCGCGACTTCTGTTTCCCCCAGTGCTACTGCCGTCTCTGGTCAACGCACGTCCTTAATATTTCAGTGTCTCCTCTGGCACTCTCTACCTTTCACCACACGTTCACCTCTCCCATTGCTTCACCTCGGTCGAGTAGACCTATTCGTCATATTATTTCCTGCTCACAACCAAACCAGATTAGCGATCGTGTCTACCATCACTCCCTGATCTCTGTACGGTCGTTCTCGGCAGGTAAGAAATTCACTCCCAATGAAACATTCAAGTGACGCGAGGCATTCCCCTTGCGGTGATGTTGGCAGCCTGGAGTTGCTGCTTTCTTCTTCAGACGTCGCTTTCCGAAACTTGATTGCCCGTCTTCCCGAAAGCTTCACCCTCGTTTCCACCTTAGCACCCACTCATCCTTTTGCCTTTCGGTTGCTAGTAGACAGAACACTTGCTAATATTCCACGTCAGAAAACCAATCTTCAACCATGACGAGCCTCAACTCGGATACCCCAGGCGCGGTTGGCGGAGCGAGTGATTCCCTCTCCACCCAGGCCGCCGGTCTGCCCGATGGTGGCGCCAAGGTTGCCAATGACAAGGACGAGACTACCGACCCACCTAAGGTCGTTCAGAAAATCCCGGAGGCCTTGGCAGGTTGGGCTCCATTGACCCCGTACGACTACAACAATGAGGCTCCGACGGAGTGGGACGGCAATGCTGCTGTCTATCACTGGGATGGCGAGTTGGGTGAGGTCGGCCCTGAACACGCCGACCTTGAGATTCAGCTGTTTGGCCCCCCCAACCGTCGCCAGTCCCAAGGCATTGACTTTTCAAAGTAAGTCTATTCAGTTTCCCAGGTGGAATATGAACTGTTCGCTGACTTGTTAGAATCGCCTCCATTGAGTTGTATCAGGAGGGCCCCGTTCGCGTTAAGCCCATCTCGAAATTCGAGGATGCCGGCCTTCACCCTGTCATGCTTCGGAACGTTGAGCTGTCAGGATATAAGATCCCGACCCCGATCCAACGTTACTGCATCCCAGCAATCAACATGGGATATGATGTGATCGCCGTTGCCCAAACCGGTAAGTTAAACTTGAGGATTTAATACATTGGCACACATAACTAACCGACAAACATCCAGGATCTGGAAAGACGGCTGCCTATTTGATTCCGATCTTGAACAAGCTCATGGGCAAGGCCAAGAAGCTTGCGGCGCCTCGCCCTAACCCAGTGACTTATCGCCCTGGAATTGATGCTCCCGTCCGCGCTGAGCCGCTTGTTGTTATTGTCTGCCCAAGCCGCGAGCTTGCTGTCCAGATCTTCAACGAGGCTCGCAAGTTTTGTTACCGGACCATGCTGCGCCCTTGCGTGGTCTATGGAGGCGGACCTATGCACGATCAGGTCGATCAGCTTCAGAAGGGATGTGACATCTTGGTCGCTTCGCCCGGCCGTCTGGTCGACTTTATTGAGCGTCCTCATCTCTTGACTCTCCGTCGAGTGCGCTACATGGTCATTGACGAAGCGGACGAGATGCTTGAAACCGCGTGGAGCGACGAGCTCAATAAGATCATGACTGGTGGTGGTAAATTTTTCACCCCTTGAACTTTTATATCTTTTTCTAACTTGCCAAAAGAACAGGAAGAGGGAAACATCAAGTATATGCTCTTCTCAGCCACATTCCCCAAGGAAGCTCGGGATCTTGCGGCAACTCATTTGGCGGAGAACTATGTTCGACTTCGTGTTGGTCGTGCTGGAAGTACCCATGAGAACATCAAGCAGAGTGTCGTCTTTGTCGATCCTTCGATGAAGCGACAGGCGCTATTTGACCTGTTGCACTCGCTTCCCCCCACGCGTACCATCGTATTTGTCAACAGCAAGCGTGCCGCCGACGAGGTGGACGACTTTTTGTTCAACAAGGGTATGCCCTGTGCGTCAATTCATTCGGACCGGACTCAGAAGGAGCGTGAGGCCGCCATGCGTGCCTTCCGCGCCGGCACATCCCCGCTCCTGGTCGCCACCGGTGTCACTGCTCGTGGTATTGATGTGCGAAACGTTATGCACGTCATCAACTACGACATGCCGTCTCTTGACTACGGTGGCATTGAGGAATACACTCACCGCATTGGTAACTTGACTCATGTGTATCCGTCAATATTGGTTCGTGTGCTAACATGATGCAGGACGAACGGGCCGTATTGGTCACCGCGGTCTCGCCACTTCCTTTTACTGCGACCGAGATGAGCCTATTGCTTCTGTGCTCACTCGCACGCTCCTGGAGACCAACCAGGAGGTTCCTGACTTCCTGCAGCAGTACATTCCAGAGGGAGATGCCCGTACCAACCTGAAGTTTGAGGCGGATTCGGACTTTGATGAGACTGAGGCTGCTGAGACTGGAGATGACGGCGGAGTTTGGGGTGATGAATCCGGGGACCAGCCTACCACCGGAGACGGAGGTGGTTGGGGCACTACTGACAACAACAATGCCGATGCTGTTGGCGGAGGCGCTTCGGGCAATGGCAATACCTTTGCCAGCCCCCAGGCTGCTGTGGAGGAGTCAACCGGCTGGTAAATCTATCAGCTCTGCTGATACCAGCCTTGCTGATGTGTGGTGCGTTGGGAATCTTCTTTGAGTTATCCTGAATGGTGCGGGAATAAAAGTTTGACTAAGAGTTGTGGACTCTAGTGCCGAATATATTTGCCACCTAGCACATTCTCGATTAGGTAGCTTAGCATGTCGTGGTGATTCGGAATACCTGATACCGTAACTTGTGTGAACCGTGACTGTCCGAGTGTACACTCGATCCTTATTTCTATTTGATATAACCAGGCCCCTTGGTGTTTTAGAGGCTTGGCAAATCGTGCCGCTGGCAATCCAATCTAGACCGCCTTGTATGATACAAACCGCGGGCAGTGCTTAGTAGAAATCTTTCTAGGGTCCCAAGATGGACGGAGATTCTTTCCAGCCCTACCTCTCTTGCTCGGTTTCCGGCGATGGGTTCTCTTATGATATCCTGTTTGCCTTCAAGATACGAGTGGTGTACTATTTCAGGCAGAAAGGCCCCGACGAGAGCCAAGACGCGGAGTAGTAGGGGGGCTTTACGAGGCGCTTTATATTGAGCACACTAATGAAATTGTATATGGTATGTATTGTGACATTTCTACGTTTAATATTTTCAACTCTGGCAGAGTGAGTGTGGTGGTGGTATGTATTTATTTTGTATTTCCCGCCCGTCCCCCCATTTTCTTACTTATTTCCCCCCTAGGCCCTTTTGCCCCCCTCCCCCCCTTACAAAGCTACCTCCTGGCTTTGTTTTTGGCTGTCTTTGGTCCCAAACCAACATAATTCGCTACCACTTCTATCTTCTTTCTATCCGCTGGGGTTTTGGAGATCTGGTACGAGGAGAGAAGAGGGGAGTCCAGGACCTTGGGGTCAAGATTTGAAAAAAAAAAAATTTTTTTTTTTCTCAAGGCACACAACAGATCTCAACGCTCAATATTTTAACGAAGACGACGATGACGACGGCGATAACCGCCACGCGCGCAGGGGCAGGGCCTGCAATTGCAGCACCTTGGGGCGGATGAAGAGCACAAAGGTGACGAGGCCGAGGGCCACGCAGATGACGTTGACGATGTAGTAGCCGTCGCGGACCATGTCGCAGGTGCCGCCACCGGCGAGGCAGCGCTCCTTGTCGGCCTGGATGGCGCAACTAAAGGCTTCTGTGATGAGGGAGTGCTTTGAAGAAGAGGACGAGGACGGAGAAGGCGGGTTGCACGTGGCGCTAGTGAAGTAGTCGACGAGGCGCAGGACGAAGAAGCGAGGGAATGTCCCGCCGAGGTTGCAGACTCTGAGAGGAAGTGTTAGTTGTTTGTGGTGCAGCGTGTTTCTTTACAAGAAAATGAGGGAGGGAGTAAACTTACGTCGCGAGAAGGGTCATGTACGTGCCGCCAATGACAGGGTCCGCGATCCGGGCGTGGAAGGCGGAGACGGCGACGAACATGACCGTGTTGGTAAAGGTGGAGAAGATGTGCTCGGCGATAACGACCAGCAGGTACCACGAGGTGACGCCGCCGGCAGGGAACATGGCGACGGTAATTTGGGCGAGCACGGCAGCGAGGAGGCGGCCCATGAAGGCGCCGCACCAGAGGCGCATGGGGGTGAACTCTTGCGACCACTTGCCTGCGTAGTAGCCGAGGCCGATCTCGAAGGGGAAGTCGATCAGCACGGTCAGGGCCATGTTATCGGTGCCGAAGCCCTTGTCGAGCAGCTTCAGGTTGGTGACGCCGTCGTTGGCCTGGAAGCCGATCTTGGCGATGAGGTGAACAATGACGATGGTCTGGATATTGCGTAGCTTGAGCACGCCCCACATGATCTTGTACACGTCCCAGATGCCGTCCTCGTTCCTCGTCTTCTCCTCCTTCTTGATTAGACCCAGGCCGATGGTGACGGCGATGTACGCCCACCCCCAAAAGGTCAGGTAGCCGCCCAGGCCGATCAAGCCGGTGTCGAGCGGCGAGTCGCGGAACCAGCGGTTGGCAAAATCCTTGGAGCAAAAGGCCAGAAACACGGTGTGGGACAGGAACTGGCCGGCCGTGAGCCCGACCGTCTGGGCCGTTGACGCGTACGAGATGTTGCTGGGGCTCAGCAGGGTCAGGGCCCAGCCGTCAACAGCGATGTCCTGAGTGGCGCACATGAGCACCAGGAAGAACCACCAGCCCGTGAAGCCCCAGACGGTGTGGCCGCCGGGCTTGCCCGTCATGGCCATCATCTCCTCGACAGTCGAACCCAGCCACAGCATGCCAATGCCGGAGAGCAACTGTATGGGCAGGATCCAGCTCTTCCTCCGGCCGACCTTTGGACTCCACATGGCGTCGACAATGGGACTCCACAGCAGCTTGAGCGAGTATGGGTATGAGGCCAGGCTGAAGATGCCAATCTCGCTGTACGACATGTGGTTCTTGAGCAGAAAGGGAACGGAGCCCGTGGCCAGCCCTAGGGGGATGCCCTGCAGGAAGTATAAGAGGACGAGCAGGCCAAAGTTCTTCTGGTCCTGCTTGGGCAGGTCGAGGAAGCCATGGTGGTTGGCCGTGGGCATCTTGGGGTTCGGCACGGGGTCGTCGAGGGAGAAGGTCTCGCGGGACATGAGGTTGGCCGTCACGGCGCCCGAGGAGGCGTCCTGGGATATGTTGCGCCGCAGGAGCTCGACGTTCTTGTTCATCGTGGGGTCGTGGTCGTGGGTGGTGCCGCCGCCGCCGCCACTGCTGCTCGCCCCGCCGTTTGTTCGGGCGTCGTTAGGGACGTGTTTCGGGGACTTGGCCCCGTTCTGCGTCGGCGATTTTGCGCGACGGGACCGGGCACCCATAGATGTTTAGATGATCGTGGTGAATGCGACAGTGTTGGTTTTGGGTAGCTGTTTCTCGGCGTCCGGGGGCGGGCGCGTCGTCTTGCGGCGCGGCGCGGGCGAGTAAGCGACTTGGGCGTTGGCTTGGGAGTTGTAGCGCTTTACACACGAACCACGTCAATAAGAGTGCACGCAATGCGGACGAGAATGGAATAAAGCTTGCAGGTAGCTACCCTTTTTGGTACAATATTTTGAACGAGAGACGAGAAGTATGACTAGTGTGCAGAGTGTCGAGAAACGAATGTGGCCTCTTCAGAAGCGGCGCCAAGACAGGGGGCCAACAAGGTAGGTGGAATTCGGGTAAAATTCCAGAATGACTGCATCGAAATCTGGGGCGGGATGGATTGCCTGGGATCCAGCGAGCTGCTCAGGGGGGTGCCTGCCACCGCCTGGGCCTCGGCGCGGTCACAGGAGGGGAGCCACGGCAGCAGCTACCGTGGCCTTTTAGGTGGCGATGCACATCAGTAACCCGCACCACTATTCGCAAATACTTAGAATAGAGGAAAAAACCTAAAATATTGAACTCGTTTCCGTTCAAGCATGCTTCTTTGGTCCGTAGGCGAGAATAGGGCTCATGTAACTAAATTTCTGGAATAACCCCCAAGACATTCTGTAACTGGATTTTGTTACGGGCCTTATATTCAGAAGCCACCTACGGAGTTGTGCCTTAGCTAATCACGCCCAGGCTTCACGGCAGGCAGGAGCAGAGACATTCGGCAGCCAATGATAATGGAGGGATGTCCTAGGGATGCGCTAGTGCGGGAGGGGTCTAGTTGCATTCTCATAACCCACACTGACCACAGTTTGTCCAAGACGCGATAGGCCGTGACCGACCTGAGACCAAATCCGTACAAAAAAACTGGACGGCCTTTGGGCTCCTTCGAATATGAATAACGGGCATAAGATATCTCTTGTTCAGGCGACCCTAATTCCACCACATCTTTTAATGGCGATGAGCTGTCATATTTACAAGAATAACGAGCAACGGACGACGCGAGACGCGTTACGTCTCGTCAATTGAAAAATACCCTTCAGTGTTACTCCGTCCGTACATTTGCAATGGAATCGGAATTAGTATCGGCATCGGCATCAACATTAGCTCTTGATGATGGTATTGAGAATTTGCAGGCGCGAGGTATGTATGATAAAAACCCCAACCAAGTCTCATTGCGCACATGACTGACACGAGCCCGTAGTCTCATCCCTGAAGAAGCAGCTGCGTGTGCAGACTTCGACGCTCATCGCGGCGCCGTCAACACGGGAGCTGCTGTCCGGCGCTCCACGGGCCGGCAAACTGCTCGCGCAAGCGGCCGCGCAAGAGGCGCACAACCAGCAGTGTCTGTACCGCGCGTGTGCCTCCATCACCACATTTCGCGTGCAGGACCCCGACCCCAACGCCGTCGACGGCGGTGCCGCGCTGGGCCTGCGCGTCGAGGTCGTCAGCCGGGCCAAGTTCCTACGCCCATACTACGTACTACTCAACCGTCCCTATCCCAACGCCAGCCGCCACCTGCGCGTCCACCGCCACACCGTTCCGCCCTGCATCCCCTTGGCTGGCCTGGCAGCGCGTCATCTCCCTCCCCCGCCTGCCCCGGACCAGGGCCTGGCGCGGTTTGCGCGTTCGCTGCGCCGCGAGATTGTCCGCTACCACCACCGCCTGGGCGTCGTGGCTGATCTGCGTAAGGCCGCTGGGTTGGGCCGGAAGAAGAAGCGAATTGCCGAAGACGAGGGCGGTGAGGAAGAGCAGGAGGAGGAGCGACAGGCGCGGGGGCTGATCAACATTAATCCCGCCGATGCCGAGGCGAAGCAGCTGAGCATCGAATGGGTTGACGGCCGCACCGGTCGGCTGGTCTTGGGCGACGACGGTGAAATTCTCAAGTTTGTGGCTGTCGGCGATAACGGCCGAGACCGCGACGCCGTAAGGGAGCTCCTCGGCGGCGCAGCCCGGGTGGATGAAGTGGTGGAGCGGCTGGCATCTTCTGGGTGAAAGGCCTCAGCTTCTTCCTTGCTATCCCGTCGCGAAAAAAAAAAAAGGGAATCACTCGTGCAGATGAAGGCTGGCTGATGAGCCTGGCTGTATGAGTGGGCGCGCTTCTTTTTCGACCCCCACACGTTGCTGATTTCGAGCTCACGCACGTCGATCCCTCAGGAGCGCGGGCCCGGCCTCTCATTACCGAACTCGAATATCGCGTTCATGTGCCTCACGAGGAGCAGGAGTCCCGCGCCGCCCGCGCCGCGCGAGCAAGTCGGCAATTTCCATTTCCACACGCCCGCAATTCTCAAAACCTCGTTCCCCGCCTTCGCGTATTTAATTTTATTGACGAGAACAGAGCGGGCTATCAGCCTCCAGAAGGAACAGCTTTTTGTTTGGTCAAACATGCATCAGCCATCCTCTTAACCAGACAGGCTTGCAATGGGAGTGAGTCCCTGGTCTCTTGTCTAGCGAGAGGGCGGGTAATTCGAGGAAGTTGACCATGACCACCAGCGCCACGATTCCCGCACGCCAGGGACGGCGTTGTCTTGTTGAGAGGAACTTGGGCAGTCAACACTAGCCGAAAAATACCGTGTAGACCTACACCTTGGCTGTGTGCATACACACGCATATGCAACACGTCATGGGAAGGGGAGATGGTCATTTATACGGTCAGACGACGTGGCCGCCAGCGACGCCGCCTGGCGATGACCAGGTCAATATCTACCCTCATGCTTTTTTAAAGGGTGTCAACACCCAATCGCTTTTGCCAGCGAGCATGTTAGAATAGTAGCTATGGAGTTAATTGAGACCCCTATGCAGGCAGACAGGCAGGTCAGGGTGTCCGGACGTGCGGCTGGGTCAAGGCGTGCGTGGCTGCGTCGGTGTCCATGCTTCCCGTGCCCTGTAAGATGCGAGGACGGGACGGGCGGATAAATATAGCGGGAGGCCATGCGAGATGAGAGATGGGAAGAACAAAAAATCACGGCTATTCCATCTACCCAGCCCAGCAGGACCCTTTTCTTTTTGGCCCATGTTACTAGTAACCAGTATTGGAGCAATTTTCCCAGGTCAGTTGATCAAGGTTGCGTGCGGGGAGGGTCTGCGGCACGCACCCATTCCCTGACCGTGTAGAGAGAGATGATGGGGCTGTGCGACTTTTTACGTCCATAGGTAGGTATCTACATAGCCATTAGAGGCTGGGAATGAAGCCCGCCGTAAAAAGCTTTCGGACACACAGTAGCAGTAATAGCAGCAGAAGAGCTCGCGCGTCCTGGTTCACTTTTTTTTTTTTTTGAAAAAAATTTAAAAAATTTCTCACGCGGTAACAAAACGACAGACAAAAGAAGCAAGCCTCTCACGCGGGAACTATCTTCACAGATGGCCGAGAAAAAAGAGAAGGGAAAAAAGGGGTATTCATTAAAGCAGCCCGATATGCGGGCCTAGGGAAGAGAAGATGGGGTGAAGCAAGTCTTCAGTACTGCCCGTCTCATAGTCGGTCTCTCAGTTGTGCGAGGGCTGGGGCTGGAGCTGGCCTGGTTGTGAGCGGCCGCTCTTGCCCCGTTATCCCCCACCGTGAAAGAAAGGGAAAAGAGGGGGGAGGCTGTGAATAACAATAACAACCAATACGCATCATGCGTCGTGAGAGAAACAAATAACAGTCATTTCTTGTTGCCTTTCGTATTCTCGTGTTATCATTGTCGAAAAAGGGGTTAAGTCAAGAGAGTAACACCCTTTGATCGCCTCCCTCCCTCTCCCCCCCTTTTTGGTTTCCCGACAGCATAACACAACAGGAAGTTGTTCCCTTTTATCTCTCCCTCCAACCCCCCCACGCCTCCTCTCACAAAATAGCACAAGATTTCCCATTATCCCGATAAGAGCTTTTCCGAAAGAAATATATATCATGCGCGAGAGAGGGGGAGGGGGAGAACATGACAGTGAGAACAGGAACAGGAACAAGGACAGGCTTCGTTCCAAGACATGGCAAGACACGAGAAATCAACACACACACACACACACTAAGAAAGAAGAAACTAGAGAAGCGCAGCGGCAACAGCAATAGCAGCCAGCGCGCCGCCAGCGCGGTGGGCGTTATGCGCGGCGGCGGCGGTAACGGCAGCCGGGAACGACGAGGTTGTGGACAAGGACGGCAGCGGCGAGGGGACGAGGGAGCCGACGGAGGAGGTGATACTCGAGGGCGGCAATGGTAGCAGCGAGGTCGAGGACAGCGGGGCTGGCGGCGGCGGGACACGGAGCGTAGTGCTGGGCGGCGGTGGGGGGATGACGACGGCTGAGGTGGTGATGACGGGGAGCGGGGCCGTGGTCGACCAGCCCGGCGGCGGCGGCGGCGGTGGCGGCGGTGGGAGAGAGCTCGGCGGTGGCGGCGGAGGAGGGACCACCAGTGGCGTGGTCGTCACGGGGCACACGGTGGTGCTCACGGGGACGGTCACGGTGGTGACGACGGTGCCGCCGTGGGCCGGGCAGTTAGGCACGGCCGGCGGGCAGCCCGTGATAGTGTGCACACTCGTCGTGTAGATGGTGCTGGTCCAGAACTTGGGCGGCCAGGTTGGGTTCGGCCAGCCCAGCGTCGGCTTCCCGAACGAGTGCCAGTCGTCGTCCTGCTCCTCTCCTCCCCAGCCAACGCCGTGGGGTGAGGCAGCCGCGTGTGCGGCCAAGGCGGCGAGCAGGGCGGCGGCGGAGGTCTTCATGGTGAGCTCTTTTGTGTCTCCTATGGGACCCAACAATTTTGGTGTTTTAAAAACCTGCGACGGACCACCTGGTTGCCAAGTTGTTGTTACCAAGGAAGCCAGTGACGACTTGAACGAGTGAAAGGGTACCGCGGATACGGACTACAGAGGGGAGCAGCAAGTAGGTGAACATGGGCCCGGGGGGGCGTCGGCCGCCTTTTAAACATGGTCACCCGAAGGACGCACGCGAGAGGGGGCAACAACACAGACGGGCATCTTAAAGTGCGGCCGTGGTTTTCCTTGGCAGCCTGTCGAATCCAAAGGCATGGATTCCCAGGGGGGGAGGGGGTCAACGCCGACATGGCGTCGTGCGGCAACTCCAAGTACTGCATGGATGTCATACTATCCGATGCATTGGGGCCTGGGGAAGGAGGCAGGCACACCGAGCTGGGCACGGCGCTGGCGGCTAAAGAGGAAGTGTGCCCTGCAATCAAGATTTCTGTGTAATGAAATAATGAATGGGTAGGATAGAGTATAGTGTAGAGTGACTATAGGCTGGCGGACATGAACAGACCGCGTCGGTGACGAGGCAAGACAGTGCTGAATGCACGGCTGCTCCCTGCCCTGGCAGCACATCATAAATCAGAGCATGGCCTCGAGGGCCTTTTCCCCCGACCCAAGGTCAAGCAAGGCCTTGATCGGCCTGAATTAAGCTTCTCGGGTGATCGTCCGTTAGGGGGGTGGGAACTCCCTTGCGTGGTCGCGGGAACGACAGACAGGCAGGCAGACAGGCAGACTGTGGAGGCGGTCGGAGGATGTAGCCAATGTCAGTCTGATCTGATATGCACGGGCGACCTCGTTCCTGCATTGGCTGTTAATGAGCGGGCTCCCGACGGCCGGCCACCGAATGAGATGCGGCGTGGACCCCTGTGTTCATCTTGACTGCGGCGCTGCACACGGCGCATGTTTCGAGTTTTTTCCTTGTTTGAGGCAGGGCCTGCAAAATAAGCGAGCTGCTTACGTCCTGGACACAATTCCGATGACCTCGATCTATATGCAGCCGAAGAATCATTGAGATGTTATTAGGATTGGGAGAGTGGCTGAGGAATTGGTCGTGTATGAAGGGAAGAATCGATCGGGGCGGATCGATAGCGATACAACTATTATAATTCAATTCTCATCTATGTTTCCATGTTTTCCTATCGTCACAGTTCCCACCTACGTACGCATACAAATGGAAAAGCACCAAAATAAGTTGTTGTAAAATCAGGCAGGTATCTGCGTCTAAAGATAGATAAATTAGTATATATAGTTATGTTCTAGCAACCCTAATAATATATACTTACGACTCTGCTGGTATAGCTCGGGAAGCGTGACTGACTGATCTCTTCGCACTGGAGATCAACGAGCCGGACAAGAATGCATTCCGACCGAGATGTAATGTATCGAGGCCGATTTTTCTAGCGGCGAATCTCGGTTGATGTTCCTGGTATTCAGGTCATACCACTGAGGGCTGGGTCCAAGAGGGAGTGTGGTAGTACCACCAAAAGGGGGGTTGTGATTGGTTTGTTCTGTTTGTCATGTAAAGCTGAAAGTGTTGTGCGACCCTGGTTTCGGTGGATCTGTGCGCGAGCCCCGCGCGATCACGTGTCCGGTTAAGGTGGCACGTGAATCAGCACGTGACTCACGCACTTGCAATACAGCTACACTTAATATTAAAAAAAAATCTCGAAGTCTTAGAACTGTTATAATTCAATTTCGTAGGGTATGCGTGTGATTTTTAGCTAGGTAGGCTGAAGTGATGTACTATTACAAACCACTCGACTGTCAGAGCCGTCTGCCTGTAAGGGTGCAAGGGCACCACAGAGAGGGTTGCTGGGTTGGTGTAGTGAAGATTGAACAGAGGGCAAGCTCCTGTCACGAATCCCTGTGGATTCCCTGTGGTTATGCACAAAGGTGGGACATGCACTTTTGGCGCGAGCCAATCAAGAGCGTTCCAGGATTCCGAGCTCTGGAGCTCGGGGGCGCGGGACAGGTCCGGCCAGGCGGTGACCCGGACGCGGGACCACGGGACAACGGAACCACTGTTATTGGTTACGTAGATAGATATATACGACGATCGTGTCCACGGTCTTAGATAGTTCTTGCTTGGTTCTTCAAGCAAGCAATACACATTCACTGCACTCATACACTTTGAGTGGCATTCCGATTTGACTGTATTACCCGTGCGATAGGAGCTTGCCCTTTGTTCTATCTTCATAATTACCAACCCCAGCATTCTGTGGAGCCCGTGCTCCCTTACAGACAGACGACCCTGACAGTCGAGTGGTTTGTAATAGCTCCTTTTGCACGGGTGATACAGTCAAACTGGATTGCTACTCAAAGTGTATGAGTACAAGGAATGTGTATTGTTTGCTTGGAGAACCAAGCAAGCTCTAGCTAAGACCGCGGCTACAGTCATCGTATATATCCATATAGGTGGGCCAATGGGCGATGTCCCACTGTCCCGAGGTCCCGAGCGCGGGGCCTCGGCCGGTCGCCTTGCGTCCCGGTGTCCCGTGGGTTCGGCCCCCGGACCCTGGACCCTCCTGATTGGCCAGCCCCAAACAGTGTGTGCCCCACTCCACCGTCGTGCATTTCCTCAGGGATTCTAACATGTACAGAACGCCAAAAATTGGTTGTTGGTGGTTGGGTGGAAAAGGAAAAGAATTGGAGGGTGGGTGGTGAAATATTTCCAGATGCAGCGATCGGCGGCCCCACTAGTGGATACCAAATAGAGTTTTGCTGGGTTTTTTCCAGAACGAAGTCTGGAAGCGTGCAACAGAGAAGTCGCGGCGAAATGGCACCCTAGTTGTGGCTGGTACGAAACATACCTAGTCGAGCGTATCCGCAATTCCTTCGTATCGAGCGTATTATACCGTACCGATCGTATAGACGGGGACTGTAAGTGGCGCTGTCACAGGGGGAAGGGTTGGTGGGGAGTCCTCTGTGGCTGAAGCACTCTAGCTGCTAGCGTATGGCGGGAGACCTGGGGGCCCAGGCTCGCTCTTGGTTAACCGCTGCTGCAGAGGGGGGTCTGGAGACTGAGAGTGTCAACACGTTGTTCAAACAGCTCGATGCTGCCACGCTGCTTCGCTCGGGACGCTCTTCCATTCGCTTTCGAGTCTTCTTCTTCTCCTTGCTAGTATTATTATCTACCATAATTTCTATATACGTGCGGGCCGTGATAGAGGAATCGGGGAAAAGAAAGAAAAGAACAGAAAGAGAGGCACCTCCATTCTATCCTCGCTTGTGCCACCAGCAAGCAACCTTAACCTCCATACCGGGAAACAACCATCACGCAACAGTGTGTGCGACTCCGCAACCTCTACGCGCCAAGGAAACCCAACACCAAGACCCTTTTGTCCGAGGGAGAGCTCCCCCAGCTCCAAGCCGTCGTTAGCAATGGGCCTGGCGCCACCAGTTGCTGCTGCGGCCCGCAAAACCGTCTTGAGGGTCATCTTCATCTCCCTGCTACTGGACCTGGTGCGTATCTCTGCTTATTAGCTTCCCCCCCGGCCTCTTGCTAGCCTGGGAAGCCAGCCAGTCGACCCGACC
Organism: Lasiosphaeria miniovina; assembly: GCF_030549165.1. Classification (NCBI taxonomy): domain Eukaryota; kingdom Fungi; phylum Ascomycota; class Sordariomycetes; order Sordariales; family Lasiosphaeriaceae; genus Lasiosphaeria; species Lasiosphaeria miniovina. The sequence goes on along the minus strand of NW_026848223.1, from coordinate 1,212,298 downwards.
CGTTGGACAATACTGACGTATCATGCTTTTGCTGTTTGCTCCCGCAGATCTCCTTCACCTTCATCCTCCCGCTGTTCCCCAACCTGCTCGAGTTCTACCGCAATGTCGAGGCCGACGCCGGTGCCGCGGCCGCGCCGTCAAAGACGATCCTCTCGAGCATACTAGGATACCTCAACGCATACAAGGCGGCCTTTGCCCGGCCAATTGACTCGCGATATGACATTGTTCTGCTGGGCGGGGCACTGGGGAGTCTCTTCTCGTGCGTTGGCCCCCTTCACCCCTTGCTCCCCCCCTCTTCACTCCTGAACCTGTCTCGGCCTAACCAACTAACACCCCTTTGTGATTTGCTATGCAGGATCCTCCAGGCGATCGCCTCGCCCGTCATAGGGCACCTGTCGGACCGATTCGGGCGGCGCAACGCCCTGCTGGCCAGCATGGCGGGCAACATTGTGTCGGTCCTGCTGTGGGTGGTGGCGGTCGATTTCCGGACGTTCCTGGCGTCGCGCATCGTCGGCGGCCTGTCCGAGGGCAACGTGCAGCTGGCCACGGCCATCGCCACAGATATCTCGGACGCCGACACGCGCGGGTCTACCATGGCCCTCATCGGCGCCTGCTTCTCCATCTCCTTCACCTTCGGCCCGGCGCTGGGCGCCTGGCTCAGCTCTATCGGCACCGTCGCCGCTAACCCCTTCGCCACCGCCGCTGGCGTCTCGCTCTTCCTGATCGTTACCGAGACCGTCTACCTGTACCTCTACCTGCCCGAGACGCTGCCCTCGATGGTGAATAAGCCGGCCGAGGTGCCTTCGTCTTCTTCGGCGGCCGCCGAGAAGATTGCGCCAACTGCCGCCGCCGCCCCCGTGCAGCGGACCAACTCGCACTTCCTGCTCAACTTTGTGCACATGACGTTCCTGCTATTCTTCTCGGGCATGGAGTTCTCGCTGCCGTTCATGACGTACGACCTGTTCGGCTACAGCTCGGCCAACAACGGGAGGCTGCTGGGGTACGTAGGGTTGGTGGCGTCCATCTTGCAGGGCGGTGTGACGCGGCGGCTGCCGCCGCTGCTGTCGGTGCGGATAGGCGTGGTGTCGTGCGTGGTGGCGTTTGCGCTGCTGGCGCGGGCGTCGACGGTGCCGGCGCTGTACGTGGCGGCGACGTGCCTGGCCACGACGTCGGCCACCGTGGTCATGGGCCTCAACGCGCTGAGCAGCTTCGAGGCCGCCGAGGGCGAGCGCGGCGGCAAGCTCGGCATCCTCCGCAGCTGGGGCCAGCTCGGCAGGGCCCTCGGCCCGCTGCTGTTCACCAGCGTCTACTGGTGGGCCGGCCGCGAGGTCGCCTACGGCATGGGCGCCGTCGGCATCTCCGCCGTCAGCCTGCTGACCCTATTCGGACTCAAGACGCCCCCCGGCTCGGCTGTGAAAGGCCGCGTTAAGGCCAAGGGCCGAGGGGGGAATAAGAAGGAGCTGTGAAATTTATATAGAAGAAGAAAAAAAGAGGGCGAATGCGCATGTGATAGCTTAGTAGGAGGGGGAAGGCAGGGTTAGTTGCATAAAATGTGGAACGAAGTAGAAAAAAAGTGGAAAAACAGATGTCTGTTCGATAGTCTATTTTTTCTTTCTTATATAATACACTACAGCTAGAAGGCTTTCTCTGTCGCCTCCAGCGCCCCGTGAGGTTGTGCCGTTTATGTGTTTTGTGGGCTGGGACTGGGGCCTTGATAATTCAGAGAAAAGGAGATAGATGGGTCTCTCTGAAAAGGGGCTTGCTGTAAATTGTCCTGGGTTTTGCGCCTCCTTTCTTCTTTCTTTTCTATTGAGGGGGAAAGATACCCCTCTCTCTTTTCTCCTAGCTGACTTCCGTCCGGGTCCTGCTAGGATCCAAGGTAATAATTTTCCGCGGCCGGTAGTACTTGTAGTAGGCGGTGTGGCAGATCACTAGCTAACGGGTTGGTTCATAGCAGGAGCGATGGGTTAGTGTAGCGTGGGTGAGGATGCGTAGGGTTGTGGCCGTTAAGGTCCTTACTTACTTTTCTTCTTTCTTCTCTTTTCGTTTTCTTCCATTCCATTTTTGTCTCATCTTGTTTTGAGAAGGCGCTTTGAACCATACTGTGCCCCGAGCCTAGTGCAACTGGTGGGCGGTGTTTCATAGGCGAAAACGCGGTAGCACACCAAACAAAGAAAGAGCCGTCGTCGCTCGCAGAAAGGCAGAGTGGCCGAGCGGTCAAACTGCTTGCACGCGAACACACAGGCTTACCCAGAGGCCTTCGTGGGGAAATGGTAACCCATCAGACTCCTAATCTGAGGATTGCGGTAGGTTTCGCGTCCATAACACTAACAACTTCTCATGGCTCCCTCTCCGCTTTGATCTGATGCTAACGAAGACGTTCAGGGTTCGAGTCCCGCCGGAGGTGCTTTCTTTTCTTTTTTATATTATAATTTAGTTCTTTATATTTTATTTCGCAATATTCTTTCGAGCATGACTGCTCCCTTGATCTCCTTTTGTTAGTCACTGGCAGACCTGGGCTCCGGATTAGAACTTTCTCGAAATAATTGAACGGCTACGGCAACTGCTTGAGACGGTCTCCTCTCGGGAGCTCTTCATCACAGCCAGACAAACCTTACTAACGTGCTCTTTCGCCGATCTACTGCTATTATTCGCCCGCATCCAGGCCGCCATCGGTCCAAGCCCCTTTTTAGGCCAAATTCGACCAGATCAGCCGTGTTTCCTCACCTAGGTGTGCTGTAGAATACTAAATCGGCAGTTGAACTACAGACCATCAAGCTCATGTTCCGCGTATAGGTGACCGGCATATTTCAAGGCTGGCTTTGGTCCAGCTGATGCCGTGCTCCGGAAGGACAAGACGGTGAGATCGGGCCGGGGTTAGTGTGGAACCCACACCCACGTTCACAACGTCTCGGCTCTCGGCTCGGCATCTCCAACAGACGACGCTGCTGGCTGCCCGGTCTCCATCAGCATCCACAACAGCTGCTGGAGGTGTGCTCACGCGGATATGCCGGCATTGCCTTTGTCGCCATTTGCGCACAACTGAGCGCGGAGCATATCGTCGATATCGCCTACTCTGGACAAGTCACCTCAACTCACCATGGTCTGCAACAGGGGTCTAATTGTCCACGTCCCTCGGTGAAGATATCAAAAAGAGATCCCAAATGAAATGATAGAATGGCGCTCTTTATGGCAAAATTTGCCAGACTTGTCGTTCATGGCTTGGCCGTGGCCTCTCTAGCCAGGCCCTCGTTGGCGCTCTCCGGCCCCTTTGATGTTCGAGAAGCCACAGTCGACGTCGTGCACAGCGCCCTCCTAGCTCGCCTCACAACATGCCGAGAAGTCATTTCGGCATTCATTGCTCGAATAGAGCAATTCAACCCCATATTGAACGGCGTGGTCTCGCTAAACCCAGATGCTCTCTCGGATGCGGACCAGATGGACGGCCTGATCGCGTCCGGCAACATGACGGGTGCTCTGTTCTGCATCCCCGTTCTCCTCAAAGACAACTACAACGCAGTTGGGATGAACACGACAGGAGGCTGCCTGGATTTGGCCAACAACAGGCCGCTGGTGGACGCCCCAACGGTGAAAGTGTTGAAGGGTGCCGGCGCCATTATCCTTGGGAAAACAAACCTGCACGAAATGGCCTTGGAGGGCCTGACCGTCTCGTCTCTGGGAGGACAAACTGTGAACCCCTACGACTTGACCCGAACGCCAGGGGGGAGTAGCGGCGGTGCTGGGGCGGCCATCGCCGCGAGCTTTGCTGTGGTGGGAACGGGCACCGATACCGTCAACTCGCTGAGGAGCCCCGCCAGCGCCGGCTCTTTGTTCAGCTTCCGTCCCACGAGGGGCCTAATATCGCGTGCCGGCGTCATCCCCGTCAGCTACACACAAGATGTAGTTGGCGCTTTTGCTCGCAACCCGCAAGATCTTGCCGTCGCCATGACTGTCATGGCGAGCGTGGGCTTCGACCCCAGAGATAACGCCACGGCCCTGATGCCGACAGAGATCATGCACACGGATTATTACAGGTGTCTCCTTGGCGGCAGTCTCAAAGGCTTGCGGCTAGGTCTGGTTGACGGCTTTTTTGATCACACGTCCTCGCCCGAAACCACACCAGTCGACGACATCATGGCGGGTATGGTCTCTCAGCTCACAGCGGCCGGTGCCGAAGTAGTCAATATCACCGAAACCATCTACAACTCTGCGGCTATCTCTGCGGCTCTCGATGTGCAGGTATACGAGTACCGGGAGCTCCTGGACACGTACCTGGCAGGGGAAGACCTCAGTGGCGAGCCGCGCCCTAAGAGCTTCGACGAGCTTTACAGAAACGGCAGCGGCGAGTTCCTGGTCATCCCAAGCCAGCACGCGTTCGTCGAAGCGGCGTTCCGCTCGTCTACCAGTAATACCAGTTACTTCACGGCGCAGCGCGGAATTCAGAACCTGACGCAGGCGCTCAAGGCCACGTTTGCCCGCGACAAGCTCGACGCACTCATCTACCCGGAGCAGAAGAACCTTGTCGTCACGGTTGGCTCGCAATCGCAAGCCGGGCGAAACGGTATACTGGCCTCACTGACAGGCAGCCCCATCGTTACGGTGCCGGCTGGCTTCTCGTCGCCAACCGAGGACGCGCTCCTCGGCGTGCCCGTTGGGATGGAGATCCTAGGCCAGCCATGGACCGAGTGTCTGTTGCTCAACATTGCGAGGCACGTCAGCGAGTTAGTGCCCGTGAGGAGAATGCCTGCTTTTGCCAACATGACTGTCGAGACAAAGGTATTCGACAGCGTGCCAGTGATCACTCCGAATTCGGCAAATATTGCTCCAGCTTATCCTGTGGGGGTATTCTAAAGTCTAGCTTGGCTCAAGTCAAATGTCGAGCTTAATGATGGCTATCGAGGGTCCTTCGTACAGTCGTATATGTGTGATATGATATGATATGGTATTACATGAAAGCAAAGGTATCGACATTGGTCCCCTCCGCCGATTAGCTCCAAGCCAACCACCCGCAGAATGCAGCGGAGAAGAAAGACTGGACAATACGAGAAGAAACCTGTACAACTTTGTCATGCAGATGCCCTCCTCTACAAAAACGATAAAGCAAGACGCCGTGTACCGAGCTTCAAATGCAAACGCTGCTCCTTCTAAAAACACACCGCCACCCACTTTGTCATGGACAGCCGGGTGTAGAATCAAGTACCATTTCTCGACCCCCGTCCGGCCGCCTCTCAGGAACGGCCAGGGGCCAGAGGATCCCGCTCGCCGCCTCCGTTGTACGGGGCAGACATGGCATATTCGCTGGTCCTGTAGCCACTGGGCACAGCAGGGCCCACGGCGGTAGAAGCAGGCGATGGCGGGAACATGACGGCGGCCGGGCCGGGCGACGGCTCGGGCGACACGGACAGCGGGTGGCTGGAATAATACTGCGCGGCCGCGCCGCCACCAGCGCCGCTGACCAATGACGACGACCTCGATCTTCCTCCTCCGGATACCGCCGAGACAGACGCGGCAGTGTTTGCCGGCGGCATAATCAGCGGCGTCGTGCTGGCCACGACGCCCATCTCGGGCGGAGGCCCGCTGCCGACGGACGACATGACGGAGACGGAGAATTCCGTCCTGCTGTCCTCGCTAGCCGCACCGCCGCTGAGTGCCGCGTTGTAGCCGTATTTGCCCGCGCCGCCGTCGCCGTACGGAGCTGTTGCCGCTGCTGCCGATGGCTCCTCCGCCCATGCCATGTCCCTTTGCCCCGTAGCAGTAGCGCCGCCGAACCCGTCTTCGCCCCCGCCCCCGCCAACCTTGTCGTACATGCCGCCGGCTACGCCGTCCTTGCTCTGGTGCCGCCGCCGCCGCATGCAGCAGCACTTCGCCAGCTGCTTGACGGCCCAGATGCCCAGCGCCACCTGCACGGCTTTCCACAGGACACGGCCGACGCGGAATTTCTTGCCCGTCTGCTTGCCTAACCTGCGCTCTGTGCGTGCGGGGTGCGGTTAGTCTTGTACGATTCTTTATAGCATAAGGGTGGGGTGTGCGAGTTGGGAGGATCTCCTTTCTTTCTCTCTTTTCAACTTACCCTTTCTGTAGTAGTGGACGAGGGCGCACAGGAACAGCAGCACGATCAGCGAGCCTACGATGATGACAACGATGGCCCAGACGGGAATCGCGAGGCCGGCCCCCTGCGCCGGGCGGTTGTTGTTGTTGATGATGATAGGCGCCCCGGCAGTGCCTCCCGTCTTGGTGCCCGATGTGCCGGAGCTTATGCCGGTGCCTGTACCAACGCCGACGCCAGCGCCAATGCCAGCGCCAACGCCGGCGGCAGTCCCCGACCCCGAGGATCCAGAGCTTTTGGTTCCCGAGGTCGACGACCCAGACCCGAAGCTTGAACCAGATCCCGAGCCTGAAGAGGAGCTGCTTCCTTTGGAGCCCGAGGAAGAAGAAGAAGAAGACCCCGAGTGGGACGACGAGCCGCCTCGGCCTCCTCCCGAGCCGCCGCCTCCGCGCGGGCCGCGCGTCTCAATCCGGGAGCGCGCGCCGGGCAAGACGCGGCCTCTACCCCTGAGCTGGCTCGGTGCCTGTTTGGTCGTGATGGGATTGCGGCTCCTCATGGCCGCCGACTTTTTTTTGCCGTTTGCTGCTGGCGACCTTTTCGAGGTTTGTCGACTTTCGGAAATATTCCCCACCCTCTCTTTCGTGCCCTTTTTTCGAAGTGCCGACGGCAAAAGATATGGCTTCTTTTCCTACCGACCTTGCCTACCTACACTCTCTCGACTTTTTGAGATTTCAGAGCGCCTGATTCATTATATAGGTACAATTGCACTGCGTTATTCGCGTGCTCGGTTAGGACAAGAATCCGGCCTAGGACGCGCTCGAGGCTGGTGTGCGGCTGAGGGGTTGCCAAGTCTGCCTTCATCTTCCCAATGCGGGCAGTTGGCCATGCACAAAAAAGAAAATCAATCATTGGACGGGATCGGCATCGCCTAAAAAGAATAAGGAAGCTCAACCTCTCTCTCCAGCGCGCGCCGTTGTAACGTCCTTGCTATTTCTAATCATATTTCTCGAATGCGCTGGCTGGACATTTTCGTTTTCCTTTTTTTGTCTCTCCTCAAAACCTCGTCTGAGCCCAGCCAGCTCAGCTCCGTGGAGTTTATAAGTGCGAGATTGACATCTCCGGGGGGTATGGGGAGAGTAGGGCGGGGTTGTATGTATGTTTAGCCAGCCGATCGACACGGGGAAAACACCAGGGGGGAAAGGGGGTCAGATCTCCGTTCGGAGTTCCGCGGCCGGGGCTGTGCCGCCAGAGCGCCCATCTCTCACGGATCCGTCCTCCAACAACACGCTACGCCTACACAGACAGCAAAGACCCCTGGGCCGCCGCGGCGCCGGGGTCTTGAATAAAAAACCAGCCTCTCTCTCCGTCTGCCTAGGCAGGGGCCGGGAACCGCGCTGAGCATCCCGGCTCCCCTACCTGGCCTACCCAAACTCTACACGTGTGCGTTGTGGTCTGGCTAGCTATGCATGCTTGGTTGACGGCCCCGGCGTGGGTCACGCAACAACAGCTCACCACAGACCAGGGCTCGCTTGCCTAGGAAGAGAGAGCAACATGTACAGGATAACAAGACCAGTCCATCCACGCTGGGATTCTCTGGTCTCGCCTCTGCAGCCATAGTACGAATACTCACAGAAAGGCAAAGCCGATAAGCAGATCCCACCCCTTCTCGCAGATCATGGCATACAAGACTGCCTCATCGACCACGATAAAAGGGGACTGAAGAGCGCCAGCAGCCGTGTGTCCTCCGCCTGTGTGTACGTCTATACGTCTGTACGTCTGTATGCACGTCGAAGACTAAGGGGGCAAATTCTACACACACACACACACACACACACACACACATGCACATAACAAATCCTTCTTTCCTTCCTTTCTCTCTGGTATCGAAGATGTGTTGATAATCCAGTACAGTTACCACACCACACCACACCATACCACACTACACTATGCCATACCTGGTGCGGAAGGCAGGAATGTAACTGTTGCATGTGCCGCTAGAGGGGGCCGGGTTGGGGAGAGACGATGCCGTCTTTCTTGGCCCCAGCCGCCCCAGGGAATCTAACACCGAGGACTGAAAGGATCCGTGCCGAGCCACTCAACAGCCAAATATGTTTCGTTCGGAATAACAAAGCTGCCTAGCCAGGGTACGGTATGCGCCCCTCGGCCACACCGCACTCACTGAAACGGCCGCCCAGCATTGACATGGCCTTCATCGCCCTCTTGGATCTAGCAAGGTAATGTTTAGCTACATCTCGGATCTTCACCGCAATGCCAGTCCCGCTCACACACGCGGTGCACTCGATGAGAACGGCTTTGCCATAATAATTACAACCAGCATGTATGTACTAGCCTAGCGTAGGACGGCCGAGGTGGCGATTTGTGACGATATAGCATTATTGTAGAGAGATAATGTGGGGAAAGAGTGCGTGACGCTGCAAATAAGGACAGAAACAAAATAAAAGAGCGGTGGTGTAACAAGTATCCCCCTGTCGAGACAAGTTCCAATCTCCACCCCCTTCTTCCCCTTCGTTATATGCGACTTCTCCCCCTCATCCATGTGACAAAGGAAACAAAAATTATGTGGTTGTGTAAGCTGTACAAACTCTTCCCTAGAGAGCCAAGAACTGTATAAGGGCCCGGCTTGCGGCACCATGCCCCCAAACAAACATACCTCTGCTAGTCAAATGAGAAGACAAAACGCAAAATAAAATCAGGAAAGCTTGCTTAATGGGGTATCATTCTAGTCCGGTCTTGTGCTGCGTGTACAGGAATGGAGCACGGTGAATTTCGGGTGAGTGGTGGTGGTAGTAGTGGTAGTGGTAGTGGTGCGTATGTGCTGATCATATCTGCCGTGTTCTCTTGAGTTGATAAAGAAATCACAAAGAAAATAGTTGGTCATTATACCATCCCTTCCTCCTGGAGCGTCTGTCTCCTGCTCTTCAGTCGTCGAAGAAGCCCGCGTCGTCGAAATCTTCAGCCTGAGCATCCGTGTCGTACGCACTCGGGCGCATCATGGGAGGAGTCACGGGCCCGGGAAGTCCACGACGAGGGGGCGTGTTTCGTGTTGACACATTGCCCCCATGCAACGAGGCCGATGACGGTCCACGGGGCCTGCTGGAGTGGTCTTGCGATGTAAACCGGCGGCCCGTATTCGAAAAGGCGGTCGGTTGCTTAGTCGAGACGGAGGCCGGCGGTGTCTGACGCAAACCTGATGCAGGAGGCGTCAAAAGTCCGCCGAGAAAGCTGTTCTGCCCCGGACTGCTCTTTGAGGGCGTCGAGCTGCTTCCGTTCGGGGGGCAGGCGACAACAACACGCTCCCTAGGCTGCCAAAGGTACCCGGTTCTCTCCCCTTGCGCCAATTTCCCCACGCGGCGGCCAGCGGACCGACCGCCTGGGCGACTCGCGGTGTTGCCGCATCCCGGATCGTAGCCGCGATGTTTGGCAGATTAATAGAAGAGCCACCGTTCATGGCCCTCTCGCGCTCCTGCTGTTCCATTTGCAGATTGGCCTTCAAGCGAATGGCTGCATCCTTCACGGCATTTCGATCATATTCCTCGCCACTCAGAGTGGCAATGATGTCTTGGAGGTCCGAGTGTCTCACGGCAAGGAGCTCGCGTAGCCAGATGATTTCGTCATCGCGCTTCGAAATCTTGGATTCCGAATCGGGATCTGTTTTCGAGAGAGCCTGTTCGAGCTCCTCGACTCTGTGCTCGCGCTCCTGCAGCTGCTCCTGTAGCACCATGATGGACTCCCGAAGAGCCTGTGGCGAGATCTTCTTAGGCAACTCCAAGCCGCGTGCGGAAGGCCTGGGCTGTGGAGCCGCTTCTGTTGCCATGATTGGTGACTTGGCGGCCTGGGCTGCCGCCTTTGCAGCCTCCTTTGCAATCTCAAGCTTCTCCTGTACGTCGGTCAGCTTGGATGTGGAAATGCTCAACCGTTCAAGGAGATTTTGCTCGGTTCGCTGGGCGTCTTCGGTTGTATTGCTGATTTGGCGTTCGTGGCGGGTTTGCAGATCTTCCATCTCGTTCTGGTGCTTGAGCTTGAGCTCCTCAAGATCCGCCTTCTTGGAGTTCTGTGCCTCCTCTAGAAGCATCTCATAGCGAGCCTTGGCCGTGTCTGCGTCCATCTTGACCTGGTCGAATTGGCTCCGGGCTCTAGCCAACTGGATGTCGAGTTCTTCGCGGATAACGTTGACTTGATGGTTCGCACTTTCCACCTCGGCCTGCATCGACTCGCGCGTGCGCTGGACTTCTCGAGCACCAGATTCCCTAGCTTCCTGGAACTCGGCTTGGAAGCGCAGAGTGCTCTGCTGCAGGTTGCTGTTCTCGTTGCGCAGGTCGATGATAAGACCCTCCAGTCTCTCAAGCTCCGTTTCGATGCGCTCCCGGGTCTTTGCCTCTGCCTGGAGTCTAGCGTCCAAGACCTCTTGTCGAGCCAGCATAGCCTGTTCCTTCTTTGCGCGTTGAGCATTCTCCTCCGTGACACGCTGCGCAGATTGTGCCATGTCTTCCTGGATGGTGATAAACTTTGTGCGCCAGCTGTCACGAATGCGCTCGCTCTCGTGCAACTGTGTGCCGAGAGTGTCGATGAGCTTGTGCAAGGCTTTCTTCTCGCCCAGGGCTTGAGCGAGATCATCACCCTGTCTCTGGGCAGTCTCAGAGAGCCGGTCCGTCTCGAATCGCCAGTGGCGGACTTCTTGCCGAGCATCCCGCAAATCAACCTCGAGGATATTAATGCGGTTCTGTGCTTCGCTCTGCGATTGTTGGGCATTGGACTGCGCGGCCTCTAGAAGCGTCAGACGCATGGCACTCTTGCTATGCGTTGCCTCGACAGACTTGATCTTCTGCTCGCGCTCTTCAGCCTGTTCTCTCAGCCGGACTTCTTCCTCGGAGGATATGCGAAGGAGCCTTTGGACTTCTGCGAGCCTATCTTCAGCAGCTCGTCGGCCCTTAACTTCCTCTTCGGTCTCCCGTTCTGCATGATTAATGCGATCCTCGACGTCGCCAATCCGCTGGTTGAGGGCGCTCTTGTTCATCATCTCAACCTCAATCTTGGTGGCAGCGGACTGGAGCTCCCGGCCGAGTTCTGCTGCGCGATCTTCGGCAGCCCGTCTAACAGCGACTTCGGTCTCTACCTTGGTCTCCTCACGCCTGAGACGCTGCTCAAGCTCTTCAAGACGAGTTTGGAGCTCGTTGACCTTGTCTTTGTTTTCAACCTCGACCTGAGGAGGAGTTGGAGGCATGCGGCGCTCGACCGCCTCTTCCACGATGTTTCTGAGATCCTCGCCACGGAAGTCGAGGTGCAGCGATTGACTGAACTGATCTCTCATCTCCGCGAGAGCCGCAATGATTGCCGAATTGTCAGCCGGCGCAGGAGCAGGTACAGGAGAAGCCTCCTTTTGTGGTTGGCTGCGTTGATGGGCTGCGAAAGCCTCCAAAACTGTGGATCGAATCTGTTCCATTCTCCGATCCCGACGAGGGCTCATTGAGCGCCTGGGCACAGGCATTTCATCGTCCTCGTCATCCGCATCGCTCTCACGGATCTCAGCAGACATACTGCGTCTTTCCCGTCGGCTGGCCGGGGTTTCCCTAGATGTGCCTGCCAAGGCATGCTTGATAGCATCCAGGGTATGCTCAAGAGGACCGAGGCGGGCAGCAAGAAGACCACCAACAAGCTCATTGACGTGGCCGTCAAAGAAGTTGACCCGAGCCTCGAGCTTCGTCTGTTCGTCCTCACTGAAAGCGCCATCCCAGTCGCTAGCCGGCAAACTCTCACTACCATTGAGGCGGTGAACAGGGCCGTCGAGAGACAGAGTGCTCTGGGGCGGGTCCACGAATGGATCCTCCAATTCGGTTGACAGAATTGGCTGCGATACATCAACGGGAATTGAGCGGTATTGGCGCGGGCTCGGACTAGGAGCATCGCTTCGGAAATAGCTCTGAGGAGGCAAGTGCAGCGGCGAAGCCTGGGTGACGGCAGCAAGAGAAATATGGCGAGTAGGGCTTGGTTGATGCCATTGGGGCTCGCTGGTAACCTTCTTGTTGACGCCCATGTTGGGGTTCTCGTTGAGATGACGCATAATCGCATCGATGTCTGCCAAACTTGGTTCATTATCTTCAACTCCCTCCACATACTCCTCTCCCGAGATAGGAGACAAGCTCTCAGAAGGAAGAACCAAAGGCTGCTGGACATCTTCGGGCTCAAGTGGTGATACCATGCCGTGGGTCTCATCTGTCTCGTCGAGAGGCGAGGGACTAGCAGCAAATCGCGAAGCGGTGGCTGCTGTTGGTAGCGGAACCGCCCTTGGGAGCGAAACTGCCCCTGGCGGGGGGGAAGGGCTTCGAGCGAAACGAGACGCTGCTAATCCCTTTGGCTTTGGAGGAGCTACAATATGCAGGGAAGGGGTGATGGCAAACCGGGGGAAGTTGGGTGCCTGTGGGGGCGTAGCAGACGCACTGGCAGGAAGAGCGACAGATTGTAGAGGCTCGGCAGCTTCTTGAACGGACTCCTTAACCGGCGTCTCGATCGACTCAACCACTGTTTCTTCGATTCCATTGTCAATGGGTTCGTCCCGCGCTTCTGCAGCCAAGTTGTCCAGCGGTGCGGCATCAACTTGCAGTGCCGAGTCGAGCTCTTCTGCAAGCTCTTCGGCAGGCTCGTCAGCAGGCACTTCGGCAGGCAATTCAGCGGGCTCGTTGGTCGAATCATCCGCTGAATCGTCGGCGGCCCCTTCCCATCCTGACACCCCAGGCACAAATGCTTTGGCCGTTGCCGACAGTGAGTTCTTGTGGCCACGCTTAAAGCCACTGTCACCCATCGGTCTGGCATCGTTAAATGCTTGCAGGTCGGCGGTGCTCTTAAACTCGAAAGGTGCCCAATTCATGGGAGCCTGGTCGGGAGATGTCTCTGACGGGCTGACAGTCGCTTGGGTGTCTGTCGTCTCAGATACCATCGTAGAGGACATGGTTGTGTCTGCCTGACCGTGATTGGACTCGTCAAAGGACTTGTCCTCCGAGGGAATGACCTCTTCCCCGTCAGGTGTCTCAGGCCGCGACTCCGGCATAGGCGTGAGCTCCTCAGTGGGTAGCGCAAACAACGGCACTGCATCGTCGTCTTTTCCATTAGCCCGGGCCCTCTTGATACGAGAATCGTCAATCATGCGGCCATCTGGCCCTTCTCGTACTCCGTCAGGACGAGGAGGCTCGGGGCTTTCAGGTCGAATAATGGGAACAGCTTTAGATTTCTTCGCGGGAAGTACTATTTCCGCGTTACTGATATCGATGTTGCCGAAGATGGAAATCGGTAGCTTGCTCTCGGACTCGTCCCCTGACAGGGGTTTCGTAACCGAGTTGGCAACCGAGTTCGACAGAGAGTGGGGCGTGAAAGCTGGCGCATCTGGACGGAACTTGGGCCCAGCAGCCGAAAAGCTGAAGTCGATGTGGCTAGGCGCAAAGATTGGAGCATTGACGTTGATTTTAGAGGATGCAATGGCCGGCAGACTGAACTGATTCGAGGTTGGCAGGGTCAGGCCGGCGTTGAATACCGAAGGCTGGAATGAGTTGCTCGAGAACACAAATTGCCCAGGCTTGAACGTGTTCGCCGGGTTAAACTTGAATTCGGGGGCTTCCACGTTGAGCTTCGACAACGACGGCTTGCTGCTGTGGCTCGAACGCCTCGGCCCAGAGCCACTGGCAGACTTTCCTGACTCGTTATCAGTCCAGGGGTTACTAGCAGTCGACAATGATCGCTGATGCAGCAACTTCGAGAAGTCGAATGATTGGACGGGCGTGCCCAAGTTGCTGGGGTTGGTATCGATTTCAGACTCTTCGGCCGATTGTGTCGCGACCCTCTGCAATGTCGGCCTGAAAGCTCCATCCCTAGATACGTCCTCCTCGGTAAAGTACTTCTGAGACAGAGAATGACCGCGGCTATGAGGCCTTGGGTGATGCAAAACAACGTTATCTGCAGCCCCGCCGAAGCGCGGAGGTTGCGGCGCAAACTGAACAGACGGCTCGACAGCCTGAGAGACAGCAGATGACGCAGGATCTGTCTCTGCGCTCGCGTTCTGGTTATAGGGACTATAATCCTCGTCATTGTCGAGCTGCGTTCGCATCTGCTCTTCCAAATGGTACTCGGCCTCGTCAATCTCTTTCTGAAGGCTGTTGCTGGCATTGTGACGAACGAAACTAGGCTCGGGGGTTTTCGAGGGGCTCTTGCTCGGAGCCTCTTCATCCACCTCGCGAAGCTCTTGTAAGCGAGGCGAAGACCTTGCCTGTTGCTGGAACTGGTGTGGAAGCAAGGGGAACTGAAGTGACTGGTGCCGTTGGTGTGAAGGAGGGCCAGGCATGCCGTCGACAGAGAACGGAGAGGTCGGTGACATCATCGCGTTGAGGTTAGCAAGCGATGGCGAGCCAACACGATGGCCCTGCGGCAGCATCATCTGCGGCGACCATCCATGAGGAGATGGAATAGAAATAGAAGCTCGAGGGTTGTATTTCCCGGCAAAAGATGCGGGCGATCCGCCAGTCGGAATGCCAGGGCTCTGGGGGGCGGAAGACAAAAACGAGGTAGGGAACGGGAATGCCTGGTTCGCCTGGTTGCTGGATGCCGATGACGTTGGCAGCGGCGGCGAGAAAGGTAGAGGTGGATATTGGTTGACTGAAGCTTGGCGACTTATGGTGGAAGCTGGTGAGATGGACGGAGCAGGAGGGTCGTCCTCTCCAAATGAAACGCCGAGCGCGCGAAGCTTTGCCTCGTTCAACTCGTCGACATATCTCTTCCATGCATTCAGGTCCGGAAGGAGCACTTTCCAGCTTCCCTCTTTCCGCTCTCGCACGACTTCGTCAAAGTCGGGCCAGGCACCCCTGCTCTGAGACTGCTCCCCCGGCGCAAACGGCCCGGCGGGCTTATCCAAGTCAAACCCTCTGATGCTGTAGCCAAGTTGCTCCCAGTCCCGCAGCATGCCATCGACATCGGATTGCTTCAGAGGCATCGGTGCCTTGCCTAGCTGGCCGCGCTCATCATCCCTAGGCAGGAGAACCATGATGTTTTTGCCCTTCCAGGGGACCTTCTTTTTTAAACGGGGCGATGCTGTGCTAGCAGCCCATTTGATAGGCGGTCTTGAGGGAGTTGTGGGTACATTAGGTCCGCCGCTATGCCCTGCGGCTGATCTGTTAACGGCTGCATCGCCGTTGGCATTTGGTGTGCTGGGCCTCTCGGTTGTGGATATTGACTCCTGAGGGATATCAGGAACGGCGTGTTGTGTTGCGCTATCGGGCGATGTCATCTCATCGGAAGACGCCATCTTTGCAGGCCCGTCTCTTTCCTTGCTCTCGAGGAGAGCTTGCTTCAATGTCTCGATACTTGACTTCTTTCTAGGTCGGCCTCGAGATATCTGCGGGTTGTTCTCTAGCTGCCGGTTTGCTCTGGGCGTCAGGATGTCGCTGTGCCCCAGCCAAGCAGCGTCTTCACCAGAAAATGAGCCGCTCAATGAAGAGTTCTCACTATCGCCGGTGCCGTCGCTGAACCAATGGCGCTTTTCCGAGTCACTGTCGCCGGCCGTGTGGTGGCGGATCCAGCCCTCGGTAAGGCCGTGCGGGACTCGCCTCGCGCGATTCGCAAGAACGGCGGCGGCTGCACTGATTGCAGGCTGCTGGGCGTCCAATTGCGAATCTTGGTCGGCGGGGACAGGTCGCAGGAATGGGGTCCGGAGCTCTAGCTGATGAATCGGGGAGTCCTCCGACGCTTCGCTACTGAAGCTGTCTCGGCGTAGGTGTAGAGGATACGGAGAGCCCCAGTGCGTGGCGTCGTCGTACCGGGAAGCTTCGCCCTCGTCAGGATTCGGCGGCGGAGTCCTCAACAGCCCGCGCACCCGGTCGGGAAGCCGTGGGGCTGGCAGAGGCGGGAGGTCGGGAGACGCCTCGCCGTCGGCGGTGGATGCGCTCGACAGGGCAGGAGATACAGCCGGAGACCGATACCGAGCCCAGGATTGCCGAGAGCCGTCCTGTGCGGATGCACGAGGAGGAGTTTGGGGCTTGGATTGCGTGGACGACGTCTTCGAGGGACCCTATGGCGGCCAAGAAGCATCGAGGTTAGCAGTCTGTGGTGTTTTGAATGGCAGATAGACGCAACGTAGACTGCGTGGGTCCAGGTGCTGAAAGTGGACCGGACGGGATTTAGACTCACCAGTCTGAGATCAGCGCAGACGAAGCCGAAGTCGTCTGCAGCTGATTCTCAAGTTCAGCGCGTCGCCAACATCCATGCACTTGAAACCTAAAAGGGCCGCAAAGAAACTTTTCTGTCGTCGAGCGGGCCGAGGCGCGACGCGTTGCCGGGAATCAGGGACCTGTGCACGCAGATGCTGGTTGAATAGAACAAAGCAACATTAAAAATAAAAATAAAAGCTTCCGGGCGGGTGCTGGAAGTGGCTAAAGGAGCGACGGAAAGGCGACAGACAAACGGCTCCGAATCTCTGGACACATCGAGTCGTAGTTGCTGCCAGGTGAAACTTGGGCGTGCAAGAAGTTGAAGGGACTCGAGTCGGCGAACGCAGCAAGGAGACGACGCGAGGATGCCGTGGTCTTGGGGGGTGAAGGGGGTGTGATGTGTCGTGGACCGTCGGGCCAGGATATTTTTTCTGCTGGGACTAGGCCTGGGCTGCTGCTTTAATGAACACGCCTCCCTGTCACCTCCACATGGTTGGACCGATAATTTCGCTCTCATTTGCAGATGGCCGGTACTTGCTCGAGGGACCCCCGTAGCCCATTTCACCCGAGCTTTCCCTCGCCCTCGAGGTACCTTGAAACAGTTGCCCCGTTGGTCTTCCCACTTTATTTTGCCCAGCCCGGCATCTGCCAAACGGGCGCATTGGGCTTGCAGAGCTCGACAGCTGCAAGAGCAATGGATTGCATCGATTCGTGCAGCTTGAGCCGAGCCTGTGCTGGGCCTCGCATCGCAGCCCAGCGCAGCAAGTCTCGAAAGCCATCAAAGGTTATGACGTGTTGGCATTGGGTACTGTACCTGCATCACGGCCCCATGACATTAATAAGAGCTCCGCCTTTAGTTTTCGACAAAGCCAAATGCAGCCACCGAACGAGGGCTGTTCCCCGAAATCCAGGGTCACCCGTCAAAGCCAAATCTTGTCTTCATGGAAGAAGCATGCAGAATGAGGGACATCACGACATATTGAGTCCTGCTCGGCGACTTTCCCTCCTTTATTAGTTGGTAGCTAAGCATAGAACCCCGAGAATTGAATTATAGTTACATCGCTATCAATCCAAATAGTTGTATCGCTATCGATACAGTTATGTTCTAGCAACCCCAATAATATAAACTTACGGCTGAGGTCGTGTAGCTGGGGAAACGTGACTGGACAGAGACTGATCTCTTCGTACTGGGTCAACGAGCCGGACAAGAGTGCATGCCGGCCGAAATGCGATATACTGAGACCGATTTTTCTAGCGGCGATCTCGGTTGATTTTCCTAAATTAATTAGTACCCAATATTAGTCCAGTGAAGATGAGAATAGAATAGAAGGTAGAGGGTGACAAACTCGGCGAGCAAATATGTGCGGGTATTAATGAACTCTCTTTTCAGATTCGTAAGGTCTTACTCAACTGATTCTAGACGCTCAACTATCGAATCAAGACGCTGATCCATCGGATCAAGACGCAGATTCATCGAACCAAGAGCTGAGTCAAGACGTGAAGCAGATGCCATCATCTAGTTTTAAAAAATCGCCATCTGATTTGTCAGAGACTCGATGAGGTCCCATTATGTCCGGAGCGGGGTCGTGTCAAGATCCATTATTGGCATGTATGTTGGCGCTGGGTGCACACACATTCTATCATCATCATCGAACCTCTCCACCCGGTAGAAAATTGAAAAGAAATTTGATGACAGAATGAGAACGGGTGCGTGCGACCGAAAGAAATTGAATCGATGGGACGAGAATGAATCAATGTTGATTGATCTATTGATAGGGATACAGAACGCCAACAGGTGGTTGTTGGTGGTTGGGTGGAAGAGGAAAACGATTGGAGGGTGGAAGAGGAAAAGAATTGGAGGGTAATATTATCAGATGCAGCGATCAGCGGCCTCACTAGTGGATACCAAATAGAGTTTTGCTGGTTTTTTTCCAGAACGATCATTGTCGCCTAGATTTAAGCCACAACCGAGCCAAAACCGAGTTGAACCTTGAGAAGGCCTCTATGACGCTCACTTCCTAGTACTACTAGATTTCCTTTGTTTAATAAATAGGGTGAGTAATGCAACGTTTGCTACGGAAGCTGTACCATTATACACCCATGTAACCGCTCTCGATGCAATTTGGGCAACTAAATACAGGCCAAGACTACCTAAATAATGTCAAACATTTGGCCACTCTGGCTCTCGATCAACTCCCCGTGTATTACGCCATGGACGTATTCTTTTCCTGTATCTTTAGACCTTTTTTAGACAGACAATTCAATGCGCTGTCAACTACGATCACGTGCAACAATCATCAACCAATGTGGCAACGGCAATATCCCAAACAACCCAACTCGCTGCCATTATAAATCAGTCGCCCAAATCGCCAAAGTTGCCCAAACGCAAATTAAAAAAAAAAAAAAAAAAGGAAAAAAAAAGTTTCCCAGAAAGCAGGCCAAAAAGAAAAAGGGCCCTTAAATATTTTAATACGCACCCCATGTTCCAACAGGTCTCCGGTCGCGACAAGTGTCGCGTTGACAGGCCCGTTCAGTTGAATCGCTCGATGGCTCAATCGCTCGCAAAAAGGAAACAGATACGAGTCACATCATTGATCGCAGAAAAAGTCGAAGTCGGCATTAGAGCTCGACAGCACAGGCGGCGGGAAGTCGAAAGCGGTTTTGGTCGCCGCTTGTCCGGTGCTCTTGCACTGGGCTAAATTCGTTTCAAGCAGAGCGTTCTCGTCAGCCCAAGCCGCGAAGAACAAGAAACCACTTCCCCCCCAAGCACGTTATGCGCAATACGCCCGGACTAAGCAAGTGCTCGCGGGCAGAGGCAGAACACTGGGAAAATCGGTACTTACTTGTCTGCTTGTCGCAGTCGCCGACAGCAAAATTTCCCTGCTTGGCGTTGGCCGCCTGGGCGCACTTGTTGAACTGATTATCGCAGGCTCTGATGGCGGCAGTCGGGAAGTCGTTCTTTTTGAAGTCAGCAGACATTTTGATACAATGGGATCTCTCTATTCCGAACAAGACATAGCGAGAAGGCGAGAGAAAGCGAACGGGAAAGATGCCTCTCCTCCGCCTCACCACTTCCTCATCGCTTTCTTTACGACACACACATACGGAGAGAGACCGAGGAAGACAGGCCCCCTTTTTCAACGGTTGTGAAACGGGGAAACCCAATCAAGAAAACAAGCCAGAACAGCAGCAGCAGCAGCATGCAGAGGCCAAACACCTACAAAGGTATCGCCGTCGACCTCGAACGGCCTGTCCCTGTCTCCCGAGAATGTAATGGCCGACGCCTTGATTCCGCCCAGGTCGCCGCTGAAGATCTGCAGGTTCGTGGCCGTGGCGGCGACCTGCTGGCGAGGGTTGAGCAACGCCATGCGGAACTCGTGCAGGGCCACGTCCTCGAGACTCATAGACGCCATAGCGGCGGCGACGCAGGCCGCGAGGGCGTAAAAGGTTGCGCACCGCATGGTGACGATGGTATGTCGGGACACTGATGAGGAAGAAGAAGAAGAAGAAGAAGAAGAAGAGAGGAGAGAGAGAAAGGTTTTATATTTCGCGTTCGTGAGATAGCTTTACCCGTATAAATTTGATCCACAACAAAGTGAAATAAACAACCTATCCCCCGAATGGTACCGGCGGAGGTAAGTAATAGACAATATTAAGAATGGCAGTTGGAATCTGAAGCTACCCAGCAGCAGAAACGGTGGTGAAAGAGGAGAGGAGAAATGCTTCCCAACAGCAGCAAACCCGCACCGCAATCGATTTTCGTTCCAGGGCAAGAAAGAATACCATTAGCCGTCCATTGCCCTCACCAATTAGATAAAAAGAACACACCCAGTAACTAGAGAAGAGCCAGAACGAGAGGAGAGCGCATCAACACCTGAAACCGTCTTGAGACGTGCGCTCGAGCAATTAAGGGGGGTGGACTTGTTGTTGAGCGAGGCGAATGCACGTGACATTTTCTCTTCTGGATAATAAACCGGCAAAAACAACAATACCTAATCTACAGCGAACGAAATGGAGGGTCACGAATGCAGAGGGCGAGCTATTCCTCTTGCTAAATTAGACTTTCTTTAAAGTGCCTGGCGGTCCAAGCGAAGGTTTCGCTCAAGTCTTTAGATGGCAGCTCATTTGACAGGAGACGCCAAAAGATAGTGTCCCTAGTTCATGCCTCGGGGACAACGTCGAAAATCCCAGTGTGCACACAGATATGTATAGCCGAGAGCGATTTCAGTGATGAGAAATCTATTAAAATGGTCCTACTACGTGTATGCAGCTATTCAAGGACCAGTGATGTCCCCCAACAGTCTGATCCTGTTTTGTTACTGTGAGAAAGGGAGAGAAAAACATAAGAAAAGGAAAGAAAAACACAAGTCCCTTTTTCCGCGTCCTGCAACCGACCAACTCTTTCCCGTTTTCTCGCCGTGTTGGGAGGGGGGGAAACTGCTCAGCCTAGCCTGCTCTGCATTCGCACTTTCTCCGACAGACCCGTGGATAAAAATCCTTCCTTCTTGGTATATGCCGATGCAGCGAAGCCAGTGATGAATTATGGAAATGTCTATCCTTTTTTCCCCTTGGCTAAAATGAGCTCTCAGAAATGCGAGAATGAAATCAATGCAAGAAGTGCAAGAACACTCCCGAGGTGTTCCCAGTACGGCGAAAGACAAAAGAGTAGAGGAATGTATGGACAAGTCGAAAACAGATGGGTGGCTATAAACAGGGCAGCCCGGCGCAGCCCATTTAACGAATAAGGTGTGATTCGCATATCAGTGATCAAAAGTTGGATGCTGTGTTGACCTGTGTAGGTGCGTGGTAGCTCTCGAGAGTGCTCTGGAATGGCGTCCGCCCAGTCATCGAGCCGGAAGTCTCGGTGGTCTTGTCGGCAGTGCTGTTGTAGTCCATTAAGCCGTCGTCGGCATCTGGGGTCTTCTTACGGCCCCAGATTCTGAAGGCGACGAATGCCAGACCCCCGAGTATGATGGCACCACCAACACCAACCACAACACCAATGACAGTGTTTCGCGTCTGGGTCGACATACCAGAGGACTGGCCGCTGTCATTGCTCACAAGCCCGGCAGTCGACGTGGTTAGCGACTTTGTGGTGACTGTCGACTTGGACCCATCTGAGTTGGTCGTCGTATAGGTCTCGGTAGTCGTTTCCACAACTTCGGAGCTGCTCGAGCTTTTATCGGTCGACGGAGGCGGTGAAGTTGACGGAGGCGGTGTCGTCGAAGAGCTGGAGCTCGTCGGCGTAGTCTTGGGCGGCTGGCTGGTGGGTGGAGGGTTGCTACTGGTTTTGGACGTCGAAGTTGGTGGGGTTGACGTCGGGGCAGTTGTCGATGATGACTTGGTGGGAGTCGTGTTTGTGCTTGGTGTGGAAGTGGGCGTCGTCGCGGATGATGACCCAGTGCCCGAGCTTACGGCATTCGCGGCATCATCGCTTCTCTCCTGTCTCTGTTGCAACTTCACACCATTTTGATTACGAACGAGGGTAGCCTCGACGACGGACGCCGCCGAAAGCCCGAGAACGAGCAATTCGAAGACGTTTCTGATATGCATCGTGGCTCTCAGGTACACGAGGCCTGTTTCGTGGTTGTGGTTCTCGTCTTGGAATCCTCGAATCGAGATCGTTGGAATCGATCCTGTTGGAAGCGGGGGGAGAGTCGCCAAAGAAAGGCGTTTTTTTTTCGACAGAGCCCTCGGGTTTTTCAGATGTGCTGCACCCCAGAAATACACTCGTCTCGGACTATTCTGGGTTATTCGCTGGCCGAACGCGAGAGCGGCGGCTAGAAGTTGTCGGACCAGGTCAGACCTCGCCACAGAAGTCGGTCGAAATGAAGGGAGGCGTGGTGTGGGACGTGGAGAGCGAAGGAAGTTGGGCCGAATATACTTCAGGTACTCGGAAACTCTTGGAATGGAAATAGTGAAAGTAGCGAAGGAAAGATGTCGAAACGAGCGGGGAAATTCCAAAAGGGAACGAATGGATGGGTATGGGTGCAGCGGTTTGAGGACAGGACAGGGTGAAGGGGAAAAGCTTTCTGTTCGCTGAGTGACCAGATGTTGTGAGATGCTTGGGACTGGGTGCCCCGGACACGCGGCAAGCGACTTATCCAATGACAAGGCGGCATTGGGCGGCAGGGGTGCAGGGTTTGCCGAAGCATTTCGTATCCACTGGGCGCCCATCGTGAGGCCCCATTCGATCCCTCAGCATCCCCATCAAGGGACCAAACGGCTTCCAGGCCCCCTCCTGACCCGGTCCAACGTCTGCAGCAATCGGCCTCCATCATCCAGAATTTATTTGCTAGGCGGTTTGGCGACGACTGCCTTTCAGCATTGCTTGACACTTGCCAGTGGTCGTGATTGACATGTCTGAGGTCAGCGCCTGATAGAGCAGCGGCCCAACCGATCGAGCTAAGTACTGTAATACCGAGATAAGTAACTCGATGCCGCTACCCCCCGTAAGCACTGCATGCATTGACTGACCTTCAACCCGTATTTCCGGAGTACTAAGTAAGGTAAACAGGTTCCACGCCACTTACGATGTCGTGCGTGAGATAGGCTGCAATGGCGCGACCCTGCGTGTATCGTCGGTCAGCCTGCATTACCCTTGGGTTGCTGATTTTTCTTGAATTCCGTTGTTGTTGGTTGGCTGCCAACAACAGAACAGCGAACCTGCCTTACCATTGTAACATTGGGCAAAACATGGAAGTCCTACGTCTTCAGTGCGAACACCCCCCATTCTAGGTGCAGTGTTACAGCCCTCCCACAGTTACCAACCTAGGGTAGAAATCGTCAGTCAGCTCCCGCATCGAGCTAAAAATAATGTACTAATCACAGATCGACTGTGTAGGAAAATTTAGCGAGAATAAGGCTGTGCATGCCAGGGCAATGACCAACAGCGAACGGGTGTTCGATTGAAAGGACCCCTGTTTTTCGAAGCCCAGTTGTTTATGTTTCACTGCAAAAAGGAAGGTTTTACTGTTTCAAAAAGGCCCCAGATCCGTTCCTGTGTATTCTTCGGTAGCCTGCGATCAACAACCTGTGCGTTCCGGGTCTGAGACTCACCACTACGTAGTACGTATCTTCATGCGGCGCAAAATGTGCGGTCGCACTGAGGTGTACAGTACATAACCGCGTGCTCGCCAACACATATCCATTGTGCCTCTGTTCAGAACTTGGGACGAAAACCGGTTTGCTGCCCTCGACGCGCCCCCACTATAAAGGTAACCACGCCTCTAGAGCCTCCGTGGCCGCAGCGATCCAACTGTCTCGATGACATGATGATTTAAGTTTTCATGTTTGGGTGGGTGCTTGCTTGCGATTAGGAGAGATCGTCGGCGCTGGGGCAAAGAGGCGCCGATTGAGCTGCTCTGTGCGGATCGCTCGTTACATCTACGTCCCGACGACATTCAGAAGCAAGTTTGTTCGTCGGCGACTGCACACGAAAATCGGATGCGCAAGCAAGCTGTCGAATAGGTCGTACATAACAGACAAGGGCCGGAATTTGCTTATCCCGTTTTTGGGGGTGTAGTTGGTCGAGTCTCGAGGTTCACCTTCGCGCTATTTTCCCTGTATTCATGACGTCGGCGGCATGTTTTTTGCGCCAACACAATTCGTCTTACACAGGGCTCTCGCCTTTGGCGTTCAAGAACAAGAACATGGAAACCGGCTGCTGAGTTATCCCATGTTCGATATTCTTGGTCGACCATATAAGGTCTGCTTATTAGGGGCGCCGGTCGCCTTGGCCGCCGGCCAGGTCCGAGCCCGGCATAGCATATTCACGAACCCTGACCAGGCCTGTGTTGCGGACCGATGCACAAATAAAGGTGCTTTGTTCTCAATGCGTGATAGATATCACAGCATCAAATCCGTGTGGTGCTCGGTGATGTTGTAGGCTTCACTGCCCATGTTATAGGTAGAACTGGGGGCAAATCTCCTGTATCTTTAAACGTCGACGTTAGTAGTACCTCTTCTAGAGAGGCCGGGTCCATGAAACTCGGTCGTCGGCTTTGTGGTAAAATTAAGGTGACCGGTCTCAGCGCGGGAGTCCCGAGAAGACACCCCAGCGGAGGCTCAAAACTGCAAGAAGTCCGATTCTTTATGGAGATTGGTCCTCAGGTCTATCCGGAAGTCGATGCGTACCATTCAGTGCTAGAGGAAAGAAAGAAGCAACTGAAACATGGAAATAAAACGCACCAAGGCCGCTGTTTTGTATCACAGGCTCCTTTCCCCAGTAATACTAGAGTTCGTCGATTCCTTTTTGTATACACCATTCCACAGTAATACTGTGATCGGTGTTCCCTTTTACCGTGCATGTGGTATCCGTCGTGTCCAAGTTCTGCTGAAAATACCGCCGAATTTATCTCTTCATATGAGTAGGAAATGATGAAGGAGATATATTCTACGGCAGCTACTATTGTTTGTCCCTTGGATGCAAATGACCCGCGGGTATTTCTGAGACTTATATAGGAACCCAGAGAATACGTACCTAGTCTACTCTACCAAACGGACCAACTGCCCTGTCAAGTAATATTCAGAATACGTTCATTACCTATCAATCACTCAACAGCCGTATGAAGAAGAGGGCTTGTTAGACCCATGAAGCCACTCTACTCGAGAGCATCTCGTCCAATGACATAGAATCTAGCTTCCGTGTGGGTAAGAAGCCTGTCACGAACGGCTCTTTAACAATTCTGCTTTTCTTCCTCAGCGGGGCTAAGTTTGCTTCCGGTATCTATGTCTATATTCTGTTAATACAGTATGCTAACCCTAGTTAATACCTTATTATGTTCATTTTGGTGTGCACATCGTGATTGGTATATACCATGTCACAATTGTGAGAAATCTAACACGATAGAAGTCGCTCCTCGACACAGATAGTAAACAAGTGAATAAAAGGCTTTGGTTGATGTTCTCCGTGTCCTTCCAAAAACTGCTGCTCAGGTTTGAGTAACCGTTCTGGCTATCTGGTGAGATCTATTCTCCGTTCATATAGCTCATGGCTGTATTGGTCTCTCCACTGCCCGTGTTGTGCTCGGTAGTGTTGTCAGAGGTAAATATGAGGTTGAAGCTGGGGCGCGTGATATATTTTCTGCCATGAGCTAAATCGACTACGAGTAGAACTTTTGCAGCGCGGTCCGAATAAGAGGCACAGCTCAGTCATAAACCGAGCTCGCGGAGAGTTATGACACAACGTAAAAGCACGAGTTGCCATTTTGCGTCAGTGCTGCAAGAATATCGCCAGTGTCCTTGTGCAGCAGACGACTTCCCACATATAGTGAGCGACCTCCCGTTGCAGGTTTTCTAGGGCTCCTCTAATGTAAGAGCCAACCAGGGGAAGAAGCACAATGCAAACCCTACTTTCTTGGGGTTAGAGGAAATGTAGTGCCGGCATCCCCAAGCTGAAGCCTCGCCTACACCCACTACAGTCAACTGTAAGCCTTGACATCGACGGCAGACGTAGCTAGACGGCCTACTCAGGCTTTAGCCGCAATTGACTCGAACACCGGCTGGCCGGAAGAGTTCGGAATGGGCTTGTTAGTTTTGTTTCTCATTTTCCTTCTTATTCCTCAGGATCTGTGTGGTTCCATCAGACTATCCATCACGCCATGGTACCGATTAAAAGAATAAACGGAGGTGCTCGGCACTAGACTGCCTACTAAAAAAAAGATTATTGAGGATGAGAGAGTCCGTTCGGATTGTCAAAACCGTTTGCCAACACCACAGTACATATGACACTACTCCCTGATATGGCTTTGACGAAAAAAACCGGCGTATAATCAAAAATGAAAGGGCTCTGGTGTTCTTGCTAAGAATAGTATTCTGTACAAACTTTCTGGGTTTATCTACTAGAGCTTTTTTGTATTTCTCTGACATGGAGACCTGGACGTGATTACCAAAAGCATCTTTCCCGGCCTACAGTCCAAAAGGACGTTTCTGCAGCCTGAGTAGACTCCCTCAAAAGAGAATACTATTAAAAGTAGTTTTGTCAATGGCATTTCACTGGCTTTGAGACAAAGTTTTTAGCCTTGGCCCTAATCCTACCACCACAAGTGAGCGAGCGCCGAAGGCTTCGGGGGCGGTCTACGTGAAGCCCCCGAGCTGTTCTCAAACCCGGGTCTCGCTATTCGTACTCCGTATGGGGAACTAGACCGCACCTTTAAACTAACTTCACTAATATATACCATGGAGAAGATTATGTACAATGAATTGCCTATGAATGCGAGAGGTTGTGTCGAGGGAGATACAACAAACAGCGACTCTAGTGATAAAACGCGCAAGCGAGGCAGACGTCTTGGCTAATTTCGTTGTGTCGCAGTTGCTGCGCTGCGCCCCCATGGTACGGGTTTCTCGCATTGGGTCCACGGCATCTCTTGACATGCAAAAGCTTTGAATACCAGCTCCGCGTGGGAACTCCATGGCCATTACTTGATTGAGGAAAGAAAAAAAAGAATTCAAGGTCGTGGGGGATAGAACGCCACGGCTTGGTAAAGGAACTAAAAGGAAATTCAAACGGCTGCCTACCAAGACCGATCGATGCCTTGCAGAAGTCGACGGGTGGCGTTTTTACAGCTTTGGCGCTGCGGGAGAGCTTCGATCGTGGGGGATCCCTGTTTTACCTGACGCGTGGAGCCCGGGTACCCCAGAATAAGAATACGCGTACGGTACCTGCAACGTCAGCGACGGGAGAAGCAGAACGTCTGGAGCCGCTATCGCGACGACAATCTGACTAAAAGCTCACCCGAGGACGGACGGATCATTTAGCATAAAGGCATATTCCTTGCACTCAGTCCGCACACAATCAGGAGTAGGCACTCGGGCAGAGCCTCATCTCTTTTCCAGGAAATGGCCAACTGCCCTGCTGGTTTTCCCAGGGAAAAGACTTGGACTCAAGTCGTCGCCTAGGGGCTAGAGTGGATAGTTCTCGGTATTTTCTGCTCAGGGCCCGCCATCCATAACAAGTTAATAACACCGCGCGGAAGGATTCGAGAACTGCCCAGGAGAAGAGCCGCTCCACCTTTTGAGAATGTGTGGCGGGTTCGGCGTGCGTGTCGACCGAATGAATGTCGGACGATGTGGGCTTTCTATGTCGCAATCTCATTATGTTTCGGCCCCCAATCCCGTCTCTCTCTCGAATCCGGGACTGACGCCTTGTTCTTTTGCAGGCGCCGAGGAAACCCAATTAGGGTTTTTTGGTGTGTAGGACCCCTGCCCTCGATTCGCTCATCCAACCACCTACCTTCCCCTTTCCCAGCGCAAAAACTTTCCGGGCTGCGTACCTAACGCGATCAAATAACGTTTACAAAGGCGCCCGTCTGAACATTTTTTTGACGCTGCTCTAACCATGCAGGCACACAACCACGACGTTCTTGGCAGGGGCTCTCCACTCCTCCGATTTCTTGGGTATCTTCTCAGTCGCCACCAGATCCAGCAGGTACCATCCATCTTGCCTTCTAGCTGTGCTTAGCTATCGAATTGCGCATCCACAGATGCTCCACCAACGTGGGAGTCGCCTTCTCCATTGGTGAGAAACGGGCACCGAGCGGAAGACTAAGAAGCTTGGAAGTGGAGTTGGCAAGTCGCAATTGGTCAATGGGATACAACTTGAAAGATCTAGCGTCTCCGCCCATCCAAGACGACCTGGGGCAATCCTTACTGAGTATAAAAACGAGCTCATGTCGAGGCTCTGGAGCCGAAGTGGGATGTGGCCAGAAACCACGATGGAAAAAAAGTGGAAAGGAAAAGCGAAATACGATCTAAAACATGGTGGTATCGGGAAGGGCCAACGCACGGGGTCTGCAATCTCCTACCCCTGCGTGGCGCCCTGTTGAGTCGACAGACAGATCAACTTCGCGATGGGAATAGAATGACTGTGCAGTTGCACGCGCGGTGGCCAGCGGGCAGAGAAGCCGGCGCATGCCCCGAACGGGCCCCCTGTTTTTTCATCGGCCGCTACTACGAAAGAGGCACCTGCGTATCGAGCGGTATCCATCTGCTGCCAGGTTCCCTCGTCGCTGGCCCAGACTGTCCCCCGTTCTGGTTCCTGGCCGCCCTCGGCACGAACGGCACCCCAATTCCAACACCCCCTCCTTCCAGGTTCTCTTCTCCCGAGTCTAGCGTCCGGGATCGTGGGTAGTATGAAAGGTAGCCCTGCCCTTCTCGTCCCCCAAAGGGGGACCTTTTTCTCTTTTTCACACGCCTCTTGGTCCTTGTCAAGTCACCATCAGCACCCGACGGCGTGCTCTCCTGCCGTGCAAACGTTTGTTTGCGTCCTTTCGTTGTTAATCTCGTATCATCACACTCTCTTTACGGCCTCTGGCCACTTCACTCATTTTTGTGGGTGCTTATTTGTATAATTATATACATATGAATCGCACGTTGTGTATACTTAATTCTAGATCACCATAATGTTCAACTACAAGACGACTCTGGCCGTTGCCGCTCTCGCCGCCTCGCCCGTCTTTGCCAGCGCCCCGGCGCCCCCCGTCGTGGCCTCGGAACCCATCGTCAACGTTTATTTTGGCCAGACTGGAACGCAGGGCCTTGGAGACTACTGCGAGCAGGGCACCGGCTTCGAGTATGTTACGGTGGGCTTCGTCAACAGCTCGCCTGAGCACGACCCGTCGGGCTTGAACTACGCCGGCACCAACTTTGCCGCCCACTGCGATGCGCCTCTCTACACGAACTCCAAGAACGGTGTCAAGTCGAACCTCCTGAGCTCGTGCACGTACCTTGCCAGTGACATCGCCAAGTGCCAGAGGCTGGGAAAGAAGGTTCTCCTTTCGATTGGTGGTGTGTTCAACCAGAAGACGTCCAACTACGAGATTTCCGGCCCGGCCAAGGGGAGGGAGTTCGCCGACTTCGTATGGGGCGCCTTTGGCCCTTACAATTCCAAGTTTACCGGCCCCCGCCCCTTTGATTTTGGTGGCAACCGTGTCAAGTTTGACGGCTTCGATTTCGATATTGAGACAAAATTTGGTACGTATTTGTTGTTCTCTGGATTCTGTGCCTGGTCTTTGCTGATGTGAGACACTGTAGAGGACCAGTCTGGCTACATTGCCATGATCAAGAAGCTTCGCGAGTTGACCGATGCCGCCACCGGCACCTATCTGATCACCGCGGCGCCTCAGTGCCCCCTCTCGCCGTCTCAGTATTTCCAGATGGACAACATCATCAAGAGCTCCGTCTTCGATGCCCTGTTCATCCAGTTCTACAACAACGCACAGTGTGAGGCCTCGAACGCTGCCGGCTTTAACTACAATGCCTGGGAGACCTACCTTACGGGCACCCAGAGCAAGAACGCCAAGATTTTCATTGGACTCCTCGGTACTTCGGACCCCAAGCTTGGCTCCGGATACGTGGGGCCAGACGCTGCTGTCACGCTCATCAACAAGTACAAGGGCAGGGCGTCGTTCGGAGGTGTTTCAATCTGGGACGTGAATCTGGCTAGCGCCAAGGTTAATGGCGGCAAGAAGACGTACTATGAGTTCATCCACGACTCCATGTGCGGCACCCCGTCCGTGACCACGACCGCCACCACGAAACCCGCTACCACGACCACGAAACCCACAACGACGACTGCTTCGCCGACTGCCTGTGTCACGTGGTATACAGTTAAGCCTGGTGATTCTTGCTGGGCTATCGCCAACGCGTTCGGATACGATGAGGCCACGCTGAGGAAGTACAACCCGTCTCTGAATGCGAAGTGCGACATCTGGGGCGGCCAACAACTGTGCTGCGGACTTGGATTTCCCACGACAACCACAAAGCCGGCCACGACTACAACCACTGCGCCGACCACGACTACGACGCCGACAACCACCACTACCCCGACTACCACCACTACGCCGACTACCACCACTACGCCGACTACCACCACTACGCCGACTACCACCACCACTGCGATCACTAGTCCCGCTAGCAGCACTACGATCTTCCAGCCGCCAGTTTCGGTGACAACCACTTCGGTCCCCATCTCCTCTGCACCGGTCAGCTCCGCCCCCAGCAGCAGCTCAACCACGACAGACGATGAGGATTGTGACGATGAGTCTACCACTTCCTCTGTACCCTCTAGCACTGCCCCTGCCTCTACTGTAGCTTCGTCGGTTGCTTCGTCGTCGGCTGCCTCGTCGGCTGTACCTGCCTCTTCGTCGGCTGTCTCGTCGTCTGCGGTCTCTTCGTCTGCACCCCCTTCGAGCTCGGTAGTTTCAGTGACTACCACTTCGGCACCGGTCTCTTCTGCCCCGGCTAGCTCTAGTGTTAGCAGCTCCACTACGACTGACGATGATGATTGCGAGGATGAGACTACTACCTCCGAGATCCCCTCGAGCACCGCCCCTGCGTCGTCTACTGCTGCTTCGTCGGTTGCTTCGTCGTCTGCTGCCTCGTCGGCTGTCTCGTCGTCTGCGGTCTCTTCGTCTGCGGTCTCTTCGTCTGCGCCCGCCTCGAGCTTGGTAGTTTCAGTGACTATCACTTCAGCCCCAGTCTCTTCTGCCCCGGCTAGCTCCAGCGTTAGCAGTTCCACTACGACTGACGATGATGATTGCGAGGATGAGACCACCACCTCCGAGGTCCCCTCGAGCACCGCCCCTGCGTCGTCTACTGCTGCTTCGTCGGTTGCTTCGTCGTCTGCTGCCTCGTCGGCTGTCTCGTCGTCTGCGGTCTCTTCGTCTGCGGTCTCTTCGTCTGCGGTCTCTTCGTCTGCGCCCGCCTCGAGCTCGGTAGTTTCAGTGACTACCACTTCAGCCCCAGTCTCTTCTGCCCCGGCTAGCTCCAGCGTTAGCAGCTCCACTACGACTGACGATGATGATTGCGAAGATGAGACCACCACCTCCGAGGTCCCCTCGAGCACCGCCCCTGCGTCGTCTACTGCTGCTGCCTCGTCGGCTGCCTCGTCCGGCGCTCCGTCGAGCTCGGTCGCTGCTTCATCCGCTGCCTCGTCCGCTGCCTCGTCGTCTGCTGTCGCTTCAACTATGGCCCCTTCAAGCTCAGTACCCGCTTCGTCTACAATCACTTCGGCCCCAGTTTCTTCTGCCCCGGCCAGCTCAGGAACCCCCAGCAGCTCAACCACTACCGACGATGATGATTGCGAGGATGAGACTACCACTTCTGAGGTCCCCTCGAGCACCGCCCCTGCGTCGTCCACTGCAGCTTTGTCCAGCGTTCCGTCGAGCTCGGTTGCTGCTTCATCCGCTGCCTCGTCTGCTGCCTCGTCTGCTGTTTCATCTACTGCCCCGTCCGGCGCTTCTTCGGGCTCGGTTGCTGCTTCGTCCGCTGCCTCGTCCGGCGCTCCTTCGAGCTCAGTTGGTGTTTCGTCGACGATCACGTCGGCACCTGTGTCTTCGACCCCCGTTAGCTCGGCGCCCGTCAGCAGCTCGACCACGACTGACGATGACTCCTGCGAAGATGAGACCACCACGTCCGATGTCCCCTCGAGCACCGTGCCTGCTTCGTCTACCGCCTCGTCGGGAGTTTCATCGGGAGTTTCGGAGTCCGCATCATCCACCATCACTGCTGCCCCCGTGTCGTCTGGTCCGGCCAGCTCTGTGGCCAGCTCGTCTACCACCGATGACTCCTGCGATGAGGAGAGCACTACCTCGTCTGAGGTCCCCTCGAGCTCCGTCCCCGCCTCTTCCGGAGGTGCCAACGGTAGCTCGGCCGTCTCTTCCTCCGCCCCTACCAGCGGATCTGCCTCGTCCACCGCGGCCAGCTCGGGTGCCGTTTCCTCGAGCGTCCCTGGTGGCCCTGGTGCCGTTTCGTCCACTGCCTCGGCCAGTTCGGGTGCCGTTTCGTCCAATGCCCCGGCCAGCTCGGGTGCTGTCTCCTCGGGCGTCCCTGGCGGCCCGGGTGGCCCGGGCGCTTCTGCCAGCTCGACCGCCGTCCCGTCAAATGCCCCAGTGAGCTCGGGCGTCTCCTCAGGTGCTCCTGCCGGCCCCAGCGGCGCTTCATCGACCGTACCTACAGGCACCGGCACTGGTGTCTCGTCATCCGCGAGCTTGTCAGCCTCGGTCTCCCCTAGTGGCCCCATCTCCTCCTCGGTGGAATGGACGACGTCTACAATCTACTCGACAACCACGTACACCATCACGTCGTGTGCTGCCACTGTCACCGACTGCCCGAGCAAGATTGGCCAGGTCACCACTGAGATTATCTCGGTCACAACGACTGTCTGCCCCGTGACCGCCGCAGCACCCGCCACTGCCACCGCCGCGCCGGTAACCACGGCCGTCCCTGCCGGCTGGGTCACGTCGACAATCTACTCGACAACCACGTACACCATCACGTCATGTGCTGCCACTGTCACTGACTGCCCAGCCAAGATCGGCCAGGTCACCACGGAAGTGATTGCCGTCGGCACCACTGTGTGCCCCGCCGAGGAGGGCTCCGCTGCACCCACACCTACTGGTGCTTTCGGCGCCGCTGCCGTCCAGTCGGGCTCGGCCGAGATCACCAACACGCTCCTCACAAGCGCCAAGCCTGTTGCCACCAACGTTCCGGCTGGCGGCGCTGCTGCTCAGAACAGCCCCAATCCCACACCTGCTGCCTCTCCGGCAGCCGTGGGCACGGGCGGCCTCTCGGCAGTCTCGCCGAGCGCTTCAGCTACGTTCCCGGTCACCGCCGGGGCCGGCCGCAACGCCGCTGTGACTCTTGGTATGCCGGCTCTTGTGGTCGCGCTCTTCCTTGCTCTCTAAGAGCCATAGGAGCCTGGCTTTTTTTTACCAGTTTTTTCTTGTGTTTTACTTTATGAATGATCTATCTCTTCGTATGTACTTTTGTGGCATTGACGGGTGGATAAGCATTGGCGATCAACTATTTTTTCCCCCCTTTATTGTTTGGATACATGTAGTGTACAATCCTCGCAATGAACAACATCCAATCAAACCCCAACGAGGCATGCGTGTATGCATCGGTCTCGCTAAAGTAAGATGTAAATGCAAAGAAGTCGGTTTCGTTCGGTCTAGAACAAACAAGGAAAAATCGGCCCAATGATAAACCCCCTTTTCCGCCGCGGACATTGAGAAAGACACTGGCCTAGCTGAGATCCATGTCCTGTCGTGTTGACGTCGTACTCCTCGAGTAGACTAATAAACCTTTGCCTCCGCGGCGCGTGAGGAGCACAACGCGTCGCTGCGCAACCTGCCAGGACCGTCAACGTGGTCACCATGCAGGTTCGTGTTACGGCATATTTCAGCTGACCGAGGTTTTCTGGGTCGTTCCGTCTGCAGCCCGTCCGTCCCAGCGAGACGGCGAGGGCTGTGTGGATCCATCTCCGCCCCATTCATCTGTGGCCACAGTCCTCCTTCCTCCCACTCACCTCACTTACTCTCGCACATGATCCTCCCAAAAATGCTAATTTCCCATGGGGTGTTTAGGAAGTAAACCAGTATGACTTTAGAGTGTGTACGACGTGGAAAAGCCACATAGCCTCCTTCGCAGAAAATCATTAATTTCTCACAAAGTTAGTTACCTACGTCAGCCAGCGGTGAGAGAAAAAAAAAAGAAACCCCCCGAAAGAGTCCGGGCACCTTGCAGGCTGATGATCGGCACCGACAGTCTTCTTCGACCCACACCTTTTTCATTTGTGGGCGGGAGAGTTCAATCACCGAAACGGCAAAGAACAAGAAAAGAAAAGACGGAGAAAGCCCTGCTGCCGGGGCATACAGACAGGCTCCTGCTGCATCACGAGCAACCTCGTCTGCCTTCATCAGAAAGTGAGTTTGCCACTTTCTCACATTTTTACGGTTACAGTATCGGTCCTTCACCTAAAGTAGACTTCATGCGGGCACGTGGCGGCGGGGAAGGAATCTTTTCTCTCTCTAGGTATTCCAACGAAACAGAGGACGAGGACATGAAAAAATAAATGAAAAAGAACCACACACCAAACAAAAAAAGCCAAGACCACCCCGTCCGTCCGTCCGTCCCTCCCTGCACCGACCTTTTGCGATTTTATTGGGGCAGGCAGCCAGATAGATTCCCACGCCGTCGGGACGGGAGCTAGTGCGCGTACTGCGAAAGGGTTACAGACTGCCTGACCTGACATACATGAATGGGGTGGAGCAATGGTAGCTGAGGATTTTGATGCTGTGACTCTTTTTTCCTTCTCTTCGCTTTGGTCGGGTAAGGCATGTAAGGTAGGTGCTGTGCGGAATAGCTGACCGCCACAAAGGTCTGGGCGAATGGCAATTCTCGATTATGATTATGAGACACTGATTGAGTTCACTCGGCCTCTCTTCCCCTTTTCCCAATCTCGTGTTTTCACTTCCCTCCCCTTTCTGTGTTTTATATTTTCTTTTACCTGATGGAAAGTGGGATTTGCAGCGGCACAGTGGTGGCAGGCTTTTTTTGGACCTCATCCAGTCTAATCCAATCATTCGTCGTCGACGAAAGGAAAGCGCGGAAGTAGCCCCGTTGTTTTGGGAACGAGAGAAAAAAAGAGTGAAAGAATACCCATTTCGGGCAGTCGCATCCAGAACACGAGAAATCCAGACTAAGAAAAAAAACCCCACCATTCGATTTAGTCTCGGCAGCTGCTGCTTCCCCGCCCTTCGACCTAACCTAACCTAATAAGCTGAACTGTGTCTGTATTCCGTGCCGACAGTATCCCGTGCCTCAAGTTCGAATGGATATGGATTCGCTGTACTGCTCGCACAGATCGCTGGCGGGTTCTTTCAGCTGACACTGGTGTGCTCTGCACTCAATTACTGGAGCGGCGAGAGATAACTTAGCCACCGAGAGGCAGGTTTTGTTGGTTTACTTTGGCCACTTGAAGTTGAATTTTCCGCGGTTCTAGGTTGCTGTCGAAGTGGCGATGGGCGTCGTACTTGGCGAGCCCGCCCCACATTCCGATGTACAAAGTACCTTACCTGCGCATGTCGGTAACTTCCTGGGTTAGTGTACTGAGGTGCTGCTGTACATACTGTACATTACCTTACTGTAGTGTATGATGCTCCGCGCCGCGCTGTTCCCGCAACGCAAGCAACGAGATATATGTTCCGTACCTGAGGAACATCCCTCACTGCACGA
Organism: Lasiosphaeria miniovina; assembly: GCF_030549165.1. Lineage (NCBI taxonomy): Eukaryota > Fungi > Ascomycota > Sordariomycetes > Sordariales > Lasiosphaeriaceae > Lasiosphaeria > Lasiosphaeria miniovina. The sequence continues at coordinate 1,177,030 of NW_026848223.1, read as the reverse complement.
TTTCGCGGGGAGCCCGGATCGCCTCCGAACGTCCCAGACCGACGACCCTGACTGCCGGGAGAGGCGCCCAGTCACCCAACATACCTACCTTACCTACCTTACCTACCGCAGGTACTTAACTACCTAGGGTCCAAGTAAGGGTTTGTTTCCAAAGGCACGGCCGAGCCGCAAGTCCTCGCAGCCCTCCCGTCTCTTTCCCTCGAACACCTAGCCCATCTCACTGTGCCTCCTCCCGCGGTACGGATACTTAGCTAGGTTTGCGCGGCGCTCGGTCGAAGCTCCGGAGCCGAATTTATCACTGCCCGCCTGCTCCATAAACCACCCACCACCACCGTCACCACCCCTCCACGTCGTCTCGTCGACGTCGTCCTCGTCGTGATCGCCCTACCCACCTCCCCCTCCCGGGAATCTGCATCTTTCCTCGAGCCTCCACCTCGTCTGCCTGCCCAATGCCCTCCTCTTCGAGGCCATTGTCCCACGATGGCTACTATCGAGCCTCGGTTGATACACCTCCTCAACAACTCGCAGACTCCTGATCTGCCGCCAATACAGCTGCTGCCCTTTAGCCCGTCGGCCGACCAGTCGCTGTCGCTGCCCCCGCTCGGCTCTGATGGCGGCCACAGAGGTGACAAGTCTGCGCCAAACCAGATCCCTCCGATATACGCGCCAGGCGACGAGCATGCGCCCAAGCAGCTCCCTCCCCGCGTCGAGAGTGCTTACGACAACGACCACAACAGCGCCCTCAACAAGCCGGCCCACCCGCTGCAGCGGCTCCTCGCCGGAGAACTGGAGCCAAGCGTGTCAACTCTCTCCTTACGCATGATTGTAGGCGACAACACACCCGACAATTCGGAAGATCTCTCTACCAAGAAAAGGCATCGAGCGCTCACAAACAAGGAGGACTTCGTCCAACTGCCCCAGCCACTGAAGAAACAGAAATCAACCCAGCAAGTCGTCCCTCCAATCATCAATGGCCTGCACGAACCGCCGCCCAACGCGGCCGTCTTCCCTCCCATCACGGGGTCCTTTGACGACAACGAAGCGCTGAACCTGGGCATGTTGAAGGACTTTACCAATGGCACTGAGGAACGAGCCCTCACGGCCCCCACGAGCGACGCGGAGAAGAACAACGCCAATAGCAACAGTACAGGCCCCAAGGTAAAAAGACGCGCTACAAAACCGCGGAGGAAGTGGTCTGACGAGGAAACCAATCACTTGCTGTTGGGGGTCAATCGCCACGGCGTTGGAAAATGGACGAGCATCCTGGAAGATCCCGACTTCAAATTCAATGATCGGACGGCCGGGGACCTGAAAGACCGGTTCCGGACTTGCTGCCCCGATGAGCTGCGCGGAGGCACGGGCATGGGCAAGAAGCGCTCCGGCAAAGACCCGGTCGACACACCAGCCCCGCCTCCTCCACCTCCGCCCCCTCCTGCACCGGAAGATAACCCAAGACCTCGGAACGGCCCGCTGCTCGAGAACATTCTTATTGAGCCCGGGGGCGCAGCCGACTTAGACGGGCCGTCCTTGTATCCTCCGCAGACGCCAGATTCAGGCCCCAAGCAAAGGAAAAGCCGAGCACACCGTAAGAAGATTGAGGATTTAGAGGAGCTAGGCATCCGTGGTCCCTTCAAAAAGTCGCACCGCCGTGAACGGCGGCCGTTCACCGACCAGGACGACAAGGAGATCCTGGAAGGCCTCGACCAGTATGGGCCGGCCTGGACGAAAATCCAGCGCGATCCCAAATACAACCTATCCAGCCGCCAACCCACTGATCTACGTGACCGTGTGCGGAACAAATACCCAAACATCTACGCGAGGATCGAAAAGGGCAGCTTCTACACGAAGGAGCCCGGCCGAGGGGGCAACCTCCTCGAGCCTTCCGTCAACACAAGCATGGAGAACTCGCTCCATCCCAACATGCCGGGGACGCTGGAGCCGCAGCTGAATAAGTCGGGCTCCAAAGACGACATGCGCAAATGGGGTTATTTCGAGTCGTCAGAGTCTCTGCCCGCACTGGCCGACCCATATACAAACGAACACCCGGCCTCGTCGTCGTCCTACGTTGCCACGAACAATAGTAGCGCGCCTGAAATGGACATTGGCCGGCTTCTGCTGGACGACTCCCAAATCACAAACGACAGCCACGCGACACCGGGGCCGTATGATGGGTCCCCCAACGCAACTTCGCGTCGGGTGGGCCAACTGATCCCCGTTTCCCAAAGCCCAGGTAGGCATGGTACCGAGTAATACGCCAACGCCACACGAGCTGGCTCCTGAGTTGGGTCTCTAGATACCTAAGCGTATCAACTGCTTACGCGTGCCGCGTTTTCTTTTTTTTCTTTCTCTGTCGAAGCTTTCTTCTTTCTTTCGTCCTTATTCTTATCATCTTCTCCTTTTTTCCCTGGTGGACGCTTTGCGAACTGCCCCATAAGGGGGCTAGTTGTTCGGCCATGTTCATGCTTTGCAGCAAAGATGAAGATGGACGGTTGAATTTCTCTCTACCTGTGCTGACTCGGGCGCTTCTCCCAGGAGTCACCACTGGTGCTTTTGCTTATTTGGTAGATCACTTAAAGGTTGGGAATTTCCTGTCATTACTTACTCGAAGATCCTCCGGGCGAGGGAGGAGGGGAGGAAAGATGGGATGAGAGAATCAGGGCAAAAATTGTACACTGGGCGTCGTCTGGGAAAGCACATGTGTTTTAAATGGAGGGGAAAAAAGCACTGCGCGAACACGACGGTAGGTAATGGGGGGAAGGGGGGATCTAAAGGTTAGAAAGGGAGCAATCTCTACTCGGAACGAGAAACATTTCTCAAAGGGCTGGCTTTCTGTCGCTTCATTGTCTCGGTTTCTTATCCCCTTCTCTTGTCTTTTCTTCTTTTCTTTTAGTTTCCATTTTATTCCTTCATTGTCTCTTTTTTCATCCACCTATCCGGTCGTGTCAGTCTACCGAATAGTTTCTCAGCTGGTCGGTCTCCAGCTTGTTTTCTCGCACTCTATGTCACTCTCTCTTTCTCCCTGTCTCTCTGCCTGTCCTTACTACTGTAAAACGAACGATTTAGGGAGGTTTTGCCCGGTCGGTGTGTGCGAGGGGAGCCTCACGGTAGCGGAATATAGTAATGCAAACCTGTCTTACTCGGCGGAAGAATATGAAACTGCGTCGTCGTTGAGGGTTGAGTGCTCGGGCTGGATTCCGCCACTGGATATTCCGTAAGGCACTTATTTACTTCGTCTCGATGGATCTCATCAGTAAAGGTTCGCTGATAAACCTAACCCTTTGGTTCTGCGCTCCTCCCAATCGCCCCGCAACACCTGTTCCTTCCGTCATCAACAAGCAAAGCGAGCCTTACTCCTTGCAATCGCCCTGCAATAATATACCTGTTCCTTCCATCGCTAACAAGCAAAGCGAGCCATACTCCTTGCAATCGCCCTGCAATAATATACCTGTTCCTAGCAAAGCGAGCCATACTCCTTGCAATCGCCCTGCAATAATACACCTGTTCCTTCCATCGCCAACAAGCAAAGCGAGCGTTACTCCTTTGCAATCGCCCTGAACTAGCTGATGGCGAACTCGATCTTGCGGTCGCAGGCCTCAACGTCGGCCGGGTCCTCGGGTGCACACACACTCTATCATCATCATCATCATCGAACCTATCCACCCACATGGCCGACAAGCGAACAATCACCCAGCTCGATCAGCTGACTCTCTACCCAGGAACACCTCCAGAGACAGCATCTCCCAACTCCCCTACACCGTCTGTGGGCTTGCCAGTCTCGGGCATCGATAAGATTATCGCCGAAATTCGCAATCGCATCTGTGGCCGAGTCGAGGTCGAAGAGGGGTGGTGGTGCATCAGCCTCAGCCGCGACGAGTTCAAGGCTTTTGAGGCGCGCTTTGAAGCCGAAGGGAATTACCGCTGGCCAAAGTAGGTAGCCTGTCCCTCTTTACCCAGTTGTCCCTTGTTCAGCGTTGCGGTGGCTAACCTCTAATTAGGTACGACTACTTCCCTTAGCTCGACAAGTTCCTCCTACGTATAGCGGGCATTGTCCACGAAGACGTTATTAGAGGATTCGAAAACCTAGTTATACGATAACTATGGATGATCAAGCAGAGTAACGACCAAGTCGCTACCGATTTCGCTCGGGGCACCCGCGCAAGAGGAAGTCCCAAGATTGAGAGTGATGGTGGTTCCCATTACCCAGACGGGTCGTTTGCGCACAAAGATGCGGAGGTAGAATGTATTATCTTGGAGGTCTCCCATTCATAACAACGACAAGATTTGCCATTCCTTGTAGATGACTACATCCTAGGTTCAAATGGGCAGACCCAAGTCGTTATTGGGGTTGACCTTGAATACCGGGAGGAGAAGGGAAAAGAAGCCAGGGTCACTGTATGGCGGCCAAGATATATTGAGGAAGATAGAGAAGCCGTACTTGAAGCAGCTGAGACGGAAACAGGTATCTTTCGGGCAGTGGATGGTAGTTTGGTCGATGGGGAACGGATCCTTCGTATCGGGCTCAAAGATTTTGGGTACTAGCCTAATTGCCTCAGAATCGATGACATCCCCGGGGAGATTACTATTTCGTTTTCTCAACTTTACGAAATGGTGCAGTGGGCTGAGGCTAGAGCGAAGTGTATGGATCGTACGCGTAGGAAGATCCAGGATGAGAATTGTTTGAAGCGGCCAATGGTTCGGTGTAACTCACAGAATCAGATGAGGAGCGGTTTCAGGCAGCCGAGAAAAGAGTCAAGAGGATTCTATTTTGGGGCAGGTGGCAAAGATAGAGCTTGTAGAACTAATAAACCTCGGTATACTTAGATCCGCGGATCCTGGGTTCTTGGTACCGCCTCTATATACGAGTGACCTACGAGATTATCCCATTTTCCGGAACTCATCAAGGCTTCCAAATTCGGCATACTTTACACCTACGACCAGGACTCATAGGAAAATTCGAGATCCCGTCCGCTCTCCCATAGACAATCCAATAAGGGCCAGATCAGTAGTTAGGTCGGTGGCGGCCAGCAAATCCCTAGTGTTGTATTTTTTTTCACCTTTTTTATTAGGTTTTTAATGATCTTTTATATTGTCCTTTTCGAGTGGATGTATTTTGTTTTGGTGTGGAGTTGAGACGAGGTAGCGGCTCTGGCCTTTAGGGAGGACTTGGAGCCTTGCAAATTTGGTGCCCCACCTCCAAGCACAGACCAGGAGCATTTCTGCCCCATCTTCCCGCCCGCCCACCAAACACACTAGGGTTTTGGAGGCACAGAATATTTTTCACTGGTTTTAGGTGCGTTCCTCAACTTCAGGAAATCCTCCCTCGTTTTCTCATCTACAAGCCAGTCGACATCAACATCGAGCCAAAATGGGTAAAGGACTGTAAGTCAGCCGAGATATAGCATTCCAATCCGTGTCGACTGTGGTTCGATGGCGCGCACTTAATTGCCGCGAGCATCTCGGCGAGATTCGTCCTGCGGGACTGATCGAGCTGCTGTCCGGCCACCAATTCGAGATGTGAAGGCCGCGATACTGACCCGCCATTACAGGAAGAAACACCAAAAGCGCCTCAGCGCCCCGTCGCACTGGCTGCTCGACAAGCTCTCGGGCGTGTATGCGCCTAAGGCGTCTGCTGGTCCCCACAAGACTCGCGACTGCATGCCCTTGATCGTGTTCATCCGCAACCGCCTCAAGTATGCGCTCAACTACCGCGAGACCCGGGCCATCCTGATGCAGCGCCTGGTCAAGGTCGACGGCAAAGTCCGCACCGACCTAACCTACCCCGCCGGCTTCATGGATGTCATCACAATCGAGAAGACGGGCGAGCACTTCCGCCTGGTCTACGACACCAAGGGCCGCTTCACGGTCCACCGCATCCAGGACGAGGAGGCCAAGTACAAGCTCGGCAAGGTCAAGCGCGTGCAGCTCGGCCGTGGTGGAATCCCATTCTTGGTTACGCATGATGCAAGGACGTAAGTTCTGTCGACATCTGTCAGCCGTTGGACCAAGCTTTGGAGGATCGTGTGTTTCCTTGCGAGAGGGCCGCGATCAACAGAAGAGCGAGATCTCGACGGCTGGTACGTCTTTATTTTCCCCCTCAATTTTGCTGACAGGCCCGCTCCGTTTAGCATCCGCTACCCCGACCCGTCGATCAAGGTCAACGACACCGTCAAGATCGATCTCGAGACTGGCAAGGTTACCGACTTCATTAAGTTCGACACTGGCGCTATTGCCATGGTCACCGGTGGTCGCAATATGGGCCGCGTCGGTGTCATTACCAACCGCGAGCGCCACGATGGAGGATTCAACATTGTGCACCTGAAGGATGCCATTGACAACACGTTCGCCACCCGTGAGGCCAACGTTTTCGTCATTGGACACGAGAAGCCGTGGGTATCGCTGCCCAAGGGCAAGGGCGTCAAGCTCACCATCTCTGAGGAGCGTGACCGCAAGCGCGCCACGACGCTGGCTGCTCACTAAATGGGGGTAATTGGGGAAAGGGCAGGGGCATTGGTTTGCTGACCTTAAAGCATGCTGGACGGAGTACCGGATGTCACTTTAGTTTGAGCTCGGCTGTCCAGGGCGTCCTGCGACGTGGTATACGGAGACCTGATCGGCTTTGATACCGGGTAGATTGCGCTATCGGACCGTGGGACAACATAACTTTTTTCTTCACAAATCTTGACTCCCTGTTCTTTCTGCTGCAGCCACATATTGAAACCGTGCAGCGTGCGCCGATTCCGCATGTCCGTATGGACTTACTTGCAATTGTGATGTTCAGGCGGTGAACGTGTTACACGGCTAGCCATGCATCTTCACCGACCGCGGTCGCCATTTTCCCTCTCCCCCCTCTTTGGGGCCCCAACCAGTCATCCTGCAAGCGCATCTACTGCACTCTTGATGAACCCCCGTTCTTTTTCTTAGTTCCCCCTATACGTCCAGCGGGAGGAGGTCAGGGGTGGTATGTTAGATCTCAAGAGGCCCAATGTCTTCTGGCTTTCCCGCCGCCGCCGTGGCGCTTGCGGCGTTTGCCCAGCCCAGCCCAGCCCACCACAAACCCCAACGCAACCAGCTCGTCGAGGCACGCACAGGCTGCATGCCTGCCTGTATATGACCGTCTTGAGACTCATAGCATGGCAGTGAGAGAGATGTGTTGTGTTCAGGGTGTGTATGTGAATATGGAGAAATAAGAAAATTTAGAAAATAAGACGACAATAGACTTGACGGTGGAGAGTTTTTCTTGCTTCTTTTATTTCCTTCTTTCATTTTATTTGCTTCTCTTCACTTTCCTGTGCCCCGCGGAAAAACAACAAGGGAAAAAGCAAAGAAAGGAAGAAAAAAAAATCAGAAGAACGGAAGAGGAAGAACGAAAACAGGAGAATAGTACCTTACCGGTGATGAGAGAGCCCTGTGAGAGATATGGCCCTCGCAAACATACATGGAGGCCACCTTACAGTGCGCATTCACATGTTCTTCGTTTGCTGCAATAATAGTCTAGACGAGAGAGTTCTATTTCCACAAACACACACCTGTCTGTCAGGTAACTAAGAGCCGCAAGGGAAAAGGGGGCGGGGCGGGAAAGCAAATGGGATAAGGTAGTGAACTGGAGCTGGAACTGGAACGAGTGCGTTATTTGATACCTGCCTACCTCGCCTACCGCCTTGCCTGCCTACCTACCAACCTTCGAGCTGCTCATATGTCTGTCTATGTGTCTGTCTGTCTACCTTGATGCCACAGCCTGGCATTGCCTGGCTATCAACTTCACTGTCTGTCTGCTTCGTCTTGCTATAGGTACTTATTACCTTACTTATGTGTGTTTGTATAGCCAGATGGGAGGCAGTTTAGCAGAAGACCAAAGTAACTTCCTGTATCTGTATTTATATACAAGTCAGATGTTATATCTACCTCACTGAAATCGATCTACTTGCTAGACGGGTTGGCAAGGCTACTACCACCTACCCCAGGTTACTTTGCATCTGAATGGGCAGACCACGGCTAGACCATCCAGGGGCATTTCTGAAAACCATAGGACCACACACATGCACATACCACGCATATACACAAAACGTTCTTCTTGTCCTTTCCTTTAGTGAACCGTTGCGTGCTGTGCCAGAATTTGCTGTGGGTGGGTACCCGTGTTGGCGGGAAACCTACAGATGAGCTTGCTTGCTTGCTTGTCTGACTGACAGTCGAACAACTACGTACTGTCTGTCTTTGAGTGTTTACTGTTCGGGCTTTCGGGTTGTATTGTACTGCCGCCGTCTGTGTGTCTGTTTGTGTCCGTTGAACGAATCGAAGCATGATGAGGGAAGAAAGGGGGAATCTGAAAAAAAAAAGGGGGGTGTTAGTAGGCCAGACTAAGCTTGCTGGCCCTGACAGCAGGTTCTGGAAATTTATCTCTTGAAACTGAAAGTGAAATCTATTGGTATTGTTTATTCATTGCAAGGCCGTAAGGTCGACACGCAGACAAGGAGAAGAAGACGGTTATAGAATATTTCTCTTGGTAGCAACAGAAGGAAGAGAGAAACAGGGAAGCAAATATTTGGTTTGTGTAGATCCGTGAATGAAGAATCTTGAACAAACGCGATGTAAGTTCCAAACTCCTATCTCAACTGCCCAGGTCTGAAATGGTGACCCAGAAAGCCCTCCCTTTTGGTTATCCCTTTCTTCAAGGTCATGTACAAGACTGCACACTTTCAAGCTGTTCTGTCCCTCAAGCGGTGTACCTTGTAACACCAGCCTGACGTTCCTGCCAATATAGCCTTTCTAAAGGCACATCTAAGTTGCTGTGAAGTACTAGTGTTAGACTTACCACTAGCTACAAGAGTGTGTTGGTTCCTCAACCCGACAGGCTCCTTAGTTTCGGAGATAAGGTAGTCCAAAGTTGTTTGCCTTCAAACTGCGCACAGGGTCGGCATTCTGATAAACTCATCAGTAACAGCAATGCGGTTGATTCGATACCAACAAGGCGTTCTGTGGTATAGCGTGCTAACCTGGGCAAGATTTACCCCGGACATCCCCTCTAAACGTGTATATAATACCTATATGTACATACAGCGTTGATCGGTCTGGTGATCGGGAAACCCAGTTACATGAATATTGTGATGGTTGTGCCTGTGTGCCCTTTGCCTCTTCACAGCAAATATGGAAACCAGAAACGGGTCTATAGCTGCATAGTAGCTAGCACGGTGTGGTCCCAGATGCGAGCTTAACACGCAATGAAGCACGTTATAGGGACGGGGGTAGACATATTATTGGATATGGATAACCAACAGGACCAATGTTTCCTTTTTTCCCCCGCCACCCACACTGTGTCCTGCCCGCTGGGCTCCGCGGGTACCAAGGGGACGGATGACCTTCCCGTTGATTTGAACCACTGACGTTCCATCTTGCGCCGTCTCGTGACCCCAAGCTGACGTGCGGGCAAATGCTTAATGCCCCGCTAACTGCTTCCCGGTAGCAAAAAAATAGGGGAGAGATTCGGAAACAACATGTTGTGGGATATCCCCAAACCAAGCAAGAAGATGGAAAGGGTTGGAATAATTGCCCCTCTGCACCCGGATCGTCAAATTGTACAGTACAGTGCATACGTATGTTCAGTAATGGGCCGGACTCACCGATGCAACTCACTAGCCACACGGACGGAGACACAGACACCTGGCTCTTGTTGTCGCCGAGAAACTGGCCTTCCCACTCTCGAAATCTTGATTTTGCCCGGTTTCGAGGACCCCGCAGCCCGGAGAGGCGGTCACATCTTTCCAGCTATCCAGGTGGCACATGAATTTGCCCACCTGCATGTTGCCAGCGAGGACTTTTTGAGACAGGGGCAGCTGAACGGAATCTGGCGGGAAGGCGAAGGTGGTGGGGTGCTTTGAAGGACTTGACAGCCTGGGCGGCGGACAAGCAAGCGGGCACGCTTGTACCCGTCTGCCCGGCTTCTTTGCTTCTTCTTTTTTTCTTCTTTTATTGCCCGCCCGAAGAAGGCGACTTGGCATGCGTGGCGCGGCGTTTGCCGGCGCCATCATGTTCCGTGGCACCAAGTGGGAAGCAAAAGGCCGCCGAGCCAGTGATGTTAACCCGTTTGGGGGTGCGATCTTGAGGCTTTTCCCGCCACAAAGCGTCACCCAAAGTTGTCACCGACAGTTCGGGGTTTATTGCCAGGGGCGTGCTGCAAGCTATTCGCTATCAAGTGAGGAGGCTATTGACTCTTTCATGTTTGCTGTGGGGGGAGGGAGAGGGGGAGGGGAAGTGGAAGAAGAGGTGGGGGTGACGAGGTGAGCGTGGCCGACATTTCACCCGAGGGCAAGCTTTGATAGCGATTTTACCCCCAGTCTGCTTGGCAAGGCGTTGACTGAGCAAGATTTTTCTGTAACAACTAACCAATGCTGCGTACTAATCTGCAGGAGACCAGCTCACAGCAGCTCTTCTGTCGAGACGGTGAAGCTCTCCGTCTCGTTGCGAGCTTTGTGCTTGGGCGTGGGGTAAGCCAGTCGTCCGTCGTTTGTGATGGTCATCCACTGCCGAGACAAGCTTCACCCGAACAATCTCCTTGGCAGTTGACTTGCTCTTCGGGCTGAGATGCAGACGGAGTCGCGGGGGGTTTGTGCAAGCTGACTGGCACGTGTCTCCCAAGCTCACAGCACGTGGCTCTCAGTCAATGATATTTCGTTTTTGATGGACGAGCTGCGCTGAGTCGGCAGTGGGCTCTACACGGCTGGATTGCCCGACTTCCGGCAGGCAAGGGTTGGGCTAGACGAGCAGCCACTAGGTACCGTGTAACCGAAAGAAATCTCCGGGCATCAATCGCATCTTAATTGATGAATACAATAGAGCGGGATAAGCGTTCCTGAGATGTACTGTACATAATATCCAGTAGTAGCACTGGGAATGGGAGGGTGCGGTAGTGGTACTGTAGTGAGGTGGACTGCAGGAGAGCGAGGAGGTCAGATGTTCAGTCTGAGCCTTTTTTGTGTCTCACCAATCTAGCGGTGTCCGTCGTTCAAGGAAGGCACGAAGGCCAGGCCACGAAAGACTACATCGAACGAGTGCAATGTACGAAGTACTGGGGAGTAGGACGCGGCTTCCTCCTTGAGGATAACCGCTCTTTCCTCGCTGCCGCGCCGAGCGAAACGTGAGCCAGACGTGCTTGAAGTGGCCCCACGCGGTAACTAACGGGAACTTTCAGTTTTTAACCAAAATCAAAACCACAGAGTCGAGAGATCCCCAGATTGAATCTCCTGATCAAATTTGCCTTGAGTCTTTTTGGAAACTAACTCTAGGAAGCCGGAAATACCAATATGGGGGGACAAATCCGCCAGGGTTCTTGCTTGGCGCTGGTCAAGACACCGATCCATTGGACCTGGGGTAGGGCAAGAAAACCCCCTTTGCTTCTTCCCCTGTCGCCAATTCTCTCGCGTGTTGCACAGCATCAATCCGCTGCCTGAGAGCATCGACCCGCCCGCTAGAGCAGGCGACTACCCGTCAGAGATGTTGATCTCGTCGCCGCCTTGGGCGAACAGACATAAAGCAAGTAGGCCCCAACTCCAAGGTACCGCACAGGAGGACATGTACGACGTGGGGCCCATGCCACACACAGCGTTCCCCACGCTCCGAAGCGGTCTGGGGAAGGAATGGAAGGTATCCATGACCGTGTTACTCGAGGATGACATCGCGCTCGCCTACTGCAGCTCAGTCTTGATCCTGGGGTTCCGATTCAACACTGATTCTGTTCCCATGACCCTCCAGAAAATTAATTTGCATCCCAACTATTCCGCATCTCGCGACACCAGCATGACAATGGAGCCTCCCGTCGCCTCTAACACCTCTAACACTTCCCCTAGCCCACCCTAGGTGTAGTTGTATCTCGAATTGAAGAATCTACCGCGAGCCGTTGCAACGATCGACAATTCCAAGTCCAAGTGGAGTCATTAATGGGCTGAGAACTGTTGTTTGGACTAACATTCTCTCCATTTTTTGGTGGGGGTGCTTGTTTTATTCTTTGAACCGCCCGATTTAGCACGAACCGGACCGCAGTCGTCTCTAAAACTGTCTACGCAGTATAGTTATCCAATGTGCATACCTTACCTTAGATACTCCGTACCTCCTCGCCGTCGTCGATCGCGTAAGGCGGCCGAGCCGGAAAAGAGGACTGGCTGGAGCAGCTATCGACAGGGGTAGAGTAGCACAGCAGCTTGGATAGTTCAAATTCCAGGGAAAAAGGCATGTGCCTAGTTTTCCACAAGAGATCGGTGCGCCAGCAGCTCCTAAGGTAGGTATAATTGCTCTGGGACTGAATGAGGACCAAGCCAACTCAAGAGAATAATAACTCGTACGCTTGTGATGTCTAGGAATCCATACACACGATGGCTTACCCCACCAGTTACGGGCAACGTTATCCCTTGAACAGCCATGAACCTGGTCTCCGCACGCCATCTTCATCTTGCCTAATCGATCTGGAACGCAACGATGTATAAAATGGACAGTATATGATATGGATTGGTTACAATTAGGAAGTTCTATAGGGACAGCAGCGCCGTTCGTTTCTACAACCCACAGCGAACCTCGTGACCGAGAAACAGAGATCGAAATAATAAGAATAAGTCCATACACCGCACGATAACCGCACTTCTTGACGCCTAACCGGGTATCCAGAGGTGACACAAACAGGAGCCTGCAGCGTACTTGACATTTGCATCCTTAAGTAGCTCCGGCAATAGTCGCCTCAACCTTTGATCTAATTACCTAGCTCCCTCCCCGTGTTTGACGAGACTGCAGCGAGACGCGGGGCGGGGAGAGTTGCTGTTGCAAGTATCCGTATCTGACCTTGGGTAACATTTTTGGCCATCTACTAAGTACACGTGCTGTATGTACCCGGATTGCGCCTTCTATGGCTTTTCTAGAAAGAAAGAAGAAAACTCCGGACATTCTCAGCCGGCCCGACTGCTCAGCTCTCCCTGTATGTACCTACCTAGGTTAGGTCTGTGCAATAGGTGATGGGAACGGGATTTTATTCTGAGCCCAGGTGGCCATTGAATACATGCGGATCGGTGGTACCGTATGTACCTTGACGGACAGGCACCAAAACGGGGCTGGAAGCGATCTTGTGCAGCAACAGCATCCCTCTGTTTCGAGGGAAGGCGCCATTCAGTTGACGTACCCGTATGTACTTTTGCACAGACAACTTTTTGGACGCTGGCTGGATCTGCAACGTGCATGGTACCTGCTGATGACAGAAGCACGAGAAATTTTTCTAGCCGTCGAGCTTTGATCCGCCCCAACCTACCTAACCTAGGTTCCCTCTTCCGCTTTCATTTTTCCTTCCGTTCCGCATATGTACGCACGCCTCTGAGGTATTCTCGCAGCCAAGCCGGCGACAACCCGCACCCCACTACCGTGTGGACAGTCTTCGAGACAACCCCGCGACCCTCAGTAGCCCGATACCTAAGTTAGCGGGCACTGGACGTTGACGTTGGCATTGACATTGGCGTGCAACGCTGCTCTCAGACAGGTGCCCGCGTCCTGTATGTACAGTACATACATCTGTACATATTCGTATAGAGAGGTACATACGGAATATGTCTGCGCATACAGGGCAAGACAGCCTAGAAGTCGCGGGTGGCCCTCCACGGGGTCTATCCCTGCCTGCCTGACGGACCCTTCTGTTCTTTCGTCTCGTTCGTTGCGCTTCCCACACCCTCCGTTGCCCTCCCGCCCTCGAGCCGCCATCCCATTTCCCTGGGCCGGTTCTCTCTTGGTTGCTACGCTGCACCGTGTGCACGGTTGCAGCAGATTATATGTGCGTCTGTACATACCTTTCTTCCCAGCAGCCGTGCTAAACCCTGTCCCTGATGTGGCCTCGGCCGTCCTTTTTCTCCCTCTCCCGTCGTCAACGGGCATGGAGTGGAGGGTTGGCTTCTATGTCCAACGGGCTTGGGGGCGTCATGGCTGGCTGACCTCCCGTCATTGTCCGTCCTCTCTTGGCCTGTGGGACAGAGAGTACCGTACATACCTACCTTTCTTTACCTTGGCCTGCCGTCCAACGGAGACTACCTTGCCATGGCTGCCTATACATACTTATACACATATTGCCTTCTCTTCTCGATGGCCTCGCCATGCGCTACTCTACGTGTGTGTGCCCGCCCACGCTGCTGCCCGGTTATCTTGCCACTCAGCAGCACCTCTCGCACCGTTCCTGCTTGTTGCTGCTATCCCGTGATTCGATCCACCTGTCACAATCACAACCGCCCCCCTTGAGACCTGACCCTCACCACGTCAAGCCCCTTCGCTGCTGGACATAGCCTAGTTTAGCCCGGGCTTGATTGGACCCAGGTACTGCTCCACCTGTGCTGCATCTGGCACCGGATGTGGAAGCGGCATTCATTCATTAATAAGAGGCGATACCCTACCAAACAACACGGCTTCCGGGCATCGCCCACTCGCATTATCGTCTCACCAGAAGATAGTGGCCGCGGAATTCGTATCGCCCACTATGGTCTCGTCATACGCACCCTTCAGTCACACATTGTCGTCTTAACTTGAACGGTACACTCCTGCCATCTCTCCTCTCTCCCAAGACCCCCTCTTCGTCAACGCCATCACGGGTTGGAACCATCAAATCTTATCGATTGTGTGCGCGCCCTTGCCACGTCGGTGACACCATCCCCGGGTGCGTTGGTCAAGTTCGAATAAGTGGAGAGTGGGTATCATCGGATCCAAGCAAGTGATTCCGCTAGACTAGTCAGAGGCTGATCGAGCAAATAGCTCTAGGGTATCAGTTATTCTCCGAGCCTGCGTTGGAACGTCCACCTCTTGTTAGATCAGGAGACTTGAAGAAGCTAGTGGACAGAAACCTCTGTTTTATTTAGTAAAGTGAGAGACAGGAAAAAGAGTCGTTTGGTTGCAAACAGCATTTCCAGGTCATCACAAGCAAAGGAGACGAGAGCCAATCCAATCCGCGCCTAGTGTTGCAATCTCACCCGCCGATTCACGGAGGAGCACCAGGTGCTGCAGAGAGCAAGTCCCGGCATGTCTGCAAACCAATTTGCGAGGGCTGCGAGCGCGGCCAAGCCCCTCAGCAGATCTCTTGCCGCCGGCGCCACCCGCACCGGGTTATGCGCTGCCGGCCGCCAAAGCTTCACCACCTCGGTAGTTCGGCGCACCGTTGCCGGAAAGGGGCATAGCCCCCGGATTGCTTCGGCATGGTCGTTCTCGGGCGTTTTGGGTGTTGCCACCGCTGCCGGCATGTTTGGATGGGGCGTATCCGAGCTTCGTCACCGGGGGTTTCCTGGCACCGTGCTGCTAGATAGCGTATTTCCCGAGCCCCGATACGCAAACTTGCGAGAGATGGAACTGGTATGTAGAACAGCCACCCTTTTGGCAACTCCTTTAGTAGAACTAGACCCGCCTCTTGTTTGTGCGCTCAGCAGTTGCTAACTATGTCCCTTATTTGGCGGCGTGCTTTAGGCGCTGGCTGAGATCCGCGATGAATTTGGAAGCGAGGACATTATTTCAACGGACCCCGATGACTTGCACGCGCATGGCTATTCGGAGTGGTCGTCGAGCAACCCCGAGGGGTTGCCAGTTGCGGTGGCATACCCGCGCTCAACGGAGCAGGTCTCAACTATTGCCCGCATTTGCTATAAGCATCGCATACCAATCATCCCCTATTCCGGGGGCTCGAGTCTGGAGGGAAATTTCTCTGCGCCTTATGGAGGCATCAGCGTCGATTTTGCCTACATGGATAAGATCATCAAGTTCAACAAAGACGACATGGACGTTGTCGTGCAGCCCAGCATTGGATGGCAGGACTTGAACGAACAGTTGTCTAAGCAGGGAAGTGGGCTCTTCTTCCCCATAGACCCTGGTACGTGACTTTTGATGGCGGAAGGATCGCACGTTCGCGTGAAGCTCCGACGACAGACATAGTAACTGACTTTTCCAGGCCCGAGTGCCAAAATCGGCGGCATGATTGGTACCAATTGCTCCGGCACCAATGCTGTCAAATACGGCACGATGAAGGACTGGGTCATTAACCTGACAGTGGTTCTGGCCGACGGAACCGTGATTAAGACTAGACGGCGTCCCCGTAAATCGTCGGCGGGATACAACCTCAATGGATTGTTTGTCGGCTCCGAAGGGACCTTGGGATTGGTGACAGAAGCAACACTCAAGCTTGCCGTTGTCCCTGAGGAATTCTCGGTCGCCGTCGTCACTTTCCCCTCGATTCGCGATGCGGCGTCCGCGGCTGCCGAAGTCATGCAAACCGGCATCCCGGTGGCAGCAATGGAAATCATGGACGAGGTGCAGATGAAAGTTGTCAACATGGGTGGCGCGACTTCTCCCCGGGTTTGGAAAGAACTCCCGACCCTATTTTTCAAGTTCTCGGGGACCAAGGCTGGTGTGAAAGATAACATCAACCAGGTGCAAAAGATCACCAAATGGAACAAGGGCGGCAACTTTGAGTTTGCCAAGGACGCCAGAGAGCAGAAATTGCTGTGGTCGGCTCGAAAGGAGTCGCTGTGGTCTATGCTCGCCCTGCGCAAAGAGGGCGAGGAAGTCTGTAAGTGTCTATTTGGCCAGAGACTTGGAAGCTCATCCGGAGCCCGGACAAAGGGGGCAAAGCTAACATCTACTAGGGAGCACTGACGTAGCAGTTCCGTTCAGCAGGCTTGCGGATATCATCGAGATCAGCAAAAAAGAGATGGACGATCTCGGCTTGTTTGCTAGCATCTTGGGCCACGTTGGTGACGGGAACTTTCACGAGAGTATCATCTATGATCGACGCAACAAAACCGAAAGCGACAAGGTCGAAGTCTGTGTGAAGAACATGGTGAAGAGGGCCCTGGAGATGGAAGGTACCTGCACTGGCGAGCATTCGATCGGATGGGGCAAGAAGGAGTCTTTGCTCTGGGAAGTTGGCCCCGACACTCTTGGGGTGATGGTTAGTCAACTCCCGAATCCCTCTCAACCGTCCTGCGCAAAGCATGATGGACCGCGTTGGATCAGATACTGACCTGTATAGAGGGCTATCAAGGCTGCACTCGACCCGCATTGGATAATGTTTGTTGCCAACTTTACGCCTCCTCCGCCTGTTTCCTCGTTCTCTGAGCGCTGGCTAACAAACCGTCTAGGAACCCAGGGAAGATTTTCGACCGAAGGGCTTAGAGGCAACAGGCAGGGTTCTCCTCAGTGAACACTCTGAGCATCTGGCATTCTATACATTGGGAGTGGGCAACCGCCACCTTTGGAGCATGGCTCATGATAACGATTACGTGTATGAGGCGTATTTTGCATTGGGAGACGGTTGAAGTTCAGAACATTTTTTGCCCGTGTTTGTAGGCTGGGCCTGTCACTGAACCCTAGGCAAAGTAGGTTTGAGCGTGGATTGGTTGTGCGTTTGTTCTTTCTGCATCGATTGTTTAGAGACTGGGATTTTTGCGCATCTGCTTCCCCACTAGAGGGACATTACCGGAAAGCTGCATTTTGATTATCAGGGGACCTGGGAAAAGTTGTGGACCTCTCGCATCCTACGTTTTAGACGAGACCCGAATGCAAACGATTTCACGACGCCCCTATCCGAAAAGACCTCTCTCTCAGTGGCTGCCGCATCCAGGTACGTACGTATCTAGACAAACTAGGCGTGGAGTCTCTCTCTTGTCTGACATGTCATCCAATCCCCAGCCTTGCCCCGGTCAGATGAATCCAATTGTGCCCAACACGTCCCCCCCACCCCTCCCCCGGCGCCGTTATAATAATATTATGAATGTCCACACATTCAGTCTTTGAACTCGTCGCCCGAGGATGCGAGATGGGTAATCTCTTTTTGTGTCTAGGAGATATACCATAGGTACCTACTCTGGAGGGAAGGAGCGAGTGTCTAGCAAGAGCACACCGCCACGGCAAACCGCCGAAGTGAGCAAGGCAAGTACGGGATCGAAACCACCTCACCTCACCTCCATACCTGACCTAATTCTTCACCCTACCCTATTGTATCTATTTCATCACCTACTCACTTATCTCATCTGAGCAGTCGGGAAATTACCTCTGGCTTTAGGTCTCTTCCCCTTCCGCTTCCCCCAAGTTCCATTTGCGGGCCGAGCTTCTTTTCTCGCCTTTCGCTCTTCACCCTACCACGCTAGCTCGGAGAGACAGGCGTGCACGTAAGTTATCGAGTTCGGGGCTGAGAAACGAACTGCGGTGCTGGCTGCTCCCTCAATTCTCTTTTTGCTTGCTTTGGTTGAGACCTATTCGAGATCTCATTTTCTCACATCCTCTCCAGCCAAGACGAGCGCGCTCCTTCTAGATCTTTAGTATTACGAGCAGCGACAATATTCCGTCCCTTCACCCTCCCCCGCTCAGCCCTTGTCGAACCGAAGGGCATATTGCTCTCGAGTGTTAGATGTAGTCTGTCGTCCGATAAAAGGACCCACACCTCAGGTCATTTTTATCACTCCCCCCTTCTCAAAACTCCCACGAGCCTCCGAGCTCCTCTAAAACCTCGCACATACATGCATGTGGAAAGCGCCAAAACTCACCTCGCATGACCGGCAGTCATTACCTCAGTTTCTCATACCCGAACGGATCCAAGGTAGCCTCGGGGCTGACACCTTTGATCTGTCGAGGCTCCTGCCCGCATCACAATGGCCGATCAGTTCCCCGGGGAACGGCCCTCGAAGGCACCCAGAGCGGAGGGCGAAGTTGGAGCACCACCTCCCGCCGTCCCAAGGAGCAGCACAGCCCCCGCTCAACAAGTCCTCCCTTCTCGTCATGGCTTCCCCTACATTGGGCCAGTTTCAGGGACGTCTGTAGTCCGTGCTGGCAATAGCACAATGTCCTCGGGGGAACGTCAATTCCGGCCTCTCCGCCAACCCCCCGTTGCCCAGCCAACTGTTATCCCTCCGGGCTGGGCTCGCCAGCGAAATGCACAGATGATAATCAGAGGTGTGCCTTCCGGGGCAACACCGTACGACATCTACCAATTCTTCTCAACCTACAGCACGGTCGTGTATATTGGTATGGATGACAGTCGAAGGAATGCCGACCGGACAGCTCGGGTGCGGTTTGAGCCCCCGCCATCCGACCTCAGCTTCATTCGAAATGGCCGTTGTACTCTTCAGGTCCAGGGGCGCATAGCAGTTGTCTCGGTCGAGTTTCCAAGGCAGCAGGAGGGAGAAGTGACAATTCGGACGCCCCTTGGTAATCCCTGCCCTGCGACTATCGTCTTGTCGCCTTTGAGTCTCCGATTCGGTGTATCGACTCGGCCGGAAACATTCATGCCCAAGAAAGCAATCCACCCTATTCCTGAGTTCGATTTCAAACTCAGTATCGATTTCAAGCACAAGATGCTCGTCGTGGCCTTTCCGGTTGATTGGAAGATGACCTATGAGGGCTTCCCGCTTAGTTTGCACCAATTCCGCATGAAGATCACTTTCAACACCATCAAAGACATCTACCGCCTGACTGCCTCTCAAGAGACTCAGGGCTTGGTTATAACTGTTAGCGACCCTCCCACTTTCTGGAGAAAGAGGTCTCGTTTAGGTGCTGCCAGGACCTTTTCCAAAGATCGGCTGTTCTGGGACGACAATGAACTGTGGGAGAGGGTCACAGAGATCAATAGGAAACATCTATGTGACCAGAATGACATAGTTTCGCTCGATGAAGACTATCAGCTTATCGACACAGGTCGTTGGACAAGCTACTGGATCGACATGGACCTACACACTGCCGCCCTATGGTCTACTGCTGAGACAAAGCTACAAGACTGGAACATCAAGACAACACCCATTGTCTCCTTCAACGTTATCCCAGAGCAGAAACCGCAACTCTGGAAGGTCCTGGGCAAGCCAATCACCGTGCGGCCGAAAGATTCTAGCACGTCTTCAAATGACGATCTCGCTCTCCTCGGTTCAACTTCACACAACCAACTACGTTTTGATGTGCGATACCAGCTGGAGGTTTGCATCTCCCAGGGAATCCTAAGCGAGTATGACGTTGGCCATGAGTTCGTTGAGAAGCTTATTGAGCTCTCGAGCCCTGAGAGCTTGACTCCAGACCGAGCCCGCCTGGTCCTCGAGTATGCTGCTGATCGGGGGAACAAAATCTATAACCCCATGGATCTGTTCGACGACAACGCCGCCATGACTTACTATCCATCCACGATGAACTTACCGGATCACTGTGAGCTGGTCAGAAAGGCAGTCATCACGCCAACCAGAATATACTTCAACACCCCCACAGTTGAGACTACTAACCGCGTGGTTCGTCAGTACAAGCATGTTCGGGACAACTTCATGCGCGTTCAGTTTACCGACGAGAAACTGAAGGGCCGCATCCACGGATGCACGGGAGTCAGGGATGACTCGCTGTACAGGCGCGTACACCGGGTTCTCAAGTTCGGCATCAAAATGGGGCAATGGTACTGGAGGTTTCTCGCATTCGGCAACTCGCAGTTGAGAGAAAATGGAGCATTCTTCTTCTGTGAGCCCGAAGGAGACCCCGAAAATGTCATAACCTGCGGAAAGATGCTCAAGTGGATGGGGCGATTCAGCCACATTACCGTGGTCGCCAAGCATGCTGCCAGAATCGGGCAGTGCTTTTCAACGACTCGGCGCGTGCCTGGAATATCAGCTCCCCGTATAGTCAAGATCCCTGACGTGCAGAAGGGAAAGTACTGCTTCACGGACGGTGTAGGCAAGATATCAGGTCTGCTTGCCCGGTTCGTGGCCGAAGACTGGGACATCATCAGCCCGGCTCCCTCGGCCTACCAGTTTCGCATGGGCGGCTGCAAAGGCGTTTTGGTGGTCTGGCCGGATGTCAAGGGTACCGAAGTTCACATTCGTAAGTCTCAGGAGAAGTTCTTTGCCGAATTCAACGGACTGGAGGTCGTCAAGTGCTCTCAATTCTCCAATGCAACCCTTAACCGACAAATCATCATGATTCTGTCCTGCCTGGGAGTCCCTGATCAGGTCTTTGTCGACATGATGAAAGAGCAGCTTACCAACTACGACATGGCTATCAAGAACAAGTTGAAGGCTGTAGAGCTGCTCACTCGGTACATAGATGAGAGCCAGACGACACCC
The DNA here is from genome assembly GCF_030549165.1 of Lasiosphaeria miniovina. Taxonomy (NCBI): domain Eukaryota; kingdom Fungi; phylum Ascomycota; class Sordariomycetes; order Sordariales; family Lasiosphaeriaceae; genus Lasiosphaeria; species Lasiosphaeria miniovina. Next base: position 1,155,956 of record NW_026848223.1, on the reverse strand, counting down.
GTCATTGCGAGCATGGTGCTCAACGGCTTCATGGAGAGCCGCGATCCATTCTGCGAGACAGTCTTGCAGCTATGGAGGTCCTGGTCGATCAAGGCCCTCAAAGAGAAGGCGAAGCTCATCGTTGAGAAGGGTGCCTTCGTTCTGGGCTGCGTAGACGAGACTGGAACCCTGAGGGGCCACTCGAAGCTACTCGAAGGCCAAGGAAAACCCGAACAGAACCAGCTGCCGCAGATTTTTATCCAGGTCCCAAACCCAGACGAGCGGAATGCCTACAAGATCATTACCGGTCTGTGCATCGTTGGCCGCAACCCCTCGCTCCATCCCGGCGATATTCGGGTCGTGGAAGCAGTTGATGTGCCCGCACTTCGACATATCAGAGACGCTATTGTGTTCCCTCTGGTGGGAGATAGAGATATTCCTAGCATGTGTTCTGGAGGAGACCTGGACGGAGACGATTTCTTTGTCATCTGGGACGAGAAGCTCATTCCCCCGTCCCAATGGGACCACCCCCCTATGGACTTTTCTCCACCCCCGCCAGTGGAAGAAAAGGAAATCCCAACCACCGAAAGCCTCATGGCCTTCTTCGTTCTTTATATGAAGAACAATAACTTGGGGTTGATTGCTCATGCTCACCTAGCCATGTCAGACTACGAAGACAAGGGCCCCAAGAGCCACCGATGTCTGAAACTCGCCGAACTACACTCACAGGCGGTTGACTACGTGAAGACGGGGGTTGCTGCTGTATGGAGCAGAAGCCTCGAGCCCCCGAAATGGCCTCACTTTATGGAGAAGAATACTAAGAGAAGATACCACTCGGGTCAGACTTTGGGCCAGCTGTACGACATGGTAAGGAAGGAGGCGTTTGACTCGAAGGAATGCTACAAATTACCATTTGACAGCCGAATCCTCAAAAAGTACCGCCTCGACAACGAGCTACTGAAAAAGGCACGACGAATCAAGAGCCAGTATGATGTTGCCTTGCGCAGAGTGATGGGCCAGCTGGAGGTCAAGACTGAGTTTGAGATCTGGACTACCTTCATCTTCACTAAGCCTAGCGGCTTGGGCTCCGACTACAAGTTGCAGGAAAAAGTTCGCGCCGAGTCGGCCAGCCTCAAACAGGCATTCCGCGACATGTGCATCACGGAAGTTGGATCTCGTGAGTTTGAGGTTCTGGGACCCTTTGCTGCTGCCATGTACCAGGTCACGTCGGAAGAGGTGCGTATCGCCCTTTACGAGGCCCGCCAAACCCATGTTCGTCCTGACGGAACCCTTGGGGTGCGGCGCATCAACGCCAGGTCCATGCCGTTGATCAGCTTTCCCTGGATCTTTGACGCCGTCTTGGGACGCATTGCCACGGGCACAACCGAGGCTCCCAGATTTTCGCCGGCTGCTACTCTTGGTGGCCACAACCCTGGCGCCCCGGGCAAGCAGAAGCATCGTGGGCACGCAAGTCAAATCATTGATCTTGGCCTTGACAATGGCATCGACATTGGCGAAGGCACGGATCCGCCGACTCGACTGAAGCATCATGAAGAAGTCAGCGAGATCATCGGCACCGATGCAGAGCCCGACCGGGCGCTCATGGACTACACGATCACCAGCGATGGACACGTCATCCACCGAGGCGAGATTCTTCACCTGTTTCGTCACGACGACGACGAATACGGTGACGACGAGGATGGGGATATTGGCGGCGTCGAAGAGGATAATGGCGTTGACGTTGACGTTGACGTCGAGAACGAGAACGAGATCACCGACGACACTGGCAACAATGCCGGCCGCGATGCGGGCAACGACACCGGCAATGAGACGGGCTATGAGACTGGCACGGACACCGGTACCGGCACCGGCACCGGCGCCGGCAATGAGAGCGGTAGCGAGATGCTTGGTGGCGGCGTGGCGAGCGAGCAGGAGGAGGAGGAAAATCTCATTACGATGTAATGCGGATCTTGTGTAGGGAGTCATGTAAACGGGAAAGCTTGGGAGGTAGACTTTGAGACAGGGGGGCCCTACAGCGGGGCTACAGCTAGGAGCTTTTATTACTGAGGGCTTTCAGGTAATCCTTAAGGCGAGCTTTCTAGCGAATAATAACACGGCACGTCTAAGATGCTACCTAGGTTAGGTAGCTTAGACACTAATAATTGCCTTTGCTTTCGGACCTGAGGAGAACATCATGCCAGTCAGTCAGTCAGTCACGAGTGAATGTGCCTCGAAGATATCAGAGCCTGCGCCTCGCTGGTACAGAGAAAACATCCATCACGACGGGTAAAACAATTCACGATATTTAGTTGTTTTTAATAATAATAAAAACTCAATTCAAATGAACGTGGATGAATAGATGGATGATGAGATGGATGATGATACTCGGGGGGGTATTTTCGCTTTGCCCATACAAAAGAGAAAATTCGGAAAACCCGGCAATAGTAACCAAAGAGACAAAAGGAAAAACTAACTACCAGGTAAGGAAACAAACCACCACCAACTTACAAAACATGGAGATATCCGAAGAAGGAAAGGGGGGAGGGGGGGTGGGAGGTGTGAAAAATGAGTGTCTGCTACCGCCGCCCTCCCTTATTCTCAAACATGTCTCCCCCATTCCCACTTCCGCATACAAATGGAATAGTAGCGAAACAAGAACGTACGCCGGTTATTTGGCAGACCCCTCGACAGATGTCTCTTGAGATTTCTCTCGTGCCACTGAGCTCCAATGTTCCTCTCTTCCTTCACCTATTCTGCAGACTCCGGTCGAGATCGATTTCACCTGATTGACATTTAGCGACGTGAACAACGAAATCGATAAAATTTGCTGCCTGCCCTGCTAAACCTCTTTTTTTTCTTGTAGGAGTTTTTTCTTCTTGGGAGCCGAGACTTAGTTTGAGAGCCTGTTATTGTCACCGAACGCACATAACGAACTATTCGTTAGACAGTCGCCCTCCTGTCCCTTTCATCCGGCTTTCGTTTAGTGAGTGTCGTGATTTAGACAACCGTCTTAATCGGGTCAACCTCGTCCTGGTACGGAGAGGGCTTCTCCTGGTACTCCATCAGGCCAGCCTTCTCCTCGGCAATGACGGCTTCCTTGAGGGAGGCGCGGTGGTGGCTGTGGTGAGAATGGTGCCGGCGGTGGCCGCTGCTGCTGCTGCTCGACGGGCGGCGGAAGAATCTGCGCCACAGAGACACGATCAATGTGCCAACAACCATGCCAACGCTAAGAAAAGAGAAATTGGTTAATTAGGGTGCTGGGAAAAACGGGGCATACAGTGAGGAAGGAGGAGAACTTACAGGCTCACGCTCACGCCAGCGACGATGCCAATGAGAACGGGCAGCAGGATGTGCGAGGCAATGCTCTTAAACAACTGGCCCCAGCTGTGCTTGCGATGGTGCGGGATCGGCATGGCCTCGAAGTCTGGCGCGGGCTCGGCGGGCTCGGCGGGCGCAACAGCCTCAGGCACGGGCATGACGGCGGCGGCGGCTCCAGCCTTGTTGCCGTGGCAGGGCCTGGGCTTGGACGCCTTCATGCCCTGGATCTTGTCGTGGACGGCAGCCATCCACCTGCACAGCACGGTGACGCACTCGGAGGGCGCCGAGCTCAGCGACGTCACGGGGTCGCTCTTCTCGATGCTGTGGACCAGGAGCCGGCCGTCGGCCTGCTTGATGAGCTTGACGTGGACGCTGGGGATGCCGTCCATGAAGACGGTGCCGATCTCGATGATGTCCAGGTCGATGGCGATGAGCTCGAGCCCGGTGGCCGTGTCCTTGATGGGAGCATGGACCTCGAGGCCGAAGCCAAGGGGCAGCGCCGGCCGAATGAGCTTCGGGTTGGGGCGCCGGAACTTGTGATGGCTGGCGAGGGCCTCCTCCTTGTTCTTCTTGGCATCCTTGCGCGCCTTCTTGTTGTTCCTCCGGTCAAGGACCTGGGGTGCGGCGAGGATGTTGTGCATGGGGTCTGCCACGGGATACAGCTCGAAGCCGTTTAGGAGAAGGCGGTCGTGCGTGGGCTGGTGGTCGACGGTGAAGGATAGCTCGAGGTGGTTCGGCTTGCTCTCGGCCGTGACGTGCGGACCCAATACGAGAGGACACCCCGGGCATTCAAGCTTGACGACATGCTTTTCCTGAATGCTGGGGACAGACGCCGCCGCATCCAAAGGACGGGGATCGACGATGCGGAGGTCGGCCTCGGTCAGCTCGGGGGGCAGGAGGAATGCGTTCACGGCAGGAGCGGCCAAAAGGCCAGCGGCCGCGATGGCGAGGGGTTTAAACAGCATGGTCGCTGTCAATCTATGCTGTAGTTGTCTCGGTCGGTAAGTACGGGGAGCGTTAATTCGTGTCGTTGGTTCTTGTTTTGTGCAGTCTTGCGCAGAAAAGGAGATCGACGGGAAGAACGGTGGTTGTCGTTCTGGTTTTGATGCGGCTTGTTTGGGAAATGGAGGAGGGATCGTGGTTGCGTGGTGAGGCGATGCAGGTGATTCAGATGATTTCAGGTGCGGTGATGTTGTTGGCCCAGCCCTTTGTTAATAATCCATTTGACGCCGGGCCTGCCGGAGCCCAAACCATTAGCAGCGAGTGGCATCGGCCATCAGTGACGAGCTGCTCCAACGAGAGGGCCACAGCGTGCCAGGGCCCCCTTCCCCTCAAGCCAGCCAGCCAGGCCCCCAGACTCCCGTGACACTCGACTCGCGCCAGGGAAGCAAGCACCTTGGGCTTGGCCGTCTCCGGCGCTAAGCTAAACGACGTAATTGACGGCCTGAGGCATGAAATTCCTGGCTTGGCTGACGCACATTCCCCTTCAAACAGTTGGTGATGTGCACTGTGGGGTATTACCGAGCCCGCAAATACACGTGTACTTTGTATATCCATGTCCTAGAGTGCACAATCTACAACTCATGCGGCTCTTCTTCAACAAGCTACAATTGTTTATTTTACGGTTTCGCGGGTTATAATATCGCGTGCATCTCCTGGAAAAACCCGTGAGCGTCTCTCGCCATTCCCCAACCTACCTTCCCCCCCACCGCCCGCCCGAATGCGCCGATGATGGCCCCACGTCTCCGATCCTCCAAGCTCGGAATCGTCAGTTTCTCTCCATTTCTGGTCAAGTATATTGCTCGTCCTCCGCCGTCGCTCCCACTGCACCCCCTTTGGGACATTGCCCCAAAGAGTCGCTGAATAAAAGCCGTCGAGGTCTATCTATGCACGGCCGGCGTTTAACTTTTTTCTGCGGAGACGGGCCACCAGAGCTGTGGAGATGGTGAGTGAGCCCGCCCATGCCGTTCCATGTTCCCGTGAAGCAGTAGTCCAATCCCTGAAGTTTAGTTTTTTTTTTTTTCCGACGGAGTTAATAGCTATGCGGATCTCCAGGTAGTATTCGAGACAGGGAGATAGGCCTCCAGGCTTCTTTGCTAGGGGTTCCAAGACTTTCCGCCTCCCAGTCCGGCACCAACAAACATTCAAGGATTGGACTGTGCCTATGTGTGCTCTCTTGTCCATGAGTGACACTCTACGAACGAGACCAGATACGTAGTAAATAACAACCACTCAGGTAGGCAAGGTATGTATGCACGTGGAATGCGCGCCCCTCCCTCACATGGGTGACCAATTCCCGAAGGTAAGTCACCTTCATTCATTCCACACTGATCTGAATATGACAAATAATTACTGAGCCTCCTTGTTAGTAGGATATCTAGTCACACACAGACAGACGCACACACGCACACAAAAAAGCAAAAACGCCGATGGCCCCCCCCCGGGTTGCGAAACAAGGCCCTGAGACAGGACCTCAATCGTTTTGCGACACAACAAAGGCCGGCACCATGGGCGGCGGCGGCGGCGGCGGCGGAGGCGGGACATGTAATGGTCGCTGGCCCCACTCTTTGTTGAATTTTTCCGTAGTGTCATCCATCATCATGCCCGATTTAGACAGAGTGGCTCGTGTGATTGGCCTGCGAACAAAGGGCCCCTAAACAGAGTCAGATTACGGATACGTCTTCTTCTCTCAAGGTAAATAACCAAAAGTTTACATGAGCTCTAGGACCAGAAAGAAAAGAAAACAAGTTATTAACTCTAAATATTGCGAGTTTTGTCAATGGTGGTATCTACATAAAATGTCCGCCCTACGGACATGGACGCCGTTGCTGAATCTCTCACCTGCCCGAAGCATGCAATATTCGGACAATGTCGTCCAAGAAGAAAAAAAGCACTTCCTGGCTAAATATTTGTGCAAGATGTTGCACCAAAAAACTCTCCCATGTGCAACCCCCCCCCCCCCTTTTTATGTTTATTTTCTGTCTCCGGCCACGGCCGGTTGAAACAGGGCCGAGGAGGTTTGGCAGGTGCTGACGACAACCACACAAAGCCACTTGACCGCCTTGGCCTCCGAATGTCATCACATTTTCGATCGTCAGCTCGGTAACGATACGTAGTCGTTACCCGAGCCGAATGGGGGGCGGGATTCGGCCATATCGCATGGCTCTCGAAAAGCTACGTGCATTGAGTGCCGACCTTCCGCCAACCTTACCAGCGGTAGCGCCCGTGTCGACGAAGAAGTTGACGAGATCGACCGAGTTTCCATTCCCGACCGTCACATTGCTTGCCACCTGGACGCTCACCGCGCTGCTTGACACGCTAGCTCCGGGAGTAGAAGAGGTGAAGAATTTTTGAAGTGTGTTCTGGGCTGTTTCGGCATTTGCAAGCGATTCCTTCTGGAGAATGAAGAGGACTGCAACTCGAGCAAAGTCAAGAACCTCTTCCGTAACGTTGAAGGTGGCTGTCGGGGCCGGATTTGGCGTACTGGGTGCCATTGGCATCGTAGTTGTTACGGTACTCGTTGTGTACGGGCGTGTGGACCTTCCGAGGGATATTGTTGTAGCAAACGTGCCAGGAGCAGTAATCAGAGTAGTGAAACCCACTCCACCGCCAGCCTGAGTAGTTGCCACAACTTGGGGTGATGCTTGGTCCGACGTGGCCCGGTCTGCAGTAGCGGGGCTCACAGTAAATGTGGTAAATTCCCCAACCATGATGGTTATTGTAATCATAGCAACACCGTTGACCACATTGACAGCGTTGACGACGCCCTGTGATTGAGCTAGAGCGGCACCATCGCGCGTCGCTTGACCGTCGAAAGTTACTAGTGCGTTCTCGGCCGCGCAGCTCATGTTACCTGCATTGAGCTTCGCAACTATCTCAGTGCCGGAGAGAGGAATCGAGAAATTGGTTTGTGCTTGTTGGATTAAGCGGGGAATGGCGTCTCCCACGGTGACGTTGTCAAGATTGTTGCCGCCAGCAAGCGAGATCGAGCTGCAGCCGATTGAGCCTGCGACTGCGCAATTGAACCCAGTGAATCCATTCTTGCATATGCAAGAACAAATGCCCTGGTTAACGACATTGGTGCCGCCATTCGAGCAGGCCAGCTGAGCTTGACATTGATCTAGGGCCGCCTGCTGGCTTCCACGGTCCACGTTTTGCTTGCGGACAATGAAGAACTCGACAGGAATGACCACGGCGGCCGCGATGAGGAGCAGGACCACAATCATCACCACAATGAAACCCCAGAGTGGTAGGCCGCAGCATCTGCGCCCTTCTTTGGATCCTGAGCCTCGTGAGCTGGAATTCGGTATTGCTTCCTGAGAGGTGTTTGGTGTGCGATTAGAATTAAAGGGTAAAGGCCAAGACTGAACTTGGTCTCGAATGCTCTCGCGGAAACTGCGGCGACTGGTGCCCGCAGCTGCCTGAGCAGGAGGTGGAAAAGCAGCAAGCATATCTGAAAAACCAGAACGGTGTTTCTCGCCATCGTCTTTTTGCGTGTCAAGTTAGCCTACAAATCTGTGCCAAAATCTCAAAGTTGCAAGGAAAAACTTACAGGAAGCATCTTTCTCAGCCCCGTAGTCATCTTGTCCCGAATAACCATCAAGGTCATCAATTCGGCTGGCTGGTCTCCTACCCTTCTCGAGGCTGGCAGCTAATCTTGTTGCACGGCGTATCAAGTCTGGCAAGCTGGTCAAGCTTCCTCGCGACTCGGCTTTTTTCACGGCGTCCAAATCTAGACGCGGCGGTCTCCGTATTGCCGATAGTCGACTGAAAGGGCGGCCATTCGAGGGAGGTTGAGGTGACGGCATTGGAACCGACGAAGGGCTGGACGTATCGGTTGCACTTGCGGATGAATACGCATTGAGTATGGCATCCGCCGTGAGCGAAGAACCAGCCACCCCTCTCGTTGTCTGAAGCGTACTAGACGAACTGGAGTTCTCCAAGTATCCTGTCCCATCCTTAAAGGGCTCGGATTGAACTGGGGCCAGGCCAGGTCGTTGACTCCCATCCACGCCCCGAGGAGCCGTCGCACCAACCAGCGTAGCTTTTGCTCGCTTGCCCAAACTCGCACTTCTTACAAGCCTGCTATCCTCCGCATCGTCTTCCTCGAAGGTGGATGGCCCTTCCTCCACTATTGTGTCGTCAAAGTCCGCATCTGGGTAATCAGGGCTAGGGCCTGGGGATGGTGTTCCCCAGCTTTCAGGCATCGCCGCGCTCGACGCGAATGAGGCGCGGGATCTCGAACGGGGGCTTTCTTCGGGAATTGGCGAGACATATGAGGCATTTGAGTAGAATGAAGATGCACCGCGCCTCGCTGATGGCGGGGGACCGAGATTTACACTCCGTCGTGGAGGGCCGGGGGGGAGCTGCGCCGGAATAGGAAAGTCGGGAATTGACACAACGGAGGATAGCGTGGATTGCCGTGAGAGACTCGAAGGAGTCTCCGGCACCGATAACAGTTCCATGCCCACAGATTCCCTTCCGGACTGAGGTCTGTATTGAAAGACGGGAGTATGGTCCTGTATCTTGGAGCTGTCAAGAATCGAGGGGACTCTTGAGGGACGTGGGGGTCGTTGAGGCGGTTGAGATTTTCCAGGGGGAGGTCGGTATGGCTCACCACCTGCGCCAGAAGCGGCCGCCACGGGGCCTTGCAGCGGCCACTGGGGAATCTGTGTCGGTTTTGAAATAGCCACACCGATTTGCCCATTCCTGGTCTGCATTCCCAGTGGTGCTTGAGGTCTCGGGAGTCGTGATTGTCCAGCAGTCGGTCCCATTGGAGTTTGACGTGCCATGGATGGCCGCGCTATCTGTGGTTCTTCGTCGCCAGGCATCGCCCTTGATGGTAGACCATCTTCCCTCGGAAGCCCAGCCGCAGCCCGCTCCCTTGCTCTCCTAACGGATCCTGCTGGTGGTGGTCGATCCATGTTTCTCCCATCTTGAGAGCTCATTGAGTTGGAGTCTCCCGGAACCCCCAGACATCCAAACTGCCTTCAGTCCCTCTCTCTTGCCGGATTTTCAAATATCCGCCCTGCTTTCCTCCGGGATTCCACGATGGCATGCGCGATATCCCACCACGGTGCGATGAAACTAGTGATTGGTTTCCAAAAGACCGGCTAGGCGGTATGGTGTGTGACGAAGTCGTAAGCCGTCGTCTCTGCGTCGCTATCCGCCGTACAAATCTCTCGAGTCTATCGGTGTAAACGAACGGTTGGCTGGCGCAAACGAGGGAGGAGGGACTCTATAATCCAAGGCTGTGGAACCGGACGTGTGCATGTATCCGTGACAAACGAAGAAGTGAATGTACTCTATACTGATGCAGAACAGACAAGAAACGAGCCCAGAGTGTAGCCTGAGCCCGGTCAGCACAAACAAGAAAATAAGATCAAGTGGCTGGCCAGCGGCCTGGACTGCGCGAAGCCAGAAGGACCGGGCAGTTTGAAGGCTGGAAGACAAGAGGTCAGCCCCAAGTATCTGGTTGCGCAACACGAGACACAAAAGAAAGGAGCATCAAAGTTGTTCACGGATCATCCCCATTTGCCAGCATGATTTGCCTGTTCAGGATGGCCCGAGGCCAGGAGGGCTGGGGAATGGCGGGAGGGTGACTTCACCCGCGGCCAGGACCAAACACTGAGCCCCTAAACAGCCGGGTCGCGGAAGGGGTGGGACGGAGGAGATCACGTACAATTGGCGTTTCGAGACCCGGACACGACGACTCCAACAGCCGTAGTTAATGGGCGATTTAGATACGCCCAGTGTATTTTTCTGTCCCTTGCGTGTGCGTGTTGGGCGACACTGCAGACCGGAGCGTTCGACGCCCTCGTGTCTGTTTGCGCGACTGGCCGAACGGTGGACGGCCGAGTCTCGCGGACGAAATAGCAGGCAGCGATGGTCGCTCCGATGGGTCACAAACTGAACCAGAGGCCCCAGAGTCGGTAATGGCAGCGCGCCGGGATGCCGTGCATGCACGTACTTGTACGACACGACGGTGGTGCGTGAACGGTAGGTGGCGTTTCAGGTTTGCGGGACGAGCAGAAATCGCAGCGGAACCCAACAGGGTGGGTGTTTGAGAGTAGATGATCAAGAGAAAATCAAGCAGAGCCTGCAGGCGTTCGCAGGAAGATAGACAGAAAGACGGGTACGAAACGTCGAGCAAAGAGACGCGCGATGAGTGTTTGTGTCTACGTGTGTGTGCTTGCGTGTTTGCATGTAAGGCAGGATCTGGGTCTTTGTTTGGATATACACAAGCAGGCCCAGCGCGGCGGTTCCAGGATCCTTAGACGGCAAGAAGGACAACCTAAGTGCAACTAGCAGAACAGGCTCAAGTGGCAAGAGGCGAAACGAAGGGGCCTTCCCAACGTGGGTGAGGTGAGAGACGGGCCGGGCGATGTCGTCAAGACCGCGCAAGCGAATCCCGAAAAGAAGGGGAAAAAAATCAAAATCAAAATGAGCGTCGACAAAGTTTGATGATTAGGCTTTGCAAGACGCAAGAGTAGGAAGCAAACACACTGCTTGACCAAGTTGCTTGAGCCCCAGCCCCAGCTTCGACTCCAAGCGCCAATTGGGTCAAGGTCACCGTTGGTCGACACAGCAAGCAAGCAAGCACAGCCGCGACCTGAGGCAGAGCAACTGCAGAGAGGAGACGAACGAGGAAGGGACAACCCGGGAGGCAGACCGCAGAGAGAGAGCTTGGACCGCGTCAGTCACCCCACGGTCCTGCCCGGGAGGCGCACTGCACTGCAGACCTCGGGGTAGGCATCACGGCCCCCCCTGGTCACCTATAGACCATAAACCGCCAGGGCGCGGTCCAAGACTCCATAGTGCTGCTTTGCTACAGGTCCGAGGTCCCTAGCGTCGAAATTGAAAGGAGATCAGTGCAGGAACGCTCTTGCGAACGGACTCCAAAATCAGAATCCCTCTCTATCCTGACGACCTAACCAGGATCGACACAGCTTTGGGTGAAGGGCTGCTGTTGGATATGCGCCAAGGGTGGAAGTCCCAAGAGTCGGTCCACTTCCAAGGTCACTCATGTACGGTACGGTACGGTATGGACACGCAAATCCCATGGAAGGCTTCGTCAACTGGATCAACGGCGCTGCAGGTGAGAGGCGCCTCTTGCCTGGTGGGTGGGTGATTCGTCCCAACGTCCATACAGAGAGGGTAGTTTGTGGTGATCCAAAAAAACGCAAATTGATCTACACCTTATTTTGGGAAACCCGACTTTTCGAACAGGCCAATGGGTGGGCTGGATGGGAACAAAAAATAAGGTCAGCAGCCGGCTTACCGCGCATCACTGTGCCCGCGTGCCGACTTCTCCTGTGATAGCTGGGACCACCGAATCGGTCTCATGCAGGGGAGGAAGGGGGGGGGGAGGGGGAGATCCCAGAATACAGGGCGCCTGCGAACACTTTCTAGAGGCTCAAGTATCTTTGGCGTATCTTAGTCTGGAAGTAACTTACCTGACTTACGTGGCCCGTGGTGTGTGTTGTGTATGGCTTAGAAAGATGGGGGTAAATCCTTTCAGGCATTTGGGAAGGAAAAAGGTTTAAAAGAAGCCTTTCCGTTGCGGCGTTGCGGCGCGGCGGCATGCGAGCAGTGTTGCTTGCCGCCCACTGCCGCCGCACCTTAAAAAGAAGGCTTCTTCGCGAATGCTGAACTGCGGCGGGAAGCATGGGAACCGGACACCTGTTCCACGGGATACATGGACACACGGCGCCATGCCATGCCATGCCATGCGGAGGGAGATTTCCATTCCCTCGTCGATCACGACATGACGCCCGCCTGCCCGCCCGTCGCCTTGTCGGGTTTGCCATGTTGATTAGCACATGTTACCACACGCAAGGACCCAAACCTACCAGCACAAAAAGGGGTGGACAAGCACCGCACCGAGGCTCGAGGACCCCCTTCCCGGCGACTCTAATGGAAGCTAAATCGGAAACGCTAGCACGGTCACTTGCAGCAGCTTCCCCTTATTTCAGGGGTACCTACCCCAAAGGCTCTAGCTCAAGTGGGGCCAGAACAGAAGACCACACAACACTCAGATCTGCACATACACTCGACTTCATATCATGACCTTTCTCATCAACCCCACGCCCTCTACTCCCTCTACCGGAAAGGGTAAAGCCCGCACATCTCAAGGGAAGACAGGCGCGGTAATCTTCAAGATCGCGTCAAGAGCGTTGTTCAGGTATTCAGGAAATGGCGACTTGGAGGCTCTTAGGCATTCACAGCACCTTCGTACTTCGTACTGTGCACGGTCGGAATAAGCAGTCTTATGTGACGAGACCGCAGTTTGTTGTTCTCTGTGATGAGAGAGAAAAATGAGTGACCCTAGGCTCTGGGACGGGAGCGAAGGAGCAGTGTCTTTTAATACCTCGGCTCTTCTCGAGGCTGATAGACCAAGGTATTGATACTGCTTTTCAACTCGTGCTCGGGTCAAGCACGTGATGGTATCTTTACAGTACATCGTATATACACAGTGCGGAAATAAGGTTGAGGAAAGTCTCACCTTTTTAAACCTCAACAACGCCCACCGCACGCAAAAGCACAAGCCCGCCAAAACCCCGTTGCTCGTCCTACACTGTGTCACTATGCAATGCGGCGGCTCGGGCTGCTAATCGACAACCTTATGTACCAACACGAGAAACCCGGCCGCCCGGCCCGGCGATCGGCCAACCTAAAAGGCAGCGCGAGACGGAAGCCCAGCAAGCAGCCAGTGCGGGAATTGCGGGAATTGCGGGAATTGGCCGCCAGGAACCTTAGTTACCTTGCTTATTGCGTGATGGCCATCTCAGGCGTCTCTGGCTGGATGTCCGCCCGGCCTCACGACCCGAATTTTAATTTTCTTTTCCTTCTTCATTCAGAATATATTGTCTTTGACGCTGTTTCCACAGCCCTCAGCTAACCTACCTTGGCCCAACCGCATATTATTCCATCGCAGCAGATTCTTTTTTCTGTGACAGAATAAATCGAACCGTGCACTGCGAAGACGAGACATCTTGCAAAAATCCGGAGAGGGCGAAGACGAGCGCAGGACGATAAGGAGACCGTTCCGTGAAACGAAACAGAAACAGGAGGGCTTACCAACACTTTCTCATGAGGGTGTGGCAAACCGCAAAATCCCCCCCCAATGACCAAATCAGGCAATCTCCTCACCATTAGAGAGCCCTTGCATCAGGCGATAGCAGACCTGAGCTTGTGCGGTCCATGCGCTCTACTGTGTATGTCTATTGAGATGCATCCCAGTTCACGACTCTCTTTGCACTCACCTCTTAGACGGACTCGCGAGGTGCCAGCGCTGCTACATACCTCCTTTACAAGCAAGGTGAGGTGACTTGTGTAAACTTGGGCGTGAGCTTCTAACGCATCGGTGCCCTGACATCGTTCCAATAATGCTCGTGGTAAGTAAGAGAGCTGATTTTCGTTGAGTGAGTTCATTCAATCTTTTGGGGGATCTGCGTTCGCGTCGTCCCGCGCTGCATCAGGAAGAAGCTGCTGCATCCATCTCAGCGGAAGCTGTGCCAGAGTCTTCCGTACCCGTTTTTTTCTCTTCCTTTCCTCGTCATGGGTCAAGGTTCTCCGTACTCCGGTACCGACTTTGCCGTTTCAGGTTGACGACGTGAATGCTGCTGCCGTTGCTGCCGCTGCTAGCTGGGCCGACAGACGAAAGGGGGCAGGAGGACTGGCCGAGCCGGAAGCTTCAAACTCGGCCAAGGTAGGGCAGGGAATTTATCCGACTGCCTTGCGCATTACATATTTTTCCGATTGCTCGCGTGCCCTCCGTTCGGTTGTCTATGTGTGCCGTCTGCGTAGGTGTTCATTTGGCAAGCAGCTGGCCAACCTCCTCAGCTCCCAGCCTACCCATCTCGTTTTGGTATCCTAGCCTCTTCCTCGCCGATGGCTGGATCGTGCATATTGCCAGGACCCAGACTGTACAGAGACAGAGAGGGAGAGGGAGAGGGAGAGAGTTGTGAAGCCGTCGCCGAGATAATTCAGCCCCCACCGCCCAACCACCCGGTTCTGCTCCCCTTTTACCCGCTCCACCCGCTGCTTCAGAATGCGTTTGCGAGTTTTGTAATACGTACGTAGAGAAGGAAAGTAAACAATGTCTGACCCGCGTGGGCTGCCGCCGCCGTCGGTTTCCCGGAGGAATAATTTGGCGTGGTTGCTCGCTCAGGAGTGCTGTGTCAAGTGTTTTATTGGAACAGCGGCATTCATGACCGTACTTTCGGTGCAGGAGGGAGGTAGCGCCAGGCACGTGCCGGCTCACGTGGTACGTGAGCGCATGGGAGCCTGCGTGCCGATCCACCGAAAGTAAGCCCACCCAGAAACCTTAAAATTCTGTAGACAATCAATGAACAACCATTACCCCCCCCACAGTAGTACTGCTACGAACCATTCCGGAATACCACGAACATGTTTAGAGGACAGAAGACCAATGCGTGTGTGTATGTGACAGCCAAGACGCCGAGAGAGATGCATGGAGCAGTGGCATACCTGATGTCTAGGCCGGCATTGATGTTGGATGGCAGGATGCCGAAAGGATTTTTCTTTAGTCGTAGTTAACCACTGACAAAGTTCGAGGAGAAGGAGCCCAGAGGCGTCACGGTCGAAGCAATCAACTTGCTGCCAGTATAACTAATCAACTATGAAGAGCCTGGGAGGATTTGGATCCATTGTGGTATAGAAGCAGGTCTTATACTCGGTGAGTCTCGGTTATAGCAGTGGCTGGGTTGGCCCTCTTTTCTTTCTGTCTCTGCTGGCTCAGCCTCTTCATGGCTTAAACTCTCCGCAACCCGGATACTCATGGTCTGTATCCGAAGTAATAGACTCTTCCCTAATCTCAACGTGATACAGAAGTGCTTCACTTTGATATCTTTTCTCGCCTGCGAATGTAACCTTGTCTTGTTAAACTGGTTTAAACATATGTCTCTTATCTTCTTGTTCGGTCATTTTTATTGAGATATATGTGTGCACGCGCATATATACGTGCAGTCTATCATCCAGTCAGGTGGAAGTAGTTCCATGGATTACCTCATGTTTTCGTACATGTTTTTTTGCTGCTAGTAAAAGGATACTATTGAGGGTTGGCCGGTTACACTTTCTCTTTCACCGCCTGTGAAGTCAGAAAGCCACACACATGTTGGTGGCGTCTGCTGTACAACAACAACCTCGAGACCCTTGCCTGGGCCAGACACCCATCCCTTCTTCCCCACGCGCCAACCACATGAGCGTCGGTCGGAATTCTTTTTTTTCTTTCTGTGAGGGTCGCTTGGGGGCCGAGAACTGTTGACTGGTAGCACACGAGGAGTTAGGGAAGATTTGACGAGGAGAGAACTCTTTTCTCTCCCTCTCTCTGTGTGTTCCATCTCCGCGCTTGTCTCTACCACGCACACAATCACACCGGTGTTGTGATCGATGTGTCATGCGGCGTAACCACCATTCGATGTCTCGGCCCACCAGCACGCCAAGGGCTGACTTGTCAAGGACTTGGAGTACGGAAATCACGCTAACTTCTCACGCTCAAGACAAGGTGCACGTATTGATGTTGGCGGCCAAGAAACAGTTTGTCCCAAGGTGCCTAGTCGATTGCCCAAAAACATATCGACTCCAAATTTTCATCTACTTGCTATCTACAGTTCTCCGTCTTCGGCCTTGCAACCACTTTTCTCGCTGCTATTGCAGGTAGACAAAGATGGAAATCCATTCTCGGCTCCCATCACACATGCACATGCATAGAGACACAGACACACACTTACACATTCACACACACACGCACGCACACCACTTGACAATCACCGGCGTGACCTCCGTCGATCTATAAACAGCAGCAAATATCACGCCGGCCAAGACTCAACCAAGAGACAAGTCAACCAACAAAGCTGCTCGTAAACCTTTAACCCTCCGAGAAAGAGTGAAAAAATCTCAGAAGAGAAAATTTTGGGCGGCTCTTGCTCGCCCCTGATTTGACGGCGGCGATCGTATGCAGGTGGGGTTGAGGTTGGTTGGTGGGCAGGTAATGTAAAGTACATGTACCTACAAACACAGTTACTCCGTCTGCTCCCACAAGGTAAGGCAGGGTAAGGCATATTATATGCGTAAACCGTAGGCCGACCCCAAATGAACAACAAGTAAAAAAAAACCCCGCTCGGTCCAAATCCGCCTTCTAACCTCCATAGGAAGAAGCAAGGGAGGGGAAGGGTGCTAAGGCAAGGAAGGGGTGGCGGGGCCGCCGCGTGGGCCGGCGGCAGCCAAACGTCACCCATATACGTATCAAAGTTTCGAAAAGAGATGGACGCCCATGCCGGCGGGAGAGCGGCGTCAGCGGCGCATGCGGCCCCTACCTAACCCCCTCTCTGCCGCTTCGGAGATATATGCCGGGAATTTTATTCCTTGCTATATTGCCCTCTTCCGATGTTACACTGGGGATTATGGACGACGACTTCGGATAAGCAAGCTACTGATTATCCCCAAGGTAAGGGTTATTAGTATTGCTTTGGTTCTAGAGTAGGTAGTAGTTGCGCGGATGTTACTTTGTTGCTTTTCTTCCGAGTTGCTCAACAGGGCGGTTCCGCAAGTCGCCTTCTCTTCGTGGATGCCATGATGGCGAGAACCCGTGGTTGTTCATCCAGAAAGTTAGGCAACTGTGCAAATAAACAGAAGAATCCCATGACCAGGTTCGTGAGCATGATTAATTGTTTTGGTAGAGGCGCCTTGCATGCCACTAACATACACTCTAGACTGTTGCTCGAGGAGCTGCCAACAAAACGAAGTGCTATCACTCGCATCAACAAACGCACATGCATAACCGATCCAAAACCATGCTTGCGCTACCGGTATCTTGTGTCCATCCCAGCATTGTGACTCCCTTCTGTTCGTGCAGAAGATCAGGCCATGGGAGATGCAGACACCTAAAAAAAAAAATTGAAAAGGAAAAAAAGGGTCGAAGACCAACCAGGAGGGTCTCGTCAAACTGACAGCCGTTTTATCCCACCATCTCTTTTCAAGAAGTTCATATCCATGTCATGATAAATCGCTCCTTCCATTTTCCCGCTGTCGCTCAGGCGTCGAGCAAATATAGCCCAATCTTAACCGCGGCTGAATCACGACCTCGTAAGTATGAAATGTGAAAGAAAAGGGGCACAGGAAGGGAAAGAGGAGCTCATAATATCACGCATCTGTGCTCTCGGTCTTTTCGCCTCCTCCTCTCCCGTTTCTTGGAAGATGCAGGATACTCCTGCTTTTGATAGTAATCGTCATCGCGTGTGTCTTCGTTGTAGTCATCGCGTCGTAGCATTTGTCGACAAAGGTCAACAAAGACTTCATCGACATTGGCTAGGCGGAAGGCATCATGGTTAGACAGGGGTTAACGGGCATGGTGATGTGGGTAGCGACGTACTTCGTGTCCTGGCACTGGCCTCGTAGTATGGGGCTCGCCACCGCTGAGAAAAGGAGAATGCCTTGGCGCGATCTACGGTCCGCGAATCTTCGAGATCTGCTTTGTTCCCAACGAGGACAATGGGGATATTCTCGTCGTCCTTGATTCTGATGATCTCCTCGCGTAAGGTTTTTAGCTCGTCTAACGAGGCGCCCGAGTTGATGCTGAAGACCAACAAGAACCCTTGACCGGTTTTCATGTAGAGATCTCTCATAGCAACTGAATCCGCTTGTCAGCAAAGAGTTTCCCAACACCTAAAGACACGGGAACACACCAAATTGCTCAGTGCCGGCAGTATCAAGGCTATGCACTATGTTAGAATAGACGAACAGGCTATAAAGGGACCATACCGAGTCTCACATTTCTAGAATCACTTGGCGTCCCTGACATCAAGCCACGTTAGCTCTAACACAACGAGAGACGACAGAAACATAAGAGGCATAGCATACATCGACAGAAATCTGAGTCCTGTAAGAGTCCTCGATGGTAGGATCATAGCTCTCAATCCACTCATTGTGAACGAATTGGGCTGTTTGCAAGGTTGGGTCAGCATCAAGAGGGAGAGGACAGGGATGAGGAGAGGTTGCTCAGGGGATGGTGATAAAACTCACCTGTTAGACAGCTCTTTCCAACGCCACCTTGAGGAAGCAGAAAAATGTCAGTAGATACACCTGGTGATGCTTGTGATTTCTCTGGGGAAATAAGCCGAATCGCTCGTGGCTTGACAAGCTCGAGAATGAGAGACATACCTGCACCAAGGACTACCACATGGAATTCCCGGCTAGTCCATAGTTAGCTTGTGAATTTGTATCCATCGAGGCCATTGAGCGTTGCTTAAGAAGGGTTGTTGGAGGGGAGTTGTGAGAAGGGAGAGCGAGGGAGCTGGAAAGAGGGCAAGGATGAGGATGAGGATGAGGGTGAGGGGGGGTACATGGAAGCTCACCAAGGCTGGAAACCATATTTCGACGGCATGATCCCCAACTTCAGCCAGCTCAGTGGAGGAGCGGATCGCTGCCCAATGCGCCTCGGGAGCTCGCCCTATTATTTTGCCGCCTTTTCACCGAAGTCTCGCACTCGCAGCTCCGACTCCTCACGGGACGCCTAAGGGCGGGTGCAACGATGGGCCGGCCCAGGGACCGCGGCATGCAGATATCGACCGGTGACGACCAGGACCCTTTGAGTGGAAATACTAAAGTTGAAGAAAAGGGAAGGCTCCGCCTTTTCAGACAGCTGGTTTTTTTTTTGCGCTCTCTCTTCTCCCTCTCCCTAGTCGTACTCGAGAGAGACAAGCGCTGCTAGGGCCGACAAATTTGGGGGCTCGAGAGGCGGGGGGAAGGCGGGATGCTTCCAGGCCGCCGTGTGGGAACAAGCTCAGATGTTTTAGTGGGTCGACAAGATGGGGGATGGAGGGGTGCAAGTGGCCAAGCACCCAACTTATGTTATGGCCTGCTGCTGCTAGGTGTGCTGCTGCAGGCGGGGTGTCGATGGCCCAAACTCCGAGCAACCGCGGGGAGATCTTCCTAGCAGATCTCGAATCGGAGGTTATAGAAGGGGGGAATAATGTGATATAGATATCCGCCCGCCGAATCTGGAATCTGGAATCTGGATTGGGATTATTTGGATGGATCCAGGCCTGTAATATCCCGACCCCGCTAGAAATCCCGGCTCGCTGGGAGGAAGTCGCGGCGGAGGCAAGCGAAAGGCACCAGACTAATGGCGCCAACAGTCGCTAGCCTGGGCGGAGCTTGAACGGTGGGTGCTGGATGACGTGAGAGAAGTCGCGGGAGTCAAAGTACTAAGATGGGGCTGAATGCCCTGGTAGTGTAGACGGGAGGTATTTGTATTTGTAGTAGTGTGGTTTGGGGTGCAAATCAAAATGCGGATACACAGCAATCTAGGTAAGTGGTAAGGCACGGAGGTCCATCCATGGCAGCTAGAGGTATCCGTACTTGGATTTTGCCCCTCTTGGCAGCTCTAGAGGTGCCGGTGCGGCGGGTTGACAACTATCAAAAGCCGTTTAGGTAAGGTACGTAACAGGGTATGCACGTGCTTTACCTTGGGTAGGTATCCCTCCTCGAAAGACAGACATGCATGGAGGCGAGGTGCAAGACTAACGGACGGAGTGACTGACTGACTGACTGACAGGGAGGCGGGGGAATTCCGAACGCTGTCATGGTGCAGTGGCTGGAGAGAGACATACAGGAAAAAGAAAGGATGGATGGCATAGGATAATCCAATCCGTCCACGGGAAGCACATCCATCTCACCTCACGTTATTGGACTTGTCGGACGGACATTCAGCTTTGGTGCAGCACGGAGGCGGCAAGCGCCCTGACTGCCAGTGTGTCTCGGAGGAGGGACGGACTCGCGTCTCTTTTGTGCTTTTCTCTCAAGGAACAGACGCTGGAATTGGTCGAGACGATCACAACGGCTGCAGTCACGCAGGAGGCGACCTATGGCCCAACCCTAACGAGGCTAGACTGGAGGGCGGGCCAACTAAAAGAGAAAGTCCAGGCGAGCCAGACTGCAGAACATTGGCTTCCCCGGCCGCGGGGGCCCTGCGCTGGGTGCTAAAACGACAGTCTTGGAGCCAAAATCTATCCAACCAATTCCCCCCCTTTCCACCAGGCTGTTACCTTTACGTGCCTGCGTTGCGCAGACTTGAATGATGCTCGCCTTGTGGATGCGCGTGCCTTACGCACCCACCAGCCAACGACACTTGGCCATTCAAGCGAGACGCTGCAAGGACGGACGCCAAGGACTCCCGAGCATCCAACCACACAGCCAGACAATTGACGGGCTTCCGGTGGGACTAATGCCAGGAACGAAAAGGCTTTCAGAATCGGGCAGGGACGAAGGAACACATGAGCCGATCACGGCAGGAAGGAAGGCCCTGGGCAGGCATGTTGGTAGGACGTACCTTCCATGTTTACCTATCTCATTTCGTAATGCAATTAGCCCTACGGTATCCGTAGAGTCCTGGCGCTTGCTCTCAGTTCCAGACACACAACTCCGCCTCCATTGAACTGAATGGCTGCAGCCCGCCACTGGTTGCTTCGCCTGGCTTCCATTGAGCTCGGCCGTCAGCGGTATTGATGCGTGTGTTTAGGCCCCCTCGTGTACGAATTGGCTCGGCGTCGGAAGTGTCTGTCGATAAGCATCCGTCGGTAGTCCGAACGCACGACTCTGGCCTATCGAACTCGAGCACCGCGGGACCGCTGGCCTAGCAAGGTCCAAGTGCCTGACCTGACCTTGGAAGGCATCGAATTGCCCAACCACAACAACAGACATACGGGCCCGCCCGTAGCCACTCCGCCTCTTGCTTCAGCCGCTGGAGCTCCTGATACCTGTATTACAGGAAGCGTTTGTTGGTAGGTAGGTCGGTCACGGCTTCCTTTCCATCATTATCGCTCACCAGAGGCTGCCACGCCGCCCAGGAAAAGCAAAAGAAAGACGCAAAAAAAGAAAGAAAAAAAAGAAGCAGATGACCTGCAATGACAGCGTGGACAATCCAGCGTGCCTTGCTTTCAGGGCGCGTATCGTTGTCGTGGCTGTAGCCGTCGCCTCGTCTTGCAGGAAATCGATCCGTCCGCTACGTCCTCCGGCCCGTCTCTAGACATGGACCATACCTAGGCAATCATAGTTGGGCATCACCGGCCAGACTCGCTGGCCGGGTTACGCTGCAGCTCGTATCTCGCACGCACGCACATATACCTCTTTCCCGATGACCAAGACGTCCTCCGACTGGACAGTAGCTGTGTCGCGCAAACCGGCAATTCGTGACATCGTGACATGGGGAATGTGCGCGCGATCCAGGGGTTCAGTTGCTATGGGCTCGTCTGAGCGAGTCGAGGCCAGGCGGCGCGCCTGGTCCAACATCGCCGCCGTTTCCCGTTTTGTCTTTGCTTCTTGGAGCAGTCCGCCGTTGTCCGTTGGCCGTAGCCAGAACTTGACACACACTAACCAAAATATAGCTTAAACGGCCGTATCGGTTGAATACGTCCATCCTATCTATCTTTGCAATGGGATCTCTCACTGGGGACGCTAAGAGAGGCGTCTAGATCGAGGAATAATGGCTCGGTTCTCCCATACCACTTTACAAGCAGACGGCTTGAGCGTCGAAGACTTGGCATGCTCAACTGCCGACACATCTTCGGCCCCCCGAACTCGGAATGCTACGCTCACACTCGCCTACCTGCCTGCGTCCTATAGGTATTGGCTATTTGGCGTAAAGTCGACCCTCGGTAAGCTCTATTGAACTTCTCCTTTCTCATCGTCATCGGCTTCTTTCCCCGACAAGACTCCATCCACGGCCCGACGAAGCCTCTCCTCTTACCGCCGAGCCACTGGCTTGCTACCATTAGCTGTACCAGCTAGCACTCCATTAGTGTCAACTCTCCGGAACAGACCAAGCTGAAAGACTATTGGGACCTGGCCAGGATTAGCGCCCAGCCTTTTCGGGATTCCATGGTCGGCAACTAAAAGAGTACATGCTGCTGTTAAAGTTTGGACGGCAACAGCCGCCAGTCGGCCATTTTCTACCCAACTACTCAACGTCCCACCCATTACAGCAGGTTCAGAACGTTATAGATGGCCTGATCATCCCTTTTATTTTAAGAAATCACAGTTGATCAATAATACGCTAGTGGCTGGTACTCTTTCGAACCTCTGTTTATCTTGAATGATTAGTAATAAAGCATCAGCAGATGAGCTCTTACGTTGGAAGGTTAAACCTCGACGGCCTACTTTTCCAACTATTATTTGTCTATTACTGTATTTGGTGATTACTTGAGACGCTCATCATTCATGTCTTTAAGGCTCTGACGACATTCGCCACCGTCTGTTCTGTCTTTAGTCGAGTAGATCACCAGTCTCCATGCTGTTCTTGGCACGACGGAGAGTCCAAGCGACTCATCTGGGCCCTAGCGGAACGTGATCATCCGAGAAGCCCTCTCTCTCTTGTTTGTCTTCGGTTGTTAAGCCGCCATATCCTCTAGCTTTCCACTTCGCCACCCGCAGACGGGCCCGGGTCCAGTGGTAAAGCGGCATCAGCGGCGGACTTTTCAACATCTTGACTCGTCGAGCTGAGCGTCTCGGTGGCCTTGCGCCCCGAAATATCGTTCCAAGCTTTCCTCTCGGCAAACTTGAAAGGGTTTCCCTGTGCTTCGTGCTCGGCCAGAAGATCATCGAACGTCTTACCCTCTGCCGCGGCCGCTTTTCGGATCTTGCGTGTGCGTAACAGCCAAACTAAATGGGAAGTGAATATGCCAATCTCAAGGATAATGCTGCGGAAATCGTCAGAACTTTGTGCCCAAGTGGGTTGCTTGTTTCCCGCTTACCAAATTATATAGAGAACGCCACCCAGCACATCAAACGAATTCTGTACGACTTCAGGGGTTCGTTAGCCACTTGCTTCTGCAGGGATCAAAGACCGAGATGGGATCACCTACCGAGCGCCAAGAGCGAGAAGAAGGCTCCAGACCAGTCCATGCAAAGGAAAATCTGCCTTGCGTTAACCGCGTTTATCCCCAGAGGCTTCTGGTTTGGCCAGACATACCCAGTTTATCCCTATTACACGACCTCTTCGCTTCCATATTTCGCCATATGGCGGAAGGAGGCCGATTGCAAGAAGCACCGCAGCGAAAATTCCAACGACGAAGATTGGAACCTCGTTCCCGTCGTTATACAGGGGCTGAAAGGTCAGCTTTACTGTCTCGAGTTTCAAGGTCTTCACCTGTGGAGCTTACCCTCAACGTGAAGATCAGTGCTGCCTCGACGCCAGCAAAGACAGCTGCGATTGTGAGGGCTAAAGCTGCTGCCTTCCACACCACCCACTTGCTATGCCTTGTCAGCCCATAGTACTGATTGGCTACAGGAGTCGCTCTTCGGCCACACTAACTTGTGGTACACCAAGATTTGAGCCCAGCCGACGAGACATAACCCCATGAAGGCGTTAGGTTGCACCTGCAACGGAATGTTGAAATTTTGGGCGATCGAATACACGCCGAACGGAACACCACCTGTGGTCCGTCTTGTCAGATCTGGCGCCTGACAGACCGGCACTTTTCTCACTCACAAAGCGCCCACATGAACATCATGGCCCCTGGCAGCCCGTCTGTCTTCTTGGTCCGCCAGTTCGTCCATACTTGAGGAATCAACTATAAGGACACATGAGTACAAATTGCGTCGCGGCAGTGAGACCAGTCGGCTACTCACTTGGACGCACCAAAGTCTAGAGCGCGAAGAAAGGGAAAGTTTAGCACGGGATCTCGCCAAAGCCGAATTTGGGCATCCTTACACTGCAGAAGGTATCAGCAACCATGCCTGTAATTTCCGCCTGCTAGGTGGGAAAAGAGGGCTTTACCTGTGCCAATTGTCTAAACATATTGAAAAGGGGGATTTAGTTAATAAACACCCAATTCGCAGGCAGACCAATCTGCTTCAGACTTACACCTAAAACATTCGCAGCCTTTCGCAATGAGAATTATATCGTCAGCAATAAGCACAAGCACACCACCCCCGGTCTGAAAAATCCACCGGACGAGGCCTCGGAGCAACTTACAAGCGGGATGTCTGTCTGCGGCGCCATTTCTGTGCCGCGCGGCCAAGGGTATTGGAAGAAGAGAGGGGGCTTTTGGCTTCACCGCGAATTTGCCCTATCTTCTTCACCCTTTTACTGAGGAAAGAGCGGGCAGGATGAGGAGCGGTTGAGCAAGAGGGGGGGGTGGGGGGGGGGGGGGTGGGTTGTGTTTTCCAACTAGGACCGAGGTATTCACTTGGGCAAAGACAAGCGACGGCATCAAGGAGTGGCTTTAGACAATTGAGAAGAAACTGCAAAACAGCCTAACATAGGTAACAATTCCCTTCTGACAGAGTAGTAGGATTAGAAGGTACGTCAATTAAACTTCAATGGACAAAGAGAGCAGCAGGGAGACGAGCTTTTGTTTTTTTCTTGGGCCGAAAATGGGGGGATGAGGGGGGGCTATTCGGCCAATCCAGAACAAAAAGAAGGCCGGCTTCGAGAACCCACACACAATGGTCCTAGTTATAGATAAAGGAAAAAAAGGCGAGGAACAAAGAAGAAAGAGTCCACAAAAATAAATCTCCTAGAGGACGTAAAGGGGAAAGGATGAGAAGGATCGTTGGAAGCATGAGGTCACACTAAGGCACAACGAGCTATTAGCGCCTCGCCCTCGCTTCTTCGCCATCCTACGGCCCCCTCCTCTCATACATAAACCACGAGAACGAGTGCAAATCTGAATAGGATTGTATTCCAACACTATTGTTACAATGATGGAGAAAAGATGACTCGA
Source organism: Lasiosphaeria miniovina (assembly GCF_030549165.1). Lineage (NCBI taxonomy): Eukaryota > Fungi > Ascomycota > Sordariomycetes > Sordariales > Lasiosphaeriaceae > Lasiosphaeria > Lasiosphaeria miniovina. Next base: position 1,130,913 of record NW_026848223.1, on the reverse strand, counting down.
TTGGGGTCCAGCACGATTCCTAATCGAAACATTTAATAAAGTGCTGAACAGAAAGAGGAAACAACCAAACCCCACACATATGAAAAGCAGCCTCTTTTTTTTGGTGGGCTTCGCCTCGATGACGCTATTCGTCTCCAGCGGGGGGGAGGGGAGGAGACAACCCTTCGGCGTGAAGAAGCAAACTGCAGCTTTTCACAAAATAAGAAGAGAAATGTCGGGGATGTCCGTGTTCCCTGACTACTAATTATTAGATAATGAGAAAAGGTAAAACACGAAGGAAACCCTCGGGGCCGGTTGTCGGAAAGGTGGTGGTGGTGCGGTGCCTTAGCCGATGTCTTGATGCAAGTCGGGACGGACAGGTTCCTGGTGGCGTTGGTGCAAATGGAATGAATCCACACCCGCCGCTTCTCTACAGGTTCCGTACATGAAATTAGCGTCTCTTTGTTTTCTTTCGAGATATGAACGACTTGTGCGCTGAAGATTAGAAGGAAACGAACCGTATCTTTTTGCACTACAGATACAGGAGCACTCCATGTCTACCGGATGGCCGAGTTGTGAACGAATCCGACGTGGTTGCGGCTCCGAAATTAAGCGAGCCCCAGCCCATTGGATGACGCCGACGACCGCGGGGGATGAAGCCGGAATCGATATCAACTTCAGGTGCCTAAGAGAACAGCCCCGGGTGAAGAGATAGAGGCAAACATTCTAGCATTCCCGACGTACTCTGTACGACCAAAAATCAAGCTGAACTAGTACAGTCCGTGTCAATACTCAGCATGGCCAGTTACTATGTATGCACTTTGTGATAGGAGAGTATAGTACATACAATCTAAGCCCTGAATGTTTGTTAGCAGGGGCCGTTCAAGATATAAATGGCCTCTGTAAGGAAAGAGCCCCAACCCACACACACGACCAACCCACACGCGTACCGAGCGGGCCAAGACCTCACTCCTTTGTCATGACCTCTCGCCCGCTAGCCCTGCACTCTGTCATGTATATAAGCAGTGGCCCTCGCCCCTTCCTTTGCGAGGGCCAGGTTGAAGCCTCTTACCAATACCAGTCATTGCTCGTCCTATTCAGTACCTTCGTTGTGACCACCTTGATCAGGCGTACCTGCCTTCACTTACACCTCAGTATCCTACGGCTCGCCCCAAACGTCTTTCTCCAAGGAGAGTAAGAGCTATCGATTGCAAAAGCCTTTCGGGGTTTGGACTGAGAGACCGGGGAAATATTAGAAGCCGTGAAACTAGCACTCGGCCCTAGAATGGATTTCAGATGCCAATCCCCTGCTTTTCAGGACCTTGTCCACTGAAAGTGCTGATACCCGCTGTAAATACAGTGCGGATTGGTTGGCTGAATTAGCACTGTGCTCTCGCGAAATTTTCGTCCTCGCATTGAATACAATAGACCGTGAGATGAGTGGAACCAGCGCTCACCCTTCAACTTGATATCAATCTTTGAGGAAAGGGCTTTATCCAAAGATTTGAACTTGTTTGGGTATAAGTCATTTGACAAAGGAAACGGATCACTGCTAACGGTGTCTTCTGATTATTGCTTGCCCAGGAAAAAAATTCCGGGCCCAAATAAGCACTCTCAAAGCCTCCAACCCCACGGGTCTATTGAGGCCAGGGTTCAGTACAATGGCCGCCCTCGAGCAGAAAACAGTGAAGAGGAAGGCGGATGACGACGGCAGCAAGAAGAAGAGAAAGAAGGTGCGCGAGGACGAGGCCGACCTCGATGTCGAAGCCGGCCTGAACAGGGCCTTTGAGCGCATGGACAGCCAGCTTCTGGCCGACCACATCGCCCAGAAGACGAGCCGCTTTGGCACAGACCTGAGTCCCATCGAGCTGTCGGATCTGTACATTTCAGGTAAGGAAAGAAAGCAGCCGGAGTTGCGCCGCTGGTGCTTGGCCCGGAACCCCCCCCAGAACAAAGTGCAGAGTACAGGTTTACTGACGGGCGAAAACCGGGGGGGGGGGGGGCAGCGACGGCTATCAAGGACACCACTTCCTGGCAGAAGCCGCGGTCGCAGAATAATTTGCCTGACTTCCTCGAGGCTTTCTCCGAGAACCCGGAGAAGCTCCAGTCGGCCCCGAGGAAGCTGGGGGCGCCGCACACCATCATCGTAGCCGCAGCAGGCCAGCGCGCCGCCGACCTCGTCAGGTATGGAGGTCCAGCACGTCCATCTTGGACTCAATGTCTTGAGATGTCTTTCAGGTCGACTGACTAATCTGGTTCTATCTGTACAGATCCGTCAGGACGTTCCAGCAAAAAGGAATCCCTGTGGCGAAGCTGGTAAGGCCTTGCCGCGCATTTTCGCTGCCCTTACAAGACTGGGGGGGCTAACTCGTTTTTTTCTTCTGTGCAGTTCGCCAAGCACTTCAAGGTAGAAGAGCAGGTCGCATTTCTCAAAAAGACGCGGACGGGAATTGCAGTCGGCACGCCGCAGCGCTTGATCGACTTGATCGATGACGGTACTTGATTTTTATCTTCTCTCCTCTCTCCCTTACCCATCTGTGTGGGAAATGTCTAATCTCCTTATTTTGCTAACTTGCTGAAGGCGCCCTGTCTATTGAGCATCTGAAGAGGATCGTGATTGATGCCTCGCACATCGACCAGAAGAAGCGAGACATCACTAACATGAAGGAGACGATGCTGCCGCTGACAAAACTGCTCTCGAGAAAGGACCTCAAGGACAAGTATGCGAACGAGGAGAAGCCTACGGAATTGATATTTTATTAAGTACTACTTTCGGGACTTTCTGAAACAGTGAAAACCGCCCCGAACGATGCTTGAGGCCTCTGGTCTGTTCCCGGGTGCCGAGTGCGGGTCAAAAGACAGCTGAGTGCTTGATGTTTATTATTGAGTTTCTGAGGGGCCATGGCCCTCCGGTTTCTTTCTTGCTGCTGGTAGGGACCACTCAGTTAGCGCCTTCTTGCTCTTGACAAACGGAATCCTGCCGTTGGTGTCCCATTCTCTGGATTCGTGATGAAACTGGAAGGCTCGATCATCATGGCGGAAAGTCGCTATCATGTGGGACTGCAAAGCGCGCCTGCCTTTACTGCCTACACAGTATTCTTCCTTTGGGACTCTCGCAATATGCTCCTTCCACGGCTGGTGCCCATGAATTCCACGCTGTATTTAGTGCTTCTCGCCGTGGTGCACTTCCAACTTCTCTCCTCCATCACAGCCACCCATCATCAACCATCTCCTTTTTGGACGTCCCTCGTTTTTTTGGATTAGGTGCCCAGATTCTTTTCACGTCAATCGTTTGAACCCCCTTTTTGGAGATCATATCTTTGCCTGCAGCTCTCCGGGCCACCGCTGGGGCTCTCTCTCTCATCAGCAGCCATGAAATCCGCAGTGCTCTGGAGCTTTACGCTATTCTCAAGCATCCCGTCAGTTTTAGGGCTAGATGCGAGCAATCTGCCCGATTGCGGTGGGGGCTGCCTGGAACCTAGCTATCTGGGCTCGGGATGCGCCGACCTGCAGTGCGTCTGCCAGCGAGACCAAGAGCTTCAGGCATGTCTTCTCTTCGCCCAAACGCCGTCGTCTCCGAGCTTAGCTAACCATTGTGGACGGCAGAAACTCTTCCAATGCCTCTTCACCAACTGCAATGCCGAGGACTACGTTCCCGCCATCAAGCAAATCACGGCTGCCTGTATCAACTCGACCGTGACGTCGACGGTTCACAGCCTTATAGGGACCCAAGACCCCAGCAACATCACGGCCCGCGGCTCTCCCATACAACTCAATGTCAATCTTCAAATGGCGTACGAGGGTGTTGCCGAACCAGCCATCACTGGCACGCCGGTTGTTGTCAATGACAAGTCAGCAGTCACCGACGCATTGCCTGATATCTCCCTGGGCAATCAGTCCCCAGTCGAGATGAACATCAACCTCAATTACGGAAGCAACAAGCCTGGCACCGCGACAACGTCTAGCAACCCCGCTGCCGTCGCTGCCCGGCGACTCCTCGGTAACTCTATCAGTCTCGTCAACGACACGTCTATCCATCTCGACTGCCCCCCTGGACAAAACCCCAACGGTGGAATTCACGACCCAAGTCCTTTCGTGACGAGCGGGCCTCCTTCAAACAACGGCAACGGCGGCCCGCCGGGGCCATCTGTCACAAGTGGACCTGCCGCTCCCGGCCCAGGCGCTGGCAACCCGGGAGGCAACGGACAATCGCCGCCCTGCCCACCCGAAGGTGGCCCTGGAAATGGGGTTGGCAATGGGAATGGTGCACCTCCTCAGGTCACAGTTACCGTTGCTATTCCAGTAACCCCTGTGGGACCACCCTATGGCTCTCCCATGAGCGGCAATGGTGGGAATCCCGGAGCAAACGGAGCTGGGACATATGGATCTGGTGCTGGATCTGGTGCTGGATCTGGTGCTGGATCTGGTGCTGGATCTGGAAATGGAGGCTTCCCGAACGGCTGGGGCCCTGTCGGGAATGGCGCCGGTACTGGTGCTGGGCCTGCACAGTACGGACCACCAGCTCCAGCTTTTCCTCCTCCAGCTCCAGCCTCTCCTTCTCCAGCTCCAGCCTTTCCTCCTCCAGCTCCTGCTTTTCCACAACCAGCTCCGGCTTTCCCTCAAGCAGGCGGGCCGGCATGCGCAAATCCAGCGCCCCAACCGGCTCCCATGGGTCCGCCTTTCAATCCAGGCGCAGAGTCTGGAACCCCCAATGGCAATGGCCTGGGAAACGGATTGGGGGGATCACCACCTTGCCCTCCTGGCCCGGACTTCGGAAACGGCAACGGAAATGGGAATGGTAACGGCTGGCCGGCTCCAGGTTTGGGGTCAGGTAGCGGTGCAGCTAGACCCAGTCCATGTCCGGCTCCAAATTTGATGGAGGGCCCGTTTGTTGAAACAGTCATTATCATGGGAACGCCAAGTCCCGAGGCAGTTGTCCCAACAACATGTCCTTCGCCCCCACCTCCGCCTCCGCCTCCGCCTCCACCACCTCCACCACCTATGCCGGCAGCCCCGCCCATGTCTCCGTGGCCCATGGCTCCGGCTCCATGGCCAGCATCTCCGCCGCCCCCACCCCCTCCTCCGCCGCCTCCTCCGCCACCGCCACCAATGTACGGCCCGCCACCTACTCCATGTGCATTCTACGAAGCGAAGGCCGCTGCAGAAGTTAGAGCACCTGAATTCGTCACGGTCACTGTCGCCGTTCCAGGAGGTAATCAGTACGACCAGACCCCTGCAGTCGTCGGCGGTTACGGCAGCCCAGGATCGGCCCCAGGTAGCGGGGGCGCCGGAGCCGCACCCGGAAGTGGCGGTGCAGCAGCTCCCCTGCCAAACATTCCACCAGCTCCCTGGAGTCCTCTCCCGGCACAGGTTACCGCATCCCTGTCACACAGACGCGGACCGTCCTTTGCGCTTCTCACCATATCAACCCTCGGTGCTGCTCTTGTACAGGCTGCCCTGCTTTACACCTAGGAATCAATACTCTTGAGTCTTGTGTGCGGCAATTTTCTGGTCCCGAAGTATTATGTTACAGCAAGCTATTAGAACGGAAACAGGATGCATATCAGTAACTACGGCGGTTCTCGAGACATATATTGGGAGGAGTGGTTGTGCTGGTATTGACATGATATCGAACAGAGGACTATTGTATTGATGAGGGCTGACCTCGGTCTCGTACCCCGCTTGTGAATTCTCTTGGGAAGGCATAAAGGGGTGGCGAGTAAATAACTTAGATAGACAATTAGAACGGCTGTGGTCCAGCTTGGGAGTGCTCATCGCTTCTGCTGTTGTGATGGTCGTATTCCATCTTGATCTGGTGTCTCTTCCCGTGCATGGCCTCTACTCGTTCTTCTCGCCAGCTGGTTAGTAGGCTGAGCAGGGCAGCTTCGGAGGCGCCTTGGGCCACCAAAAGTGTGCCTTGTCGGGGGCTATAATCTGCACTGCAATTTTTAGCTGAGGAGGGCCTTCGAATTTTTAGCCCTTTGCTCTCCTCTTTTGACCTACCTGAAGGCAGTCAAGCTTGCACTGTGATATTTAGCTCGAAAGGAACCTCGTAAACCAGAAAACTCGTCCAACTGCGGCCGCTCTTGCACTGCAAATTTTAGCCCCAAGGAGGCCAAGTTGCGACATGTGAATTGGTTGAAACATGATCAAACACTGGACGAGGAGCTTTGGAGATGGAGTAGCGCCGCAGACGAGGTCATGACGAGCCGAATATACGAACAAGCCGAGTGAATGCACGAAAGTTCAAGTCAAACGCAGTTCAAGCATGGCAAGATCAGGAGATAGAAGTTATATGGCTATAGGCACTATAACTATAATGGCCAACATCCAGTTATTGCCGGTAGGTAAGATTCCTTGCGAAAGCGGCCCAAAGCTACGGATATGACCACCGACAAAGAAACAATGTTTGTAAGGGTGTAATTATATCTGTCCTGAGCAATCCAAAGTTAGCCAAAATGTTGCGCGCCATATCAGATACAGCTAGACCAATATTTGTATGGACGGGTCGTTCAGAATATGTAAGAATGGACTATCACTTTGCCACCAGATATAGCAGCCCCGGCGAGGGCGCCACCTGATGGCTATCAATCGCAAATTACGCTCATCATGACAACCTGAGCCACGAAACTTGTGGTTGGTGGGGGAGGGGAGTGTTGTGTTTTTTGTCAAGAGGATGCATACCTGATGAATTTCTGCCGGATTTCCCCCGGGGACGAAGACTGGCTGGCTGGCTGGCGGTCTTCCTCCCGAGAAAATCCGGGTGCGGTGGTCGTGGTGACTACCACGCGCGCACACACAAACACAACGCACGCCTGCGTGCGTTGTGTGGGTGAAGAAAAACCCCGAGGCCTTGCACGAATCGCTTACTATCGCTTCTCTCTCCCCCTTCTCTGCTCGTGCAAGAATGAGTTCCGGAGAGGGGGAGAGAGAGGCGTGATAGTGTTCGTTGCTGAAGAGGTTTGGAATTCGAGGAGGAAGAAAAAAATTGAGCAGAGGTTAAATATCTCAAATTTTTTGAAGGCCCGCTTACTTAAGCTCCTTCACCCGTCAAAGTCAAGGCTTCTTTTTGCTGGTGGAGTGGTGGGGGGATAATTGTGGGCCAAGAGGTGGGTTGGGGGACAGCACTTCCAGGCTGTCTCTGGCAGTTGGTGATTGGGGCTGTCGGACCGTTGGGCAGCCAGGTAGGTGGGTGAGTGGGCAGACTTGCTGGACCTCGTTCCATTCCTTCTCTCAGTTCACCGCACAGCAAGCAACCCCCCTGCCAAGGACAGCATGGTGCAAAATGCATGCATTGCCGATGCGGCAGCCTTGTTGATGGCGAAGCGCGAGATATAACTTGCTATTACCCACATGCTTCATTTTGCTTTCTCTTGACTTGACGATCCTCGGACCAAGTCGCCCCATTTTGTCTTGTTTTGGCGATACTGGCCGGACGCTTCAACCGGACAGATCTCGGTTTATGTGTGGTCAAATAGCACCAGTGTGATACCGAGCGTAGATATTGACCTTCATGTAGTATTAGGCCAGCTGGGTGCCGTGTCGCTGCGACGACGGTGATGAGGCGCTGGAGCGACGATCGCCATCGTTTCGGGTAGCGATATCAAGAGAGACAGGGCAGTATCAGACCATGGGGCGGGCGGGCTCATTTTTGGTCAGGCCAACCAACGATAAACTGCCGTCTACGGCCGTACGGCCGTGGTTGGCTGTTCCCAGCGAGCGGCGCGGTTGTTGGACTATTTGTTGGGCGCAGACATGTTGTAGCCAGTAGCTCTGTCCAGCAGGAGACGTTGAGGCCCAGAGTAGAGAGCCGAGTAGCGATCATGTAGCTCATGTGCCGCGTGCTGTGCGACTGTTGGCTTTCTCGGGTGGCCAAGTCGAGTCAGGCTACATACCGTCGCCCTGAAGCTTGCTGCTGCTGCCAGTGTGAAAGAGACAGACACAAGACAAAGAGGAAGGAGAGAAAGAAACGAGATGTGTTGCACAAGCAGCACGTCGAGATGCGTCCCATGCGGTGCGACATGTCGGCAGAGCAAGCCTCACACACAGCCTCGCGACGGATACAGACGCCTAATTATGGTGGAATAAGTAGATAGTGGAATAGGTAGGTACTGGAATAAGTAGGTAGTGGGATAAGTATAGGCCGAGGTGAGAGATGCCTAGATGGGCCGCCGTGATCAACCAACCCTGGGTGGTCGACGAAGATGCGCGTGCCCATGCCACAGATCCTCGGTTGGCTGTGGTTATGGCTGTTCACCGCCGCCGCTGGCCATGCTGCCCTAGGTTGGGCACTGTAGGATCTGGCGTGATCTCTGTTTCCCCCCCCCCCTCAGGGCACCAAGGATATGAGGCTGTTCGCCGGCTGTGGCAGCCGGTTTTCTAGGTCGTTCGTTGCACAAGGCATTGTCACGCGTGGTGTGTGTTACCTGCCACAGTCTGGGGTGCCTGTCCATTGAGAGGGCGCATTGACAGCTACGCTGGCGAGATACTACCTATCCGTGTTTTGGCGGGCATGGACGTAGGGAACTAATAAATAAACAACAAGGCTGGAGTCACTCTCGCATGATTATCTTTTTACTCTCCCACTCTCCTAGGTAGGTACATGGGGCCGGGACTGCACGAGTTCGATTCCGGTCGTCCACGTCTCTCTTTTCTCTATTTATCCCCCCACGTGCACACAACCCCCATCACGAAACGAGAGAGAAGGAAAAAGGAAAAGGGGTCTTGGTTCAATATGGGGAAACCAGGGGAGTGACGTTACACACACACACACACACATATGGTACACCTTGGGGGCCGCCGGGGATCTCTGGCGGAGGCAGTAGGCATTCCGTTCCCCAGGCCATGGTCATCCTCCTTCGCCTCTAAATTTCTCAAGAGCGAGCCTGTTCTGTGAAGGAAGGAAGAAGGAATAATAACGGAAGCGACGCGGTTGCTTGTGCTGACAACATTGGTTTGTTAGTCCTAGACGGACTAACTTCGGCCCTGTCTGTCTGTCTGTCTGTGAGTCAAGAAAAACAAAAAGAAGCAAAAAATACCAAGACAATCCCATAGAGAGAAAAAAAATGCGAGGCCTAGAATGCGAGTTCAAAAAAAAGAAAAAGAAAGAAAAAGTATCACACACTCAACCCGCTTTGACTTTCTTTTAACCAACCTGATAACCAGTCAAACCCCCCCCCCCCCCCCCCCCCCCCACACCCTGCCACCAACAACAGGGAAAGGGCAGTTTCAGCCGGTTGCACAAGCACACGCATATACGCGCACATACGCGCACATGCACTCACTCACATCAAGCTTTGCCACAGAGGTGCGTTCTCGGTGAAACTGCCTTGTGTGCCTCCTTTTGGGTTCTATGCTATGCTGTTCTAGGCGCATCCCGCATGAGGCCAAGATGTCCAGCGTGGCGGGGGGAGAGGGGTTTCCCGCTGGGAGAGAATAGGTACGTATAGAAGGATGCCGAGTCCTTGTGTAACCAAACTGTCGGGACCGCATCCGCGAGCCGGGGACAGCCAACCACACACACACACACACACACACACACACGCACACACACACGCACGCACATACTGGCGGCTGCTGCTGCTGATAAGGCGGCGTACCATGCTGTGTGATCCCGCAGACTTGCCCCGTGCCATCCAAAACTGGACATGCCCATTACGGATTCAACAGATGCAGCCTCATCCACGTGGCCAGCACTAGTCCCGGTCTTCTGGCGTCTACGGCTTACACACTGTCACACACACACAAAGAGAGCTCTGTGTAACCATGCCCCAAGAAGCTGCGCGGCTAGATTCCTTGGCTTATGGGAGAGTTGGCTTACGGTAATTCATTATATTTGCATACCCCTTGGAGACCCTTCCCCAAACCTAAAAGTCAAAGCAACGCCGTACCATTTCGTTTGAACCCGCTTTCACCGAGTCCTTGTCGCCCCAAACTTTTCCACCAGAATTAAAATGAAATTAAAAAGTGAATTTTGTCCAACATGCAATACAATGCTTCCCCGTCAGTTTTCGTTCCTAGACCGATCTTTTGAAAGAAGAGAAAGAAGGCCGGATCGAGATCACCTCTGCGGCTCTCACACATCCGGCGTTGCGTGTGATTTGGTGTTTGGTTTACTGGCCTGTGTTCTGGTGTGTGTTTGGTGCCGAAAGCATGCTGTCCCACAATGCCCGCAAGCGCGGCCTCGTATCACCCAAACTTCTTGGCCATTGCTGGCGCAAGTTGGACAGCGGACACCGGGCAGCTGTTGGATCAGGCGTGTTAGGTCAGCTTGCACATGACATGGCCGTGATGCATGACAGCGGCACTGTCTTGCGGACCCCTCTCAATGACACCGGATCCGAGCGGTGGGGCCACAGTCCGACAAACACATGGGGCCTGGATGGAACCGGCTTACCATTTTGGATATGTAGAGTGAGATGAGCCGATCTCGTCAAGGTCCCGGTTGCTGGGCTGGGCTAGGTACGTCTGATGTCCGCCTTTCAAGAGAGCCGTTTAAACGTGAGGCTTCAATGGCTCTGACTTTGGGCGCGAAGTGGGCAGACTGGTGGCCGAAGACGACGAGGAAGTGTGGTGGTCGAGATGAGAATGGAGACTGGGGAAGGACTGTGCTGACAGATCCGGGCGGGCTGATGAACCGAGTAGCAAGAGGCGAGGTTGAGGTTGAGGAAAGCGAGCGAGGCTGCTTGATCATTTATACTCGACCGAGAAGCTCGCGAGGAGGTACGAATGACGCCGTTACCTCTGTCCTATAGACTCACGGACACAAGCACCAGAGGGCGAGGACGAACGAAATGCCTTAGTCCGTGTCTTAGGGCGAGATTGGCCATCGGAGAGAGAGAGGGAGAAGGGAGCGGGAAGCGGGAAGCAGCAACGCTCGTTGAAGGTCCTGCACCCAAGGAGATAATATCATGGGCTGGCCGGGGTCTGATCAGCGGCGTGTTCCCGGTTGTGAGGTCGACACTAGACGGGCACTTGCAGAGCAGAGGGACAGGCCTGTGTGTGAGACGATGCATTCCGCGCTCCGGGAGATTCGGACTGGGCTGCCACGCTGCCAATCTTCCTTCCTGGGGCCGGTGGCCTGGGCAAACGACCACGAGCATCGTGGCCTGGGCGTGCCTCCTAGACCCGGGCCCTAGGTTTAGGTAGCGTGTGCGCGCTAGCTTGGCGAGTTACGAGATAGATAGACAGGTCGAGACGACAAAAGGCGTCAGATGTCAGATAGCAGCCCCGCAAAGCGAGACCGAGAGGGGAAACACTCATCTCCAGCCATGGGGCGGCTCCCCATCACTGTCACTCTCTAGTCACTTGTCCTTGCTCTCCCCTCGCCTTCAATCGGCCTACGCCCGTTTGGTGCTGAGATGACGTTCCTAGAGTCACAGGGAGCCTCGATTGGTTGCGCGCAGCAATTCGGGATGGGTGTTGGGACAGGGTTCAGACGGGAGAAGGGGGAAAAACGCAGAAAGAAAAGCCTGGTAAGCGAGTGTTGGCTTGTCGAACCCGGCCCATAGCAGTGGGATTTAACCCATGAAGTCCGCGGTGGCTCTAAGGAGTTAAAGGACGCTTCACCACGCTGTCGACGCACTACCCAGTAGCTGCATGATTTAGCTCGGCTTGCAGCTCGCTGCTGCTGAATGCGTCGTGCATGCTCCCCACAACCACCTCAAACTTTCCAGGTTGGACATTTGCGGACTGGTGCCTGCCTTTTTCAGGTAGCCCGGGCATCGTGACCGCCATCGAAGCGCTGAAGGTGCTCAGAAAGCGCCTGCCGTTTCCGTTGTTCAGGGCTCTCAGTTTTCAGGTTGTCAGCCTTGTCTCTGTCCGGGATGTGGGTGGCCGACCAAGACGCCGAATTCCGGCCTCTGGGCTTCAAACCAACGGCATCCTTGGACGTCAAAAATCATATTTATACTGTGTTAGACGTGGCAAAGTACGGCACCGTCCATCGTTTGCAAGAACCCCACTGTCCGAGTTCCCAAGTAGCTCTTTCTTCGTTGCCCAGTTAAAATACATCAGCGGCACCAGTGTAAAAGCTCGCCGCGTGTCGATGGGGTTCAGGGATCGACAGTCGCCAATCTCAAAGGAGCGCTGTGCATCATAGGCCGTCCCCAATCTGTCCCACATCTGCTCCCCCCTGGCTGGTGACCCGAGCCAGCCAACGGGAGAAGTCAAACGAATCCCAGCCACGGATGACCAGCTTCAACATGTTACCTCAGCTTGGGGATCTGCGCCATGGAAGATAGTATCAACAGGTCCCCCGATCCAGGAACCCAATAGCGTGTAGTATCATATAGAGTTCCGTGCTCTGCAAGGTTGCAGGTGGCCCCTTCTGTACGACTGCTTCAAGTGCTAGTGTCAGGAATGTAAGTGCGTACTCGTATGCCCAAAATATTGCACCATGTGTGGAGACTCGTGCCTGCGGCCGAAACAGGCTGCTGCTTCCTTGCATCACCGCGCAGCCTGTCACTGCACTAGTCGTCGAACTACAGCTGTCGAGAAGATGGCGGGCGCATAAGTACTTAAGGTATAGATACTCAGTAGACCGCCAACTGCCAAGCAATGACCAGGCATCAATTATTGCCCCTCGGAAGCCGTCCTTGGGCTTTTGTCACACTCAGACTTCTCTTTCGTCGAAATCCGAATGTGTCGGGCACGACACGCGTGCGTGCGTGCTCTCCGTGACAGGGTCGCCCAGCTCGCACCTGCCCCTCACGTTGCCTGTGTTAGTTTGTGGCCGTCTAACACCGCCATTCTTTGTTTCCTTTCGAAATCCAACCAAATTCTACGTCCTACTTATTGGGTGGGTGGGGATTGGCGCGTTCCCGGCCGAATCCCCTACCTACATATAGGACAAACACCAAAAGACTGCCATTCCCGTCATTGCATGCTGTTGTAATCTAGATTCTCACGGGTGCGGCCCTCCCCCGCCAACAATCCCGGGGATCCGAGCTAAGACTGTGTCGCCGTCGGCGAGTCGACATGGTTCGGGCATAAGCTGAAAAGTTCGAGCTTATCTTAAAACGGGGTTGTTAGCAGAGTGAGTCTTGGCCTCGTGAAAACTTGCGTCCCATGTAACTAGGCATAGAAGTTCGGTCGGTTGCTGACTCGCTTGGTAATATTATGGAATATCACAGATGAACTTTATGATCCAGCAACTATTTCAAATCTACGCCGGCACTATCGGGATCTGGCCAGGAGAGACCTTGACCGACTTGTCAAAGATAAAACTGAGGCAAGGAGAGAGGGCAAAACGAATATGCGCCAAGTCCGCCAAACGCTCGTAAACGACTCATCACAAAAACATACCATGACAACAGACCCAACTACTCCTCACCGCGATGTCCGGGAAAACGCCCCTATCTTTCTCAGCAGGCGGCGTTTGCATTCACTCGACTTCCCTTGTCCTTCTTTTCCCTCCCTTGCGCAGCCAACCGCCCAAGGCAGGTGAGCGAGCGAGTGCGTAGTAGAAGAAAGTGGATTCTTCGTTCATGTCTCTCTCTGTATCTTCCCGTTGCGTTCGCCGTTGCGTTGCGCGCGGCCCACTCATCAACAGCAAAAGAACAATGCCCTTTACTATATGCCCTTTGTTTGTCAAAGAGGTCGGTCCCCTACACCCCTCTCTTCACCAAAGAAGAAGGAATACAAACGCCACGAGATGCGGCGGGCGGAAAATGTGGCAGATCTTATCAGAAAGATTTTAGGTTCCTCCATGCGGTGTTGTTGTCTACTCCTGACATTTTATGACCTGGGGAAGGAAGCAAAGTCGACAAACGAAGCACGACAGTAACAGATGACCTGAGTAGGGGGAAGAAGAAAAAAATAGAGTGAGGGAGATGAAGGAGGGGAGCTACCTATTTCCTTGCCATTCTCCTCCTACCAACGCCGCATATATTTCCCTTCCTCTCCCTCATTACTCCCGCCATGTACCGGTCTAGAACTGGCTCTAGAACTCAAATCCTCTACTTCCGTCACACACACACGCGCGCGTACATGGACGAGAAGAAAAAAGCAGCGGGTGTTACCTCATTAACTGTTGCTAGTGTACACCACTCAGCTCACACTACGGGGTATCGAGAGAGAGGTAGAGACAGAAAAGAAGGAGGAGAAACAACAAGGCGTGGAAAGGGTCTAGAAAGAAAGAAGGTAGGGGGGGCGGCAACAGGCAGGCAGGCAACCTCACAGCACAGCACAGTACGGTGTATTGTAGACCGATAGAGGATTTGACGGGATCGGACACGGATGCATTTTCGGCGGGGGGAACCGGAACCAGACTGTCGGGAACGAATCACAGCTAATCATTCATTCTCACAGTGGGTTGCGTTGGTGACACACCCAACTCCCTCCCGCCGCTTCAACGCAACTCACACACCGCCGCCTGTTTGTCCCCACGTTATGTCCCCTAGGTAAGTACTTTACTTACGCATCTCTCTCTTCGCCTAGAAACAATGCAAGATGGGGCACAATAAGGTTCCGAATTGTAGTAGTAGTCCTGCTGCACGTTCCCCTCAGTGCACACACACTTCTAAACGGGCTGCGCTGTCGTTGGCCGCCGACTGATAATGAAGACTGTTGTTTGCTTTGCCTAGCCATTTCATAACAAGGAACTGTAGCGGCAAATTTCGTTTTTGATTAATGTAACCTCCAATTTGTTTGGGTATCTCTGCTCAAGTACGAGAAAAACAAGCCAGAAAGACTTTGCCCTGGGAGTCAGAAAATGCTCCGACCGGAAACGCCAAAACCGAAATACCCAGCTAGCTAACCAAGAAGATAAATGTTAAAAAAAAACGCTTATATCCACTGCAGCCCGAATGCTTGCTTGCCTGCCATATGTTCAAGGCCGAACCCAATGATATGTACCGGTATATGCTAATAATGCCCCCATGTGTGCGCCAGGACGCTAATAGTCTAGAAGAAGAGAGAAACGCGGAAAGAATAAATGAGATAAAAGATCAACGGCAGTAAAAAATATTACGGCCGCATGATTCGGGTTTTTGGATCCGGCCAATGCAATATTCCGATCATCAGACCGGTGCAAAAAGCGCGATATCCGTTCATGACCAGAACGCCTTGTCGATCTTGACAAAGAGCTGGCCGGGACTAGGGCGGCGAGTGTTCGGGTAGACGAGGTCGATGCACCTGTATCCCTGCTGGAGGCGATCAAGACGGATGCAGGCCCACGCAACCAATGGTTCACGAAAGTTGCTCGTGCTATCTTCAACCCTGAATCTGCACATTAGAGTTAGCAACTGCTGCAACATACTGGGAAATAGAGCGGTCTGTCACCGCTGTTCGGAGACGGGAGGAGACGGGAGAAGAGGGGAGGAGACGGGAGGAGACGGGAGGAGACGGGAGGAGACGGGAGGAGACGGGAAAACACAGAAGGAAAGCAACTGGGCGTTTGCGGAGAGCTGGGCAGGGATTTCGGCATCCAACAGCAAAACGGCGCGAGTTCTCGGGTCTTTGCTGCGTCGAACGATTCTGTCATCTCTTGCTTCCTGCCGCAGCTGGCACCCGCCAGACATGCAGGAGCCCGCCGCCGTCTCGTGATTTTCCCTTCCTGAAGGCTGACTGACGTAGGCACCCAGGTGCGTCGAGAAGCAGGTCTAGAAATCGTCTAGAAGACAACATGGAAAGGCACACGGCAGCTTGCATCGGCCGATAAGGCGAAGCGACTTGCTTTCGTGGCGCTCAGAGCATTGGGGAGGGATTTGAGCTAAACAAAAAAGAAGGAAAAGAATTAGCGCCTACCTGACAAAGCTGAGTTCCGGAACAATGTTTTCGACATTGAGGAACTCGCAGGGAGAGGCACCGAAGCCCCAATCCGGGTTGTCTGTTTCGCGGGCAGAAGACGTCCACACATAACCAATCGGCTTGGTCGGCTTCTCGGCATGTAGTTCGACCTTTACAAGGGGGCGGAATTTCTTGTCACCTCCTACACCGACGCCACTCTGCTTCCGATCTTCGGGTAGTGGAATAAACTGGCCCGCCAGCACCGTGATCCGCAAATTCATGGTCTGTTGCGGCATCGAGTCGACACTGAGCGGATCGTCGCTGAGGTATCCGGCCGGCTTAAGCACCCATCCATTCGTATTGGCAAACATGGCATCATTGACCATCATGCCCTCGTCAGTCTTCTGCCAGTTCATGGCCACCATCTGCACACCTCTCCGCCAATGAAAGCTCGGGTCGGGATTGCTGCTGTCGACACGTAGACCCTTGGGGTAAATCCGCATGAAGAATTGCCGGTTATGATCGATGAGCTTCCGCAGCCTCGTGGCGTCCTGGGATAGGGCAAAAAATTTGTCCTCGCTCAAGCTGAAGATGTGGCTCGGGGTCCGCGACGTCAGAGACTTCATGTCGTCAAAATGCTCACTATGAGTATAGATGGCCAAAGCAGCGAGCGCATCGCAGATGGGCGGCTTGGAGTTAATAGACGAGGTGACATGCAGAGACCGCCCTCGGTCGACCTCGCCCTCCACGGTGCTCTCATGTATCCGCTTCACCTTGATTAGAATCTTCCTAGACAGCTCTTCCAGACGCGGTTGCCGCTCGTGAGGATTGCAGAACTCAAAGGGCGTATCGAGAAGTAGCCCGTCCCATTCTTCTTTCATTATCTGCACCATCATCTCCTGCTGCTCACGGTCGGCGCCAACCTCGAGGCTGACAATGATAGGCAAAGGGTTAGTTTCGAAGGCGCTCTGTCGGATGGCCTTGCAGACTTCCCGGAATCCAACAGTTGATGTCATGGTTCCGTGATGGTGCACGATGGGCTCTCCTCTGCGATTGGACACAGACGAGTCCCTAGAGCGCACAATCCGCTTGTCCGCCTCGGCCGTGTCGAGACCAAGACCAAGACCAAGACCAAGACCAACCTGGGTGGACTCGGTTGTTGCACTCGAGCCAGTTGTTGCACACGAACCGGTTGTTGCACCCGAATCGGTTGTTGTAATGGTTTCGGTTGTTGCGCTGGTCTCGGCAGTTGCACCAGACTCAGCTGATGGCAGAGAAGGCTGGTTCACACTAGGGGAACGGCTGTGAAGGCTCACTTTGGCGGACATAGCCTGCTTGACTGATTCAAACGTCTCAGCAGCAGCCCGCGGGAGAGACGCGGTCGAGAGATGGCGCCGGTGGTCCGGGAGAGGAGATTTGGAAGGCAAGCGAGAAGTCGGGCCATTCCAGACGTCAATCTCAATACAACGACACCCATTTTTTAGAACCTGTGGCCGAGAATTAGAAGTCATGTACAGAGAGGTGGGCGCTGGGTGGGGGGGAGGGCACTTACGGCACGGTATGCATCGGCAGAGCTCTTGGACGCAAGCTGGTTTCCCTCCAAGTAAGTATTGTGGCTGCTGCTGATAAAGTAGTTGCTGATGGCTCGGTTTTTGGGGTTTTCGTCGTCTCGTATCCTCCGCACGGCGCTCCATGCCTCGTCCCTGCTGCTCCAGACTTTGAAGAACTCTTTGAAAGTGAGCGTCTCGAATTCCGGCAGTTCGACAGTCGTCACACCCTGAGTCCGTTTTAAAAATGTGATGAAGTTGGCGCGGGATAATGCCCTGTCGCCGTCACAGGCCAAGTCGTAGGCCCGCTCCACATGCCTCCTGACCGACTCGTGGCTGGGCATGTAAGTCTTTAATAACCCGTCCAGTGTGCTGTCGCCGCGCACACTCGGCCTCATGTGTCCTGCAACCGCGGTTCCCAGAAAAGCGACATTCATCATGGCCGACCTCGGGTGGTTTGGGGAGCCCTTTCGAAAGGTCGTCATCCTACGCATGAAGTTGGACTTTGGCTTCTTGTGGGACTTGTCCCTTCGGAGTTGCTGTGGCGCAGGAGGAGTGTTAGAAAGCAAAGTCAAAAGCAGAAGAGAACGAGAAAGAGCCATTGAGTCTTCAAAACGGCAGCAACAGCAAGAAACAAACGGCACTGGGAGGACGCCCGGCCAGAAGCAGGGGCTTTTCTGGGCAGGCGCGTTTGGCAAAACGTACGGATGGAAGGCACATCATGATGGCGGGGCAGGCCAATTGGCCGCGAGAGCCTTGTCGTTCCGCGACCACCAGAACCCAGCTGCTTCCGAAGCCTTGTTGCACTCAGCCTATCGAGACATGTGATGTTGTCGACGGCGAGATAGGTGTGCAAGAGTAAGTGATAAACGCAACGGATGCGATGTAAGTATTTAAAAACCGAAAGGCAAAACGAAATCAGAAAGAAGTGGAAGTTGGAGGGGTGGCGGCACAGATATGGTCTTCCAGCTTCAGCCCAGTTGGACCTCTTTCTCTTTTGGTCGTCCAGAGCCTCGCCCCCCCCGCGCCCGCGCCCGTGGTTGGTGTCGCGCTGGGGCTGGCTCCCGTCCAATGGAAAATGCAACACACGACTTGAGGTGCCCCACCCAATGTCCGCGTTTGGCCTCGGTGGCCCAGGGATGTGGTTCAGGAACTACAACGCCGTTCTGACCAAAACTCCCCTCTAGTCTGTCACCAACGGCTTCCACGGAGAAGCACTGCTTTGCGGTTAAGTTGCGGATGGGTTCAGCTTGTCGCTCCTCCCGCCTCTTGTATGGAGAACCGTACCTTAAAACGACGCAGTCATCGGGCAGCAGGTCGCCCCAAAATTATTGAGTCTTCTTCACTCCGCTGTATGCCGTACAGGGCTGTGCTTGTCGGTGAAGACGGAGGGCCCCCGTGTGACAGCGGGCCGTCTCGCTTCTCCAACTTTGAATTTGGGGCTGCCCGGCCCTGGCAGTTTCCAGCTGGGCCCAAAATGCTGGAAGGTCCCGTCTTCGATTTTGCCAAGGCGAATGGGATGCCCCCTGGCCCATCAGCCTTACCAATTGCTCAAGCACTCACCAGTGGTCGGGTGTCAGCAAGCCACAAGAACAAGTGCCCAAGCGGAAGCACCCAAGCATGGACCTCCTCACCTCCAGCTTCCTCAACTCGGCCGCACCGACAGATACGTAAGGCTAATGCAGCACGGGTGGCTGTGCTGTGCCCCAGTTGCCCAGCGAACAAATCGCTGCCTGGATCTTTTGGCCTCAATCCACTCCCGTCTGGTCTATACTATCGCCCAAGTTGCACTGCATCGAGTTGCTCACGTTTAAATTCTGCCGAATGCGACTGAGATGGCCGTTGTGCGTAGCTGAAGGGTGAGACTCGGGCCGCTATGTAACCTATCAGCCAAGTAATAACCATACAGATTGCGTGCTGGAAATCCTACGACACCCTAATAAGAGCCATTGTGTAAGTCCCTCCCCGGGTCGGGGACCGGACCTACGATCAGTCACGGGCACATTCCATAGGTTTGGGTCACGGAAACACACAACAGCGAAATCCTTCCTTACCTGGCCCGACTGTATTCTAGCGCAGCTCTTGGAATGATCATACCTTGGTTCATCTCGCGTCGGTAGGACGGAAAGCTGTTGCTCCTCACGCTTTCCGCCAAATCGGAGAGCCAATCACTCTGCATGCATCACATAAGGTATCCATTGGGAAAACCCAGGGCCGCCGCTGCTTCACTGCAGTTCGCGGGTAAAATTCATTGCACCCAAGATAGCCGGCCCCAAGAGCAGCGCGCACAGCCCCAAAAACGAGGCACAGCAAATCGACTTGTAGCAATCTGTATCACTCCGGCGAGACGACTCATTGACAACGCATCCCATTGGAAGCCAGACATATTCGTCAATCAATCCTCTCTCAACATGGAAAGTGTCCCACGGGCGTGTTATCCCGAATTGGGTGACGATTCCGGCCCTCGATGTCATTCTCGTTTTGCTCGCCGATTGCCAATTACTAACCGTTCGGAATATACCAATTCGAACACTTGCTGGATCAAGCAAGACTAGAAAGAGATTCCGTCTGCACATACGCACTTCGTACACTTACGCCGTATGCACAACCTCAGAGAGAGGAAGGGGTTTGAGGGGCAATCCCCCACCGCCACCGCTCTTGAGGCAACTTGCAGAAAGCCATCAATAAGCCACCACCGTCACGCACCTCCGCAGTACCACACACTCGAATTCCCATGGCCATTAACAAATCATACTCCTTTTTGTTCCGTTTCTGCACGAATCAATTCCATTCTCCCCTCTCTCGCCGACACGTGAAGCACATCCAAGGGCGTGGAAGATACCCCAGGACCGGTCTGGATACACGCCACATCAGACCCCCAACAAACAAGCTTAAGCTGCTGATGTGATCCCCTCCCCTCTCTTGGCACCCTGGTGTGGGAGCGGAGAGTCTCCCGTCTCTTTCCCTGTAACGGGCCGGAGCCAGGGCTGGTCCAGGTAAGGTCAGGCCATGTCAGCACTGGCGGTGCGGTGCGGGCAAGGCTTGCCGCTGGCGGCTGCTACGCTACGTTTACGTTTCTTATTAGTAACTCAGGGTTGCAATGCGCCCTCTCCTCTGCAGTAGAAACCAAGGCAGGAATCTGATCCTTCGCCAGCTTTTGTTTGGCAAACAAAGCAACATTTTTCTCAGGCCTGCCGGCCAGCGGCCAGCGGCCAGCAGCCTGTGCCGTGACCGTGCCGTTAACGGGTAAGAGTCCCGCGTATTGATTAGGGGGCGGGCTCCTTGTGGTCACAACGTTAGCAGCTGCAATAACAGCCCTCGAAGAAGTCTTGTTACACAAAAATCCACTACCAACAGTACCTGTGTATGTATAAACTAATGATGAGACGAAAAAGAGAGAGAAAGGGAAAAAGTTAGAAAGACATCGGCCTGACTGTATCTTGGAGCGTCATAACATCCATCGAGTCAAAGACAGGGTATAGCAGCAGCTGAGTGGGGGGGGGGGAGTTGCCCGACAGTAAGGCACTGTACGGACCAAGCAGCGTAATACTGTAGCAAAACATACTAGCACGAGAAACACCCCTCGGCAGACCAAAGACGAAACTCGAGAGACAGACAGACGGACAGACAGCTTTGCCTGTCTAGCATTAATAAGTGCCAAGAGCAAGCAAGCAGAACACCGCCTCCCCCAACTTTGTCGTAATATCATCAAAACCACCGCCAAAATGTCAGCCAAAAAGAAAACACATTTGTAATCCATCCTCGCTACACCAAGATGGAAACTTATCCCACCTTAGAACAGGTCCGCGGCGACGGACTTGAATCCCCGTTCATCATCCCATCAAGCTAGACTTACGCTTTTTATAGAAATGTCTAAGGGCTTGTGACAATTTTTCCGAGGCGATTCACGGATCATGCCTTGGGAAACTGACTCATCGGCAGTCGATTCCAAGATCACAAAAATAGAAAGCAAAGAAGAAAAAGAAAAAAAAAACGTACAACACCTAGGATTCCCAAAGCTACATCCTAAAATCAATCCAAAGCAGAAGGGTCTGAGCATGCCGAGATAATCTAATCCACGAGAGCCAGAAGGGGTTATTAGTTGGGTCAATTAGATCCTGGGGATCTAATTAATCCAGCAGACCCGGACGCTCATTGGCCAGCTAATAGTCTACCTCATATAGTTACGCTCTAGTGCTGCCTCTGGGGATGAAGAGCTCTAGCTATCAAATGTATATACCTAGTTTCTAACGTAACGTTGGGCTGTCATTGGGATACTACTCCCGCAATCTGTGCACCTAAGGACTTATGCTTCAGTTTATTTGCAACCTACTCAAGGTACTGTACTAGCTCTGCAATACTCCAGGCTACCTCCACCCACCCACAAAATTCCTGCTCATATGTTCAGTTTCCGTAGAACCCTGTGTTCCAGATTGTAACTACCGGTACCCAAGGTAATTAGCGCTTGCGAGGCTCCTTCGTGATCTCGCTCCATGAGCCCTTGTAGTCGAACGCCAAGACACCCAGAGCCTCGCCACCGTCCCAAGACCGGGCCGTCAAATCGCCATTGCTCGAGACCGAGGCATAGGCATCCCCCTTGGTAGAGGCGATCCTGGTGGTTGTCATCTCTCCGCTTGAGCCCTATAATTATCGTCGAGAGAGATACGATTTGTTAGTTGTCCTCTTCTTCGTCGTTGTTGTTTTTTAACCGTATCTGGGCCCAAAGGGAAAGGGGGATGTAACGAACCTTAAAGGTGGTGGGGACCACTTGGTACGAGTTGCCCCTGATGCGTGAAAAGACCGAGCTTGTGAGGGTAGCTCCGGCGATGGCCAGCCCTGCAATCTCGAGTCCGCTCATGATGGAATAAAAGCTCGGCTGCTGTTTGTCTTGGCTGAAAAAAAGTTTGTTCGTGGAAAGGTGGTCAGGCGGGCTTGAGAAGGGAGGAAGGGAGTCCGGCCGAGGCTCTAGCATGCCAGCATAGGTGGGATTCTGCACCTTTTAAACTATCTACCCACGTTCTCTTGCTGCTCTTTCATTTCTACTTTGCCAATGCTTCCTATCGGAATTTCCCAAATTTGCCGTTCAAGGCAGCGAGATATGCTCGCTTCACTTTTAGCCCTATCTTGATCCTGCCCAGTCCTTATTAAGGTAGAGGCCAATGACAACCGACCCAGAGACACCACTCCATGATGAAAACTATTGCACGAAATAGTGGCGTATTTTGCACTTTTGGATGTATGCTTTCTATTGGATATGCCGCCGTGCAGGGGAACCGGCACGGCGGCGGTCGAGCGCAAGATGGGGCGTGTCGGTGCAGGCCGGCTCCAGCCGGGCGTCGGTGTTCAGGAACGGAAACGAGACGGTTGTCAACTTCACCGGCAAGAGGAGGGCCGGGGTGACTCGCGGGGGGGGCAGATCTGGGCCAGGGTCAGAGACAACGTGGCCGTTGTGCAGTTCTCTGACGGCGAAGGAGGCGATTCCTCAGATGGGGAATAATTGTTGTTGTCAGAAACACTACATTCACTTAATTTAGGAGGAAAATTAAGGGTTGCAAAAAAGCGTGATTGTATTTGCTTGCTCTGTTGGTCTCTGGCTTTGCCAGAAACCCTGGTTTTGTATTGATTATGTTTGGTTGCTGATCAGGGGTTCATCAGTGGCCGGATGACAAGGGGGTTGTTCACACCCCTATCCAATATATTCTAGTGTACTTTATGTACGTTTTTCTTGGCCTACCCACCTTATATAAGGTGGCCCCCTCTCTCTGATCAGGGCCCCGGCATCGCTCCTTAGCTTCTTTTCTAGCCAGCCTGTAGAAATCACGTCTTTTTACCATGAATTGAGATCCCCAGACCAGTGCACGCAGCAGTGCCTTTTTCTCTTAGTCACCGCTTCAGTGCCATCTCGTGGCGTTACGAAATGCATACATTGCAAAATGTTTGCGACAGCGAGAGCTACCAACAGGAGGGAGGCCTAACCCCCCTTAAATAGTCTGAGTCTTTGGTTCATGTAGGGGGCTCCGTGGGGTTCTGATGATCCGATGATAGGACATCCCAATCTTAAGCCAGGAGAACAGTCTTCAGTTTCGGGGAAACTTTTAACGAGAGCAATCGCTCATCTACAATTTGGCTTGTTTCCATCTATAATACAAGTACACGGCCTAAAGGATCAGTCAGATCCTTGGGCCAGTAACCCCATTTTTCCGTCAAACAAACAACTGCCGTCTTAAATCCATCCAAACTTTTCTTCAGGGTATATCCGGTTGATATCTTTGCCATCAAGTTAGTCCCCCTCCAGTAGAATCGAGAAATGCCCGTCAACAAGCCCTGTGTGTATCATCAACCCCAAAACAAAAGAAAACATGAGAGATTTTAAAAGAGTTCGTCGGTTTAGACAACTGGGGTCGGCTGTAAAAAGCCCTGCCGTGTGCCGGTTATGAACATGGGATGAAATGTTGCCCCAGATGGTAAATATACAGGCCCAGATGATCGTCGAGTATTAAGTCACCTGGGCCAAGATTATGTTCAATGAAATAATCACAGACAGCGCATGGTCCGTGTTGTCATGTTGGAAGTAAAATGTTGCAGCGCCAGAAATGTTGGATAAAGAAAAAGAAAGTCGTAAGAAATCAGTGACGCAAAAATTGTAAAATAAATGAAAGCGGTGCCCGTCCTGGACGTCGCGCAGAGAGGCTAGCCCCAGATCGGCACGTTTCGATATGCGGGGGAGTTATAACTGTGCAAGATTCGGTATGGCGGATTGGTATTGTGACCGCTGCGGTTTCCTACACTGTGCGTTCGGTGGTGACCTCGGGGCACGTGTGGTGGGTAGGGGCCATCTTGGATACGCTGTCCGACTATGGCATCAAACTGGTTGCTACTCCAGGGGTCAACCGCCGGCTTGGCAGGAGCCGTGTAGCCATTTGACATTGACGGGGGATGGCCTTTTTGGATACGCCTCTGTTGGTAGCTGTAACCATCGTAACTCGCACGATGCCGAAGCGGCGGCGGCTGGCCGTTTCGGGCCTCCCAAGCCTGCGCACTGTTAGGGCGTTGCATGCTAGCCCCACCCTGATTTTGGACTGAAGCAAGCGAGTTATGGCGACTAACCCCATTCAAAGAGGTCTGAGACGAACGGCGACTCAAGTCATGGTCAGTTTGCACATCCCAGTTGGGAGTTTTGCTTTGAGAAGGCTGGGCAGGCTGAGAGTGTCGAAAGGACATAATCCGCCGCGGGTCCATGGTAGGCGTGGAAGCCGAGTGTTTGAGACTGTTTGTCACCATTTCTCCTTGCTGAGAGGGATAACTGTGGATGCTGTCTCTGCTGGCCTTCTTCGCAAGCGGCTGTGTAGATGGGTAGCTTTGAAGGCTCTCCCGGCTAGACTGGCGGGTAAGGCTTGCTGTCGACGACTGCGACCGCAAGGGCGGGGGTACTCTGAGCGGCATCGATCTCCGGGTCATCATGCTAACCGGTGGAGACCTCCTCGCCTTGGTCTCCGCAGAAGCCACTGCTCTCGCGAGGAGCGGACTCGGAAGAGCGGAAACTGGGAGGTCTGGGTTCGAATACATAGTCGTCGGCGGGATCACAGCAGGCAATCTCGCATCCCAGCCACGCGCGGTACCTGCTGTAAGACTCATACTTCTCCTTGTCGGCGTTGGCGACAGGATAGTGACTCCGCCATCATCCACCTCGGTACGCGCTGCAGTGATATTGTCAACACTGCTCCCGCCTTCGCTGTCTGTTGTCGATTCTGCGGTATCGGGGACCGTGGAATCTGCTGTTGGCGTCTCCTTCACGATTTGACCCTCCCCCTTGAGCGACTGGTGGCCGACAGGAACCGGTTTCCTCGCCACTGGATTTATCATATGAGCCGCCACCTGTACAAAAGACGAGGGCGCTGATTGCAAGGTCTGCTTCCAAGAGTTTCCTTTGGTCTCGGGGGCATCTTCGTCGTCGACCTCGACAACTTTAGCAACAGTTGGGACTGCGGTTGGGACGGAATTGAGAGCCTCGACACTGGCGTCCATGCTTCCGACGCTGAAGATGGTTCTCAACGTGTCCATACTGGAACGAGGTTTCAAAGCGAGCCTCTTGGTTGTTGTGGGGAATAGCCCAATGCGCTCGCGAAGCTTATGCTCGACATCCTGGGGTATGGACGGAATGCCAATCTTCTCAACCACGTGCGTCGCGTGAACCGTAAGTGGTCCAGCGGCAGGGTGGCGAGCTCCGCTGAGAAACCTCTGCAACTTCCCGGGCCGGCGTGACCCACTCCCAATGCTCAAAGCTGAGCACGAGTTGTCAGATCTCACGGACGTTGCGCTTGTTGGGGTGAGAGGAGTGGTTTCGGGCGATTTGAGTCTGCCGGCGTCGTAAGGAGGACTGAGGATTGGGGATGGAACATGCTTCGCTGCCCTCAATGCGCCTGCCGGACTGAGATAGACCTCCGTGGTGCGGCTATGGTCAGAAAGACTCCTCGTCGGAACGAAACTCGCTTTTATCGGCGATGGCCTAGGCGAGGTCGAATGGAGGTCCTTGGGGGGGACGGGCGGGGGAGGGGGATCTCTCTGGGGTGCCGCTGGATACAAAACACCAGACGATACATCATGAAGCTGGCTTGGTAAGCTCGGTGTTTCCGAGCTTTTCTGACTTGACTGAGACGGCTGTTTCTCAAGTGATAATTCCAGGCCTTCTTGGAGGCCCTGGGTCTTCAGTTGGAATGATCGCAGCGAAACATTGGAACTATATCCCGAATCGGCCTTTGTAAGAGGCTTGTGGGCTGATTCTGTGGACGGGCTTTTCGTGGACACAGACACAAAGCCACTATCGGACCTCTCAACGGCAGTGTCGGTGGTACGGTCAGCCTGCCCGTGGGGCGGTTTCGCATTCGGATCCAGGCGAACATCGAGCACCTCCACAAATGAGTACTCTGGCTGAGCATCATCTTCGAACAGCTCATCATCAAGAGCGGTAGCCTTGGAGGTGGTCTGTAGCTGCGGGCTAAGAAGCGGCGAATCACTCAGAGAGAACGGGGTGAAGTCGATCTCGGCCAGAAACTCGAACGGCACGTCCGATGTGGTTACGGCAGGCTCCTGAGACAGTGAGCCTGAGACATTACGAGTAGTCTCAATGCTCAGAAATGAGGAAGCAATCGGGCTGAGTCGTGCAGCCCGCGGCTGCGGAGCCTCAATCCTCGGGAGGGGCGCTTCGGTCTGCTGCACAAGCGGCTGCACCGCCGCACGCGCCGTACCACCAAATTCTCCTGGCTGTGCTCCTCCAAAATAATCACCTCGTCCCTCAATGCCGTCCTGGCCCGGCTCTCCCCTTTTACGCGTCTTCTCGATCTCAGGGCTAGCAGCACCATTTGTTATCCGCAGAGACCCGAGCTTGAATGCCCCAATTGATTGATATTTGTCCTCACAGGGCGTTACTACCCGAGGGGTAGAATCCGGGTCATGGAGAGGGGGCGGCAGCGACACAACCCCACCCCGGTAAGATTCGAAAGACTGCTGCCTCGACAAGTTTGGCGTCGGCGGATGGCTGAAGCGGAAATTCGGCATCGACGCGACAGGGCTCTCGCGAGCCGAGTTCGAACGCGTCGCCACGCCCGGTGTCTGTATGACAGACCGCCGCCGAACCGGCATGTAAAGTGACAAGTCCGAGTTGACACGGCTGACTGGAGTGCTCGCCGGTTTTGCCGAGTTTGTCGGATTCGAGCTCTTCCATGTCGTCTCCGTGACCACGGTTCTGCTTTCAGACATGGTCGTCGCGAGCTCAAGAGCTGGTTCTTCGGCGAGGTTGAGGAGACGCTTGGCTTCGTAGGACGTCAAGTCGTAGTTCCACGAAGTACGTGATCTCGGCGGCACTGGCCAACTGCAAGGGGGGCGCTCGTTAGACAGATGCGGCCTTCGCAGGAGCGTCGAGGGGGGCTGCTTACCTCTCCGGGCCCGGTTGTCCATAGTACGCAACTGCGGATTCGTACGTCATGGAATTTGCCCTGCCCACCTTGTCTGCCACCCGCGAAACTGGCCCAAGGCTGCTGTTCCGCCGCTTGGGATCAGAGGTGGCCTGGGACGACTTTGAGCGAAACAAGCTCCTCCTCCTCCGCTCTTTGTCTTGGGGAAGCGGCACGATGACCGACGCGCTCCTCTCTATACCCTGTTCTGCATTGGCGGTTGTCTCGTCTGCGGACGTCACCGTCGTCGCTGTTGTTGGCGTAGAGGCTGGTGACGGGCTTGGAGGTGGTGGGTATGGGAGGTTGGAGCTCAGGCGGGCGTTCGAAAAGCGTCTCGAGCTACTTGAGAAGGCGTTGGGGCTCAACAGGCCTGCTGTCGCATGATTGCCCGTTTTCGGCTTCGATAGCCTGTGCGACAGCCTCCGAGGAGCCTCAATGGAGGACTGTGTGTTGCCCATGGTGCCGTGCTAGTCCTGGGACGGGTGCCAGCGGAGCGTCGACGGGAGGATGTTGCTATGCGGTTATAGGGGCTTCCATGCCGCAAACCCGACCCGTGGTCAACGACAGGCGACACACGGCTTCATGTACATGAGGAAGGGTGGGCAATCAAGTCAAGACACCGGGGCCGGCCAGCCTAGACTTTTGATGCCCGGCAGGTAGGTACACGTGTAGGGGGTAGCTTGGGTGTTCGGAGGGGGAGATCGGTCTGGAAAGATGGGATGGATGGAGTGCCAGGTGGGCAGATTCGGATTAGGAAATAGACGTGTTAGTTCCACTCGGTATGGGGAGGTATCAGGTCAGATCAGGAAACGAGACATCGGGGCTGGCAAGAGGCGGCAATTTGAATAGCAACAGGGACCAAAGGCTGCGAGGAAACGGGAAAAAACGAGCAAGAAATCAAGCAGCCTGGTCAAGACTTGGCTGGGCCTCTGGGAGCCATCCGTAACCCGCTTGGTCTGAGACGGCAAGGCGAGGCAGGAGTAAAGGAAGGCTAGAGCAAGAACTGAGGGAAGCAAAGCCAGCCAGTAGAGCATCGAGATTCCGGTGTGGAGGTCGGCTGCATCTCGATGACCAGAGCAGGCGCACCCCCAGCATCCCACTTTACCAGCTTTGTCCAGCTTTGCACGGCCCAGCTCGTCAAGGTATTTTTCGGTACATTGGTACATGCAACCTTCACTATACTAGTAAGTGCCCAGGCAGGCACGCAAGCTCCAGGTCCTGCGGGCCAACTTTGTTGGGGTGCCCTGCGGTGCGGGGGAACGTGCGCCAGCTCCGACACAGGGCAGGGCAGATCAAGAAGCAGGCTGAGGCAGCTTCTACACCATCAAAGCTACCCGCCCAGGCCAGGTATTCGTGGAAAAGAAGCCTAGGGAGCCCACGCTGGAGACGATCGCCGGCCGGGATCCCACCACCTTCCTACGCCGCGTTACAAAACCAATGCACCACGTACCCGACCCCCTCAGACGAACACATCGTCCTTTTCTTTGAGGGGCAAACACCCGACGGTGTAGAACTCCGGCCACACAGGCGGTTGGTTCAAGATTTGTTAGCTACCTTACTCCGCCCGATGTCTTGATTGGCTTTGGACGAAGGCTGGAGGGGTGCAGGCCGGGAGTGCACTCAGTGCAGACAGCTGCATCTCGAACACTCTGGGAAGGAATGAATACCTTACCCTACCTGATCTTCTACTGTATGGCCAGCAACTGATACATACCTGCCTGCCCGCCTCTCCTGCTGCAAGGCGGAGGTCGGGAAGCGGACAGTTGGCAGAGCGGCAGCTCTGAGACGCCGAGGAGCAGTGCAACCTGATCATTTCGTCCCTTCTACTTCCGCCTCGCGGCACAATGAAGGTTGACAAGGACCCCCGGCCACCATGGCATCCAAAGCCTGATTTCTAACCTAGACGATGATACTGATCCGAACAAAAGCTACCCAAGCCATCGATCATCGATGATGTGGACGTCTAATCTGACGGAATGTTTCCTGCCAAAAAGTGCGAAAACGAACACTGACTGCCCTGAAAGTCTGTTGCACTGGCCGCCTGGTCACCTGAGGTGGTCAAAGACTGGACGGGTGCACTTGGAATGGTATTCGATAGGGCCTTGTCTATCCAAGCCGACGACGACATGGTGATGCCAAAACGAAACTAAAGACGCGGCTGATCCGACGCCGCCATGAATGCAGGCAACGCATTCTGACAGTCACTGGAGTCGGAGCAGATGGCGGCGGCTGGCTGGCGTGAGCGGATCGGCAGCTGTTTCAGATGCAGAAGTCCAGTGCAGGCAATTTGATGAACGACGCCAAAGGGCGTTTTAACCACGGCTCAACGATTGAAGTGCGAGCGTCCCGTCTGTTTCCCACCCCCCACCCCTTAAAACATGCAGCACCGCGCCCAAGGCGGCCCTCTAGCTGCTGCACCAACGGCGTTCGGGCGTGGGGCTTGTCCGAACCACCTCAATTCTCGCAGGAGAAGGTATCCGTACGCCGTCGAGGACACAGCTGCCTGCCTAATGGATCCAACCTGAAAGAAGCTTTGTCCATGTCATCTGCTGCAGCTGCCAGGGAAAAAAAGCAGGCAGAAAGACTGCCACGCCAGAAAACCGGGCATTTGGCCTACAATATTTATGATCAATCGTGGCATCTCGGTTCTTGCTGCAGTTAGATGGAAAAGCCAGTGTTGGTACGAAATACTGGGTTATAATTACGGAGCACACCGATGGCCAGCTCCAGGTCTGCCCCCGCAATTGGCTCTTGATGGATGTGACGCTGGCCGGGACAAAAACGTCATCGCATTTGAAGCTCCTTGGCCGGTGACTTGGGAGAGATCAGAAACAACGCAAAACTCTCAAGCCTGCGCCGTTCAATGTTTCGATGGAACACTGTAGTGGCCCCTGCGGAAGCTTGGCTTTTTGGTTCACAAGCTAGGGCAGCCAGACTTTATTTCTCAAGATTTATCAAAAGTTTGGAGGCTCTGATCATTGATGAGCGGCTGGGCTGGTTCAAGGTTGACATCGGCCCCATAATCCAACACCGTCGTCCGGACCATCGTGTCCACATCCTTGTCTAGACGTTCCTAGGTCAAGGAGTATTCAACCAGCGTGCATGCGCTTTGCCTGGCCGCCTCCACCGCTCCTCAACATGAGGTGAGCGAAGACTCGCTGCACGATGGTGGCTCTCTAGTCTCTAGAGGAGACTAGCGGTCAGTTAGAATCGAATTGGTTTGCATCTTTTACGGCCTCATCCTTCCCGCCCCCTGCTTTGGCCATCGACTGGCCATCAAGGCACCGCTCCGCTGGCCAATGTCGCCATCGACAGACGCAAACACCGCGCTGCACGCACGCCAGCGACTTGGACGCCACAGTCACCACACGTCCGAGACAGTCCACGAGAATGCTGAAGCCACTCATCTCCACGGGGATCCGAAGATAATTATGAATACCTACCGACGGACACCCTACGGACAACGACAGAGCTTCGAGGTTTCTTGTCTTGGACTTTCGATCCTGAACGTCCATGTACATGCCGGACAGCGTATGATTAAGATGTGATCGCTTCCTACTTGTCTTCCTTAAATGGAGGCCAGCCACCAAATCGGGCCTCTCGCCGAGCACAAGTACCAGCCCGCTCTCCGAAGCTCGCGCATGCCACGCTACAATCTCTCCGACCAGGAGCCAATCGCAAGGCCTGGAACCGCCACAAGCTCCCTCGTCGTAGTTTATTGCCCGGCTTCCAGATTCGTCTGGTGACCACAACGCCAATCCCAGCCTTCTCTTAGTATTATATATGTGCAACTCACACCAGAACAATCAAAGATGACAGAGAGCCGGGGTTAAAAAAAAACCAACACTTCGCTTGGAGGCATCTACCGCTCGACAGAGGCCTAGCCCCAACCCAGCCCTGCAGGTCATGTCATGTCAGACACAGCAGAGTTGACGTGTCACGGGCATCATCTGATTGGTCCCAAACGGCTGAAGGCGAAACTCGGATGTGGGGAACGCATAAACTTGTCAACACCAGCCAACTGCCGGCAAAAGTGACTTCGAGACACCAAGCGGCCAGATGAGGCTCGCCTACCTTATGTTAATACTGCGTAAAAAGTCTTGCCGGACTCACCCCGGCATCGCGGGGAGGACCCTGGGGTCTCTGGGATCTCTTGCCGCAAGGACCCGAACCTTCCGTCCTCCTGACGCCCCCTTTCTGGAAACCTCTCCTCTCCCCCCCGCCCGCGGCCCCCCCGGCCTGCGGCTCAACAACAGTGGAACCCATCCCATGGCTCACATGTGTACATACACGTAGTAAGTGTACAGTATACAACTTGCGCTAGCCCTGGCTGGGAGATCGGAATGGGGGTGTGTGCGGCACGCGCGCGCGCGAGAGAGAGAGCGATCGCTCCGGGATCAACATCCGCGAAGCGCGGGATCTGAGGGGTGGTTGCTGGCAAAACCAGGAGTTGGTGCTGAAACTTTTTTCCCCTCTCCCAAAGCCCGCTCTTTCACTTGCCTGTCTCACTGCTCACATAAGGTCTTGTACTTTTTGATCGGCCTTGCAACCTACCGTCGAGCATGCAAGTAAGTACGTGTCTGTATTGTACATGGCAATGTCCGCGGGCGTCGACACCAAGAAGGTCCCCCCCTCCCCCTCAACCTTTCCTTTCTCGGTCTGTCAAAGATCGGCCGTTTTAGGAAAGTTCTTGAACACCTCTGCATCCCAGATCAGCCATAGAGCTTCGTTCCCCAGCCAGAATTTCACGGCGTGGGATGTACGAGGTGACGTGTTAATAGCCGGTTCGACGAAAAAAAGGGGTTCTCCCAGTGAGATAGCAACTACTCTAGTGCGGTCGGCTTTTCTATACAGTAATGCATCCCGTATGCAGCGTGTGTGCGGATGGAGTGGCAAATAGAAGTCCGAATTTGGATGGGTCGTACTATAAACTCTTCCCAGGGGTTAGGTGTGTAGCTCCTCATGGCTTGGGTTCCCAAGCTCACGTTTGCACGATATTGCTTGAGCCCCAGCCAGCCAGCCTTGTCGGTAACGTTTCCGATAGCTGTGTAAGAGGGTTGAATATCTGTGAAAACAGGTTCCCTCTTTGTATTTGTGACCTTGCTCTTGTCAGTCTCTGTATAATGAATGAATGTGCTGCTTTGTCTCGCCGTTTCTTCAAGGAGACTCGCATGTTTCCGATGAGTCTTTTCAAAGAGGGGTAGAAGGCGCCATTGATACATCAGCAATGTTTTCTAGCCTAGCGTCTAGTACTAGCAACTTATGGTGCTTGCCTAGGTAGGTGGTTGTTGACGATACTACGCCAGAGTCCTGCCGCTGTTGCAGAGACCGAGATACATGTCACCATCACAAGGCGGGGCGTTTTGGGAGAGACTTCTACTCGCCAAGGGGTCTTAAAGGAGGCGACGAGAGCGATAAGAACACACGAGAAAATTCGATAGCCTTCTCGACTGCTATTGTCTGTGTCCACCCAATGCTGTAGTTTATGTACGCTGTGGCGGGGATCTCATGTAGAGGTGTTACAATTAGCAAACAAGTAACGTGGAAATTCCCTCTTGTCCTTTGGCAGGTCTTGTGTATCTTGACTCTAGCTGAGGGGTCTGCCAGCTGTATTTTCTCTCTTAGATAGTCGCCGGCGTATTGGAAGTAAATACGTGGTTTGGAGAGCGGAAAGGGGGTCGGCATTTGTGTACGTCACTTTATTCCATTTGGCAGAGAAAATACACGGGGAAAAGGGGGATGGCTGCTCAAGTCGAGAACATTCCCCCCGCTGCCGAAATGCTCTTGTTAAATTTATATATGTACACACAACCAACTTCAAGACGGTTGCTGATTTTCAGTCCTGGACAAGCAGTCGCCGAGCTCGTTGAACGGGATCCAGGGGCCGACCATGGTGAGGAGGGTATGGGACCCGTCGACGGCGCGATAGTCGGGCCGCCACCGCACGTTGTGGGCAAGACTTCGCTGTTACGAAGCCGCGTAAGGTTGGCGGTGAGAACCCTCTGCCCCTGACCGTCCCGCACGGGAAACGGGTGGTTGCTGCGGATCCAGACCGAATCCCCGGGGCTGTTGTTTAAGTTTCCCACCATCACCACGCCGTGGGCGGACGACCTGCCCGAATACGGCACGATGAACTCGACCTCGGACGACTTTTAATTCAGAAGCAGTGGTTGTTCCAGTCGCCGCCCCGCTCCCGCACGAGGATCTTTTGGTAGTCTCCAAACTGGTTGTCATGAGGAGACTCGAGGTACTCGCATGGCCTGGGGCCGTTGGGGTCCCTGTTTTCCCTGTACCGGTAGCGGTAGACTTCGAATTCGAATATGGTGAGGCTTGAGCCCGACTCTGGGGACTTGACCGACTTGTGTTAGACGCCGACCAATCTCTAAACGACTCGCCGTGATAACAGGAGAGACAAGCTATGGCATCTTACCGCAGAACTATCGGCCGAAGCTTTAAAGAGCGGAATAATATAAAAACACAAAACTGTTTGGCTGTTTATATTTGATGGCTGAAGAGAATGTGGAGGTGTAGGCAAGGAGGGTCAACCCGAGGAGAGATATAGCAAGAGAGACCGGCGCGGACAGCTTCTTTCCACGGGAGCCCTGGAAGAAAGTTTTGATATCCGACAAGCAGTGCAAAGACTGACGCCACCGTTGAGATGTCAAAGTATGGCTGGCGTATTTGAAAATCGTCAGGTTGCTTCCACTAGCCGCAGCCAAAACGGGCCAGGAAGCAAGATAACTTCAGCAGATCGCCAACATATCGGACCGGAAGAGGAATTGGGTTCAAAGACAGACTAGTGCACCGGCGAGAAAGGTATAAGGGGCGGGCAAACGACGACCTGGGCTCTGGGCTCACGGATCTACAACTTCGGTGACAAGCTTATGTAGAAGCAATGTGTTGCATCGAATTCGGAGACATGGTTTTCAGCCTTGGTCCATTCTCTGATCAAGAAGAGTGTAGCCATCCTTGGTGCATAGTCTTCCAGGATACCACACACGCCAAACCAAACAAGACGACACCGCACACGGCGAACCAAACAGGACGCACGACGCACGGCACTCACGACGCTCCAGTGACGTGCAGCTAACGTGTCCATTGGGAAGAAGTCATGGCATAATTCCGCCAGCCAGCCAGTCGGCAAGCCAAATATACGAGGTGGTGATGTAAGGGGGGACCTGAAATGGGCTGGAGTCGAGCGTTTTTCTTTCTTTTTTCATGGCTTGCTTTGTACATCTTTCGAGGGCGCCTCCTCCTTGGACCCCAGCATTTTGGCCACCCACTCAGCAACCTCCTTCTCGGCAGCCTCGTCTGCGTCACCTCCCTGAAGGTCCATTGACCGCCTTGCCATTCTCCTGAGGTCGTCAACAGAGGAGACGTCCAGGGCCCACGACAACCCGCCTGTGGCCATGACGGCAAAGCTAATCATGTTGAGTGTAGCTAGATTCAAGGCCTCAAAGGCTACGAGGGGATTACGGCCCTCAAGTTCCTTTGCAGCGTCGCCCCTCCTCCCTGTATTATGATTCGGCTGGTAGAATTTGAGCTGAGATGCGCGCATGTGCTTTGCGACGGCGCGCCGGGAGATTATGATGGAGAAGACCATGAAGCTGGCGCCGCCACAGAAGAGACCGAACTGCTTGAGCGTGCGCTTCGTGGGAAGAGGCGAGGGCTTTGTTTCCAGGGACTGCTGTGGCCAGGCCTCAACGGCAGAGACTCGAGGCGGATCGGCAGGAGGCGTCTGTGTCTGGAGAGGCAATGGCAGTGAGGGAGGCGGAGGAGGTGCAGCCGCAGCGGCTGCCGGCAGGGACGGGGTGCTTCCATTCGCTGGCTTGGAGCCGGAGCCAAAGAGCGACGAGAAAAAAGACATTGTCGGTGTTGTAGTGAGCGTAGTTTAGTGTACTGTACTATGCTGTGTTGAGCTGAACCCGCAAAGAGGAAAGGAGAAAGCCTCTTGATGCGCAGGCCGAGATGTCGAGCGACGCCCCGAGACAGACACTGACTGCGGGTTGCTGTCACGTCTGTAGTCTAGACCGCGCGTTGTGGTGTGGGGGGCTAGACCGAATTGGGTTGCCGTTTGGGAATTGTCGTTGGGAAAAAGAAGCCTAGCGTTGACGGGAGCTTGAAGCTGGCAGGGCAGGGCAGGCCCATGAGGGTCCACCTCGCTAGTGCGTTTGTTTTTTTGCGGGGAAATGCACATCTTATGGTGGAGTAACGTCAAACAGGACCGTCCATACGCACGCAGTAGGGTATCTTCATGTTGATAGCAGCAGCCCAGACCCTTTACTTCTGAACACGAATTGAAATTTGCAGTATTCTGTATTCCATAAACCGTAACCTCACAGAGCCCTATTGCCAAGTTTGGTCTAGGAAGTACGGATACTACGTTACGGAGTAATTGGCGGGAAATTGGCTGCCCCGCCAAGCCAGGGCGTTCAAGAAGTTCACGACGAGCGGCCCCGAGTTCGAGCCTGAGCTTTGGATTAGGTCTACAGCCTTATGATGATGAAATAGATTATCCGCTCGTTCCCCGTTTAGTCCCATTCTCTCGGCCAACCCCTGTTACGAACCGCGAAACGGCCCTACGCCGGTGTGTACATGTTACACTAGGGGCGGGTAGAAGATCGATCAAA
Organism: Lasiosphaeria miniovina; assembly: GCF_030549165.1. Classification (NCBI taxonomy): domain Eukaryota; kingdom Fungi; phylum Ascomycota; class Sordariomycetes; order Sordariales; family Lasiosphaeriaceae; genus Lasiosphaeria; species Lasiosphaeria miniovina. The sequence continues at coordinate 1,095,078 of NW_026848223.1, read as the reverse complement.
TCCTCATTCTCGAGGGTGGAGGGCTTGGGCGGATGCGACCCCACTCAATCGCGAATTCCATCTTTGCTGCAAGACTTGCACACCATCCTCGGGATTGGATGTGCGGCACTGAGGTGGGGGTCTACTTACTACTTTAAGTAGTACGAAATATTACCGGTCCAGACTGCAATCTAACAACACGCGCATATTTCAACATTAGGAACTCCATCATCACCCCCAACAGACCAAACCCCCAACGGGTAACCCGTATACCACCCATTTTGTGTGTGCCAGGCGAGGCGATAGAGTCGACAGCCAGTCGTATCTCATCTGGGCGTACATATATACAAAAAGCACTGTTCACAGCTCAGGGGCGCCCAACTGGATTTGGTCAATTCCATAGTTGTATGTGGACGGCATCACTCCCATCTTCGGCCCGTAATTATCATATTCCCAGAAACCGATAGTCGCCGCCACTGCCCTTTTTGACTGGCCGTCACTCGGCCATTGCAGCATCAAGTCTGTGCCCTTTCCGTGAAACAAGCAGTAATAGTGAGTTTCTGACAAATGCCTTTTCGATACACAGTACATAAGACAGACAATGGCAAAAGACAAGCGTGCCAAAGCGGCGGCGGCAGCCCTGCAGAGCAACAAGCCAGCTCAGCCACTCCCAGTGCTAGTCAGGCCGTCCTGGCCGCCATTCAAGCCAGCTCTGCCCGTCGCGGATCTGAGCCTCGAGCCCGTTGTCCCGGACAAAGTTGTCGTTCTGAGGTCCTTCTTTCCTCGCTCCCTGTGTCGGGACTATGTCTCTGTCCTTGGCACGCTGCCTCTCACAACCACTCCTGGGAAGCCCAAGCGCGGAGAGGCGTTGCGCGTTAATGATCGCTATCAGATCGATGACCCAAAATTCGCCGATCGGTTGTGGTCTGAAACAGGACTCAAAGACGCCGTGCTGAGCGACGATGTGGCTCACTTGTGGTGCGTTCTGTTCTTAGCTCTTGTCAACACAGGAAACTATCCAAGAGAGCAGTACCCGCGCTGACTGCAACGCTGCTGGATACAGGGGCGGAGACGTCATTGGCCTGAATGCAAACATCAGAGTATACCGGTACTCGCCAGGGCAGTTCTTTGATGCTCACTGTAGGCCGCCTATCTGTCTCTTTTCCGTCTTCCCTCTTCCCAAGAGCCCTATTCCACTTGCATCTGATGGCTTGCATGACCTGCAGTGTGATCGGCTTCCACCCCCCAACCATCCTCACCCCGACTTCGCTCTTCTGACTTCGAGGCCCGCGACTGCACCTCTGGCGCAATATCTGCGAACTACTATTGACGGAATGTCGAACATCCGGAACAAGCCTCCACTGCTTCAACGTGATGTCAAACTGCCCTCACGCGTGTCTTGGACACAGCACCACCGCCTTTGCGAGCTGTCACTTCTCCACGTCAAGTTCCGCTGTCCCCCGAAGCCACCAGCAGACCCGCCCGTGTTCTGACTGCCAATCAATGCTAACCGTGATCAAGACGACGACTCGAACAATGTCCTTGTCACTACCGAGACGGGGGACTCACTCCCAGCCAAGACGACCTGGACCCTATTGCTGTACTTGACTTCGTCGAGTGATGGCTGCGTTGGTGGTGAGACTGTGTTTTACCCATACGACAGGCAGTCCGCTAAAGAAGCAATCATCGTGAGCCTGGAGACGGGGATGCTACTCCTACACAAGCACGGCCATGACTGCATGCTGGTGGGTTTTGTTCGCCGGCTCCTTTCCCTTTCTGGGAATTTTTGTTGTCACCACAATTGTCACGGCCGCTGACGTTTTTTCGGCGCCGTCTTCCAGCATGAAGGCCGCGAAGTCACCGCCGGAGAAAAATGGATTCTCAGAACGGACCTTTGCGTCAAGAGGTAGTGCTACAAGCCTGCGAGGGTGTCGAGTGGAGAAAGGTGTGCGCCTCTGTGTCAGGCTAGATCCGCTGTTGCCTTGCCAAGAGAGTACTCGCAGACCCTGAAACCATCCAAGGGTCCAAGAAGATTTGACAGGTTCGTGCCAAGAGGGGAGAGCAAAACCATGGGATCGAAAATATCCTTACAGGCTTACCCGCCGTCTCTCTCTTCGTCGTGTATGTACTGAATACCTACTTGGGTATTTTCATGATCGACAAAGACTCTCCGGCATGAGGAGCCAGCCCGAATTCTCAAAACGGAACAGAGCATGTACACTCTACTTCCGAGTGCCATTAACGCGGTATGTACTTGGACAGAAACAGAAGGGGTTTTGCGAATAGGCTCGGCCCAGAAAACGTTGTCCATGTCTTAAGAATCTGATTTAGGTCTTGAAATAGCCACAACTTCTTTCAGAGAAACCCTTCAATACGAGCCAGAAGGCATCCGTGCCTTTCGAGTCGTGGGGGCTTTGTCCCACACTAACGACATATCACGGCCCGGATATGGGATAAATGTCCTCGTGGACAAAGATAGCATCGTGCTGGAGGGCGTGGCTAGCTCGTCGTCCTTTTCTCGGCAGCCCTTTTCGTTCTACTTGGCTCATCTCGGTGATGTTGTCTCCTGTCTTCCTAGAGTAGTAGATCTATACGAAACCCAGTGCGGACGAGGTGTATGATTCCATTTCGATGCCGCCCCTTTCCACGCCGTATTCTCCTGTTTATTATTACCGACTCGCAACGAAGCTAGAAGCAGTGTGTACAATGCACCCAGACGGCCATCTACTATTGCCCTCCTCTGCAATCGCCGCCAAGACCTTCCTAACTCGTCCGCTGCCACAGTCACTAACACGCAGCTCATAGGGCTAACCCTAGCCCGCGTTCACAATTCGGCAACCTGGTCTGCATTCTCCTTTCGTTTCTTTTGTTTCGTTCAAAAACCCTTTACAAGACCTTGCCTGGGTCGATCTCCAGGATGGCCCCGTCGGTTTTGGATCGGACGGCAGCTTCCGCTGTGGTTGTGCCTTGTGATGCGAGTAAACGGGCGGCATCTCGCTTTTTACACTACGTTATTCCGTATATGTATACAATTCGCAATTTGCATCAAATCGCCAGTATTTTATACCCTCTATCTCAAACTCTGATGTGCTAGCACACTAACAATTTGGCTTTCTCAAAGCGGAGCTCGTGCGTTGTCGGTCAACAACCTAAATCTTGTGGGTTAGCCTTGCGCATAGACTCTCGTGTAACCATACAGACAGCCTGCAACCTAGGTAAGGTAGTCTTGAACACTCAACCACAAATAACAGGAGTTGGTGTTGCAATCCTATGCATTCGAGTAGTATAATTTAGGTGATTAGGAGACTGATGATGGCGTACTTTGCAAGAGAAAGGAATACTTGTGCGGATAGTAGAGTACCCAACTACACGCAGTATTAGTGCCCAAAGGTACCTGCACCTCATGTACCTCCTCTCCAGTTCTCAGGCACCTCATCATCCATGTGATGCTGTGGAGAAGGCTTAGAAGCAAATCCCAGCGCAGCGCAAGGTACCGGCCGCCGAATGGGCCGCGTTTTGGGGAGGTACAGTATCTGTAGGGAGGGCAGGTTGGGTTTTGTGCTGTGCAAGGGGAGGATTTTGGTTCCCCACATCGACTTTCTCTCCGCCTTTTCTTGGGGGTTGGAGAAGGGAGAAGAGACCGGCAGAAAAAAAATATTCCACAACCAGGCGCGTGCATGAATGGTCAATCGCAAAGCTCTCAACAACCGCAAAGACGATTGTTTACACTCTTGTCCCCCTGTTCCCCCTAATTTGAGAAGCAGAAATTTCGCAAAACCAACATCACGTAAACACTATCAGCCATGGGGAAATCATCCAAGAAGAGAGAGCGCACCGAAGAAGATATCGCCGCGGGGCAGGAAGACGCCAAGCCCATTCTCAAGAAGAGCAAAGTCCACGCCAATGGCAAGGCCGAGGTGACGAAGCAGGCCGTCGACGACGAACCTGCCATTGAAGAGGTTGTGAGCGATAAGAAGTCCAAGAAGGAGAAGAAGGACAGGAAAGAAAAGAAGAAAGCCAAGGAGTCCAAGATCGCCGCCACCGCCGTCGCCGCAGAGCCCAATGCGGCCGCATCTAAGGAGGAGCCCGTGAAGGAGAAGGAAAAGAAGGACAAGAAGGAGAAGAAAGATAAGAAGGAGAAGGACAAGAGCAGCAAGAAGAGCAAGAGCCAAGACGACTCGCCTGCGCCCACATCAACGCCCAGCAAGGCGTTCAAGACCGACGCTGGTGCCAGCGCTGAGGCAGAGTCTTCGTCCAAGAAGGACAAGAAATCCAAGAAGGAAAAGAAGGACAAGAAGTCCAAAAATAGCAGCAGCAAGGACGCCGCCGAGCCATCAGCTGACACCACGAAAACCGGCGAAGCCACCGCCTCTACCGCGGCAGACGACGAGGACGACAACAACGCCGAAAGTGACAAGAAGACGCGCTTCATCTGCTTCATCGGCAACCTGCCGTTCAGCGCGACGACGGAGAGCGTGCGGGCGCACTTTGCGTCAGTGCAGCCGACGGGGGTGCGCATGCTGACGGAGCGCGCCAACCCCAAGAAGTCGCGAGGCATCGCCTTTGTCGAGTTTGGCCGCTTCGACCACATGAAGACGTGCCTGGAGAAGTTCCACCACACCGAGTTTGACGACGGCCTGTCGCCCGCGCGCAAGATTAATGTGGAGCTGACGTGAGTTCTCTTCAAATCTTTCTTTTCCTTCTTCCATTCCCATGTTTTTATCACACACAGTCATACACAACAGAGATGAATATGAGATTAGAGAAGAAATCTTTCTTCTCTCTCACACAAATATACACAAATCCACACGAACCTACTTTCTTCTCTCTTCCCCCTTAAGCTCCCCGTCTCTAATTTTCTCTCTTCTTTTCTCAAACAGAGCCGGCGGAGGCGGCAAGACGGCCCAGCGCAAGCAAAAGATTACGGAGAAGAACAAGAAGCTCAATGAGGAGCGCGTGAACCGGATGCAGAGGGAGGAGGCCGCCAAGCTGGAGAAGGCCAAGGGCGGGGACAAGACCAAGAAGGCCGAGCCCGCGTCTGACGGCTTGACCCAGAAGCAGCGGGAACAGCAAGAACAGAACGCCATACACCCGAGTCGGCGGAATTGGGTCCAGCATGCAAAGAAATAGATAGACTAGAGGCTTGCATAGGAGAGCGGGCTTTTGCATACGTGGGTGGACTGGTTGGGTACACTACGGTTTCGGCAATGACATTAAAAGATACCCCCTTCCTTTGTAGACTCGCCGAGACGCAGATACAGTGTATAACACGGTCAGGAGAAAGCAAAAAACCCTCGGCATGTTTGGCAATTCTATTAGTGAACAAGGATTTCTCGCATTCAACCATACATTCATATCCACACCGCCTCGGCAAGTCCCTGCCAACGGGGGCTGTGTAAACTATCTACAGAAACAAGCGGGATATCCTTTGTGATGTTGTTCTCGATGATAATGCAAATTTGCTACCTTGAGGCGCCAAAGCAGGGAAAGACGACCATGTAGAGCAAAAAACGGAAAAAACAACCGATTCCCGAAACCGTTCTTCTCCTGAGAGCACTGGGTAATATCAAGGGAAGAAGAGGGGCACACGCAGGCTTCTAAAAGTGCTCCCTCATCGCAAACTCACCGACTTCAGAAAACCCTTTCGTGCTTGCCGCTCGCAAAGACCCCCTGCGGGAGGTGAGTTCTTATATCGAGCTATCTAGCCGCTAGATGCGGAACCGCATCACAGCGAAGCCTAGTAATAGCTGGCAACAACTCGGAAGAAAGGGCGACGAGACGTTAGGGGAGGGCATATATGACTTCGAATTAGGTTATAAGCCAGAAGCTCCCCAGAAATTGGCCGAATTAGAGAATGGTGCACTTTGGCTTCTTCTGCTTCGGCACTTCCGTTGTGGGGTTGAGTACAGCGCTAGGGGCTAGTTAGTTCTGCGATACTTCAGGGCGACATCGAACGACGAGTCACTTACCGGATGGCCTCGTCAAACACAGCCTTCAAGCCTATCTGCGTAAGGGCAGAGCACTCGACATATTTCTTCGCGCCGATCGCCCGCTGGGCGGCGAACCCTAGCATGGGATCTATATAGTTGAGATCACCAGCCTTGGCACCCTCCTCCTTCTCCGATTTGCTGCGTAGATCGATCTTGGTGCCAACGAGGATGATAGGGACGCCAGGTGCGTGATGCGAAATCTCGGGACCCCACTGAGAATGCGAGTCAGCCGTCGTTTAGTGTATCCTGCAATACTACTACTACTACTGCATTTGGGAGCTTGTCACCAACCTTTTCTATGATGTTCTCGTAGGAAGATGTGCTCACGGTGGAGAAGCAGAGAAGGAAGACATCGGTCTGGGGGTATGAGAGAGGGCGCAGTCTGTCGTAGTCTTCTTGGCCGGCAGTATCCCACAATCCCAAGCTCACAGGGTTGCCATCGACCGTTACTTTTGCGCTGTAATTATCGAAGCTATCGGGTTGATATCATCAGCACCGTGGCGCCATTGCACTGGGTTGCTCTCCAGATGATCGCGCCCTTTGTACTTACACTGTGGGGATATACTCGCCCGGGAAGGCGTTCGTTGTGTAAGAAATGAGCATACATGTCTACGCCGCTAGCCGTTAGTCCCACGGAAAATGAGGCTCGGCAATGGAGGGGCGAAGCCTGCTTACCTTGCCGACAGCACCGTCACCGGCGACGACACACTATGCAAATGAAGATGCACGGTCAGCTTCAAATGAACTCTAGGTGGGGGAATTTTGGCGGTGTGGCGCCGGAGCAGAGACGGCTGCCGACGAACCTTGATCGATTGGGTAGCCATGGTAGCAGCACGTCTCTAATCTCTGTTTTTTTCAGGAAGTAGGGTTTCTGTGCAACCGCCGAGTCCCACGCTCAGAAGGCGAAGCTGTCGGAGCAAATCGGTCGAGGAAAGGTTCAAGGATGGATGGAAGCGGAGGCCGAATCCAGGGAGCAAGGGGGTTGGTTGATGGTAGGTTGCGGAGCAGCGACGGCGACAAGATGGCCGACACGGAGGAAAGGCTCAAAGATGGCTTGGGGTCGAGCCGCTGCGTAATCAAGAGAGGCCGGCTATGGTTCTTTCGATAGCCCTACTAGAATGGGAAGGCTCGGGATGAAGAAAGTGGAAAATGAGCTGCACCGAAGGTCAGAAAATGTTTTGACACAGACCGGAACGGTTTGGTGCCGGGGGAGGTGTCGAATGGAATTTAGGTGCAAAGCTGGGGACGGCAAAGAGGAGATAAAGAGCCAAGAGCCAGGGCATTGGCCAGTGGCACAGTGTGCAAGTCCCGCTGCCTGGGTAGTGGTGTGGTGGGCTCGAACGTAACTGCCCGCTGTGGGTGACACTGGCTCTTTTTTTTTCGGGGGGGGGGGAGGAGGTTTGGAGTGGGCGCCTTCCTGCACAGGACGGCGGCGAGGCGGGAATTACTAGTGGAGCTGCCCGCTAGCTGTGACTTGCTCGCACGGAGTGCCATCACATTGGCGGTACGTATCTGCCCACAGCGGGGCGACTTTCGATTGGGAACCAGGAGTTGCCTCTAACACTTTCGGCGTCAACCGCCTGACGCCAGGCGACGCGATTGCCCGACAGGGACAGGGCCAAACCCACGAGTCCAGCATCCCAATGGACGGTCCGCTCATACAGATACAGCCGAGCGTGGGGATCCTCGAAGGTAAGGGCAAGAGCAGGTCCATCCACGTCCGAGCGAGACTACGACTGCGACAGCCAGCCATGGATGGGAGCCTGAGGACGAAAATAAAGACCAAAAGGAAACAAGTGAGCCAAGGAAAAAAAGGCGCCCCCTCACTTACCTGAATTGGATGGAGTGAACGGGGTGGCTGCGTTGTCCCTGCTTGCTGCCTCGAAAACGTCGGTGACTGCGTCCCTGCGTTGTTGTATGTATGTACACGCAAACCTCTGATCGCCTCCTTGGCAGAGGTTGATGGTGGGTAGCTATGCGAGCCGGATGCAAGGCAGGACGGGGGGCGGGGGGATGCGGGCGAGGATGCGGCTTCTTACAGGCAGCTTTAAAAAGCCGTAGAGGATTTGGGGGAGAGGTGGTGGAGGTGGTGAGTCAATGGGACTGGCTAGCGACGGGCCTCATGAGGTCAAGATGTTGGAGGGAGGTTACACAGTCTCGGACTCAAGTTGCAATGGAGCTGGCTCAATCTAGACGGGCTACATCTGCCGGCCGCGGACCGCAAACCTGAGCAGGCTTGTTGGAGCTTGTTACGAAAATTGGGACCGTTTCTATTTGTGTGGACTTTTCCCCGGCACCAACGAAGGAGGTTTGTATTCGTACGTGGATTCAGAAGGCACCTATGGAAAGTAAGGTATTGATCAAGGTTTCAACGGGCATCGCCCAGAAATCGGCATGCGCGAGGAACCGGACCGCCGACCGAGGTGCGCGATTCAGCATGGGGAACAATAAAAAGGGCTCCTTTTCCCCTCTTGTCGGCCATCACCGACAGCATGCCTGGTCACATCATCGAGATGGACGTTTTTGCCGATAGTCAGCCATTCGCAAAGATCGACCGTGCAATGGGAGGTCAGAGCCCCCCCCAGGAGTTCAGGCGTTACATTTGACGCACGTCTGTAACAAGGCGGTCTCTATGGAACACTCGACGAAGGTTCCTGCAAGTCAGAACGGCCAAGCGTCTGGCCGTGGCGGAAGCGCTATTGTCCTGATTCGTCTCTTCCCACCAGCCCTGGCCCACTCGAAGGGGCCAAAAGCTTCCCGGCCTGTTGGCTAATCAGCCGACAACCTGTAATGATCGCGAGGTGTCTCTCTATTGCGGTCGGTGATCTCGACAGATAAAACCCCAGTGCATTCCCACTGCGCTCCTGACTGAGTGGTTCGTACGCTGCGACGGCGACAAGGCTCTTGGCAAACCGTGACAGCTCCCTTTATGGCGTAGTCAGCCGAAGCATCAGAAACGACTCCGTATTCCCGGCTATCCATACGGGCATGTACTATCTCCTTAAACTGGGGCGGGAAACCAGAGCACTCGTTGGAAAACCCTAATGCATAGCGCCGCAGCAACATGACATGCCTGATGTCCTTCGGCGTGCTCAGGGTACAGCTGCCAGAAACCCAACGGTGTGCTGCGCCCAGATTCGATGTTGGTAGCATGGATCGAAAGGTGAGTCGGGCTTGAGGGGCACGGGGCCATGGGGAAAACCACTGATACGAGTCAGAGGCCACCTGGGCCATCGTTTGATACTAGTAGTAATAGTTATGGTAGGTAGATAGACTTGTGTTTTGCTATGCAAGATGCTTGACCCGTTCTTACAGGGAGATAGGATCTGACCCGAGATACAAATCGAAATGGATCCGTAGGCGTGGAAAAGGTAATCATCACCCCGCGCGCGCATCCCTCAATCCCTGTCTGTACTGTGCCGCGTCAGGAATTTGCACTGTACTGTACTGTACTATAATGATACCGTGTAACCTGTCCATTGTACGGAATAATTTCTCAGGCTCAAAACGCGTCTCGCTTGCAGCGTTTGGCGACCAGTCGCGTCACCCACCGACTCGTATTTCCACTTCAATGCGGCTCTGAGTGAGAGCAGGTTGATATTACCACTCCGATGCAATCGACCAAGGCTCTTGTAGATCCGCTAGCCATTGCATCAATGCCAGGGGTCTAAGAAACCAGCAGAGATCAGGAAAGGACACCGACAAAAAACACCCGCCACCAATCCTCGAGCTCGGCCTGTGATGCCCATTGGAAACGCGAGCTGATGCCCATGGCGCGCGAAAGCCACCCCCGGGTCGACGTGACCCCGAAACCGCGGGCTGCGAGTGCCGACCCGGCCCCGTCGACCAGCCGGCGCTCCATCAAGACACCGGGTAGTAGTCAGGCACGGGGTGTGCAGCGCCCGCAGGGCCTCTCGGCGTCGGGCAGGAAACCCGCACCCCTGGTTGCGACTCCGCATGCCCGCGCCGCCTTGCGGGCCATTGACTCGCGGCGCGCAGCCATCTTCACACCTCACCGTGCGAGACGCCAGAGCCTCCGCGAGGCCCGCGAGACCCCGCGCGACTTTCTGCTTCCGCTGGGACGCGTCCTTGCGCGCAACACCAACATCATCAACTCGTCGTCGTCTCCGCGCGATCAAAAGACTCCCGGCTCCGGGGGCGGCGATGCAGATGGCGACACGGCCATGGAAGAGGATGAATACGACGACGAGGATGACGACCTCCCGAAGCGGCCCAGGTTGTCGCTCCCGATCGACGCGGACGATGATGACAGCGACCTGCAGCCGCACCGCTCGGCCGGCCTGGAAGACGACAATCTGACGGCCCGGTCGATCGAGCTGCCACGGAGAGCCTTCAGTGAGCAACGTGGCAGCCGGTATTCGCTCGCTAGTATGCGCATGAGCGACTACTCTAACGGGAACGATGTGCCGCCGAGCGAGGAGGTTGGCATCGATTCCGGCTTCTTCCCCCCGAGGAACGCCATCGATCAAGATACGCTCGATCTTAGGGCGGGGGATATATCGGCCTATGAACGGTAATAACAAACTTGGACCCCCCCCCCCCCCCCAAGCATGAATAATTTTCTAATGCAGAAATAGGCTTGATTCGGATGTAGGACGCCGTGATACGGCCCGATTTAGTGACTTTGAGATTGAAGTGCCGGTCAACATGAATGAGGACACCTTCATGATAGCGCCGCAAGCTCAAGAGTCGCCCACCCACGAAGCCCCTGAGCTTCATGAACCTGTGGATGAGAGCGAGGCTCTCGACCCGCAAAGCGACGATGATAACGACGTGCCAGAGCCGGAACTAGCCGAAGAAGCGAGCGACGCCGGGTCAGAAGCAGCTGTAGAAGCTTTTGCCAAGTCGGATGCACAGCGAAGCACAAAAAAGCGAGCCATCAAGATATCGAAGCACGGCATTGAATACCCGTCTCTCCCACCTGCCGTAGTGAAGCGGCTTGCGCAAACATTCGCAAAGACAAGCGGAGCGAAGGGGAAGATCACCCCTGACGCACTCAAAGCAATCATGCAGGCGTCAGATTGGTTCTTTGAGCAGCTGGGGGACGACCTGCAAGCCTATGCAAAGCACGCAGGCAGGAAGACGATCGAAGAGAGCGATATGCTCACCATCATGAAGCGGTACGTCACTCTCGGACAGGGTATCTTACGATGTATATACTATATAACAGTGTGTTTTTTTTTTACATGACTGACCCTATCTACCTCAGACAACGCCAAACTAACCCCCATACCACGCCCTTTGCTCTTGCACAACGCCATCTGCCAAGGGAATTACTTCAAGAGCTGCGCATGACACCCCCTGCTCCAACGAAGAGACGGCGTAAGGCTAGTGGCGGGAACGAGGACAAAGAGATTACCTGAACTGTGAAAACAGCGCCGATCACTTTTTACCAGCTCTTGTTCATACGAACACGCCGAGTTATGTCGGATGGCGGCTTTTTGACCACCAGCCAAAACATTATTGAGGTTGCCACAGCAAGGCCGTACCTAAATACGTCAGTCAACTAGGGATATAACCAGCAAGGCCACAAGGGCCACCCGGTGGCACGACAATGGTTGATGCATTGCAGCAGGAGGCAGAATCAACATACCATGTAAAAATGTATTGGGCGTGGTTGTTACGCAGGTTCACCTCGGCAGGCCTGCCAATGGGGATACCGCGCGCCACGTAGTCATAGAGCTGAAGAATGTCGGGGTCTGCGTCTGCTGTGTCAGTCTTGGTCCGGGATAGTAGCTTTTGATGCCAGAAAAAGGGGCATGTAGATGTAGAGAGGGGGAAACTCACCCATAGTCTGCTCAATCCAGACGGGCTGACTCCCGGTCAACTGCGCCATCTGGTGCACGTCGGGAAAGTAGAACTCGCCCTTCTCGATGTTGTTGTCGGGCGTGAACATATTCTTCTTCCACGGCTCTCGCAGCATGCCCTCGACGCGCACCGTCTCGGGCTTTAGGCTGTCCATGCGCTTGCGCTTGTCGGCCTTGTCCTTGGATATCCACCCGCGGTTCACGAGCACCGTCGTCTCGGGCCCGCCCTCGCGCTCCAGCGGCGTCACCACCATGTAGCCCTGCTCGCCGTCGCGCATGCGCGGCCCGATCAGCATCTCCTGGTCGTGCCGGTACCGCCCCGTCGTCCACACCCGCCGGTAGTCGAAGTCGGGGATCGCGTCCGCATCGATGCGCGGCGGCAGCGGCAGCGGCGCCCGCACCAGCCGGTCCTCGCACTTGGCGATCAGCTCCGTCTTCCACTCCAGCCGCTTCACCTGCCACGTGCCGAGGATGAACGCCGTGACCGGTATGATGGCTGGCCACGAGGGGAAAACAAGGATCAGTCAGTCACATGTTGGGCCGGAGAAAAAGGTGTGGGTGGAAGAAACGCACCGAGGATGATCAGGCCTGGGCCGTGTCTGCGACCGGACCGGACCAGTTCTGGGGGGTTGTCGAGGACCGAGGTGAAGCCCGGCTCGTCGGCGGCCTGCCGTGCGCGTCGTGGCCGCGACGTCGAAATGGGCCGGCGGGCTGCCCCAGCCCGCCGTATGGCCGCCGCGGGTGTCGATAATGTCGCAGCTCGGCATGTTGGGGGGGTTTGGGATGCCGCCGCCGTCCATTTCTGGGCCACGCCGCCAATTGAGACCCTCGGCGTCCGCGCTGGACGCAGCAGGCAATTGAACACTGTCCCGGCCATCCTACCTGTTCTTTTATGATTGATTGGTCCGGCCCGAGAGGCGAACAGAAACACGGTTCGTCTGCTTCGTCTTGTTGACCCGCCGTCAAGAAGTGTTGCTGGGTCGATGTGAAATGTCCAACGGCGATGGGAATCTTGAATTTCCCACGCGTGGAGGTTGTAGGTGCTTCCTGCAGCCCGCGCCTATCCGTAGCGTCCGTTCGCCGAGCCTAAACCGTGGGAGCGCAGCGGCTCATTGGTGCAACCGGGAAGCTTCTGTGCCCCGCTGCACGGCATGGCTGGGGCTGTAGTCTGCGGGGGGAGGGGGCTCTCTCTCTGTAAGCAGGGGTCAGGGAGCTTCAACGTCATCCATCGCGCTTCGCTTGGAGCTCATCCATAGAAGCCACCTTATTAACTTCGGCTCAACCAACACAAGGCAGCCTTCTTACGACCGTCGCCAAGCCAATTTCCTCTCAGCTTACATCTGCTTACAGTCTGCGGTTTGAGATAACTAAAGGACACACCGCCGTCTCTTGGCCCCGAAGACTACGTACGCACGAGTCGCGAGGTTGGGAAGCTTCCGTTTCAAGCAGCCATCGCCCTCCATAGTATCTCATCAACACCCTCATCAACGCCGCCGTCATATATCACTCTTCTCATCACGTCGCCATGTCCTTCTTTCAAGGGACTCTTCCAGAGGGCATCGCAACGGCAGTCCAGGAGGCAAAGTCCGTCGTGTGTTTTGTGACAGGTGAGTTCTCAGAGTAATACAACACACCTCTTGACATACAGACTGCTAACCTGATAACAGACGGCCAGACGGAGAGCCAGTCGTGGGAGGAAGAGTTCCTCGCAGTTGAAGATGTGGGTGTCTTTGAGTTGCCATTTGCTGAAGCGTTATAGATGAGCTCATGTCTAACAACAGAACTAACCCCGCAGATCGTCTCACTGCTTAAAGACCAGGCTGTGACACTGCGTCTGGAGGCGGGATCGCAAGAAGAAGGCCACCTTATTCAGTTCTACCCGGTTCCCAAAAAGCCCACGATCGTCATAATCAAGTGAGTCTGTCTATCTACGAATGGACATATTCGGCTTAGACTTGAAATGCTAACCTGCAAACTAGGAATGGCGAGCTGAAAGAGTATATTGCCGCTGGCGTATCAAAGGATGATTTCATGAAGCGGATTAGCCAGGCGCTGCGGCCCGCCGTGGCTGTTCCAGTTCAGACGGAAGCCACCAGTGTGCCGGTACAGACACAGGCACAGGCACAGGCACAGGCATCTGTACCTGCCCCGGTGTCCGCTCCAGCTTCAGCACTGCCCCGGACTCGGCCAACCCCGGGAGCTGGATCGACGGCGACTAGCTCAAGTCAAGTCACGCCGTCACCGGCAAACGAAACCCGGGCTCAGATACAATCATACCAGTCAGCACAGAAAAAGAACGAAGAACGTAAAAAGAGGGAAGAGGAGGAGGCCAAGCGAATCCGCGCCGAAAAAGCGAAAGCGAAAGCAGATGCCCAGGCAACAGGAGGGGGTTCAGATCCAAAGGCCAAGCAGGCCGAGCTGTTGAAAAGGAGGCAGAGGGAAGCGCGAGAAGAGCGGCAAAGGATCCTCAAGGCCATCGAAGACGACAAGGCTGCGCGCCGGGCGCTGCAGGCCGAGAGGCAGGCCGAGCGCAACGCGACCGTCGAGGCCGAAAAGGCAGCGCCGGCAAGCCAAACCCTCACGTCCAAAGGCCGGCCGAGTGAGCACTGCTCGATCCAGGTCCGGCTCTTCGACGGCTCCACGATCCGCAACCGCTTCAGCAGCGCCCAGACCCTCAAGGACGTGAGGCAGTGGGTTGACAATACCCGCGAGGACGGCAACACCAACTACACGTTCAAGGTCCTCCTGACCCCGCTGCCGAGCAAGAAGCTCGACGTGACCGAAGAGGCAAAGTCTCTCCTGGCGCTCGGGCTCACGCCATCGTCGACGCTGATCCTCTTGCCCGTCCAGAAGTTTGCCGCGGCCTACGTGGGGGCCGATCCGCAGGGCAACGTCTTCTCCCGATTTATCGCCTTCATCCTTGCCATCGTCAGCGGCTTCTTTGGCGGTGTCGCGGCCTTCTTCTCGACGCTGTTCAGCAACAGCGGGCCGCCAACGGCGCCTGATCCGGCTGCTGCCCAGGGCCAGGCGTCTGACCAGAACAGGAGTCGTGTTTCGAGACTTAACAACCGCAGCAGTGGAGCTGACAGGCGAGATGAGCAACAGTTCTACAACGGGAACTCTGTGAGTGCTACTTCCTTCAAGTGCTCCTCGCGGCTTTGCGATTTTGTTCATGACGAATAGCCCAGAACCACTCACTAACCCAGATGCAGACAAATTTCCAGCCAAGACGGAACGATGACGAAGAGTAGGCGGGAGGAGACTTTCATTTAATAAGGGGCTAGGGTGGGGGAGTCTATTGACTGCCTAGGAATTAAAGCCAGAGGTCGATGTAACGCTTCAAGAGCAGAGTTTATTGTCATTTGGGTTTTTTTCTTGGTTTGTATTTTACAGCAATTGTCCCTTGGGCCATGTCAAGCATGTAAATCGAAGCTTCCCTTAGGGGGTCTACGACAGGGGGATAATGATGCTCGGTGTCTGGGCAATTAACAACCGTCTCCTGCCTCCTAACCCCAGCATACACGTCGCTCACTTTGTCAAGCAGTGCGATTGATTGCATGGGTGCCCTAGTATTGGCTGGCAGCGGCCTGGCAAGCCTTCTACTCGGGGGGTCAGCATATCGTCAAGTAACGGGAGTTTGACGCATGGCCGTAAATTGTTGAGAGAAAACGTACCAGCTGCTCCAGATACCACCCGCAGATCTGCATGTTGCCGCCCTGCTCGTCCATGCACTTTGTGAACTCGGTCGTCGCGCCCTGGCAGTTGTTGCCCCAGCTGTTGCTGCTCTGCGCCGGGCTCTGCTGCTGCTGCGTCTCGGCCGGCGCGCTGCTCGAGCCCCCGCCAAAGAAGCCACCGATGGCGTGTCCGATCGACGAGCCTACTGCCACGCCGCTAGTGACCAGGAAGAGAGACGTGTTAGTTCGTATGGACATAATATAGAAATATATATATATATATATATATATTTCTCCAAGACAAGTTAAACGCCCGGCTTGGGTTTGCGGACAGCCCCCCCCCGGGAAAGTCTTGGCAACGAAGGGATGGGGAATGGGAGAGGCTAGACCTACGCAGCGGTGCTAGCCATGTTGGCAAAGAGACCCGGGCCCTGAGACGTCGGGGGAGATGCCACGGGGGAGGCGGCGGTGGGAGCACGGGGCGCCTGTGCCGTCGGGGCATATGTGGCGGCGGGCCGCGTCTGTTGCTGCGAGGGCGCCGAAGAGCGCGAGGGGACCGTGGGGCGAGACGGGGCGCGGCCGCCGGAGGATCGTTGACGAGGCATGATGGCTTTTTTTTTTTGGGGGGGGGAGGGGTGATTGGTGATGTGCTGGAGTCTTAGCGGAGGTCAGTCTTGTTGGTTGGTTTTTTGCGGAGAGGAGAAAGTTCGAAGTTTGTTTTAGGCGGAGGCTGCTACAACGACGACGAGGTCAGGGGTTGTCTCCGGAACTTCGGGTTACGTGGTGACCGGATTTGCCATTTGCCATTGGCCACTTAAATTAGTGTTCAAGCTCAAAATTGCCGAGACGGCAACGCCTGGAAGCCAATAGAAGGCCGCTAAACTGATGGGGCAGTTTCGATTAGGGGCAGGAGAGCAAACATTTAGCTCGAGCTTGGACCAACCCGGCCGCAAAGGTGCTTGTCTGGTCTTCTTTCAGCCCCAGGTAATTGATAATTCATCTTCCAGCCTTCTAAAGTTCGTGAGTCGGCCGGTACGACTCTGTCGGTGCCATTTAATTGCTTGAATTTTTGCTGTACCGCGGCAAATACCTGTGTTTACCTTTAATGTAGTGTGGTGATGGATATGGGCCATTTCACCTTTGTGATGAATCTAATTAACTGTGGAAGTCCTTCCTTGAGCAGAGCGTTGTTGAGCGTCTCCGTCAAATCCGCCTGGCGTCAATGCTCCCGAGGCGTATCACGAGGCACCCAACGATTTGTGCACTCCGATCCCTGGATGTTTGTTAGCGGGGGACTCTCCAAGATTTGAAAGGCCTTGATAACTTACGGCCCGCCCTGAAGGTTTTTCGCTGAGGGAGGTAAAAGCTATTGGAATCCCTGTTTTGGAATCCTAGAGGCTTTTCTCTATCTTGGAAATATCTATGAAAGGCTTTTCCTAGCTGGTATATTTACTGCGGTCTTTAACATAAGACATGCCCCCCACAATCCCGCGAGATGAGTACGACCGAAGAATCGAGCTCGCTATACAGGCTGAGGAACTCATCAACCGCCACGCACTTACACAAGTGCCTTGAAATTTTGACGCCGTAAAACTTGCTCAATGGATGGTTGCACCACCAAGTTTGCTTGAACGAGAACCTTTACTCGGCGAATACGGGATCGTACACCTTGAAAAGGCCATAAACCATGGGAGTTCCTGCTATGGCAATGTAAGGATTCCGTTTTTGAGTAAAAAGATTATTGCTAATTGAACTATGATTAGTTCTGTCGGACTATGACTATCACAGGAACATTGCCTCGCCGACAGATGTTAAAGTCGGGAGGGGAAAGAGTGACGCGAATAAGGTAAGACCCATGATATAACGGTCTTGTAACTTTCAAGCTGGGCTAACATTCGGCTGGCAGTGTATAGATAGGGACGGGGGAGCCTGTCTTCTCCTTGGCACATCGGGCCCTCATGCGATAAACTCGGACTTGACCCGAAAGAAACACTTGGCCCGACCACGAATCCTTGGTCAAACACTACTGGGGCGACTTCATTGGGTTCAAATCTGAGCCAGCGGCAAGTGACAAGTCGTGGAATATGATATCACTATCTCCACAGCTTCACGCGTGGTTAGACAGACAATACTTGGGCTTGGAGTACACCGGAGGCCAGGCTCTACCAAACACGAAGTTCCCTGTTCAAGTTCGGTTGCAATGGCTATCCATTCAGCCAAAGGTCGACCGTGATGATCCGTATTTTGCGAGGCCGGTCGATCTCCATAACCCCGACTGGTTTCCAAACGGGCTCCAGTTCGTACCCAAGACCCATGGCGATAGAGAGAGTATGCACCGGTCAGATGGCGTAACAGCCATCAGAGATACGACCTCAGGCCAGATGCTACTCTCCGGGAAACTCTTCCACATCGATGTTGACGCCGATGACGGGCCAAAAATGGTGAGAGCGTTACGTATAGATGTAGTGGGCTCTGATCCGCATCGCCGCGATGAGTGGTGCTGGGAAAGCACTGGACCTCCTACGAAATAACGACAAGGACGGAGGGCCTTCGGCGGAAGAATTTAGGGCCACGATGGTGTCATTATACAGGAGGAATGACGATAAGCCATCGGCCCAAAACAGAAAAGCCCACGCGAAGGCGATTGCCCCTATCGCGAAAAAGAAAGCAAATATAGCTTCACGACATGGCCAAACGCCTTACTGTTGTATACGCCTTGTATTAGTTGATTTTGTAGTGAAGGAGTGGACACAGTAGGTAGTGTTTTCAGGAATCGTAAATGGGCCCATAAAGGCAAGATGCTATGTTTCCTGCATAGCTATCTAGGACACAATGTCCATTCATTCTTTGGGTATCAAAGAGCTCGCTCATTGCGCGTTACCGCGAGGACCAAGAGGTCGAGCCACGTCCCAAACCCTAGCCCATGTACCAAACTCCTGCCATTGGGTATCAGAAAGACTGTCGTAGACTCTCGCACCATCTGCGCCGCTAGAAGCAGCGCGGGTATAATTCTTCCCTTTTCCCTCAGAAAGCAAGCCGAGGCTGTAATGTCTCACCGACATCTCTGGTCGACAAAAATGTCAAGGGCCCAAAATCGGGCTTCGCGTTGTTTGTACGAGCCCCGACCCGCAACTTGGTCGTATCAGCATCGTACGGTGCACTTGCACCTTCTTCACTTTGGCTTCTTTGAGCCGTCATGCTTGGGCTTCTTGGGCGGGTTCTTGTTGGTCTGGCTGGAGCGGTCTCCTGTATCTGACGGCTCATCGGCGGCCGGGCGCTTATTATCAACCTTGGCTGCCTTGAGCGCGGCCTTTGCCCTCTCCTTGGCGATCAGCTCTGCCAGTTTGCTGCTGATGCCTTTATCGCCGCTCTGCATTTACGTAAGCATGGTGCTAGCAACGTAGGGGTAGACACAACCTACAAGATCAGACCTAACAAAGCGAATGGCGGCTTCGGTGTTGAGGGTGCTCTCGCGCTCGGCAGCTGGGGTTTCTAGCTTTTGGATCTTGTTAAAGTATTGCTTGACACGGGTCAATTCTGAGAAGATGGCATGGTTCTTGGTTTCCACTTCATTGAGGCGCAGGCTAGCTTCATCGCGAGTTAGAACAGGCACGGGAAAGGAGCGGGAGACGGTCTTACAAAAGAGAAGCGATTCTATCGCGTACGAGACCAACACGTAGAGTTTTGCCTTGTCCAAAAGCGGCAGTTTGGACGAGACATCCGCAATGTCGCCAAGCAAAGGCTTCAGCACATTCTGAAGCTCGATGAGGCCACTGTCCAGCTGGTCCAGCTGAGGCGTGATGTCGGTCACGTCCATTGCGAGAATTCTGCCTGTGCAGGGGCCGCACGAATGAGAAACTTGCACGCCAAGTCTGGGGCCGTGTCGGAGGGAGAATTTATCGAAAAATCCCCGGGTTTGCGGATTTAGCTAATGTTTGACCAAAGAGAGCAACAGCGAATGTCCGAAAGAGCTCGAGAGGACTGATGAACAGATGCGGATATGCCTTGAGTTTTGAACGATGGTAACATGTGAGTCCTGCCCGCAGCCCAACCCGGCTTTAGTGCAGAACCGACTTTTGCTGGCGCAGGGGTCGCATTACCGGACCACCCCCCCTGTTCTTTGGAGCTTGGTCTTGAAGTGGGAGCCAATTAGCTGTCGCCAAAATACGCCCCAGCGATCCTCGCCAGAAAAGTACTCATTAGTATGGAGCGCGTCAGAAAAAAAAGTCCGGCTAGGACAATATTTCGAGGTTGCTTCTACAGCTACTGTGCCGTACTTGAGTGCTGTCGCCATCCGTCTTGAGTCTCGCCTCCGAATCTGCAACTGCATCTTCTGCCAGCTCTGTGCACCATACATCCATCATCCGAGCCTCCCGACGCCTCCCTCTCAGACCCCGACAAACTCTTCGAGGTGTCTACGGCGCCGCAGAAACCCGGTCCCATGAGCCCTCATGATACTATATGAAGACCGGCAATCTGTATCTCCGCCGTACTCTTCTTCGGTCGCAAGTATTTGCTCGAATACCTCGCCGGCACAGATTATGGTGCCCAGGTAGCAATGCGATAGGCCAGGGGGCCGCCAAATGGCTGTCGAGCGCACCATCCTTGGCCCCGAACCACCCTCCGGGCCGCGGGGATCAGGAGAGCTCCCAGAACAAATGGGGGGCTCTTGAGGCGGCGGTCAATGAGCAGGCACAGAGGGCCCCGACGATACAAGCGTCTCAGACGAGCGCCCGGCAGGACGAACCCAAGCCAATTCCTAAGAGAGGGCCACATCCACTGATACCACTGCCACATGGAGTGGTGGCGATGCTAAAGGAGCGAGAAAAAACAATAAAACGATTAATTACGGATATTTCAGGGGATCGCCGCCCGAGTGAAGCTCGCCGAGGATCAACACCAGCAAGCTCAAGTCCACATCCTGAAGGCCCCTCTCCACTTCGCAAAGCTCCAGCGTCAGATAGATTTGCGGCAGTGCTCAATGTGCAGCCCGAGGACACAGCTTCTTCCCAGTCTTCCCAACCCACATCCTACCCAAGTCCAACTTCTACAACAGAGAATATCACCACTTCTACGATAGGGAACGAGCCTGCTTCTATAGCACAGAATACGAATACCCCATTCGAGTCAGATCACAAGTGGGCGGGAGACGCGAAAACGCTTGACGAGAGACTGGACCTAGAAAGCGCCGGGGAAAGCGTCGACCACCATGAAGTGCTGCCACATCAGACTAAAATACAGACTAGGTTAAAACTGTGGGACGCCGATTCTCGACGGGCAGAGGAAGATGAACCAGCACGCAGGCCCGCCCGTTTTCGCGGATCGGACCAGATACACATCGTTGGAGGCGGGCTAGGTGGGCTTCACATCGCCCATCACTTGGCCGGCTGCCACACATTGCCCCCGGCTCACTATTTGTTTCATTCGCTCTCCCTAATGAAAAAGTTCATCAAAGCCGGCCGCCAGCTGACCCTACATACAAGCGGCGGGACTGCCGTCCATGACCGCATTATCCCAGAGGCCCAGAGTAGAGATAAGCCGAATAACGAGATCATCGCGAATCTCATTGTCGCTTGTCTAGCACACAACGTCAACTACGCAGTGGGCACTATCAAGCATAGGCTGAATTCCTCGTCAACTATCTGTCTCATCCAAGATGGTCTGGGGGTTGCTGAGAGTCTCATCGAAACGCACTTTCCCGACGAAGCATCTCGGCCGGCCATCCTGCTTGGCCACTGGACCACGCAGATTGAAACCGCCGATGAGCCATTCGCCGCCGTTGAGAAAAAGCCAGGGAGGCTCTATTTGACGATTTATACATGTCACAATCAGAACCGGGCCGTGTCGCTCATCAAGCGGCACCCCCCAGTCGAGCGGGTTGTCAAGTCGACGCATCTTCTCCGTCTTCTTGCGCAAATTCCGGGACTCAATGCTACCGGGCACCCGCCAGCCCAGTTTCTAAGGGCAAAACTACCGGCCGTGACCTTCCGAGCCATAGTAGAACCCCTTAGCGCCCTTTTCGACTGTCACTACGACAAGCTCCTCACCCAAGACGCGAAGCATCTCGTGGATCAGCTTCTGTCGGAGGTCTTCCTCGTGATATCTCGACTTCCAGAAACCCGCGGTATCGTAGGTTTTGAGGACAGCATGGCGGTGGCGAGCTGGCTGAGGCCTAAGATATACGAAAAGCTATACCGCCGGCGTCATCATTTCAACGACCGGGAGAGGATGAAGTTTCGAGGGGGGCAGATTGAGCTCGACTACTTGACGGGATACTTTGTACGGCGAGGCCGCGAGCTGAACGTTGACGTCAGGGGGCTTGACACGGTATTGCAGATGGTCCGGATCAAAAAGTATTTCGACTGGTTGAAGGGGGATTATGCAATCCCCATGACGGGTTGGGACCCTGACGGCCTAACTCGGCGGATAAAGCCAGGATCAGAGCCTCGCAAACACATTCTCGACTTCCCGTTGTTCCGGGACGGTCGCCCTGACGAAGAGGGAGCCGAAAGGAGGGGTTGGAGCGAACACGGCATTGGTAATAAGGATTAACTTCATCGGCGTTGTATCCCACGATGAAAGTAAATAGAATTTGGATACGGGAGGATCATTCCTGTACGAATATTGTATTGTCCAAGTACAACATGTATATATCACCAAAACATAGAGGTTGTGGGTTTTCTTTTGTTGGGCGCTCGAATACCTTACCTGACGTACCATCGTTGGGTTGTACATACACAAGTCCTAAGGCAGCCAGCAGAATCAAGACGGGACGAGAAGCCGACCCCACCATAACCTTTTCGACCCCGCGACTGAATGCGCGAGGGTGCGATTTTCCCCGCTATACATCCCATACGTGCCGTTACCTGCAAAGTTACCCATCTGTTCTTTTTCCTCTTCACCCCTTCCAGCACGCCAAATTCAAACACACGAGACAGACATACCCATATTAAAGAAGATGGAGGATTCAGAGCTCGCAAAGGTGCGCCCTCCGCATCCCGCCCTTCCCTTGCTTGCTACTGTTTCCCGACACTGACGCAGCAACCCCCCGTCTGCTCCGATACAGATCAGGCAAGCTCGCCTCGAGCAGCTCAAGGCCCAAGGCGGCGACCCCGGCGGCGGTGGAGCTGGACCCAAGCTCGGCGGCGGCGGCGGCGGCCAGGACCCAGCGCAGCAGAGGCAGTGAGTGCATATATATCTACCTAGTTTGTCGGGTCGGGTCTTTTTCGCTCTTGTGCGAGACAAGACAGGCGATTCTCGTTGGGGGGGAGGGCGGCGAGTGTATGCTGCGCATACCGTCTGGGCGCGCGCGCAGGATTCTTCTATGGACAGACATGGCAGGACACGGTGCTAACAGTCTTTTCTTTTGCGTGCGCGAACAGACAGGCCGAAGGTATACATCACCACCCGACTACAGAATCACTGCCATCCCAGTCCCATTTCCGCCCGAGGTTAGGTTAGGGAGGCGGGAAAGAAAGAAACACTAACACACAAGCCGTTTTTTAAATAGCCGAAGCGCGTCAGTCGATGCTCAACCAAATCTTGCAGCCCGAGGCAGCTGACCGGCTGGGGCGCATCCGGCTCGTCAAGGAGCAGCGGGCGACTGAGGTGGAGAACCGGCTGATCATGCTGGCGCAGTCGGGCCAGCTGCGCGCCAAGGTGACCGAGGACCAGCTCAAGGAGCTGCTCAACGCCGTGGCCGACAACAAGGAGGAGGAGAAGATTGTGGTCAGCCGGCGCAAGGGCTGGGACGACGACGACGACGACGACTTGTTTGACCTGTGAGGGTCTGGGTTTCTTATTTCTTTCGGGGCGGTTTCTTTTTTGTTCTTTGTCTTGCCCACTTTTCGCAACCCAGGTATATGATATCCCGCAACGTTTTCTTCGTGGGAGACGGGAGTCTGTGTCTATTTTTCTGTTGTCTATCTTCCGGGTATCTTACAGCTCTTGGTCTTCTGAAGCTAGAATACATGTGCAGAGGCAGTAACGGATATTGCCTTTGCTGCCTGCCACTTGCGTGAGAGCAACGAGCCCCCTCCAAAAACGGCATTGGAGCCCCAGTCCCAAGCCTACATCTACACCACGCCTGGCTGCGACGCAGAAGGCTCTCTTGCGGCCTTCTGTCTCCTGCGCTCGTCGCGCTCTGCCTGGCGGATGGCGCGCAGGTCCGGGGGCGGCTCGACGCCGAGCTGGCGGCGCAGGTCCTTGACGTCGCGCTCGAGCTCCTCCTCCCAGTAGACGTTGATGACCTCGGCGGCGCGGAGGCCGTTGCGCACGGCCCAGGGCAGGTAGGTGGTGGCGAAGCGGCGGCGCTCGCTCTTCTTGAGCGTGGCGGCGGCGAACACGCTGAGGCCCGTCATGGGCAGCAGCGTGTTGGCGAACTCGAAGGCCTTGAGAGCGACCTCACCCTCGCGCACGACGGGGAGGCCCGTCAGTGCGTGGTAGAAGTCGTGGCACTCGCGGTACCGCTGCATGACGTACGCGCACTCCTCGTCGTCAATGTACCGCACCGCCGACCGCGTGTCGGGCGACACGCCCTCGCGGTCCAGCCACGCCACGTACGTCCGCCCCAGCGTGTTGCCCGGCAGCGCGCGCAGCCGCGGCAGGTCCAGCGATGTCGATGTGATGCGCGGCCGGTCCCGCAGGATCCGCCGCCCCGTCGCGGACCCCAGCATCGCGTCGCGCAGCCGGTAGATGAAGTACGGCGTGGCCGTCACCTCGGCAAACGTGGCGATCAGGTCTGGGAGAGTGTGTGAGTTTTTTTGTGGTGTTGAGAAGGGGGAAACAGTCACCCATTTGTATACATACCTCCTCGCCGCGGATCCCGGAGCGACATCAGGCCTGAGCCGACTGTCAAGGCAAGCCGCTCGAGCCTCGTAAGGGGGACATGGCCGGGGTAGTTTGGAGGCGGCCGCGTGAGGCTCGAGAAGCGGTAGTGCTGCTGCGACGGGGATGCATTGTGCGGATGATGATGATGCGACGACAGATGCAAGGCCGCCGCCGCAGAGGGCCATAACATACTGCTGCTAGTGCTGCTGCGAGCTACGAAAGCCGTCGAGCGTCTGAGGGCGACCTCCATGGCGAATTGGGTCGCAGACAGGTAGTGCGCATCCTGAGCTCGGGACGGTGCGAGGTGGTGGGACGAGATGGCTGATGGGTTCAGAAATGGTTCGATCTCGGAGTTTAGCTAAGGTACTTTATGGGCTTGGTCGGAGCTCTCGGTGAATGGGACCCCCACCTCTCCCCATTTGGGTTAGCGCAGCCCCTCCATTGACCCCACGACTCCATGCCCTTCCGCCAAAGATAATAAGAATCCTTCTCCACGGCGTCTCTTTCTTGTATTCTTGACCTTTTGTCCTTCTCATATTCCTCACAATTACACCAGCATGCAACAACGCGGCGGCTGCACTTGATCCTTCATTTTGGTTACGTCTCTTTCCGTCCTCGTTCGCCCTCATACGCCCTCGCTACATCGATCGCGCCGTCGTTGTCGTCGATCCTCACCACCCACCCACCCTTCTGTCCAGCGCACCTCGGCACGCTACTTGTCGTTTTTGGGAATCTCGCGACATTTGCCATTTCATTTCGATGCTCGCTCGACTCTGGCCTTTGCTAGCCTACGCTGAGCGGCGAGGCTTGCCGTGTTGAGCCTTTCGCCTCCTCACTCGCGCATATATCCTCTCCCGGGGCCGCCGCCACGTTTGCCCGGGGGAATCCTAGGCTCAGCCCCGCTACTGCCCGATCTAACGCGCGCAAACGACATGCCGAGCCTGCGGGGCACCTTGGTTCTCACGACCGCGACGGCG
This sequence comes from Lasiosphaeria miniovina, assembly GCF_030549165.1. Taxonomy (NCBI): domain Eukaryota; kingdom Fungi; phylum Ascomycota; class Sordariomycetes; order Sordariales; family Lasiosphaeriaceae; genus Lasiosphaeria; species Lasiosphaeria miniovina. The sequence continues at coordinate 1,069,801 of NW_026848223.1, read as the reverse complement.
GCGCCTTCAAGACAGCTCACGTGATGCACCCTTTTGCAGGGTGCTGGAGCTTGCCAGGCTCCAGCAGCGACAAGTGTGGGAACTGCTACTACTACCGAAGAGTTTGCTCCTAGACCCGGGTCGACGACGCGAAGCACAGTAGGACTGCCCAGTACAAGGCCAAAATTCACTCCGCTGTCGAGTACCACTTTGCCAACCTCGCAACGGTCAACGTCAGGCCGAGCCGCTAACTCCACTCGTAGCCTTGATCTGGAAGGAGTGAAGACGTCGAGAACATGGAGATCCCGCCAAAGAATTCAGATGCAGATGCAAGCACGATTATACGCAGAGAAACAAACAACCCATATGCAAACCACGACGGGCAGCAAGCAAGCAACCCCGATCCATCTTGTTTCACCTCATGCTAGATCTGGAAAATAGAGAGAAGTTGCCCCGCGGTTGTAGCAGTTCCACGAGAGCGTCTGTGTCGCTGTCTGGGCCGCTATTTTTGGCTAGTGTGGCCCCGCCATTTTCATGAGTACGTACCCCTCCAGTGGCTTCCTCCACGCATCTTATAGATCCCAACTTCAAACTTCAACGCTTCGCCATGGCGGCAATCATATCGAGGTCGACGACATCTCCGTCGGTATCGGCTTGGTCGGTGTCGACTTCATCGGCAGTTCCGTCGGCGTCTACCATACTTACTTTAGTTAAGTCGACGAAAGATAGCGATCCCCCGACCGTGCGATTTACCAATACGCAAGATCTCTTTGACGTTATTAATTCCACTATTGGGGATTTCCTTGCCGTTACAAGTACGATATCACCCTCTTATTCTATATAATATACTAATTATTTAGACGTCTCTCCTAATTAATTTACCGAAATCGAGCGTGAGCGAGACATTGAGCGAAGGACTGGGCAAAAGAAACGATACCGAAAGTTCCGTTTTCGCCGCTACAATGCTAATTCCCAGATTTTGATCATCACAATCCTAACCGATCTACACGAGGCCCTTCACCTGGAACTTTATATGCAGTATCGTGACCAGCTTGTCCGGAATGGCACGGAGCAAAGCTGGAAAAATATTGGGTCAGCTACATTTCGAGCAGAACAAGGTCATCCTGGAGGAGATAGCGGAGAAGGCGATTCGACAGGCGGCCCACGGCCGGAACGTATAGGAGCAGGTAATTGGCCAACACTAGTTATTGAGCCTGGACATTCCGAAACATTACCCGAGCTTCACAAGGATATGCGGTGGTGGTTTCAGGCATCAAACCACGAGGTCAAGATTGTCATTCTGGTGAAATTTGACGACCGGCAACACCACATTTTGCTAGAGAAATGGGAGGAAGAAATCTCGACTCTACAAGGAGCGATCACGCGGAGTCGGGTTGCTGCAATATTGTAGCAGAATGGTGTTCTTAACCCAGTGAAACGGCAGTCAATCACCATCACCCGCGATGAGACAACAAATCCAGTATCGTACAATGTTACTAGGGGGGCATTAGCACTAGGATTTCGACTTCTTTTTCTTCGCGATCCAGGCCCGCAAGAGGGAGATTTTGTACTTAGCATTCAGAACCTGCAGCTGTATGCAGAGAATGTCTGGGCTGAGCTGCCGAGATCAGACTAGCCAATCAGAAATCAGTATTGATGACCCAACATATGGCCAAAAACGGCAGCCCCAAGAGTGACACAGGAATTGTCGCTAAGACAGACAGAGCGTACAGAGCTAGGTGATCTGTTGTCCCAGGTGATCTGTGAGCAGATCACCTTGAGCAGGACTCTGATTGGTTAGTCATAGTTCCATATAGGAAGAGCTGGGAGCTCTCTTGGAAAGAGTGTTCCCCAGCTATCAATGCATATGGTTTATTACTTATTGCTTGTGTGATTGGGATACTGCTCCCGCAATCTGTGCACTATTGCACTGCTCCTTATACTTCAACCTACCTGTGTGGTTCACTCCTCATCGATCACCCACCCAAACCCTCACGATCCTAGGCCGAGCCTAGCTCCGTGGAACTCTCGGTGTTCGAGATTGTAACAGGCCATACGACGTGTATGTTCGATTGTTGGAGCTATGCCACGATTATCCATTGATGGGATCCACTGCTTAAGGGCTGTTTCTTCGGCTGGTGATAGCTTCCTGTGGGAACTACCAGTCAATCAGAGGATGCAGTCGCACGTGACTGGTCGACGGGCTGCACAGCCTCAGTGGCTGCTGACCAGCGCGCGGGCCGCCATGCGGCACGTGCACAAGGCGCAACCATCACGTGACCTCCAGGCATCGCTAAATCCACCCCGCATCCTGTCCCCGTAGTTCGTGATCCTTTTAGAGAGACAAAGAAGAATACAAGCAACACAACCCCCCCCCTCCACCCTTCGTGACAGTTACTATAGTGGCTAATGCGCCAATGACCTTGTCATTCCAACACTTCCGTTTGCTAAGATTAGTTCGAGGTGGTTGACCGCGTAGTCGTGCAGATACTCTGGTGAGCTACATTATAGACGGTTGCAGTATTCCGGATACTTGTAAATTTACCTGTTGGAAAGCCTGAGTGGCCAATTTGACCCGCTCTGGAGTACACAGTACAGAGTAATTGACGCCGTATTGTGGTGGGGTGGTAGGTACGCGCGTGAGCCGCGTTTGAGTGGCTCGTATGAGTGTTATGGCTCGCCGAGGTAGAATACGTTATACGGCAACTTGATGGCTCCCACTAGGCGCACAGGTCTGTGCGCTTACATAAGCCTGAAATTGGCGGGTTAGGGTCATGTGGTGACGGGAACTTCAAGGTTCGCGCCACCTCAACGTCAATGGACGATGGCATCGCAATTGTTGGCAACTGAGCGCTGTATCTCCACGTAGTGCTGCTCTACTATACCAACGTGTTCCCAACACAATAAGAAACGGACATTGCCGGCTTGGCGCACAAGAACTGAGCAAAATCCAGACCAGGATGTAGGAGAATATAGCTAAAATTGAACGCTTCGTGGACTGACTGGAAAGTGCAGTGACAGCGCGAATATCAATTCTCAAATCGACTAAATGCTTGAAAGAAAAGCACAGTTAATACAAAACCTCGAATCACAAGTACCGGCACGGAGTCCGATACCGCCAGTCTTCAGCGCCCGTGCAGTGGTGACCACTGCAGCAACAGACCTGTCCCTTCCAAGCGACCGCCATCATTGGCGCATCCAAGTATTCTGTTTGTCATTGAGAGCGTTAGTGGTGAGTTCACGAATCCATCCAAGGTCCTGGGGCCGGAGAGACTTGCATCGCAGAACTTGACGATGTTCCGGTCCCAATAAACGCCAGGCGGGAAGTCCTCGGGCGTTCTAAATCGTCCCCACGTGAGTTCGCCGTTAAATGCCCAGAGCTCCTCATCGTCGCGAGGCAAGCGGCCGCCTTCGTCGTAGTAGCGGAGGTAGGCCTCGTAATTGATGCGCTGTTCCGGTTGCTCGTTTGCTCCCATCAACTGGCGGAACAGGGCGATTCTGGCGGCCCTTTGTTGGTTCTCGACATTGGGGCGAATTTTTGTCACGGTTATTAGGCCGTCGGCGCCCCTTTGCATTCTGTATCTAGTCAGATGTGCGTTGGGGCCCGTATCCATGAATTCCGGAGGCACGGAAAGGCCGTTGGATGCCGGGAAGACTGCTGTTGTCACTTCAGGTTGCGCATCCCTCGCGCTGTTGCTGCTGCTGCCGCCGCCGCTGCTACTACCGCTACCACTGCTGCTGCTCATCGTGGCTGAGAAGTGTCCGGACTCGAAACGGCACGGAGAGTAATCATTTCAGTGTTGTTGCAGGTTGCGTTTGGGACGGTTTTTGGTTGCAACAAGGTTTCGACTTTGGAGGGGTTGTTGGCTCTTGGGATGATGTTGGTGAGCGTCTGACCACCATTGATACTTCGCCGTACGTCTGCCTGCTTGATCATGTTCTTGGCACTTTACCCCGCTTTTCTGGCCAATCAGACGCCGGCTGACATGTTTCTCGCAGTCCTTTTTAAACGAGTTGCACAAGAAAAAATCCACTCTCTTGACATGCACAAAGATGGCATCATTGACTACTTCTAAAGCAGACAGTTTTATTTAGCACCGCGCGATATAGTTAAGCTAGATGCCTACCTTATCCACTCACAGATAAAAACCACTTGACCAAGGTGACCAACTAAGTTAACTAACCCAGATTTGGCCAGGCCCTACATTTGGCCCATGCGCAAGCCACCATGCACTTACACCGAGGGTGATTGACCGATTTTTCTTCATCACACCGCAACTTCCTCAAAACAAGACCAAATTCTTCCATTTCTTGGTTAATCGAGAGCTCAATCAATCCTCTATTTACCATGCCTGAATACGACGAATTGGAGATGCTGACCGCGATGAAGTTTGTGCGAGACGGCGGCAGTGTGCGTCAGGCGGCAGCAAAATATTGTGTGCCGAGGAGTACACTTCGGCACCGGCTGGCCGGCACAAAAGCCCGTTGCATTGCGTTTGAACACATGCAGACTCTAGATAAGCCTGTGGAAGAGCGTTTGACCAAGTGGATCGTCATGCAGGGTGCCCTCGGCCTGCCTCCTACGCATGCGCAGGTTAGGGAATTCGCCCGCCGGCTGGCCCGGGAGCTCGGGAAGCCTGACGAGATCGGGGTGAAGTGGGTGCGGCATTTCATGGCCCGGAACCCGACCATTAGGACCCAGAGAGCACAGCGGATCGACTCGGTGCGCCTCAACGGAGCTACGAAGGCAGCCGTGACGGCCTGGTTCGAATACCTGGCCCTCCCGGTTATTCGGGGCATCAAGCCCGAGCACCGTTGGAATAAAGATGAGACAGGCATTCTTGAAGGCCAGGGTTCCAACGGCCAGGTCATAGGAAGCTCAGAAAACAAGGTGTTGATGAAGGAACAACCCGGATCTCGCAGCTGGACTACCTTCGTGGAATGTATCTCTGCGACTGGCCAGTCCCTACCTCCTGCGGTCATTATGAAAGGAAAGACCGTTCAACAACAACACTACCCAGAAAAGCTCAAATGCTTCGTTGGTTGGCACTTCACAAGCCAGGAAAAAGGCTGGATTGACGATGCAAGGGCATTGGAATGGCTTCAGAAGGTCTTCATTCCTAGGACCCGGCCAGCCAACGGAGAAAAACGACTACTTATTATTGACGGCCACGGCAGTCATACCACCGATGATTATATGTGGTCATGCTTCCAAAACAACATCTACCTTCTTTATTTACCTCCACACGCTTCTCATGTTCTTCAACCTCTCGATTTGACTGTCTTCTCAGTCCTGAAGAGGGCATACAGGAAGGAGCTCAATAGCAGGCCGACGTTATCGCACAGCACGGTTCTAGGGCGCCGGCTTATGTTGCTTTGTTATTTCAAAGCCCGGAAAACCGCATTTCAGCCCAGCAACTGCAAGGCAGGTTGGCATGCCGCCGGGTTGTGGCCTGTCAACAAGCAAAAGCCCTTGCGAAGCAAGTTGTTGCTAGAAAACAGGAACTAAGGCACTACAAATATATAGCTTCATAGGCCCTGGAGGAAGCCAGGTCATGAGCTTACCTGCAGCAACAGGTATATGATAAATACGGCGTCTGGAAGACTCCTCAAAAGGTCACGGAGCTCACGGTCTCCCTGGCGAAATTGAACATACATTCGGCGGCTCGCCGCACTCGCCGTACGCTATTCAGGAAGATCGAAAAGGCATTCAACATCAAGGACTTCGAATTGGCTAAGCTACGACGTGAGAATGAAGCTCTCAAGGCCGAAATTGAGAACAAGAAAGGCAGCAAGAAGAAGAAGGTCCAATTGAGCCCGAATTCCAAGTTTGCTACGATTGAGGACATTCGCAAGGCACAGAGGGCAGCTGGGCGCGATATTGACAGTTCAGACGAACCAGAGGGCTCGGAAGATGAAGAAGAAGACGAAAGTTGCATTGTAATTAGTTGATTTGACCTTTTTCTATAGCTTCAAATGTCATGCGTTGCGTTGTGTAAGTGCGGGCGGCGCCCGGGCCAAAAGTGGGGCCTGGCCAAATCTGGGTAAGCTAACTTAATAGCTGTGTTTCCCTGATCTAGAAACCAAGCCTAACACAGATGGCAATAGCAGTATCCGCCCTTATCAGAAACAACCAGACAGCAAAACATCACACCCTATCCCCCATCATCAACTCAACTCCGTAGTTATCCAGCCCCGGAGCAAACAATCTCCTTTTGCTTGATTCAAACAAGAGAATGTGTAATTGCTTTTCTCCCGAGCCGACTTAACATTCCTGAATCGAGTCTCTCCCTACATCACCCCGATTCTCGGCCGCTGACAGCTTAGAGGACGTCCTGAGCCAGACATGGCGACATGAAACATTCGAGCTAGCGAACAGAGCCAGGTTCATTCACGAGGCCTTGGCCTCCTTTTCTTGGCAGTCTTCGCATTTCCAGTGCTCGCAAAGAACACATTAATGTCGTCTGGAATTGACCCACTTTTCATGGAATTGGACAGGCCCTGGTTGACATGCCTCTGAGCTTCCTTCATTCTTTGTTATTTCCTTCATTCTTGACTCGGAATGTCCTCATTTCATTCGGAATGCCCTCTTTCGGGCTGATTACAACGCCTCCCTTGCCTTCTCTCCACGAGTATAAGGAAGCGTTCTTTTCTGTACTTTTAGACCTAGGGAGCAGACAATTCAATGCGCTGTCAACTTCGATTGCGTGCAACAACTAATTTGCCAAGGTAGGATTCTTCTACTCATCTTGGCAGCATACCCACCACGTCTTGGATAGTTTAGGCGGTGGCGGTGCCGGTTGCTGCTTCGCGTGTCCATGGTCTTTTCCTTTCTTACTCTTCTTCCTCTCCTTCGTCGACGTGCCCATCTTAGACTGTAGGATTGTTTTAATACAAATTCTCTCTGGGATATAGAGAAAGAAGAGAAAGCTAGCCTTGCGTATGGCTGCAATCCGAGTAATTGAATAAATGGCGTACCACTTCGGTTGTCCACTAAGGTAAACCTTAAGCATGCCAGGTATGTGCTTTTATAGATACTAGGAAGTGGCAAAAATACGTGGTTGAATTTTTAGGTGTTCTTTTATAGTGACTCAAGATATTTAGTTGGAATTTGAATATTCCAGAGTATTGACGACAAAGAAAGCTTCATTATGGGCTTGCTGGTTATATAACCAATTCATAAACAATCAAATATGCAAAACGGTTGATGATTGCGAGAATGACCAGCCTGAGCTCCGAAATCCGCCACAATAGCTCCAATCCAAGTCGCTTGTGATCATGCTATCTGTAGTCATTACTTTCAATTCCAGAGTCACTTCTTGCCTTAAGATGTGCAACAACTCCTGTTTGCCACCACTAAACTGGGGAACAGTAGGGTTAATGCTTCGAATCCATGACTTTTGGTAAGACTTCACGATCCCTCGTCATTTGCCAGGATCTTGTCTACTCCACTCCAAGCTTTAGGAATCATACACCTTTGCGAAGGAAAATATTGAAAACTGAAAGATTTGAGGCTTGATATACGCACCCACTGAATCCGTCGCCGCACCTACCTGTCGGTCCCGTACACCCGATCGCAGTTTAACATTAAAGAGGCCAATTTCAGTACGGTACTGTTGGGATGACGCGCTAGTCAGCCACGGAGGGTCATCCACGAAGGTGGCTGTGGTGGCACAGGGCCACACACTCTATATAAGTGGCCTACGGCCACTTCCACCCTCTGTCTTCTAGATACACACAGACATCAACAAATCCATCACTTGAGCCACCATTTTTCGGCGTGCAGTTGCTGCCTGTTGCTTCCAGTACCGGTACCTGGTGATTCCAACAGGTACAAAGAGCAATCTCAATGCCTAGATTTAGCTACAATTGTGACCGGAATTATAGCTAGGACCTTGCGCATACTAAAAGAAACCCGCTGTCCAGAGCCATCAGGTCGCTGTCGAGAGGCATCAAGACGCTGTCGAAAGGCATTACGACGCCCACAAGTAGGTAGGTGCGGTGAAGGATTTGGTGGGTCCGCATGTATATCAAGCCTCAATTCAAAACTAAAACCGGCCTAAAAACCTTCAGCCCTCTTCATCCGCCAGCCCAGCTGCGCTACTCCCGCTACAAGAATGCTTGGCGTCAAAAGAAGAAATAAACCAGTTGGCACTATAACAGGCAATCTGCCATGCTCTGTCTTCTTCTTCTTCTTCCTATTCTTCTTCCCCTTCTTCTTCCTCTTCTTCCCCTTCTTCTTCCACTTCTTCTTCCCCCCCCCCCCCCCCCCCCCCCCCTTTTTTTTTTGTCCATTTCTTCCTTCCCTCTTCCGAGATATGTCAAATAATCCAGCCCCAGCCCTAGTCCGGGGGATCCATGTTGGATTCGATGATCCAGTCATCACAATCCGGCCCAAGCTCAGCTTGATACCAGCAACAAGGCGGCACTGGCCGACATAGGTGCCTGCCTTCTCAATTAAGCCGGCATATTGGCCATAAGGGTCGTCTTGTTGTCGGCCATAAAAAGAGACGTGTTGCCCTTGTTTGTAGCGAAGAAGAGCTGACCGCGCATGGCGGATCCACTCAAGCAAGGTACACCGGCGGGCTGGATGATGCCCAATTCAGCCACCCAATTATGCAGGTGCTTCCAGCCACCTGCAGCGGCCGGGTCCTGGGCCACGACACGGATCTCGAGATTGCAGCCTCTCATATTAACGGGGCCGGTGGCCGTGGTAATTAAGCCAGGGATAATTGGAATGTTGAGGCCGGCGGTCAAGTAGTTCCAATCAGGGTCATGCACAACCTGCCTGTTGGATCCAGTGTCGTTGATGCCTAGGTAAGTATGTAGCTGTTAGTATACATAGGTAGGTAGTAAACTATGTGAGGCAAAACAAACGAGGCTATCGTAACTTACACTGCACGCGAACGACCCGATTTGGATCACCGCCGAGACCAACGGGGATTCTGATTTCGACATGAATCTATATTCAATTCTTAGTTAGTATTGCTATTCCTTATTTTCATCAGATTTTTGAGGAGAGTCTAGACTCACATAATGCATCGCCTGTGGAGCCTGCCCGGCAGGGACGTCGACTCTTGCCCATAGCAAAAGCGCTTGGGCGTCAGTGGCTTGTACCTTGATACTAGAAGTAACCACTTGATCACCGCTAAACGAAACTACCTGGGTGCCGATGGACTGTAATCATAACTGGGCATTAGAAAGACAGGAAGAAGTCGAAAGGACTTCCAGACTTGGGCTGGAGAAGACACATACCCAATTGGCGGGCCACTCTTTCTCTCCCTGTCTGCCCTCATTATGCTTGATAAAGTCGGCTATATACTGTGTGGCGTCGCCCACTTTGACTCCTCTTTCGTCCGTGAAGGTCCAGGCAATCTCCCCGGCAGGCATTTTACGGTTCGGATCTTTGAAGTATGCGAGAAGCCCTGCATACTTTTTCTTCATCGCATCGGTGCCCGTGGTAGCCAACCTCTCTAAACTAGCTATGGTCAGAACGTGGAGGTCGGTCTGTTGGTTGCTCGTCATGTTGGGCTAGGTAGAGTTGATGGACAATGGCAAGAGTGCTAAGAGTCTGGTTGGTTCTTAGGACGCTTGAAGAAGGCGATGGCGCTATGATATCCAGGATGAGGTTGTGAGTGAGCATTTTATCACGTCTATCCGGGGCTCAACGGCGTTGATTATATACACGTCGAGGGACGGAGGGTCCAAGGCAATGCCGTCGAGCAGCCTGCACTAACATGGATGTCTCAACCAAGACCATGTCGTATCCCTCTCAACCAACGACAAAGCCTCAATGCCCAGGATAGCAACACCCTATGTCTTTGCCGCCCTTGCCGTGAGGTGAAATGGTTGCCATGTTGGTGAGGGACAATACCGCCGCAACTCATCCGCGGAATCATGGGTTTGATTAAACTAAGTTTAGCCTTAGCCCTCGGATTTTGCTTATTCCACGCTTTATCCTACGCCAATTTGTGAAGTGACTTGTCCAGATCGGGTCAGATTCTTCGACTAGTTGCGGTAATTGCGGGAAAACCGCCTCGTCTGCACATGTCCTCAATCTGGCGCAGGCTTACCAACAGCAGAGGTAGTGGAATGGCAGGAAGAGGCGGAAGCGCAGGAAAGATGCGACAGGGCGCTTTTGAATTTCAAATTCACTTCCTTTCCCGCCCTAATCCTGCCACAAGTACCGCCCTCTGACAGCATCGAACCACCACTGAGGTCCGTTTCGCCGTATCTGGGTTGGTCCTCTGGTTGGCTGGGGGTGGGGATTGGGTGGTGTGGGAGTTTTTTTCACAGAGGGCAGATTGACTGCAACAGGTGGACTGCAACAGGTTGATTAGTTGAAGAAAACCAGTTGAGACGGTTGATCTATGCTGCAGTGCGAGTAGCTGCGTAGAAGCCTTGGCTTTTATTGTGAGTGGGCCTTTCTGCGTGCTGGGCTGAGTTCTATTTAGACCTAAGACTACCTGGCGTTGTACAAGACTACCTTGGCGTTGCACAAGACTACCTGGCGTTGTACCTTTTAGTCTCTTCGCAATGGGCGCACCACGATTGTCGTGCCCCTTGGCTTGCTGCCAACATTGCTCAGGTTCCTGCTCGACGCCTCTCCCTTTCTCAGGCCCAGCTGTACGCCTCCCCGGGAATGGCCCAACCTGAGATAGACGACGTCACAGACAACAGGACTCCCAACCTTTCCTCTACGCGCCGTCTTTCTACTGGCCTTTGGACGCCTCCGCGGCTTGGGCCCCTGTCACGCAGCATCTGCAACCAACGACCCAACAGCCTGGCATCCGGGTCCAGTGGTGGACTACTTGGCTGTGGTCTGACACTAAGAGCGAGCGCTCGCACTCCTGGCAAGGGGCACCGTTCCTGTGCGCGTACTTGCTGGTTAGTGCGTCTCAACAGACGAGCGAATGCCTGAGCCGCGAGAATTTACACGAAGCCAAGGAGTTGGCCAAGGAGTTGGGCAAGAAAGCCGCTGACTCGATGACCGCTGTCTCTGACCCTATCACGCCTTGCTGTGCCGGGTCATAACAATTGATCAGGGTCGGTAGTCAAGTGGTATGACGCGTTGGATGTGTCACTCTTAAGGGGAAGCCACTGAGCTTCAGATGCAAATGGTGCAGTTTCCCCGCACAGCAGAGCAGGCGGTGAGCTGAGGATTGTCCCAACGGCGGTGGTCTTGGAGGGTCTGTCAGCGAGGCCGTGTTCGATCCCTGCCCGGCTTACTGCCTTTTCGCCGATCTTTTTGTCGTCCGCCTCAGTGCCCCTTTAGAATCGTGACAGCAAGCTACCGAGTCGAGAGTGCCGTACGTCTGACGGATTTCGGTGGCGGTAAGGCGTCTCACACAGTCAGATTCACTGTTATAGAGTTTTTTTTTTGAAAGCGGTGGTTATTATAAATAAAATGAACTTGATTACTTGCTAGGGGGGTGAGGTTCCCCGAGAGGGAACTATTTTACAGGGTGGTCCGTAGCTTAACTCGTCTAACATTACTACTATCCGGGGCGCCTCGAGGATCGTAACCCGCTCGTACTAACAACCGAAATTGAATTTCTCGATCACGCTCTCCGGCAACCGCTCCAGATCAGATAACGTCGTGTCTTCAAGGTGCGATCTTTCCGTATGGCTAGAGAGGCAGAAGAACAAAACACGTTTCTACTTCCCTAGTCAGCGTTGCGTGTGTTGTGTCTTTGGTGAGGTGAAGTGCGCCCGTGGGGCCAGAGTTGCAGTTGCCTGGTTGTGGTGTCGACCTGGGCTGCGGCCAATCATGGTCCAGAGGGGTGCTGACGACGACGATGCACAGCCCCGGGGGAGGGGCAGCTTGCGGGAGGCCGACGAAGCTAGGTACGGAGTCCCGTGCATTCCTTCAGAGATTCGTAACACGATGCCCCTCCTCCGAGGTTAGCGCCTCGACAACCTACGCCTTCCCGTCAGTTGACGCCTTCCTAGTCGTGAGCACTCTTCCATCCTTCATCGCGCTAACCGCAATGTCTAACCGGGTTGCCGGGTAGGAAAATCTCGTCGCGCCCAGCGCAAGCTCAACTCCGACTCTATCCTTTCGGTATACGTTTCCGCGTACGGATCTCCATCCTCAATACCTTGCACTAATTATTACCGATATAACTGTAAGGAAAGAACCCCAACCCCCACACACGACCAGCTTACACACGCACCCAGCGGGCCAAGACCTCACTCCTTTGTCATGACCTCTCACCCGCTAGCCCAAGCACTCCGTTATATATATAAGCTGTGGCCCTCGTCTCCTTCCTCTACGAGGGTGTAAGCGAAGGCAGGTACGCCTGATCAAGGTGGTCACAATGGAGGTAATGAATAGAGTGAGCAATGACTGGTGGTATTGGCGTGAGACTTCAACCTGGCCCTCGTAAAGGAAGGGGGCAAGGGCCACTGCTTATATATATGACAGAGTGCTTGGGCCAGCGGGTAAGAGATCATAATAAAGGAGTGAGGTCTTGATAAACGCGTGTAGGTTAGTCGTATACATAGTATATAGGTTCCTTTTATTGTGGATCACGTATTAGGGCTTCGCACGGACCACACCCTAAACAGCTACAGCCAGTCGGCACGTGCTTCCTAGCGCCTTGTCTTAGCGCCTGCCGTAACAGCGTGCTCTTATCGAGGGTCGGTGAAATTACCTCGTCAACGCTAGGCCCGTTCCGGCCACTTACCCCCGCCTACATTTCGCCCTGAAATCGCGTGCGCACGCCCGATAAGGGGATTTCGATAAGCTACCCGCCTTACCATCACCGCCGCGCTTCAACTGCAGACAGCGCGCGCGCGCGCGCAAACACCACACACACAGACGAAGTATACACACACGAAGCACACACATACGAAGCATACACACACGAAGCACACACATACGAAGCGCACACACACGAAGCACACACACATACACACCGCCATGGCAGACGATTCCTACGCAGCCGCGGAGGAGCGGGCCCAAGGGGCTCGGAGGGCCGGCCTACAAGCGAAGAAGGAGGAGCAGCCGGCCAATACGGCGAGGAGCTATGCAGCCAAGCAGCGCGAGTGGAAGAGGTGGTGCCAGACGCCCCGCGACGGCCCAGACGGTATACCCTATACCTGGCCAGATGGCGAGCTTGTCACGCCCGATAAGCTAGCTGCGTGGCTCAAAGAAGATATCCTCCTCCGGCGCATCAAGGTGCCTGACAATAAAAAAAGGGGCCATATACCACTACTACAGCCAGTAGAGGCAGAGGCCCTTGCAGAGGCTCAGGTCCTATCTGAAGCGCTATCTATACCGGTGGCTGAGGCAGTCCAAGTTCTTTCCAACGATCGGGAAGACTACATACCACCAGCTACGGAGCGGCTAGCAAGGAAGAGGAGGGGACCCTATTTACCAAGGGTACCGTAGACGCCTATATCGCAGCCGTCATCGAGCTCTGGCGAGTACAGGTGGCCCACGGCAATAAGAATACCGAGAACCCTCGCGGCGCCGCCGTACGGGGGTTTCTCGAGCAGCGTGGCCGCCAGTGCGGCCGCTATAAAGACCGCGGTAGCGAGGGCATCCAAGCTGGGTACTCTACCGCTGAGTGGCTCAAGATCCAGGAATACCTCTTACGTACGGCCCCCACAGCGCTGCAGAACCTCCGTACGCGCCTAGATCTTCTATTCGGCCACTACTACCTACTCCGTGGAGAGAACCGCCGTAAAATGGAGCTTGGCGACCTCTCTCTACTCGATTACCCGCTCTCAGAGGGCCCTACTCTATGCGGCTGCCTCGTATCGCTTCTCCAAAACGGCAAGATGAACCAGACGGCTAAGAAAGAGTTCATGAGGTCTCTTCGCCATAAAGACCCTCTACTTTGTACACAAGGCGCCTTAGCACAGCTCTTTTTCTGGCGTTGGCACATTGCCGGTGAGCCAGCTCCTAGTTTCCGCCACCGCCAGGATTGGTACCATATCAAGGTCTTGGTCGGCCAGGACCGCGAGCAAGAGCTCTCGTACAGTACACAACTTCAAGAGACTTGGCGCGTCTTTGGCGCTATTGGGTTTACTACAACCAAGAAGACACACCTTCCGCGGCGAGTCGGAGCACAGGATGCAGAAACCTACGGCACCTCACTCACACAGATTTCACAGGCCGGCCGCTGGAATCAGAGTGTGTTATGCCAGGCCTACCTTACCCACCTACCACGCCAGTTCATGCGTATTGTAGCTGGCTTTTCCAATACTCCAGGGGACTACTTTCTTGCACGCGCGGTATACGAGCCCCCTACTACCCTACAAAGGCAGCTCTGGCCATGGATCGAGCAGTGGGAGGCCCGCTTTGAGGCGCGCGCACGCCGATGCTGGTGGGCACAGGGCGGCCTGGATGAGGACGACCTTGCCGGTGACGGCTTCCTCAAGCTTATGCGGCGCCTCCGTATAGTGCTCCTCCAAGACCTGGCCGTTTTACAGCCGCGTTTCCCATTACTACCCTTCTTTACACATGCTCCTTTTCACGGCCCAGAGTGGGAGGAATTTGCCCGTACCGTACAGGCCAGCATAGTCGATACTACCGAACCACCGAGCCTCCTCTTACAACGTGCATTACCAGAGCTACAAAGCCTGGTTGAGAGCACACGCACAGCCATCCTCCACAATAGTCGCCAACTAGCTAGCCAACTAACCAGCCATATAACAAACGAAATAACTAACCAACTAGCTAGCCAACTAGCTAATCAACAATACCAATTCCTTCAAAACTTTCTTAAGCTCCCCCTTACTATTACTGGCTTCCTAGGAGCCGGCCCAGGAGCCGGCCTAGGAGCCAGCCCAGGTACAGGGTGGCCACTACCGCAGGCGCCAGAGCCAGAGCCAGAGCCAGTTAGCCAGCCCACTGGGCCTCCTATTATGACTAGCTTGGCCAAGGTACACACTGTTGCAGATGTTTGGCGTGAGTGGAAGGAGGGCTATGCCGGCCAGCCGGCCATTCAGGAGCTTGAGAGCCAGTGGGGGAGCTGTTGGCGCCCAGGGAACACGATCAGGGTACAGTTCTGTCGCCGTAAGGTGATCTGGGATGCGGTCTCGGCCTGTATAGCTAGTGGGAAGAGCGAGAAGGAGGCGGTTGATAAGATAGAGCGGTTGCGAGCCGGCGAAAGCCTCAACCGTCTTATAGATCAGCTTAAAAAGCGTAGACGGAATAGATAGGCCTACAGTGGCTCCATTGC
Organism: Lasiosphaeria miniovina; assembly: GCF_030549165.1. Taxonomy (NCBI): domain Eukaryota; kingdom Fungi; phylum Ascomycota; class Sordariomycetes; order Sordariales; family Lasiosphaeriaceae; genus Lasiosphaeria; species Lasiosphaeria miniovina. Next base: position 1,054,628 of record NW_026848223.1, on the reverse strand, counting down.
GCTAAATTATAGTGGACTTATAGTGAGTGCGGGGGATAAGGAGGTAAAATCGCTTATGTGTAAGATCTGAGTAATCACACCCGATTAACAGAAATTACTCAGCAAAACGCCCCCACGATAAGTTCTTCTTATTAGGCCCTGCTTTTCGGGAACCTATCTGCTACAGGTGTCATCCGCAGAGCCACACAACCCGCAGGCTTACCCCGCGTCCACTAAAAAAGTTAACTAAAAAATTTGGCGACACCCATTTCGCCCCCTACTATAACGATACAACTATTATAATTCAATTCTCAGGGGTCCACGCCGCATCTCATTCGGTAGCTGGCCGTCTTTCCGTGAAACACAATCGCCGACCAGCAGCGAGTCGAGTGCATCTTTTTCTTCCAACCTAGAGCCGCCCACTTTCGCGTGTTTTTTGCTCTTTGATTCGCAGCGCCTGCCAGGGGTCTTTTTAAAATTTACGCCGTGGGGTCGGGCCATTGCTACTAAAAAGGTGTTTACCGATTGCTCACTCAGGTTGCTTCACGTATTGCAGTAAATACTCCGCATTATACAAATGGATGGATTGAATCGCAAATCTGATTTCCCCAATGCCCGTTACCGCATTATCGTGTGGGAGCGCTGTGCAAGCTGCCACCAACATCCCGACTTGACCACTCTTTGTTTCAGACCGATCCGATACACCTGTACCTCCCTTAACCAAGTTGTTTGCGGGATATCAGAGTGAGACGCGGCCCATCGGAGACATCTCTCCAGCTCCAGCTCCAGCTCCAGCTCCAGCTCCAGCATCGATTTCCTTTTTGTTTTCTTCTCCTTCTATCTATTGCTCTCCGTATCATTCCAAAGTTAAAGATCAAATTTGCCCACTTGTTCTCTCTATATTGTACACACCTACCTATATATATCAACTATATAGCAGAGAGCAAGCACGAGAGCCTCGAAAGACCGCAAAAAGAAATAGGAAAAGAAAAATATAATAAAAAGTCATGGAGGCTTACTCGGAGCTCCTCCTCTGGGCGGGCGAGCACGGCGTCGTGCTGAACGGCATCGAGCCTCACCGGATCCCGGGGCGCGGCATAGGCATCGTGGCGACGCGAGCTCTCGAGGTACGGTCAGCTTCTCTCTCTTTCCAGTCAGACGTCTTTTTGCTAATCAGTTATGATTAGCCAGGCGAGAAGCTGCTGCACGTGCCGTCGGCGATGCTGCGGACCATGGACACGGTGCCCAAGAGGATCTCGCGCAGGCTGCCCAAGAAGACGAAGATCCACGGGCTGCTGGCCGCCGACCTCGCGCTCAACCCGCACCCGGGCAAGTACGGGAAGTGGAACGCCGTGGTCCCCTCACGCGCCGACATCTGGGACAGCCTGCCGCTGACCTGGGACCCGAGGCTGCAAGAGCTCCTGCCGCGCGCCGCCCTCGACCTGCTCCGCAAGCAGGAGGCCAAGTTCGCCGTCGACTGGGCTGCCGCCGAGGAGGCGTTTCCTGCCACCTCTGACACCCCTGCGCTGTCGCGTGACGACTACCTGTACGCCTGGCTTCTGGTCAACTCGCGGACCTTTTACCACGAAACGGCGCGGTCCCTGAAGCTGCCGCCCGACGACCGCATGGTGCTGCAGCCCGTGGCGGACCTGTTCAACCACGCCGACGCGGGGTGCGCCGTGCTATTTAGCGCGGCGTCCTTCGTTTTCATGGCGGACCGCGCCTACGCGCCGGGGGACGAGGTGTTCATCTGCTACGGCAACCACGGCAACGACATGCTGCTGGCTGAGTACGGCTTCGTGCTGGCGAGCAACCGCTGGGACGAGGTATGCCTCGACGACGTGATGCTGCCCGCGCTGACGGCGCGCCAGCGCGCCCACCTCGACAACCGCGGCTTCCTGGGCAACTACATGCTCGACGCCGCCACCGTGTGCTACCGGACCCAGGTCGCGCTGCGCCTGATGTGCGTGCCCCTGAGGGAGTGGCAGAGGTTTGTTGATGGCGCCGACGACGGCGGCAAGGGTGACGATGATGCTGCGCAGGCAAAGGCGGACCGCCTGCTGGCATTCCTTCTTGGCAAGTATCGGGAGACAATTGAGAAGACGATAGACACACTTGGCTCGCTCCAGGCCGGCCAGCCGTCGCAGCGTGAGCTGCTTTGCCGGAGGTGGCGCCAGATTCAGACCTTGATAGATACCACAATCACGAGGCTTGAGTCCTGATTCCTCGCTTGCTCCCATTGCGAAACACGGTCAATGACAGCTCCCCTGGCACGCTAGTTGTCTAATGAGGGCCTGTAAATACACAAGCATGTGCAATCCCTTGAACTCTGCTCATGTCTTTCCCAGACACCAATCGACCATTGTTCCGAGTCCAGCCAAGCAACCAGATCCAAACAAAACAGCCCGAATATAGAAGAGCAGAGGAAACCCCAATTTCAAGCAGCCCATAACCAAGCGCCGTATAGTCAATTACTACCCCTTAAGGACGCCGAAAAGCAAAGCAAATCGCCCAGATATATCCCTCACATCGTGACACACGTACGCACATCCAGAAACGCTACATATCCTTCCTCCATGGGAAAAGGGGAATCATAAACCAACCAGACAAAACATCACCATTACCATTGCCGTTACCATTGCCGTTACCATTACCGTTACCATTGCCGTTACCATCACCATCACCATCACCATCACCATCACCATCACCATCACCATCACCATCACCATCACCATCACCATCACCATCACCAGCACCACCGGCACCAAGCTTAGCAGACATGACGTGGCATGACATGACATGAGCACTAGACACGCTCCATCCTGGAGCCACGCACTTTCAACCCCTCCCCGCCACCATTCATGTGAGTGTGCCTTTAAAACAGTGCAGATAGACAGATAGACGGATATAATAAAGAAAAAAACCTCGACTTTGCTGTCGTTGCTTTACGTGCCATTTCCCATTTCCCAGTTCCCAGTTCCATTCCTAGTTCCCAGTCCTACTTCCCAGTCCTAATCCCAATTCCAGTGTGTTGTGCGTGTCCATGAGACGAAAAGTGATTTGTTTGCGCGAGAGGAAACCACGACAAGAGTGTTGTTCCCCTCTGAAAGGGACCTTGATAATAAATGAGAAGCGACCCTGAGATTAAAAAGGAAAAAAAAAAGCAACACAGATAGACCCCTGTTGAAAACACCCTCCCGAAACGCCCGATAGCTCCGCAGCCGTGGGTCCAGGTAGTGGTCGTGTGTGGGTGAGTCTGCTACTAGTAGAGACCTTGAAAAAGAAGAGAGGACTGTCGAATTTTACGTCATACAAAATGTGGTAGTGTAGTTCGATAGACAAGACGAGACAGAGAGACAGACAACGAAAAGGAAAACAGATAGACGGACAGTCCCGATGAACCCCATATCCCACAGCCAAATGTACCTCAGGTTTGCTCGGGCGGTTCTACTCCTCCCCATCTTCCTAGTAAACTGCAGCAAGCGTACTGGGGGAAGGAGACGGACAAGCCCAAACAGGAAGAGGGTATTCCGATAGCGCCCTCTCAGCAACCAAGGCGATGTGACGGTGGTTTTTCTCCTATTTTCTTGCCCCCAAATCGACAAAGTGGGCGGAAACCGACAGAGGGGAGAAAAGAGAAAAGGAAAAAAGGAGAAAAGGAGAAAACCCAAAGACACCCCTCTCAGCTCGAGACCTTCCAGAGAAAAACAACCTAAAAGAAAAAAGAAAAGAAAAGGCCTATCGCCGTACTCCATCAAAACAACTTTAAGGGTGTCGAGATAACCATACCGTATCACTCCACAGGAGACTCGGGATCAGGCATCGTCTGAAAATAGCAGAAACTGAAGAGGCCAAACTCCTCGTCAAGCTCCAGGCCGTTGTCAGAAGCAATGGAGAAGCCCAGAACGCCAATCAACTCATCCTCATTCAGGTCGCTCTCGAGACGAACGACTACAGGCGTGGGAACGAGTAAGTCGCCAAGGCCAACCAGCCCGGGAGTGTCACTGGAACTGGAATCCTCGGAGGTTGACTTAGAGGACTCCCCGGAGGTTGAATGTGGCGAGGTGGCTGCTGGAGAATCTGTGTCAAAGTGATCAAGGAGATCGACTGCTGGAACGTTAATTCGATTGCCGAGCTAGCTGGGACTTGGAGGAGCGGGGTGGTTTACATCCTGGGGGCGCGGTACTGTACGGGGTTCTGCGCGATGGCGCTGGGGCTTCTTCCTACTCGCCCCGAGCTCGTTTCGTGCCGTGTGGGTTCTGCCAGTCGTTGCCCTGGTTGCCGCCCCCGAAGAAAGCCGGGTTGAATTGGGCTGGCATGCCTTGGAAGCCTTTGAACGCAGCATTGTCAGACAAAGTTTGAGAAGGACACGGGGGACGATTGGATGGCAAACTGACCTGGCATGCCGCCGCCCATCATACCCATGCCGCTCATGGCTCCGGGCATGCCGCCCATAGGAATTCCACCCATGGGCATGCCGCCCATCATGCCGTTCATGCCGCCGCCCCTGCCGCCGCGCATGCCGCCTCCGCCGCGCATGCCGCCGCCCATCATGCCGCCTCTGTTGAAGCCGCCTCCAGCGAAGCCACCGCCGGCCATCGGGTTATTGAAACCCATATTGTTGTTGTTGAAGGCATTCATGTTATTGCCTTGGAAGCCACCCCGGGAGAATCCCTGATTCATGCCGCCACCTCGAGGGCCGTTAAACCCACCCCGGCCGCGGAAGCCCCCGCCAAAGTTGTTATTGTTATTGTTGTTGCCCGCAAAGTTTGAGCCACGGTCGCTGTAGCCAGGACCTGAAGGCACTCGGCCCTGGACATCCTTGGTGGCACGGTTGGGCGCGTCCTTGGGCAGCGTGCGGAAAGGGTTGGTGGTTGGGCTGGAGTAAATAACGGTTTTCTTCTTTTGACCAGGTTGCTCACTGTGCGTGCTGTCGATCAGGTGCTTTGTGGCCGTAGCAGCCTGTTGCGATGTGAACTCGATATACACGCTCCTGTCGAAGTTGTTAGCCAAAACCTTAGGGAGCCAACCAAGCCCCAAACATCCCCGTTGGACACTCACCCTTTGCTCTTTCCGTTGACCTTGTGCTCGCTGAAGGTTATGTCCTTCAGCTCGCCCTCGCAGTTAGCTTGTCGCACCCAGCCTCGAATATCGTCGTCTGTGTTCCACCAGTTCAGTTCATTGACCAGGATGGCATTGGTGGCACCAGGATCTATGGGTCGCTCATCGGAGCCCTCCTTTCGCTTGACGCCTTGCTGAGGACGCTGGGATTGCTGCTGCTGCTGCTGAGTGGCAGGGCTGGACGATCGGCGATGGTCCTGGCTGTCATCCATCGTCTCCTCTCTCTCGTCACGGTAGTCGTCGTGGCGGTTATCGCCATTCGCGTCCCGCGAATCCTCTCTGTCGTAGGCCGGTTGGTCGACGTCGCCGAGACCGTCGCCACCTTGATCATTGGCTGCGTCGCCATAGACGTCGATCTCAAATTCCTCCTCAGCCATGGCGATGGACTTTGATTCCGAGTCCGATTTGTGAGTGGTGATGGGAATGGGTCTTGTCAAGAAGTGGAAACCTCTGGAGATTTCTTCCAACTCAGATGTGAATTAAAGGGCCTGGCTATGGATCAGAATTACAATGCGTCTGCAGTGTACAAACCCAGAATCAGCAACTGCTAGGAGCGCGGCCCGATTCCCGACGCCGGCAGCCGACGACGAAACGGCAGGAGCAGACAGGTTGGTGCTAGGACGAGTGATGAAAAACGACAAGAATAGAAAGTGAGAGCAAAGTGAGAGGAAAACAAAAAAACAAAGGTGGAGAGCAAGTGATACGTACAATTCCGATCCTCAAATGACGACGGAAGACTGCTAACTTCAGAAGATAGACGTACGGGCCCGGTAAAAGAGAAAGATGTTTTTTTTCCAAGACGAAGCTCTGTGCTTGCGGTCTTTTCCGACAGGCGGTAGGTAGGCTTGTTCTTGCGATCTTGCTCTTTTGACCTTGCTCTCTCTCCCTCGTAGAATCTTATTCTTGGACAAGTACAGGCAGTGGAGGACCTGGTTGGAGTCCTTTCCTCTAAACCGAGAATCCCCAAACTCTGCTTGACTCGTGCAATCGCGATTATCTCGCTTTTCTGAAAGGGATCACTGCGGTCTCGCTCTTTAAATCCCCGGGTGGTTAGTGACGGGCAGCTAGGAATAGGGAGCGGCTGCAACCAGGGTTATTGAACGGATTCGTGCAGGGCGTTGGGGGCGCGCTTGAGGCGAGTGAATTGGTCTTGTCGAGGGTTATGAGGAAATCAATAGGAGGCGGAATCGGGATGGAGGGAGGAATGTGAACGGGTCGTTCGTTGCCGCGGGCAAGTTGCGACGGTGGTTGGACGATCGAGGGAATTGAAGTGAAGTGTCGTTGCACAGGGAAAATTGTTGGAGCTCCTGTTTGGCACTCGATTGGGGCGCGACAAGGCTACGCCGCCGTACCACCAGCTTAGCGGGTGCACGGTGCACCTGCCTTGGAATGACTGTGTAAATGCACTGTGTACACTATACATATACAATACGGAATATCAAGCTAGTTTTATGGATTGTTGCAAGAACACAAACTTTACCTTACAGATGGACTAAAATTAATCTAACTATGGTACATTCTAGTGCTTTACAGTTCCTCCCGAATACCAGGATACTTAGAGAATTACACTTAAAATGGGCATGCAGAGTTTTCCCTACCTCTGTCTGCCTTCGGTTCCTCCCTCTTTTCGGGGAACGCCTTTCTAGCATCGCGGACGGGGTTAGGGATTTTTATCTAATGATTCCTAGAGGGTGAGGTTTTGCGGGCTGGGTGGATGGAAAGGTGGACGATTTAGGGGGGTAGAAGCTGGGAATTAGCAACGTGGAATTTCCTGTCTCCTTCCTTTTCCCTCCTCTGCTGTATGATTTGTGCTGAAGTCTTCATACTATCTAGATGGCTAGCTGTCTGGCTGGCAAATTTCTCGAGTTGGTCTGTCGCCGTTGTTGCGTTTCCTCCCATGCTCATGATGGTCTTGTTTCATCGTTCCAAGTTACCGACGTAGAAACACAGCCGAGTAAATATCCCATCGTAACTCAGGCGATATCCGGTCCCAACCCAGATGCGACCTCGCCACAACTGGAACAAAACCCAGTCCCGACCCAGAGGTTATCTCATCGTAGCTCGGACGATACCCAAACAAATGGAAACCAAACTCTAACTCACCAATCTCCAAAATCCAGATTGCTTAAAACATCAGTGCTCACTAACGGTACCAACGCAGAGGATAGCAATGTCCCGTCTGACTGTTTTTTTATAATTTTTTTCCAAAATAAATCAGTCTGCTATTAAATAAAATTGTAGTGAAGGAAGTTGAGGTAAAGGGGGGGGAGGTAGGCAAGGTAAGGTAGTTAGTTTCAGCGCCGCACAATATCAACATCATCCATATCAACCAACAGACCATGCAACAAAGAAAACCACGGCCCCCCTCCATCTCATCCGCTATCGCAACCACCATCGCCGCTCCACACAACAGGATTGACAAAGAAGAGAAGTAGAATATAAAATAACAAGAAAACACCTGTGCAATGCAATGCGTGTGCATCGGTCCGCTCTCTCTCGCTGACAATTCTCAATCCAGCTCAATTCACCCACTGACAAAGTCCGCTGTGTACTCAACTTTAGCCATCTCACAGGCTCGGTCTGCTAATTCACTTGAAATCCACCACTCAGCTACCCTACCCGCCTGCTCGCCTGCCATCTTCCAGGTTTACAAGCGACAACGATAACACCAACTAAACAACAAACAGAAGCTCACAGGGTTCGAGAGAGGACACGGAAAGGAAGCCAGCGGCATCCCAGTTAAAACCCAAATGGGTTTTGAGGAGCTACAACACAATACAGGTTAGTCAATCCGTCCTCAAAGACAAACGGCCAGAAAAAGAAAATAGAAGGAAAAACCTTACTCGCAGCAGACAGATTCGCCCTCCTCCCCGTCGGTTGTGGGGCGAGTTTCTTGGGCTCGGTCACGCCGAAGCGGACGGGCGGCGCCGGCCCCGTTCTCTGCGGGACAAGAGGCTGCATCGGAGGCGGCACCAGCGGAGGTTGCATCCCCGCGTTCCCAAATCCTTGGGCGAATCCGCCAGGGCCCATACCCATGCCTGTAGGCTGCGGTTGCTGCATCGGCATAGCGGTACGCTGGGGTTCGAGCGGCTGTGGCAAGAAGTTATTGGGGTTGCCTGTCATGTACTGCGGTAGTTGAGGCTGCTGTGGCTGCTGGTTGAACCCGCCGAAGCCAGTTGGCTGCATCTGAATAGGCGCAAATTGCTGGGAACGGGGGTCTGCAAACGGGCTCTGCATCTGCTGGGGCCCGTTCATCATCCCGGTCGGCTGGGGCATGAACTGGTTCGGCACAAATCCCTGCTGCTGCGGCATACCCGTCATCATGGGCATCATCTGTTGCATAGGCTGTATGGGCTGCATCTGTCGCTGAAGCTGCTCGGCATACTGCTGTTGTAGACGCGCTTGGGTTATGTCGTTCAGGCTCTGCCCCGGAGGCGCGATCTGAGGCTGGTAGCCTGTCATCTGGGGCTGTATAGGTGGAGGCGTAAATGAGCTGGGCTGCGCGGATTGGGGTGCCGAGAGCGGCCGGGCAGGGGGCGGCGGCATTAAGCCGCCTTGACCTTGGGTGTATTGAGGTGCCATTGGCCGTTGCCTTGCCATTGCCTGTGGCATCTGAGAAAACTGCTGCCCGTTGACAGTTGGGGGCTGCATCCCAGTGAAGAAGCCTGGGGTTGCGCCGGTGGGTTGCGAAAACTGTGCGGGCGCCGACACAGGGGCCTGGCTCGGGGTTGGCTGCGACGCAGGAGCGAGATTCAAAGCCGGCGGCGCGGGAGCCGGAGGCTGAACCTTCTCGGGCTGGAGGGGCTGCGTGAGTAGTGACAGCTCTTGCATCGATCCAGTCAGCGGCGCGGGGGCAGTGGCCGCAACAGGAGCCGCAACGGGGGCCGGAGCAGGAGCAGGAGCCGGGGTTGGGGTGGGTGCGACTACCGGAGCTGACTCGGGAGCACGAGGAGCAGGCTGTGGGGCCGGCTCTGGAGCCTGAGCCTTAACCGGCTTGACGTCCCAAGCATCATCATCAAACCCGCTAGAAGGTTTAGTTGCTGGTGGGGGTGCAGCAGCAGCAGGAGCAGGCGCTGCATTGGCAGGAGATGCCGACCCATCGGGATTTGCCCCGGAATCCTTCTGCGAGGAAAATGCCTTTGGATCGACGACGTTGTTTGTTTCGACTGGGGGCGCTGGACGTCCTTTCCTAGTGTTATTCCGGAGCGTCCCTCCTGGTCCAGAGAACAGCCCACCCGCCGACTCGCCATCCTCTCCGGCGCCGCCCTTCTTGGTCCGACCGTATTTGCTATCCAAAAATCGCGTCACCTTGATAATGTCGCCTTCGCGCAATCCCAGGTTCCGCAGCACGCTGGCATCCACGTCGGGGAGGACGCTCTCATCCATTGACTCCCTCGAGAATGCCTGCGCATAGCGTTCGCAGAGCCCAACCTGGACGTCACAAGTGAGGAAGAACTGGAACCAGTCGTACTCTGGCTTTTTCAGCTGCTCGATGGTGGCACCAGCCCGGACGGCAGTTGTACCCGAAGACCTCGAAGATTCCCCGGCAGCGGCGGCTGCAGTAGCCCTCCTCTTGAGATCAGATAGTGGCTTATCCTCGTCAAGGGACAGGCCGGTCATCCGCTCAACATACTCGAGATCCTCGAGAGACATCTTGGAGACAGGCACGGCAATCTTGACACCGTTCATTTTGTGGAGGTTTAGCTTACCATCCTTCAAGCCGAGGAACTGCGCGTCGACACTGAAGGACTTGGAGCGATCCGTCCACGTTCGCACCTTGGAGGCGTCGGGTTCTAGGGGGGGACAGCCGTGTCAGTTCCAAACGATGTTATAGGGTGAATAGCAAAAACAGGGGAGGACTTACTCGATTTGCTCGACTTGGACGGCGCCGAGGCTTCCGCGCGGCCATTTTCGCGCTTGCTGCTTCGCTGCTGTCCCGCGCTGTTACTTTCTCTGGCCGATAGACTACTACGCCGATCTGGCAAACGCATGCCTGGGCCTACCTCTGAACCTCGCTTTGACCTCTCCCTCTGCTCCTCTCGCTGGGCCGTCTTGACCGCCTCCTTGGTCAGTCGTTGCTCTTCCAGTCGGTTCTGCTCAACTGTGGATTTGCCTGCGTTGATGCCTGCAGTTGAGGGCGGAGCCGGGACGTCGGCAGCGCCGGTGACTTCGATGTAGCTGCTTGGCACAACACCCTCCTTGCCATTCTTGACTCGGCGCACCTGCCACCACTCGTCGCTCTTTCCATCATCCAAAATGATGACCTCGTCACCAACGCCGACCGTGACCTCGTCTTCGCCCTGTGCCATAAAGTCGTAGAGCACCACACCCTTCTTCTGCGTGTGCCCCGTCCCGGCCATGATGACCTCTCGCAGGCCCTCGGCTCGCGCAGCTCCCGCCAACTCGCCAAGCATGGCGACGATCTCTCCCGCGGTGTCCTTGGCACCTGCGTGGAAGTCGACGCTCTTGCTTGGCCGTACGAGCTCCATAAAGATGTGCTTGCCCTCCTGGGAGTAGTGTGTCATGCGGTCGGCTGACCACTCCTGTGACGGGCCGTCTTGGGCGTGTTCTGGGGCGATAAGTATCATGCCAGTCCTTAGGTTGACACCAAGCGTAGTCGGCATCTTCTTCTTCTTTCCCATGACCGACACCATCTCGTTGATGTTGTACATGTGAAAGTCCCCGGGGGTGAGAGGCGTCGTGAGGGGAGGAGATGCCGCCGCCTGTGGGGCTTGAGGACTGTGGGTCTCCCGGCTTTGCCGGGCTGGTGCCGGAACAGCCCTGTATGTCTGCTCAACAGAAGCCTGGGAGCCGCCACGGGGGCGCTGCGGGAGCGGTGGAGATTTAGGATCTCCCTCGGACTCGTCAGAAACGTACTGCTGCCGCGGCGGAAGGCTGATGGGCGCTGGGGGGTGGGACGAGGACGATGCCGAGCGAGCGGCCATCAACCCGGCGAGAGCAGCAGCGGGGTTCGGTGCGACGGGGCTGCTCGGCTCGGAGGGCACGCTTCTTGCCGGAAGAGGCGGACTCGCCACCTCGGCCCGGACCGGGAGCGGCGGCGGAGTAGGTATGGGTGGCCCGGCATCGTCATCGTCCTGGTTGTCCTTGCCATCTGCGAGTTCGATGTAGTTAGCCGGGGCAAAGCCGTAGTCGCCGTCGTGACCAACGAGAATCCAGTCTGGATCCGACGTGTCGAAGACGGCGAGTTTGGCTTCCTCGGGGAACGAGAGCTCCTCATCCGTCTGGCGCGTGTATTCGTACAGGGCGCGAGCATGTCCTTGGGGTTCGACCTGGGGTGTGCACAGAATGCGTCAGCAAGAACAGTCTCAAGCAAGGAGGGAGGGGCAGATGGGACGACAAACCTCTTCGATGTAATTGCTTGGGATCAGGCCGACGGGCTCGTCTTCGTCGTCTGCGGTTGCCTTTTTCTTGGCCTTCCACCAGTCGTCATCCTGGCTCTTTTCTATCACGTAGAGCACGTCGCCCTCGGCTATCTGCAGCTCGCCCTCGGCCTGGGGGGCATAGTCATAGACGGCCTTGTAGACGCCAAGGAAGCCCATGGTTGTTGCAGAGGTCTGGTCGCGTCGCAGTCAGCAGCAACAGCAGGCCGCATCGGAGATGGCGCCGATGAATGTGATGACGGCAGCGCCGGACCGCAGACGCACGACACAGGAGGCGGGAGGATGGCTATGGGCGCGCCGCGGACAGCTCGGACACGCAGGGTCGATTATCGACTAAAGCCAAGATGGGGAGCTCTATTTGCTGTCGTCGAGCTAGGCAGTTGGTGACCTAGGTCTACTCGTTTATCGAGGGGTGGTTTGGGCGGCCGCTGTCGTGTTGAGGGCGCGACCGGTAGAGGACGAGGCCGTGCACTTGCAGGGCGGGTCTGCTTTGCTGGCGTGCAATTGGGCTAAAGCGAGGGAATTAGGGATAAATCCTGTCTGCACCGCAAGCTAAGGTAGTTGAAAATAAGAATGTGGGTTGCGTCGTCGAAGATTTGGGATCCTCCTCGATGTCAGGGGGGGCTCTGGGCTCTGGCTGCGCTGCGTGGTCTGGGCTCGATTCTTGGGCTTGCAACAACTAGGGAGTCTCCAAGGCAGGCTATTCCCAAATTGTTTCACGCTCCAAAAGTCCGTACGTAACATGTCGGGGGTTCAATTTGCGCCTTGCCGAAAATGCCTGACCCACCTTGTTTGTAAGGCCAACACGGCGCGGGGTGTGTACGGAGTATAAGTACCACCGACACCTCGTAGATCCGACAACACCTAAGGTATATTCTAGAAGAAATATTCAAGATTTATCAACGTCTGGAACTTGTTGCTTCTTCTGTCGCGTGTCGCTTTCGGGAGGTATGCAGCAGTCGGGCACGTAAGGTACTGTACGTAACCTAGTACCTTGCAGGCTCACCTGCACCTCTTTAAATCAGGTAAATATGGAGGAAAAAGACCACGGGCACGCATCGTAGTTCTTTTTTTACTTTGAACGTGCATCGCAAGGCCCCTTTCTTCTCTTTCCACTTCAACGTCATATATTAAGCTGTCTCTCTACGTCCAATCGGTCAGCAGCTCGTCTCAAGATTGAACGACTCATCTCGAGCGACCAATACACGACTTTATAGTCTAAAAGGGTGTCTTTGGTAAATAAAAAAAGAAAGAAAAAAGAAGAGGAAGAAGAAAAGCAACTCTCAGTCCTCACGGCCGTTCATACACTTGGAACTAGACTTCCTTGATGAGGGAGAATGAGAATGCGTTGCTTTTTGTCTAGGTTACTACGTCAGGTTACTACGTCAGGTTACCAAACCCACTCACCCGCAAACAAGATCGACAGAAAAAGATGGAGATATATAGTAATATATTTCCATGCGTCTGAATACTCAGGTCCAGCTTCTCGATAAAAGCACATAAAAGCAGCAACACTTTTTACACATTTGCAGTCGGCCAACGATGCTTCCGTAACCTCAACACCCGTCACCAAAACACAAAGTGACAACCACCTTACTACCTGGTTTAGACGACGGCAACGGGCAGCTAGGTACCTAGATATCTTCTGAGAACTCTCCTCACTGCCCACGCAAGAGGCGAGGGAGGAGGAAAAGCTAGGAATAATTATTAACCCCTAATAAAATCCCATTTAGAACAACACCACGACGGCGCATCTAAACCACTTTCCCCCATCAGATACTTGTTTCTTTCACACATTCCTAATCCGACAATCCCCTCCCCTTCAAGCAACACAGAAGTCACCCTCTAGCAGCTGTCACCCTAAAACAAACATGTATTCCCAAACGAAGAAATGAAAAAACATAGGATCCGGTGTGAATCGGGATATTTCCATCCAAACATCTATTTATCTAATATCATCCCATCCAAACAAACACTCCCCGGCCCTAGATGATCGCTCATCTAAAAATACGCAACATGGAAAACCCGGTGGCCATGATCTGTCCTATCCAACTCTCAAACAAAAACAAAAGACTTGAAAATATTGTCAGCCGGGTATCCCAAATCCCATTTTTCATTCTTTTACAAATACCTAGCCGTCATTCAAGCTACGCCATGTATGTATGGCATTCAAAAGAGATTGCTGGAAGCGCCCCTCCGCCCCCGCTCCAAAAAAATCCTAGCGCCTAACGTACTGCGTCTGTACATCAGCTAGCCGATTAGATAGTTTGTCATCAGTCTTCCAATTCATTTGCTTGGGGCGTGCTGGTCACTCTCGTGCATCGAGCTCTGCCGCGTGCTGTTTCTCCGCGGGCCCCGCGATACTACGCCAGGGAAGTATCTGGGTTCGTTGCCAGAGAGATGCGGCTCTCGTGTGGCCTCGACCGGAGACCAGTTGCCGCTCGCCTCTCTATCCGACGCCGACGCCCCAAGCGGCGAGGCTACCACGGGGTTGGAAAATATTTGCGGCTGGCTCATGGCGCTCATATACGGACTGCCCGTGTCGACTTGGTGGCTTGTCCGGGAAGTGCTCGAAGTGTGTAGATTCGAAGAGGCTGATACCTGGCTCGGATGCTTAGATTCGATAGTAAGTCCCGATGGCGTGTTGTTCTTTGACGATAATGCGGGCGACTTGGGCACGACATGCTGAGGAACATTGCCGTTGTAGTCAGTGGCGGCGGCGCTTGCTACCGAATTGTCGGATCCAGTCGCATATCTTTCCACCCTGTTGCGTTCCGACGAGTCAGTATCATATTTCGCCACAGAAACAGCAAAGGCCAGCGGAACCATCGGGAATGGACCCACATCTTGAGCTCTTCCAAGAGAGTCCGATAGCGAAACTCCTCTCTCCGGTCAGGGACATTCGTCTTGACCATGGTGTTTCCGGCCGCCCCGGGGTGGTGGAAGCTGGGACCCAGCCATTGCTGCTTGACCGAAAATTCGAAGCCGCTCTGCTTGACCGAGTTCTTGGCCAGCTCGCACATGTCTACCGAGTTCAGCTTATAGATCTGTGCCGCCACAGCATACTCCTCGATAAGTGGCTCCTTGGTGAAGGCAAACTGGAGCGGGTCGTCAGTTGACAGCGACACGTTAAGACCGCGCTTGAAGTACTGATGGAACGGGTTCCGCTCGTAGGCCAAGAAGAGCGCGTTGTTGCTCAGCGGCGACATGGCGATGCCAATCTGCTCGAGGTAGAAGATGTACTGCAGCAGCGGAACCTTGCGCAAGAGCAGCCCGTGGCTAATACTGTGGCAGCACAGAGCGGCCACGGCAAGATGCTCGCTGTCGCCCGCCTCTCCGCAGTGGGGACGCAAGACAAACGTGCTGAAGCCGCGTTGCTTGCGCCACGTGTTCAACGACACCATGTTGGCGTAGAGGTAGTACATCCAGTAGCTATAGGGCGGATTCTGCTTGGCGGTCCACGCGCTGGCTACCGGGAACTTCTTGTGCTGCCGACGCTCAATCTTACTCTCGTCGTCGACGCTGTCTAGGCCTATTACCCGCTGCAGAAAGATATGAAGCTTGGGGTGGCTCGTGGGATCTTTTGTAACCTCGAAGAGCGGCTGGAAGACGTTCTTGACAAGCTGATCGAACGTGGTCATCAGGCCGCTAGCTTTGTAAACGTCGTACAGCCGGGGAATCTGAATCAGCCACCGGACGTTGGGTGAGATGAGCTTGTTGTCAATGACCCAGGCCGCAAGCTTGTCCCATTCGTCCATCGACTTGCCGTAGATGGAGATGCGCCACTCCACCATCTGGTACTTGCTAGACTCCAGATCCGAGATGACCTCCTTAGTAATCTCTGCCAGGTAGCGCCCGTTGATGAAGTTGTCCGTCTTCAAGAAGATTGTCCGCAGCCGCGACTCGCCGATAGGGTTGTACTTGAGATTGAACTTGTCAAACCGGTGAAAGGAGTCGGTATGGGCGTGCATGTCTAGGGTGTCGATGCTGAGGTCGTAGGCGGTGAGGTTGATGCTCTCAAACACCTCGGCCAAGGTCAAGTGCTTGCCGTCGCGGAAGAGCACAATCTCGTCGGGGAACTTCTTCATCTTGCTCTTAATGAAGCGCAAGAGATGCTTTTGGTTCATGCATGCCGAGTGGTGGACGTGCGTGTCCACCTTTCGGACGTTGTAAAAGTCGCGGTGAGGCACCTTTTTGCTGTCGGCAGTTTCCTGGTATTCGTTGAGCAGCACATAGAGGTTGAACTTGCCCTCGAGGTACTGCAAACGACGGAATGCGAAGCTCTTGCTGGGGCCGTCCGAGGACGTCGCGAGTAGCTCTTCTAGGTCTAGGTAAAACTCTCTGATTGTTGGGACGTTCACAACAGGAGAGCCGGCCTGTTCTGACTCGGCGTTCTCGAATACCTGATATACTCCGCCGCCATCCATGCGGAACCCCATGTCGCTCTGGCCTGGCAAGGGCATCAGGTCTTCCATGTCAAAGTCCTCGCCGATACCCTGGCCCGGCTTGCGCTTCTTGGCAGCTGACTTGCGCGGCGTCTCAGGGCCTCTTTCCGAGTGCTTGTCGACATTCAACACCAGGCTGTTCTGCAAGCTGTTGCTGACGCTGTTGGGGGCCTGGGTCCCCCCCATGGCCTTGTCACGGTCATCGGTCCAAGCCGGCTCGGGGGGGCTGGGGTATATGTTCCAGCTTGGGTCGTCCTTGGGGTTGTCGCCCGGGCGTTGCAGAGAAAGCCGCATGTATTTGTGCCGGGCGTCGAGGATCTGGTGGATATTCTTGAAGATTGTGGTTAGCTCGGCGGTGATCTGGGGGTCAGCGTCCACGTAGGTGCTGCTGCCAATGCCCGCAACGGCTCCCGTATTCAACAACATCTGCTGCTGAACGGCAGGGTCTATCTGGACCCCAGCGCCCGAGGCCACACTATTGATTTGGGCGAAGCTACCGGCCCTCGGTAGGTTGCCCGTGGCGACGTGGCTTGGGTCCCTGTGCAACTGCTGCCCAAGCATCTGCTCTGCGACGGCGCCCGGGTCTAGGTCGGAGAGCTTCATATTGCTCAAAGAGACTGGGAGAGTGGACATGGCGCTGGACGTCAGATCAGCCGGGATCTGGGCCGATATGGGGCTGGAAGCGGCGGGCATGAGCGGGCTCCCCTGGGGTGTGGCGTGGGCGTGGGTGAATATCTGGCTGCGCGTCTCGGCCTGGCTTCGTTGGTAAAACAGCTTCGCGTCCGTCTGGGTCATCTGGCGCTCGGCGACAAGGTCGTAGTATGCTGTCTTGTGGGGGAGGTCCCTGGGGAGCATGCCCTCTTGCATGTCGGCGTCGTTCACGTTATTATCGTCGCGGATGGGGCGTGGGCCGTCGCCGGCATCCGGAGCTGAGTTGGAGCCAGGGTTTGCGGGTGACCTGAGGTGGTGGTGGTGGTGGTGGTGGTTGTGGCTATGCATATGGTTGCTGGGCAGGCCCTCGGATTCTGTATCACTCTCCCCTTGCGCTGTGTACTCTTCGTCGTCCGAATCGTGGGCCGGCAGTTGAGTCGCAGGGAGTATGGGCGACGTCGAGGATGACGAAGCATCATGCAATAGTGAGCTGTCTGGCAATCACGGGTGTTAGTGCTAGGAACTCTCACGCATGGGACGAAACATCGCTTCCGTCGGGGACTTCCAGGTCGTGCCAACTTCAAGCTCGATACTGACTGCAAGCTTCAAGCTCCAACTATCTAGGTAGGTAGGTGGGCAGAAAAGTCGGTCGGTCCCATCGCCCAATGCACCATCACCACCAAGCGGAACCAAGTGTTTGCAGCACTCACCAGCCATGATTCGAGGCCGAATTTTTAGGACAATAAGTGCCAATTGGATTATTGAATAGTTGCACGGCTGGTTTTTGGTCTCGGAGTGGCAGGTGGGATCCTAGGCCTGGCAGTTGTCGACGTTATCAACGTTGTCGAAGACGGGAAGGCCGTTGGCAGTTGGAGTCACCGCCCTACCTTAGCATCCACCCGCCAATGTGGAATTTCGGGCCTATTTTCGTCTGCACCGTACCCTCCTTACCTTAGGGGCGGCGCAGTTGGCCGGCCCCATTCGGTGACGTACCGGAACTGCCCGCTAAACGTGCGGCACCTGGGCTGCCAGGGGGCGCTGGCAGCTGGGCACCTTTGTTTCAGCGGCAGGCACATGCCGACCCTAGCCGTAGCGGCAGGGAGGACCCCTGAATTTAGGGCGCTCATGGTCAGCCAACAGTTTTTCTGGAAATCTTGAGATGGAAGTTTCGCTGATTCCTTCCACCCGCCCAGATACGGACGAAATGCGATGCTACCCCTCCCAAAATGCCCAGAGGCACCGGAAGGGTCGGGTCGATTCGTTCGGGCCAGATCAGAGAATAAAAATGCAGAGCTTGCCGTCCGCCCGCTTGTTTTCTATATGCAATAACAATATGTACAGAGAAATGCAGCCAAAGTCCCCTGTCAAGACTTTGCCGAATTTCTGTTTCTCCCCTGAGGCTTTCGTTTCCCGTCCAGGGAGTACAGCCCTCCGGCGAAAAATACAATTACAGCCCCAATGAGCGTCCCAAACGCAAGGCGGTTTCCAAAAATCCATATGCTCAAAAGCAAGCTGACTAGCTTGCGGATGTTAAGGACAATGGTCACTGTCAAGGCCGAGGAAGCCGCGGCCAAGAGGTTGACACCCCGGATGCATGCATACTGTGTCAAGACGTTGAGCACAAGATAGAACAGCTGGCTCGGGATCTGTACCCCCTCCAGGCCCTTTTGCACCGTCGGTGACAGGTTCGGATAGTCGTCGAAGGCCGGGAGCGGAAGCGCTAGCGGCGCACTGTTGGCGAGCTTCATGAACTGCCTCGACAGCGACGGCAGGAACGGCAGGAATAGAGGCAGCGACAGAAGATGCGAGTAGAAGAGATTCTCCTTCCACTGCGGCCCGTAGATCCGGTACGTCTCCTCTGTGTAGAGGCCCATGATGGCCGAAAGAACTTGCGCAACAAACAGAATGGCCAGGCCAGTCTTGAAGCTCGGGTTACCGCGAGGCGCCTCGCCGGATGATCCCTTGACACGATGGTCAGCACCTGCACATGAAAAGGGGGACCACGGCAACGTACCTTGTTCATCGAGTCGGACCAGGCCGCCGTGATGACGCCAACTGTGAGCAGAACGACTGCGGTAATCTGGATCCGAGAGTATCTCTTCCCGTACAGGCTCCCGGCAATCATCGTCGTGATGCTGCCCCCCGATCGCAGGATGATGTGCACGGGCACGGATATATCGTAGCTGAATGCATGGTTATTGAGCACGTTGATGCTAAAGAACAGGACGATGTTGACCAGCCACCGGCGGATTGGTACTCGGTTCGGCTTCAGGTAGTAGGGCGGGCGCGTCCGGTCAAACTGCGACGGCAGTCCAATCAAGGCCACGAAAAGGAACTGGACGAAGGTCAAGAGCGTTCCTAGAGGAAGTACTGCGGTCAGCGCCAGATCGTCCAGGGCCCGGCGGCCGCCCGGATGCAACGCCTTTGCATCGGGCCTTCGCCTTGTTGGAAAGACAAGAGACGGAGCCAGGGCGAAACAACAAAACATACCGCTCGCGGGCTCGACCTTGATGATTGATTCGAGGGCAAAAACGTTGGAGCAGCAGCCGCCGAATATGAGGGAGAGCATCGCGCCCACGGCCAACCACTGCGGAATGGTCTCGATGAACATGCGCCCGGCGAGGGCCATGGCGCGACTGAAGACGGGCCGGTCATCGTCAATGCCGTACATTTCGGCCTTCTCGAGCGACGGGGCGGCATTAATGACACGGGGCGACGGGGCCGACATGGTATTTGTGGCCTTTTCACCACGATCCTTGATGTTGCTGCCGAGGGCACTCTGCTGTTTGTGCAGCGCTGGACGTCGGCGAGAGGCGGTCATGGCGCGGCACGGGATGACCAAGGCATAAGGTAGAGCTGGAGTGTGCTTGGCTAGATCGCTTATTCGGGCGTTGTTGCGGGTGCGCTGGCCACAGCAGCAGGGCAGCAGTGCCGGGCCTCAAAGGCTCAAACGACGGGCGCTGGGGCGGAATGCCGGGGGTCGTCCTTCAGTGGCTTTGCCAGTGGTTGTTGTACTGGTTGCATCCACCAACGGGGGGCCTGATGGCGGGGCAGGGCAGGCAGTGGAAGCAGGGCAACCGGGCTTCAGCCTAGGCGCAAGTGCAATGGAGGCGACTGGGAGCCTAGACTCGAGACGTCTTTTGGGGGGGGGGGGGGTGGCAGGAGCTGCGAATCAAAGAGCAAAAAACACGCGGAAGTGGGCAGATCTAGGTTGGAAGAAAAAGATGCAGTCGACTCCCTGCAGGTCGGCGATTGTACGGCATAAGAGCGCCAATCATTCCCTGTTATGGGCACGTTCTTTGAACAGCTATTGCCCATCCCCATCAGCATTTCTTCCCTCTGCCGCGGAGTCCAACGTTGCTTTCTCTGGAAAGCTCCATCTGGCCACAAGGGTGGGACCTGAGAATGGACCGAGTCCCAGTCGCAACCTTAGCACAGCTTCTGGCCACTAGAATCGCAGCGCCCTATGGTGGCTTGAAATTTGCCGATCCGGGAATTGCACCGTCCAGGCCGACTAAGGTTGTGGTGGTGGGGGTGCCCCGGCTATCTGATCAGATCTTGCCTGCCTGCATGCCCAGATTTTTGAAGCCGGCAGTTGGGCTCTCCAAAATGAAAGAGGCTAGAAAGCTGCCTTTTATCCAGGAACGTGGGATCTCATGCTGTAAGTGGCTTGATGGTGAAGGGTGACGAACAAGGATCGAGGTTTATTCCGCCTTGCTTCCCAGGTCATAACTGTCGAGTGGTTAATTTTGTCAGCAACTAGGGCGGGAGACATGGTCATCGTAGCTGATGAGGCAACATCCATGCATGTTCCATATTCTGAACGCAGTTCCTAAAGGGCGTATTATAAGCTGAGACACAAACGACCGGGAATATTGGCCTTTGAAGGAATTGCTGGGTTGTAATTGTCCTCTAGTCAATGCCTACCAACAGAGCATGAGATAAGGTATTCAAAGTTTAACATCCATCTCAACCTGAGCGTGTAAGCTGGCAACAGAGAGTCCGAGCTGGTCTAGGCCAAGTCTAGTGTGACATAACCCTAACCCCGACGGCCACCTCCAGTCAGCGTAAGTACACATCCAGGACAGGCAATCAGGGCAATCATCCCAACGGCCCCGTCCCAGCCCTCATCAGCAACGCCGTGCACAAATGAGATGCTCAAGACGGCACTGCCACGAGCCCCTTGAATCATCTACACATTGGTGAAGCTGGAAACGAATAGAAAATAACGCACCACCAACGCAACTAGCAATACGACACGGCAGTCCATCCGTGTCGCCTTCCTCATCCAGTGCTCACACGCTTCCGTCAGCCTTCTCAGTCGGTGTGTGTAAGGTGTGAGATGAAGTCGTCGCCAACATGTGCGTTTTGTGCCCGGCCCTCTCACTCTGCTGCCGGACTCTGCTGAAACTAAGAGTGTGACCCAGGACCGTATTTGCCCTTATCATCATCAACAAGGCTGGAGGCCTGATCTACAACAAGACGTTCTACGAGGCCGGGCTGAACAAGATCAGCACCAATGACTACCTCGTCCTCGCAGGGACCTTTCACGGGTAAGGGGCGACGGATGCTTTTTTTTGTTTGCATTCATACCAATCCCAAACCCAACCCCAACCTAACCCCCCCTTGGATATGAATGAACTCCATCTATAGCTCGTTTCGTTGTTGTGCTCACCAACGTGCGCCATACGCATTATCCACCCCACCGTACAGAGTCCACGCCATCACATCGCGACTAAACCCCGTCAAGAACCCGGCCAACCGGGCCTCTGCCTCGGCGGGCGGCATGTTGACGCGGCCCGACCCGCCGTCGGGCCTCGAGGTGCTCGAGTCGGAGAACTTCCGGCTGCAGTGCTTCACCACGCTGACGGGCGTCAAGTTCCTGCTCTTCACCGACACCACGCAGGCCAACGTCGACCAGACTATCAGGCGCGTCTACGACATGTACTCGGACTACGTCATGAAGAACCCCTTCTACCAGCTCGAGATGCCCATCCGCTGCGACATGTACGACCGGAAGCTCTTGTCGTACATCCGGGAGATCAACAATAGGTAACTGATCAGGAGCGGGTCCTCTAGGAGGGGAGGGCGGCTTGGAGCAGATGTCTTTACGAGCAGGCATCATCAAATACCTTGGGAATTACTTGGCGTTTAGGGAAATGTCGTGGGAAATGTGTCGTGGAGTTCTCGGTGGAAGCGAGCTTTTCATGTGGTTTGGCCAGAAAAGCTTACCGCTCCCGTTCCAAGTTAATGCCAAGCAAATTCTATTCTACAATGAGTCCAAGGGGAGGACCGGACGCCGCTGAGAAAACCTCGCGCAATAAGCAAAACAAATCATGAGGTATCCATCTTATCGTCGTCCTTGCTGCTGCCGCTGTCCTTCTCGTCGCCTTTGCTCCCGCTCGGCTCGCCGTCCTTGCCTAGCAGCGGCTCTGACTCGCCCTCTTCCTCCTTGACACTCTCCAGGCCTGACGCCTTCTTCGCCGCTTCCGCCTCCTCGCGATCCCGCTTCTCCTGCCGTAGCTTCTCCTCCTCCATGCTCATGCGCAGCGCCAGGGCAAGTTCCGGATCGATGGACGGGTCGATGCCGAACGGGAAGTCCTCGGACGAGGCGCCGCCCGCGGCATCGCCACCGGCGCCGCCTCCCGCACCGTCGCTGCTGCTGGCATGCTCGCCCAGCAGGATCGACGACGAGATAAGCTGGTCGCTAAGTAGCTTACCGTTGGGCGGAAAGACGACGAGGTTCGACCCTTCGCTGTTGCCCTTGACCTCGCGGTTGAACGCCTCGAGCTTCTGGTGGTTCTCATCGTCGATGTCGCCAAAGAGCACAAAGTCGACGTTGTTGTTATTCTTCTTCATTTTCTTTGCCAGCTTGACCAGGTCGCCCTCAACCTCCTCGATAGGCGAGCAGACGAAGACAATGATGCGTGCCCGTTGCGAGGTGTTCTGCCTGTGTTTGAGCGCCAACTAAAGTCCATGTCACATATGTGTCAGCCGCCGAGCCTATAGCCTTCTATACTGTGTGCAGCTGTATTTGCAGCCCCTCTATGTCTCCATTGTAGGGCAACCTTTGAACTTACGCCTGCTACTTGAATGCCTGTCGCAAGGTGCGCAGAGCCGCGGATCTTCTTCTTAGTTCGGTGCAGGCCGTCCAGAATCTTGCCCTGGTCCGTCGTGAGCGTCACTAGTACCTCGGGGCCCTTGCCGCCCATGCTCATCAGGCCGACCGAGGACTCGGGGTTGCCTTGTACAACATTTTGGAAGATGATGTTGACTGCGTCGGCCTGGGCGTCGAAGCGCGTGGGTGTGTAGTCGCCGTTCCGGCTGCTTTCGCTATTATCCACCACGATCATTACCGCCTCGAGACCCATCTTAATAGACTCGTTGTCGAGCAACAATAAAAATCGATGGCAGCTGTTTATACGATTCAAAAACTCGGGTCGGGGCTGTCTTGTATGTTTCGGTTCGCTGTGGAATTTCGAGGTGGGTTATGTTGAGATAGAGGTTGGCGATTTGGAGGCACGAGTGATGCTGGGAAGCAGCAGGAGCTCTGCGTAAGGCGGTTCAGCCTGGAGTAACGAGGCCCAGCAGCCAAAGTAGCCTGCACTTACACGCCCGTGCGCTCCGCCGCCAATAACGAGGTACCCGCTACGTGGGTTGATTTGCCAAGCCTTTTCCAGCCCGCACGGGGAGCCGTGTCCCCAACACCTGGCTGAGAAGCTCTCAGTGGTCCGAGCTTTTTTTTTGTTTACTCTCCAAAACACTGGCCATTCACGTCGCAGCGCCAGCGTCCCACGGCACCCCTTCTAGCGAACTTCAAACAGTAAACCGCTCCGAAGCAAGACCTCAACAACAAACGACAACAACAACCGCCGTGGCCTTTCGCAACAACCAATCCTTAGAAACCTCGCCCTTTTTTACGACGATCAACCCATTTATCAACGAGAATGCCTCCCGCGCGCGGCAGAAAGCGAAAGTCGAACCAATCCACGGTTTCGAACGATGACGAGCACTACCAGCAGAACGCGCCCGTCATGGCAACAAGTCCGCAGAAAATTCCGACAAAGACAGGGAGCCCCAGCGCAGCAGACCAGCGCCATCAGGAGAGTCCGGCCAAGAAGAGAAAGCTGAACAGCAGCATCACGCTTGCGCAGAAGCAGGCGCTGATTGACAACTTGCAGCTTGAGAGTGAGTTCACCCAGCCCAATTCACACAGAACCCTACATATATCCCATTACCTCTAGAAGCCCCGCAAAAGCCTTTATACTGCCGTTTCCTCGAGAGAGCGCGACGCTAATTTATATTTCTAGTAACGGAACGGGCCCGGAAGCTGCGAGCAAACTACAACATCCACGCACAGAGTCTGCGGACGCGGATTGAGATTCGCGTCAACCGCATCCCGCTCTCGCTGCGCAAGGTCAAAATGGGCGAGCTGCTGCAGAAATTCTCAGCCGAGCAGCAGCAGCAGCATCAGCAGCAGCAAGCGCAACGGACAGCAGTAGTTGCTGCTGCCAATGCTGCAACCAGGGGCCCTCCGGTGCCCGCGAAAGACGCCGTGACCAAACGCCCTCCCCTGGCTAGCGCGCCCATGTTCGCCTCTGGATCTGTGTCTCCGATGCGGCCAGCTAAGAGACTGAGGTTTGTGCACTATCCCCCAATTCTCACCCACGCCACTTGACGAGATCTCTGTACTGACCAGGCGTTCCATTTCACAGCCATGAGATATCTGGCGGTGGCGACAAGGAGAACGACTTTGAGCGCAACATTGAGAATCCAAAGAAGAAGACGCGCGCCGGCCCGGCCACGGAGCTCGTGCGCAATCCGGGGCAGGTGCTGTCGCCGACGTCGTCGAACTCGCGGATCCAGCGCGGTGGTGAGCGGGCCCAGCCTCCACCTCCGACGCCAGGTGGGCGGTCGGGCATTGCGCGCCCCGTGTCGCCAACCAAGATGGGCGGCACGAGCCTACTGAGCAACATGGTAGAGAAGTCGCGTTCGACGCGCGCTGCGGCCACGGCACGCAAGACGACAACGTCGACCACAGCGAGCTCCGCTAACGGCGGCGGAGCCACGACGACGATGACGACGACGACGACGCGAACGAGGAGGGGAGCCACAGCAGCTGCGCCCCCACCGCCCTCGAGGCCTGCAACGCGGACGGCGCAGAGAGTTAGTGCCACCAGCGAGTCCAGCGACGGCAGCACCTCGACCGTGGTGAGGAAGCGGCCAGCCACGGCCATGGCAACACACAAGGCTGCGGCGCCAGCCCCCGCTCCCGCCAAGCGCACTGTTATGGGCACGATCAAGAAGGGAGTCGCGGCCGGCACGAGCAGGAAGGCCCCCGCGAGCAAGACTGCCCCGCCAGCGGCTTCAACGGCTGGTACTGGAAGAGTTTTGAGGAAGCGAGCTTGATGGCGCCCCGTCCTTCGGTAGTTTGCATGAGATTAGGGGCGGTTGCCACTGGCGTTTGGGAAAGCATTACATATCGATTGTCAGAGTGAGTGATTGACGCATGGTTTATGACGGATTTTCCATCTCAGTGTCTTGTCTGGATTATAGTTTCGGCGGAGTCTGTTTTTTTAGAGCTGGCAAATAGGTTTCGTTCTCGAGTCATAATGTCATCGGACAGGTAGTACGTCTACCTACGGGATACGGTGGCCGTTTCGGCACACACAATTGGAGTTATTGATATTCCTGTCTTGCGCTGTTGGTACCGATGGTAACTCTCAAGTCTGTTGTCAAACACCGATCCCTTCTCCCCCCGCGTGTGGTCTCGCCGGAGCGTACCTAGCCAGCGCCGGGGCCGGCGGCCTTCTTTTTCTTGTCCTCGACGAGCTCAATATTGTCCTCGGGGATGTCCTTGTACTTCTCTAGCAGGAACTCCTCGATCTCGCCGCTGACGTCGCCCTGCACGACGATCTCCTCGCCGCCGCTCGGCACCTTGGTCACGGACGAGCCCGTGGCGAACTTCTTGCCAAAGTCCTTGGACACCTTTTTGAGGTCGAGCCCGAACGCCTCGAGCCCCGACACGGCCGTCACGTACTTGCGCTTGTTGCGCTCGATGCGCTTGATCGTCACCACGCTGTTCGCTAGCCGGTCAGCGTGCTTCTGCTCCGCCGCCTCCGCCTTTGCCGCCTTCTTCTTGGCGTCCTTGGCCGCCCGCTCCTGCGCCTCCAGCGAGAGGGAGGCTGTCGCGGCTTCTAGGACTTCTGTAACGGTGGGCAAACAGGCGTCCCCCGTCAGCGGTTAGCGAGATGGGATAATAATAATGCATGGGAAAAGAGACTCAGGGGGGGGCAGTTTATGCTATTGGGAGTGGATGGGCTTTTGTTTCCTTTGGGTCTTGATTGTTGCATATTGGGGGTAAAGGGGTGGTGGCTGAGGTGAGTGGTCGGACGGACGGAGAGCATGACGAACCTGGCGACCATATCCTGGCGTACATGTCCAGGTGCTTCTTCTCGAGCCACTCCTGGCACTTCTTGACTGTGCCGCCATATTCGCAGTACTATACCAGATGCCGGCGAAATACCGAGTAATAAGCGGGATTGCTCAAGTTGTTTCGTGGGGATTGGAGGGGGTGTAGCAGCAACGGCGTTGGGAAAGCGTACCTCAGGTGGCAACGTGCACACTAGACGAAAGGAGGGAAGGGAGGTTGCATGTCAGTACCTATTGGCGGGAACAAGCTTTTGAAAAGGGGTACGGAAAAGGGGTAGAGGGGGAAAGAGGATAGATAGATAATCGCGTCAAGGGGGTTCGTGTTTACCACCGCAGTAAGTGACGTGACGGGCGACCGGGGCGGCGGGGGCCGCGGCGGCGGGCTGCTGCTCAGCCATGACGAAAGCTGTGTGTCGCTCGCTCGGCCTCGAGAGCCGGAAACAACGGAGGTCGCCGGAGGTCGTGTGACTGGGGCGGCGGTAGCAGTCGCGATGTGGCTGTGATATTGGTGCAAAGGGTGCTGTGGCGGGCTGTCACAGGCGCGTGGTTAAGCGTGTGTGCCCTACGCGTCGTCGTGGCTAAGGTAGATCCTGGTGCAGCAATCTTGTCTGGTACGTGTTCGTCGTCTTGGTGAAGTGCAGCAATAGAGCCCAGTTCGTTCTGCCCCTCCTCTCCTCGCGTATTGGATTGATTGCGGGGTACCTTTTTTTCCCCGGCGCGGCGGGGCACAAAAAGGCCAAGCTTTCTTGCACGCAGAACGGAAGGCTTTGTTGTTGGCCAATCATGTGCGATCTAGCAAGGGAGCAGAGACCCACAGCAACGGGCGGCTCGCCTTGCTCACGTCCCTGCGCGAGCTGCTGCTGCTTCCTACGGTCTCACGCTCCAAGGCCTTGAGTGCCACACTGGCACACTGCGTTCCATGCCGTGACGGGACCTGGGTCGTCACAAGCGCCCACCTATGTCGCCTCGTCCTTTCAGCGCAGTTCCTGCCTTTACTGTATGGATGTCTCCACACGCTCTCCAGTTCAGCCAAATATTTGCTGCGGCTGCGCATTGAATATCAGATTATCATCACGAGTGCCCTGCCATCGAGCGTCATCCAAGTCATCATCGCAATTTGCCTCCTGCAAGCTGCAAAATGCGAGGCTCGACGGGGGCGGTTGCAGCCCTTGTTTGTGCTAATGGCCGAATGCTTCGCGCCGATGGCCAGCTTTCCATGTATTTGACTTGTGTGGGTTTCCAGAAGAATTGGGGCTTGCACCCTAAAGCAAAGCAGCATTTGCGAATTATTATCCGCCCATGAAATGAAGCCATTTAACCGTCTGCAAAACCTCTTGGTCGACGGCTACCTGGGGGCGAGTTGGTGATCACCGAGACGGACTCGCCTTTTGAAGGAAGCAGCTCGCGGCTAACTTGCAGACTTCTCTGGCTGCGCCGTATCGGCTATGCAGATCTACATGACACAATCGCCAACTCGGCTCTTACCGGCCGAAAGAGGACCAGTGAATGGCCGGATATGGAAAGCCAGTTCCTCAAGGAAGAACAGTCAGCACATGGGATCATTGGCATGGCTTTTGCTGTGCCGGTGCCCTGAATGACAGGAGGACGGATGGACCGTTGTGGTGGGATCGATGGCGGCTCATATGCTGTGTACTGTGAAGGGAGTGGATGGCGGTTCAAGGCGTGGTTAACCAGCGGCACAGGCTTGGCATATGGCATGTTCGGATTCTCGATGCTCGATCTCGATATCCGTACGGAACTGCACATACATTCTTGCAACTGTTACAACTGGGCTGGGCTGGACTCTGGGGTAGCATGGCAGGCAACTCAAACTCCCGAGCCCAGTTCCCGGTTCAGCATCATCTCGCACGTACGCACGCACCGTCCCGTTCGTTCTCTGCACGGCGCGTCTCGAAGTGGCGCTGCAGAAGTGAGGTAGGTGGTCTGGGCCTGCGACGCTGCAGATTTCTTCTCGCGCGCTGTCTTGCCCCAGGACTCGTCAAGAGTGGCTTTCGCAATGCGCGCATCATTCCTCTTGGCCAGGTCGACGGGTCCCAGCTCCCCGAGTTATGTTATGTACCTACCCCCGTGCAGGTGTTGCACACTACTACTAGAGCTAAGAAGATGGGATGTGGCCTGGGCTCGCCAATGAGGTGGCACAGCCGCCCTGAGGCTTTAAGCGCCCGTCCGACCTCTGGCGTGGTACCGGGCCGCCCCATTGGCTGAGCTCTCTTGCAAGTTGCAGTAACTTGTTCCCTCGCCCACGCCAGGGACGACATTGGCGCGCGCCTTACATACGCATGGCATATATCGATTCGCTGGCTCCAGGCCGGTACCGGGTCTGGCGCGCCCTGATTCGCCTGCCCCGTTAAACCTTCCCCCCTTTCGCTCTCCTTCGAGTCTTGGGCTCGCTAGATCCGACGACGACTGGCCTGTGGATGGTGCCCAACCCAATGGGCCCGCCTCGGCCGGCCACTGCTTCCACCAGGCTTGCAGGGCCCCCGCTGCAACGCGAGACCCGACTTGGGAAGCTTGGTCCAGCCTGCCGCCTGCGCTGCTCCGGACGTGGCCACCACTCCCTGTCCGCTCGTCGACGTCGGCGGGAAAGCGAACGCCATATGGCTCGGCGTCGGTCGCGTGCGTGCGTGCGTGCTACTGCTTAGAGCCTTAGACTGCCCGTTAGGCGCTCAGCTCTGGTAGGAAATGCCCCCCCATGGCCCATTGCGTGTAGTAGGATGACTGGCGTCTCCTCTGCCCCTCCCTGTCTCGATTCCTTCCTTTCAGGTTTATAATACATGGCATCCCCGGTCACCTGCGAAGGTGCCGTCTAGTTGCCCTCCACTTCCTTTCTCCACGCCTCTTGCGCACGTTAAACAATAGTGCTTCGTTGATCGAAGCTGGTCCCTCGTTGACCATCCCCTTTTTTCATTAGTGCTTGTCGTATTGCCCCGACGCTGGTCGTCTCCCACATCGCCTAATCAGGCCTATTCCATGTTTGTGTGACCCAACAGCCGCCCTATCGATATTCCTTTCAAAATCCCGCCGAACAACAAACAAGCTTCCGCCTTGACAATGTCGGACTTCGTGCTATTGCCCCGAACATTTCGCCCGCCATCCCCGCAGGGTCGGAGGAGGTTGGGTCGGACCCTTAATCCCATAATGGAGGAGCCTGAGCAAACAAAAGAGGCACTCGCCGCCGGTGAGAGGAGGAGGAGGCTCCGGCAGCCGACTGAAAAGATCGAGCAGTGGCTCTCCCCCCTGAGTGACCACTTCCCGACTCCGCGCGGCCTACACTTCCTCGCCGCCCCGGTCGTGCCGGCCACGCCGTCGTACCAGTCGAGTGAAGGCGAGGTCGACCTCGACCTCGACGACACGAGCTCCGAGACCTCCTCGTCCAACCCGTCCAGTAAGATGTGGAACAACCGAGGAAGCATCGGCACTGATGTTACCGAGTTTGACGACCTCTACGACGTTTCCGACGACGAGATCCACCGCAAGGAGAGGCTTATGGCCAACGGCATTGGCCGCCAGGGGAGTGCAAAGAGCTCGAGGAGTAGTCTCAGGACGTCCTCGCGGTCCTCGACCGGCTCGCGCCGAGGCCTGGCTCCTCTCGTGATCCCCTCCGACGCCGCCCTCGTCGCCGCCGCCAAGAAGGCCCTGGCCTCGCCCATCGCGCCAACACCAACTTCGGCCGTCCCCATGTCTCCCGCAATCATGTCCCTCATGGAGCTACGCCAGTCGCTCGAAGTTCCCCACATGTCGGCACCGCCGTCCCTCGACGGGAGCATGAACTCGGAGGAGCTGGCGCTCATGTCGGCACCTCCCACTCCCCTAATCGGCGCCCAAGACAACGTCGACGAGGAGTGGTCCGGAGTCCGCCTCCAGCCCGGTGCCCTCGAGACGCTGCATGCTCTGTCCGGCAGCGACACCGAATACGAGGAGTCCCCCACCACCCAGGTCATCGAAGTTCCCCAGGAGATGTCCGAGATGCGCCAGACCCAGCAGCTTCCGCGCTTGATGACGGGCATCAACAGGGCCCCCTCGGCCCACCGCCAATCCCTCGCCGAGCTGAGCAAGCTCGACATCCCGTCTCCCGGCGGCTTCTTTGCCGACCTCTCGTCCGCCACCCGCCGGACCTGGCACATGGGCGTCGCCAGCCCCGTTTCCAACCCACCCACCTCGACCACGGCCGAGAACTTCTACAAGAGCCCCTGGGCCCGAAATGGCGAGAAGATCCCGCCTCCGCCGCCCCGTCCATTGCACCTTGACAGCCAGCCCGCGGCTATTGTCGAGCGCGTCGTCGAGGTTCCCGAAGGGGTCAACCCTGAAGATCTCCCCACCGCGATCCGACTTGAGGAGACCCCAAGGCCCGTCACCGCCCGCAGAGTCCCGCCCACTCCCGACTTTGTCGTGCCCACGCCCATCACCGAGGAGTCTGCTTCCTCTCCGGTCGATGCCACCGAGATCGTAGTCGAGGATCTGTTGCCGCTGCCTCAGTCCGAGAATGCCCAAAGCCACGAGGACCGCACCGAGATGTGGTTGGCTGCCCAGCGCGCCTACCTCCAGGGCGTCGTCGGCTTTTCAGACGACGCCGAGCCCGTCGAGGCGGCCAAGGCTGAGGAGTCCGAGGTCGACGAGAAGGCCCAGGTCGCCGCCAAGGAGGTGGCTACCGAGTCCGAGTTGAAGAAGAAGTCTGTCCGCTTCTCCGAGGCCGTGCTCTCCAAGGAGAACCTTCCGCGCAGCCTTCCGTCCAAGCTCCTGCGCCAGGAGTCTGCCTATTACCGTGCCTTCACCGATGCCTCTGTGAAGTCGTGCCCCACCGACGTCTTCGTCCACCAGCAGCCCCGCTTCGAGGTGCTCCAGTCGCAGCGCGTCTCTCTCAAGGACAGCCACCGCAACCAGCTGCTCGGCAAGTACCAGCTGTCTGTGGTGCCGCAGTCGTCCAAGAAGCGCATGAGCGCCAACGTGGCCCGCGGTGACGACATCATCGCCGAGGACCCGGACAAGCTCCGCGCCGAGAAGGAGGCCGAGGCGCTCGGTCAGATGAACATGCCCACGTGGCACGTCGCCGCCACCAAGATGCTCAACGGTGGCCGCCTCATCGCCGCCCCCGTGGCCAAGCGCCTGGCTCGCCAGAGCCGCATGGCACCCGGCCCCGACGGCCTCAGCAGTGACCGCGCGCGCATCCTCGACCTCGGCGGCCAGGGCGCGTGCGACTGGGCCTGGGCCACGGCCATGCAGTACCCCAACACCAAGATCTACACTGTCACCACCAAGGCCATCCGCCAGCTCAGCAACAGCAACATCCGCGGGCCCTCCAACCACCGCCAGGTGGCTGTCGAGCGCCTCACCAAGCTTCCCTTTGCCGACGACCAGTTTGATCTCGTGTCGGCGCGTGAGCTGCACGCCGTGCTCAAGCTCTTCGGCGAGAACGGCACTGACGAGTGGGACCTCTGCCTCAAGGAGTGCATGCGCGTGCTCAAGCCCGGTGGCTACCTCGAGTTCAGCGTGCTCGACTCGGACATCATGAACGCCGGCCCCCTCGGCAACGCCAAGGCGGTCGAGTTCGGCTTCGCGCTCCAGACTCTGGGCTACGACGCCAATCCCACCCGCAGCTTCATCAGCCGCCTCGAGCGCGCCGGCTTCGACGACGTCCGCCGCGCCTGGATGTGCCTGCCGGTCGGCCCCAAGCCTGCCGCGCCCAAGGCGCCTGCCGCCGACCGCGACAGCACCGTGACGGTCCCCGGCAAGACGCTCGAGCTCGAGGCCATCGTGTCCGGGTCCACCGACAACGTGGCGGCTGTCACAGGCATCGCCGCCGGCTGGAGCTGGGAGCGCTGGCTTCTCCGCGCCGAGATGGAGAAGGCCGCCGGCGACCTCCGCCTGTCCGACACCGTCACCCCCGGCGAGGCCATGCGCGAAGCCGGCAAGATGATCGCCGACGTACACGCCGTCGTCGAGGAGGGCCGCGCCGTCGGCTCCGCCTTCCGCATGCTCCGCGGCTACGCCCGCAAGCCCAGACCCACCACCCTCGACAGCGGCATCATCACCATGGTCTTGGATATGGAAACCATCTAATTGGGACAAAGCACACCCCCATGCTTCTCTTCTCTCTCTCCTTTGTCTCCTCTCTCTCGTCCCGGCGACGGTGTTGTCGGTGGTTGGCGGTCTTCACACATTGGCAAGATAAAAAAGACTGTAATAGGCCGCCGGTTGGGCGTGTATGTGTTTACCACTTCTTGTATTTGATGGGGATGGTTGGCAGGGGCAGTTTGCGGCTTGCTAGCTAGCTAGCTGGTGTATTGTGGTGGTGGTGGCGGCGATGGTGGTGATGATGGTGGTGATGATGGTGTTTCTCCCTCCCTCCCGCAAAAGAGTCCGACCTTCTTCCTCTTCTTCGATCTATACCTTTTTATCATATACCACACCTTTGTAAATTCTAAGAACACACGTCGATTATCTTTTTATATCAATAACATGGATTGATACCCCTCACTCACTCACCTTTGATCGCAGACCGTAATCATTTGGTCTCTTGTTGGACTCGTTATTTGTGTTTTGATGAGTGAGTAATAAATGTTATGTTATGTTGTATTATCAGGTACTGCATGTACGTATATGTGTGCGTGGTACAGAGCAAGATCGGGAGTTATGCTACTATGCAGGGCTGGCGGGCCTAACGTTATGAAAAAATAGGGGAGTTGTGGGTGGGGGCTGTTTACATCGTTCTGTTTGTTGTCCGTTTCAATTCAACAACGGCGGAGGATTCTGGGAATTGATTCCCGTGTCAAGATTTCAGAGCTCACCACATCATTGTTTTGTTGCCATCTCAACTCAACTCACCTAACCTCGCCTTACCTCACCTTACCTCATTTCACTTCACCTCACCTCATTTTACCTCAAATAGCCAGTCCATCTACATGTAGACCAACGGAGATTGTTCCCTTTCTTTTCTATCAGAGAGTCATTTTGATTTCGTCTTTCATTTTTATTCTTCATTCACTTTCCTTTTTTTGGGAGCCCCATATACCAATTGATCAATTACTGACCACCAGCGGCGCCAGCTTGAGAAGATTGTGAAGAGAAAAATCAAACGCTGAGCTCGGCGGTGACGGCCTTGTCGACGACGGCGCGGTACGGGCTGATCTTTTGCTCGAGCACGCCGCCGGGCCCGCAGAAGCGGTCGACAATGTCGACGCTGCGGCCAATGTACAGGTCGGGGCGCAGCATGTCGTCGAGTTCGGGCAGGATGGGCGCGAAGAAGGGGGTGGCGCGGATGCGGTCGACGAGGTCGTTGGGCTTGCCCTCGTTCTTGACGACGCTGCCGGCCTGGTGCGACAGCACGCGGATCTGCTCGTGGGCCTCCTGGCGCGACTCGCCCTTGGCCACGAGCTTCATGATGATGCTCTCGGTGATCATGAAGGGCAGCTCCTGCTGCACGCGCGCCTCGATCACTTTCGGGTACACGACGAGCCCGTTAGTGATGTTGTCGAGCCCCATGAGGATGGCGTCGGCCAGCAGGAACGTCGACGGGATGTCGATGCGCCGGATCGCGCTGTCGTCCAGGGTCCGCTCCATCCACTGGTCCGACAGCGTGTTGGCGAAGCTCGCCGGCTTGGACATGAGCTCGCGCGCCAGACTGTACATGCGCTCCGACCGCATCGGGTTGCGCTTGTACGCCTGGTTGTGCGGAGAGTGGATAAATATTAGCGTGAGATATGGATGGGGGGTCAGTTCGTTTGTTACGCACCATTGCAGACGAGCCGATCTGGTCCTTCTCAAACGGCTCCTCGAGCTCCTTCCACGTGGCGAGGTGGCGGATGTCGCCGCAAATTTTTTGCGTGGTGGCGCCGAGGCCGGTGATGGCGTTGGCGATGATCAGGTCGACCTTGCGCGTGTACGTCTGGGTCGACACGTCGTAGCAGCCCGCGAAGCCGGCCTTCCTGCAGACGAGCTTGTTGAGCTGGTCGCACTTGGCAGCGTCGCCGTTGAAGATTTCCAGGAAGGACGCCTGCGTTCCCGTGGTTCCCTGCGCGCCTGTTTGCCGAGAGGTGGCGTTAGTCGTGATTACCTTGCCAGATACACCAGCGGCTCGGAGAGCTAGGTGGTTTTGATTACATCTTCAGCCCAAAGTAGAATTCTGAGAATCATACCTCGGAACTTGAGCTCGCGGCGAACGTGCTCGATGCTCTCCAAATCAAACATGAGATCCTGCGCCCACTGGGCGGCGCGTTTTCCGACCGTGATGAGCTGCGCTAATGAATCATTGGGCAGAGCGCTCACATATTAGCTACTGTTTTCTCATGAGTCGAGATGATTCTCTGTTGAAAAACGGAAATCAGTTAAGCCACTTACCTGGCTGAAGATGGGTGTAAGCCAGGGTGGGCAGGGCCTTCCACTCGACGGCGAACTTGGCTAGGTTGTCAAGGACCTTGGCTAGCTTGGGGAGGAGCAGATCCATTGCGTCGCGCATAAGGATTAGCTCGGCGTTGTCGGTGACATAGCAGCTCGTAGCCTTGGTGGTTTTGGGGACTCTGTTAGCAGGTTCTCTGGATGATCCCGTGATGGCTAATAACTAACTCCGTAGTGGATGATGCCGGCAGCTTTGGGGGCGACGGCGCCAAAGGCGTGGACGTGGGCCATGACGTCGTGGCGGCGCTTCTTCTCCTCGACACGGGCGACCTCGAAGTCGGCGTCGGTGAGGACGAGGTGGGCGCGCATCTGGTCGAGCGCGTCGGGGGTGACGGCGCAGATGCCCAGCTCGCTCTCGGCCTCGGCCAGGTAGAGCCACAGCTTGCGCCACGTCGAGTGGCGCGACCGCTGGCTGAAGAGCCGCGACATCTCGGGGCTGCAGTACCGCGCCGTGAGCGACGTCTGGTAGGCATCGAAGACGGACGAGCCCGCCTTGATCTTGAGCTGCTCGAGCTGCTGCTGCAGCTCCCGGATCTGCGCCTCCATGTTTGGCGTGTCGGCCATGTTGATTACTAGGCAAATATCTTGCGTGGTGGCCAAAAGACGGCTGTTAGTCGCTGGCTTTACTCTTTGGAGACATTTATGGACGGTTGGCAGGGGTTCTATACTCAAACTAGGACTGGGCACAAGGGTTGGCCGGGCTGGTTTAAGGGGGCGACTATACCAAATTATCCCACTTGGTGAGGGTGAGCGAATTTTTTCTCTTTCGTGGTCGGGACGCACCGGGCAATCGGCAGTGGGCACACTGTGGGGCCCCACTTAAGGTGAGCTGATACACTCCATCCGTATTGATTCCGAGTCTGAACGCCCCACGACACACATCATACGTGGGTCACACGGTTGATGCATGGGAGAAACTCTATCGACTAGACTCTCTTAGCTAAGACAAACACTTTGATTTGCGTCACTCTATCATCTAGTCTTTATACGGCAGGAACGAGTCGAGCCTCTGCGCGCCGCAGCGCAGGTGCCCTGCATAATGCATTTTCAAAATTATCGTACAGATGAGACTCTGGTTAAGTAGGCTAGACTGGAGAGGAACCAAGACTCTGTCATAAATGTTTAGGATTGTGGGATCTTGGCAGAGGAATATCCCTAAAAAAAACCCCCCATGAAGTGACCGCTATTTATTCTCTTACTTATCAACCCCCCTATCCGCAATTAGGCATGCAAACAGATCTAAGCCAGATCAAGCCCACGGTGCCTGCCTGCTCGCCTTGCGGCTTTGGACAACCCTTATTGGTCGACGGGCTCTGCCCTCCTTCGCTTTCGGAAAGCTGAATCAAGAGTCGCTTTCAAATTCCTCGTGAGCATCAACATAGCATATCACTTCACTTCGCCGAATGCACACCACACGATACATCTTCAGGCCATAAGTGTGAGAGAGGGCATGTCCATCATTCGCAAACAACATCCACAGCACGCGTCGCTTGCTGCCATCTCGCGACGCAGACGATTCGCCGTCTACCCTACCAGCCAGCCAGCCAGCCAACCACCCTCGCGAATATAGAGCAGACCATTTCAAAGCCCCAAAGTTCAAACGCCCAGGACAAGGAGCCTGACTTTCTAACTGCCTTGTTTATCGCTTGTGCCCCACTCATTGCCCTCTTTCCCCGTTTCTGCCTCCCAGGTGGCTAAACAACGACGGCTCGAAGCAGCGATGCCTCCGCCGCCTGCCAGTCGAACCAAAGTAAAACTGTAAACTGTAAACTGTAAACTGTAAACCCACGCAAGCGGTCTCATTCCATGGTCGTTCGTCTACGAAATCAAACTCAACGATGCCGGCTCAAAAAAGTAGCAGCTACGAGAGCACGTATCCAAAAAGAATTTGAATAAAAAAAACCCTCCCAAAAATAATATGAAAGAGAAACGAAAGTTATAAAGAAAACCTATATACGTGAAAGATATGCGAATTTAAACCTCTTTAGAACGTTTGTTAGTATTGCTTAGTCCGTATCCATGCCGTCCGGCGGCACGGGCGAACCCAGAGTCACCTCGGGACTTCGGCGGACCCGCAGGTCATGGTAGGTTTCCTCCTCTCGGCTTGGGTTTCGGGACCCATGTTGTGCTGTCTCGTAGTCCTCAATGTCCATCGCTTCTTCACGAGGTCCGAGCGCAACTTGTATTTCGAGCACGTCTTCGGCTTCTAGTTGACGCTCGGTCACCTGATCCTTGGCAGAGCCTGACATTGGCGCGGCCTGCACCTCTCCCCGAGGTTCTTGGTCTTTTTCTTCTCTTCCACCGTCCGTCTGCATGGCTTCTCTCTCATCGGCGCGATTTGCCGCCTCGTGATACTGGCGCTCCTCGTACGAGCTGTGCCCGCCGTGACCGTCTCCCCTGTGGTCCTGCTCCATGTCGGTATCCTGATATTGGGCCTGCGGCTGCGTGTCAATGTCTGGCTCTTTGCCCTTGTCTGTGCTCGCCGTCGTGGGCGTCCTGGTCACAGAATCTTTCCCAAAAATCGCGCTCCCGCTTCCGCTACCTGCCGTCTTTGGCGTCGATGGCACAATAACATTGAGAACACAGTCGTCCAAGTGCTCGTAGAACTCTTGCGCAGTCGCAAACTGGCTCTGGCAGATGCTGCACCTGGCTCCGACACCACCAACACGTCCTGCCCCAGTTGTCAGGATCAGCTTTCTGCTGTTTGGCGGTGTCTGCTCGACATTGTGCACGGCCGTCAGGTGGCGCTTAAACACGTCGGCCCGGTTGAATGCCTTTTCGTATGGCGTTCCGACCCCCGCACAGAACGGGCACACCATTGTGCCCTTGTAATGCGTGAGCGCGTGTCGGTTCTTGTCATATTTGCGCGCAAACCCTTTGACGTGGTACTCGCAAGATTCTATAGGGCACTTCTCAGGCCGCTCCTCCATATGGGTCAACATGTGAGCGGCGAGATCCTTGAAGACGCGGCCACACTCGGGATGGGGACAGCGGTTACGAACGGCCGACAGTGAGGGACTAGGCGTAGGGGGCTCTTCGGCCTTGAGAGATGGGGTAGGGGCGATATAGGCCCCTTGGGTGCTGTGGATGATGATGGGAGGCGGTCCGGGTGGACCGACCCGGTCAAGCGGACCTACTCGATCGAGCGAACCCATGCGATCGAGCGGGCCAATCCGGTCGAGCTGGCCAGCCCGGTCGATTGAGGGTGCAAGCAAGGGGGCTTGCGACGGAGGTGGAGGTGGAGGTGGAGGCGGAAGCGGGAGCGGGAGCGGAAGCGGAAGCGGCGCGGGTGCGAGACGTGGCGCTTCCAGTATCGGCGAGCGCCGGCGAGGCGGCGACACAAACTCGTGTGATGATTTGTAGTCTGGCCCTTCGTCCTCCCCGCTAGAATCGTCTGGATCCTGTACATCAATCGATTGCCGAACCTCACGCATCCAGTCCTTCAGTATGGACATGGGAGGCCAATCGCCGCTCGCCTTTCCGCCGCGATGGGGATTGAAGTGGGCCCTTCGGAGATGCGCGGCGGCATTGTAATAAGCCCCGTAGCGCTTCTGAGTGACGCAAGCTTTGCATTTCGCCAGAGGTATAACTGGTTGGGGCGAGCCAGGAGGCTCCTGCGGTTCTGTGCACACCCATCGCTTGACCAGAGCTGCATGCTTCGATTCGGTATGCCTCCTCAACTCATGCTCGCCCCGGAAACCCTCTGGGTACTCGTTGCATTTTCCGCAGTAGACCCTCCGGAGCGGAGGCCGCTGGTAGGACGACCTGATCCTAGAAGCGGGTATTGGTGATGTTAGCCCTCGGCCAGCTTGCCTAATAAATGTCGGGCTTTCAGCAACAGTATGCCGCCTTCCTGGATCGATGGACTGCGGGGATGTGAGCATGCGATCCGGCTCCCCTTTGAAAACATACGTCTCTCGTTCCGAATGGGTGCCAATAGACAATGGCCAGGTGTTGATCAGGGGGCGCATATCTGGAAGGGGTTTTCTTGGCTCGTCCCCTGATTTGGTTATCGGAGGGAGGACGAATGAACCGTGCCTCAGCGGCGACCTTTGCTTGACGAATCCATTGAAAAAGTTGGCCTCAATCTCGCCGCTGCCGAGGAACATGAGAAAGTTTTTGGTCGTCAGTATTCCACGGTCCATCCACGAACTCCTTCCCAAGACTGCTCCCACCGAATGGAGCAGTTCACGATCGTCATTGCTCATATCCGTGTCGGACCCGTCCAACAGCATCGGTGCAGACCACGCAAATACGCTGACGAGTGCCTTGTAGACTGCGTGCATCGCCGCCGATCCGGCTTGCGGTGGCGGGCTGAGGTGTGATTGAGCAGCTCTGTCGACCAAGATGGTCCTCACTAAGCTGAAAATACACAAAGATAAAAACATAGCTACCCAGGTCTTGGTGTCAAGCGAGCCGGATCGGGCTGTTTGGTTCTCGATCGACTGTAGAAACTGTGACGTGCAGCTGTACAAGACACGAAAGCGCCCATAGGAGTCGGCGTCATCGAAAGAGATGTGCGAGCTCGAGTTGTTTACTTCGGCGTGTACTACTGGCTCAGCTTGTTGAAAGTCATGGAAGAGGGTCTCGCGAAGCAGAAGTTTTGCGCGGTACAGCACAGGGTATGCCACTTCTTCCGTCTCCCTGGTTCCGGATATTGCGCCGCTGAGCCTGAGAAGTTGCCAGAAGTTGTACATGGTGCCGCTCATGTTCCAGCTTGATGCCAGGATATTGAGAATTGGGGGTGGCCTGTCGCACGAATCTTTGGAGAAGGACGCAAGAGTCGGGTTGGCCGGTGGAAGGCTGGCGAGGTCTTCCGTCCACCAAAAACCGTCATCGAAGTCGAGGTTAGACTTCACCATGCTCGCAGTCTCTTGGGATACCAGGTACGTTCGTTCAAGGAAGTCGTTCATGTTGCGACGGACGGCGAGAGGCGATGTCAGAGGTGTTTGTGTCTGCCTTGACGGGGCAGATGCTGGATACCAGTCAGCCAGCGCGTCGACGCCAATAAAAGGGTACAGCATACCTGGCAGCATAATATCGGCAAAGCTGCTGAGGGAACCGCGATGGCACCCGAGAGCTTTCCAAAAGTCGTTATCTGGAGAGTTTGTAATGTCGGGACAGAGCGTACATGGGTCACTCGAGTCGCACTAAGACCGTTAGCAGAAGCACCCCCTGATCCGCTTGCCGAGAGTAAACTCACCCCTTTTTTCAGTACTTTGCATCGCAGGCAAGGGCCGATATCGCGGAGAAGCCGTAGCTCTTCAATCGACTCTAGCCGAGACTGTCCCACACGGCTGCGCTTCAACGGCGGAAGTAATGGGTCAACTTCGGAATCGATCGAGCCTCGGGGTCCTCCCGGGTACTCTGGCACGAACGAGTAACTCCTCAGCGATTCCCGGTGGTCCTTTGCCTGGCTGCTCGTAACTAACTGAGCAAGCTGAAACCCAGAGCCTGGACGGGGTAGGTACATTGGTGACGGCTGCTTATTGTAGTCAATGCTGTAGCTTCTGTTTTGCTGGTCAGGGAATATCAACGGGGGTGTGCCGCCGACGGAGAGCCCCGAGTCCCTCTTTTGCAAAGTGACATGGTCCTTCGCATGTTGATCGCGGTCGTCTTGGTGAGGATAGCCGTAGATGTAATGCATACAACGCTCGTCCCAGCACTTGTACGAGTGGTGGCTGCGGAAGCTCAGTGGAAGACTGTCCCTTAACCTCAATGCGCGAGAGATGGGGTCGTAGTTGGAGAAGTTGTAGTCCAGCCAAGCAGCATACCCCTCAGGGGCCTGGTCCCGAAGGTAATGATACTTGAGGGCATCGAGAAACCTGGGGTCGTGGAGATCCACGCCTAACGTACAGCAATTCCATTAAATTCTAGGCCTAGACAGAGGCGGGACGCCGTGCACCTACCTTGGTCCAGACATGCCGTCTCGATGCACTCACACTGATACTGCAGCGTTCTCGCTTCCTCGATGTCGGACAAGAGCGGGACCTTGTCAGACAGTTCTAGGTTCTGGCATTAGACCGAGTTGCACACGAACAAAGGAACAATGGGCAGACAAGAGGAGAGCACGTAGAATATGGCGCGACGCATCGGACGGGGAGCGGAACAGCACAGCATATGAAATAGGGGGCAGCTCACGATTATCGTCGATATAGGCGCGCAAGACACGGAGCTTGTGGCGCAGCATGTCAAGCTCTACCTTGATGTTGGGGCCATATCTCTCGGGGAGTAGGAGGGCAAGCTTCGCCTGAATCTCTCTCTGCGCTGCGAGCAATTCCCTGACTGTAGGGTTCATAAATGGGTCATCTGAATGGGGGATAGAAGAAGAAGACGAGGCAAGGGTCTGCTGGTTCGCGGCACCAGGAGGGCCGGGGCCGGGGCCGGGGCCAGCAGGGGCGGCTAGCACCAGCTGCGGCGGTTGCAGTTGCGGTTGCAGTTGCGGTTGCAGTTGCAGTTGCGGTTGCGGCTGCGGCGGCTGCGGCGGTGGCGGCGGTGGCGGCGGTGGTGGTGGTGCGGTCAGCAAGTCGCGATCGGGCCGTAAGAGGTTTGGCGGAGGCGGCTGCGATTGCGACTGCGATTGCGACTGCGACTGCGACTGCGGCTGCG
Organism: Lasiosphaeria miniovina; assembly: GCF_030549165.1. Lineage (NCBI taxonomy): Eukaryota > Fungi > Ascomycota > Sordariomycetes > Sordariales > Lasiosphaeriaceae > Lasiosphaeria > Lasiosphaeria miniovina. Next base: position 1,013,578 of record NW_026848223.1, on the reverse strand, counting down.
GCTGCGGCTGCGGCTGCGGCGCGACATTTTCGGCCGCCATGGCGTGCGGGCGCGAACGTCGTCGTCGGCGGGCAGGCGGGCGCCGCTATGGCGGGCAGGGCCAGGCACGCGATGGCGTTAACGTTTGAGTTAACGTTACGGGTAGCCCAGGTCGAGATGCGGGGAGGCAGGCCAGAGCAAGCTCCGGATTCTTCACCGCGACGGGCGCGGCGGCGCGGCGCGAAGACCCAGCTGGGGCTGGGCTGGGCTGGCTCTCGGCTGGATTGCACGGCGCGCTGCTTGCTCAGCGTGCTGCTCAGCGTGCTGCTCAGCGTACTCAGCGTGCTCGCCCACCGTCCAGCTCCAACGGGGTTTCTCGCGCATCAACGACGGGGATCTATGCGTGCCAGCTTGCGCAACATGATAGGGACTCGGTAACGTCGACTCTCGGGTGCGGATATGCATCACAAGGCCATTGTGCGCGGGGGCGCGGCGAATTGGCGATAAGGTGAAATTGGCTCGTCCCGGCCTTGAGCTCCCATGAAGGTTCGAGTTCGAGTTGTAGATTTAATTTTCGAAGCGGTCGTGGAGCAGCGCAGCTCTCAGTCGGGGAATTCTTGCAAGGGCAAGGTACCAGTCAATTGGGGAAGTGGGGCAGGTGTTTTACGATGGGAAAGTAGAGGGGCGGCAGATTATGAGATCCAACGTCTTCAGGTCGGCTTCCCAGCAGATGGATGGATCGTCCACAATCCGTACTGCTGGCCAAGCATTCCGTAGCGTCAGTCTGGACATGACATGCCTCAGACCGCGCTATGTATGTGAGGAAATGTACCTACGGGACGGCGGAGTCCTGACTGAACAAACGAGGCAGGTGCGAGGCAGGTGCTGGGCTGTCCCGCTGCTTCAACTGGCGCGGGTTGCAGGTCGTTGCAGGTCAATGGAACAACCTGTGCGGTTGTGCCTTCCTCTGCAGCCGCCTGCATCTCCAGGTCTGCAAGCTCCAGGTATGCACGATAGGTGAGGTAGGGAAGAGCTACTCGAATCCGGCGAGCCAGGGAAGGAGCCAGCCAGCCGTAAGTTAAGGTAATAATGAAGCGTGCCGTCTGCCTCAATCCATCCTTCCTCTCCAGCTCGCCCAGTCGCCGTGAGGAGCGCGAATACCCTCGCTTGACCCCTCCTGCAGACAGTGCAGAGCAGCAGCACCAGAGGTCCCATCGCATCAAGGGCGTATCTTGGCTGGGGCCGTCGACTGGACGCCTCAACGCCCAGCAAGGGCGAGCTAGGGCTTGCTCTCGGTGCTTTGCCGGAGCTGGTCTAGCCTGCCACGCTAGCCCAAGAGCCGAAGACCGTTGGAACATGAGGCAGCTGGTGCGACGGAATCGCTACCGTCACAGCAGGCCGTTGTCCCATGTTCCCAACCTGAGCGGCAGGCATGGATATCAAAGGAAAAAGAAGTACAGTACACGCGGCCCAAATTTCGCGCATCGCCGCACCTTTGAGGTTTGCGATGGGGCCCGCGTTTCACTACCCTAAGCTACACTATATGTGCCTAGGTATACTTCCACACATACAGCTCGAGCTCTATCCGATCTGGAGCTCAGATGACCGAGCCATATCGACAACTCACGCCAGCCAGCTCGCCACCCCGCCAGCAGGCTGGGAGGAGTTACCCGGTCAGCCGTAAGGCAGGCAAGGCAGGTAAGGTAGGCTGGCTCTATATGTGCGGAGGTATCCGCCGGTTGTACAGACCTTACTCACTGCATTGATGGGCTGCGCTGGAGTCGGGTCCAGACACCAGACACACGCAGGCGGTATCTTTGCCGACGCTGGATGGAACCCACCCCGACGAGCTCGCCCTCCTCCTTCGACATTTGGGTGGTGCGGTCGAGTTATTTAGTCGTCAGCTGATTCGTTTCTGGCCAAGCTTGCACTCGCAAGGCGCATGCAGCCCCTTCGTGCATGGGCAAGAGAGACGGAACGACTAGTGGTGGTAGGTATTGTCACGCCAAGCGTGTCGAGCCTTGCGCACGCCGTTAGTGTAAGTGGCCTGGAGAAGTATGTATGGTAAGGCCAGGCCAAAAGGCACTACACTGCAGTTGCATTTATTTATCGATTAGATTTTGGCCCCCTCCCCCTCTTCCATCACTAGGTGCCCTGGGATTTCCCTGCCGACACTTCTCCGGCTTTATTACTCATGTAGTGTGCATCTTGTCTCAGTGTGCTGCCATTAATCAACTTTTGTGTGCCACGGACTTGTTGAACGACGCATCCCGTACTATGTGAGGGTATGGGCGGGCTGGGTCTACAACGTTTTTTTCCCTCTCCCGCACTTCGAGATTGTCGGACTCCCCACGCACGCTTTTGCAACGGCGTAACATCGGGCGATGCGCGCTGCGGGGTCAAGCACATTCTGCCCAACCCCCGAGCCTTCCGTCGCCTCATTCGCAGTAGCTGGGCTGGGCGGGCTCAACTCGACTGATCGACGCTCACCAGACGATTGAAGGCCGCCTTTTATTTTCTCCGCCGCCCCAAGGTGCATTAGGTGTTAGCTGAGCTGAGGACAACGCCGGTATGCCACAGCCCGAGCAGCAGATTCTTGAAAGGCGAGCTCGACAGCATCCCCTCCTTTGTACCTTCCATGCATCGAGGACCTACCGCAGCTTTAGAAAATAAAGGTTTGCCGTGGTCTGCTCTGCCCCATCGTTTGTGGAACAAACGATGGGGTCGCGGAGTTGTTTCTCCTCTGCGTGTTTCACGGACTGTTCAGTCGGGCAATTGCTGAGAGACGGAGGCACGCAGCAGCACGACCACCTAGCAATGTCGACGGTGACACAGTCTTCTTTTTAATACGTAGCGATGGCTAAGGTATCGGGAAAGCTTCACCACCTCAGCAGGTGTCGCCTGCCTGCCATTGATCCTCTCTCCCTGGCGTCGGTGTCTGTTCGAGTCTGGCCCGCCGTTAGCTACGCACGCACGGCCCCCTCTTCTAGTCTCGCGTGGGATCAGATCAGCCACGAATCGCTGTTATCCGGCCCCCTCCATCAACGACGAAGGAGCCTTGAACCCTTATCTGACAACCCTGCAACAACCTCGCATTATCCATTTCAGCGAATGACCGGCCCGCCCCATCGCAGTCTCCAGTGGCCAATCGCCCCAGCCCGCCCCAGCCCCCCAAGTTCAATGGAAGTCCAGTCCTGCCAAGTGCCAACCGCTCACACGGGCTCCCACCACTCGTCAGCTGAGAGGGCAAGGCGTCTAGCTGGCTGCCTCTTTTGAATGGCGGGGCGGTTCGCCTCGTCTCTCAGCTGCTTCAGCTCCACGCCCTGTCGTCCTCCTCTCGTCCTGCTCAGCCGCCAGAGGCTTTCTGCTAGGCGCCTTGATATACCGACACTTCTCCCTGAGCCTGTCATTTGCACGTCTCGGCCCAGAATCCGCAATTGCATTTGTAGACTCTGCATGTCTATGCATTCATATCGTGCCTCAAAGTCGACAAATGCCACATCTGCCAGTCGTGATTTGATGGACCAATAAGTTATGGTAGAGATAGACTATGCTGCTTCCGTGCCGTAATCTCGTAGCGTCACTGTTATATCCGCCATTGGCCAAGAAAAAAGATACAGTGACAGTGACAGTGGCAGCGACAGACAGGCAAGCTCGGACGATAATCCATCTTCCGCCAGCTCAAGACCAGGCTGCGGCATCTCCGAGCACACACACACACACACGCACACAGGGGGTCGACCGTTTACCACCCTTCTACAGACCATTCCCAATACAAATACAAGGAATAGCATTACTAGTATGCGAAGCCCAGGGGGACTACTCCGTATATCTCAACCTTTCCCAGTCTATCTCGACTGTATTGTCCCGTCCCTGCCACACATCTTTGCTCTCTGCTCACAACTGTCAACACGCTCAAAAGCAGCCATGTCTCTATTCGCCAACTCTCTCTCTGTGCAAGAGCACCCCCAGCTTGTTGCCTTCTCGAGCATCGTGCTTGTTCTCTGGGCGGTAGCCTATTTTACCGGAACCAGAAACAGGCTTCCCAGTCTGATTGGTATATGTTTCGTCTTATTCCTCCTCCCCTTACACGAGACTTTTCCTACTGTAATCCCAGCCCAGTGGTCGTTTAGCATCAAACAGACCCTCCCATGCCTTCCAACATCTCACTTACACCTTCCGTCTAGACCACGAACACCAGTCGCCTCCCCCTCAGCCCCAAGCAGCCCTTCACCTCCAGAGAGAGAAAACGGACGAGAAGGGCCGCGAGGAAGAAGAAGAAGAGTGCGAGGACGAGCACTCCTCTCTCGAGGAAGGCAACAACCTGCGCCCTCCGCCGCCCCCCGTCGTCGTCATCCCCTGGCGCGCCTCATTCGGCCTCGGCATCCCGCCGCCCACGCACGGCCTGGCGAGGCCGTCCTGCTCCGCCGAGGCCCGCAAGGGCTCCACCTGCACGCAGCACTGCTCCGACGACAGTGCTGCGCTGCTTCTCCTTCTCCACCATCACCACCAGCAGCAGAGAGATGCGGGAGGTGAGTCGGCGGCGGCTCTGGCGGGCATTGGCGGCCAGTTTCCTCCTCCGAGAGGGGATGATGATGATGACGAGGAAGAGGATCTGGGGGATGATATTAGGCGCTGGAGTTTGTGTGGTTAGGTTTCCTTTCTTTGAATCTCGCTATTTTACTCACGCACCCTCACTCTCCTTCTCTTCGTATACTGTCGAGCGCTTGGTGAGGAAAGTATCGTATCAGACTTTAGAGTTTGTGTAGTTCCTTTCCCCCATACTCACACAATCACACGCGCTTCACTCTCCTTCTCTTCGTATTCTGTCAATACTTTATAAGAGGATTGTTATGTGGGATGGTTTTTTGTCAATAGAGCTAGACTTTCCCTACTTGGATAGATGTCGTGTTTTTCTGCCTATCTGCACTTTCTTTCTTTCTTTCTTCCTTTCTCTTTCTTGAAGGTACTACGACATAAACAATAGATAGCCCATCGGCTTGCGGAGATATACCCATCTACCTTGAGTGTGTTGACAACAAAGACATAACCCGCCGAATCTCTTCTCTCTTCTCTCTTTCATACATTTCTACTACGAGTACAAAGACTCAACGGGCAGATGATAACTCCTAAAGCGCAGTTGTGGCCCATCATCTAGTCCTTCGTCCTGCTCTACTTGCCGCGACGGGGCCAGACTAAACCACCGGCGGTCCTGCTTTTCAACCTTTGATGGGTGTCTCTGACAGCCACTAACCTCCATAGGCCGGTACAAACACATGACATGCCCGATCCAGGGATACATGTTGTTGTTTCCGGCTTTCGCCTCACCAGTCTCTGCTTCAATCTTTGTGAGTGCCGGCAAGTCGAGCAGCTAGCGTTCCACATAGTAGCGGCAAAGGTGGATCTGGGCTGCCGGCGGCATGATGCGCACTCCAGAGTTTAGAAAGTTTGTCTATTCAAGGGGCTGTTTTAGATGTCTGGCTTATGGCTGTGTCTAGCTCTTTGTCATTCAGATTCCACTTGTGGTGTTGTTGTAGTTCTTGCAGTAAACCGGGTTGTTTTCACGCTATACGGCCTTTGACAACTTTCCCTTTCGGGCGCTCTCTATTGCCTTGCGGGCTTAGCCCATCTTGAACGCGATCGCAGGTTTCCTTCTCAGAAGAGATGGTTGGGTCATCGAGAACAGTAGTAAATACATCATCTTTAATCTCATTATAATGACACTTCTCGGCCCAGTGTTACTCTTTGGCTCGGTAAATGGGGTTGAAGACTTGAGGCCATGGTCGATAATAGTTTCATTCAGTAGTGATAGGGCCATATTTTAAATTCGGTAGGATACCTTCAGTGGCGGCAATCTGATCAAGTTGTCTATTTATCTTCACTCGTCTAGGGGTCCAGCTAAGCCTCAGACAGCCGGTATCAGCCTCAAGGAAAAGGGGGAACCCAACTACTCACTGGCCCTCTCGAGCACACACACACGTACACACATACAGAGAGAATATAACAGAACAGGACAGTATCAACATTCACACATCGCCACACGTTTCTGGCAATAGTTCGCAATACCCCGTATGTGTATCCTCCCGAGCCTAGTTTTTGTACATGCCACTACAGCCCCGTGAGATATCGTACGGGGCCCAATTGTTTATGCGAGCTACAACACGGCGGAAAGAAAACGAATGTATCACACTCGATGGGCCGACTGGGCATTGTCAGCTCCCAACTAACAGCGCGAGAATGCAACGGCATCGATTATCTTGACTTTGGACCGTACTACGAACGAACATCTTTCTTATAGAGTTGACATGCCTTGATAACATGGACTCACTCGGTGCGCCTTCCGATCCTCAATCAATAGACTGGACTATTATCTTCTCTCCCTCTCATCTCCCTCCATAGATTCAAGAAGGGGCTGACAGGACAAGGAATAACAATCCAGGCAAAGCAGCCAAGAAGACCAAAACGCCCCTCTTTATCCGGCCGTAAAATTGCCCGAACAAGCCAACCAGCCAGCCAACGTCAAAGAACCACTGACGAACAAACCGACACAGAGCAAGCTGCGGCTAGCAAAGCAGGATACGAGGAGAGTAAAAAAGACTGAAAGCGAGAATCTCCAGACAACCCTCTCCTCTCCCAGCGGCACAGAACAACGATCAACAACGGCGTGTCCAGAAGTAGAGAGAAGAAACAGCCGACCCACTATCTCCAACAAGCTCGCCAACAGCAAGCAGTACGGCTATGGCCTGCTTCTGCGCCGCAGCTCACCTCACCACCAGAGAAGAGAACCGAGAATTACATAACGTCAGCAACGGCTCAGATCCTTATTCCAGAGCTTCGGGGAGAAAATGGCCAATTAGTTTTCCCACCTCCCCCACCACATCCCAACCCTTAAAAAGCAGCAAGCACCTGAATTTGCATTAATAACCTGGCGTCTTCGCCTACCCTCGCCCTAATAACAACCTTCGCTACGATTCCTACTTCAACCTCGCCCTGATAATAACCTTCGTCACGATTCCTACTTCAACCGCGAATAATCTTAGGAATCGTCAAGAATGAAGAATTTCCTATTTAAGAAGGTAACTGAAGTCAGGCCAAATCATTAAAAAATGCAGTCTTCTCAAATTGAGCACGAATTCCACTTAAGTGGGGCCAGCCAGGGCATACAGGCATGGTTACGGGCTCCCACAAAAGTATCGCAAAATGCGAAGTTTCCGCAGTGGTGATGTTTTCTATGGTGTTGCGTATGTTGCAGAGCCGCAATTTAGTCCCCGCAGAGCCTCAATGTGGTCCCTCAGTCAATAACGAAAGGATCCCTCGACGAACTAGCCCGCTGAGCCTCCTCAGAGCCTCAGGCCTCTGAGCCTCAAGAAGCCGTAGATCAGAGTCATCTTCGTCTAGCGGAAACATCCACAAATCCTCATCTTCACCGTACTCGAGGGCGAGTAGGCGTGAGCGTTCGGCCGAGGGAGGTAGAGAGGGAGTTCGTGATGCCATTTAAATGTAACCGGGTTCGTCAACACGGCATAGCGGCAGGAAGCCGAAGCAGTCATTACTTACCTGGATTGACGAGACTTGAAAAAAAAATTAGCTTCATTCGCGTTGGTGGCCGTTGCAGGAAAATTATCATATTTTCCCGAGGGTCAAGACTTTGGCCGAGTCTCTTCCGAATAGCTTCATAATTCAACAAGGTTGACCCTGCCATACGGTGGGCTAGTTGCATGGCTAGTTGCCTTGAAAGTGGGCATTTTTACGTACAAAAAGGTGGATCTATGATGACGGGTGCCAGGCCCACGATTTTAGGGATGGTGGGTGCACCGAACAAAAAGGGTGGGTGCGCGCAGCAATGTCTTCGAAAATAATCACCCAACTCGGTAGGTACAAAAGACTAATAATACGTCTGTAGGGGATTAGTCAAATAAAAGGGTGCTAGGCAGTCCATGCGCATCCTCCGGCCAGTGACAACCGTCTCTCAGGTAGGTTAACTCCGTGTTGCCGTTGAGCTAGGGTCAATATATCATTTTGCAGTTGCAACTTCCATCGTGGTTTTTGGGACTCCATCAAGAGACCACGCACTTTGCTACTGGACATAGCAGCATACATTCCGAGAAATGGCGAACGCGATACTACGGGCGGCATTGGCAGGGCGTCATAACAAAAGCTCACCGTTTGCTCCAGTTCTGCCGTCCTGGCAATTGCCGCTGGGCGGGCGGCGTCGGATGCTGGCCTGACGGGCTCTACGCCTCTGGACCGGCCAGAGCCGATAGTTCCCGTGGACTAGGCTGAGCCCTGAGGGAAGGTTGCGGCTGGTGGTGGTGGTGGTGGTAGGCAATATCGAAACGCGCGGAAAGGTGGGTGGGAGCAACCTCGCGTCTGCTGGTACATGTCAGGCCGCCTTGCCATCTATAGCAACCAGGGAGCGGCGTGGCTGCCGCTGCGTAGTAATAAAGCCGGCAAGATCGAGATGCACAGGCAAGAAAAATGACGACTCATTGTTGCACGACAGGCTCCGCTACCAAGATTCCACACTGCCGCCAACCTCATGTGCTGAAGGCCCGAGATCATTCTCTGTCTCTCTGCTGCATCAAACATCAAACAGAGCACACGACGAACGACGACAAACACCAACGTTAGTGTGATCGCGAGACTGGACACCCTCACACGGGAATAGAATGCAAATAGACGTTCGCAATTCGCACTATGCCGATATAGCTAGGTGTGCATGGCGCAGGGCTGGCTGAAAAGAGTGACGTTTATGAAGAACCTAGGGCTAGGGGGATTGCGGCCTGGCTTTGGGCCTCGCAGCCCACCCTCTTTCAGTTCTGACACGGCCCGAAGGGACCCGGGCCTGCTAATCAAACAGACCGCAAAGGGGCACACCCGGCCTGTAGCTGGAAGCACGATGCGACTCGTGGGCTGGTAAGTGGTTGGGGAAAGACAAGATGGACGCGGGGGGATGACTCTGTTGGTGTAGCGAGAGGGGTGGGACATGTGCCGGTTTAAAACCATAGGAAGACATCATAGCGTTGTGGCTCTGAAATCCCTCAAACGTACGGCTTGTTATGATCTGGCAACTAGGCTAGCTGTGAGCAATCATGGGACACGGTAGAGCAGGAGTCCCGAGATGCGTTTTGCTGGTTGCGAAATGATTGAAGAAGAGAAATAAGGGAAATAAGGGAGAAAATCCGTGAGGCGCGCTTTGTAGGAAAACTCACTAGCGGGAAACAAGCGCTGTGGATTAGCCAGTGCGCAGTGGAGATTTCGAGACGTTCTATCACACTATATAGTCAAAGACATGGGGCCTCGCTGACAGATTTCAGCCGCCAGCGATGACTTCACAGATCGACGGCTTGCATCAAGCCTCGCTGTCGATCAGCTGCGATTGGTTCCCACCACCAAGGCCGCGTCGTCTGGCTGATAACGAAGAGATCATATAGGGTCTCCTTGCGCGATGAGTGGTCTGCGACTTCTTGCGCAATAGTTGTCTAGACATTGTTGGGCCAAACATTGGAAGACTATCGAAACGTTTTTGCTCGGTCCTCGGACCACTTGGCCGACGTTCACCTAGACTGACGAAAAGTGGCTGGCTGACTGACTGTGTGCTTCGTCTTCCGGGCTGACGTATTCGGGCCATCTCCCCCACGGATTTTGAGTGCAAGCAGGACTGCGGCGTCGGCAATGCGGTGGACAATGGGGGATCACAGACCAGACGGGGCAAGTGGCACAGGAGTTGCAGATGACGAATTTTGCTCATGTGCTCTCCTACCCAAGGAGATTCGCTCGTGTCTCGGCCTGGAAACAATGGGCTATACTTTGCGTCCACGGCCTCGAGATTGTCGACACACGTGGGAGCGATGCTCGATGCATATTGGCTCCGTGGGACCTTCAGCCTCTGGCTTAAGGCCTCACGCTCAAGCCAAAAACGCCTCCTGACCAAAAGAGAACGCCAATTTAGGTCGGCCTGCAAGGGCTCTCCAAAACGATCAAGAGACTGCCATTGGCCCTCAGCAGGGTCAGTTTGGCGTGTCACTAAAAGGTTGAAGTCAAGGTTCATGATAGGGCAACGAAAAGCATTTATACTTCCCTACCTACAGAACCGTGGTGCGCCAGATGTAGAAATCGATCAGACTCTGAACATGCAGACTCGGCGATCCTCTTCTTGAGGGCTTTCCATGGCTTAGATTTATTGAAAATGGAAAGAACGGATTAGGAAGCAGGGCATCAGCGTGGCGCACAGTCACTTCCTACCTAACGCCTGGGGGCTCGGGAACAGCGTCATCCTGACCTGACACGTTGACCCGCCGTTGTGGTGGCCACCAAAGAAACCATTGAAATATTTTTACAGGCCATCCACCGCCAGTCTAAAGACCCCCCCCCCCCCGACCCGCACACTCCCTCTCGAGGCCGTCCCTCCAGTCCCTTTATTTTCTTTGACAGTTATGTAGAGAAAAGATTTCGAACGAGACTGTGGCCTTCCCCCACCCCCCGGCTGCCATTGCCTCTTATTTTCTCTCCTTTTCTTTTCGAGGCGGTCAGCGCAATGGCTCTCCAGCGCGCCCTGGTTCTGGGTCTGGCCCTACTGTGCCATGGCGTCATTGCCAGCGCGCCGGGCTTTGCGGCGGCTGAGACGAAGGCGCTCGACCAGCACACTCAGGGCAGCGCCCCGCGGAGGCTGCACGGCAGGTTCCTGCATATTACTGGTGAGTTTTTGAGCCTATCAGACAGAACTCGCCGATCGGCGTCGCTTTTCCATTCCATGCCAAGATACTCAAACCATCGCGAACGCAGATCTCCACCCCGACGAATTCTACCGCGTGCACTCATCCACCGACGAGACCGACGCGTGCCATCGCGGCCACGGCCCGGCTGGCACCTATGGCGCCGAGACATCGGACTGCGATACGCCCTTCTCCCTCGTGAACGCCACCTTCGACTGGATTGCCGCCAACCTCAAGGACGAGATCGACTTTGTCGTCTGGACGGGCGACAGCGCACGCCACGACAGCGATGAGGATCTTCCTCGCAACCAGGGCCAGGTGCTCGGCACGAACCGCTGGATCGCTGACAAGTTCGCCGAACTGTTTGCCGCCCCCTCGGGCCACGGCCTGGCCATCCCCGTCGTGCCCACGTTTGGCAACAACGACATCCTCCCGCACAACATCCTACTACCGGGCCCCAACAAGTGGCTGCAGACGTACGCCCAAATCTGGCGCAAGTTTATCCCCGAGGAACAGCGCCACAGCTTCGAGTTTGGAGGCTGGTTCTACACCGAGGTCGTCCCCGACAGGCTCGCCGTCTTCAGCCTCAACACACTCTACTTTTTTGACCGCAATGCTGGCGTCGACGACTGCGCGAGCCCGTCGGAGCCGGGGTACAAGCAGCTCGAGTGGCTGCGGGTCCAGCTGCAGTTCATGCGCCAGCGCGGCATGAAGGCTATCCTGATGGGACACGTCCCCCCGGCGCGGACGGAAAGCAAACAGCTGTGGGGCGAGGTCTGCTGGCAGAAATACACCCTCTGGCTCCGGCAGTACCGGGACGTGATTGTCGCCGGCCTGTACGGCCATATGAACATTGACCACTTCCTGCTGCAAGACACGCACGACATTGACTTTGGCCTGCTGTCGGGCGCCGCCGACGGAGTGGTCAGCACACGCGAGTCGATGGAGGACGAACTCTCAGCGCAGTCGACTGCAGACTATCTCCAAGAGCTGCGGGATGGGTGGGCGAAGCTGGACCCCCCGGCGGCCGGCTCTTCTGGGCGGGTGAAGGAAGACAAGAAGGGGAGAAAGGGGAAGAAGAGTAAGGATATATGGGGCGAGCGGTACCAGCTGTCCTTGGTCAGCCCGAGCATCGTGCCGAACTACTTTCCGACTCTGCGAGTTCTCGAATACAACATAACCGGACTCGAGGATGCCCCCGTATGGGCAGACCCGTTCCAGACCTTTGAAGCCCCCGCTACTCAGGAAGATACCCAGAAACACCTCGATCTGCGGAATACTTTCGAGTATGACGTGGAGGTAGGGTCCGCGAGCAAGAAGAAGAAAGGCAAGAAGCACAGGGGCAAGAAGCCCAAGAACCCAAAGTTTGTACTTCCGGAGGCGCCTTCCAAGTCGTCACCACCGGGGCCTGCGTACTCGCAGCAGCCGCTGTCCCTCACCGGCTATACGCAATACTTTGCCAACCTAACCCACATCAACAACTTGACGCTCGATGTTTCCGCGGTATGGGACGGAGACGAATCTGACTCTGACGCGCCGTCGTCATGGCTAGATGGCATCGCATGGCTTCTCAAGTGGCGGAAAGGCAAGCACGGCGGCAAGAAGCCCAAGGCGCCGAAGCCGGACCCGCGCGAGTTCCAATTCGAAGTCGAGTACAGCACGTTCCACGACAAGATCTACAAGCTGGGAGACTTGACGGTCAACAGCTTTGTCGATCTGGCCTACCGGATAGGGGAGAACGACAAGAGTGGCGGCAAATCTGCCTTGGCGGATGCGGAGGGACGTGATTTTGATGATGACGAGGTTGAAAGTGCTGATGCTGAGGACGATGATGAGGAAGAGGAAGAGGATGAGTCAGAGTTTGACGACGACGATGACGAGTTCGAAGCTGACAAGAAGAAAAAGGGGAATAAAGACAAGAAAAAGAAGAAGAAAAAGAAGAAGAAGAGCCAAAACAAAATATGGCACCACTTCTTGGAGCATGCATTTGTTAGCACGCTGGAAAAGGGCGAGCTCAAGAAATACGCCTGAGGTCGGGCTTGGAGCACTCGGAGCATGTTTGTCTTTTTTTTTTTGAAGTTGGAAAGCTGGAGTTTATGGGTTGTTAGCATTTACAGCATATCTGAGCATTGTCGGGGCGTTGTTATTTTGTTTAAATAAAAAAATTTTAATTCTTTTTTTAATTTTTTTTTAAAATATTTCAAAGCAGTTCACAAACGGAGAAGATGACTGGAGGTACCTTGATCAGCGCATGAATCAAAATAAGCACTTGATAGTGACAATCCGTACCTCTATAATATCGGGTTGAGGTGTATTGTAGGAAAATAGTTGCTCTAGAAATTCAGGAGACGGTGCTTGCATACGTTGTTGAAGGTGGCCAGCGGCTGATTGGATCAATCGGCTTCTGTGGCGCTGCTTGGCACTGTAATGGCTACCTAGCTTTTAGCGTTTGCGTTGTTGGTTGGCCCCCTCTTGGATTTCTGAAAATGGAAACCTCCAACCTCGACTCCAATTTATCGAAAGGATCAATTCTCTCTAAAAGACACGACCGACACTAGCGCCCCCCGACACAAACCGACGGCTCGCTCAGATGGACATGGTATGGTGTACTCGACAATAGCACACGCGCGCGCAGCAGCTAGAGAATCGGAGGGGGGCGGTCGCGGGGTGCTAGGCACTAGCACCAGCACTAGCACCAGCACTGGCACCAGCAGCATCAGCAGCATCAGCATGCTCGTCCGGCTCCGGTCGATTCTGCGGCTGCCGAGCAGGCTCCTCCGCCGCCGCGCGCGACGCAGCCGCATGGCGGCGCTGACAATCGCCGCGGCCGTCGTGGCCGTCGTGCTGGTCCTGCCGCTGTACATCGTCTACAAGCCGCCGTCGCTGCTGATGCGCTACTTTGCCCACCGCTGGGGCGACGACGTGCTGTGGCGCCTGTGGCTGCCGTCGTCGCACCGCGTCGTAGCCCTGACTATCGACGACGCGCCCTCGGACTACTCGCCCGACATTTTGCGCGCCCTGGCCGCCTCGGGCGCCCGCGCTACCTTTTTTGTTGTTGGCTCCCAGGTCCCCGGCCGCGAGGCCGTCCTGCGCGACATTGTCCGCGCCGGCCACGAGCTCGCCAACCACGGCATGCACGACGAGCCCGCCCGCACCCTGTCCGACGCAGAGCTCGAGCGCCAGATCCGCGACACCCAGCGCTACATTGACGACGCCTACTGGTACGCCTACCACTCGCCCGACGACGGCCCCCCGCCCGATGACGTGTACGCGCCGCCGCGGCTGGTTGGTGGTGGTAGTGATGATGACGATGACGACGACGCGTACGAGGTCCCGCCGCCGTCTACGGCTGACGGAGACAAGACCTCGCCGCTGTCGGCCGGAGGGAACGGTAACGGGAACGGCAGCGGTGATGACGACGACGGCGCCATCAACCGGAGAGTCGATAACGACAGTCCTGCTGCGGCGGCGCGGCGGGCGGTGCGTGGAGCGCCGGGCCCGCCCATGCCGCGCAAGAACAACTACTACCGGCCGGGGTCGGGCTTCTTCAGCGCGCGCATGCGGGCGCTGATGCGCAAGCTCGGTCGCCGGATCGTGCTCGGCAGCATCTACCCGCACGACGCGCAGATCGGCTACTGGTGGGTCAACGCCAAGCACATCCTCAGCATGCTGAGCCCCGGCGGCATCATCATCTGTCACGACCGCCGCAGCTGGACCGTCCCCATGCTGCAAAAGGTCCTGCCCGAGATGCAGCGCCGCGGCTACCGCGCCGTCACCATCACCGAGCTGCTCGACGAGGGCGCTGCGCTGGCGGGGGATTAATAGGAGGTGGGCAGCGTCTGGTTGGTTCTAGGTGGCTTTTGTGCCTTACGAACCTGAGTGGCCGTAGCCGAGAGAACCGGCCAGGGGGTGATGCGCCCCTTATTATTGAACCGAGGCAAGGAATAACGGCGGTCAACAGCAACGCCCACAACGAAACGCCAGGCTTCGCACTGACGCGGCCACAGATTATTGGGGAATAGCCAGCCCAACAGCCGAAAGATCGTCACGGCAAATGAACAAACGTCAGGAAGGACTAGTCACCGAGGACTTTCCCCTCAGCAGCGAGACAAGATGTTCTCGCTGCCATAGACGTAACACTGGAACCACCGAGATGCGGCCCACAACAGATGCCGCTTAAGTCTCAGATCGTCCATATGCTGTCGACTAATTCGAGCCATTGAGTCGGCTAGAGAGTACCCGACGAGACTGTTGTCGGCTTACCTAGATTAACGGCCGACGAGTCAAAATTACCTTGTATATCACCATCAACACCTTTAAATCTAATGTTTTCAGAGCTGCGTCTGTTTCTTGGTATGACGCTCCAGCCTTGCCAGGCTGTCTCAACCCGCAGTCCGTGGTCCCGGATCCCGGATCCCGGATCAGCTTGTCTAGTGTAGTTGTTTCCACATCCTGGCCCGCCCTGTCTGCAAGTCCTCGCCTTTGACAAGCTCCACCCTGCAAGTCGCCATCAAGTGTGCCTCTACAAGCAAGCATGACCCTGAACTGCGTATATATGAGTGGATACGGCCGGGATATGCGCCTGCTTTGTACAATGTGCCTACAGTACAGTACTTGGCTTCTGGCCCCAACAAACGGGCTGAGGATCCCCATGCCATTTCCGCGCTGTGCACGCCCTTGGCTTGACGTTGCGTGAAATGGGCTGGCATGATCCGATTTACCACGCGGTAGAGGATCCCCTTGCCATTTCCGCGCTGTGCACGCCCTTGGCTTGACATTGCGCGATAATGGAGAAGATTGGGTGTAGGTGGGCGCCATCAAGATGGAAAAAAAGCTAGACGGGGCTTTCCCCCTTTGGCCCCGCCCGCGCCCGCGCCCGCGAGTGGTCTTCCGGAGCCGGATGTCTCGAGAGGCAAACTTGGCTATGACTGTGCTTCCCCCGACCCTCCCACGCCTCACCATCGCCCAATCTGCCTGTCACTGGATAGCGAGTGTTGAGAAGAGTGTCAGTCCAGAACTGTGGGCAGTCAACATCGGCCGGGTAGACAGAACCAGAGACCCAGAGACCCAGAGACAACGAACGGCCCCGAAACGAACCCCGCGCCCAAGATGGCCTCCGATTCCGGAACGCAACCGCCCGCCGTGCTCAAGGAGGCCGAGCAGACGCCGCAACTAGACGGCCCGGGCCAGCTTGCTGCCGCCTTCCCCATGGGCCTGTCGCTGGCGTCCCGCTCCGTCCATGCCGACGACTACATCAACTCTCACCCAGCCGTCGCCCCGCCCATGCACGTCTCGACCACGTTCCGCTACTCTCGCAAGCCCGACGACCTGTCGCCCTGGACCAACGTCAACGTGCGTGTTTTGTCCCCCCTTCCCTTCCCCTGAACACACTTTTGTCATCCACCAATCCTGACTCTTGACGTCATCCAGCCCGCGGCGCCCTATGACTCGCACGTTTACGCGCGCAATAGCGCGCCCAACACGACGCGGATGGAGGCGGTGCTCACCTCTGCGCTGGGCGGGCCGTGCCTGACGTACGCGTCCGGGCTGGCGGCGTTCCACGCCATAGTGGTGTTCCTTAACCCGAAGCGCATCGCCATCGGCGGCGGCTACCACGGGTGCCACGGCGTCATCGACGTGGTGGCGCGGCTGAGCGGGCTGCAAAAGGTCGATCTCGAGGACGAGGCGGCGCTGGCGACGCTGCGGCCCGGCGACGTCATCCACGTCGAGACGCCGCTCAACCCGACGGGCGAGGCCCGCGACCTGGCGCACTACCGCCGCGTCGCCGACAAGCTCGGCTGCTACCTCACCGTCGACGCTACGTTCGCGCCGCCGCCGCTGCTCGACCCGCTCGCGCTCGGCGCCGACGTCGCCATGCACAGCGCCACAAAGTACTTTGGCGGCCACTCGGACATGCTCAGCGGCGTGCTGGCCCTGCGCCCCGACCACGCCGCGGCCTGGCTCGCCCGCCTGCGCGAGGACCGCCTATTCCTCGGCAGCGTCATGGGAAGCCTCGAGGGCTGGCTCGGCGTGCGCAGCCTGCGCACCCTCGAGCTGCGCGTCCTGCGCCAGAGCGCGAGCGCCCAGGCCCTGGTCGACTGGCTCGCCACGGCCACCACCGCTCCCACCGCTCCCACCGCTCCCACAGACGCAGACAGCGACAGCGCGGTCCTCTCGTCGTTCGTGCTCAAGATCCAGCACGCGTCGTTGCAGCCCGAAGCCAAGGACCCAACCTCGTGGCTGCGCGCGCAGATGCCCAACGGCTACGGCCCCGTGTTCGCGCTGTGGCTGCGCGACGCCGACGACGCCCGCCGCCTGCCCAGCAAGCTGCACCTGTTCCACCACGCCACCAGCCTCGGCGGCGTCGAGAGCCTGATCGAGTGGCGCGCCATGTCGGATATTGGCGTCGACAAGCGCCTGCTGCGCGTCAGCGTCGGTGTCGAGGCCTGGGAGGATCTCAGAGAGGACCTGCTGCAGGGCTTCCGTGCGCTGAGGGCGGATGCTGTTGCTGCTCGTGCTGGTACTGGTGGTGGTGATACTGCTGCGAGGTAGGAGGCAGACAGGCAGGTAACCGAACTACCTATACCTAGGCTATAAAGCAATAGAAACATTATTAGTGATGAGAATCAATTTGTCTCCTGTGTCTCTATCACTTGCTCGGTCCAAAGGCCGGATGCAATCTCCCCTTTCCTTTGGGTGAGTTTTGCAATACCAACATGATCAGTCTCACATACATGCACACGCATTTGCAGACGTCCGTCCATGAGTGACTAGGTAAAGTGAATAACAACCAGGAAATTTAGGGTATTCCCACTTGCTTGCGTCTGTGATTCTCGTATGTATGTACGTATGTAAACACCCAACACCACCACCTTGCTATTGTTCATCGTATAGTAAACTTATTTTCCACCAACTCGCTTCCCTGCCCTGAACAGGACACGAATATGACATTACAACCAGGGCCAACCCCCCCCCCCCCCCCCCCCCCCAAAAAAAAAAGGCTCAGAAACCGAGCGTACACCACCACCACCACCGCCGCCGCCGCCAGATGGGTCCCGGCCCGCCCGTTTGACCTGGCCGGCCGGCGGCTATCAAACCCCCCTTTCGACCTCGTAAATTAACCTCGACGTGCCGTAGCCGTGGCCGTGGCCGTGGCCGTAGCCGGGACCATGTTTCTTTTATCTATTTTGCAAGATCAGCATGAATTTCACACACACACAAATCCTTCCTTCAGTTTGCACAACTCAGCAGAGAAGCACAACAACAAACAATGATAATAATACTTGCATGGTGTATTTTATAGTTTTGAATGCACAAATATTACCATATGCATAGTCGTGTATATTCCTGTACATACATTACTTCCATCCAATCAGCTTCAGCTTCCCGCCGGTCTAGTATTGTCACAACAGCACAAACATACGAATCAACACCACATCACACCATCCGCCCCATCGCCCATTTTCCCGCTTTCTCTACCACAAAACCCGAGACCACGAAACCGATAGTGACTGATTGCACATGACAAGGAACAAAACACCAGACACGGACCGTAAAGTGATGAATGATGCAGTGTGATGCAATGCAATGCTGCTCCGCCCGTCTCGTCTAAGACCTCCTGTCCCTTATCAACGCGTTTACGCAACAACTTACAAGGAAAGAAAAATAGTAAAAGGAATTCTTACAACAAGGACAAATTACCTCCCTCCTTCTCCTCGCATATACCCCATACCGTGCGACTCCCGTTACCCAAAACCCCTAAGAACACCGTCAAACCCCCATAGTAAAAGTGTGTAAAGAACAAGAACATATTATAGTATGTACAAACTAGTGTTGCTCAGAAAGTTAAAGTTTGACACTGTAGGCCCGCCGCCACACGGCTGAGTCTGGGGTCTCGTCAGGACTGGACCTCCTGGGCCTGCAGCGAGGCAGAAGTGGACGTCGGCGGCCTGTCCATCGACGACGACGGCGGGGGCGAGTAGATGACGGGCATGGCACCCAGCTCGGCGCCCTGGCCGCTCTGCCCTCTCTTGCGGCCGGGGAGGAAGCGGGACATGCCCCCCTGAGCCGCCGCCGGTGACGTGACGCCTCCGCCGGTGGTGCTAATAGGACCGGCGGCGTTGCTGTTGTCCGCTGTGGCGTCGGACCCGAACTTTGCGAAGAATCCCCGTTTCTTGGGCGCTTGCGCGAACGGCGACGACTGCTTGTTGTGGCTGTTGCTCTCGTCGTTGAGCCCAACCTCTTCAAAGTTCTCTTCGGGCGTCGGCGGCTCGCGCTCGAAGCGCCGCTCGCCTAGTGCTGACCGCGGCATGCGCGCGAACCGTGGGGAATCAAGACTTTGCCGAGGTGCTGGGTCGGTGACGACGATGGGGCTCTTAGCGCAAATGTCCTGTTCTGGGCGTTAGTTTGATCCGTTGTCCGTCGTCACGTTTGCCAAGAAGGCGCAGTTCGTTCTTGGGGTGACGTACAAAGGACCGTCTGTACGAATCGAACGACTCTCGTGAGATGGAAAAGTGCTCAATCTCGGCCACGCTGCTCCTGTCGCTCGAGGTCCGCGACAGGTACCGCCGGGGCCATGTTGCTTCCTTTTCTACGGGAGACGGCTGTGAAAGACTGCAGTCAGACGAAGGTGCTCTCATCAATTGGGACGCGATTGGGACGCAATTGGGAACGCTGTCTCATACCGGTAGATAGACTCCGCTATCGTTGACCACTGTAATTCGCGGCGAGAACCTATTAGCCAGGAGCACGACAAGTCATGGGACGAGCGGCTTTCATCGGATGTGTGGCTTGGATTGGCGTTCGCGCCCTGGCGGGGATGGCACAAAAAAAAGGAGGGGTCGTGGATTTGGGGATAGGATTGGGCCGCCGCCGCAAACGAACATTCAGAGAACATACCACTCATCTTGTACTCGCCGGTATCCTGGCTCCGGCGGCTGCCAATGCTCAGCGCCGACGAGGCTTTGGACCCGACCGTGTCTACTCGCTCGAAGCCGGGATGCGCGGGGTCGTCGGACCCAGACCCGGCAGACGACGAGCCGGGGCGCACATTCTCGTCCTGGACGGCAAGGTTGCCGCCGGGCCGCCGTGCGAAAGGGTTCCGGATCGGCATTTTTTTCGAGGGCGCGGGGCGATAGTAGTTAATGGATTACGGCTATACCGGCCGGAAACCAAAAAAAGACCACTGCAGGTGGAAGAGGAGAATATCGGCTGCCAGAACCGCTTTGAATTGCTACTGCTATTGCTCGCGCAGGTTGGTCTCAAGGTAGGCAGTTAATGGCTTGAAGGCCTGGAGGGGTGCTGTTTAAGAGCGGGCAGGCGGGCTGTCGAACAAAGCTCGGCAAGTCGGGACCTGGTATTAGAGACAGGGTATAACTCGGAATTCGTGACCGAAGAGCCGAGACAGAGTTTGAGAGAGAGATGGGAACGAATGCCTGAGCGAGGTAAGGGTAAGAAAAAAGAAGAAAGCAAAGCGAGCCGGGCAAGGCAAAGTCGGCCGTTAAGAAAAAAAGAAAAGGTCAGACGAAACGAAATGGCGCCCCAAATGGATTGCAGATCACGCAGGGAATCTGGATCGATGCGCTGCCGGATTCCCAGTCTGCGGGTCCTCCAGGCCGACCCCGGCCGCTGCGGCAGGTGGCACCGAGGGGAGGTGGATGGGTGCCACAAGACAAGACCTCGCAACGCCCAGGCTTCTGGTTGGCTCGCTTTGCGGAGCCTGAACGAAGGGGCGGGCGGTGCTGACCTGACATGGAATGGACCCCAGGGCAAGCGGCCCCCAGCTCGAGCGCCGCAGTTGCGCCTCGCCCGTGCGTGTGCCCCGATTCTTTAGGGAAGCCAAAGCCACCGATCTCGAGCGCCCACCACCCACCACTGCCCCGCCTCTAGACTATTCCAAAGAGACTTATTACTTGCCAGGGGTGTGCTCAGTATACCTTACACCTACAGTTGGTTTCCTTGGAGGGGCATTTGGTAACGGTTAATGGATTGATCCATGCTTCCACCTAGACAGCGTATTCCGAGCCCGATTAGGGACTTCCACTCTACCAACCAACCAACCGCCCCTCGTCCAATGCACCCTTCCAGAGTGCGGACTTCCCATCATGACGTCCCAGTCCAGGCCGATCTCGAAGCGAACCGGGGGGGGCCAGCGGTGGTCAGTGTCTTAGCGTCTGTCTGTCCCGAGGAGGTCCTTTAAACCACATCGAAGATCCCCGTTTTAGTTCCCAGCCGGGCCAAACGCTGACAAAAACGCTGCAATACCACAAAAGGCAGCGGAATAGTCGATCTCGTAGCCGTCTATCTATTTCCCACATGTCAGAGCATCCTGTCTCGCAAGCACCAACTATCACAAGCAGGGGCACCTTTGCGAAACACGATGAACCAGAGACTCTAAACTCTCGAGCCCCCCCCCCTTCTGGTCTGGTCACACGCAGGCAACAAACAACCCAAGGCTCGGCAGGGTCTCTTTAGGGTTGCCGTTGCCACGTTGGTCGATGATGGCATGGGGATTTACGCTCCCGTCCGCTTCTAGATTGGGCCTCTTTCCCCTGGCAGGAATTCGTGCGACTTTTCTAGGTTGTTTGCCACGTCGATCGCTGTCGGTGGACGGAAACCCGCGTGCCGTGCGGGGGAGGAGAAAGGCGATCCCCATTCTTTCCTTTCCCAGAGTTGCAGAGACTGTCATCTCGATAGGTTCTTTGGCAAATACCTCTCTTGCCCGTCGAAGCACCGGATCGAAACATCAACGTCGGATTGGGCACCATCGGTTTCTACCGGCATTGGTTTCCTCAGTGCGTGTACCACCGCTGAAAAAGTCCAGGCCCGTCTTACGGATGTGGCCGATAACCACGACTCGGAATTCCAAGAGCTATCGAAGCTTTCGAGGACCGCACCTCAGCCACACGCCTAGGCAACTAGGCACTCTGCTTTAGATTAGTGTATCTGACTAGGGCTTTTGCTCTGCCCCCCCACCGTGCCACCGGCTAAAGTCTCAACGACGAGCAAAACAGGTAAATCCAAACGTCTTACTAAGAATGACATTGTCAGATCGCCATCCGCGAGATGCTCTTACATGGCGGTCATGATGCAGCCAGGCAGTAGGTCCTTTGCGGGTTGAGTGAGGCTCTGGTCGGGCGTGTGTGTAGTAGTTCGTTTTCCTCATGATATCTGTTCGTGTCTAGTCCGAATCACTGTCCTCGCTGCTCGAGAAGCCATTGAACTCCTCCTCGGTTTCGTCCAATACCCCCACGCCAGCTCCGTTGCCATTTTCTTCGTCATCAGGTTCATCATCTTGCTCTTCAGTCTCAAAGGTGCCACTGACGTCCCACCTATCGCCCTTGGCGCTCGCGCTCACGTACTTGACGAAGCGCAGCGTCCCGCTGTCGCGCAACACTATAGTCATTTTATTCCACGACGCCGCCTGGAAGAAGAGAATGTTGTCGTCGTCTGCACTGCTCTTGTAAATGGCGGCGTCCTCGTTGCTGTCGTCGTCGCCGGCCATGTACACTTCGTGACCACCAACCTCCGATTCCTCGACGTCTTTGTCCACAGCCTTGTCAACAGCCTTGCCATTTGCCTTTGCCTTGGCGCTGTCGCCATTGGCTTTAGGTTTGCCGTTTGCTGTCTTGCCTGCGCCATTGTGGATTGTAGACGCCTCTGAGGATGCCTCTGAGCTGTTGTCGTCTTCGTCCTCTTCATCATCGTCTTCAGCATCATCGCCCCACCCCTCGGTCGGCGTGATGCCAATGTTGACTTCCAGCCGCGACTTGCCTTCGTGGCCGGTAGCAAGTGTGTAGTCCTTGCCCCTGCGGAAGCGCCGTGCGAGAATATCGTGGCTCTCAACCACGGAGCGGGTTGCCATCTCGAGCCACAGACGGAACTGCCTCGATGGTAGCAATACCTCTACCAGCTCCTTCAACGGCGAGTCTTCTGAGCCGGCATCTCCGGGCTGGAGGTACAAGTAGCGGTGCTTGTGTGGCGGGCGGGCGACTTTCCAGGCGCCCTTCTCGATCTTCTCGCTGTTCTTTGGAAGCGGCTTGGCCTCTTGTGCCTCCACATACTTGCGGACCTTCTCGGCAAACTTTGGGTGTAGGATGTCTGGTAGGGTGATGCTGAACTCTTCCTCAAAGTGCTCGGCGACATTCTCGATCGTATCCGGCGTCAGATACGTCGGGGCGATATACTTGAGCAAGAAGTCGAGGTCGTCTGCGTCCAATGTCGCGTCGTCACTTTCTTGGCTGCTCTCGCTGGACCCGCTCCTCTCGACCGGCACCGGCCGCGCCTGGGGACGGTCGTGCTGGTCCGGGTTTCCCTGCAGCTGCATCAGGCCGCTGTTGCGGGCAGCCTTCTCCTCGGCCCCCTCGACCCAGCCTTCCTCCCCGATCTGCGGGATGTGAAACCAACCGCTGATGGCCATGCGGATGCGGCCGCCGTTCTTCTCGAGCTCCTTCTTGGACGCGGCCTGGTAGACCTCTTCGACGTCGTGGAAGGACTCGCCCGGCTGCACGGCAAAGAAGGACAACTGGTTCCAGGCGGGCGGGATGACCTTGACGGGGTCGGGCTGGGGCGTTTTGGCCACCTCGCCGTCCTTGCCGGCGCGGTCGGTGACGGGGAAGAGACGGAGAGCGCCGCCCCAATCGGCCTGCCACGGCGTGTCGGGGTCGGTGAGGTACAGGATGTAGCTGACCTTGCGGGAGCCGATGACGTCGTCGTGGCACAGCAGGTAGCAGTTCGGGGTGTAGACGTTGATGGCCATGTCGGTCTTGCGCCCGCTCAGGGGCCCGCAGCCGGTGATGTGTGACACGTAGTCCCGGAAGGTCTTGGAGTAGAGGGCATCGCGCAGGGTGAGGAGGGAGGGCAGCTTGGCCAGGGCATCATCGTCCAAGCCGTCCAGGTTGGCCAGATCACCGCTCTGGTGGATCTTGTAGATGTCGGTCTCCTTGGGCGTAAAGGAGACGTTGGCCTTGACCTCGGAACGGACCTTGCGCAGGAGCCCGTCGTCGACGAGGCCCGAGATGACGCTGTGCTTGTAGGGAGTAGCCGAGGCATAGTCGGCCGTGTACTGTTCCAGGACGGGCTTGTCGAACAGGCCCTTGCGGAAGCGGGCTTTGGCCTCGCCGTCGGTGAGGGCTATGGCGAGAGGGCAGGGTCAGCATCCCGGGGGAGGCGAGCGGGACATCAGGGCAGGTCAGGAGAGGGGGCGGGCGGGGTGTAATACAGTTCTTGGACCGCTTCTTGACCGGCTTCTTGCCGTCAGCGGGCATGTCTGCCTTTCTCTTCATGCTGGCGATTCAATTGGAGCTGTTGCACGGATTTTTATCTTGTGGGAAGTGTATGATACGACGAGGACGCCGGCTCCCGTGGAAATGGGCAGACTCTCCGATACTAATAAAAATGCTGAGGTGGTGTTCAATCCTAGCTGCAAATTTGTGGATCCGGAATTTTTTATGCCCCACAGTCGAATGTTGATGGCCTGCTCGTAGTCCTTAGCCCTTTCACTGTGCTGTGTGCTGTGCAGTGTTGTATGTCAGCGGGCAAGAAGAGCATTGACCCCTGAGGCGCTGCGATCGATTGGCTGCTGCGAGGGCAAAAATTGGAGTTTCAACGCCGGAGGTTATTTCAGGCCAGGAACCTAAGAGGACGGGAATTGCTTCTCAGCTCCCGCCCGCATCAAC
Organism: Lasiosphaeria miniovina; assembly: GCF_030549165.1. NCBI lineage: Eukaryota > Fungi > Ascomycota > Sordariomycetes > Sordariales > Lasiosphaeriaceae > Lasiosphaeria > Lasiosphaeria miniovina. The sequence continues at coordinate 989,208 of NW_026848223.1, read as the reverse complement.
TAAAGGACCTCGCCCAACTGGACTGGCAGACTTGCATGAGGCTCCAAGCGCTCGTCAATTTGGCGCGCCGGCGATCGCGACGCGGGCAACACTGTGTCTGAGGCCGAGGATGGCTTACACGATAGCAGAGGGGGCAGAGAAGATGGGGGAGCGGCTTGAGGTCCTGTTGGTATATCATTCATGCCATATGCCCTCCCCCGCCGGACCGAAGCGCATCGGAGCTGCTTGATAGAGAAAAAGGTTGACGCCCGGCGCTTCGTGCCAACTGCTAACAGCGCCAGCGTCGCGCTGGTTGGGCCTCTCATTGCCCGTGGGCGCGAGCTGATAAGCCGCCGCGGCGTTTGCTAATACCAATACTCCGTAATGCTTGGGGGTCAGTCGCTGAAACCCAGCGGGAGCGAGACGAGACGAGACAAGACTGCCCGAGCCTCCACCTCCAACTCCACCTCATCCATCCCACGGCCACAGGCAACCTAAGTACTTACTGTACAGGCACAGGGGCTGCATGACATGACATAGACGCCCGCCTGCGCATCGGTATCCACTCGGACAGCACCACGCCCATCTTGCTTGATGGGGCGGTTTGCTAATAATTATCGTGACTTCTGGCACCCTTTGTGGCATCTCAGCAGCCCGGCTCGTGGATCCGTCCTCAACCCACAGTCGACTGAGAAGCCCAGTTGGCCAGTCAAAACCGCGGACCCGGGTTGCGTGTGTGTCTTGGGTTTGGTTATCCACCTCTCCGCTGCCCTGCCCAAAGCGGAAACCCTGGAGTAGGTCATTGTTCTCCGCACGTTGGGCTCTGCTCGTCGTTGATCGTCGACTTTCGGTTTTATGTGAAGGTTCTACGGTGCCTCGGCCTCTTAATCTCGGTGCCACTGGCGCTTCTTTGTGCTGGACTTGCTGCGTCACCGTCACCGTCACCGTCACCGTCACCGTCAGCCCCTATTTTGCCCCGTATTTCCATTACACGACTTTTAGACAGTCGGCCACGCAAACATACCTTCCAACATGTCTGCTGCCAACGACGAAGCCTTTAATATCGACCAGGTGAGGGCCAACTTCCCCGCATTGGCCGGAGAGCAAGTGTTCTTTGACAATGCTGGCGGCAGCCAGGCTCTGGGGGCGGTGGCCGAACGGTACATACATACATTCCTGCTGCTCGTCCTTAGTACATGTCTAGTTGAGCTCGTAGCCTCACGGTCCAGCGCTCGCTGATCTGGGGTTGTACTGTTTGTTAATATGACGATGGCTGTATCAGCATCCGAGACTACCTCTTGAACACCAACGTCCAGCTCGGGGCCAGCTATGCCACGGGCAAGGCGTCCACCGACCGCTACAACGCGGGCTATGCCGCGGCGGCGGCGTACATTGGTGCCCCGAAGGACGAGATAGGTAACATAACCCCCTTTCACCCCCACTCGTAAATCGAGAGCACCCTCTCGTGGACAAGGCAGCGGCTAGTTGGTCTCACACAAACACATACACATACGCACCTGAACCACAGTGCTCGGCCCGTCCACCACACAGCTGTTTCGAAACGTCTCATACGCCCTGTCGTCCTTCCAGCCCGGCGACGAGGTCGTAATCTCAGTGCTCGACCATGAGGCCAACATCGCCCCCTGGCTCGATCTGGCCGAGCGGCAGCAGCTGGTCGTGAAGTGGTGGCATCCCTCGCAATCGTCTAGCAAATCGAACCCGAAACTCGCCGCCGAAGACCTCGGCCGGCTCCTCAGCCCCAAGACCCGGCTTGTGACCTGCACCCACGCGAGCAACATCCTCGGCACCATCCACGACGTCGCGGGATTTGTCCAGATGGTGCGCGCCAGCGCCAGCCCGGACGCCCTCGTGGCCGTCGACGCCGTCGCCTATGCCCCCCACCGCAAGATCGACGTCAAGGCGCTGGGCGTCGACTTCTATTCCTTCTCGTGGTACAAGGTCGGCTGCTGTGCTCTTTTTTCACTCCCCTTTCTGTCTCTCTCTCTCTCTCTCTCTCTCTCTCTCTCTCTATCTCTCTGTTACAGCAACAGAGTCAACATCCACCCCCTTCCCACCTCTTTTCCTCCTCCACCACTCCCTTTCTCCTCCCCTCCTCCTCCTCCTCCTCCTCCCTCTTCAGTTCCCTAACCCCCGCAACCAACCACAGGTCTACGGCCCACACATCTCACTACTCTACGCCAGCGCGCGCGCGCAGGCCCGCCTACGCTCCCTCGGGCACTACTTCAACGCGCACGCGACGCTCGAGAATAAGCTCGGACTCGCCGGGTCCAACTACGAGCTGGTGCACGGGATCCCCGCCGTGGTGGACTACTTGCCCGACAGCAAATGGCCCGGCATAACCGCGCAAGAAAGCAAACTACAAACGGCGCTGCTGGCATACCTAAACACACAACCCGACGTGACCGTGTGGGGCGAGCCCGCCGGCGCGGACCCGGGCGCGCGCGTGCCGACGGTGAGCTTCACTGTCGCCGGGCGCAGCTCGCGCGCGCTCGTCGAGGCCGTCGAGCGTGACTCGGCGTTCGGCTTCCGCTGGGGCAGCTTCTACTCGGTCCGCCTCGTCGAGCAGGTGCTCGGCCTCGACGCGGGCGACGGTGTTGTGCGTGTGAGTATGGTTCATTACAATACTGGTAAGCTCTCTCTGTTTCTCTTTTTTCTTTTGGTTTTGGGTTTAGTTTGGGCCTCTGGGGTGCCGTAGACTAATCAGCAAACCCCTTTTCGTGACACAGTGGAAGAAGTCCAGGCGCTGGTTGCGGCCATCGACAAGGTCTTATCTAGGGGCCAGCAGCTGTAGGCGTGGCTGGGCTGGACGGTTTCGTTGTGGAAGAAGAATCATGGGGTCTGGATTTTGTAGCAGTGGCTGGCAACTATCGTGTCAAGCTGAAACATGGGGTTCTAAATATCGTAGGGACGACGAGTGTGGATAGCTTTCGCTTAGAATATTACTCGATTAGCTATATTAATCTATATGGCTGCTCGTTTCCTGACAAGTATTTCTCAAATCGCGGCACACGTCTTGCGTATCGGCTGCGTTCAGGACGACATATATATATATATATGTATACCGAAGCTACACGGCGCGCCTGAAACCAGAGCGAGTCATTAAATCTACTCTACAGCTTCCCGTTTCTCTTGTCGACGGCTTCCCGGAGCAGGGCGATGACCTCGGCGGGGTCCTTGGCGCCAAACACGGCGCTGCCGGCGACGATGACGTTTGCTCCCGCGTCGGCGGCCTGGTCTATCGTGCCGGGCCCGAGGCCGCCGTCGACCTCGATGTTCAGGTCCGGGTACCGCTGGCGGAGCGCCTCGACCTTTGGCAGCTCCGAGGCCATGAACTTTTGCCCGCCGAACCCAGGCTCGACCGTCATGACGAGAACCATCTGCGAGAGAAGAAAAGAATTTCATATTAGCATATCGGGGGCTGCTAGCCTTGACGGCAAACGAGCCCAGTGTTTGTTTGGGGAAAAAAACAAGGAATCCGTCCAACTCACATCAGGACGCTCCTTCTCGTTGGGGCTGTCCAGCACGTCCCACAGCACGTCGACCTTGGTTCCCGGTTTGATGGCGATGCCGGCCAGCATGCCGTTGTCGTGGATGTAGCGGATCAGCTCGCGCGGGCTCGTCTTGAGCTCCGACTGGCCCTCGGGGCTCGAGGCGGCTGATGAGGAGGCGGCCTCGTAGTGGAAGCAGTACAGATCGCAGCCGGCCTTTTTGAACTCCGTGACCCACTTCTTGGGCTGTTGACGGTGAGACAGAAGAGCGGGCTGTCAGTCGGCGGTCACGCAATAACACGCGGCCTTGTAAGACGGGGGGCGGAGGGCGGAGGGCGGAGGGTGGTGTACCTCGGCAATCATCATGTGGCAGTCAAAGGTGCCCTTGCCCAGGCTCTGGGTCGGCCGGTCGACATGGCTGCGGATCTTGACGACGACGGGAGGGCCAAAGGTGAGATTGGGCACGAAATGGCCGTCCCTGGGCATTTCAGGTCAGTGCATGCCGTTGACCCAACTAGAGACATGAGTAAGGCCTACATGATGTCGACATGGAGCCAGTCGGCGCCCTGCTTGATGGTCCGGGCGCAGTCGGCGCCGAGGTCGGCAAAGTCGGCCGACAGGATCGACGGTGCTATGATTGCCGGGGGCGCCATTTTGCTATGAAAAGTAATCACCTTAAGGAAGATGCTCTGGGATCAATGGAAATCGAAGGTAGGTACTTGGTAGCTGCCCGCTGTGACAGAGTAAAGTCGAGCTCCCGTTCAGATTCGAAACCCCATCAACCTTTGGTGGGGGAGGAGGGGCAGAAACACCTATCGAGCGGGACGGAAGCCAAGGATCAATTGACAGGGGTCCAACGAAGTAGCGACAGTAGGACCCGCACTGACATCACCTGAGTGGGCACTGTGAGTGGGCAGCTGCCAGCAGCAGCTTTTGACGCTCAACATCCATCACCTCAACATTGTCATCCATTACTAGCGTGACGACATTGACGGCGGTGATGCTCGCGGAGCACCTCAGCCCATTGCGCGGGGAACCCTAAACGAGGCTCAATAGACCCAAAATTGAGCTGGTAAATTAAACTCAACGAGAATGGCGGGGATTCTCTCATATATACCGCTGGTTAACCGGCTGGTGGCGCCTGGCGCGGCGGCAATCGACATTGCGCCGGTCGAGGTGCACGACACGGCGTCCAACGCGGGCAATAAGGGGCGGAGGCTCCTCAACCACCTCCTCAGGGCCAACCACGTGAATCACTCCATCATCTACCACAGCCTGCAGTTCGACAACCACCTGCCGCACATCCTGTGCTCGGCCTACCTGCTCGGCGCCCAGCCGTCCCAGATGCACCGCATCTACGAGGTCGAGTCGGAGAGCTTGGAGCCCTGGAAGGACTCGCCGTCCGAGATCATCGAGGATGACTGGCGCGACTTCCTGGGCGACAAGCGCTACCAGCGCGCCTATGTCGACTTTTTCGAAGACACCCTGGCCATGAAGTTCAAGTACGACTGGAAAAAGGTCATCGAGGATTACGTGCTGAAGGGCCCCGAGCCCCTGGTCAATGGCCTCATTGGCGGCCGTACGTTGCCACGGGAAACTTGGCAGTAAACATCCCCTCGGCTAACACGCAGGCATAGTTGGCCACCCCCTTATCCACCTTGGGTATGCTTACGAGTTTGACAACCGAGAGATTGCCATGGAAGCCCTCGGACTGGCGGCTACCCAGTACAACTTTCTCCACAAGTACCTCGACGATGCGTCGTACACCAGGAAGCCGGCCTTCACATCGACGTCGCCGACCGAGCTGCTGGACAAGATAGCCCGTGACGGGCGGTTCGACGGCATCTTCACTGAGCCGGGATACGACAACATCGAGCCGCTGTTCGAGGAGCACGAGTCGCTGGTGCTGGAGTACTGGAACGCGTGGGAGCTCGCCAACCCCGTGGAGCAGTTCCGCGAGTCGCAGGAGGCGGCCGTCGCCCTGCTCGTCGCCACGGTGCCGCCCGGGACGCACGCCTACAACTTCTTCATCGTCCACCTCCTCACCACCAGCCACGCCGTCCGGATCCTGCTCCCCCTGCTCCCGGCAAAGTTCCACCTCCCCCTCGTCCGTCAGTGGTGGCTCCTCACGCTGGCCGTCTACGTCGCCGAGCTGCGACCCGAGATCGACCCCGACTACATCCCGGCCGACCTCAAGGGGAAGGGCTGGCACTATGTCGAGACCAAGGCGCTGGAGTCGGAGTGGGCCATGGATGCCCACTATGTCAAAGGTAAGGCTGTATTTTGGCATGTCTCTTTATGGAGCCATCACTAACGCACCCGTAGCCATTCGTGCCATCAGAGAGGCGGCCCGGACCTGGGGAGACGTTCACGACCGGTATCTTGCCGCCGCGGTTAGATTCGTGAACGATTTTGAAGGCTGGACACACTAACAACCCCCCCCCCCCCCAAAAAAAAAGTTGTCTATCTATTGCTTGAGGCGATATCCAGAATGTTTTTCCAGAGCTCTGCTGCCTCCTGCTTGGCGTTACATACCTTGGAACCATGTTTAGAATAAAATGACAATTTTCCGGCCGATACCAACAAAATGTAAAAACCATCCATCTAGTAAGTAAGTAATGCGCGATTCCTGGCCGAAGTTCATAGTGTCCGAAAATCTGGGGGTTTCAAAAAGAAAAGCAATGATTAAGCATAATATTTCTTCTTCTGAAATGGTGTGCACCTGTTGAGTTGGCTATTTCGTGACATGTCATTTCGAGGGTTTTATGTAGCGGCTTGTGAAAAGCACTCAACGCGAAATCGACGAGTCGCGTCTTGGGCGATGAGCGCCACTCTAAGGGTTAGGGTCAGCGATTAGCCGTTTCCGCAAGGCTGAACCCCTGCAGCAAGCTGCGAGTCTAGCTGTGTGCTGTGGCCTGCGGTGCCTGCTCAGTGCTGTTATTGTTTTTTTCGTCGCGCCAACGGCGGTTTTCAACCACGTCCAACATCCAGCAACGCCATTGAACCCAGACAACGTCTGCATCTCGCTATGTGACAAATACCGTATCGTGCAAACTGCAGCATTCGGAATGGAGCCGCCGGGAAAGCGACGGAAGCGGGCAATTGTCGACGATTCCGACGGTGACGGCGACGGCGACGGCGACACCATAGAAAAGCAACCCACGTCGTCCAAAAACACCCTGAGCCGCTTCCTGTTTTCCTCGCCCGACGCACGCCAGGCCCCCAAAGCAGCAACCGCCGGCGGAGATGTCGCCGACTCTCCCAGTCCCGTGCCTGCCCGGAAGGTCACGCGCGCCGTGGCATCCAAGCCACAGCCCCCGGCGAACTCGCAGCCTGCTCCCTCCTTCGCGAGCCGTCTCGCCAGGAAGGCTCCGACCAAAAGCCCCAGCACCAGCCCAGACAAGTCGCGGACACGGGCGCAGAAAAAACTCAAGCTCGAAGAGAAGGAGAAAGGTAAGACAGCAGACCTGAAGACGCTCTTCTCCAGGCAGGCGCAGAGGAGCCAGCCGTCGTCGTCCTTCCCGGGCGCCCCCAGCGCCCCCAGCGCCAGCGCCAGCAACAGGGACGCAAGCAACCCGTTCGCTCTCGACGACCTTATCAGCGACCCCATATCCGACGACGACGTGCCCCTCTACAAGACGGCGTCGGCGTCGAGCATCGTTGGCAAGGCGGCCCATAAGCGGTTCAAGGAGGCCGGCGGGTCCCAGCCCGGGACCGTCGTGAATCCAGCAGTGGGCCAGAGGTTCCTGAAGCAGCAGCCCAAGCTCCCCGGGGGCGCAACAGCAGCGTCCAACGACGGCGACGCGCGGCCGTGGTCGGAGCGGTTCGCTCCCGTCAACCTGGACGAGCTGGCGGTGCACAAGAAGAAGGTGGCCGATGTAAGGAGGTGGCTCGAGGACGTGCTCAACGGGCGCATGAGGCAGCGGCTGCTCGTGCTGAAGGGTGCTGCCGGCACCGGTAAGACTACGACAGTGCAGCTCTTGGCCAAGGACATGGGCTGCGAGGTGCTTGAGTGGAGAAACCCGTCCAACTCGTACGGTGTCGCTCAGGGATACCAGTCAGTGTCTGCACAGTTTGAGGAGTTCTTAGGGCGTGGCGGCAAGTTTGGCCAGCTCGACTTGGACTCGGATACGACTCCACCTCCTCTGCCTACGCCGACCCAAACCGAGTCTGCAAAAGTGTCAGATCGAAGATTGATACTAATTGAAGAGTTTCCAAATACTTTCATGCGGTCGTCAACCGCCTTGACGTCCTTTCGGAACACGATATTACAGTTCCTGGCGGCAAACACACCCGCCCTCGCAGGCTATGGGCAGAGCTACTCGTCGGAGCCCGTTACGCCGATTGTCATGGTCATATCGGAGACGCTGCTTACGACCACCTCAGCATCGGCCGACAGCTTTACGGCACACCGGCTACTTGGCCCAGAGATCCTCCGGCATCCCGGGGCCGGCTTGATCGAGTTCAACTCCATTGCGCCGTCGCTCCTTGCGAAGGCTCTGGAGCTCGTGGTGCAGAAGGAAGCCCGCAAGTCCGGGCGTCGGCGCACCCCCGGCCCGCTTGTCCTCAAGCGCCTGGGAGAGATTGGGGATGTCCGAAACGCTATTGCGTCTCTGGAGTTTCTCTGCGTCAAGGGAGATGACGATGCCGACTGGGGGTCCAAGGTTGTGTTTACGAAGCCCAAGAGGGGAGCCAAAAACATCCCGGCGCTGACCAGGGGCGAGCACGAGAGCCTCCAGCTGGTCTCGCAGCGCGAGGCGACGCTCGGGATATTCCACGCTGTGGGGAAAGTGGTGTACAACAAACGAGGGGATAAGCCATTTCCTCACGGGTCGGTCGAAGCAGCAGCAGAAACGCTGCCCGGCTACATGGCAAACCTCTCCAGGCCTAAGAGATCCGAGGTCTCGGTCGACACCCTGATCGACGAGACCGGGACCGACACGCACACCTTCATATCTGCCTTGCACGAGAACTACGCCCTTTCCTGCGAGCAGAGCAACCCGCTAGACCCAGGCACTTCGCTCAACCACGTCAACGGCTGTCTCGAGTACCTCTCCGAGAGCGACTTCCTCTGCCCGTCCTGGGACGTGTTCTTTGGCGGCAAGGGGTTTTCGGGCGGATACATGGGCAAAGACTCGGGCAGCCACATCCTGCGGCAGGACGAGATGGCGTTCCAGGTCGCCGTCCGCGGGCTGCTGTTCTCGCTGCCGTCGCCCGTGAAACGGCAGACGCACCCCACCGGCCGTGGCGGCGACTCGTTCAAGATGTTCTACCCGGCCTACCTCAAGCTATGGCGCGCCAAGGAAGAGCTCGACAGCGTCGTCGACATGTGGGCCACCAAGATGCTCAGAGGCGAGGACGGCGGGCCGGGCCCACCGCGTACCGGCAGCAGCGCAGCGACGACGACGGCAGCATCGCTCAGCAACGGCGCGTCTGCGTTCCTTAATAAGAGTAATAGAATGGCTGGCACGGGAGATCGGTTTAGAAATGCCGGAGCGTCGTCTGCTGCGGCACCAAGCCAGGGTCTAGGCCGAGTGGTGAAACCGGAGCCGCAAGAGGACACGGTCTCTGCGCCGCTCCTCTCTCTCGGCACCGCGGGGCGGCAGGAGTTTCTGCTCGAGCGGCTCCCGTACATGGCGCACATTGCGCGCCGACGGCGAGGAAGCAATGGCGGTGGTGGGTTCGGGTCCATGCGGCTCAGGGACTTTGACAGGGTGGTGTCGTTTCAGGGCATCGGGGCGCCGAGGGCAGAGGACGACGACGACGACGACAACGACGACAACGGGCAGGACGGCGGCGGCGGGGGGGGTGCGGCTGGCGGCGACACGTCCTGGGCCACGGACAAGCCCACGGAGGAATCGGCCAGCCCGCGCAAGAAGAGGCCGCACGGCCTCGGCGCCATCCTGAGCAGGTCCAGGACGGCCAAGAGCGACGGCGACGACATGGCGCCGGCGGCCAGCCTGCTGCCGATCCAGAGCCTCGTGCTCAGCGACGATGATATCGAGGACGATTGATTGATTTCTCTCTCTCTATCTTTGGGAGGGGGGCAGGCAAACGGGAGGCGTATGGGCATGGAAATGGACACGGATGGACACCAAGCAGGCCTATTCTTCCTTTTCCTTTTCTCTCTTTGGGGCAGAGACTGCACTGCACTGAAATAGGGGAAACTCAACTAGATACTCTGCATAGAGACCTGTTCGCGTCCCCTTGTTTGTGCACACATACACGAGCACTTTCTTTAATGAGGATATATACGCGACGTACAGAGTATGTATGTATTTATGTGTAGAGAAAAGCAGAAAGCAAGCAGTTCCCAACTCGGTTTTGAAGAGAGAGCGTGTGGTGCGCTGCAGCTGTTGCTGTTGCGGATGAAAAGGAACGTAGTAGAGAGAGGTTGTGCTCCTTTTTTTGAGAGAGAGAAGGTGGGCAGCAAACAAACACCATGAGAAATATCCCGATTGCCGAGTCGTTGGCTGGCTGGCGGGCTGTATCTTTAGAAATCGATGCATGATGATGGATTCAATTAAAGCATTGCAGTAAATGCGTGCACTCTATTAATCCTGTTTCTTTTTCCGTGTCGAGTGCGGTGCTTGTGAAAGGCTTGTCAAAATAAGTGTTCTGTGAAAGGGGCAAGCGACGGCGGCGATACTCGAAAAGAATAGGGGGTTGATCAATTATTATAGTGAATGGCGCACTAAACTTTGGGGGTTGGAAGGGGGGTCTATCAGTGGCAATTTTAGAGTCGCATTATCGGAGTAGGCCCGCCCATTCCGAACTCATTTCCTGCCTTTTACCGGATGTGACCGTGGGTTGGCCTAAGAAACTCCATTTCTCAATCTTTGGAACAAACTCTTCTGGAGAGATCCGGAATTCGATTCATATTTTTGCCCAGTTTTCTTTTTTCTTTTTTGTTAATCGTTTCTTATTCTCTGCTGATTCTGAGGCTCGCAAAGTGTTCTGTGTGGAATGTACGTTGGTTCTGGATTTTACCGAATCGAAATGTGGTGGTTTGCTGCATCGTTAGGGGTTCTTTCCGTCTCCAGTTTTCACGCAGAGTACATCGTGAGGCTTGAGATGAACAAACTCGGCGAGGGAGACGGTCTTTGCAGACTCTAGCCTCGAATTAGCTATAGATAGGCGTGTAAATAGAGCCATCTCGGTTTTGGAGTTTCCACTTGTTCTAATATACATGCTTTCTTGTTCAATGGCATCCGCATCGTGGCGATTGTGATGCTGGAGAGCTCTCTCATTGAAGAGCGCGCCTCTCGGTATCCGTACTCCAGATTGAATGAACCCCAGCAACCTGCAAGCTTGCGCTTCAATTAACACAGTATTGCTTCAATCGTCGGTAGACGTCTTTCCCAGCCCTCACTTCCAGTTGGCAACCCCGGATTTGGGTCCCAGGAAAAGACATCTCACGCGCCCACTAGCCGAATGCGGCGTGCAACCCCCAAAAGCATAAATTGAATGAACTACTGTAATGCAACGGGACCCCGACGGGAGGAGCCTCCTTCTGCACGGGTGCGCCCAGTCGCACGCGCGGGGTCGGGAGAGTCGTCTTGGCCGGGCTCCAGCTTGCAACCTCGGCTCGTTGTCTGCGTGCCCTGCCCGGTTTCGTCGCGGCCGCGTTCGACGGGAGACTGGGGAGCAACCGAGGGCAGAGACGAGACTCGGAAATGCGAACTCGGCCGGCCAGAACAGGTGTGACTGCTGTTCAGACTCCACGTCCGGTGTTGTCAATTGGCGTCAATACGTTTTGTTTCATTGGCTGGCAAGTGGCGGTGGCGGGTTGACAGACAGGGCAAGAGCAACAGCGACAGAAACAGCAACAACGACACGCCAAGACTCCTCCATTCCGATCTCGATCTCGATTTCGACAGGCTCCAACTCCAACTCCAACTCCTCCAACCTTTTTTTGCAGTGAGAGAGAGAGAGACGACGACAGCAATGGCGGGACGCGTTCGCCAGCCCATCAATGTCCGGGCGCTCGAGGCGTGGATCGCCAAGTCGGTGCCCGAGATCGAGGTGCCGCTCGACGTCAAGCAGTTCGGCTTTGGCCAGTCCAACCCGACGTACCAGCTTACGTCGCCCGACGGCCGGCGCTACGTGCTGCGCAAGAAGCCGCCCGGCGCCCTCGTCTCCAAGACGGCGCACAAGGTCGAGCGCGAGTACCGCATCATCGCCGCCCTGGCCGCTACCGACGTGCCCGTGCCCAAGGCCTACTGCCTGTGCGAGGACCCTAGCGTCATTGGTACCCCCTTCTACATTATGTCCTTCCTCGACGGCCGCATCTTCGAGGACCCCGTCATCCCCAACCTGCTGCCCGACGAGCGCCGCGCCATCTGGGCCGACGCTATACGCGTCCTCGCCAAGCTGCACCGCGTCGACCCCCGCGCCGTCGGCCTCGAAGCCTTTGGCAAGCCCTCGGGCTTCTACACCCGCCAGGTCGCCACCTGGCGCACCATCTGCGACGCCCAGGCCAGCGTGCGCGACGTCGAGACCCACGAGCCCGTCGGATCCCTCCCCCACTTTGCCGACCTCATGGACTTTTTCGCCGACGAGGCCCAGCAGCCTGTCGACCGGGGCACTCTTATTCATGGCGACTTCAAGATTGACAACCTCGTCTTTCACAAGACGGAGCCGCTGGTCATTGGCATTCTGGAGTGAGTACACAGGCCGCGGGTTCATGAAGAGTCACTGACGGTCTCTCTCCTTTCCTCTCGCCAGCTGGGAAATGTCCACCATCGGCCACCCCCTATCCGACCTGTCCAACCTCCTCACGCCCTACTTCACGGCCCGCCTCGACCCGTCCAGGAGCATTTCGGTGCACACGGGGTTTCGGCCGCGCGCCACGCGCGGCCTCCCGACGCCCGAGGAGATCTCGACGCTCTACTTCTCCGTCGTCGACCCCCGCACCCCGGCCTCGCAGTCCTCGCTCGAGCTGTCGCTGACGCGCCAGACCCCCGGCGAGCCCGACCGCCGCCGGGAGCTGCAGTGGGCCCAGGCCTTCAACATCTTCCGGCTCGCCGCAATCTGCCAGGGCATTGCCGCGCGCCACGCCGGTCGCCAGGCGAGCAGCGAGCAGGCGCGGCGCTACGCCGACTCGCGCGCCCCGCTAGCCGAGTTTGCCTGGGAGCTTGTGCAATCGACCCGCGCTGCCGGCGCCGGCGGTGGTGGTGGTGGTGACAGTGGGAGTAGAGGATCCAACTCGAGACTTTGACATGACATGAACATGAACATTGCATGACGGGGGTGAAAAATTATGGTGCGTGCGTGCGCGTGTGTGTTGGTTTACCGAGGGGAAAAGATCATTACATCTCTTCAAAGCATCTTGCCGGCGTTGCTTGTATATATCCACACCTACATAAGCATTCATATCTTTTTTTTGGTGACGGTTTCTCTTTTGTCAGGACACCGGTATCTCGGAGAATCCAGCTTGGCATTGTTGGTGTTCTCTCTTCGCAGCACTCGGCGCAGGTTCTTCACATTGAAACCCGACATGTTAAACCATCATGCCCACTGGCGCACTGATACGGAACTCTTGCCTTTTTCTCCCTCGGCACGCCCACGCAGTTGCAGCTCTCGACTGTCTTTGCTACCTACCTCGGTCGACTGCTATGTCGGCAGACACGGCTGAGGCGCAGATAGGCTTTCCGAATGGATATCTTAAACATCCGCCGCTTCAAGTGCCATCCTTGGAGGTATTTTCTCAGCCGATATTCCGCATGCCATTCTATAAAAAAGAAAATTAGAACACAAAAACTAGAACGGGGGAAAAAGGGAAAAGATAAAAAAAAGCAAGATCTAAAAGAAATACTACAAACCACCCCGTAGAAGAACACAAAATAGGATGACAACACGATAATAATAAAAAGAATAGATCAAAAAAAAGACTTCAGACCGAAAAAAGCCCATAAGACGAAAAGGAGAAAAAGACAAAAAAACGAAACATTATGATCAGACCCGGGCTTGAACCGGAGACCTTCAGTGTGTTAGACTGACGTGATAACCAACTACACCATCCGACCAATCATCGATGCATAGCAAAGGAAATAGGGTCCCTGATATACCTACCCAGCATTCATTGCATGCCTGCAATGGAGCCAGCCTTTGCGACTCTACAGAATACACCCTTTTCTTTAAATTCCCTTCTAAGCTCACAGATTCAAGCGCGTGAATTGCATCCGCTATGCTAATTACGGATACTTGGGAGTATGTATTCTCTTTTACCAGCGGGACATATTCGGGTTTGCCCGTCCATAATGAGGCCGGTACGCCAGGACTGCCCGACACATGACAGGCTGTAGAGGAGAGCAAGTAAATGCTTCATCATAGGAATGTCAAGCGTTTTTGGATAGACGAAGAAATAATTACCGGCATCAAGGTTGCTTTCTGTGAAATTGTTGGTCGATTGAGGTAGTTGGCCGGAACACATGGCCTGTGTCGTGAGCCCCACTACGGTTGGGTTTGGGCATCCTTCCAAAGTCGCTCAAGGCGTGGGTTGGTCATGATAGATATAGTCCGTTAATTGGGATGAGAAGTGTTGGGGCTTTACGAGACTGCAGAGTGCAACGAACAGCCGCTGGCCTGGGGTACTTTGCCGACAAAAGCGAACCCTCGAGGGTAATAGACACACACGAGCGCGGCCTTCTTTGCGGCCCAAACCTCTGCGCATGCAAGGCGTTGGGTTGCACGGGAATGAAAGGCGCCATCGTGCTGACTCGGTTTTTGGTTTTGGATACGTTCGTAAGGCAGACCCTAGGAGAAGTCCAATATCTTTTGGCCCCGAGTTCTGGGCATTGTCTGGCGCCGCATCGTCAAGGCGGCCGGCGCATCATCGTCTGAAAAATAAACAGGCTTGCTACCGACAGACGGCGAGATACTTTCCTTTGGCCAGGAAGGCGCCAGGCCTGCAGTCGGCTCGGTCAGGAAGGTCGGCTCAAGTGGGCAGGTGGGCAGCGCAGTCAAGGTGAGGCAGGTTCGGCTTTTTCTATGCTCTCGGCCACGTCATATTTCAGTTGGTTGAAACACCTCCAAGACAACTGCAGGCGGAGAGTATCGCATTGGACCATGTAGAAAGTGCATTGGTAAAAATTAGTAACTAAACTGGAGATGGAGCTAGGCTCGGGAAGTGAGTAGCAAAGGCAAGCAATTCAATGTCGTTCAATTATTTCACTTTTTACTACGCCGTGGCACATGCTTAATTTTCTTCATTTTAGTGTGTGAATGGTGATGGTTATAAACCCCGTAGAAGATGCTCCTAGAGTAGAATAAAAAATACAAGTAGAAGTTCATAAGTACGTGGCAGTTCACAAATAAGGCACACTGGATTTCGTCGCCAACGACATCTATAGGAGCTGTTTTGACCAAATACTCGTCAGATAGCCACACGCTAATATGATATGGTAACCACATTCACGGCCTGATCCAAGGGAATCACTGGATCAAAGGGCCTTACTTGATACTGTAACGACAATAGCACTATCTAGCACATGAACATACAACACCCCTTATTTTCTCGGGAGCCTATACTTGCCGCCCACGACCTCGAGCTCGCCGTCTGCAATCTTTTCGCCCAGGAACTCCTGCAGCTCCTCGTTGCTCCACGGGAAGCCGTCCGAGATCAGCATCTTCATCATCATGGCCATCTGGCCGAGCGGCATGGTGGCGCTGGCGTTGGTCAGCATGCCGCAGATGTACTGCCAGTACATGGCACGACGCTCCTGTTCCTTTGCGCTGGCTCCCGCCGGTTTGCCGCCTGCCGTCTTGCGCGGCGGCTCGCCCCCGTCTTCCTTGTCTTCTGCTGTTGACATGGCGGCGCCAGGCTGTTGCCCGGCTGCCGATCCAGACGAGCCTGCGTTCGCCGCAGACGATGAGTCCGCATTCGCCGCCGCCGCGAGCGTCTCGGCCACAGCATACACGTCGTGCTGCACGTGGCGGAGGATGCCCTTGGCAACCCAAAAAGTGAGAGCTGCAGCGATCATGTCTTCGTCCATCTGGAGTTGAGCGTACAGCTCGTCAACAGACCGACGCACCGACGAGTTTCCGTCTTCGGCGTCAGGGTCTTGGAATGCGTAGATAACGGTCGCTTCCACCGTTGTACAGTCGACCGTGACGGAGCGGTCGCGCAACTCGAGCTCCACGCGTGCCTGGCCCAGCTGGTTCAGCCAGGTGAGCTTGCGACCCGACTTGAGACCCTGATAGCCAGACTCGTACCGCTTCTGCTCCTCGACGATGGGGGTCGGCAGGAGGAAGTGCTCGCGGTCCAGATTCGGCCAGAAAAGCCGCGACAGTATCCGAGCATGGTACTCCATCTCTTTTGCCCCTTGCGCTGATAGTGCCTGGTCCATGGTCTGGCCGGCCACATTTTGTCTCGCAGCGGGGTTCGATACACCCGGCGTAGCCGGTGATTTCCCCTCGTGCCTATCCTTGCGCTTCCGCCGGATTAGGGTGTCTACCTTCCGCGAGTCCCTTACATCCTTGATCATGACATCGCAGTTCTGCAATGCAGGCTCGCCGAAGCGGCGCTTTAGCAGGTCGAGGACCCGCAACTCTTGGTCAAAGTTTGCCGGGTCCGTCAGCAGCCGGTCCGCGAGCACCGAGGCAAACTCCTTGATGAAGACGTCCTCGCTACCCAGCGCCGAGATAAGCGTGCCGATGACGTCCTCGCTCTTGGGCCGCTTATAGTTCGCGCTGGCATCAACAGGGTCTGGAACCCACGTCATGTCGTTCCAGTCGAGGTCCTCGTCTTCTGGCGAGGCACGGCGAGACTGCAGCGGGTCGTTCAAGATCAGAGAAAGCTCAATAAGTTTGGTAGAGGACAGATCTCGAGCTGCCTTTTCGGCGTCCCCGGGCCCTGCTTCAGGGGTGCTGTCTCGCCGTTTTCTCGTGCCAGGTGTCTCGCGGTATCCTCCACCTACGGCAGGCGTCACGAAGGGGCCCGGTTCAGGCCCTCCCCGATTCCCGGTGCCGGTATGGCCTGCCTGAGAACGCCTCTCCATCGGCTTTTTCGCCGTCTCGTTGTACTTTCTCGCGACGCGCAGCTCCTCGGCGCTGGCGAGCAGGCCAGTGACTACAATACGGACGGCATCCTCACGCTGGCACAAGTACAGCTGCAAGCTCGACTCTACATGGCCTAGAAGAACCTTGCTGTGGTCTAGGGCATGTAGTGTACGGATTATGGCAATATAGGTGCGCAGAATCTTGAGCGTACTGTAGCCCGGGTGGAGTAGCCGAGTCTGAAGGGTATGCGAGAAGCTCGCCGTAAGTTGCAGACGACGAGCTGTGGTGGTGATTGTAGCACGCAGATCATCCAGGGCTCCGCGCGAGGAGGGCCATGCTAAAACAATATCAAAGAGCTCTGATATGCGGAGAGCGGCCAGGCGACCAAGAGCCAGCGACTGATATGTCTTGACATCCGATAGCTTGACAGGCGAGGCAGCCCCTGGGGATACACGCGACAAGACTTCCAGGCTGAGGCGTGAGAAGTGGTTCTCAACCCAGTCGCCGAGCGAGAGTATGCAAGGAGAAGTAAACGAGGCACCCGCTGTCCGGGATATTGTGTTCATGGCCGTGGCAGCTGAGAAGCTTTGGGTGTCGGACGCACTCCAAACTCCGGCATAGGCTCCCGTCACAAAGTCGGACATCATCGAGTCCATGATCTCAGCAAACAGAATCTGGAACCGCTCTCCTGCCAGTCCCACATTGTGTAGCTGCTCGACGAGCTCATGTAGGCGTTGCCTCGTAGCTATGGCATTAAGGTCATCGTCCGTAGGCGGTGCTAGCCGCTGGGACGATCGTACGGAGCCAATATCATTACTGTCATCCCCGGACGGTATGCCGAGGATTGTGCCCGTGAGACGCACGAGGACGATACTTACGGACCTCATCAGCTCCGGCGAGGCCGAGTTGCCGACGAGGGCATGTATATCCCGGCGGAAGCGTGTTGCAATAAGCTCGGGATCTACTACTAGTGGCTTGCCGGGGCCGTTGGCGACGGCGAGCTTGTGGAAGCCCCTTACGAGCATCCCGAAACCGTAGAAGTAGAGCCTTAGTGCTGCCTCCAGGGTCCGGATACTGCTCATGACGATCACCATGTGGCGCTCGTAGTAATCCCCTCTCCTCCCGGTGCCACGGTAGCGGCCCCTATTCTCAGCCCCTGGCTCGTCGCCTTGGTCGTCAAGGCAGCCAGACAAGAGCGGGACCACGTGCTGGGCAAAGTGGGAGCGGGCCTGCTGGGCGTGCCAAGCGACAACGTCCTCTGTGTGGGTAGCACGGGGCAGGAGAGCAGGGGCCTGGACGATGAGGGCCAGAGCATCGTAAAAGTCGACATCAGAGGTGTAGGCTTGGTGTGGCAACTGCGAGTCAGGGGGCAAGGTGCCAAACGAATCATCAGCTGTCGCCGACGCTGGTAGGGCAATACGGGCGGTAACGACATGCCATGCTCGATCAAAGACAACTTGGTCATCCGCCGCCGTGGCCAGTGAGGGGAATAGGGGCTGTGCCAACTGAGACCGGGCATCAATGGTACTGAGCGACGAGGTGAGGGTGGGTGATAGTGCAGGGGACGGGTCTGCCGCGTCCAAAGGGGCGTGTGCGTGGGCTCGGCGAGCGTGTTGGTGTCTCTGCAGTAGGAACTGGACGTGGTCCTGGGTGGTGGCAGCAGCAGCTGCTGCTGCAGCAGACGAAGCTGCAGCAGCGTCTTGGGAGAAGATGACCGACGGCGTTGCTGTGCCGTGGCCATAGCGGTCCACGATTGGTGCCGCTGGGCCGCCGAAGGGCTGGCCCTGGTCGGGAAATCTGATACATGGAGTCGAGTGGGGGGTGGGCTGCGAGTCGTCTGTATGGAAGACGGACTGGAAGACGCGGCGCCGGCGCTGGGGCCACTGTGAAGCAACAGCAGCCGACATGGCAGATGGAAGGCCGGTTCTGGCAGCGACAGCGAGATACTGTTCTGGGTCTGGGTCTGGGTCTGTCTCTAGTCAAGGTGCCACAAAAAGCCGGCCGGGAAGCCGGCAGATTTGCGGTCCTGGCGCTTGCTCCTAAGCAACTATTGAAGGCGGGATGCCGATCTGCGGCCAAAGACGAGCACCTCGATGGCTTCGATGGCCTTGATGGCCTCGATGGCCCGGGCTGATCTCGAGGGCCACGCACGAGAACCCCCCCCCCGCCCGGACGAAAAGGGACCGCGAAGGTGCCGGTGGCGTGACGGTAAGGTCGCCACGAGAGGGTTGGCTGCAGGACGATGCCAGGACGAGATGTCCCAGTGTCGATCCCAGAGTCGGTCGCCGTCCAGACTCCAACTCCAGCGTCGTACCCTAACCTTGGCTTATAGTACAGCTTGGATATTGACGTTTGATGTCAACGTCCGACGTCGTTAGGGCGGCCTACTCAGGCAGCCCGGTGGAAATGAAGGCCAGCCAGCTTCGGGATGGATGGCGAGCCAAGACCACTTCCACGCCGCACATAAACCAAGGTATCCGTACTAGTAAGTAGTGGAGTGGAGGGGAGGTGAGGGGATATTACTCGAGCATGCCAATCACGTAAGTAGGTAGGCAAAGTAGGTAGGTCGGCAGGTAGGTAGTCGCCGAATCTGGTGCAACCCAGGTGGTATGTGTGACGCCGACCGCGAATATTGCGACCCTCTAAGCGCGGAGATGGGCCGCATGCAGGGGGTAAGTAGCTATGTAGATAGCAAATAGACGAGGTGGGTAGCCGTAGCCGCGACAAGGAATCGGAAGTTGTAATTATCGCCGACGATGACAAAGGCTGCTAAGTGCCTGGCGTGGCCTAGGTCCCTTGTTCGCCTTGCCTGCTAGGAACGCTGCAGACAGACTGAAAGAGGTGGTAGGGTTTCTCAAATTATTGGGTTAATCTTGGTGGTGTGGGTAGTGTCTGGCGGTTTGGTGAGGGCACCCAGTGTGAGGGCCTGGTCTGAGCAGTAAGCTCCTACCTTAGCCTTGATCCGGTTCTATCTACCTCAGGTAGAGGACAGATTCATAAGGTAGGCAAGTACAGACGGAACTGAGCCGTGGCTGTCGATGGACAAGGTTAGGCTCAACCAAGGTGCTCCTGCTCGCCTCTCCGAGTCTGCGCGCCTGCAATGGCAATCGCGACCCGATGTCGATAGCCGCGACTTCCAGGTCCGTGGATCAGATTGAGATCAGATTCAGATCCTAGGGCGTCTATCGGGTGTCGCTTCCGTCGCTCGGCTCAAGTCCCAGTGCCCAAGATCTCCCTTGCTCGACCCCTTTCACTGCGGGCCCCGCGTGCTGCAGCCCTCGACTCCACGTTGACGAGCTGCCAGGATCTCTGTAATGAATTGATGCAAGGATAAGGACACACTCAATAGTGTCAACGGCAGCGGTTGTACAGCCTGGAGCGCAGGAAATGACGTCCTGCCCAGAGCTTCCCGGCAGGAGCAATCCGGTCAGTCCACGTCGATGGCGACTTCCCCCGGTAAGGTGGGCTGGTGGGGTGTTGAGGTGCCAAAACGGTAGCTTCGGCCCTGTGAGTGGTTCGAAAGGTTCCCGTGGTAGGTGCGGATATTCCGTACAGGTCAGTATCAAAACATTGGCAGCGGTGTGGCAGCCCCACCCCAAGCGGCGGCTACCCTATGCCGTTGGGTGTTAAAATTTGACTGTCTAAGCGCCCGTAGGATCGCGTTACTAACGCGGAATCCACCAATAAGCAGTGTCGCGCTTGAGAGGGGGCGCGCTTGTTAGAGCCGAGGAGGGCAGGGCTCGCCCAGGACTGGTGTGCCACCAGCCTTGTTGCTTCCACCAGTTCCAGCCGCGAACGCGCGCTTGCAGCGGATTAATGTCTCAAGGCGGCTAGGAGGCTGACCACAAACGTTAGCTCACACGCGCACCAAGGGGGGGAGGGGTGTGGGTGAGAACTTAACCTAGGTGCGGAGTGTACTTGCTCACGTTCGAATACCCCGTATCCAACCCAACCCTCTGGGACGCAGCAGCGGAATATGACTGAGAACCTTACCTGCGCGGCAGTGCGGTGAGCAGCAACGTCCATGGAAGTTCCTTCCATTCTGTGGCGCACGAGATTGGAGAGACGGTTGCTACCTGCATACAGCAACCAGCCGACGCTCTATGCCGCTACGGGACAACCCAAAGGAATTAGAACACAAGCGACCAGCCAGCCCCCAAAAGCGGCAAGCAGTCGCTTCTACTTTGACCTCTCGGTCCGTACTTTCCGTCTGTGCCTTGTGCCTGGGGGCAAGCTATAGCCACGACCCACGCCATCTCAGTGCTCGCTCCTTCCAGCTTCACATGGACGGTATCCGTAGGTGCATACCCCGCCGTTTCCGATTTTTTTTCTCTCTAAGTTCCAGGTTCTTTCTGCTGGTGCGGCACATGAAGCGCATCTGAGGCTATCTCCATTGTCTGGTGTGAATGCGAGTGTGAGTAATTACCGTGTGTTTCACACATGTTCCCAGTCCAGTCCAGTCCACTCACCTCCCTCGCCCGCCAGCCCTGGCCAGGTTTCCGTGCCTCAGGGAAATCTTTCTTCTTTTTCCGGCATCCCCTTTTCCCCCCTTCCTTCCTTCTATTCTATTTGCAATTCTTGTTTTTCCTGCGTGGCACCAGTGCTAGACGCCGCCACGCCCAGTAAGCCGGCTCGTGGGTCCAGCCACAGCAACAAAAGAAGAGTTGGAGGAAAGAAACGAAATATGACATGTTCGAGAAAAAAAGAGGAGACACATACTTTTGCCCCGGGCCTGCTTGTAGCTGCAGAACAATCAGCCTCTGACCTTGGGGTTATTTTTTCCTTCGGGACACCTTGCGTCTGCTTGCCTTGCGCACTCACTCACTCATCACCCGAGTACCTACCTACTCGTACACACTCTATTTCTGATTCGCACTATCACGGCCCCTTCTTGGCATCTAGTGCGTCGTGGTCCGTGTTTTTTTCCCCCTTCTCTCTCGGCAATCCTCCGGGACTTGCTGCCCGAGCTTTACGAGCCAAGTGTCTTGCCAGCCACCCGGTCGAATCTGGCCGAGGCCTATATCGGTGTCTGTTGCAAAGCTACGGGCCCGACATGGCGGCATCTCTCCTCTCCCCTCCCTTCCCCTCACCCCTCTCTGTATCCAAATAGCACACTACCTTGGGTTCTCTCTCTCGTCGGTCGTCCCACGGTCGAGACCCCAAACATCCGGTCACGAGAGGACCTGCTATGGAGCTCTGCCTCCTCCATCCCGCTTAAGCATTGCATCGCCCTCCTCTTTGACTGCTGCCTCGAGCCTTCCCCGCAAAGACATATGTGCTTTGTTGGGGGTATGATGTGATTGCTTGCTGAGTCGGGCCAGTTGGCTCAAGCCGGGTTGATTGCGTTCTTCCTGTTGCGTCAGTGATGCTTTGTCTCTATCTTTGCCCGTTCTCTCTGTTGGTCCCACGCCTTGGTGTATGTGTTGGGTACGGCTGTCGCCAACCCATCTCGTATCAAAAGTGGCGTATTTCTATGCCGTTGTGAGCCCCGGGGCCGTATCCCTCCGTTTCGGCGTCCATCTCGGGCGATGACGGCGATGCCACATGGCACGAGCTGCCAATGGGGAGGAGAGGGGAACCGCCTGCCGGCCTAGCACCACGCCCACTCTCACAGAACCGTCTTCCCGCATGTCAGGAGCCAGTGCCCGTACTATTTTTGTCTCTCTCTCCTGTCGATTGCAATGCGTTTTTTTATTCTCGTAGCGCCCAGATTCTGCTAGCTCGTGCCGGCAAGATGAGAAGTGTCGAATCCATAGTCTGTCCCCTCAGCGACCCCCGCAACTTCACCTTGGCTCTCGCGGCTCCGCTCCGTGCACACGTCAGTAACGGCACCGGCTTGACGACCGCGTCACCCTGTCTAGCTTACCTTCCTTCCAATAAACCTTGTGTCTCTGCAGCCCCGCCCAGGGCCCAGACAGTTTATTTTTCTTTTCTCTGTTAGGTTTAAACTTCTTCGGCAGGCAGGAAGCGGTGGCGGCGGGGGGAAAAACAAAGAGGAAGGATTCGAGTGGCGGGAGGAGCGGAATTGGCCCTTGCTGAGCCTGACTGAGGGCATAGGAGGGGGAAAATGGGAGCGGTATCGCGGGACAAACCGTCCCGACATACGAAACCTGGGACGGCAGCCTAGGCGGAGGACGAGGTTCTCCTCCAAGTTGCATCTTCCGGCCTTGTTTGCTCCTTTCTTTGTATCGCGGGTCGCTCTTCGGGACCATCTTGTCACCTTTTTCTCCGGTGCAGGAATATGACAGGACATAATGACCCATGAACCATGACCGTGACCCACCTAGGACGTATCCCATGCTCAAGCTATCAGAGATCTAGGAATAGCTGCTAGTTGGTTAGTTAGCCGGTTGGTCATGTATCTCATATATACTCGTGTATAAAGAAGTGGGAACCAGCCCACTAAGCCCAAGTTAGAGACCAGTCGATGATTCGTACGTGTGCCTGTCTTGGGTAGTAGGCGTCGGATCTAGATGGCTGACGGGTATCCTACACAGTAAGTAGTGTAGGATGGATGCATTTAGCTTTGCCTAGCGGTAGTTCCTGCGGCCAGATCATCTGGAAATTCTGGATAGTCTTCTCAGTCTGTTCCTTGAAACTTTTGACCAGTCGGTCAAGCAAGAGAATCTCGGCGGCGGTACTTGCCGACCCTCCGGCTTTGTTTGCTTGTTGTAAATCCGGCCAAGGAAAAGGAAAAACAAGGATGAAGAAAAGAAACGACTGCCTGGCAATGGTATGATATGCCAAATTGGAGCATTGCCAACAAGACTCGCTCGGCTATCTCCCTTTTGGGAATGCCGTCAAAGCCAACTATGGCGGCGGCCTAGATGTCGTTCCGTTCGTTGTGGTTGCTGTTGTTGGCCGGCAAAAGAAGACTAGGTAGCCTAAGGTGACTTTGCATGCGTGTATCCCCCCGGGGCGCTACTCTCGACCGTTACCCGTTATCCGTTATCCGTTATCCGTCAGTCAGTCGGTTATTGAGATCTAAAGACACCCGAGTCCAGTCCAAGCATAACGATAAAACGGGGCCTTGCTTGGCCGAACAAGGATCCATCCATCCATCCATCCATCCATCCAGCATCGAACACTGGATGAAACAGAAAAAGTAGGTATAGTATGTAGGTAGTATGTAGCATCGGAGAGGTGTTTTGTTATTTATTTATTACCATGGGTTGTTTCCACCGCGCCGTAGGCTAGCTTGCTTGCTGACTGCTACTACTAGTACTACTACTACTACTGCTGCTGCTGCTGCTACTACACCCACACACGTCTTGAGTCTTTCTTCCCCGTGTTCCCTTGTTGGGTCTTTCTGTTCATGTTCAATGTGAGGTAGTTTATAGAGTAGTACGACATGGGGAACCCCTTGTTCGCCCCTGGGTTTATGTCATAACCCTGTCAGAAGATCGACCGTTTGGACTCAAGGAAAAATGTCACTGTTCCCAGTTCCAGTCGTCCTATGATTTGCTGTAAGGTGCGTCTCCGCGGCAGGGCCCATATGTATGTCTATGTGGGAAGTTGGCGCAGACGAAAACCTCGCCCGAAAATTAAAATGAAAATAACCTCTTTGTCATTCGACTCTCCCTCTCCCGATATTTACCCTTGAGAAAGAGAAGAGAGAGCACAGATACGGGCGTGTGCGTGTGTGCGTTGGAGCAGAACGAAAAAAAAAAGAGCCAAGGGATGAACCGATAGGAACCATATCGCGGTTCTTATGTTGTCGTGCGGCGCAAGAGAGCTTCCATTCCCTTCTTCCGCTTCTTTCTGTGCCGCTGGATACGCCCCTTCCCCTCCCTCAGTGGTACGTTTCAAAAAAAAAAAAAAAGAAAAAAAAGTGAAGAACTTGATTCTCAAGTGCTTCCTCAACTACCCGATAGATAGATAGCAGCATCAGGCGGGCAGGCAGGGGGTCCGGGGTCCTAAGTTGCTGATGCGCATGGTCTGTTTGCACTTTGCACCTTTCTTTCTAGCCCCTCCCCCCACCCACCCCTACATGTCCTATAGTATCTGCATCCTCCCCCCCCCTTGTCAGTTCACTCCTTTCTGTGGGAGCGGGGAAAGGGGGGTTTGGCTACCGCCATGTTCTCGTTGTTGGTTGTTGCCAGGAAGCCTTGCTAAAGTAGCTAGATGAGACGGCATGTTCCGTCTCTGACAAGTGCGAAAAAATGTGGCAGGGTTTTGTTTTGGAGAGGAGACGCTTGTAACAAAAACGGCCCCCACTTTACGATTTGATCGGTCGGTGAACCTGAGCAGACCGACCGACCGACCGACGGACTGACGAACTGACTAATACCGAACTGGTTGGTTGGAACTTGGCTGAATACCGGTCCAGGAACAGGAACAGCAACAATAGCCGTGATCACCGGCAGCTCTGTGGTTCTACTGTCCGGCTCGTGCTTTGGGTTTTGTACGGACGCGTTGATGAAGAAAGAAAATACACAAGAATACCTACCTTGGTAGCCCTCCCGCCGCCCTGCTTCCGGGGATCTGCACTACTCCGATCTTTAAAAAAAAAAAAAAAAAAGTCTTCTGGGAACAACTATTTCTTGGGGGCTGCCCGAAGGCCCGGGACCCGGCTTGCGGCCCCGACCGGTCCAGACAGCAACTGCTTCCATTACTGGCCACAGCTGGGTATCACGGCAACATGACAAGGGGGAAGCTCTGGTTGGTCGGGGTGTGGTGCAGTTGCTAAGTAATCCCCAACGGTGAGATATCCTTGGCAAGCCAGCCCCAGCAACCCGATTCCGGAAGGTGTTGTTGAAAGAGAAAGAACGCCTGGGCGAAATACTAGGTAGGTATATAAGATTGCATATAATTACCAGCATGGATGTCAGAACCGGTAGTCGTAAAGAACAAATCGTCAGCACCTTCTATGGCGGGGGAGGGGCGTAACTTTTGGTCCGGTACAGCCTAGCCCGATGTCATGTCATGGCGTGCGTGTCTACATGCCCGAGTACCCGACCTGGAACTGGAACTGGAACTGGTACGATAAACGAACCTAGGGTAAACGAACCTAGGGGATAATTTCCGGGGCCGGGCAGCCGAAGAGGGAAACGGCCTAATCTTCTTTTCCTTCCATTTCACTTACCAGGTCCTGCAGGCCAAGCGTGAGGAACCTTATAGTAGCCGTCGATCGCTGCTGGTGGGCACGGGTTGTTGGGTTTGTGTATTGTGTGGTTGTTGTTGTCAAATTTGACACGGGTGCCAAACGGCTCTACCTAATCATGCACAACAGAATGTGGCTTGATATGGGGTGTATACCTACCGGTACGGGGCTGGACCATGGAGTGCCGTGCGTGGGCTTGGTTTGTGGTGGCGCTGATAGCTAGGCTTTTCCAATCAGAACATGGCCAGGCAATTGTGAAACAAAAACCTGCTGTTTCTTCAACACAGGCGCCCCTGCAGATTTTAACCCTGCATGATTGGGGGTGTGTTGCTGCCGAATGATAAAACTCAAACAGGACTAGCGTGATTCACGGACCGAAAGACGAAATCGGTTTGAACTGTCGCCAACCAACGCGCTTCTTGTTTGCCGTGATGCGCGACTTGAGGTTGCATGGAGATGTGTGTGATGGGTGTGATGGGAGTTTAGGTTGTTCTGTTTCTCTGCTGCAGCAAAATAAGCTCTCAGGCCTGTCAACTTCCCTTTGGGACCACGCCCGGATGATGGATATGATGGAATTTTTGGGTGGAAGCCGGGGGGGCCGTTGCGGGCCGGCGGGCTGCCCCCTCACAACTCCTTCCCCGAACGTAAGCTCTCCCGATTGCGCCCTACAAGGCCCGGCGGCTGCTGACAAGCGGGCACGCATGCCCTGGTGCTCGTCATATTAAGGTAGGGGAGTAAGATGAGTTGCGATTTGATGATGCGATGGGACGAAAGAGATGCGATGCTCAAACCAAACCTAGGATAGGCAGGTACGGAATGCGAATCATTGCCCAAGCTCCAACCCTGCCGTCGTCTTCGCTTTCGACCTGTTGGTAATAAAACTCGCACACACAAGATCAGAACAGTGTCCAACGAACGTGCGAGCGTCTTCACACCCGCGCCGCACGCCTCTTTTCTTTCTGCGACGAACAAATTTTCTAGTTCGTCATGCACAGAGACTCCACTCCATCCATCACCCGTCTCGGGTTTGACGCAGCCATCCATCTCATCTGTGAACCGGGCCAGCCTGCCAGCATCCGCGAGCGAACGGACGTCTGATCGCGGCAGCCGTTCTGAACAAAGAGAAAAAAGCTGCAGCCGAAAGCAGCCGCTTGTTGGGGGACTGCACTGCACTGCACTGCGCTGCAGCACATCGGGTCCGCAACCTCCATGGACCTGGAAAGCAGAGGTATCAGACAGGGTCGGTGCGTGCGCCGTGCGGTACCGACGGGAGCGAGACCGAGGGCCCGACCGAGTGGAGGGGGGTCGCGTCTCTTTCGGGTTGGTCTGCGCCAGTGCCCACCCACCACCGTGTCCATGCCTCCCACCACTAGCACCATCACCCACCCCAGGGAGCATTGCAGCCAGCCACGGCATTGGCCAGGGCCCGACACGCTGGGTTGGGGAAGGCCTTGCAGTTGGTCCACGGGGCTTGCAGGACCGAGGTGTGGCGCCGGTACGCTACGGTTTAACCCGTACTGTACGGAATTCTGTGCCATAAATCCCCCCACTTGGCCGCCACGGCGCGCTGACACGGGCTAAGTTTTTTGTAGCATAAGTGGGCCCGGTCTGCTCAGGAAATTCCGGGGCTTGCTATTTCCAGCGAGGCTGTGATGTGGAGTCGTTACCGCAACCTGGAGTTGAAGGCTGAGTTTGTGTTGGAACAAGCTACACACCAAAAAAAAAAGGTTGACTTCGCATTTTCAGTCAACAGCATTCTCTCCATCCCAATTGGCGGCTTCAATCTGCATTGGGGTGCGGCTCTTGACTAGCCCTCTTGGCGAGTGGCCTTTTTTGTTTATTTTCATCCTCAGGCTCTCGAGTCTCCACTGTCGAGTCGAGTCGAGTCGAGTCGAGTCGAGTCGAGTCTAGTTGACGGGCATGGCATGTCGTGCTTGTTGGTCCCACCGTGGCGACTGTTTGCCCCTTTCCCTCTACTTTTCTCCTGTGTTTGCTTCGCGGCGTGGTAGTAGATCCTATCATCGCATCTCAGCTTCCCGTCTATCCGTGGTACCAGAGGAAAAGATGGGATTGCCGTCAGAGTGATGTACTCTGGGCTGTTCTATCATTTCATCAACCACTGGTATTTTACCAGCCAGTGCTGCAGTCTGTCTGCACGCTCGATTTCGTAGTCGTCTGATTTCCTAGCCATGTTTCACTTGCCACGGGGTAGACATGATTGACCAGCTGCGCCGCTCAGAAAACGGTTTTCGAAGTGGCTCCGGACCTCTAGCCTCCTCCGTATCCGTACTCGCTACCTCTAAGAAAGACCAAGAGAATAGCGGGTGGTCGCGCGTCGTTAGGCCTCTTGACGGTAGCATTCTCGGGCCGCGGTTCTTGAAGCTGTATCTAGGCAACGGTTTTTGTCCCATGCTCCCCGCCGTTACACAGCCCGATGCGTTGGACACTGGGTATCTGGCGAAGGAGCAAGTAAAATGTTCTAGCCGCCAAGGCGGCCGTGGGGCGGCCGGAAAAAAGATGGCGCAGGGGAGGGCACAGAGCGAGAGTTGCTTGTCTGCTGTTCCGCAGCCGTACATTAACTCTCGGCTTTGCAGCCATGCTGGAACCCTTTCCACGTCACCCTCGTCACAGGACCCAGGTCCAGGGCAACTCTCCCGTGGGGACGCCTCGCCCTCGGGCAAAACCGAGTTGGGGTCGGTGTCTCTTGTGTGTGTTTGTTTCCTGCATCTTGTTTCAAGTGGCGTTCATGCTGCTATCGCTGTGCGTGGCCTTTTTGCCTTTGCCTGGGTGAGTGTTGTGTCGAGGTCGGTCCCGCTTGTTTGGTGCCTCCGCCGTGTCCAAGAAAAATTCCAAGCTTCCCATCAGGCCTAGAGGTTTTAGCTACCTTGCTAAGAATGCTAATTAGGAAAGGCGGTGGCCGCCGGCCCACCCGCCGCGGCCGCCAACCGCGGCCAGCTAACGTTGGGGTCGGATGCTAACATCTCGCAGACACTCACAACCTACCTAAGGGAAGACGTTATTTTGTCGATGGCTTCGATGCCTAGTTCTGGAGAATCGTACGAAGTTTAATAGCGAAGCCGTGGGCCGTGGGGGACGGGCTACGTGCCGGGTTGCTGCAGAGTAGCCAGAGACGTTTTTTTCTCGACCCTCCCCTGCTCGACCTAGGGACGTACGTAAGGTAGTAAGGAAGCGACCTGACAAGGTTAGCAGTCAAAGCAAGTCGCCGACGTCAACCAACACAAAAAAAAAAAGCACGCACATGCCTGTCCAACAAGCTCTCGCCGTGTCCGTGCTGATCAAAGTTACCTCGTCTCTTGTAGTACGCACCATGTTAGTTCAAGAAAGACGGGAGCGATAGTATGGTTTGCCAAAGCCGTCTTGTTTCAAGCCATCGCGCACTGAGCTAGGCCCAAGCAAGACTGCCCGGTTGGCTCGCTTGCTCGCGGATTGCGTAATTAGAAAAGTCGCGTTAGAAGTCGTGCAAAGTGCATGCCAAAAGTTCGGAACCTTGACTTTGAATTCTGGACTGCCTGGGAATCCTCCAGAGCCCTGCCATCCTACCACTAAGGTAATCTGCGGCAGTCCCGTCTCGTCTTTCCCTTTCCTTCGGACTCTGCCCCGGAAAAGAGGGGCAGAAGGAGGGGGTTTTCTCATGGGCGGCAAGTGCCAGCCAGCCAGCCAAGCAAGGGATGGAAGAGCGGGAAGGACCCAGATGTGCTCCTTCCCCGTTCAGCCATCAAGGCCAGGGGCTGGTCATCGCAACCCGTAGTAAGGTAATAACAGCGGCTTTTAAATGAAATTTAAGAACAAAGTACCAACGTTCTCAGTACGTAGTATCGCCGTCCCAAGGCACTCGTACTAGGACCAGGACTAGAGATTGAGAGTGGACTTAACTATCTCAGCAATGTCACGCATCAACAAATGGGGTATTCTGATCAACAGCATCGTTGACTATAGGTATCAAATGTTGCTATGTATGTACGCAGCCTAAATTGCATAGAAAGGGTATATCCACAAGATATAAAATTCCGCCATCGGAGACCATGTGTTTGGACCGCCGTGGTTGAAGAAGGATGAAGAAAAAATGAGGGTAATAAAGGGGAGAGACAGAAGTGAAGCGGAAGAAGAAAATGACAAGAAAAAAAAAGGACAAAACCTCCAATCCTTCGATCCCCCGCCCCTTCCAAAAAAAAATTCATGAACGCTCATAATGATATCCAGGTTTTCGCCCAGTGTGTACCGCCCCTTGGTGACCAAGGCCATGTTGTGTAGCCGTTCCGCATCTAGCAGATATATCCCCCCCAAAAAAAAACAAAGCGAGCCATATCCCAGAAATAGAAAAGGTGAGGCTTTCCATACGCCCCATTCTCCAGATTTTGTACACCTCTTCGTCTTTGTCGTCCTCTTCGAAAAAATCCCGGAAAACTTGCAAAGCAAAACACCCCATGTGATTATGCGCCGAAAAAAGAGCTCCTCGCTCCACGCAAAAGCCAAGATGCGCCTCTTCCACATCGCTCGCTCTAGTGGGGCCTAGCCGCTTTTCCTCTGCTTGCACTTGTCGTGTAATAGGTGGCCGTTCCTCGCTGTCGTTCGGGTGAACTCGGCACCGCAGTTGGGGCACGATGCTTTTGCGGCTTGCCCCGACTTCTCGCGCTGGTGCCGAAGTAGGTTGCTGAATGTAGAGAATTGACGCCCGTTGCATCCGTGCTCCCAGCATTGAGGTTTTGGCCGGCTCTGGACCACTCTAACTTGACCCGAAGCGTCCTGGGGACCGGGGCCCATCACTGGCGGGCCTGAGTACATGCCAAGGTTGGGGTCTGGCATGATCGGTCTCCTACAATAAGTCAAAGGGTTAGCATTCGTACAATTTAGTGGCCTTGGTCAGTTCTGAGCCGTACCCATAGTGTGACGACAAGCTCGGCGCTGTCGTCGTAGGGTAGCCATAGTCGGTCATGTATGACGGCGGAGGGTAGTGGCTGGCAAACATGCCGGCTTGGTTGTGGTCCGAGAGAGGCGGTGAAAAGGACGGCAAGTACTGCGACGACGAGGGTTCGGCCAAGAGGGAGATTTGAGGCGGTGCGGTAGTGTAGACAGGCATGCTCGATGAGCCCGTTGACAAATCGGCCATTGTGACTGGTGGTGAGTAGACTGAGGAAGAGCTGCTTCCCGTTCTCCGGTTCCGGACGTTCATCTTGGAGTTGTGCCGGGCGTGGTCTCGCTGTCTCTTGAGTTCTCGCTGGTCCGGGGTGAGCGTCCCTCTTGGGGGGCTTCCGGTAACCGATCTCGACGCGCTGGGGGGCGTCAGGCTAGCTTCAGATCCGTAGTGGCCCATTTCAGGGCCCATGAGAGAATTTCCCGTCTCCATCACTGGCAGGTTGTGAGCAAAGGCTTCTAGAGAGCTCAGAGCTACAAGTGAAGCTTACCTGGCCAAGTAAAAGCAGACCTCGCTCCCATGCTGAATCCAGCGTCATACGAGAGGGCGACAGTGCTGAACTTGGGTTAGTATCGTGGCAAGACCCAGCTCGTGCAAAGCACCTACCTCATAGTTCCCGGTTGGATAGTCGAAAGCGGTGGTGGTGACGACGCCGACGGCTCCGCGTGTCTTGGGGCGTGTTCTACTCGGAGTAGAGGCGTGCCCTGGGGTCGATCTGCCTCGAACCAGTCTGCATCCAAGACTCCCTCTGCTAGTCGCTGGTAGTGCGGCTGGTGCTGGGAGGCAGGCGTGGGCAGGTAGGCGACCGAGTGGGGTAAGCTCGGGCTCAGATACGGTGGCGAGGCAAGTTCCTGCGATGATGGCGGTCTGCTGGTGGTATAAGACGAAGACTCGAAGGTGGAAGGCGTGTAGGCCGGAGACTCGGCAAGTCGTAAACCCTGGAAGAGGCCTTCTGTCGTCGACCCTGCGGTGGTGCTGGAGGTTCTCGATCTGGGGTTGTGTGAGTAAGTTTCACTGAAACCCTCGTCTTGATACATGGGGTCCATCTTCTTCGAGGGAGGAAGGAAAGAAGGCGGACGGCTGAGAGAGAGTAAGCAGCACATACGTTATCCGTGTCGCGATGCGGATTCCGGTGACGACGAGATGCGGTGCGATCAGCTCAAGCCACGGCGACCCTGTGGACTTATATGAGGAGGGCAGAGGGGAGGTCGGTAGCGAAGCTCGGGGCCGGTGCGTTCAAAGCGATCAGGTCTAGGTAGCAAGATAGGGACGAAGCAACAGAATCTATCTTTGGGGGGGTGCTTGAATTTCAAGATGCTCTCAGCCTCAGTAGGTCATGGAGGAGCAGGGCCGGGACAGGGAAGGCTTATAAGTCTGCGGAGGCGGTACGGTACATCTCCACAGGCACAGTGCCTGGGTAGAGTTGTGCATGACGAGGAGGGCCAAGATTCAAGTCCACAGGCATAGACAGGTAAGGCCCATAGCTACTTGGACGGATTAGAGTGTGTATGGGCAGACAAGGAACATGCATGTACGTGGGTGTGAGTCTTGAGGGAGGAGCTGCCAGAGAAGGGCCGGGGACAGGGTATGGGACAGGGGACAGGGAGCGCATGGGGCAGAGGGGGAGGGGGGTGAGCCCAAAGAGTCCAGAAAAAAGTACAAGGGTACATGAAGACCAGCGAGCGAGCAGACGACGAATGCACGATCAGGGGTGGGGAGGCCCAGGGAAGACGTCCGTTTAGCTTTCAAGGTGTCAACGGCCTTACCGGGGAGAGTGGGCATGCTCATGAAACTAACCACGGCTTAGCGGGGACAGCTCGACCAGAGTACGTACCCAAATAACCTACGTCCCTCCCCCCTACTGTAGTTGTACCCATCATCGAGTGACCGGTGGCGCGGCGTTGGCTTGGTTCCCTGCGCGACTGTCGGGCTCATTGGCCTGCCAGCCGACATCAGCAACGGAGAGAGTGGCGCGGGCAAAACGGACCATCGTTTTGGCTAGGCTGCAGCATTTCTCTGGCTGCTGTATGGATAGCTGTGCCGCGCTGTGCTCTGAAGCAGATGAATCCATGTGCCGTTGCCAAACAGGACCCAAGCCGACCGACCTCGTGGCAGAAGCAGCGTGGAACTTGGGAAACACGCTCGACAGTGTTACCACGATGGGACTTTTGTCCCACGTCCACGGAACATGGACAGCCGACCCAGGCCGCGGCTCCGTCAGCAGCAACCGCAGTAAGAGAGTATAGAGTGTATAGGGCGTAGACTTTTGGGGAAGCGGTGTAACCGCAATTGCGCATCTTAGTTACTGTTTACTATCGCAGACAGAACTCGATCGTTCGGTTCCGTCTCAATCGAGACGAGGATTCGATGCGATCTGTCTACCATTGCCATTGCCATTGCCATGGGCATAGGCAAACTGCGCGGCTGGCGCCTGTCCCAGCGATCCGCGACAGGCGGCCAGACAGCGACAGGGTCAGGGAGCGAACTTACGTCTGCTGCTCGCTCTTCAACAGGAAAGCGACCAGCTTTGGTGTCCCAGCGGAGCACTTCGCTGCTGCCCCGTCCATCCACAGGCTGGCCAGCTAGCACAGGCTAACACACCAGGCGGGGGGGGGGCAAGCCAGACGAGTGAGCGAGCGAGCGAGCATTGCAACTCTTGAGGTAAGTTGCCTACCGGGGCAGGATCACCCGACGAGGGTGGTCGGCGAATGGATACGGAAGAAGGGCGGAGGGGAGCAAGAACATGCAAGTTGCAGAAGCCAGAAATATCCATGCTGGGCTAGCCCCGTCGTGGCATAACCTCCATTCTCGTACTGCGTAAACTGAGTAGCTTTGTATTGTACGGATGCCGCCAAATACTTAGACCGTGTTGAAGAGAAAAGAAGTTGGAGAACATGAGCAATCGGACGGGCCGTACATACAAGATGCTCGGTGACTCGACTCGAAGGAAATAAGGAACTTAGAAGGGCGCCGGTTAGTGCGTGAGGTGCCGACTCGAAAGACCGCCGCCCGTGCAAGAAGACGTCACATCACGAACCCATCAACAAGTTGATGAATCGTCTGCGAGTTCGACGCCTGCTTGTGGCCCGGGTCCACGCGGTCTGTCTGCCTCTGGCAGCTCTGTATTGAAGCGGCAGGCAGGGGCGGGACGAGGAGCATTGATGCTGCTGTGGACGAGGGCAATCGAGCAGTGGTTTGCTTTGATTGTCTAATTGTCGGGTGCCAGGACCTTAGGTGGGCTCGCCGTGGCAGACTCAGGCACTCACTCAGGCAGAGAGCACCAGCACTGACAGAGATGAAGCAGCCAAATTGACATGAAGTGGAAGGATCCAAAACCCTGTCCGCCAGTTGCACTTTCCGTTTAATTCGATTGCAGGGCACAAAACGCACCTACCTTATCAGGGTAGCAGGGTAGGTAAAGACGGGTACTTGCCTTACACAGGGTTGTAGTCAAGTGGAGGGGAACCGTTCTAGTGCCAACGAGCCGGCCGGGTGGAGCGGTAGCAGGGACAGTTTGTCTGCCCCAGACGACCTATGCATACTTTCCCGTCACTTTAGTTGGGTTAATAAACGAGCTCCGCGCGTGTCGTGTCCTTGCGCCAATCTCGCCAGTCCCGTCCCTCGCCAGTCGCCAGGCCGGCAGGCGTCTACAGTGCAGTCATAAGGGTAGGCAGGCATCTTGGGTGTACTGTATTGTAGGGACTCAGGGAGGTAGGCGCAGCAGCCCAGCTTTGGAAGGCAGCCGTGTCTCTAGGCTCTCCAGCTGGGCGTTTTTTGGCCCCTTTAATTGACTGCCACTGTCACGGCCTGTGCAACCCTCCCTTCACCTCGCCAGCAAGGAGAGAGAAGGCGACGTTGCGGCGAACGCATTTAGCTCTGCCGCTTGTCGACACCTGCCAAGACAGCTACACTACTGGCTCTTTTCATCCATCCCGTCACATATAGTAGCTCTGCCATTGTTCTCGAAGCCCGTGAACCAGGAGACCGGCTGTCAGGGTCTGGCACAGTTGTACCAACCATTCTACTCCTGCATGGGACTTATCGCCCTAATTAATTGCCTTCCATTCTTTGAGTTGTATGGAGTGAGTACGGAGAACGGATACGTTCCAGCACACTTGGGATTGCAAAACGACACGACCACCTACTCCGCACCGCGCCCAGTATCCGTATACTTCCTCCTTGTTATGTAAGGACTCTCTGAGGTCCACCTTTTTTTGATTGTGAATGCCGTCGACGGGGTTTCATTTTCTCGGACCACACATCTCGGTCTGGTATTCTGGGTCTAGGCTAGGCAAATCCCATTTCCCTGCCCGGGTAGCGTTGGGAAAGACAAAAGGAACCGCACATGCCCACCTCACGCTTCCCTACACAGGAAAGAGGCAGAGTATCAGCATCAGCACTTAGAACCTGCCTCTACCCCTACTTAGTACCACTAGAGATTAGCCAAGGTCCAACGCCCATCAAGCGGATTCCATTGTCTATTATTACACACGCACTAATCCACACTGTAGACCGCTGTAACTACCACCTACCTACATACTCACAACCAACACACATACGAGTGCATACGAGCTCCATTCTAAAATAGAAGTATCACGTTCATGACACCGAGGACAACAAGAGCCCAGTTGCGGGTTAGCAGAATCAGCTAGCAGTGTCAAAAGAAGTAATAAACTGCACATCAGGGACGTCTGGCTGAAGCGGACTCGTCTCTACCTTAGCTGGTAGCTAAGGTAGCTCTCCGCTGGGGGACTGGTCAAACCCCACATGTGGCCCGATCAGTGGGGTGAAACATTTGACCTGCCGGATGTGGAAATCGCTCAAGATGTGTTTCCTGTCCTGAGGTAAACCCCTAGGAAGAAGCGTCTATTGCGCGACTGGCTGCCACAGTCCACCAACCACTTCGAGTTGGACGACGCGCTTAACAAAAGCAATACGGCGGATGGTGAATCGTCAAAGCGCGAGTCGCAAGCCCTTGCCGGCCAAGGGTTAGAATGGCTTGAGGGCGACCCAATCACGGAAAGAACGAGCAGTGGCTGCCGTAGCGCGGGCGCTTGCTCGCAACTGCTGCGTACTGCTCCTTTCCCCCCCCTTGGGACTGAGCCAAATCTCTCTCTTGGGCACAAGAAATTTGGGGGCACCTTACTTGGGTTTGCGTGTGTGTTCTCGCGGCACTGTGCCTCAATGTTTCGGAGGGGGCTAGGAGTTCAGGACGCCACTTAGGGCACTAAACATCCGAAGCAGCCATCATTTTTCAACATGCCCAGGAGTCACGACCCGTCGGCTCTCACAACTTGGTCGCGCCAAAACGTGAACGTAACAGCCGCAGATCCCGACGATGCGATGGGTGTCGCGACGACAAACAAACCCCCACCTACCTCCCAACTCCGTACAGTACATACCTACAGTACCATGTTCCGTACCTTTCTTTACATTGCTTCCATCCGAGTTTCTACTCCGCACCAGAGCGCACTTACATTACATACGACGAACAATATACATAAGGCTAGGGAAGGTTTGACGCCACGCGGGCTTGCTGTTTGGCGGCCAAGGAAAAGCGAGAAGGGAAAGAACGGGCATTGCGACAGCAAGTGCATCAAGGGCCATGTGCGTGAATGAGGGGATTTCGCGACAACTGTGCCGCACCGGCACGCCGTTCACGATTGGTCATGTTCGCGGGGCTTCCGTCCGTCATCCACAGACAGCTTCGACCCTGGAAGGACTGCGAGGTGGCGTGCGCGCCAAATCTGACTTGCTGTCTACGTATGTATCTCCCCTTTGCTTTTCTGCGTTTGCTATCTTGTAGCAGTACTCCGTAGATGCACAAACGAGTGAGCCCCCCAGTCAGAATCATGCATCTGAGATGGGCCAGGTAGGGTTCCAAGTTTTTAGTTCGAACCGGCAAGCCAGAGAGCTCCCGGCACCGAGGCTTCAGCTTCACATGATGGCAACAACTTCCTCAGTGGCGGCAGCCTTTTGCTAAAACGGTCTTACGTGGACATTTTCCTTGCGAGACTGCAAAATGCGGATTGCTGCCAAGACAGTTATCCGAGCACATGTTGCGCCGGATACTCGGCTGCACTCTCTTGAGAATTTCCTGGAACCAACGGCCATGATCATACCCTCGGGCAGCGTCGGAAAGAAATCTACCAGGAATGGAAGGTCTCGGTCGGTACCTCCTTGGTATAGAAAGTGCCGGGAGAAAAGAAACCATGGAGGTATCATGGCCAGGTTCGTGATAGGAGAAGCAACTCTGTCATCTCCTTCCATCTCATGTTTCTTTCTTCTTTTAATTATCTACAGCGTGGCCAGTGTAAGCAAACAACGCCGCCCTGATCGGCGTATCGGCCAGGAGGCTTGCATCCGAGTCGCACTCCGAGTCCCCTGAGGGCCCACCACACGGACGTCCAATCGCTGTGGAGACACTAGCTACGGGACCGGAGTTAGGTCCATGGGCGCAGCCTTACGGAATTCTCTTCCCTCCCCGGATTCCGCTCCTCAGCCCACTGTTGGTCGGGCCCGTGCAGCCAAGGGGCCGCCCAGCGGCCTTGCCACTTGGCAGCCACAGCTCATCAGGCTTAGCTCCCTTGTTTATTTTGTTGCCTGAATAAACCCTGAAGGTGACCAAGAGCATGGCCACACTCTAATTCTGATACCTGGACTTAATCCGTCGTGCCAAATCAGATGCAGCAATTCCGATCTCGATACCGGACTGCCCCCGCCAGCAGTTCAGAATAGGGTCGAAAAAGGTGAGAACTCAAATTTCGGCCTTGCGGCACACCGCGGCACCGCGGCTGTACGGTGGCGTCCACCGGCCTACGACAACGTGAAAGTTGCGCCCCGAGCTCTGTCTTCACTGCGCGCTGCGTAAGGTACCTTACCTACCAATGTACCTACCCTACCCCCTTCGGTCCCTTCAGCTGGGTTTGTCTGTTGGAATGGCTTACGTAGCTTGTACGAGCCGGCATGTCTCAGAGGCCAATTTCCGCACGCCTTGCAGAAGCAGTATTCTTTCTAATGAGGTGGTGTGGGGGATAGACCGTCGATTGGGAAGAGGCTCTCTCTAAGAGTTGCAGAGTGTGGGCGGATTTGCGCTTTGGCGCCTAACCCTCCCAATGACAGCAGCCGCCAAGATCCCTTAGTAGCTTGGAACCCTTGAATTCCTGGAATCACATTCTCTAGCTTAGCGCCGACAACGCATGTTTGCTGCTGCTTGCTGCATGGCGCTGGTGCTAGTGTGGGTTGTGTCGTTGCGAGGATTGGATGTTTGATCTCGCGTGTGGTCAGCAAGCTCCGCTTCGAGGCCGTAAATGTGGACGGTTTATTCCGTACTTGTGTTTTCTTCTTCCTACGTCCGTATTACGTACCGGGGGAGGAAACTGAGCTTGCATCGCTCGCTTAAGTTGACCAAGCGCGCGTGTCATCCCCGCCCGACAAGCGCTCGTCGAATCGTCTTCTTTTTGGTGCGGCACAGGCAACAAGCTGTTCGCTGCCGTTTGTCTCACGGCAACTCACGCTAGGACGATTTCGGCTGGTTTCTGCGTCTGACAGTTTGAGGCTAGCCCCCGCCCCCACTCATCTCATCGTGACCACCGTCAGGAGTCCCCAGAAATTCGACAACCACCTCATCCGGCCGCACATGTCGCTGACCGTTCGGGATTTTCTTTTTTACCTTTGCGTATGCATTCGGTAGTTGGCCAGGTATTATACATTACCAACATGCACTCTCTCATTGTAGGTATGGGAGGTGAGAGGCACACGCGGCATTGGCGTGTGCTGTCGCGCAGGGTCTTGGCTCCCATCCGATGGTCCCGCCGCCAAGGTAAGAGCTGTGGGGTCCCAAGTGGCGTTCCAGAACCGGACGAACCAGGGCGGGACGGTGGCTCGATGAAAGTGAGATTCTTCCGATTGGACCCGAGCCTTAATGGCCCAGGTTCGAGCGCGGGCAGCGATCGGACTATTTGACACTCACATCCGCAGCCTCAATTTCGGCCTAGGCTCGCCGATCCGAGGGGGGGGAAGGGGTAGACGGAACATGCCTGCCCTGTCTGTGTTGGAACTTGGGATTATCCGTATTATTTCAAATTATCTGCGCTCCCCTCCGGCCACATTGGCCAGGCGCGTGTAAAATCAGATCAAATAAAAAATTAAAATAAGAACTGACCGACACTCGTTTAATCTCTGTCCCAAATGCGATGCGGTGAGCTGCGACATAACTGCTCCCGTGTTGCACATGACGGGCAAGCGAGCAAGCGAGCAAGCGACCGACTTTTCTTCCCTTCGATGCGGAAAAAGCCACCCTTTTCTCCCGCAACAGCGCACAACTTATCCGTACTTGAGACTACCATGGCTGTATGACCGCAGGACATCGTCCGGCAGTTACGTAAGCCCGGAATAAGGCCTGTGCATCCACAAGCGCGAAGAGCAAAGGGACGATGCTGGTCAGTGGAACTGGAGGGCATCCATGTGCTACACCGCCTGCTCAGTTGTACGACTGAACACCGGCCTAATAGGCTGCGACAACCTTATATCGGCTAGCAAGTGACTACAAGTGTGTGTTGCTTCTCACTAACTTGGCCCACAACTCGGGGAGCGGACTCAATATGCGGGGTACAAGCCCGCCAGCATTATTCAGCACGATCGTCTGAGACCCGCGCCTTATCGTCGCGTTCCACGTGCACAAGAGACCGCAATGTTTGTCTACAAACTCTCCCGCACAAGTCGCGTCGAGTGAGGTGGGTGCGTCTACTAAGCAGTTCTTCGTAAGAAAGGTTGGTCGGTGGCCGAAGGCAAAGATGGGAACGATTTCGGTTAACCAGCCGCATTTTGTAGATTTGCAGAGTCGCACAACAAGAATTGACAAGAAGTCTATACTATTTCTCTTTTCTTTTTCGTCGGTCCAGATCGCGCACCTAGTCTATCGATCCTTTCGGCAGAGATGCTCCAGACTGCCGCATCACGAATGCGCCGTCATCACATCTTCATCGAGTAAAGACTCATTCATTGAGACACAGACCGCCCAGTGTGGTGTACACAGCACGAAAACAAGTAAGCAATGCAATGGATGCTAATGTCTTTCGTTCTCGTTGATATCAAGCCCGCTGCAGCTTGCAGCATCTTTGCCCCAATGGCGCATACTTTTTACGTGCTGCAGAAAAACAACCTCAGGCAGACTGCCAATTATCCTTCCTGCCTTGCCTGCCGGCTCGACAAGTCTCCACAATACCCCGTCCGTGCGCTGGCGTGGGTGGGATGGGTGGTGGGCTGGTGGCTGCTTCGAGAAGCTGACCCCCCACTGGCTGCCGTGTCACACACCACTGCTCCACATCCAATGCTCTCACAATTCGCAACAGAATTGCCCACCGCCCTTCCTCGTTCCTTTGGACCGTCCGGCATCACGCCTTCTGCAAGCCCCTCCTCAGGCCTATTCTTTCCGTGCTGGGCTGGGCTATCTTTGCACTGCGATAAACTCGCGGGCGCAGGGCTCCAATGGCACTGCGATTTGAATGCTGCTCTGTTCTTTAAACACACCCCTCCACTGCCGCTATCAACTTCACCGACTCTTTTCCGCACTTTCTGCATAGTTCTTGCAGCGCATCGTGGAAGGTTGCACAAACCCCGCTTCAGCCGCCACTTGGACATCCCATAGGGCTGCGACATGGGCCTGGTTCATGATTTCATCTGCCACCGCCCTAGCAACTCGGCGGGAGCGAGACGCAACGCAATGGAATAATTAATAATTCTGCAGTGCCTCGTCCGCTAATCTGCTCTCCGCTAACAGGGTGAATTGCCATTGAGCTCGACCGAGCCGAACGGCATCGGCGCTCGCCGGCCAATGGGAACCCCACGCGCCAGACTGCACACCATCGCAGCGGCACGATGATCTACGCACCTCACCTCATTATCCGCTAGTGTTGTGTGCTGCTGTGCAGCGCCAGAGAGCTATCACGTCGCCGACCCCAGATCTTCCATCTCGAGGTGCCTAGGGTTCAGCCTTGGAGCCCGTGGGTGGCTTCGGATGGTAAATCCTCTCATCCTTTCCCGTTTCTCCTTCCCGTATGCATCCCTACGAGGCGGTCTGCAGTTGTTTCCGCAAGCCGCTTTCTATCTCTATCGTATCGCAGTCGATATCAGACTACCGATGGAAAATTGCATCATACATCCCCCCTAGCCAACAACGTCTTTTCTTTATCCTGTACGTACGAGTGTGCGCGCGAACGGACACGGGCGGTGAGCCAGTCCAGTCTGTGTTTTCTGGCTGTCCTGTCTGTCAGATCAGGGTTTCCTTTTGCGTTGGTTGTCGATTAAACCCCTAAATAGGCAGGTTGGTTTGAGCAGCGGTCACGACGGCAGATCGGGCGGCGAAAACATTTCTGCGAGCTTCCAACCAATCACAAACTCGCTTCTGGACGTGGAAAAGGAGACGAGCCAGTCAGCCGGCGGCATGGACTCGAATTAAAAATCTTTGGTGAGGGGAGAAAGAGAGGGGTTAGCCCCCTCACGACCACTAATTACCTAGGTACGGAGTACGTCAGAAGCTCAATGAGGGGCAATCCCACTCACACGCACAGCCCTGTAGGGCCGGGGCAGGCAGGGGGAATGAGGGGCTGGCCTTCGCGGACACATCGTCACTGCACAACCTCTTTACGGCCCATTGCGGGGACGAGGGGACGGTCTTTAGAAGGCCTAAAACCCGATCCAGTGGCTTGGAGACCCCAGCCTCAGGCGCCAGCCAGGTTCAAGGCAGGCAGCACAACCAAAAGTCTTCTAGGGGTTCTGTCCGAGCTGTCAACCATGGACGAGTTGAATTTGTCATCGCTCTATCTCTTCCTTGATTGAGCACCCGATCAGGGACTTGGAGAGTCCGACGCGAGAAGACATCTCGCATCTACTCCGTACTTCGTTTCTCTTGCCGGGCGGAGCCTTGGAGCCCAAATGAAGCAGTCAGTTGCAGGAATACGGATAGACGCCTAGTCGGAATTGCCGGTTTGCCTTGGGCTACACCTAGGGCCTAGGTGTCTAGGACTCTGGGTATTATTCCTCAGGGTCCCTTGCATACCTGGCTCCAGGCTCTGGACGACGACGTGACCATTGCAGTTGGCATGGCTCGCAACTCGTGTTGTACATGGCGGCCTACGTCGGGTTCTTGCATCCGCCGCCTATCTGGCTCCATTTGCAGAGACCAAGGTAAACCATCGAATGTAAAGGTGGCTACCTTATTATTGCTGGGCTGCTGATTCCCTGAATAGTTTTCGCCTTTTAGCGGCCACTCGCGCGGTTCATGTGAAAGATTATACCGGGTTGTTGCATCACTACTCGGTACTTTAGGGACTGCGGGCCGCTGGGATGCCTAGCTTCCCAATAGACAGGCTGACCATCCGGTATTCGGCACCACTTACGTACATACACACGCCCGGCAGTTGTCCAATCGACTTGCTACAATTCAGAATTCGCAACATCTGGCAAAGAAGTCTGGAGTCTGGAATCTGGAACCTGGTTTGATCTGCGGTCAAACGGGCCTCGCTGATGGCCCGAAAACAAGCCACACAGATGCTTCAAGATTACCTTGCCTCTCTCCGTGTTCCCGTGTTCTCGGAGCCTATTATTTCCACCATACGGATACCAAGTTAAGTTCCTTTTGGCGTCTTCTATCCAAAATGTGGTTGGCCAAACAGGTATCCATCATCGCCCGCAATCCACTCGTCCATCTCCACCAAAGGGCCCAAGGCAACATGCTTAATACCAACTTCCACAACGCACGCGCACCTATTAGGGACCCTGTACCCAAGGGGTTCGAAATCCCGATATTACGCCCTTGGCAGTATGTGTAGATCGGCCAGCGTCCTGGGGACTAGGGAATGGTAACTGAGAACAGAGAACTGGCAGCTTCGGGCTTCCGAGTCAACGACCTTTCCAGCTCGGTGGTTACGGAGATAAGGCCAAGGTAAGGACGAGGTAGAGACTGGCTGTTGGACTGATTGTTGAACGAGGTACCCCCCCTCCACCCCTTTATGCCAATGCGGCGTCTGTCGGTCGGTCAGCCAGGCCATACACCGTCCACAGTCGGCCTACACTACTTACAGCAAATGTCCGTGTCCGTGCCAGTGACGCGACGCAAAGACCTCTGGAGTCTGGACGTTGGCGTTGGTGTTGGCGTCGACGTTGATGTGGTTCGGAAGCCACGGGCTCGTCCCGTCCGGGTCCATGAACCAGGGTCCAGGAGACGACAACGCAACGGTACCGTTATCCAGCCCTGCCCCAGGCAGGACAGGGGCCTCTCAAATGCCAGCCGGCGAACACGTCGGTCGGTACTCGATCATGTTGGACAGCGTCGAGTTGGTTTGGGAAGCTTGGGGAGCATCCGCCCCCTTCAGAAAAACCGAGAGGGAGCCAAGTCCGAGCCGTCGGCCCCAACGCCGCCCCAGGTTATCCGAACTCTGGCACTCGGTTTGTTTCTCCCGTCCGTCTTGTCTGGTCCCCAATCACGCCGGCGAAGTTCGAACGAACCCTATGGGGTGCCTCATGTTTTGCAGCGGTAAAACGAAGTCTTGGCTTTTCTTCATTTCCCGTCAAAACATGTCTCACGATTTCTTGCTCGTCCTCGCCGCTAGGCGTTGAACGTATCTCCCAATGCGGCAAGGTCCGGCCGGGGTGGTTTGGCGTCAAGTGTGAAGCTTAGCCCCAGGCACAGCGTCCGTCTCGGCCTTAGGCGAGGACGCAGCACCGCATTTCGCTCTCACTCGTTCTCATCTTGGCCTGCTTATGCAACTCAGCCCTATGGAGCGAGCAGTGGCGTGGACTCTCCAATGACATGACGACGACTGCACACTGCGCTGCGCTGCGAAAACTATTTGCACATATACCCTTTTTGAGTGTAGCAGCACTGTCATCATCTTAGGGCCGGCTCATCCTTCGAAACTGATACAGGCCTTCCGGTTGGGATAATCTTCCCCACGCTTTGCTGCTGCCGGTCAGCCACCCAACGAAACCAAGATGGCTGCATATTTTGCTGCCAGTTGACATTCGCACGCCCTATTCAGATCCTTCTTGCTCTTCGGCTGCACTTTCCCCCCTCTCTGGCCGCTGCAGGTTTAATGAAGCTTGACCCCCTCCAACCTCGGTTAGACGCCATCGCTGCGTCCGAGAGTCACCAACCGCTTTGGCTATTCTAGCGGTGGCTATTGCGGTAGTCATAGCCATGCCGGCAGCATGGTGTGCGCCGGTGCGTTGAGGGATGGAAGAAGAACATGTCGACGCCAAGACGGTCCAGAGCTAGTCTGACCTTCCTTTTTTCTCTACACGGTGGTGGTCGGTGAAGCTCCGTCTCGGTGTCCCTTTCCGTCTCGGATATATCACGACGCCTAGCTTCTCCCTACGAGGTTAGACGTCGAAAGATTAGCGAATTCGTGCCACTTGCATGTCAGCTATAGTTGCTTTCTAGCTGGTCGAAACCCCCCGGCTCGGCCTATGCTCTTGCACGCCGAAGGTCGGTAGAATCTTTGTGACTAGGGGGAGATGGAATGGGGTGAGCGTCCCGATCCG
Source organism: Lasiosphaeria miniovina (assembly GCF_030549165.1). Taxonomy (NCBI): domain Eukaryota; kingdom Fungi; phylum Ascomycota; class Sordariomycetes; order Sordariales; family Lasiosphaeriaceae; genus Lasiosphaeria; species Lasiosphaeria miniovina. The sequence goes on along the minus strand of NW_026848223.1, from coordinate 945,140 downwards.
AGAGAAGTCGGTAGCCCGGCAAGGCTAGCCCGCAAGGGCAGGGCTCAAGAGGATTAATGGGCCAGCCCATTCGGCACTCGGTAGTTGAAGCCACGGGCTTGGCCTGGCTGGGCTTCTTTTTTCTTTCTTGTTTTCTGACGCAGTAATCCTTCCTCCGCGCCCTGCGCCCGAGAGCAAAAGTTCCCTGCCTGGCTGCCATGCCGCGGGGGACCTGGGATCAAAGTTCAACTCTGACGCCGTCTGGCCGGCAACACCAACAACAGCACAGCGATAAGAAGAAGACACAATCCTCGAAGAAGCACACAATTGGTGGTCCCGGCCGTCTATTTTCGAACCGACTTGTTCTGGTTTCGAAACAATTGAGGCTATGTGGCCTTGAGCCCCTCATCAGGCATCTCTGCATGTCCCCGGGTTATGCTGTTGCCTTGACTAAAATTGAGGCTGGACAACTACCTCGGTTTGCTTTGCGTTTGGCCGGCCGTGGGCAAACCTCAACGAAAGATGATTGCTACTTTCTGACTGTTGCAATGTTTTATTTTGAGTGACGTAGCAGCCAAGGAACATGCAATTTTTCTTCTTGTGCCTGTTGGTTACTGGGGCGGGCGGTAGAGAGACGGATAGACGGAAACAAGGTGACAATCAGCTGCTGCCACCCCCTACCTCTGTTCCGAGCAGAGAGACATCTCCATGTATGCAATATACACCGCGGAGCCGCTGCGGGACAGTCATAATTACCATCCTGCCATGTCGTCTTCTAGAAGGGGGAGGGGTGGGTGTGACAGCCGTCTCACTACCTACCTACATACCTACCTACCTATGCATCGTCCTTCCTTTCCCGGGCATATTTGGAATGCTCTCTGGAGAAGCACAATCTGCTCGTTCGCGGCTCGTCTGTCTGGGCAAGGCTTGAGACTAGCCCGCCTTTCCTACCGTTAAATCGTTTGATGGCATCTTCTAAAAAAAAGTCCGAGGTGAAATAGCATGCCATTGGCAAGAATACCTACCTACCTGCAGCTATACCTGCTCCGTGCCCCTACTACTAAACAAAACAGCTTCTTCTGGGCGAGCTCGACACCCCAAGTCCGAGCAGCTTTTTGTCTAGCTGGCCTGGCTTGATGAACCACCGCCATTGCAATTATGGCAGGTGACAGCTCCGGTCCTGAAGACGGATGGGATCTGCGTTTCCAGCAAGGGTAGGTAAGGTAGCTAGCTGGTGCCGTCATGGCAAGGGGAGGGAAGACGCGCGAAGAAAAGTCCGGCTATCCACGTTCTCGGGAAACGAAGATACCACGGGAATGCGAGCAACGCATATATTCGTTCACTGCACATGCTTAGGTGGGAATAGCCTCATCAATACAGAGAGCCGACAAACCCACCCTCCTCCTCCTCATATTCCCCACGGATAGCAGCGCAACTCTATCACCCTACCGGGAAGCGGCCCCAAAAGGAAGCCCACGCCGTTGGCAGGCTTCTCGCCCTTGTTTCATCATTCTGCACTAGAGGGCGCTCGCAAAAAGGCGCATGTACACGTGTGCATGGTGGCTAGAGAAGAGAGGGTATGTACTGCTGCGGCAAACATAGCCTACGGGACGGGACTCACTTCCTGGTTGCTTGTAGGAGGTAGCGTCCTAAAGCCTCGTAGGCAGAAAAGAAAGAAACAAGAAAATCCCCCCCCCGCCAAATCATTAGTTGCAACCCAATTCGCCTCGATTCAGAAATAGACACCACGCCATTGTATTCCTTTCTCTTTTTTGCCTCTCTTGTGGATTGTGTGTTTCAAGTCATCTTAGCGGATGGCGGGAATGGATGGGGGGGGTTCTTTCTCCAGGTTCCTGTCTGTGCCTCTTTTTCTCCCCGCCGCCGCCGCCGCCGCCGCCGCCGCCACCGCCGCCGTGATATGATTTCTTTTCTTTTCGTTTGGTAGCAAAGGGATTCCCGAGAGAAAGAAAGAAGCAGAAGAAAAATCCTTCCCGCCCTTACCACCCTCCCAGAGATTACATTATACCCGTGTCATTCATTTCATAATCCCATTTTTTAATGTACACACACACACACATCTTTACATTACTACCTCAACCAGAATACTACCCGACCGACCTCCTTATCGATGATATGGTCAACCACACAGCCTTACCGTGCCGCCTACCACCGCCACCACCACCAGCCCTCTCCCGCCGCCCCTGCCACCACCGCCGCCGGGAGCGCAGCACAGCTACGCCAGACGAGGGCGAAAAAGGAACAAGAAAGAACAAAAGAGCGGAGAAGCTCAGTGATAAAAGACAAGAAGACGAAAACCCACCGAGATTGGCTGGCCGGCTTGCTGTGCTTTGCCTGATGCTTGATGGGTGTCGTGAAACAAGTTTCAAGAAAGCTACCTAAATGGCCGAGGCAAGGGAGCTAGCCAAGGTCAAGGTGGGTAGCTAGCTGGTGTTTCCGGAGCGGAAGAACCGGCCGAGAGAATTGACACACGGACGGAAGAAGAAAATGAGGCATGACTGCTGCCACCTCCCTTATCTACGTTAGGCAGACAAGTTAGAGATAGATGGATTGTAAAAACGGCAACGCAGATAGGTGTGTGTGTGTGTGTGTTTCACTCACTCACTCAGGTCAACACATGCGGGTACCTGAGGGATGGAGTGACTGATGGATGCGGGATTCCCATCCGTACCCGAGCGGGCGGTCCTGGGAGTTCTAGAAGCTCTGGAAGCTCTGGAAGCTTGGTGGTGGTGGTGGTGGTGTTGAGGGTGAGAGTGGGGGTGGGGGTGGTGAGGGTGAGGGTGAGGGTGAGGGTGAGGGTGAGGGTGAGGGTGAGGGTGAAGGTGAGGGTAAGGGTGAGGGTGAGGGTGAGGGTGAGAGTGGGCAGCAGTCTGATGTTAACTTTCCCCCATCTCCACCATACTCTCTTTTTGCATTTGCGTTTGTGTTTGCGTTTGTCTCTCCCTCTATCTCTCTCCCGTGGAAATGAGACGGGCGGCATGGAAGCTTCGCCGGCCCTTTCTCTTCCTGTTCGTTCATCCGCGCTCCCAAACAAACTTGATACATACATGTGCTTTTTTGGGATTTGGTTTTGTGGGTAGTGGTGTTTTGGTGTCTCCGCGTTTCCGAGAGCGGTGTAGCTCTGCCCGCTGTGCTCTTTTGTTCCGCCCGCTGCATGGTTCTTTTGCTTTTCCCGGCTCGTTTCTTTTCCCTGTCTTGTCTCGTCTCTTTTCCGCCAGCCAGACAGACCCCCCTGCTATCCCCGCAGAGATGGCAAGCTATTGTTGAGGGAAACCTTGTTTATCCTTCTTGGCGGTTCATTCCCTTTGGTGCCACCACATGACAGGTAGCGTAGGTGTTGTCGCTGTTGATCTGTAACGCTCGCCCTGTCGGCGGTGGCGGCAGTCATGGGGCAGAGTCACATGGCCCGCCGCTTCCCTCGACCTCGTCCTCAGTCAACCGACGCAAAGCCTCAGGAACAACATGTGGCGCGCGCGCGCGCGAGAGAGAAAGAGAGAGAGTGTGTGTGAGTGTGTGGCGTAAGTGAGGAGGTAAGCTGCTGCTGCGGCTTTTACATGTCACACACATACCACATACGCCCTTTCCGTTGCCGCGTGCACGGGAGGCAGACAGACGGCTGTTTCATGGCATCAAACTCGACGGCCCGCGGAAGTCTGCACAATGCCGAGGGCCAGGCAAGAATAGCTTCAAATGGTCCTCTTCTAGTTGCTTGCTGCTGCTTGTTGACCAAAGCCGCTGGGCAGGTGGGCGAGAGAAGGAGCCGAGGATGGGGCAGGAAGAAGGGCAACAACCGGGCCGTCTGGAGATACGAGGGATGGGGCAAAGGGAGGGCAAAGCGGTCAAGACAGGTCCGCAGCACCCGGCGCGGACACCCGGGCCGACGGCGTCAAACACCTCTCGGCCGAGAAAGCCGAACTTTTCCTTGTGTAACCGTTTGTCTCTCCCGAAAGGCAAGCCGCTCGCTCCTTGCCTCCGTTTTGCCTCTGTAGAACCACACTCCCTTGAGTCTATGAGATATGCTGCTAAAGAGGGAGCGAGGTACGGAGATGGCGGGCCTTTGAAGTGCAGCTGGCAACGATATCGAAGCGGTGAGCCTGCCTCGGCGACCTCATATGTATCAACTTAGTGTTAACTTGATGTAACAATAAACAAACCGAAACAAAGCTATACCGCCGGCACCTTATCGTATAGTCTGCCATCACATATCAAGTCAAGTACCTGGTAGACGATATGCAATATCTTGAATCTCGTCCATCAGAAACGCACGCTTCCTACTGGGGGAGTGAGTGACGCCCCGGCGGGCGTCGTGGCTGGCTGGCCGGGTTCCTGAGCAGGAAGACAAACAGACAGAGAGAGATACGAGGATAGAAGATGCCCTTCCTCGGGGACGCCGTGCCCGGCCAACCTCCGACAAGCCGGGCCAGTCTGAAGGCGGCGGCAGAGTGTTCCACGTCTTCTTCCAGATCCCGCGAATGTTCCTTTGCTGTCCACCCACCCCCCACTCCCTTTCTCGCCATAGCCTCAACCATGTGCGGCCGGGACTGGCCATGCGTGCCCCAAAGAGGACGAGGGTCACGGTGGGAGCAAGTCTCGCCGGTTCTGGTAACCAACTGGTCTGCACCTCTGTGAGGACGTGGAACCGAATCAGGATTCTGCTGCCACCAGCAAGGGAGAGCGTACCACTACTCCGTCGGGATTAACAGAAATCCGGACAGGGGGGGGGGGATGATTCAAGAAGGCATGTGGGAGCAACGGCGAGAAGCGCTGGAATATCTAATGGCTCGCGAACACACAGCCCTGTCCTTTCTGAGACCGGCATCGATCTTCTGGGGCGGACAGCCTAAGGGATGGAAACAAAGGCTGCGTGGACTATTAAAGAATAGAAGGAAGTGTGGGAAGGTTACCGGAGCAGAGTAAAACACTGAATCACATGTGTCAGGTCCTGCCTTGAGTTCCTACGACGCCAGACTCCGGCCCCGAAGCCGTACAAGAACTATAGCGGAGACAGTCTCAAGTTTCTCGGATATATATATCAAGTTTCAGCTCCGTATATTTAGCTATCTTGATCAACACGTGTAGCGTTCAAGATAGTCTGTTTGTGCCAAACCGAGCATACCAGGAATAGTCGAAGCTAATGATGGGGAGAGGCCACAAACAGACATTTCCGGTCGACCTCCTGCCTGTGCCAAACCACACCCTCAAAGGGCTCACGAGAACAGCAAGACGCTGCCAACACAAGGCCTGAACTAGAGCTTGAGCATGGAAAGCTCTCTTCATCTTCACACACACACACACACACACGGCCACGCTAACGAAGTGCCCCTGAAGCAATCGATCCACGGGAAAAGAAACCGTTCATCACCATCACCATCACCACCACCCCCAGCGCTCTCAACTCGGCCAGGCCCGCTAATTCCACTCGCGGAGCAAGGTCGAGAACCCCCGCCCACCGAAGTCACAATATATACAACACACAATATATAGGTACAACAAGCCTTATCAGAAGCCTCACAACCAGAGCGCAAAAAAACGAGACGAAACCCGCTCTGCTGGCTTGCTGGCTTGCTTCTTTACGCTTCAGGTGAGGCGGCGACACTTTTGGTCCTGAGTGGGGGTAATATTGCGCACTTGAGAGTCTAGATAACTAATTCAGACCAGGGAGACAGGTGCCTAGCGGGAGGGTAGCCAGCGAGCGGAATTATACGGCAATGAAGCTAATACCTTTCCTCCTAGGCAGGTTGGTACTAAGCCATCTTTCTTGTATGCCATATTGTACGGGGGAGTATCGTGCTGACATCTCATAGGGCGTTTCATTGGTCTTTTCTTTCCAAGCCATGGATGTACATGTTTGTCCGTGGTTCGTTTCGCAAGACAGACGGCACTTTCTCGCTGCCTCATGGGCCAGCGATTGTCTGGGTGCATGCTGGTGCGGATTGCCATTGATCTCCAGCAAAGGCTCGGGGCATCTAGCCTGCCCAACTCACCCCCGAATCCGGCTACATGAAGCAAAGTTAACCACACGGGCCAATGCATTTCGTGTCTTCTCCGACTGCTGAGCTTGATGGCTCAGCAATGATTTGAGTGTACACGCGGCCTGTTATGCGGACAGTTCGAGACGGGGCCTTGTTGTTGTCGCTGTTGCGGAAGTGGCTGCATACACGAGCACAACCGCCGCCAGCGGCAGAGAGATGCTCACAGCTACCGGGAGAAGCGCCTTCCCATCGATACCACAGCCAACTGGCTCGCGGTCTGGGAGAACTCGAGACGATAGCCCAGGCAAGACGGAGCACGGACGTGTGAGAAGATGCTGCCGCAGACCCAAACCCACCCCGAAAGACATTGACTATACAAAAGAAAACCTACAGAATAGAAACCGGAGGGCATTGAGAGCGGAGCAGACAACCCAGACCTACCACAGACGTGAAGCCAGCCTTGCCGTATCCTGTTCACGGCGTCGAGGTTACACAAGACGGCCCATAGACGGATGGCAACGGCGCCAAGAAGCCGTTTTTCCAGCCCCCACGCTCCAGTTCATAACGTCGAACACGCTCAAATGGCTGGTTGTGGTGTCGCAAGACCCTTTGTTCTTTACATAGTACGTCAAATAGTCGTTGGTTGGTTACACTGCGCGTATAACTTGTATTCGTGGCACATGGCCTAGATAGGCGCGGACTTCAGGAGACTTGCCTACTCTTGGTTGCTAGGGAAACCTGCAGTTTTGTTAGATCTTAAAGCAACTAGTTCAACATGTAAAACGGACGAAGAGGGAAAGCGTGTCGCAATTGACTCATACCAGCTTTGGATACTTGTGTACGCTCTTCAGGGGGGAGGGGGGGTTAGAAACCAAACACAAAAAGGGGGGATAGCGGATTTGGGCACATGCAACGACACATTACTACCTGGTCCATCAGAAAAGAAAAAGTAGGGAACTTTCGCCAAAGTCCGTGTCAAGGCAGACTTTTTTTGCCGGCAGACGACGACGACGACGCGTAACCGTAACCTCACTCAAATGGGGGGGATTGGGGGCTAAATAGCAACCAGTATCGAGGCGCGCTCGAGGCGGGAACGCCAATGCTAGCCAACCGCCAGCTCTGCCAAGAAACGCCACAGTCCGTTGCGGCCATCAAGATATGTATATAGACGCAAACGTATCAGGGGCACACGTTCAGGCACAGGCAGAATGGGATGCGCCGCAGTAGGTGTGATACGAGATATAGCAGCCGAAGAGGAAGCCATGGAATAAGAGAGATAAAGAAAAAGGGGATGTTCGCAAAATAAGTACACTCGGTCCCTCAGCACATACATCGTGGAAGAAGAATCAATTCTGTGCTTTTCTTCTCTATAACAATCGTTTGCTTGCGTCTTGCTTCAGTCTCTCCAATCTGATCATACAGTCGTTCTCGTCAGCCAGAATCTCTCAACATACAGCACGCTCGAATCTCTGTCTCCAACACGTCCCCCCATATTTCTTATAAATAAATATACCTATAGCGAGACTTGGTTTTTGGGCAGCAGCACTAGCGAAGGGAGACCGAATTCTGAGTGATGGATGCCCAAGCAACCAATGTAACGAAGAGAGAGGGCGCGACGAGAGAGGGTGGGCGAGGGGAAAGAAAAAATCCTTGGTATAGTGCGAGTGAAAAGAGGAAAAGGGAATGAAGTAAAGGCGAAAGGAAATTTTCTTCACGAGGGGAAAGAAATTCTTGACGAATTTCAAGTTTCCTCGGATAAAAACCTAATGATTGACAAATTTCAAGTTTCCTCGGATGAAAACCTAGTGTACGAGGGGACAAAAATTCTTAACGAAGCACATGATTGACCCACAATCTCTACCCCGGAGTCGTGATGGCGCCGGCAGCGGTAGCGATGGCACCAGGGATTACGATATCTCTAGGAGCGACCGTTTCGAAGGGGCGCGAATGCCACGAATGCCGGCTGTACCTATGGGGCCGGTTTCAGCAAAAATTGCATTTTTCCTCCAGGAAAGCCCTCAAGATAATAGGTCACGAGACGGTGTGCTTGAATAATAGGGTGCCTTCCCAAAATCTCCAGGCTTATTTTAATTTTTCTCGCATAGGGAAGCGAACTGAAAGTTGGGAAAAAAAGCTGCCCACTTCTAATTCCAATTCCTTCTTTCTCCCAAACCACCAACCTTCAGAAAGCTACCTGCGCCCTCCTCGCCTCGCCCACCACATCGCCAACTTTGCTGGCACTAAGCTTTCGTTGTGTCTTCTGTGCCTTTGGCACAAATACCTTGGCCTCTCGTTTCGTATCTTGGGCATATCTTTGAATTGCGTTCTCGTGCGGTTGGCGACTGCTGCCTTAGCGCGGCGCTATTTCTGCTTCGTAGTATTGGTAGCTTCGGCGCCTTTGCGTTTTCAACACCGTCGATTCGATCTTCGGTTGCTTTTGGTAGCTTCGGCGCTAATTGCTCAGACTTCGGTTTTCTTTCGTGAGCACTGCTGCCTAAGAACCTAATCCCCTGCCTAAGAACCTAACCCCGTCGATGACTGACAATCTGTGTAGACCAGCCGCTCATTTTGCATTGGTAGCTTCGGCGCCTTTGCATCTTCAACACGGCCGATTTCGATCTTCGGTTGCTTTGGTAGCTTCGGCGCCATTGCATATTGACTTGTGAGTATTCCCACGAAGCTGGGGTTCATGAAACTAGCTGACGCTGAGAATGATAGGTCTACACAATGGCCAACCAAGCTCAACCAACCGTCACTGGCCGTGGCCACCAAAAGTATCGAGCATCCGATTGCGCGCTGCTCCTCAACCAGAACCCGTGCCAGGTCATTGAAGGGCTTACCATTGGATTCGCCGAGAACCACCGCACCCAGTTTGTCGTTTCGACCGGTTCGAGCGGATGCTGGTAGGCGACACAAGAAGGCTAACTATGTGAAACGAATGTCCCATCTTTGAACTGCTACCAGACTACAAAAATATCCTGGCGAGCATATGAGATAGGAAAAGGAGGTTGCAACCGTATAGAGGCAACAACGGGAGTGATTCTCGCTCTGAAAGATCCAAGCAGTTAATCAAGTCACCGCAAACAAGTAACCGCTTCTGCTCGTCCACAGAGAGATTCTAGTTTTTGCTCCCTCCCTAGAAACCTCCAGGAATATATCCGTCCTGCCAGAATGATCTAGACATTATGCCAGTTTCGCCAACGCAGGATCTTAGTCTCCATCTCTCTGTGACGGCAGGAATTCTAAAGCACCAAGTGCACAAGAGCCTATAAGAACTTGGAGAAGTCGTCACACAGCCTGATAGTCACGTAGCAAATCTACATTGCGTCTTCATATTTTAATTGGTCGTCTGAGAAAACTAAGAAGAACACGGCCTCCTCTATAAAGCTTTTCTTGCAGTAGGCCGGCCTGTGCAGATCTGTCGAACGAGAACCCAGACTCGGGACAATTTCTACAAAGCTCCTTTTACAGGGGCAATATCTCCCATCCCTGAAAATGACCAAGAATAAGCACCAGAAGAAAATGGCAGCAGCTGCCATCATACGCGGGTAGGTAGTTCCAAAACTAGCAAATATCTCAATCTCGGAGACTTAAAGAAGAGACACGTTTTGGTCATCGTGGACAACTTGCTGATCTCTTAGCCCAAAAGCTCCTATCGGGGCTTCGATCTGTTGTGTCTCGTCTCATCATTTACCCAGAGGAATGTAATTGACGGCTTTCGTGGCCACCGCTGAGTCCAGTCTGTTTCCTTCTCTAACTGGCTGACTGACTGACTAACTAACTAACATTTTCCTCTCTTTGAACAAATTCATTGACCTTTTAATCAAAGACTCTAGAGAAGTAAGAAAGGAATTTTGAACAACAAGACTCACTAACTTGGCTCGCCCGCTCACAAAAAAATTTCCAAGACTTCTCAACACAACCAAGCTCATGGAACAAACTCAACTAGCAGCCCTAAACAATCGAGGTTTGTTTATAGTTACCGAAAACCAACACCTACGCACTATAGTCCTCCCAACAACCTAACAGGAAAGAAAAAGAAAAAGAGAAAAAGAAAGCGAACTTGAGAAGCTGCAACCGACGATCCACCCAGGAGTCGAACCTGGAACCTCCTGGTTCGTAGTCAGACGCCCTACCGATTAAGCTAGCGGACCACGGGCTTCTTGTTGAGGAGCTTGCATTGCTTGTATGGTCCACAGTTAGGAGAAGACGTTATGGGGCCTCTGTCTCTCTGTGCGTGTTTGTATTTGAAAGCGAAGGTTCCGCTTTGTCTAGAGATGTCTGTGGGCACCTTTTGTATGTGGGTACCGTTTCTGGGTATTTCCTTGTAGTTGTTGCTCAGTTGACTACAGTAGTTGAAGTCCTGTATTATTGGCTTCTTGCTGGACGGCTTGGTAGGTCAGATATACATCAGCCGACTGCTCTGCTTTAAATCCGCTCTACCTCTACTCTACCCTGCGAGAGTGCGTATCGGCCAAATACATCATACACCGCAACTCTGTAAACACCTTTGAAACAATACTATATCTCTCTCTCACACACATAATCCAACAAACACCTATCTTAACTGCTCACTGCCTGTTTAGCAATGGCGCCCAGTTGGTTATGCCCGAAGAATTCCCTAAGTACCCGGTAAGTAGGCAGTAGCTGTGTGTTGTATACCAGATATCTCGGCAAAATGAATGCCATAGCCAAGCAAAGCAAAGCCAGAGCCGGAGCCAGAGCCACGACGAGCAAGAGACAAGGCAACACGAAACTCGGAGAAAGAAGTCCGCACACAGAGAGACACAAGAAGAAAACACCAACCCCAGTTCTCTCAACCGTCAGGGTTATGCGGTTATGATTCGCGTGTTTACCAAATCGTCATCTCATGGGGTAGTTTATTCCACCACCTGCCTGTCTCAGTTTGCAAACGACATCCACACGTCCACCCATACAAACAAGCAAGCAAACGAACAAAAAAACAAGCACGGCGCAAACCAGACTATACCAGTCAAAACCAGACGAAACGAGACAAAAGGAACACGAGTCCGCCTCATGGGCAAGACCGAAACACGAAAACCAAACAGTAAACATCAAGACCGGTCCGTCAAACCCTCGTGATATACAGATCAAAAGCGAGATGGCTGTGACAGATAGGTATATGGATAGACGAACAGATGGGTGGCTTTGACTAGGTATGTTACCTTATACACCAACGGCCTGTCAGCGTACAGACATACCGTCAGTTTATTCTCTCTCGGTCTCTCTCTCTCTCGGTCTCTCTCTCTCTCGGTCTCTCTCTCTCGATCTCTCTCTCTCTCGGTCTCTCTCTCTCTCTCGGTCTCTCTCTCTCTCGCAGCTGACTCTCGCCACGGGACAACAAGCAGCAAAATACCACACAAACACCACGCCAGCATATGTTGTTGTTATATGATGGATGCTTTCTTTGCCTACCTACCAGTCTGCCTGCCGCTACGCACGCACCACCATAACAGCCGAGAAGAGGGGAGAAGGAAAGAAGCAGCAGCAGCAACAGAGAGAACATGTGCGTGGATGGTGCCCCTAACTCGGGCACATCATATTCAGCCAGGACAGACAGTGAACGAGCGAGCGAGTGAATGAGTGAACAAGTAACACTACTACCCATCCCTAATACCCGCGGTCAAGAACTCCCCCCCGCTGAAATTTGGGCTTTAAATGAACACGACAGACACCTTAGCTACGGTAGGTATCCTCCCTCGCCAGCCAACCGGCTCTGGCTTTTCTCGGACCGAAGGAAGGAAGGACACTGCATGTCGTTTCGCAGTTCCGGCAAATAGGTACAGCACCATACGGCCGCCGCGGCAACAGTCCCAAGAACGACTAGAAGTCCGTCTGGGAAAGAAGGGAGACGAAGAGAAAAAAAAAACCTCTGATGTCACGCAAACACCATCATTCTTCACGGCGCCACAAATCGAAACATCAGATCGTCTCTCTACTTTACTTTCGGGTGTGGCCGGGGGTGCAAGAGCAAGTATGTAACCATGTATATTTCCGCGGAGCTGAGGAGCCGACATTTGGGTCAACCACAGGGGCCGCGCGCGCGCGCAAACACACGGCAGCGGCGGGGGGGGGGGGGCAAGTCCGCTCCGATCGGCGGTTTCGGGGCCCATCAGATGCCCAGTTTTCGTCCACGCCCGGACGGACGGGCATATGTCCGTCCGGAGAGGAGGATAAAAGTGACAGGGAAAACGCAATACCGTGTCAGAATGACGGAAACATCCCCTTCTCCTATCGGCCGAGTCAGCCACTAGGAGACGGGTGAGGTAGATGGGCCCACTGCCACCATCGATTAATCGGTCTTGCTTAGGTTGGTTTGAAATCCGACCTGCCCTGCCATCTAGACTACTTGGAAAGGCCGGAGGCACGGATACGGGGTGCGGATTATTATTATTATACGCGGAGAAGCGGAAGCGGGTTTGGAATTTGCAAAGACTGGGGCTGGGGCTTCGGCTTCCGGGACATCGGTCTCACTCTCACCAGCCAAAACTACCTGGCAGCTGAGGTGTGATTATTACCTACTTCGTCTCAGTAATCCATACCTATGCAAATGCGCGGACGACTCCGGAAGGGGGAAGGGGTGGTGGTGGTGGCGGGTGGTGCGGGGACAACACCCGCACAGACAAAGCGTATCTTGTCAAATGTGTATTTGTGATTGTGATTGGGGGCTCTTGTGTCATGTGAATGTTCTCTCGCTTGGCTGTGCCCATCGCCAATGTGTACAAAGGCGTGTAGACGGTGAGGACCAAATGAGCCGGTGTTTGTGCTGGGGCTCACTCAAGCAGACAAAACGGCCAAGGGTGGTTCGCGAGTGGGCGCGGGATGGACACCACATCTTGGAGTTCGCAACCCATCACAACTTACTACCTATGTAGGTAACGGCGGCGCCTGCTGACATACAGAGGCAGGGCAGGGACAGGGAGTGCGTGCTGGCCGGCATCGTCTGTTTGGCGGAGGCGGAGCGCCTGCTAGGCTACTGTCAGTGTCAGAGTGGTGGCAAAGACCTGGGCAGTCCAGACAGAGACGAGGTTCCGTTCCTGGGCTGTGAGAGCCTTCCCGAGAGGCACAGAAAGAGCGATGCGATGCACGATATATACCAACTCCCGAGACTATTGCAGCCCGCTGGCCCACCTTGACAAGCCAGCTGCATGGGTGCAACGTGACTCCCCGCATAGCGGCGCCGCGTCCGACCAAGAGAGGCATAAGATGCGTTAGGTGTTAGAGATCTTAGGCAGGGAGGCGTGGAGGTGCTCCATACCGTACGTTGTGCGGTTAATACGCTGTTGGCCGATGGGGGAGGTCGGCCAGTCGCCAGTCGTCAGTCGACAGTCAGTCAGTCGGTCATTCAGTCAGTCAGCCTCAACATGGAAGCAACTTCCCGAACGGCCCGCGCGGACTTGAATCCGAGAAACGAGCGGCAATGCCAGGTCCTGGAGTGGATGGGTATGCACTCGGGCAGGTCAGGTCAGGTCTGCACGGAGCCAACAGTCCAACACAAAACAAAAAAAAGGGAATGAATCAACCGGGTGGCTTCGTCTCTCTCGTTCGAGGCTCCGCTCCGCTCCTTGCCTTGTCGTATGCCCCCATTTCTGCGTCCAGTTACTGGTTGCTGCTTTGTTGCAGGTACCCACGTAGTATTGTGTAACAGCCCCAAGTTGGTCCTAGGCTGGTGTTGGACTGAGGGTGCTTGCTTGTTGGACTGCGACGGCCTGTGTGTGACATTTGTTGGACTGCAGACTTACAGGCTCAGGCTTATTAGGCTCGGGCCCAGACTCGGTTGGATCGGCTCCAGGCTGGCTTAGTCCTTCAGTGGATGCTGGGGGCTGAGTAGGGAGGGCGCGGGAGAATGAGGTAGAAGATGGACGAGCGCGGCGGTTTATTTGTCCACTTGGCTCGAGCGGACGAGGCCATCCCTACGACAAAATGTTGGGAGGTGGTTTCGGAGGCGCTCCCATGGGGGGGGACGTTTGTCGACTTTAGGCCTACCCAGAACCTCGGCTGTCAGATAGTGTGTGCAGGTTCCATGGTGGGATGAGATGTGAGATGGAAGGTACGACCAGACTCTGATGAGAGACGGACGGACCGAGATGCAGGCGGGGCCAGGGCAGGCGGGCAGGCAGGCAGGCAGTCGCTCGCTCTACTGTCAACCTAGCCTGGGCATCTTACTCTTCTTACTGGACTGCTGCCTCGCTTCAGAGGCTCAAACCACTGGCGCTGGGGAGAGGAACGGTGGCCGGGGGTAAGGTCGGGTGAGGTGGTGCTGAGGTGCGGGTGCTTTTGAAGCTTTGGGCACTGAGGTCGACGGGCGGGTGGTTCTCTCTATTCGGCATAGAAGGCATCACGCAATTGGCCCGCGAGAGGAATCTCCTTCAATTCCCGCCAACTCGCCCGAGTGTCCAATATCGGTCCCGACCCTGCCAGGGGTTTGTTTGGCCCGTCCGGGGGCACCCACCTCACCATCCCTCCCACACGGCCGCCCGCGCGCCAGCCAGCCAGCAGGCCTGCGTTCCCAGGCCCAGGCAGGCCCATTCAAACAAATAGAGGGGCCGAGGGAGGGGTAACGTGAGCATCAAACACATGGATCAGTGCAGTCGCAATCGCAAGCACACAGCGCGCAGCGTGCCACCACCAAGCACCACCACGGTAGTAGCAGCACCGCCAGCAGCCCAAGTGGAGAGTTAGCAGTCGCCCGAAACCACCAAGGAACATCTTGTGCCATCAGCTAGGTACAGAGTTGCCGCCGACCTACACGACATTAGAGGGAGGCGTCCGTCCACACCAACCACCGCCGCCCCCTCAGCTCTTGTGCGCCCGACGAGGAGCATCAGGCCACCAGCGCTCTCCCTTCTGGAATCCAGAAGTTTGAACCTCTGGATTTGTCGTCCATCTGTCTGTCTGTCTGTCTGTATTTGCTGGCAACAAGACGAGCTCGCCAAAAAGCGGGGCACGTCTCCGTCATCGACTAAACGTCAAACTGCGATAAGAATAATGGCCCATTCCACCATTGCGGGGCAGGGGTATGTACCTTAAGGCGATCATCTCCAGGATCTTGATCAGGCTCTGGCGAATCATGCCGCCTGGGTAGCGGGCGGGCATAGCGCCGGCCAATGGATAAGGTCCCAGCAACCAGGGATGGCCGCGGGTTAAGCGTAGCGGAAGCAGCGGGGTTGGCCTAGTGGTGGGTGGTGGGGAGGGGAAACTCGGACCCCGTCACTGCAGTCGGCGGTCAAAGAAAGTCGACAAAAGGTTCAAGAGAATGAATGCAATGCTATTTGCTAAAATCAGATGTTGGGATTCGAACATTGCATGGGGGTGGGATTTCAAGGGCAAAAAGATGCCAGGTAAGGAACATATGTGCGTGCCTGGCCCATGGGCATCCATCCTGGGCGCATCCATCGGGCCGTCATCCTTCATGCTTCACGATCTCTCTCGAGTGTAACAAAAGAAGACTGGCTTGGCTATGAAGCTGGGGGCCATCTTTAGCTCTAGTCCTTGACAAAGTTCCTCGAAAGGATTGAAGCTACGGGCGGTGTGGTGAAAAAAGAGGAATGAAACCATACATTACATTATAATGTGGATGGGAAAGAGGAAAAAGGTATCACGGCCACTGCAAAATAAAAATAAAAGAAAAAAGATCAATGTCGGGGAAGAGTTGCCGAAGTGTGCGTTGCCTGCCTGCTCCTAAGACATATTCACCTTACCTCTTTGCTGTAATCAACTCGTCATCAAGTTTTTCACTGACGGCCGTTTAGTCAGTTACCAGTATGAGTTGTGAAAAGCACCACCTAAAGTTCTTGTTTCTTGCCCTTTTGCTGCGGCACAAAAGTCACAAGACCGACGCAACTGAAGTACGCACGCAAGGGGGTAAAGATGGAAGGAAAAAAACGTGTGCATGACGAATGATGACAGGGGGTGGCTTTTGACTGGCGAAGGAAATATATACTTGCCGACTACCTTTTTCCTTTCTTACGCCGAGCCAGATAGATAATGAGAGTCGCTTCGCATTTTTTGCTGACGAAGATGAGATGGGGTCGCCGCTTGCATGCACGTATGTATGTATGTATACGAGACCGTTGCGGGTGGGAGGGTTCGTTCGTTCGGTCCTGGCTTGTATCTCAAAAAAAAAGGAACCTCGTTCTCATGTTCCTGTGGCCGTGATACACCTAAGGTACTTAACTGGGCCGGTCCGGCATCGTCTGTGCAAAGCGAGAGGGAGAGAAATACCATCTTGAGCTGATGTGGCAGAAACCCCGTTGTTCAAAAAACCTACCTTAGTACTAACTGTATTGTCGGAATTGTTCCCGTTACGGATACTTATGTTGCTATGCTACCCCCAAGCCTGCCTGCCAGCTGTGTTTAGGTGGGACTTTTAAAGACTCACGATTTCCCATTTAGGGTAGTGTGGTATGGGGGGCTGAGAGAGAGAGAGAGATTGCTTCCAAGCTCAAGGAAAAGACGCAATGAATGCTATGGTGGTGAATGCATCGAGTCGTATAGTACGTGAAAAGGCGACATGCAGTTTGTAAACGTGCGTGCCAGCGGTGCTAGCAAAGGGAGCTAGCGAGCGCCAAACCCGGAGCCACAAGCAAGATATGGACGCCTTGACACGCTTGAGATGGTATGTACATACGTACTAAAAAGTGCTGTATGAACGGATACGCTGATGACAACGGCTGCTTTTCTTTCCCACTGGGTGGAACATCCATGGATGTCCAAAAAGGGAACAGCAGCCGCCGCCGCCGCCGCCACCGTCAGTTGAAAGGCCGGCGGAAAAGCGACAACGGATTGTCGGAAAAGACGGCCTCTGTTTTTTTTCGATAGACCCTTGACTTGCGAGGTGGGGGAAAGAGAACGTAACCGGAGAGGCTGATCCGCCGCATGTCTCGGGGTGGCACTGGACGCCGGCCGAGGTCCTGCTAAACATAAAAGTACCTTGCCTCGGATTAGGTGCCTTCTTCGCTTTCTATTCTTGGTATCCGTATGTGTGTGTTTTATTGTACGAAGAGAGAAGGCCTCGTCTCCCCGGCCCCGGCGGCCCCCTTGTAGACCGACCATGGATCTTAAGGGTTTTTGTTACAAGGGGTGAAGAAGGGCGCCCGTCAGCACACAGCGTACAGCGCACCACCGCAACACAACCACGCCTGCTCCGGATTCTCCGTCGAATCCACCCCGCGGATTCCAGGTCCATTTCCACGCAGGGCACAGCATGATTCCACGGCGCCCCGGCGGCAACGAAATGAGGGAGCGAGGGTGAGTGATGAGAGAGAGAGAGAGAGGGGCAAGACTGACTAGGGGGTGGTGTAATATGTACAGTATTGGAAACTAAGTTACTGTCGCACAGCGGGTGGCACGGATTACTATCAACAACTCCTTTCAGACGCTCCGTGGGGTATGTACCAAGATACTGAATTGTGTGTATCGGAAGCGGGCATTGCCATGTCGGTCTTTTCATTCCTAGCCTATATAACCGCTCCCATTCCAAGACGTCGCAGACAGTCCAGCGCGCATTTTTGCATGGGACAAGGGACCATCCCGGGCGATCACGGTGGACACAGCACTTGGGTTTTTGTCATCGGGGGTTTCTCTCGAGTGCTGGCCAGCCGAGTCGATAGACCTTCACCAGTCAGCTGCCCTCTGGAACTTTGCCCCGAAGGCCAATCCTCTTCCTCCGACAACGACTGGAGATAAGACGGATCCAGCAATTGGAGTTAGGTACTTACTGGGTGTACGAAGACGTAGGCTGGATATGCGACCCTTACTCTCCCGCCGCTCAACAGAGTTCCAGTTCCAGGACCAGTTACAGTTGGCAAGCGGGGATGGCGAGGGGAATGCAGCGCAGTGGCTGCGACATGGTGTTGAACCTGAGCATGGAAAGTGTCGATGGCGGGCGGCGGGCCATGCTCACGATTGGCCTTGGGCTTTACGGAGCACTACCTCGGTAGGGGGGACGTAGTGGCACGGGGGGACCAATGGCAATGTGCTGCGCTGTACGAACAGCGCAGAGGGACACGGGGGCTGCGGCGGATGGCCAGGTTTTGACACCAAGACGGCTTTAGACATACGACCTTTTGACGAAGACGATTACATCCGAGCCGGACGGCAAGGGAGAGTTCTGCGAGGTATGTATGTACTGTGCGGTAGATGCGGTAGGTAGCAGCGAGTAGCGGCCATGCGGAACCTATATAATATGGCAGTTTGGATTCGCCTCGCTCGACAGCCGACTTCGATTGGCAGTGTCGTAGCAGCCTCGAACCTATCTGCCTAGGTAAGCAGACAGGTACCTTTAGGCGTGAGGTAAAGTAAAGGTAATTGTCGGCCTCCACTGTTGCCTGCCTGCATGGCGGGCCGGGCTTTTGGTTTTGGCGACATCGCTTGGACTGCGTGTGTGTGAACCAGCATCGGTGAAAATGGAAAGGGTGAAATCTGATGAGCGCCCAGCCTTCGGAGAGGGGTTGATGCAAGGCAGGCCCATCCCCGCCGTAGAGTGACGGCGTCAACACAGCATGAGAGGCCCCGGCCCATCAGCTGGACAATTGCTTGGAGGTTGAATCTCCGACTCCCGCATGCCGCATGCCGCATGAGGGATGAGGGATGAGGGATGATGAGGCGACTGGACTGAGCCGCCACCACGGGCTCCCTGTGCTGGCCGTGGCTGGCGCTGGTGCATACATCCATACAACCTACCTACGCTCAGACTGAGGTGGTGCTGGTGCTGGTGCTGTTGCTGGTGCTGGTGCGGTGGCGCTGGTGCTGGTGCTGGTGCGGTGGCGCTGCGGGGGCCCTGAGACGGGTCGGGCAACTCTTGAGCTGCGAGTCCAGGTGGTCCCAGACTAGACATCCATATGCGGCAACGACGAGAAAGGAACTGAGGTGCGGTGCGGTGCCGCTTTCTTTCGGAGGTCGTGGTTTCCTTATGTGGTAGGACTGCATGTACGAATACATACAATAATACATACACTACCTTACCTTTCTACCTTTTACGTACTTCCTGACGCGAGGCGCGTAAGTTCGTTCGCCCTTCCTTAGCTCGTTGCAGTGAGTGGCCCAGCGTCTTTGATTTTGATTCCCGCCGACGGCTTTCGGGTTCTCTTGGCCGCTTTTGGCTAACAAGAGGAATACCTACTATGTAGATCTAGAACTAGTCAACCTTGTTGCCTCGAGACAAGGGCGTTAGGCGATGTGGAAGCCGTCGGTGGAGGGCCTCCATGGATGCTTGGGCGCAGGTGGAATAAGCAATCCGTCCATACATACCTTAGATACATACCTGAGTACGGTATATCCGTAAATACATCATACCACCGACTCCAACTCCGTACCGCAGTACCTGCCCAGGATTCCGTGGAGGTGGTGTCCTTGTGCCCGTCCATCCATTGTGCCCTTTATACCCTTGCCTGGCCATGGAAGAAAGCCAAGCTCCACCACGAGGACCGACACGACACCCTAGCCGGCTGGTGCGAGACTTGCGCGAGGATCCCTCTACGTCAAGTACGGCGGCTACCTAAGCTGTATCGAGTTATTAGTCTGCGAGGTAGGGCCTGCGCTCCTCTCGGCTGGCCGTGACCAAGAGTGGAAGCGAACAGTCCGGCACAGTAATAGTATTGGTAGTGGGAGCCTGTGACTCGGTGACCCGAGTGATAGATTGCCTTCCTTGCCTTGCCTTGCCTTGCCTTGCCTTGCCTGCCTTCGTGGTTCCATTGCCGCATGTTCCGCCCTCCCCTCTTCTTCCGCCTTTGCGTCTCTGCCTAGGTCGGTCTCCTGCTTAAGTGTCTCTCCGCCCTGGATGATACAAAACCAACGTAATCCCCATCTCGGTCCGCAGTCCTGCCTGTCCCCTCCTTTTCCACCCATTTTCGACTCGAGACCCCCGAGGCTCCTCGCCACAACCCCAGCACACGACCAGGGCACTTACAATCGCTGCATCCCGGGTGTCCGTCGTCAGCTACCATACCAGGGCGCCGGGTTTTGCGAACAGCAGGAAAACAGCCAGGAACGCTGCCCAACCAGAGAGCGAGCTCGACAGGCTGCGAGTCGCGTCTTTATTTACCCAGGGTTGCAGGAACAAAGAACCTAAGGCAAGGCAGAGAGACAGAGCGGGGAGAAGCAGCAAGAGTGAGGGAAACGAGGCAAAGGCTGTGAGCCGGAGGCGGTCGATTTCGAAAGCGAGGGGCCCAGGCGGACCGGCCACGGAGCGAACAGCAACATCAGCCAATTTCTCGCATGCAACAGAACAGCCCGGCCTAGAAACGTGGTCTGCGTTCCTGTCGAACCGGCTCAGAAGCGCGTGCGAAAAGAGGCTGCGAACCTAGACTGGAATTCAAGCAGCACCTGAGGCTCCGAGCCTCAGTTATCGCTGGGCTGCCCTTGGCCTCGGCGTTGCGGCAACCCAACTGCGCTCAGATCATTGAGTGCGGGCCCCCTAACTGATAAAGAAGCGGGTGCAGCGGGGTGCAAACCTGGAATTCATTTCCATACTGGACGACGAGGCCTGCCCGCGTGTGAAGGTTGAGGTGCGATTGTGTTTTGCTGCCATCTTATTCCAGGACCCGTCTTCTCGAGGTCCTCGTGAACCGATCGGTTTGGCATCCAGCCAGCCATCCCATTCCATCCCACCATATCTAGCCACTGAGGTGGGCTGTCTAAAAGGAAGCGAGCGAGTGGGTGAGGGGTGCCTGCCTGCTGATAACTCCACCTGGCCAATCCACTCAGCTGTGCTGCAGCACCTTGACGGCTCCACCCACGCCCACGCTCTCCAAGCCCACACCCAACGACCGCTTGCCTTGCCTTGCCTTCGCCTGCATTGGCCTGCACGCACTCCCAATACCGGAGCCAGGATCGGTGTTCCAAATAAGTAGCGGGTTCGCTCTCGACCCCTCCATCCATTGCGTGCCCCAGACCACTCCAGCTCGGTGCCAACAACAAAGTCCGTAGCCTAGACGTTCCGACGTCCTTTGAGCAACTGACTACCTGACCGAACCTGACCGGACCTGACCTGGTATAATCTACGGCCGCTACACCACCTCCCCGTCTTTGTTGAGCGATAACGAGAGCGTGGAATTGCAAACGACAACTTCCTGCGGCCCATTCTTTATCCGGAGCCTTGGTTCTTGGGTTCCCTGCCACGACCTGCTTTGCCCCTCCCTGGGCGATTACGGCCGAGTCCTCCGTCCCTAAATACAAATACAGGAAAGACGTCAGCACGAGAAGAAGACGCCGAAGAGGGAGGATAATAGCAACAAGAGAAAGGAGGGATAGAGCGAGAAAGAGAACAGGGGGCAAAGGCAACAACAAGAGGCCGCGGAAAGTTGAACGGGTGCATGTCACCGCCTTGCTGCAGGCGTCCGCTGCGACTGCAATCGGCGGTTCTGGCCCGTGGCTGATAGCCGCTGTCGCTGCGTCTGGGCCACGGCGCTCGCTTGGTGCTCGCTGCTCGCTGCCCACCCCGCCGACGGAGCGTGGCCTGATCGGACCGGCAGACCGGGGACGGCGCGACGCTCACGCTCGCTCGCTCTGAGACGACGGATACCCCCAAAACTGTTCAAGGTACGTGTCGGGTCTTGCTCCCGCCAGCGACTATGGACGAGATGGACTACGTGATGCACAACCCCGACTCCTCGGCCTCACAGGCGCAAAACCAACATGTCCAGCAGCCTCAGGGCTGCCCGTACTTCCGTGCAGATCATCATCCGGCAAGCCTCCCAAATCCGCACCCACACCCGCACCCGCACCCGCGCATGCACCCGCACCCGCACCAGTACCCACACCCCGCACACCCTCACCCCCCGCATCCTCATTCTGCGCACCAGGCGCCGGGGCTCATGTCGGCTAACCGCGGGCCCTCGCACACTCACTACGATCCCGTCCACGCCGTGAGCGACCCGTGGATTTCGACCCCCTACGGAGCCTTTCAGTGGACTAGGGGTGAGGCTTTGCCGCCACATTCGCAGCTGCTTCACTCCAGGCCGTCGGCCTCGGAATTTTACCTTGCGGGTGGAGGCCAGGGCCAAAGTTCCAGCTTCGGCTCCGGCTCCGGCTCCAACTCAAGCTCCAGCTCCAGCTCCAGCTCAAGCTCAGGCCCAGCAGGTCAAGCTGGCCAAGGTGCGGGTACTGGTGCTAGTCCTGGTACTGGTACCCAAGCTGGACCTGGCCCAGTCCAGCCCATCTTGGCCCAAAGCCAACATCCCCTCGCACACCACGACTCTTTTACACCATTTACCTTTGCATTTCGCCAGCCCTCCATCCGCTTTCCCCCAATACCCATGCCTTCTCAACAGTCTAGCCACCCGAACCATTCAAACCAGGCAAACCATCTAAACCACCAAAGTCGCCCGGCGCACCATGCTCAGCAGCAGCTAATGCAGCAGCAGCAACCACCACAGCAACAGCAACCACAGCAGCCACCGCCGTCGCAAATGTCTCAACTGCCGCAGCTAATGCAGCAGTCGCAGCAGCAACAGC
Source organism: Lasiosphaeria miniovina (assembly GCF_030549165.1). Classification (NCBI taxonomy): domain Eukaryota; kingdom Fungi; phylum Ascomycota; class Sordariomycetes; order Sordariales; family Lasiosphaeriaceae; genus Lasiosphaeria; species Lasiosphaeria miniovina. Next base: position 922,695 of record NW_026848223.1, on the reverse strand, counting down.
AGCACCACCACCAGCAGCTGATGGTTCAGCAGATTTTGAGGCATCAGCAGCAGCAAATGCCAGTCCCCCCGCAAACTGCCCCGCACGGTGGCATCAATCTGCCTGTTTTGCCTTCATCCTCAGCACCGACTCAGCCGTCGAACATGCCGAGCTCGGGAGATTCCAGTCCTACCGCCCCCGCCGGCCGACAGTCGACGCACTCTGAGGACTCGCCACGGGGAACAAGCCGCGGCAACGGAAACAGTTCGTCGCCCCGGACGACTGCAAGCATCTCGCAGCCTGCCCGACCGATCCTATTCGGCGGGCTAGAGCCAGCTCGAGCTGAAGCTGGCCCGTCCGTCGCCGTCTCCTCCGACTCAGACACACCCCCGCCTCCGAGATTGACCCCACCCATACAGCCGAATACTGAGCGCCGCCGCAACTTCATCCCTCGGCCAAGATTCAGGCGAAACACGGCTCTGAACTCGGATTACGACAGCGAGGAGGATCCCGATCAGATCGAAGATGACGAGCAGGCGCTCCGCTTCATTGAGCAATTTTCGGTCGGCCCCTACCATCGTGACTTTGACGAAACTCGTGTCCGAGCTCACCAACTTCTCCGCGGCCAGATGAGCAATAAGCGTGTGGCGTCCAAGAAAGCTCTTGCCCAGCTACAGAGTGTCGATCTCGATTCCCTTGAGGAGAGCGAGCGGAGTGGGTGGTCCTGCTTCTTCCCCCCTCAAGGCGGTGCGCTAACAATGACTTTCCCCAGCCTGTGTCATCTGCTACAATGTGTTCAGTGTGGAAACCCCAGAGGGAGTGAAGGAAGCGCCCCTGCGACTCCCGAAATGCAAGCACATCTTTGGTGACCACTGCATCAAGAAGTGGTTTGAAGAGTCAGACAGCTGCCCATATTGCAGGGACAAAGTCCATTCGGAACCTGCATATCAAAGCAGTGCCAACGCGATTCGAGAGTTCCTGCGGGCGTCTTACGGCAATGGCACACGATTTCACCCTCATATGCCGCCTGGAGAGACCAGACCCCCACCGTGAGTCCCCTCCCCTCCCTCTGCTTTTGTCAGGCAGGAAGACTAACTTGTGTAGCTCTGGGGAGTTCATTCGCCTCGCCGCTCAGAGAGACGACAGTCGGCCTGACAATAGCCCGCCAAGGACTTGGCAAACGGGGGAGCGGAGGTCCCCTCCTTCAGAGCCATCAAGCAGGCGGACCCGAGCCAGGCATGGCAGCTTCAGGGGTTCACCGTCTACCTCGACGACGGCGACTGCTTCAGCTAATGCCAGCTCTAATAATAATGGCAGCACCCGACAAAACCCGCCCGCGGGGACGAACCCGGCAGGGCCCCAGCAGCAGAGCCCGGCTCGTGAACGTGTAAACCACCCCCCAAACTTTTCGCCTAATTGGTATCAATTATCACACGAATCACGCCGATCACTGACACCACTATTGGCGAGACAGTTTGCATCAGGCGGCCACCGCCCCTATCAATACCCTGGCAACATGAGCCGCCCTCCAAACATGCCCCTTTTAACGCCCGTGGATCTGAGCCAGCAGAACCTGCCGCCCCAGCTAATAGCCGACTTCACACCGATCATGAGGCCAAGGGATTTTCTTTCTTACCCGTTGAGCCCGATGAACGGGGGGCCTGGTCACCTGGCAGGCGAGACGGAGCAACTTCCTGGCCCCACGCACATGGCGACATTCCCGCAGCAGCTTCCCCCTGTCAGATTCGTCGATGGATCCAGATTCTCGGGCGCCTCGAACGCAGCTAATGGCCCTCCTAGCGCTGGAGAGGGCTGGCTGCAGTAGAGCCGCAGCCTTGACTGGCGTACGGGTATTCGCCAGCCTAGAGAATTCGTGACTTATATCGGCATCCCAGCTGCCGCTATGGAGCTGGTCCACCTTGGCGGGACAAGTACTCATCGTAACCCATCGACTTTAATTGTTCTAGTCAGGGACGATGTGATACACAGACACACACCTCTATGCACACACATTTTGCTCATAGATTTGAGCATTCATTTCCCCACGGCATTGTTATAGATTTCCCCACTCTTCTCATGGTGCCCAGCTGAGTTTGGTAATTTATTTTTAGGGAGGCTTGGGGTTGTTATGACACCGGCGTTTGACTTCGGAGTTTGAGGTTCTCACGATTGCGTGCTAGATCACCCCTTTTCCTTGTTTTCCTACCTCATTCCTCAGACTGCAGCAGTTGCGGCACGTTTTTACGACCACAGTCATACGAAGGCTCCGGAGCAGGGCAGCACGGGTCTTGTGTAGCGGTGGGCCCCTTTCTCCCGACACTTTTTAGTTTCTTTCTTACCCAGGTCAAGCAACAGGCAGCAGGATGCGGCTGGCGGAAGGAATCCGCGCGAGAATTCAGCCCGGCACATGACCTGGAAACCAGGGGTCTTTTAACGTCTGTTATGATAGGAAACGGCATCTATGAGAGCACGAAGGCGGGCATGGGACAGGCAGACGGATCGGTGATATCATGATGCATGAGGCAGAGAGACCTATCAGATTGGCAACGCAGTCGAGACGGAGTAGTAAGAGAAAATCAAGAAACCTGATAATCTCTCCCTAAAAACTAGCACCGTGTCTTTGCATCAATTCGTAATGCCCTTGAAAGGTGATTGCACTCTTCTTTCTTTTCCCCTCGCTTCCAACTAACCTCTCTTGGGGCGATGAAGATGCAAACTCCAGGATATAGACTCAGTCCTACCTGATGGAATGAAAGGCCTTTTATAGCCGTAGTTTGCCTGCCTCCCAGCTGAACCTTCAAGATTAGTATGTGCTGACGTTTGTCGGGAAGGAAGCTCCAGCAGCCAACGAGCCGGGTCCGAGATTGGCCTCCCTCTGACGCCCAGAGACGACGCCGAGTTCAAACCCGTGCCGAGTGTGCTTCTGACCCGAATCACGACGACCCCAGCTCCCACGATGCGTTCTACTCTCATTACTTCCGGCCCCCCCCTTACCGCCCAAGACAGAGCGGCTAGCAGACCTCGTCTATATCCGTATTGTAGCAGCCTTTTGAGATAATGAACACGGAGGGCGGTAGCGGTGCGGTTGCACCCACCCCACCCCAAGCGAACCTCGAGCCAGCCTGTCTAATATACCGGGCATCTTATCAGCCAATTAATTATTGGCCTGCACGCCTTGGAAACCGGCAGACCTATCTACCTACATCTGACCAGCTGAGCCTCTGCTGGCAGTTGGGTCTCTTTAATCATGATATTTTGCCAGTCTTCCGTGGAATAGGTACCGGCTCGTTCGTTTCCACCGTGAAGGCGATGAAGAAGGAACTGTTACCAGCGAGTACTTATGTCTCCTATTGACACCAACCTCGACAATGACACCTTCAGCTTGCAAGCTTCTCGTCCCCGCCGATTTCTCTCAGTCTCTGCTCTTCTCGATATTCGATATGCCTACCCTCTCAACCTTCTACAACAGCCAGCTTGGCGATGTATACGAGGCTTCCACGCAGGTTACTACGGAGCCGGGAGTGATCGAAGCTCTCGCAAGCTGCTCGTTGCCAACGGCCTCCACGATGCCTACGACATCCGCCTCACTCACAAGCACTTCGACATTGCCGACGGCGAGCAGGTCGTCGGCTTCGGGGGCCGGGATGTGATGCTCGGCGCCGTCTGCAAGAATGGCGAGGTCCCAGTCGATCTGCTACATAAGCACGGCATCCAACCCCTGCCCAGCGGCGTCTTTACCCCGAGCGACTACTTTATCAGCGATAAGGGCGAGACCATCCCCTACGAGTTCGTCTATACCGCTACCACCGTCGGTGCTGGCCTGGCCTACGCCGTCAGTCTATCTGCTGCGTCGATGCTGTCATATTTCCTTATACTCCTTCGAATGACCCCAACCAATATTGTACGTTGCTATAGCCAGTAAAACGAATAACGCTACGAGGTATGTATGAACACCTTGTTCAGGCGTACCTGCCTTTCCTTATACCCAAACCCCCCTTCTTAAATAGACGACGCCGCCGCCGCAACGGCGAAGCTGTCGAAACGGTCATCTTAACAGTGTGCCGCAAAATAACAGTGTCTTCGTCTTACCCCCTAGACAATCTTACGGTCATGCCGGCTTATCTATGGGAGAGCGGACGGGATCCCGAGTTTTCCTATGATTACCAGTCGTATGTGTAAAGTGTGCCGAATTTGAAAGCCCTGGAGTCCAGGAAGTGAGATAATAAGTTCCGGAAAATGGTATGCATCTGACACCAGAAAACCGGGACACCTGCGGACTTTTAAAACAACATGATTTTGTGTGATGATATCATCTGTTTAATAATGCGTCCACGGCCATCAGTCAGCTGCCAGACGACTAAAAACTCGTGCATGTTGACGTTTAGGCGAATATAAACTAGCTAACCAGCTCTTCTAACCGCCGGAGTTGTCGGGATTACGATGGTGTCCGAGTAACTCTTCCTGTTAGCGGCCTTCTGTGCCTCGGCGGAGGGCGGGTGGTCTTGTGTGAACGTTCCCATAGTGATAGCACTATGCTGTAAGCGTTTTGCGGGGATGGTGCCAGGATGGTGGAAAGTTGAGTTTGTGTTCCAGTTGTCAAAAACGAGGGCCCAGAGCCTCTTGCGCTTCTCCTCAAGGTCCGCTTCGGTTCCCAGGAGGGGAGTTCCATTCGCTTCCGACAATACGTATAGAATATCGTCGCATAGGGTCTTTTGCACGCTGGTCATGTCCAGAGCGCTACTGAGAATGACCTAGAGGTCGGAGCGGGGCTGGGAGGAGGCGGGCAGGTCGACGAGAGGCATGGTGGGCGGTTCTTTCTAGTGATAGTGAAATGAAGGATTGATTGTGTTTGAGGAATACCTTGAACTGATGATATTAAGGTCTGGATGAGAAGACGCCTTGATGCTTGGGTCGTGGAAAAGACGTTGATGGGAGATTGCGAGAGGTGGTGAGCAAAGAGAGGAGCTCGAGAACGCGGTTTTGAATAGGCAAGGCAAGGCAGGAACGCGTGCTATTGTAAAATTCTATTCTATTGTTCGATTGGCAACGCGCCTATGGGATGGAGAATCTAGGTCTGCTTGAAATTCGGATGGCAGATAACCTTTGCGCGCGCCTTTCATAAAAGATGAATCGCACGCCTTCTTTGCTCAGTCGAACGAGGCCCCTTCACCCGTCCTCGAATCCTCCTTGACTCGTCCTCGGATCCTCCTAGGAGCCTCCTTAGGAGGAACTGGTTCCAGCAGCGGCTTCAGTCTCGGCCTCAGCCTTGATATCCTCGATTAGGCGATGGACGATGGTGTCCACGGACCCTTACTCGTCAATGTCCACGGGCTCTACCCTGGATGTCGGGGCCGGCCTCACAGAAGTTCGAACGGCCTTTCCCTCATTGTCCAGAGGCCAGGCCTTCATCGTAGAGACGGTAAAAGACTTTTCGTCGAGGTCAAAGATTTCGAAGTGGAGACCTATCTTGTACCATATGGCAGCTTTCTTGGCTGCTCGCTGCTCTTCGGTGATCAATTTCTCCGTCTCAAGTGCGGCAAGATCCTCAACAATCCTGTCAGCGAGTTTAAGTCACTGCTTTGTGCGAACCAATTCGTTAATGTCCGCGTGGGCGACTTCGTTTCGTTCGGCGTATAACTTCATTGATGCCCGTGTGTCCTCATACGTAGTATTGTTGACAAGGCAAACAAAGATTGTGGAGCAAATCGGACAAAGGGGTGCTGACAGAAAGACCACCACTCGCCTTCTTGGCCTGCTCTTCCTCAAAATTTAAAAGTTTGTCCAGCTCGATCCACTTTGTAGAGACAAAATGGCGGAGCGCCTTCTCTTCGTCGGTGAGAGGTGGTGGTGCGGGAGCTGATGAACTATCGCCACCGTGACCCTTGGGAGCTGTCTTTTCCCAGAATTTTTTGGTTTCTTTGTTGGATCGCATTTTCGCAGCAGCCGCTGCTGACTTGGCCTTCTTGACCATGTCTCGGGCTTCTTCACGGAGCGCTGCCAGGTTCGTCGCGTGGTAGTCGCCATATCGGAGATACCAAGCATCATCATGCTCTCAAGCTTTGTTATCGCCTCCTGATACTTCTCGTCAGCCTGGAGCCTACGCGTGACCTCTTTTCGGATCGTCTCGAGGGTGATATCTCGAGTAAGTCGTTCTCGTGTCTCTGGGTCGGCTTCAGCGGCTTTTGTGTATTTCTCGACAAGGAGGCGGAGAGAGGCCTCCGTAGCCGGGCTCATAACCCGCCTGCCCTCGGGCGTCCCGTCATCTTTTCTTTCGCCAAGTAGACCGCTGATCCATTCTGTTGTTTCGTGAATGAGGCCCAATGCTCTGTCCTCGTCATCCTCACGCCGCTTCCGACTGAGAGTGACGGTGCGGTCGCTAGTGATGTCAGAAGACATTTCCATGTTCGCTTTATATACTGTGGTAGAGCTTAATGAGGGCCAGGAATGTCGAGTTTTTAGTATTGAGAAAGTTATCGAGGATGGCTGGGTGTTGGGTGGGTTGAAATACGAGCCAGGACGAAGGGAGCAGTTGCTCTTTACAGGTGAAGGAAAAAGACAAAGCTTTTAAACTGTGGTAGGAAAGCGCCCTGTGGCTCCTTATGCCAAGCTTCAAGCCTTCCCGCCTTCATAGTTACCTTTAGCATTGCAGTCTGACGCCACCCGGCTAAGCCAACACCCGCCAAAACTCAAAGAGCAGGCTAGTCATTGCCTCATCCGCCAGCCTGACATCCGCCAGCCTGACAGCGTCAGCACAGCACCGCAAGTCGAAGGCGGCAGGGACCACTGTCAGGCGAGGCCCCGCCGCGACTGCGTCCTCCCGCCAACTCAATTTCCACGTGCTGCCCCATCGCTCCCCAGATCTCCTCCAGCATCAGGAACAGACACTCTCTGACTATTGCGTGACGCGACGGCCGACCCGATACCATATGAAACTCAAAACCACGATCAGCCCGAGTAGACCGGCGATCGCGGGCCGGTACGAGCGGAAATCACATGACCGGTGTGGGGATATGAGATCTGGAGGTGGCAGGTCCAAGGAATACCGGGCGTGGGATTAGCTGCGATGACGGGGATGCTTGGAAGTACGATGGCGGGTGCGATGACGACGGGGATGGCTGGGATGGCCGGGATTGCGATGCGGATGGCGATGCCTGCGACGCCGACCGACCGGGATGCCGGAGGGGATGCCCGGGAATGACGGCGACGGCAAGTTCCAGACGCTGTGGCGCGGCGTGATGGCGGTGATGGCGGTAATGGGCGACGGTATGGAGATGGACGACGATGGGCGATACGGATAATCTGGTGATTTTGGCGACGTCTTGGGTCATTTTCGAGAGCCGGGCATTATGTAGTGTAATCGATTGCCATGTCGAATCGCCGCTCATGCCGTCTCGCTGCGCAGGCCGTATATCCGCCCCGTCCTCAATTGGCTTCTCCATCGTGTTTGCCGCAGCCCGTATAAAGGCGGAGAACATGTACTGGGCGTATAATGTCTTCAAAGGGCTGTATGCTTCGACTGCCAAAGGGGCATCTTTGCAAGGGGATTCTGGAGGTTTCTGGTTATATTAACAAATGTCAATATCCAGGGAAGGGAGCGACTTGGCATTGGATGCGAATCCGACAACTCGATGGGCCTCTACCTCCAGGCTGCTGCTGTTTCCCGAATTTATGTCATCAACCTCAATAACCCCAACAGCACCATTAGGCATCCGCCATTGGAGGCCTCGACGCAGAGTCGCCGTGTATGAGCCTAGAAGTCGAAGGCTGGGTTTTTCTGGCGTCCCTTTGGCCCGTAGCCATGTGTCATTGGCTTTATGTAGAATCTTGTCCTCTTTTTTTATCTCGCCCCTGCTCCTTGTTATGGACTAAAGCCACAACGACAGTGCTGCCTCAAACTCATCTGAGTATGTTTTCCACCGCCCAGCCTTTGCTCGTGACAAGCGGAAATAGACTGGTTCGCCGCACACGGTAAGAGACCATGTAAATTTCCCGGTGAGAGTGTCAAAGAGAGCGTCCATCGTAATCTCAATGGCCCTAGCGAGGGAGATAGCTTCTGCAGATGCAGGGCCAAGCCAGTCTGTGAGTTCGCTGAGATCTCTCCTTATCCTCATCAATCTATGGGCTTTTAAGGGACCAGCAATATCCAAGTGGTGTTTCAGGATCTTGCGGTTCACTGGATTTTCAACCGCGGTGATTTTCCAGTCCCAACCGCTATCATCCGCCGGAAGGCTGGTATCTTTATTTTCCTAGGGTCTGCAATCGCTGTCTGCTCAGGGCCTGCAATATTTGCTCCATTCCCTGTAGTCTCTTAGGGGCTGTAGCCAGGGAGCATCTGTATGCTTTCCAAGTGTCATTGCCAACCAATCTAGCTGATGCCCGGAAACAAGGAGAGCTTATCTAGTTTCAAGCCCCATGAACCTTGGCCTGCGCCAGTTGAGCCGTATCGAGCCACAATGGCCAGGAAGGTTCCGTATCAAAGCCATGATGGCTAGGAAGGTTACGCCAGTGAGCGCCCACAAGTCATCATTTGGAATGACAGAGAACTACGGTCCCCAGAGGACCCATGTATTTAGATAGACACACCTAGCCGAGAAGGGCAAGGACCTTCGAGGCCATAGTCAATTATTGTGATTCAGAATAGATTTGTTCAGCGCCCACAGGGCCACATACTGTTCCAAGCCGCTCCCACAGTGCCTGTGGCAGCCCCTTGTCACATGGAGTCTCTAGAAACGAGCTTTTTTTGGCTGAGCCCGCCTTATGGCCTCCATGACATGGAAATCGGCAGCGGCAACAAGCGCCCTCCAGATTATAATAACGGTCGAGGCATGTGTGACTGTTCGCATTTTTGCGCACTCGCGCGCGTCGAGAACGATGCGTATCTGTAGTACGTTCTGTACGTAACTTTTTAAGAAATACCTTAATCGCGTAGAGCCCCCTATCACGGCCCAGAAGAAACTCTTCCCAGGGGCGAGCCGAGTCTGTCTTGGACAAACGACAGAGGCTGTACAGCCAGCTTAGCGACGAGAAGTCACTTATAAAAAGGCTTGCTTACCCTTCCCAGAGCTTCCATATCCAGTGCCTTTTAAAGTTTGTGGACTTGTCGATAAGAGGACCGTTCTGTTTATCTGGCCGGCTCTGGACGTACTTGAAAAGCAGCTGGAAATCCCGCTCTTGCTCGGCAGGCTGGGCGGACACTTGGTCAAGCCAGTCATATTGAGGAAGACGGCCGGCCATCGCGTTGATGTCGTTAGGAGCTGGTAGCAGCACGAAGGGCGCTAGGGGCTGGTGTTAAACTTCAAATGACCGGCGAAGGCACACGGGAGGAATGAGGGCAGCTGAAGAGATAACAAAATAAGGGCCCTGGGGAGGAGAGGGCAGGGAGAAGGGTGGGTTAAGAGCACCGCGAACACCACAGGATTGCCTTACTCCCGGGTCCCCGGGTCCCCTCTCGCTTTCATCCGTCGCCCACAGTAGGGGGTCAAAAGAGAGGAATTTGGTCATGGTGTGCGTTGAGATGGTCGGGAAGGGCGGCCGGGGGGGAGGAGGGGGTGTGAAAGGGGCACCGAGAAGCCCGGTGCTCCTCCGTCTCTCAAGTAACGGTATCCGAGAAGAGCGGCGGCCATATCAGCTACGTTTTCAAGATCTTCCGGCGCGTTGCACGTGATATGAAGGGTCGGGTTGATAGACGAAAATAAAACCTGGGCCGCCCCACGCGGCCCCACCTATAGCCCCACCTATAGCCCCACCTATGTGGAAGCGGGATCACCATTCTTCCGGCGCCTGTGGTCGTATGTGGAAGGGTGGAGAGCAAAAGTCGGTTATGAGGGCATTCATTACTCCCTTACGACACTCGGCAGACAAGAGTGAATTTCCTTCGTAGTAGATTACGGGATCGATTCTCGGGGCTAGTTGCTACTTCCTTTTAGAGTTCTTCATTGAAAGAAGGCATTGACGGGTGAGTATCCGTATGGACTCAACGGGCTTCGTTGAAACAAGCAAAATGAGGGAAGGCCAGCCAGCCATAATCAAGCTGCAGCAGAAACACCGTTTTTTGTAGCGATACAGAATACATAAAATAAAACAAGCACAGTCCGATCCCAAAATGCCTACGTATTCGTGTGGCATCTATATGTGGGTAAGTACCTGTGAAGAATAAAGACGGGATTACATAGGCTGGCAAATAAACCGGTTAGGAAAGACTTTTGGGCGAACCGCAAGGTACCTAGGTAGGTAGGTATTAAGTTGAGACCTTTCAAATCTCCCGCTAGCAAAGATTCAAGTGTTAGATTGTAAACAAAGCAAAAAGTGCACGGCTTCACATTTAGATTAAAAAAATAGGGAGTTTATTATAAAAACAGCTCCTTCCCATCCCTTCCCCTCCCATCCCTTTCCTTTCCTTTTCGTTCCCAGCCTATCTCGACTCCGCAGATACATGGAGACATAGATATCCTGCCGCTCATTTCGTCCCTAGATTAATACCCTGCCTTGATTTTCCCTTTGCCTCCTCTCCCGGCCCAGTTCAACCATGCCAACTCGCTAGCTCGCTCGCTTGTTGGGTTGCTGTTCACAACACACATGCGAAACGCAGGTAAACGAAATCGTAAACGAAGCTGGCTGCCCGCCCATTACTTTCACCACCGCACAATCCCTCGGCGTATATAGGCCGGGACGTCAAGACCAAAAAGGGGGAGAGAGAACATCTGCCCTGTCCTGCCTTACGTGGCTGCCAGCGCACAAAACACAGCAAAGCTTCTGCCACGGCGTGTTGTTTGAATCACTAACCTCCCAAATCCTCCAACACCGGCAGCAGCAGCAACATCAAAAAGACAACCAGAAAAACTACGCGTAGTATATGGGTGTATATGTTTTTTTCTTCCATCTTCCTAAAAAAAAACCCAGTTAAACTCCCCATGCATTTACCCTCGCTCCCGGTCATCCTTTCTCCCCCTTCTTAGCTTGAGCATCAAAACCCACGCCCATCACAGCCTGCCGTGGCGGGCCCTAAATATGGCGACCTTGTCATCATAAAACAAGATCTCCCTGATCCGTAGCGTGACCTTGCCCAAGTCCGGCTCGACAAAGCCGTCGTCGTCGTCGTCATCCTGGTCGTCGCTATCCTCGCCATCCTCGTCCTCATCGGCCGGCGCCTCTTCATTGTCGCTTTGCGTCACCTCCGGGTCGCTCGTGGCTGTCGTCGGGGTATTGTCGTCCTCGTCCTCATCTGTGGACTCGGCCGCATTGTCTCCGCCGTCGTCTTCTTCCGACGTCGTCTCGTCTTCGTCCTCGTCGACTACGTGCCCCGCATTGTTGCCGTTGGCGCCGGCGCTGGCGCCGTTTACATGCGCGTTGATGTTGGCGGCGGCAATTGGGCCGTCCGGATAACTAGCCCCGGTGGCTCCCGAAGACGGGCCCGTGTCGCACGTCTCGAGAATCTCAAAGCACTTGTTCGCGATGCCGGCATAGCACAGGCGAATCTCGGGCTTGAGCGTGATGATGTCGGCAATCTGGTTCGCGAGCTCTTTCGGCTCGAAATTGGCAGTGACATAGTCGGCCAGGTGCGGGATGTTGATTGACCGGAGCTGCGTAAGGTTGGGGAGACGCTGGAGAAAAGTATGCTACATGCCGCGTTAGTGACTGCCTCTCTAGCCAGAGGCAAACGGTTGCGGATAGAACTCACCCAGTCCCTGTAGTCGATAGAAACGGCCAGCTCTCGCAGGTTCTTCATGCGACCGCTTGTGATATAGCGCAACACATCCGTCGTGAGCACCCAGGCCCGCCACCGCGTGTTGTCGGCGGTTGTCGACGAGCCAATGCCAGTCTGCTTCGCACTGCTGTCCAAGAGAAGCTTCCGCAGGCTCAACCGGTGCCTCTTCAGGGCTTTGAAGACGACTTCGAGTATCACGGGCGGGGGCCCAGAGCCGGTGCGCCTGCGATCCTGCAGAAACAAGACCTCAAGCGAGTTTGGAGCCAGGGTCTCCTTTAGAAACGAAACCAGGGCAGGCGTTGTCGTGTCGGTGTGTATGTATTTGAGGGCGAGATGGTACTGCAGATGGATTTCTGGCGGCGATGTCCTGTTGCTGGATGCCAAGGCGACATCGGACACCATAGGCCCAGGCACGAAGTGTTTTCGCAGCATTTTCCAGAGGTTTTCATGCTGCGAGCAGTCGAGCAGAGTCAGGCTCGACAGTACCGTCCAGTCAATGGCGTGCCTGCAGACCGCCATCGACAGCGGAATTCGCTCGAGCTCCAGCGTCTGCAATTTGAGCTTGCCGTCCAGTCGCTTTCTCGCCACCTGAGTTGTCTTGGCTAGCTTGGATCCCCTTGACTGTGTTTGCACCTTTGGAAGCGCCTGCTGGCCACTCGCGGCCTGTGCAGACGAGGGAGTGCCGACCAACGGCGTGGCGGTAGGTGTCGCTGCTGGGGTGCCTGTTGGTGACGCGGGCATGGTTGGTGACGGTATCTCTACGATAGAAATATCGGTGCTGGACTTGTCCTTACCTCTTGGTACCCGTTTCCTAATGTCATATATGTGGCCCACCAAAACTCCTAGAACACCCCCAAGACGTCTCTCGCTAATGGTGCTCTCGCCGGGCCACCGCGCTTTGTGGTCTATTTGTCTCAGGGTGGGGCCGTCCCACGTCTGCACAAAGTCCTTATGCGACGCCTTTGCCGATATCCCAACCCTGAGCTCCTGCAGAGAGTCCTTGGAGCGCTCTATGAGCACCGCCATCTCGTCCAGATAGGCCAGCTCGTCAATGTCCAGCACCGTCAAGCTCTTGAGCGGCGGCAAGACGCTGAACGTGGGGTACTCGCATGGATATTGCGAGTACGACAAGGACCCTCTAGGGGTTGGGTGGCTGGCATTTTCCGGCAGCATGATGCCGATGGGGGTGAGCTGGCTGCCGACAGGGACCAGGGCAGGGGCGACGGGCATGGGGATGGCATTCGACGGCGCCAAAAGAGCGCTCGGGTCTGAGTTGTCGTGCCATCTGATCCAGACGCGGCTTAACTTGCATTCGCGGTCGGGCTGGTCGGGCTGCGACGCCAAGGCCATGAAGATGTCGGAGAGCACGCCTGTCGGCATGTCCCAGACAAAAGTCTCGAGGTTCTTCATCTTGGTAGCCGCAATGGCAACAAGGGTGCCCAGCATCTTGCCGCTCTCCTTGGTGATCATGTACTCGTTGACCCACTCGCCGGGGCCGTTCCCCAGCGAGAACTTCTTGATGTATTTCGCATACTCGTTGCCTGCGAACTTGGCCAAGGGCCGCGTGACAGGCTGGAAGGCCTTGCGCGTAGAGCGGGCAAATGCGCTGCCCAGGCAGAGCGTCGACAGCCCGTAGGTCAGGGCATCGACGTTCTTGGACTGGGCTGACAGCGTGTTGCCATCGGGCCACACAATATCAAACCTCGAGTAGATTAGCGGCACCGCGAGGTTGTAGAGGGCCGAATTGGCCAGTGCGAGAGCTGTCAGGTCGTTCGTGTGCGTTATCTGCATTACGTTAGATTGGGGACCTGTTAGCTAGACTACCTCGGCAGGCTGCGGAGTAGCAGCAGAGTCAGAGGGGAGGGTATGGGTATGGGGGACAGCGTGCCTCCCTAACTATCAGGCGCAGAATGTCGACGGGAAGCTCAAGCAGTGTGAGACGGCCCTTTCGTTCAAAGAAGGCCTTCCATTGCTGGTCCTTTCCCTTGAGGTAGTCGGATACAACCCTATCCGCCTTTTCGTGCAAAGGAGCCACCTGAGCCGAGGCCATCGTGGCAGTAGCGATATCTATCGCAGCGTGTGCAGCAGGGTCGATAGCTCATCCGAGGGCGCTCTTCACGGCCCGCGCGTTGAGCGGGAGTCGGGGATTTGAATTTGGATTTCGGGACGAAAAGACGCCAGCAGTAGCACGAGGGCGGCCTGGCGTGGAAGCCGCCCGCAACGGGCAGTGTAGGCGATCCGGAGGCGGGATCGCCCAAATACCTAGGGGGATTTGCTGGATAGTGTAGAAAGTGGTCAGGATTTGTGGTTATGTTATGTTGAGTTGTGGTTGTGGTCGTGGTCGTGGCCTTGTCGCAGTTGGGTCGTAGCGGTGGCGGTGGCGGTGGGCTTCCTTAGTGCGGTGTGGAGAATGGGATGGATGTTGAAGCTGCCCTGGTGCCGCGCTGGCGCTAGAGATGAGAGCGGTCGATGGAAAGAGCGTGCGTCGCCACCTCGCGCGCGAGCGCCTATCGTGTGCTCTTGTGAGTAATTTGGCGACTACCTTAGTGCCGTTGCACATGGGCGGGGTATTGAGACTGGTGAGCGAGCTTGATCGAGGCTGTCTGGCTGGCGCTGCGCTGCGCCGCGTCTTGTTGATGCCGGATAGGTGTCGGGTGGTGCGAGTGATGAATTGGTTTACCTATGTTTCGTGCAGGCAGTCTGATATCCCGCCCGCTGGCGGCTGCCCAGGCCAGAGTACCGAACTACTTAAGCGGCCAGAGGCGCCGAGGAACACCCTGGCAGTGCTTACGGTCCCGACAAGGGCCCCGCCGCGCTCTACTAAGTAGACCGGGTCTGGCCTGGACCCCATCAACCCTGGATTCTGCCCGTGCGTCTTAGGCCACCCCAGGCCATACTTTGGCCTCCCGTCTGAACATGTCCAAAATACCAACTTCGCAAAGTAGGAAACACGCCGACAGCATCTAGAACTACATTTCCTTGACATTGTACCATTGCACCATTGCGCCAGAGATGAATCGAGAAAACGTGCAACAAGGCCCAGGGGGCGGTAAATTGTTCTCAGCACGGATAGAGTGCGCTTCAGCGAGCAGCTGGCGAGGGCCACCAGGTGTCTTGTAGCCCGGCCAGAGTTGGGCTACGCACGAGGCCTTCCAGTGCTGCTGTGTAATGTAACCTACATGAAGATTTATTTACCCTAGGTACCTACAGCACGCAGTACATACACTACCTCGGTACTACGTGCTGCCTTGTAGACTCCCGCAATACGTAGCTGGAGAAGCTGGAAGAAGACGTCTGGAACAGCGGAAACCCCGCCTGTCCGCATGCCTCAGTCCCGTCCATGGCTGCCCTGCCCTAGCCTATCCTAGCCTCCGGCTCCCAGCAGGACAGCATGCGGCTGCTTATCTCATGACAACCTTGCACCATGAACTTCGGTGGACGGGAAACAGGTTTGCCCGGCCACCAAGCACCAAGCCATATCAGCTGGGAGCGTGCCGATCGAGCTGCCCGACCGGGTTGTGCGTTGGTTGTCCCCAGATTCCCAGCGATAAGCTTCTGCACTCCCGTGATGCGAGCAGCGGGACAGCAGTGACAAAGAGGAAACCTATGGCACACGAGTGTAGGATAGAACTACCTTACTGTATGTATGTAGGGATGGATGGCAACCTTAAGCAGCTGGATGGAAGCAGGGCAAGGAACAAGCTCCGGCAGTCGGGCGGGCTTGAGGGGGAGCCCACGCCAAGCGCCCCTCCATCCGCACCCCCCTGGCCGCCCGAGGCTTGGGAAGGCACGCACCTAGGGTCTCCTCCCCTTCCCGCCGGCGCTATTCGGGGCTCTTAGTAAGTCAAGGAACGGGGGCAACGTCGCGCATCGAGCTTTCTGTTCTATGTGGTAAGTCGAGTATTTTCGGCAGTTTGCGCGTATGCTAAGCTGACTCTTTTCTCTGATCTGACCAGCATAGTATAACTGCAAAGTGAGCCCCCTTGTTCGTGTTCCGGTGCTGTCAGCTTGTTGTGCTGGTTCATTTGCACTCTGTAGTTTCGGTACATACGCCGGGTCATTTTCCTGCGTTGTCATCACTGGAGGGTGGAGGGGAGCCTAGATCAGGTAGGTAGGCCGCCATATCTCTCTGCCTGACCACCGGGCCTCCCCTTCCATCCCGTGGCTGGCCCGATACAGACCCAAGTGCTTTCGGCCAGACAACAAATAAACACCACGTTGTCCATAAGATAGTAACCAGTACCCAGCAACCAGACTAGTCAAAAGTGTGAGTCAAAGGGAGCGAAAGGGAGCGCGAAGACTGTATCAACTTGTAACGGTGTCTTTGGTCGCCTGCTTGTTTTTTTAGGCTGCCGGTTTTTCTCTGTCGGGCTGTTTAAATAAGGACCTTCCTTGCCTTACCTTGACCCCTCGCTTTCCGAACCCCGAACTCTCGGGCTGATGAGGAATGCTTCTCTGCCAGTCGCAATAAAACAACGGCCTCTCATACCCGCCTATGATCCAAAAACGCGTCGCCTAGAAGAGCTGCAATTGTAAACGATACTGCCATAAGCGCAACCCCACACGACGCGATATCAGAAGCGATCCTGCAGCAGGCTTATCCCTGTCGGTTGAAAAAGCGCGCCTAGCTTCCTTAGCCTCGAAAGCGACAAGGGAAGCGAAAAAGAGACGACGGCCAGGTCGCAACAACAAAAGTCCATTTCTCTCATCGCGTCCCCTCCCTTTCGGCCGAGAATCTATCTAGGAACCCCTCGTCTCGGTCGGTAAAGAAAAACCATGACGTCCTTTTTCCGAGACCTCTTCGAGTCCATCTTCACGCCGGGCCCCACGCCGACGCTCCTGGTCGCCACAAACGTCACGTTCGCGGCACTGCAAGTTGTGCTCGGCGCGCTCCTCATCGCGACATACAGCGTGCACTTTCTGGTGCTGTCGGGCCTATGCGGCGGCCTCTGGGCGGCCATCAACTGGTTCGCGCGGGAGCTCAAGGAACACCAGCAGCATGAGGAGGAAAAGGCGCGCCGCGCGGCCGCGGCCGCCGCTGGAGGGCCGCCGGGGCTGACGTCTGAGGACAGCGAGACCGAGGTCGAAGGGACAACCGCGGCTTCCACAGCGAGCCTCCGGAAGGGAGGGCGGTCGGGCCCTCCGAAGCCCCCGGCTCCGGCCGTTACTGATCCTGCCGCCGCCACGGCCAGCAACGAGGTCGAGGCCTTGGAGGCGCATGGCGAGCTGAAGCACAGGGCGGCTGCTGCCGTGGCCGACGAGGCCGCGAGCCAGGGTACCAAGAGCAGCGCCAGCACCGAGGACGAGTGGGAAAAGGTGTCGGAGAACGAGAACGAGAAGGACAAGTGAGCTCGGCACTAGGGCCTAGACCCCTCAGTGTGAGGATCTCAGGGTTATTCGGGAGGGGCTACGGCTGTGTTTGTTAGGGATAGCGGCATATCTCAGCGGGCACCTCTTTGGTCTGTATATACATATGGCGCACTTGCCGGAATGGCGGATTGCCTACGGTGTATGTGGATGGTGTTTACATCAAGCGAGTAGTGGGCTAGAGCGCACTTGTCTAAACAAACTTTCGATGCTGTTGTTGTGTTCGGCGTATACTTAGAACGTGTAGTAACCGGTGACTGGAGGCTTTGAATTCACGACTGGGCTACGGAGGATTGGGCTAGTGCTTGTAATAATGTCGTCGGCCCATTTTAGTAGTACTTGGGATTCTTAATCCTTCACGCGGCCACAACGCCGTTCTTGACTGGTTTCACCTTTGTTGCAGCAGGCCGGATGACAGGTTAGTATTCGACAAGCTTTTGGGCCTGTGTTGACCGCGGGGCGACAACACCATTGACGGCGGCGGGGTATATCAACCCACGTTCCGCACAAGGGGCTTTCCATTCTTATCACGCGACTGATAAGGCGATAAAAGCAGAGTTGACCAGAGCCTTACACGTGACCACAGGTGAGCGCTCGAATCAACTCTGGCTCAACTAGCTGGCAAACGGCGCTAGTGCAGATTTGGGGGCGGGCCAAGCTTTAATTCTGGACGTTCTCGATTGACGCACCTGCCTTCAGCGACTGGCTAGCTGCTTCAATAGGGCGAACTCCCAAACGCGACCAAAAAGACGAAAAGACAAAAAACCACCAACACTTTTCCACACAAAACACCGAGCAAGAACCCAGCACAAAGAGGACAATAGCTTCGTCGTCAACGAACGAACCGGCAAAATGAAGTTGGTCAGGTAAGTTGTAGCGCACACCGCGCGCGAAGCTGGAGGCGCGCCTTCTACCTGCCCGCACCGCACCCGCCCGCACGCATCGCAACTGAGCGAAACCTTAGGCGTTGGCAAGACACCACAAACCCCCCCAAGAGCAATGAACAAATTGAGGGGCTTGACGCTGACTGAAGATGCGGGTTTCTAGATTTCTCATGAAATGCGCCAACGAGACGGTCACGATAGAGCTCAAGAATGGTCAGGATTCCCCGAGCTGTGCCCCGCAAAAAGAAGCACAGAAAAGAGAAAAAAAAACCCTGGTCCCTTGGAGATGGCGAAAGAGAATTGCTCTTTTGCGTGTGCCGGAATACGATGCTAACCCTCCCTCGAAAAAACAGGCACCATCATTCACGGCACCATAACCTCGGTGTCGCCGCAGATGAACACGGCGCTGCGCAACGTCAAGATGACGGTCCGCGGCCAGGAGACGCTGACGCTCGACTCGATGAACATCCGCGGCAGCACCATCCGCTACTACGTGCTGCCTGACTCGCTGCCGCTCGACACGCTGCTGGTCGACGACTCGTCCAAGCCCAAGAATAAGGCGCGCAAGGAGGTCGCTGATCGTGGCGGGCGCGTCATGCGTGGCGGGCGCGGCAGAGGCCGTGGCGGTCCTGGTGGTGGCCGTGGCGGCGGTCGCGGTAGGGGACGGGGCTAGACGGGTTTTCTCCCGTGTTCTTTCTTCACATGGCCCTTATAGCAAAATGACAATAGCAAAACAACAAAGACTAAAGCAACAAAAAGTCGATCATCTAATAGGTAATTACAAGAAGAACAATCGTGAGAGTGCCGCGGCAATGTTTAGCTAGAGGCAAAGCAACAAATCCTCAAGCCCCCACCCCTCCGATACAACCACCTATTCCCCCACATATCCTCTACAGATCACTACGTTCTATTCCAGTGGTAAATACTCCTCAGGTGACCATCTATAAATTAACTACCAAGCATCCTCGTATCACTGTCATGTCTCTTCAGCATATAGACACCGGCCTCTAAATCATGGCCGCTGGTTACGCCACACGGGGCAACTTTAATATACAACCAGCCAAGCAAGTTTTCATCGCGTGTCCTACTCAATGTCATCCATGAGCATGTCGATTTCTGTGTCTGGTTCAGCGGATGACAGGCGAGACGAGCTTGCAGTCGAGCCCGGCACCAACTCTGATGTGGCATTTGACTCAATCGGGCTGTCAGGTGTTTGTGGCGTTTGGTTGGTTTCGTCCAGCAGCTCGGAGCCAGACGGGCTTCCCAGTGCTCGTGGCGTCTGGTCTGCATCAAATATTTTCGGGTCTACCAGAGTATCCTGTGCTTGCGGTGTTTCGTCCGCTTCGAGCATTTCCAAGTCAGCCACGCTGTCTTGTGCTGGCGATGTCTGGTCGGCCTCGAGCATGCTCGAGTCAGCTGGGGTGTCAGCTGGGGTGTCCTGTGCCGGTACTGTCCGGGGTGTTTTAAGCATGTCCGAGTCGGGCTGAGCGGCTGTTGGCGGTGGTCCCTGGCCGACATCGACAGCTTTGGACGGGGCGCCTAAGGTGCTTGAAGCGGGAGCTCTGGATGTGGCACTTGCGGTGGGGGCCCTAGGCGTAGTGGCACCTGCGGTGGGAGCTCTGCGTGTAGTGGTTACGGCAGCGGTCCTTGGCGTCCTAGCAACAACGGCGGCGACGGCGGCTGCGGCAGCATCAATAGCTGAGGAAGGGGTTGTGCGAGGAATTGGCACAGGGGGCTGTTTTTGTTGATGATGGTGATGATACTGGGGCTGCGGCTGTGGCGGAGGCGGAGGCGGTTGGCCCACATAGTGAGGCGGTAGCTGTCCTGGGTAGTAATGAGGCGCATACCCTGGATAATGAAGAGGAGGATGTCCGGCATAGTGGGGAGGAGGGTGGCCCGGGTAGTGACCCGGGGGAGGGAGGCCTGGATAGTGACCCGGTGGCGGGGGACCTGGATAATAAGCCACCGGTTGACCTGGGTAATAGGGTACGGGCTGGCCGGGATAGTATGCAACAGGTTGGCCAGGTTGTTGTGGAGGATGGCCCGGATGTTGGGGCGGAGGATGGCTCGGATAATAGGGTGGAGGGTAGCCTATATAGTGAGGTTGAGGATAACCATGAGGTGGTGGCGGTCCTTGGGGTACTCGTCCTTGGGGGGGAGGCGGTCCTTTTGGTAAAAGAGGTTGTTGTCCTCTGGATAGGAGAGGCTGTCCCTTGGCTAGAGGCTGTCCCTGAGCTGGAGGCTGTTCCTGGGCTGGAGGCTGTTCTTGGGACTGAGATTGCCCCTGGGCCGAGGGTTCTCCTTGGAGCGAAGGCTGTTCTTGGGTGGAAGGTTGTCCCTGAGCAGAAGGCTGTTCTTGAGGCTGTTCTTGGGACGGAGACTGTGCTTGTTTTTGAATTTGTCCTTGGGCTGGAGCCTGTTCTTCTGGTGAAGGCTGTCCTTGGTATAGAGGCTCTTTTTTGGTAGACGGTTGCCCCTTGTCTGACGGTTGTCCCTGGGTTTGAGGTTGCTTCTGGGTTGTAGGCTGTCCTTGCGGCTGAGGTTGCGCCTGGGCAGAAGATTGTTCCTGAGGCTGTCCTTGGGATGGAGGCTGTCCTTGCGGCGGATGTTGCCCCTGGCCCGAAGGCCGCCCTCGCGGTGGGGGCTGTCCTTGCGGTGGTGGAGGGTGACCTTTCGGCGGAGGCTGCCCTTGCGGGGCAGGCTGGCCGTTGGCAGAAGGATAGCCGTGATGGTAGATTTGGGGAGGGGGGTAGCCATGAGGGGGATAGCCTTGAGGGGGATAGCCTTGGGGTGGGTAGCCTTGGGGTGGGTAGCCTTGAGGTGGAGGATAGCCGTGTGGAGGGTAGCCTGGTGGGGGGTATCTGTGAGGCGGAGGATAGCCTCCAGGGGGAGGGTTTGGATACACTGCCCAGTTGTCGACTGGGGCAGGAGCCGCCCGAGGCACATAGGTGGGCAGGAAACTTTCAAGAGTATGCACACGCTGACCGGGGGTTAACGCAGGTAGTTGGGGGTATTTGTTCTGATCGTACGGCGGCGGCGTCATCGTTTTCTCGGCAGGAACGGGTGGGTTTGCGGCACCGGCATCGGGATTCGGCGTTCCCTGTGCGGAGCCGGGTGGCGCGGCGGCTGTATTCTGGGGGCCGGTTCCCGTTGGAGTTCCGGTCTCGCTGGCAGCCTGCGACTCGGGCCCAGCGGGCTCCCCTGGACCCGCAGGAGTCTCATCCTGGGAGACGGCCGTCTGTGCCGGCGTGGGCTGGCCGGGCAAGGTGGGTATGATGCCGCTGTGCTCGACTTTGGGCAGCTCGACGCCGGTGCCCTCGAGCAGCTTGTCGCGGGCGTCCCACCAGCCCTGGATGGTGGGAATAGGTATCTTCCACCACTTGGAAGCCTCGGTGTATGTGGGAGCGCGGTACCAGATAGGCTCGCCGTTTTCGTCTATGATGACGGGCTGGGTGGGGTCGTCGCGCGGCTGGCCGATGCGCCGTCGGGGCACCTTGAGGGGGAGCGCGTCGGGGATGCGGTGGTTGAGGAGATACAGGAGCACGGCGATCTTGCGCTCTCGCGTGTACGACCGTTCGAGGCGCCTGATGGGCTTCAGCGCCTTGGCTGCGAGTTTTTCAGACAGCGGTTTGGGCGTGGGACCCGGCTTTTTTCTCTCAACGCCCTTAAGCGTGAGCCGGCGTCTAGGCGACCCGGGCGGCTTCGCGTTGGGCGCCATGGCGGCAGCTGCTGCTACTGAAGCTGGAGCTGAAGCTAAAGCTGCCGTCGCGATCTGAGTTTGAGGGCTTCGTTTCCACGACCGCGTTTGACATGGAGCTTGATTTTCGGATTTCGTGCGGCGGTTCGGTTCGGTTTCGACGTAGAGTTCAAGCTCGATGTTGATGTCGACGAGACCCGAGAAGAGACAGCCGGATTGGTCGGGTTTAATTCGATGAGCCTTTTCTGTCGCTCTTGCCTTCCATGGGGGTTCTTTCTTACAGCCTAGTCGAGCTTGCTCTCCCAAGATACTAGCACTGGTAGTACCCAACGCGCTCTGCTCCTTCCTGTTCAGACTCCTGCCAGGTCTGCCATGGAATGGCCAGCAGCACTTGCACTTGCACGTGCACTCACACACGCACACAGGGCAGGCAAGAGGTGAAAAGAGGAACCAGAACTCCACGCACCCGAGCAATCGGAACTGCCCTGGTTAATATTGCATGGTATCGCGGACTCACGGCCTCGGATACGGACGAGAGACAGTTTGTGGCTGGCGAGATGCAGCTAGTTTCTAAATACGGACTTAGTGCGGCTATTCTCAACCAATTCGACCGACACTAGGAGGCACTAGCGGCCGTCAGTCGGCCTCCAGAGCCAATAGGCACCCTGCGTGCTCGCCAATTATCTGCATCAGCAGGCGATAGCCCGGCTTGCGATTGCCCAGAAATCCGCTAGGCTGTGATGGATTTGTTGGGTAAATTAACAAAATGTCGAGAGAGCTCTGGAACAGTTCACCACCGGTGTCATCGGCGACAAACACTCTCAATGGGTTCAGCTAAATAAGAGAAATGAGACAATCAAGGGGAGAGAATATGTGTCTTGAACCAGGAAATATAGAATAAAAGCAGAATGATAAAAAGATATAAAACACAAAAAATGAAATTGCCCAGTAACAGGATTGAACTGTTGACCTTCGCATAACCAGATACTGCCTTTCGACGGTATTAGTACGACGCTGCTAACCAAACTGAGCTAACCGGGCTTTGTGTCTTATAACTCGTCTTCAGAATCTCCTTCTATATTCAACTTCCTGCAGAAGAAAACGAGTGTCCAAAGGAGCTGCCTGACATGACAACTTTATTCCGCGGCTAAGAAGAGCAAAACGGCACAGAATTCTTCCTTCCTACGAGCCTTCTTTTTAACATGTTCCCAATGCATCTGGGTTCACTACTCGGTTTCACTGAGTAGTGAACCCAGATATACTCCGTAGGGCACACTGACTTTGACAAGGTGAAGTTATTATTACTGATGAATGATTAAGTTATCTTCCAATTTCCACCTGCAACTACGGAATAGACCTATTTTTCTTACATGCCAAGATGGCTTTGGGTTTTCCGATGCACGTCTTGCCCACAGACCTCGTCCAGCATCAGAGAATGATGTTCCATCTCCAGCGCATTCCGCCTGACCAATCTGCACTCTGCCTCGTTTTTACGATGCCCCTGAGACACTTTGCCCTGCCTGGAATGGCGATGCGCGGCTCGAACGTTACCAATTTGTGGCGGGGATGGGGGGGCGGCTGCTGCTCCGCCCCAGCGACAGCGCCAGCGCCAGCGCTCTCCCTTCTGCTTCTGGGCATGGAACACCATCCAATCTTCAGAGCCGCCCAGCCGTTGAAAGGCTGAAGAAGGCTGCAATGGCGCCTGCGGCCTCAAGAGGATCTCAGCGCGAACAACAGCCGTTGATTGCTGCATAGTGCACCTGAGTAGGTATAACTTCTTCTTCCAGCTTCTTGTCTCGTTTTGCGCTCAGAAGGTGCGCCTTTGCCGGGCAGCAGCCGCCCCATCCAACCAGTTCTTTACTTATACGCGACCCCGCCGTACCCGCCGCCCGCAACGATCCCGTCGTGCCGTAGCTAGACTGAGTGGCCAGTGGGAGGGAGCTGCCAACAGACGAACAAGAAAAAGAAAAATAATAGGAAAACAACACGCAATCAAGAAAGTCGGGCTCTCTGTACAGGATAGAGACGGCCAGCGACGCACCCAACGCACACGAAGCCGATTCCGATTCGAAACCGCCCCCGACGACAGACAGAGACCAGCCAAACAAACCACCTGCAAGGAGCCACAGCGTTCCGTTCGGTCCGGTCCGTACTGTACAACACCAACACAAACACAAGTTACTGTGCATACAGTCCCGCAGCCGGCCTGATCTCGTTTGACTCGGCCATGGGCCTCCGCGACCTCCTCAAGAAGAAGCCGGGGCTTGACGACGACGACGGCGACGATCACGGCCACGGACAAGGCCACGGCTCGCGCCTCGCCACGCCCGAGTTCACGTTTGTCCGCTCCGACACATACACGGAGGAGGTCATCCACCCGCCCGGCGCACCGCCCGGCAGCGGCCCCGACGGCGACGATGCCTCGTCGTACCTGACAGTCGACTCCAAGTCGGGCAGCAAGTCGCGCCTCAGCGGCGTCTTCCGCAGCAGCGCCCGCAGCCGTAGCGAGTCCGTGTCGAGCAGCAAGAGCGCCTCGACCGGGGGCAAGCGCCTGTCGCAGCGCCTGCACCTGAGCCGCAGCCCCGCCAGCTCCGAGAACGTACCCGAAGACCTGCCCGAGATTAGGCTGCCCGCCGGCGCCGACAATGACGAGGGCACCGAGCTGCAGTGGGAGGAGCGCGCCACCATCCTGGCCCGCAAGAACGAGGAGAACCGCAGCCGCCCGGCCTCGCCCACCCGCGGCGTCAACTACGACCTCGCGCACTTGCGCATGGGTGGCGGCGACGGGTCGAGCGAGGAAGCCCCGCCCTCGATCCCCGGCCCCCAGAAGGGCGTCGTGTCTTCCAAGGCCATCGACGAGGACATCCAGGAAGCCATCCGCCTTCACGAGGCCGGCATGCTGGAAGAGTCGACGGCGCTATTTGGCCGGCTCGCGGATCCCAAGGGCGCCAACAACCCGCTGAGCCAGGTTTTGTACGGGCTCGCTCTCAGGTATGTGCTGTCTATGTGGTGCTTGCGTGTGTCTTGTGTGCCTTCCCTCCCTGTTGCATTGCCGCGCCACATGCCCGGACCCTTCGGCTGTCTGCGTGCGCGGGTGGAGGAGGGGACGTTCCGCTCGGCTTCCCAGTTCCCCCCCCGCGCCCCGTACGTTCCTCATGCATCCATGGTCACAGCCCTCGGGGCGTGAGTTCCTCGTGGGGATGCATCGTATGGCCATGGCAGCGGCCACGCAATGGAGGCATTGCCCAGTCACGACCCATTTCACGGGCTTACACGCGAAACTAGGCACGGATGGGGATGCACCCCCGACGCGGCGGCGGCCGTCAAGTACCTCTCTGCTGCGGCGTCAAACGCCGCCGAGATCGAGCAGCTCGCGCTGCAGGCGGGTCTGAAGAAGGGAGGAGCGGCCAAGGGCGAGCTCGTCCTGGCCATCTTCGAATTGGCGAATTGCTTTCGCCACGGCTGGGGGATTCCTAAGGACCCAATCGCCGCAAAGCAGGTTCGTGTTCTACCGTCACCCCAAAACTTGCCGTGATCGGACGGGCCTTGAATTGACGCCCTATTCCACATTACTAACGCGAGGAGGTTGCAGTACTACGAGACGGCCGCAAACCTGGGAGACACTGGTACGTTGTCAAGCAACGCAACCCAAATTCGCCCCTTGGTGTTTGGTAGCCAGAGCTGACATTCTACGCCCACGCTAGACGCAATGAACGAGGTCGCGTGGTGCTATCTCGAGGGATATGGGACCAAAAAAGACAAGGTCAGTGTTGTCCATGTCTCAGAACAACCATTGTGGTGGCTCTTTTTCTATCACATATCACGCCACACCGTGGACGCCATGGCGGGTGCCGGTGCCCAACAATTAGCCCTGGCCAGCTGTGGCCGCAGCGCCGCGGCTCGTGCCTTCCGGGGCGCCCCCTGAGACAAGCCCTCTCGTGCCGACTGGAGGCAGCTGGGGCATCTCGGAGTTGGGCATCAATGAGGCTTCGGCGCGGCAACGAATCAGAGCCGCCGGATGGCCCATGTTCCCCCCGCGACGCCGAGGCCCTTCCGAGAGACGTATCACACGAGGCTGACTTGAAGGGGATCGCTCCCCTGGACCCTACAGTTCGCCGCCGCGAGATATTATCGCCTGGCCGAGAAGAACGGGAACAAGATCATTGGCAACACCTGGTAAGCCATTTTAGATCCAACGTACCTCCATGTTTCTGTGGGGTCGTCCTGAGAGACAAGAGACTCCATCTCGTGTCGGCCGTTGAAGATAACTCGCGAGCCTATCTTAGTCCCCCCTCCCCTGCAATGCATTCAAAGTGCATGCATGCATGTATGACAGCTTTCCCCACGTCCACAAGCTTCTTCGTCCGCCCTGCTTTTTTCGGGTCGCTGCATCCACGCCCCTCCCCTTGGCTCTGTATCCCTTCATCGGGCGGTCCCTTTTCTTCGTCTAGGCCAAGCGGTTGGGCGTTGCTGCTGCTGCTACTGCTGCTGCTGCTGCTTTTTCTGCGCTGCCATTCATTCCTCAATCAAGTGATGCTTTCCGATTGGACATGCATACATACACACATTCACACCAAGTGAACTCCAAAATGCCCTGCGGCGAACCTCCGCTCGCGGCGGGCCGCTCGGCAGGCAGGTTGGCAGGTAGCATAGCATGCATTTGTGTGTTGCAACAAACCGACCCCTTCCCTTCCCTTCCCTACCCTCTCTGCTCCTTTTTTATGTGTCTTCCGTGTTTACCCATGGCGCGGCCGGCTATCTTCGCATTTCCGTATTCCCCTATCCTATCAAACTGCTGATGATGACACACCTGCTGCTACTAGGATCTGGAAGGACAAATACGACCCTGCGAACGCGAAGAAGTAGTGGTAGTTGCAAGACGGAAAAGAAAGAAAGAAACCTCGCGGGCTTTCCTGTGTGTGTATCTGTCTCTCTGTCCGGCAGCCAACCAACTCCCCTAAATGGAATAGACGACTACACATGCAATACACATGGGTACTCACCCACACACGCCATGAACCCCCCAACGAAACGAACCGAAAGGAATCTCAAATCGAAAACAGCTCCCAGAGACGAATCATATCCCCCTCGCTGAAGGAAAACTCCGAGGGCGTGCGACGCTGCGGCAGGTAGCCTTGGAACCATTGGACGTTTGGATATTTTATTTTCTTTTTATTTTTCTTTTCCTTTTTTTTTGGCTTGGTTTAGATTCTGCAACTTTGGCGCGGGTTTCCCATGGTCCCATGTCCGCTGCCCATGCCCATGTCCATGCCCATGCCATGCCATGCCCCCGCCCATGCCATGCCATGCCCCCGCCCATGCCATGCGGACATACATGTCCTCTGCGCGCGGAGTGGACGGTTGAGGAGCTCTTTTTTTTAGACTCAACGGACGGGAAGAATTGAAGCGAGACAGGAGCGCTTGCCGCGTTTATTGAGTCGGCGGTTGTGTAAGTTGTTAGTCTGTCTGTGTCCGTCTCATCTGTTGGAGGGGGCATGGTTTATTCTTGGCTTGTTTGTTATCGTGGTTTTGGTTATGGTTTTCTCGACCATCCCCCCCCCTCCCTTCTTCACCACTCCCCCAATCCAATTGCTATTCCATTTCCATTTCCATTTCCATTTCATGCGGCATGGCTATATCGGAGTTTGTTCTTGGCTCTACTCGTTTTGTGTTTGGTAGTTTGCTATCTTTTTAGGGAGAGGTGGGCGGGAGGGTTCCGCCGCTGCCGTTCGTCTGTCCGTCCTCCATCTAGAGTACAAATCATCATATCGTATCATGGACTATGGCTTTTACATGGAGGCTCCGGCGGCAGTTTTTAGATATAGTATTCTACCATTAGTTTGTTTAGCTTAGTTGGGGAGTTTCATTTTCTTTATTTCTTCTTGGAAAATATACCCCTCCCTGTCTATCAACTAGGTACCTATTTTCTTGTTGGAACTACCTGCCTACCTAAATAGGAAGATTGCGTCTCTTTTTTCTTTCGTTCCGTCTTGGATTACGGTCGTCTGTTGTCTGCATGATGTGTATCGCTGCCTCTCTCTGTCTGTTTGTGTGTTTTATGTCTGCCTATCTGTGTCATGTCACATCATGTCTGTCTATCTATTCATCTATCCATCTATCTGCCAGTCTTTCTACCTACCTGCATGGCCTCCCTGCCTCTTCCTCAGCCGGTATTCATGCTACGTACGTCCGGCAATCATTGGGTCATGACGTCGGCAGCAGTGCATGCTTTCATTATCACCCGAACCGGGCTTGCTTGCCACTGGGATCTGCCTGTCCACCTTCTAGCCAGAACTTTACGGTCTGGACCTTTTGAGAGTGGTAGCATCCTCATGCCCCCAATGCATACACATCGAATCTTGTCCGCGAGTGGAATGGTGGTGTCTTTCCGATAGGGTAGGTAGGTAGGCACGTTAGACTACAATGTCGATGGATGGATGGATGACAGACACATGCAAATGGTGCTTTTGATATAAGATTGGTCTTGACGCTCTCTTTTCTCAAGCTGGCTCCGTTCGCGCTGGGAGAGGCAAATAATGGTCGGATACTCGGGGGGTACTTGTGCGGAACCAGGGGACGACGACTGTACAATGGTGATACTTTCCCTGTCTTGGGTCTAGACAGACAGACAGACGTCTGGGCCTTCTTTCAGAGATAGCTGCCCTTGCACCACCCACCCGAGAGGCTCCGATGATTGGCAAATGTGTGCAGCTTTCCCACTGTTTTTTTGTATCGGTGGTCTCGATCGTTGCTCTCTTGAAGGGGTTGCAGTTGGGTTTTGGTTGTATGGTGTGTGTTGGATGGATCTTGGAGGAGGGAGGCAAACGAATAGTTGCCATCCCCCCCTTTTCCTTGTTTTAAGCACATGCTTGTTTGGCCGAGGGCTCTCGCCACTCACGTACATAACCCCCTCGAGAGGTAAACAAAACATTGATTGATCTACAATAGCACACTAGCCAGCGGCTGCCCGTTTGGTGTGGGATGCTGGCAGAGCCCCCCTCCAGTGCCGAGGTGGCGCAACGTCTCGAGACGCGCGGTTGTAGCGCTACTCACGGGGGCACAATGTTTCCCATTCACCGAAACAATCCGTCTTTTCTTGGGGGCCGTACGACTGCCCGTCGTGAAGCACAGGATGCCACTTTGGAACACCGAGCCTCACTTTGTCCACGGAAGCACCGCCTATCCGCCAGTGCCAGTGGTAGGTAGCTGCAAAGGACGCACTAGCTGTGGTCGCTGGGGAGTAGAGAGGACGTCAAAATGCTGCCGCTCTCACTTTCTCCTTCTGTTTCAACGCCGGCCAAGACCCTTTGGTAACACGAGGCAAGCCAAGCTGCAGTCTAGGTCAATACAGTACAGGGCCGACGGTTTGTTTGCCTCGTATTGGTCTTGTCTCGGGAGCGTCGGGCTGGGCTGTGTCGCGGGGAAACACCCGCCATATGGTGCCATGGACGACAGCCGTGTGTCGCTCCCGTCACACATGGCACACATGCACACACACACACACACACACGGACGGGCGGGCTCCGGACATGCGAGCACTGGAAGTGCAGGACGAGGAGACACAGGCGTGGGCCTTTAGGGGAATTCTAGATTCTAGCAGCAGCAAAACCAAAAGCCTGTCCATCGCACAGCCCGTCGGTTGCGCAGTCGGGACTATTCAGGGGCATCAAGTCTTGCCGGTGTCAACCACGGTGGCCTGACTTGGCAGGGCCGGGAGAAGGCCTGTGTAGCCATGGCGAGCGAGCACGACAGGAGTGCCTGTGCAACAAGTGCTGCAGCGACGCCGTTGAGCATGCACGCATGCATTCAAATACTATTTCATTTCTTGGACTGTTGGTCGAAGCATATGCTGTGTAGCGCAAAGGGCTTTTACTCTCGGGGCCATGCAGGTTGAGGTGGTCTGGTCGGGAGAGGATATTCCAGGACAGCAACGACTTTCGGCAGGGGAAAAAGGGGGGGCTCAACAAACAAACAAAAATCAACATCAACACCAGCATCAATACAAGAATGCACAGTGCACAGTGCAAATCCACGGTAAGACCCAGCTGCAGACTCTCAAGTATGTCTCATGCAGCTAGGCATGGCATGCCCATTTCTGCATGCCGGCCGGCCTCCAACACAGAAAGAGGGAGAAGGTGGGCAGCCCTCGCAGCCAATCGACCCGTTGCTGCCCAATGGCCTGGGAAGGAGCCTTGTCGTCTCTTGTTCATTTTCCCGCCCGCTCTGGTTAAATAGCAAGGAAACCGACCAGTCAGCTCCCGCAGAAAAACCACCTCTAGAGTCTTGGATTTTTTCTTTCTTTTAATAGTCTGCATGCACCCCACGTCAGCGTTCTTCTCTTTCTCCCTACCGCGTGCGTCGTTGGGGTTCCCACACACACTTTCTCTCACGCCAACGAACCGAACAGAAGACTAGCTGCAGCTGCACTGGGGCAAGTGCCCCCGCCCCCCCGAAAACCGACCTCTCACAAAAAAGACAATTATTAAATCTTCCCCGGATTTCCTGCTTGCTGACAGGCCCGAGGGAAGGGAGGGGGGGGAGGTTGCGTTCGGCTACCTCGGAGACCTACCAAGGCTCCCAGCTGAACGAGACGAGGGCCGGCAGTTGCGTTTCTCTGCCCTACTGATCCAAGACTGTCCACGCGGATGGGGTTTAATGAAAATGTCAAGAACACTACGTTCGCTTGTCTCGTGAACTCTTTGTACATACATACAGGCAGGCAGGCAGGCAGGCAGGCAGGCAGGCGTCCAGGGCCGTTTCCAGAACAGTCGGAGCAGTTGTTCCCCATCTATACCCGAGCACTTTCCTACGCACCTTACCAAGTAAATACCTTATATACCTCACCTTACCTGGTAGACGAGACAGAGAGAGGCAACCAGACAGAGATTTGATCCGGGGCATGTATGAATATAACAGAACAATAATATCCCGTCTCTCATGCTGGGAGAAACAGAGACAGACAGATAGATAGCCTTGCCAACTGACCTGTCCTGGCCAACTGCCTGTCTGTCCATCTGTCTAGCTGATGTAGCATCCTCGGGGCTCAGAGGTGGGGGCGGGAAGAACAGCAGTAACATGATCTCGCGCCTTTTTCTCCTTTCTCTGTCCCCCCCCCTTCCACCCTCACACACCACACACCGCACCCGGCATATGCACGAGTCCAATGTCTCAGCTCTGGCTACCACTTGCCCGGATCGCGGTTAATACGTACGTACGTACGTTGTTTCCATGTCATTGATTGCCTGCCACCATACGTATCCACCTGGTTCCTTTTTGACATCAGCCCTGTCTGTTTCAGACCTCTTCTTTTTACTCTGCATTATCTTCATTGTATTCTAGCACGTCACGTAGTCGGGTCACTTGCAAAAACGGTCTCGTGTTGGAGAGGTAGAAAGCATATTTGCCAAACTGCCTAACTAAAAAAAAAAGTGTCCACGATAGTTACAAGAAGTTGGTAACAAATATGTTCAGGGAAAGTTTTTTTTGTGGCGTTGGGGGGGAAGTTTTGCCCTTCAGTCTCCTATCCTGTCGGCGAGAGACGAAAGGGAAAGCTCCAAACAGAAGCAGCCTTCCAAAAGCAAAAAAGAAGCCCCCCAATAAATCATATATTGTTGCTAGTTCATCTGGCGTCATTGCTTCGTTCGTTGAAAAGAGAATGAGTGCCCCCGTCTCGCTATGCGCGCAGAAGACCAAAACAGTACCGTCTTCCAAAAGCCTCCCCCCGCAAGGTGAATTTGCAAAGACTTGGTAGTTCCTCCATCCAGGCTATGCCGCTTTTCGTGATTGACAAAAGGAATCCTCCTCAAATGAGTTAGGTAGGTAGGTAGGTAGGTAGGAAAAAAGGGACAAAGGAAATTCGTCGTCAGACATGTGGGTTTTGCAAACTCGCAGCCATCCGGCTCCTCTGTGTCGCTTGGGCTGCTGTTCCCTGCGAAAAGGAGGTACTTCTGGCGCGCATGTTGCATGCAAATAAGTCGACCCCCGGATCCAACCGTTCCTTTCCAATGCTTCCCATATTCCAATCTGTGATGCGTCGGTCTGTCTGCCCGCGTGAGACTGGCTCTCTTTCAATCACAGCTTGTGCCTGATTTTGCCGCTTCGGTGTACAAGAAATAAACCCAAAAAGGAAAACAGGACGGGATCGTTAAAAAGCCATCGTCCTTGGAAGAAAAGAGAAGAGTCGGCCCGGAACCACCGTATGTAACCTGCCCTCCGACCTCGCGGCAAGGCTTTGCTCAAGAAAGACATCATATGATTGCGCCAAGGAAATTAGGAAAAAAAACATATGACAATTAATATAAAAGAAATGTTTGACAAATTTCAAATGCTCGCTCGCCTGCTAAGTATCTCAAATCAAATATCAAAAAAGCAATAAAAATCAAGCTAGAGAGATAAGGAAGGTGCCCTGTCGTGTACAGGATCGCAAGAAGTGATCAACTTTCGGCGCGTGAGCAGCGGATGTCTGAGTGTGTCGCGGGAGCGGGTGAAGTGTATGTGGGCAAAAGAAAGCTTGCGAGCCGGAAACACTAGGATACCAAGGAAAAGGAGCGCTTCGGAGTGGTGGAGTTGTGTGCGTGGGCCATAATGTGTGATTCGTTCGTGTGTGTTCGTGGTCGTGATCGTAGGTGTTTCGTTTAGTCATAAAGTCGTCAATTACGTGTTGTCGTCGCCGCCAGCAGCCCCTTGTGTGCTGCACTCGGCTACCATCTTGGCGAAGCTCCGCACCACGTCGCCCGGGATCTGGTCCCAGAGCAGCGAGCGCGTGTAGACCTCGGCAGCTGACTGCTTGTTCGAGCTGCGCATGTTAGCGAGAGCCTCGGCAAGATTCCGTCTGCCCTGGCTCGTCGACCTTTCGGCCGGAGCGTTTTGCAGGAAATCTTGCGAGCTCAAGCCGTTATATTGCGCAGCCGACAGCGAGAAGAGCTGCTCGTTGGTCTGGCGCTCCGTCGGCTGGGTTAGGGCGTCGGCTATATCGCCAAGCATTGACGGGGCAACGCTATCCATCACCGGAGCGGCAATGGGCAGCGACGACCCGGAAGACTGTGTCCAGCTGTTTCCCGACGGCCGTGGGGCC
Organism: Lasiosphaeria miniovina; assembly: GCF_030549165.1. NCBI lineage: Eukaryota > Fungi > Ascomycota > Sordariomycetes > Sordariales > Lasiosphaeriaceae > Lasiosphaeria > Lasiosphaeria miniovina. Next base: position 889,990 of record NW_026848223.1, on the reverse strand, counting down.
ATCGCGTCCATGCTGGGAGCGGCCTGGGGGACGCCGGCATCCTTGAGCACGCTCTCCAGCAGAGTGGCCGACGCGGCGCGGACATCCTCCGAGACGCGAGGGATGCTCGGCGTAGATCGGCTCGAGAGCACAAAGGCGCCGACGAGGAAGAGCATGAACAAGAGGCCGCCCTGCTGGGCGGGCTTCTCGGACTCGGCCGGCAAGGCAACCTCGGGCTTCTTGGCGGGAACGATCTGCATCTCCGGCTTGACCTCGGTAGTTTGGTCCAAGGGATACTCGCCAAACATGTGCATGTTCTCCCAGGAGCCGTCAATAATGCCCTCCATCTCTCCGAAGGAGCTGGAGAAACCAGACGCATTCTGAGCCGTCGGCGGCGTCGTCATGGCGGCACCCTCAAGGGCCTGCACGTGGTTGGTCAGGACGCTGATCTTCTTACGGAGCTCGCCCGTTTCGATGGTGTGCCTGCCAATCATCTCCTCCTGCTCCCTCTTCAGGTCGTCGACGTAGACCTGGTAGTTCTGCTTCTCGCGGAGAAGCTGCTCCATGTCGTCCTGGAGCTTGGTGATGGTGTCCTCCAAGTTGGTGATGACCTCGCTGTATTGCTTCTTCTCGTCCTCGAGCCGCTCCGTGTGCTGCTTCTTGCGTTGTCTCGAGTCAAGGCTAGGGGGCTTGTCAGTGTGGTAAACGTTGTGCGAAGTAGAGGAATAAGTACTCACGCTGCTTGTCTGTTGCGCAAAAGGCGTTTTTGCTGCTTCAGCTCCTTGATCTCCTGTTCGTCGGTCGACTGCGAGATCAGGTGATCGATGTTGCTGAGATTTCGCTCGGCCGGAATATCGAAGCGGGCATTCTTTTTGCGGATGCCGTCACCCCTGCGCAGGTCGTTGTGCGACCGGATCAAGGGGCTCGTAGGCCGGGGCCGCTTTGCCATGGCCTGGTTCTTCAGCTCCTGGCTCATCCAGTGGTCCTTTTGCGGTGACGTGGGTATTGACTGCGAGTGCCCGAGCTGCTGGAACATGGCGACCTGGTTGCTGGGGTTGCTGAAGGGGGTCTGGGCTTGAATGGTGACTGGCCTGTGGAAGAGCGAGACGCCGTTGTCGTACTCGGCCGGTAGCCCGTCGAATGTCTGTAGGGGTGTTACGGACCCAGAGCTGGTCATGGGCCAGGTGTGGCTTTGATATGCCGCCTGCTGGTTCTGATCCATCCGTAGGAAGGGGTTGTTGTTGCTGTGTTGGTCGAGGAACGGGTTGTTTGACGGGACAGACTGCATCTCTACAGACTGCCAATCCTCCGTCTTTGGTGAGAAGAGTGCCGACGAGACCGCAAAGGAATCTCTCCTGCTTTCTACCATCGGCGGCGACATCTCCAAGCCCGAGTCAAGCCCGTTCTGGTCGAGAATGTTCTCGTCTAATATGCTCGCATCCTCCTCATCGAAGAACTTTTGAGCGTGAGTGGTGTCGACCGTTAACGGCGCCCTGTAGAAGGACTGCATTTGGAACGCTGAGACCATGGCGGGCCACTGCGTGTGAGTATGTGCGTGTGTAAGCGTGTGCTGGAATTTGCTTCCGGGCAGAAAAGGTACTGCAAGATGCAAAGTACCGGGTTGCAAAAGTGTGCGGACAGTCTAATATATGGCCGACTGTGTTAGTGGTTGTTGGGCAGCTTGGCTGATGGAGCGGTGAGGGCAAGGCCTTCAAAGACACCGCTTTATTTTTGGAGTAGCCGGGGTAGAGTGGGCAGGGGATGCTTTTCGCGAAAGCATGGGTGCCCAAGAGCGCAGATATAGCCTAGACCCGTTTATGTCTCTCTCTCAAGACTTGGGATTGTGGGTAATGCGGCGATGTTGGAGAAAAACATAAAAGCCCGCAGGAAGAGGCGGAGTAGGAGAGTGAGGGGAGTTAAGGTATGGGGGGGGAAGGAAGAGGTAGTTTAGTTGAAGAATTGGAGGATAATGCGGGTTGATAAGAGGCTGGTTGGAGGAAAGCTGGGGGTGAAAAGGCGGGGGGGGGGCATATAAAAGAGAGAGCGAGAGAGAGAATGTGCGTGAGAGTGAGAAAAGGTGGGAGAAAGTGACACTCACGTTCGTTTTTGGTGTAAGTCGCACTGCGCTGCCGTCTTTGGAAAGAGGGGTATCAGACCAGAGGCGGGATTTCGTGGAGTTGGTTGAAGAATGGGGGTGCTGTGGGTGAGAGTCGGCGAGAGAGGGATGTTCGTGTGGTGTGTGCTTGAGTGAATATCGGCAACTACTGTTGAAGAGCAAGAAGACGGGGGCTGTTTCAAGCACCTCGCAACGCAATAACAATAATGGTGATGATAAAACACTCGGTTGAGAAACAGTTGCGAAGATGATACTGTACAGAGTCAATGACAACAATTGTGGAGGGGTGCCGAAGGGGTGGTCCGGCTCTTGTATGTTTTGGACTGCAACTGGAGCTAGAGGGTGGTCAGGCCGGAGAACCAAGAGTCTCGTCGCGAAGCAGGAAGCAGGGTAGCAGCAGTCGTCTGTCTCTGGTACGTACCGCCAGCCCAATTGTAGAGAGCGAAGAGCCTGGAATTGCAGCGGGCCTGTGTACCTCGAGGGCATGTTGCGGAGGACCTGGTTTGCGCGCGAAGCTGTGGATGAGGAGACTCTCTAGAGAGGGGGTGGGGGGACCTTCAGGGCTGGGAGGGGAGTGCGACCAGAGATCCGATTGACGGGACCGGGGTGCCAAAGTACTTGCGAAGACACCCGAGCAGTACCTTAGCAGGCGGCGACGAACGGAGCTACCTCAAGCTAGTTAGAGTTGGACGGCTGGAGAGAGCCCCGGAGAGCCCAGGCCTTGCGGGCAGAGCTACAGGACAGGACGGCCAAATAGACGCTTGAGTCGGGATTGGGCACGTCGTCGACGCCGTGGGCAATGGGCGTCGGGCGGGGGGGGGCGACTATCGAACAGAGTCACAGACAGACAGACAGACAGACAAGCAACCATTGCTCTATCGCTCTCGCCCGTTCGCCCTTCGCCTCTAGTCTGTTGAGAGACCTTCCGCGACAGCAGCGGTACATGCAGCACGGCAGCGGGAGACTCGCGGGAGACTCGCGGGAGAGCTGTTCTGGCCCTGTCTCCGTCAAGCCCTGGTCTTGGGTCTCTCGAATGTACGTCCATACATACTCCACTTCAACTACAGGGTCCCTGATGGAAGCTATGTTGGGCAAGGTAGGTAAGGTAGTTACTGTGTATGTACTTCTCCTGAGTGGTTCTGGCATAACGAAATGAGACGAGATGAGAGACGAGGGCTACTGCCCGGCGCAGACTGACTGACAGCTTGACAGGTTGAGAACAAGCCGGAGCCACAGACGACGTCCCAATGAGGCATACGCCAGTTTCTGGCTGCGCGGGGGCGTGCACGCTGGGAATGGCAGAGCGGAGACGGCCCAGGAAAGCCATGGCAGTAGATCCGAGATCGAATCAGAGATCGCTACAGGGTGTGGGTTGCGGGCCTTCTGCTGCCCTCGCCCAACGTGCCTCTCCCAAGCCGGAGGATGCAGCAACGGGGGGCGCGGTCCCAGAGGGACAGCCCTGAGGCGCCCGGAGAGGCTCGACCATCCAGAGAGGAGACCAGAGGAGAGGAGAAGAGAGAGAACAGGAGGAGCCCCTATGTGCAGTACCAACAGGGGCAGCTGGAAAGCCTGGGCGGGCACTGGGCAGCTCACAAAAAGCAGCATGGACTTGGACTGGACTGCAACTGGAAGCAACTCAAGCGACGATGGATGCCCCCGTGATTGGGTTGGAGGTAACGAATGGTGGTGGAGCGACCGCCCTGGCTCAGGTTGGGCAGAAATGGCCTTACGGGCATCGATACCCAAAGCCCGCTCCAGTCCAGTGGCATGCCATAGGCGTGCAGCCGCTTCCACACCCGATTAGAAGAGCCGAGAAGCTTGCCAGGGTTCGCCAGGGTTTCGCCTGGACCGTGGACACTGGGCGCCCCCGTGAGAACCCCCGTTTTTTTTTTGGCGCCTTTTCCCGGGTCGCCAAGGACGACGAGTCGCTTGCTAGGAGCGAGGACCTGTCGGCTGTGGGGTGACTGAAGGAAAAGCCCGCGCTGCGTCCAAGAAACCGGAATAGGTAAGACACGATCTAGCGAGAGGCGCTGCTCAAGTTCAAGAAGTTTCAACGACGGCTGCTTGTTTTGTTTCCTCAGCAAATACGAACGAACAGCCATTCACGGCTGTGGGTTCTGTTCTGGCTTGTCTCTGGCGAATAGAACGGAGACGTCCTCAATCATCAGAAGAACCGAGAACCTAACAGGCCGGACGGCGCAGATGGGCAGGCCCCGATCCGGGGTTCGATCTGGGCAGGCTTTCCGACTTCCGTTCGGGTGCTCTCGGCAGATAACGTGAGATGTTCTTCAAGTCTAAGCAAGTTATGGCCCGTATCGTTGCAGCTTCAGATGGCCCAAGTAAGGTAATAGCAAGCCATGGCACCACCTCGTCTGAGCACGCCAGGCTAGGCATCCTGCGAACGGGTTTTCGTCATCGTATACGGCACCAGCATCGGTATCATCGACATCGACATCAACGTCCAACTAGGGAAAGAGACAAGAGCTTGGAGCGATTCTGGGCATGTGTGTGTGACTGCGTGTGCCTCCAGTAACCTCGGTGCCAAAAGCAGGGCGAACGAAGGGGGCAACTTTCTGTTCCGGTGGTGCCATCAGCTGGTGTGTCCACGATTGGCAAGACCGTCCAGTCGCAAGTTGCAGCTGCAGCAACGGATGGCTGAATGCGTCTTGCGGGATGCCGTGATGGCTCCCCCGTCCCAATCACCGGCTGTCTCGTCTTCGGCAGCAGGAAGGTACGAATCACGGTTGAGTGCTAATGGCGGCATGCTCCAATCCCCGCGACCCCAACATTCCCAACGACCCCACCAGCCTCCAAAGCTCATCCCGGATTCTTCAAGCCGGGCTGTCGCTGTCTCGAGCTTGTGCCACCCATTCACTCTAGTCCCGAGAATGTAGTTGCTAACGATCTGGTAGCACCCCCAGCCAACGCCTAACGGCGCGGTCACATGACGGGCCCTCGCCTTCCCTTCTTGCTGTTCTGTGCCCGCGCCCTGCTTCGAGGACGGCTTCCAGAACCCGGATCCTGTTGTCAAGTCTGTCTGCGCCTTCCTTGTGTCATCCCCCCTCCCCTCCTTCCACCCCTTCCCCTTCCCTGGACGCTGCTCGCCGCAAGACAGCATCGCCGCCCACAAATTCAAACGTCAGCCTCTTCTCTCGACTCCTTTAATTGTAGATGGTCAATCCAGGCGCGACTGCGGAATTGGGCGCCTGTGCCTCCTTACCCCAGACAAGACGACATGCTCACTCGCGCCTGCCTAGCTTCCAATCAAGCAGGAAAGGAAAGAATACCTCAGCTAAAAATGCGGTGGCTGGTTGCAGCGCGTGTCAACGGTTCAGCGAGCCCCACCATCGTGGACTTAACGGAGCTTCCGCGAGCTCCTGGCCAGTCAAGATGCAGCCTGAAGCTGCCCGCCCATACTCAGCGTGCCCGTGGCCGCATATCCAGAGGCCCGCGCCATGGCATGTCGACCCAAACAAAAGCGCAACGTCCATTTCTACCCAACACAAAATAGTCGGTGTGTTTCTGCTCTAACACGCGAAGGAACGCGTCTGCCGGATCTCGACCCGTCGGCGAACCATCTTCACTACCGAATCTGAAAGCAAAACCCGCCAGAGGCAGTCAGTGCGAATGTAAACTGCACCCTATCCGGCTCTTGTTGCTCTTGTTTTGCTCAGGCACGAAGTGGCCTATCTGGATGAGATATTCTGGCCGCACTCCCACGTTAGCTTTTTCCGGTGATCCTGGCCCAGAGGCTACCTAAGGCATCTTTACGAGCCTCGATGGCTCAGGTGCTGCGAGCTCCCTAATCTGAAGGTCTTCAGCGCAGCCATGATTGCACGGCACCAGGCATCAAGTCGAGCCTTCACAGCGGAAAGTTTACGCAGCAAGTGTCCACCTGCCTAGTTGATCAACTTGCACCGAGTTCTAGTTCAGCATTTGTCCTTTTTCCCCTCAGCTTGCATCTCGGTATCTTGTGCGGTGCCCCAGCCTATCGCCGTTTACTGTCTTGCATGCTGGCTCTCCAGTCCCCCAGTCTGCTTTTCGAGGCTCTTTGACGAGAATGACAAGGCATAATTGTTGGTGTTTTTGCTAATGATTCGAATTCGAGTGAGAGAGAAGCTCGCCGTTCTCATTGCAAACATGCTGAATGGGGCTTCAAAGCGGGCCCGTCGAAGGACCCAACCGCGAAGCGAAAGCGGGCAACTACCAATCACTACGTTGAGGCTGTCGTCTGGTCCTGCTAGTCATTGGACCCTGGATTTTACTTAGCCACGACGCCGCAGTGCTGAGAGTTCTCAGGGCCGGACTTTGGACGCGCGGAAACGCTAAACAGCTCCAACTGCATTTCACATATCCAGTTGCTCATGTCCTATTCGTACGGACATTATTGTTGGGTCCAATGTCGGGTTCCAGGCGCACACCCAACTTTCCTCGGACAGAGTTTCGGAACTCGTGTCCAATCCTTCATCCTGAGCTGTCACATCGTCTCTAAGCTAGGTCTCGACAGGACGTGCTCGGCTTCCACAGCCGGCCCGGCATGTGTCTCCTGCAGAGACTACCGCAGGCTTGACGCCTGGGGCCATCAAGGCCCAATATGTGGATCTGGCGAGATCCTTTCACGTCAGATCGATCTTGGAAGGCTGCAAGCACATCGACCAAGTGTTGGATTTCCTGCCCAACGGCGAAGACTTGCCAATACGAGTGCGTTTCGAAGGTCTTTCAGCATATCCACATGCCATGTGCCGTCTGATGACGTTACTCTGATGGCATCGTTCAAGGGACCTGGACCAAATCTTTTTCATTCGTCCCCAGTTCTGAGGCGGCGGTCTCGCCGGCTTCCCAAGGCGGCCAGGCAAAATCGTGACGACGGCGATATCTACCTGACTGAGTCACGGCTTGTTTTCCATATCGCCGGTGCCGGCGACCTTGCCCCATGGGCATACAGGCTTCTAGGGTTTCCAATATGGGAGAATGGCAGCAGTGAAGAGGCATGAAAGCTTGGGACAGGCCTCTCGGCAGTATCAAATCGTCCGGGTTTCTATGGCTCTCAGACCCTACTACCATCCAACATTCCATCACAAAGTTTGTGCCCCCAGCTAGAAGACCTAGAGGAATACTTGCGTAGAGGCGACCGAGCTCCCCACTATGTCAGGATTGCACGACGAGTTGTCATATGAAGTTGCTCGTTTACGGCTAGTATCTTAAACCATTCTCGCCGTTTCCTAGAAGTCTAGATATCAGCTGCAGCTAATAATCCGAGATGCGGTCTGTCTTTGTTTGACCGGCATGGTGCAGCAATCAAGGTGCAATCTGCAGGAACATGGGCTTTGAGACCGTGTAATAAGCTGTTGTGCTTGCTATTGTGGGGTGTGGACTGAAGATGCTCTTTCTGCTGCGGCGGTTAGCCATAGAAAAGAGTCCTGCGTTTGCACAGTTATTTTTTTCCTAGGTTTTTATTATGAGGATTTTGGTTGACGAGGGTTTTACTCTTGCTGTATTTTTTTGTCAATACGCATTCCCGCCATGTTTATTACAGGGGGAAGGGGTTGTTTCAATGTAGCGGTGAGCAGCACTTGGGACTTGGCTTAGTTTGCGGGATGATGCCGCCCGCACGCGATCGATCTCTCTGGCCCCTGACATCGATTCGCACCCATACCTACCAAGAAACACACAATCGGCGATCTAGACGCGCTGCGGCTCATGTGCACACTGGAATGCTCTGGGCAATCACGTATGTTCATGCAAGTGGACGGTGTGTTCAACCCTCGGTTTAGCTGTCGTCTTGAATTTGATATCGTCTGTTGGATGTCTTGACGAGTTCGTTTTGGTCCTCCTCATTCGCGTTCTCACTCCCTCTTTCGCTTGTTACGTACGCAGCCGTGGGAAGGCCGGGGTCGAACTCGCCGCATGACCCTTGCTTCTTCCTTCACACACCGACACTTTGGACAGTATTGACATTTTACTCCTCCTGTGTCTGATGTAAGTGGAAGGCAGGCGCAGCCGCGTGGCGTAGCGTGGATACGGGTTGCTCGGAATTTTTCAATTTTTCAGCTGAACGGGGCCACCGTAGGCGAGCTTGCGAGCCGGAGGTGGCGTACGGAGTAGAGAGGCTGTATTCTATGAGGGTGCCGAATGTTTCTCGCACAAGAAGCTGTAAATCTGTAGACCCGAAGTTTAGCCGGCGATTGGTGATCCATGCGGCACCTACAACCTCGCAACATAACCTCAATCAATCGCACGTACAATATATCGCTTTCTAGCTATAAACAGGCACGCCGAATACTTCACGATCATTAATCTATTGATCCCTGCTAATATATCAATAGAGACGCGTATTTCTCGAGCCGCCGCGATGGCTACGGTCGAGGTCCGCGATGCGGGCAACCTCCACGCTCTCCCCCTTTATATTGGTGCCCGGGTTATGTTGACAGAGAATTTTTGGACTTCTGTTGGCTTAGTTAACGGGGCTACGAGCTATATTCATGATGTCACTTAGGCTGCCCACGTGGAAAACCCTCACCGCGGAGCTCCCTTTTGTCCTACTTGACAGGATGGATAAGGATTACGGCCCAGCTTGCTTCGAGGCTATTCCGAGCAATGTAGTGCCGATCTTCCAGTGCTTCCGGAACTTCCAGAGCGATAATGCGGCTTACTCTCGCCGCCAGTTCCCGGTTACTATTGCGTACGCCATCACGGTTCACAAGTCACAGGGAGCTACGTTTAACAGGGCTGTGCTTGACATCTCTGAGCGGGATTTCTCTTCAGGGCTTACTTATGTGGCTATCTCGCGCGTCACTAGTCTACAGGGCTTGATGTTTGACATTCTTTTTACCCTAGACCAAATCCAGGTCAAGAATGACATTACCGGTGCATTACGTGCTTCCCAACCAGTTGTTTTATAATGGAACAATGCAAAATTATTTGGTCGGTCCAGATCGATTCCCGCCGTCGGTAAAGGCATTCGCGAGCTACTTGAGAGCCCTGAACCCGAGCAGGAACGATGCCAATGGGAACGATATATGCTGTATCGCGTGTACGAAAACTCAAAAAGGCCAAGATGGGATTGCACGGCGAAGAAGAAATACCCCAAGTGTCTCCAGGAAACAAAGCATTCTTTCGAGGATTGCGAGGCTCGCGATAACGAAGCTGGTCGAAAGAATGGGAAGGAAGCTCGGCCTATGACGTGTAAAAGATGCAACGAGCTTGGGCATAAAGGCGCCGATTGTCCGCAAAATCCTCCAAAGAAGTGCCACCATTGCAACGAAACTGGTCATTTCAACCAGGAGTGCCCCTTGCGTATGGAGGCGAAATGCACAGCTTGCGGGAAAACAGGTCATCTCAAAAAAGGATGTCCCAATCGGATTTGCATTTTTTGCAAGTCGAAAACCCACAAGACTTCCCATTGCCCGATCACCGCTAGCGTTCCTCAGATGGATAAGGGCTGCGATTAATGCATCATCTCCCTGAATGACGACAATCTCAACGTTGACGATGTTCTCCGCGTCACGAAAACCTTGAGCCGGGCTGATCAATATGTCGCCATGGGTGTCGAGGATAGCGGAACTGATCAAGTCGCTCAGTTGGCCACCACGGAGCATACTGGATGGGGTGTCGAGGATAACGGAGCTGATCAGGTCGCTCAGTTGGCCACCACGGAGCAGACTGAACCGGATAACCTTTGGTAGTCGTCTTGAGTCTTACCCATCCATTATATCCATAGTGGAACTAATCAATTCGGTTTTGGCGGAGGACGAAAGGGAGCCACCAGGTGGTGTTAGTACAAACCTTGGGGGTTTAGACACAACCAACGTAGCTATCTAATATAAAGAATAGTTCTCCCCAAATATTGTAGTCTCAGACGCTTAAAGTTGAGAGGGACGAGTAACCCCGCCGTCGCGCGGCCTCGTTAATGACGGGCAGTACCACCACTAATAGGGGCGAAAGAAAAAGGGCAAAGGCTTCCGCGCCCCAGTAGTAAACGGAGGAGATGGACTATATCATAGTTCAGCTGCTACAACTTCCTCTTCAGACTCCCCATACGAACTAAGCTACAGAACAAGTGAGGTAGAGCAGTTAATATTGATTGGAACTGCAACTAGTCTCTGCACCCTGGCTACGGAAGATTAACTTGGCCTTCATTTGCTGGCTGCCGTCAGCGAAAAGGTAGGGGATTAAGGTGCATTGTCGCTTTCCCCAGCCACTTCTTTCCTAGTGCGCGATCACGGACTTGTTGCCTTTGTAATCGTACGTTTTATCGTCAATGAACTCAAAGGGCATAGAGGCCTCGTCGACGTTGAGGATTTGGAAGTAGGGAAATTTTCGAGGCGATGATAAAACAGAAGCAACACTACAGGGCGGCGGGGTGACAGGCCGCTCGTTAAGGTTGTGAGACCCTCCGAATATAACGAAGGAAGGAATTCGTGAGGTCAACGTAGTCTGAAGGGAGCTTGGAAGACTGCGTAGTAGTACGCCGAACACGCGGCGTCTCATGAAGTTGCGCTACCAACCGTTGGTAAACCGAATTGTTGTATAGCTTCAGGGGTACAATTGCTCATAGAGCTTCTTCGAGCGCCTTCTGAACCAACCGAGCCGAACGATTTAGCGTGCTTTCCTTCGTGTAATGAAGTCCTTGAAAAGCAGGTCTTCCAACTCTGGCCAGTGAGGCCGAAAGCAGACCGGCCTGCCCTCGAGGATTTGTTGCCCGGGAGTATGTGCGTTCGGAGCGGACAACGGCTGGCCAGGGCGGGCCCACGGGCATCGAGTTCGCCGCAGAGCTGCACGACCTCATCTACGACGGCCTCGCCCGGCTCTACCCGGACCTCCTCCGCTTCGTGCGCATAACGGTGTACGACGTCACGCCCAAGGTTCTGCCCATGTTCGGCCAGGCCCTGGTCAAGTACGCCATGGACACGTTTGCGCGCCACGGCATCGACGTCCGCACAGAACACCACCTGGAGCGGCTGCGGCCGGCAGACGAAGACCTCGGCAACCGCCACGGCGCGCTACGTATCAAGGTTCAGGAGCTCGGCGACGACGAGGTTGGCGCCGGCCTTGTGTTCTAGAGGACCGGCCCTATATAGAACCCGCTGGTGGCGAAGCTGTCCGGGAAGAAGCTGTCCGCTGTCCGCTGTCCGCTGCCGGCAGTACGGGGAAAGCCGGGCAGCGCTTAGCAATAGACGCTAGGACTGGAGGGCTCGTTACTGACGCGTACCTGCGGGCGCAGACGACCTCGAGCGAAGGTAACGATTCAGCTGCTGGCGCCAGTGCTGGCGCCCCCCGGCCGCCAGCGGCGGACTGTTGGAAGATGTCTTTGTAATCGGCGACTACGCTATCAATACCGATTACGCTGCTATGTGCGGACCGGCCACGGACCGGCCACGATACCTACACCTCGGTAGTCACCTTAACCACACTGAACTCGGCACGCTGAATCCGTAGCCAGCTCACTTATGCCCCACCACCGCCACCGCCGTCGCCACCGCCGTCGCCACCGTCGTCGCCACTGTCGTCGTCATGCTCCCAATTACCAAGCTGCTTGCAAAACCAAGAAGCAGCAGTGTATATGTACTATTATCTGCTGGCAAGTAATCACATGGATGTTAGCAGGGGCATGAACCAAGATATACATACCCCCAGCAACCCATTTTGTTGTAATGCTGCGTATTGCAAATTCATCCACCCCAGCCTTTTGAACTAGAAGAGGTTCCATGGAGACATTTCGTTCTTGAATTGGGCGACTATCTTATAGATGTCAGAAAGTTTGTCGTTAAGCAATCCAACCTTGTTGTTAAGCATTCTAACCTTGTCGTTAAGCTTGACAAGTTTGGTTTCGATGCTGGCGATTCTTGTTTCAGTTCTGATGATCCCCGTGTCGTGACTGTCAAGCCGGGCTGCGATATTGGTAATGGTCGACCGGTTCTGGTTTTGCGAGGAAATCCTTGAATACCTCTGGATCGACGTACGGGGAACGGGAGGTCGTATCAGCAGAGATCGTGGTAGATGTGGACGCATCATGGAAAGAAGTGAGCGATCCATAGCAGCAGGCGCTGTGTTGTGATGGAATAATAGCGTATTTCCAATGCTCTGATAATCTAGAGAGTTGAGAAGTTTGTTCGATGGTTGACAATTCAAAGGAAACTGGCAGAAGCTTTGGTCGGTTATTAGAGAATCGGTAATCCATCGTGACAGCCTAGGTTTGTTCGGGAAAAGAGCAGGAAGGAACTTACTTAAGATACGCTCTTGCCATTGGGTATCTTGTTCAGGAAGGAAGGTTTTGCCGTTGAGTAGTTCAGTGTCTTGCTCGGGACAGGATGCAGTTTATTTTTCGGTCGTGACCCAGGACCCCCCAATGTATGTAACGAAAGACCTGCAAGTCATTAGATACCAAAGGAATAACTGCCTGCATGATCCGATGAAAGGCCATTGGGGTCGATGACGGAAAATTTGACGAACCTGGAGGCGCGGGCGTTCGCCCACGAAAAGCTTGTCCTGGACTGCGAGGAAAGCTTGTCCGGACTGCGAATGCTTTTGTTTGATCAGTTCGGCACCGAGCGAACCTTACTTTTCTTAAATCTATCTCTTATAACGCGCACAACGCATTCAAATCTGCATTTTATATGTGTGTAAGGGGCTTCTGCCCACAGACCCCCCCCCCCCCCCCCCCCCCCAAAAAAAAAAAACACAACGTCCTTTCCCAATACGATCAGCATCGGGGGACGCTATACCTAGTTACGCTTCCGCTCCGCCAACTCCCTTCTAGATCTTGTTTCTTCCCGTCACGGTCTCGGAAAGCAACGGCTGGGAGAGGCGAAGGAGCATGGATACGGCAGGGGCATTTCCCGGTTTTTCCTACGGGACGCTATTCTCCGAGACATTTGCCGTGGTATATCAATCTCTTATGTAAGCGCGGAGGGTGGGTGTCGTGTCCAACATGTGGCTCTCACGCGCCCGACGGCAAGCCATGAAGTGCCCAGAGGCTCAGACAAGCTTCCGAGACTTTTCACTTCCACGGACCTGTGCACCGCAAGGCTCCGGAACACGGCCAATTTCAATCTCCATACCTGCAACTTACGAGGACCCAAAGTCCCATAGACTGACGAGCAGACTGTCCTTCTCCTCGGGCGCCGCCGTGGGGCCGACATCGGTAAAGATGTGCTTAGGAATCATGAACTCCACCACCGGTGGTTTCCTGATATTCTTGATCATCTCCGCCTCGAGGAGCTGTGTAAAGTCATCTTAGCTTAGCTGCGTCGCAAGAACCACTGTTAGGGGTACTCACACTGCCATAGGAGTGGTCTAGAAAGTCTTCCAGGTTGTAAGACTGTTTTGTGAACTGCTCCGAGATGATCTTTGCGATGGTCGCAATGTTGGGATGGTAATGCGACTGCAGCTGCACAATCTCCCAGAGACAGCTGTCGAGTGCGCGCGTCTCCATGGGGTCTTCCTCGTCGGGCAGAAAGGGATCGAGGACGCCCTCGCTTTCTATCAGCTCCTTCTCCTCCTTTGTCCGCGGCACGCGGTGCATCATAAACGTGCAAAGGGGGTGCTTCTTGAATAGGTTATAGTACCACGGCACGATGACCGCGATCGCGCTCGGGGGCGCATTGAGCGACAGCCGGGCTAACCGCTTGATGAAGCTCGCCACCAGTACGGCAGGCAAATGTGAAGACGACAAGAAGGTGTCGAGGAGACGGAAGAAGCGAGACCGGTGTTTTGAGTGAAGTATATCCGCGTCGAGCAGCGAGTATAGTTTCCTATAAAACAAGGGGTAGTCGAGATTGCGCTCCTGGATGAGATAGAAGACTCCCGAGAGCGCCAGGAGCGATATTGAGCCGCCAGAGTTATAGCAGTCGGTCAGAAAGTCCATAAACAGCTCTGGTTTGGTGAACCAAGGGGCAATCGATGTGGCCATAATCTGCAGGATCTTCTTCCTCTGTCCTTTGCTGAGGCCTAGGTTGATGAACGCTAGCCACGCCTCCTGCGCCTGCTTCTTGTGTTGCGACAGGAGATAAAGCGGGTGCTTCTTCTTTGCTGGCGGATCAACGTAGAAATCGCTGAGCTCCTCGTTTGATCCCGGCACGTCCTCGATCCGGAGCAAAAGCCCAAAGACGCTACTCCGGAAGGTCTCGTCCTCGGGCTGGCCCTCCTCACTAAGGATGTCGCTGTAAACTGTCAGCACGAAATTGGCTGTAATGGTTAATGGAGGGGACCTACGCAATCGCCTGGAATGTGTAAAATCTGATATCGTCATATTCGGCGATGAAGTTGTCATAGAATGCTTGCCGCAGTTCCTCGAGCGGCGACTGGATGAGGGCGTTGATGATCTTCTTGAAGGAACTCCGGGGGAACGTTGCTTCGTCTCTGCCGTCCAAATGCTGCGCCTCTGCCTTGAGGACAGCCATGGACAGCATCAGAGCTTTGAGCGCCGGGCCATTGGTTTGGAACTTTGACAAGAGGACTGCCTCGTAGCCGGCAAAGTGATCCCTGAGCCATGCTGTGACGGTGGCATCTTTCTCCGACGCGTCCTGCCTCCGTACGAGGCTCCCCGAGACCAGAAGCCGTACAAACACCCGCCCGAGCGCCTCGGCAGCAGCCAGGGCGGCCTCTATATCGTCCTCCTGCTTTGCGGCGATTTCGGTCAAGGTGGCGATGTTGTTGTAGTGTTTCTTGGACTCGAGGATCTCGGATTCGAGGACTTGTATTTGCGATGCCAAGTCATTGTCAACGCCCTTGCCTGATTTCCTCCGCTTTTTGGACGGTTCGCCATTCTCTGGGCGCTTCCTCTTCGTTACTGGCTTGTCTCCTCCTTCCCTTGTGGCTGCTGGCATTTTGGCGGTTGTCTGGATCCGTCCGAATGTCGGTTTGTTGAGGTAGCAGATTCACAAGCCACCATCGGTTTACAAAATTTAGGTGGGGCTGAGCTGCCCAGCGCAGTGGAAATTTCGTCGGCAGCGCCAAGACAAGAACCCCTCCACTACTGATGAACTAGGTTGGATAGTCAGCTGGCTGCGCACGTGACAGACAGCTGCCGGCAAAGTTGGAACTCGGACAAGTTGCCCATTCCGATAAAACCTCAATTCGGGTCTCGCAGCATTCGCAACGTCCAACGTCGTCACCCAATCCACGTCCCGCATTTCCACAATGGCGTCCCGTTTGGCGAGAAGTGCTGTCGGTGAGTAGGCTGAATTCATTGGATCCGGGCGATGCAGGGCCAAGGCCAATTGAGGAGGAGAGTCGCTGACGAGAAGCAACCGCGTGCTGCTGCCGCCGTAGGGGCCGCCCGCCTCCGACCGACCATCTCCGCTCCGCGCGCTGTCCTGCCCGCCGTCTCGGCCCTCGCGTCGTCGCGCAGCAGCTCGTCGACCAACGTGCCCGCGGCCGACCCCAAGTCCAAGGCCCACTCCATCATCGACTCACTCCCTGGCAGCAGCCTCCTCTCCAAGACGGCCATCCTGTCGTCGGCTGCCGGTGCCTCCATCTACGCCATCAGCAACGAGTACTATGTCGTCAACGAGGAGACAGTCGTCGCCTTCTGCCTGCTCAGCGTCTGGGGCGGCCTGATCAAGTACGGTGGCCCTATGTACAAGGAGTGGGCTGAGGCGCAGAACGCCAAGATTAAGGGAGTCCTCAACTCGGCCCGCGACGACCACACCCAGGCCGTCAAGAGCCGCATCGACGATGTCCAGCAGATGTCGAGCGTCGTCGAGATTACCAAGTCCCTGTTCGATGTGTCCAAGGTACGGCCTGTCCGCCGTGGCTTCATGTGCCCGTGGCGAGGCATTGCGGGTGTATGCCGTCTCAGACTGACGATGGTGTGCTCGCTTTAGGAAACCGCCAAGCTCGAGGCTGAGGCGTACGAGCTCGAGCAGAAGACGGCACTGGCTGCCGAGGCCAAGACTGTACTTGACTCGTGGGTGCGGTACGAGGGTCAGGTGAAGCAACGGCAACAGAAGGAGCTTGCCCAGTCCATCATTGCCAAGGTGCAGAAGGAGTTGGAGAACCCCAAGGTCTTGCAGCAGATCCTCCAGCAGAGCGTGGCTGACGTCGAGAGTAAGTCTTTGTCACCCCCGTTGCAGCTTAAGCGGCTTTCTGGCTAACTAACGACCCTCCAGAGATTGTCGCGTCCAAGGCTCAATAGACAGGCCTCTAGAATTGCAAGCGCAAAAGTTCCCTTATAATTGTACCACTGTCCATAAACCCCATGTGAATTAGCCAATACAAAACTTGAAGTCTTGCCTCCGTCCCGTATGTCGCTCGGCCCGCTTGGTTCGGTTTGGGAGGAGAGCGGTAGGACGTCCTGTTTGGCTTGTTCTAGAGCTTTATGGGGCATTGGCCGCCGGCAGGAAAAGACAGCTCTTGACTTCTGTAAGGGAGCTGCTCGATGGCCGAAATAGCGCCTCACGCCGGCGTCAATGGCAGGGAGCTGCTCTTATGTTCTTAGATATCACTTGTTGCACTTTTGACAGTTCAAGTCAATACCGACGTAGTTGGCAAGTCTACTCCATATAACCCATTACTAACGTGTTATGCAGCAACTGTCAAACCAATACAAATACAGGGAGAAACAGGCTAGCATTGGCTCTCTGTTGAGTTGTGGCGAGGTTCATTCTTGGGCAAGAATGTCGAAGGCTTAAGAGTACCATTATCAATGGTCAATGCAAGGGAGGAAGGACAGTAAATATTTAGTCACTCCCCAACTGGCAGCTGCGACCTCGGCTCAACTTGGTCCAGTGCAATGATTCGCATGGCAATGCTGTGGGGCGGATGACAAGAGACCAATCGAAGAGGCTGTGCCAGAAGGTTGGTAATACAGCACGGTACGGAGTGGAAGAGAAGCCGCACCAAGTCACCAACAGCGTCCCGAGATCTCAGCCGACCAGTGAAACCCTTACGGGTTGGTGGGTGGTGGTGGTCGGAGGCAGCCCGTATTTATATCCCTCATACGCCCGAGGTTCATAGGTAGGTAGGTATGCATTATAAATCTGTAGCTTGAGGAATCCGTGGGAGTGAGCCCAGGTGTGCCCCGGATTCGCAATTCTGCGAGATAAGCGATGAAGCTTTGCTTATCTCATGCACGTCTCAGATGGCAACCGGCGGGTCGTTGGGTTCGACCTAGCTCAGCTGCTGCGTCTCCCATGTTTTCCACACGAGGCTTTTTCCGAGCAACGGCGTAGCGGGTATGGTCACGAGAAATTATTACTTAGTAGAGACAAAGAAAACGCCTCATATCGGCTTTGTAACATGAGGTTTGGAATGCCGGGTGTGGTAATGCAACGAAAAAAAAACGGCTTCCGAAGCCTGTAACTAACTCACTCAGTGAAGCAAGCCACTGAGAAAGAATCCCCAGCCCATTGGACCCGGGAACCCATCAGTGGGGCACGGCAGGGCACGAACCAGATCCGGATCTCTGTTGAGTGCTGAGGGGCACGGCTGGACTGTGCAACTGCGGCGCTAACCAACATGCTAGAGTGCCAAACGTGCCAGCCGTTTTGGGGGATGAGACGGTGCTAGGTAAGGTATTAAAGGGACGGGTGAGAAATTATTATGCCATCGTCCAATCGACAAGATGATATCATAGACGAGCCTACCTTAGGTTGCCCCCCGCGCCGTCATTTTGCCGTTCAACTTCAAACAATACTCTAGATGTTTTTTCAGTCAAACTGAACTAGCTTTTATCATCTTTATTTACGGAGACTGTCTTTTTTCTCGGGCTGCCGGTGCTGACGACCGCGATCCCACATTTTAAACCTTTTTTCCCCGAGCTAACGGTTTCGCGAGAGAAGAAGGCTGTCTCTTGGCATTACCTAAATTATTCCCTTGGTGCGCGGCGCCTTAGGCTGTCGGAGGCCGAGGGAGTAAGCGTCAAGGGAAAGAGAGAGACGTGAGACATGGAGCAGCAGCAACAGCAGCGGCTGGCGACAGGGGCGCGGGCGACGTCGCTGCGCATCGAGGAGCCGCCGGAGCGACGGCCGCTCCTGCAGCACCGGGCAACGTTCCCGCACGAGCTGGACCGCAACGTCTTTTGCTGCCACACGGACACGCACACGCAGTTGCCCGTCTACACAAACATCCACCGCATCCGCCGCGACATCATCTCGGTCATCGAGGACTACCTCAGTCTCGACCAGCTGCGCGACGTGCGCATCAACGTCTCGGTCGTGCGGCCTTTGGTTGATAAGCTGTACGAGCAGGATGACATTTCTATTGGTACGTTTCTTTCCATTATAAATATATATAAGAAAAGAAGAAAAAAAGAAAGGAAGATGAAAAAAATCTGACACGCCCAGTCTACTGCCTCCTCATCAACCGCGCCCACTTCCTCGATGAGCAGTCGCACCTGAGCAACCGCCAGAATGTCAACTTCACCCGCGCCATGCTGTGCGAGCTCATCGCCACGCGCATCCTGCGCCGCTTCAACGAGGACAACGAGGGCCCCGACAACCTGCTCGTGCTGGCCCACGTGCTCATCGCCGGCTTCGAGCCCTTCCAGAACTGCCCCGACGAGATCCGCCCCGACGTCCACCAGTCGGTCACCTGGCACCGCACCATCCCGGCCCTCGAGGTTGCCATTCTCAGCGAGAGCAGGCTGTTTCTCAGCTCGACCTCGTGTCAGAAGATGTGAGCCCCCTCCCTATCTCTGTCCCTCCTGTGTGCTAAGCAGAATTCAGCGTCGACGCCATCTACGAGGGCCGCGTCATCTACACGCCGTCGAGCTGGCTGGACCTGATCCCCGACCGCTACAAGCAGCGGCCCATCTCGCTGTACAACCCGCGCGAGGCCCCGCTGCTGAACCAGTACCGCCTCATTGTCCCGCGCACCAGGAACATGCTCGAGATTATCCAGTTCGTCATCCTGCTCGGCCTCTACGTCGCCTTCATGACCGAGAGGGATGCCAGCCAGTTTAGCACCCTGGAGGTGTGCTTCACCGTCTACGCCGGCGGCTGGGTCCTGGACCAGTTTGCCACCATCCTCGAGCACGGGTGGTGAGTTCCCCCCTCCTCCCTTTTCTTTACAATCTACCGTCCTCGGTGAGTTGGTTTCTGACCCCAACCTTGTAGGCGAGTCTACACGCAGAATCTCTGGTCGTTTCTCGACGTGACCTTCGCGGCCATCTACTGGATATATCTGGCCCTGCGCGTGTACGGCTGGAAGACTGGCGGCATCGGCCCGGCCCAACAGGCCCTGGACGTCATGGCCATGGCGGCCCCGGTGCTCATTCCTCGCCTGGCTTTCAACCTCCTCTCGGACAACATGGTCTTTCTGGCCCTCCGAGCCATGATGTCCGACTTCACTGCGCTCACCGCCCTGGCTGCCTGGTGCTTCTTTGGTTTCTTGCTGTCATTGGTCTGGCTTGGCAATGGAATCTTCCCCGCCGTGTGAGTTCTGACCTCGTCAATCCGGACGCCACACCACTGACAACCCCTGCAGGACTATCAGTAAGTGGATGATTTACATCTGGTTTGGCCTGGATGGCTCCGGCATCCAACACTCGGTTCGTGCCCACATATACGCCTGGGTGCCGCTTTAAGGATACATGGCTAATCAAACCTAGACTGATTTCCACGAAATTCTTGGCCCGTCGCTGATGGTCGCCTTTGCCTTTCTCGGCAACACGCTCTTCCTCACCATCCTCGTGTCGATGCTGTCCACAACGTTCAGCAACATCGCGTCCAATGCGTCTGCCGAGATCCAGTTCCGCCGGGCGGTGTTAACTCTGGAGGGAGTCAAGGCCGACGCCATCTTTGCCTACCAGCCTCCTTTCAACATCCTCGCCATCCTAATCTTCCTACCGCTCAAGTTCTGCGTGTCGCCCCGCTGGTTCCACAAGATCCACGTCTTCAGCGTGCGCCTGATCAACCTCCCCCTCCTCCTGATCATCGCCATCGCCGAGCGCCGCATGCTGTGGCCCCAGTCGCTGGAGACGCCGCGGTCGAGCATCGTGAGCCACGACGGCAGCGGTAAGCCGCGCAAGCCGCGCCCGTGGTTCTGGGAGAAGTGGGGCTTCTCGTCGTCCAACGACTTCTCGACCGTCTTCGACACGCCGCCGCCCGACTCGGTGCTGAGCGAGATCGCCACCGACGACGACCTGACGAGGAACCTCATCCGCCGCCAGTTCACGCGGCACGGCACGCTCGACGCGGCAGGGAACCAGCCCCCGGCGTTTGGGCTGGCGCCGGCGGCAGCAACACCAGGAACCGCAACGGGAGGAGGGTTGACGCCGAAGACGCCGAACCACCAGGGCAAGACGCTGAACCGGCGCGACAGCATCGCGCCGTTCCCCGGGCTCAGGGCGGAGCTGCAGGGCGTGCTCAGCGAGAGCGACGAGGTCAGCGCCATCACGACGCGCCTCGAGGCCCTCGAGGAGAGCACTCAGCGCATCGAGTCCATGCTGGAGCGCCTCATGGCCAGGGTCGACGAGGAGACCGAGTCGGTGCCCGAGGACATTGTCGGGTCGGGGAGCAGCAGGACGACGTTGCGAGATGATATTGGGTGAATTTTTTGAATGATGAGGCATGAGATGAGTTCAACATGATCCTGATTTGTGCTCTTTTTTCTCTCTCCGCGTTGCAGTTATTACTTACTTACATTTACATTTACACCCAACATACCCCGGATAAACGACGTGGTCGGTTTTGGCTTTGCGTTTTTGGGGCGGAGTTGAGTTGGATCATAGCGATTTGGCTTCCTGGCGAGGATTCCTCTGCTTAAGGTCTGCAGTGGGCTGTTTTTTGTCTTGTTAGATTACTCTTGTTGGGAATACCTATACAAGTACATTTTCATGTGGACGAGTGAGTGTCCCACACTTATTCTTCTTCCGACGGCCGTGGCTGTCGTCTCAACGTCGTGTGTCACCCGTCTAGTTGTGTTCATTCATCCATCCGGATGTCCACCGGTCTTGTTTGCGCCGTGCCGTCTGGCACCACTTCGTGTCGAGGGGACGAGGGCCCAGTGATTAAAATCGTGCGGTGAGCTCGAGCATGTTTTGGCCAAGGTACTAACTAGCACCTCCTGCGGCATTCACCTCTGCGCTTTCTTTGGTGTCGCTTCCTCGACAGGCGCCAGTTCTCATATCCCCCAGTTGCGCCTTCCGTGTCTGGATTACTACAACACCTTCCTCCCAGCTCGACAGACGAAGAAATAAATAGCCAGAGGCGTTTAAAAGATCGGCCCGCGCTCGGAAGGAGAGAGGTTATCGCTCCGCATCTCTCTTTCGTTCTTTCCTTCTCCGCGGAATTCCACAGCCAAAGCAACGCGAGAAACTCCTCGAGGGCCGCTGCCGCAGAACACACCTACCTTACCTACGACGGGAGTCAACTTTCCTACACAGGAAAGCAAGCCTCGGTTGCATTTATGACATCGCGGCACACGAACTAATACAACCAACCAACCAACCAACCACCCTCCCCCTGCGTTTTCTCCAGCGTGAATCCAACCAACAAAGCAGGGTGGAAGGAAGAAATACATCCAAGACAGCCAGCAACAACACACAACACAACACAAAAAGAGAGAGATAACGAAAAATGTGCATCTCAGAACACTACACCGACCCCACCTGCCGGCACACGTGGGCGCGCATCTGCCAGCCCTGCGGCCCGGGCATGGGCTTCACGACGTGCCCTTCCTTCTTCGGCAACGACGGCACGTGTATGTACGCGCGCCGCGGAGCCAAGCCGGCGCCGCGCGGCCCGTTCGTCGTCTACTGCGAGCCGTGTCCCGTGTGCGACCTGCGCGGGGCTTACGATCGGAATGCTGTTCGTGTTGTGGTGGGCGTGCGCCGCGGTGTGAGGGCCGGCGCTGGGCCGGGACGCGGCGACCCGGGTGTGGATTTCACGTGCTGTGTTATGTGAGTGACGGGACGCGGGTTAAGATAGGGGTTTGGTTGCTGGGAGGATGGGTTGAGGTGAGTTGGGTTGAGTTGCTGCGGTGTGTTTGTACATGGTGGAGGTGTGAGGACTGGTCTCGCTCCTGTCTGCGGCGGAAGATGGAGAGACTCATTTGATGGCTGGCTCTCTTTTTCTGGGCGAGGATCTTAAATTTGCGCTGTCTTGGTGTTGCAAGAGGGGTACCTACCTACTTACACAGGGGCAAACTGGCGCCGCAAGATATCAAGTAGAAGAATCCCAAGACAACCCCCGCCCGCCACAAACACACGCCCCCTAAGCTTACGGGCAGCAAGGAGCATCTATTCACATACCTTACCTACATCACGTCTGCGAAAAGTGCATGATGGGGGAGTAAAGAGACAATGGCATCATGTGGTCCTGAGCTAATCACGTGCCATCAGTTAGTTGCCTAAAATATTTCATTCCGTCTCCTGGGACAACCTGCCGGCCAAAATCACAGCACAGCACACGTCCGCACCCCCAAAAAAGGGTGAAGCAATCTCCAACCCCCTTTTTTTTTCCTTCAGATATCTCGCCCTCGCCCCCTTTTCCATTTGCCCGGCCGCCCGCGCACACCCATCTCCGCAAGAACAAAAGCCCGACCAGAAAAAATGCTGCCCACGCCCGACACATCGCACGTGCCGTACGCGCGCGTGTACGAGCCGGCCGAGGACTCGTTCCTGCTGCTGGACACGCTATCGTCAGCAAGCGAGACGGCATTTCTGGCCTCGCGCTTCGGCCCTTCTACCCCTTCCGCAACACCCACTTCCACATCCACATCCACAAAAACAACACCCGCACCACTAGTCCTGGAAGTTGGCCCGGGGTCGGGCGTCGTGGTGGCGTTCCTGGCAGCGCACGCGCGCGCCATCTTCGGGCGCGCCGACGTGCTGGCGGCCGCCGTCGACGTGAACCGCTTCGCGTGCGACGCGACGGCCGCGACGGCCGCCAAGGCCGTTTCCTCTTCCTCTTCAGGGGCAGGGTGTTTCCTCGACGCGGTGCAAGGCGACCTCGCCGCGCCGCTGCGCGCTGGCGTCGTCGACGTGCTCGTCTTCAACCCGCCGTACGTGCCGACCGAGGCGCTGCCACTACCACCACCACCGCCAGAAACCTCACCTGATATTATTGAGAGAAAGACAACATTTGAAGAGGACTCGCACCTGCTCGCGCTGTCGTACGCGGGCGGGCGCGACGGCATGGAGACGACGGAGCGGCTGCTCGCGGCGCTGCCCCTCACTTTATCAGCGGCGCGCGGCTGCGCATACGTGCTGCTGTGCGCAGGCAACCGGCCCGACGAGGTCAAGGCGCGCGTGCGCACGTGGGACACGGACTCTGAAGGACGGCCCTGGAGGGCCGAGACGGTTGGTTTGAGCGGGAAGCAGGCCGGGTGGGAGAAGTTGCAAATTGTGAGGATCTGGCGGGACTTGGTTCCTGCCGCTGCTGCTGCTGCTGCTGGGACTGGGACTGGGACTGGGGCCGGGACTGGAGTGACAGCTGGTGGTGGTTGTGGTGAGGATGGGGGTAGTTAAGTCGTGGGTTGCTGAGAGAGATAGAGGCAGAGACAGAGACAGACGTGAACACGAGATGGGGTGAAGAATGGAAGGGTTTTGCGTAGACACTGAAGTCGCTTTATTACTTACCTAGGTAGGTACTGTAGGAGGACGGAAAGGAGACGACATCGCCATGTCATACTGCTTGCAACAACGATACATATCATATCCTCACGCTGAACAGATTAGGTACTTTAGTTTTATTTTATTTCGGTTCTGTTTAAACCGCAGCTCCGGGAAAAATAAACCAATGAACCCATTCCATTCCATTCCATTCCATGCCCACCCATTTTAACATACCTACCTACCGACACGAACACCGAACAACAAAAATATAGAGAGATGATGTTTTATTTTATTTTCCCAACATCTTATTTCATTCCTTTTATATTTAGATCCAACAGCCCTGGCCTGGGCTGCTACGACACGTGGACAAAGGCGCGCTTGCGGAGGGCCGAGGCGTTGGCGGCCTCGACGTCGGCGTCCCACTTGTCGTCGACGTACTCCTTGACGCTCATGTCCTGGAGCTGCAGACCAACAACGCGGAGGGCGGCGATGTTGAAGCCCATCTCGTCCTTCTGGCGCTTGAGGGCGGCGCGGATATTTGCGCGGGTGCCGTCGAGCATGGCGCGCATGGTGCGCGAGGCGACGATCTGGCGGTGGTGCGTCTTGAGCATGAAGAAGAGGATGCGGCACGTGAGGGGGATGTTGAGCGAGCGCAGGGCGAAGAGGTTAAGGAAGGTGAAGAGCATGGGCACCGAGGCGAAGGGCAGCACGAGCAGCGCGTCGTGCAGCGCCGACGCCTTGATGCGCTGCAGCACGCTCATGACGTAGACCTCGGCGGTGATGTTGCCGAGGGCCACGAAGATGGTGTGGCGCTGCGGCGGCGCCAGGTGCGGGTTGCTGACCTTGGCTGCCTCCCACTCCTGCATCGTGTTGAGGTCCTCCATGCCGAGCGTGAGCGCCTCGGCGATGCGCTCGCCCGCCATTAGCGTCTCGACCGTCTGCTTGCTGGCCGCGCCCACCTCGCGGTCCGCGTCCTCGGTGTCGGGGTCGTTCTCGAGCGACGTCGTCAGCGTGTTCTCGTAGAGCTCCTCAATCTCCTTCTCGCGCTCCTCCTCGAGGAAGATCTGCTCGTCCGTCTCCTCCCACACGCGGATGCTCTTGTCGTGACTGGCGCTGACAAGGAAGCGGCCGTGGTGGCTGACGGCCAGCGCCCAGATCTCGCCGTGGTGGCCGTCTATGCGCTGGATCTGCTCAAACTTGTCCGCGTCCCAGTACTTGATGGTCCGGTCCTTGCTGGCGCTGAAAAAGTGGTGCCCGTTGCCGTCCGAGTTGTGCGGCACAAAGGCGACCTGCAGGACACTGTCCTGGTGTCCGAACAGCGCCTTGTGACAGTCACCGAAATCTAAGCCCCATATCCTAATGTTCTTGTCTGCTGAGCTGGTGACGATGAGTTTGCTGTCGTACGAAATGTCCATGCTGAGGACTGGGAGTTTGTGGCCGTAGAGGTTGAGGTACAGCTTCAAGCTGTCGGTGAAGAAGACCTTTACCGTGCTGTCGAGGAGGGCGACAGCGAGGAGCTTGGAGTCGGGAGAGAAGCGTAGGCTGAGGATGTCGTCGGACACCTTGAGTATCTTCGACTGCACGAGCTTGAGTCTTGGCGTTGTCCTGGTCGTGCCCAAGACCTGCTCTTGGACGATCCTGAACTCCCAAAACTTGGCCGTCTTGTCGGCGCCTCCTGACACGACCGACCTTCCGTCTGGGTGGACCTGCAAGGCCCAGATGGCGCTGCCCTCGTGGGCGTTGACGCTCTCGAGCAACGTTGCCGAGGCTACGTCGTAGAGCTGAAGCTCACCCTCTTTCGTCCCGACCACCACCACCTTGTCGCCGGGCAGAAAAGCACAGCAGAGGGCGTAACCGCAATCAAAGGTGCGGATGCATGTCTGGGTGCGGATATTCCAGATCTTCAGCGAGCCGTTGGCCGCAGATGCCAGCATCTTGTCGTCGGAGCTGACGGCTAGGGACCGGATGTCTGTGCGGTGTCCGGGAAGGTCGACGGCCAGGGCCCGGTTGTAGTCGGGGGCGTCGGTTTTTGTCTTAAGCTTATCCCTGCCAACGACGGTGTAAAGCTCGATCAGGTTGTTGGTGCCTCCGACTAGCAGTTTGAGGTCCTTCTTCCCCTGGCTCATGGCCCAGTCGACAGAGCGGACTTTGCCAGTAGTTCGGACTATGACGTGCTGCGTGAACACGTCTGATATCTCGGCGTCGTTGACGTCGTCAGCCTCGTCTTTGCCGTCCCCCATATCCAGGTCCCCCTCTGCTGCCTTTTTTCCTTTGGTGGCGGCAAGTTTCTCTCTCCTCCTCCTCCGCTTCCTGGCCAGGGTCTTCTTGACCTCGGTCTCGGTCCGCATCCTCCAGACCTCGACGGACTTCTCGATTCCGTGCACGGCGAAATAGTCGCGACGGGGATGGAAGGTGACCTCGACGGCCCTCTCCTTGCTCTGGCGGTGCAGCGTTCCCCTGTCCCGGAGGAACTTGACGGTCTGGGAGAGGTCGACCTTCTGGGCCGACGAGGACAGGGCGGCGATGTCCAGAGCCCACACCTTCATCTCGCCGTCGTTGCCAGCCGTGATACAGCCGCTGGAGTCGGGCGACACGCCTAGGGCCCAGCACTCGCCGTTGGTCTGGGCCACGTGGGTCTCGATGCAGTGGCGCGACGACAGGTCCCAGAGCTTGATCAGGGCGTCCTTGCCGGTTGTGAGGAGGAAGCCGTCGGCGGGCTCGCTGTCGACGACCATGGCCAGGTCGTCGCCGCCTTCTGTCTGCACGTGGGTCTCTGGCTCGACGAAGCGCAGGCCGGTGACCTGGTCCTTGTGGCCGCGCAGCTTGTACTGGCCGACCTCGGCAATCAGATCCCAGACGATGACATCGGTGTCCTTGGCGCCGCTGGCGAGACGCACGCCGGTCTTGTCGAAGGCCAGCACGGTGATGGGCGACTTGTGGCCGTTGAAGCTGACGACGGCGGTGGCGATCTTGCTGTCCCACAGGCGGATGCTGCCGTCGTCGTAGCCGACGGCGAACAGGTCGGGGTCGGTGCGGCTCTGGGCGATGGCGGTCACCTGGGCGCGGCAGTTGTCGTCGCGCCAGCGGCTGAGGAGCTCGCCCTTCTTGACATGCCACACAAGCACCTCCTCATTGGCGGCGACAACGGCATGGCCAGCGCCAGTGCTCGACTTGTCCTTGGCGGCCGAGGTCCAGACGAGATTCGAGGTGCTGGTTGCGACGAGGCCGAAC
The DNA here is from genome assembly GCF_030549165.1 of Lasiosphaeria miniovina. Lineage (NCBI taxonomy): Eukaryota > Fungi > Ascomycota > Sordariomycetes > Sordariales > Lasiosphaeriaceae > Lasiosphaeria > Lasiosphaeria miniovina. The sequence continues at coordinate 863,165 of NW_026848223.1, read as the reverse complement.
GACTTGGAAGGCTCGAATTTGCTGTCAATCACACACGGCACGCACGACCTGGTCAGAGCGTGTCCTTCACTGCTTGCTTCCTTCCCTGCTTGGCTTCCTTCCTTCGGGGAGGGGCCCTTTGGTTATGCAACTCACAGATAGGACTTTACCATGTTGGCGATGCGATGGCAGAAACAGTCAATCCCCGAGTCTGACGGCAAGCGCAGTTCTCAATGTCAGTGTGTCGTCGTCCATTAGCGTCCTGGTGGAATGCGATGCGATTTCGAGTTCCGCGACTTTTTTTTTTTTTTTTTTTTTTTTTTTGGCTGCGATAAGATAAGAATTTGCACCAGCCACAGCACAGCACTTCACCCACCAAGGTTCCTGCACCATGTCCTGGCCTTAGTGCTGTGGCTTCAACTACAGCGGTCACGGATGCGGCTGGTAACTTCACTGCGGGGCAGCTCCTCAACAGGGGTCCCCGTAACGTTCGGGAGTTGCAGGGGTTAGGGTCCTTGGGGTGCTCTCTCTCCGCAGCACATCACGCATCGTCAGCCTTCCCACCTCAGAACGGTCGCCGCCCCACCACCGCCCTCATCGTCGACAGCAACAGCAACAGTACAAGGCCGGCCCGCAGCGCAATTGAGCAAAGATGCTGCTGCTCGACTACCAGAACGTGCTAATACAGGCGGTGCTCACGGAGCGGTTCTCTGGGTAATTATGCTTGCATCTCTCTCCCTTGTGCTGATGACGGCATGGCCATTCCTTGGTCGTTTCGTGGCTTGGAATTAAGAACAACTACTGACTTCTGACAACTTCTAGAGCGCCGCCCGTGTCCATCGACCAGACCGTGTCCGACTTTGACGGCGTCATCTTCCACATCTCGACGCCCGAGTCCAAGTCCAAGATCATGGTGTCGTTGCAGATCCGCTGCTACAAGGATCTCGTGCGCTACGGCGCCGAGCAGGTCCTCAACCGCGAGTACGGCCCCTACGTCGTCGCCCCCGAGATCGGCTATGACTTCTCCGTCGTCGTTGACCTCGACAACCTGCCCGCCGAGAAAGAGGCGCGCGACGAGCTAGTCAACAAGATCTCCCTGCTCAAGCGCAACGCCATGGCCGCCCCCTTCGAGCAGGCCTACCAGGAGCACTACCGCCTGCGCGAGGAGGCCGCCAAGTTCACGTCTGAGGAGGCCCCCCAGGGTGTGCGCGAGGGAGGCGCGGTCAAGGCCATCCAGTACCGCGAGGAGGAGGCCATCTACGTCAAGGCCAGCCACGACCGCGTCACCGTCATCTTTAGTACCATCTTCCGCGAGGAGACGGACCGTGTCTACGGCAAGGTCTTCATCCAGGAGTTCGTCGACGCCCGCCGCCGCGCCATCCAGAACGCCCCCCAGGTCCTTTTCCGCAACGACCCCCCCCTGGAGCTGCAAGGCGTGCCCGGCGTCAACAACACGGGCACCGGAGAGGTTGGATATGTCACCTTCGGTATGTACTGCAAGACGGAACCCCCCTTTTTTCATCCGAGTGCTGACGAGAAGTCGGCCAGTTCTGTTTCCTCGCCACCTCACGCCCCAGCGCATGCCCGACGTCATCTCGCACATCCAGACCTTCCGCGACTACTTCCACTACCACATCAAGGCTTCCAAGGTAGGCGACTTCTTCCCAGTTTCCGGAAAGTTGATCGCATGCTTAAACTCTCTTACTTCCTAAGGCATATATCCACTCTCGCATGAGACGGCGGACGGCAGACTTTCTGCAAGGTGAGTCCCCCAACCCCCTTTTCCAGACTCGGCAGCTTGTTGTCGCTGACACCACGCGCACACAGTTCTACGCAGAGCGAGGCCCGACAGCGAAGAAAAGGAACGCAAGACGGCAAGTGGAAGGACGTTCAAACAGGGTGTTTAAAGCGGCTTCTTGGCGTTTTTCTGTATCCAGCTCGGGACGGCAGCTGTGGGGGAATTCCCCGGCCCCTTTGGTGTTGTTGGTTGGGATCGGCATGACCAGAAACGACATGTAGCCTGCGGATGCGATATGCAGCAAAAAGTTGATTTTTTTCTCCAACGAGGTACTATATCCCGACTGCGGTACGCGTGAAGTTGCCTCACTTTCTCTCACCTCGCGGCAGTAAGAGCGCTCAGATCAGTTCGGGCACAGACTGTATGGACACTCCTCTCCTCGCCTGGTTAGGCAAGATTCTCACTGACTTGCGCCATGCTTACTGCCTACCGCAGGTATCTAGGAGCCATTCTATTCATACCAGTTTCTAGCCGAATGAGTCGCTGGTGAAATTCGGTCTGAAAGGGTGTACTGTCAAATCTCTTGCCCTGACTTCACCCCTGCTCCTGGCCTCTTTTCTGCCTTGGCCCCCTTCAAGGTGTTGTTGACATGAAAGACAAAATTACAGCTCTGCAAGATTTCAACTCTACAAGATCTCAAACGAGTATAGTGATCTCAAATATTTCTTAACCCTTTTTTGAGAAAATATTTGTCTCCGCTAGAACCCCAAAGCCACGGGCGCATCTCAGTACGACCACGGCCGCGCCTTGTAACGAGGGTTCTCCTCGGGTCTGCTGCCGTAGGGGATCTCGACCTCGTCCGGGTTGATGTACCACGAAGGGTCGCCGCTGGTCTGCGTCGTGCTCCAGCCGTTGCCGAGCCAGCGCAGCGCGTTGTCAGACCCCCCGTCTTCTGGGTCTCTGACGGCCTCATAAACCCAGTCCTCCCAGCGCGGCGACCGCAACGCCTCGAGCGCGTGCAGCGTCGACCCGGGCCACAGGCCAACAATGTGGTCGCCGCGGCGGTACCAGCTGCGGCAGTCGTCGAGGTAGACAGTGTTACGAAAATAAGCGGCCACGTAGGCCGAGAAGTCGCGCACGCGCGCCGCCTTGGGCTCCATGGCCGCGTAGTCTTCCTTCTGCAGCTTGCGGATCGCCGCCACCACGTAGTCGGCCTCGGCCTCGAGGATCTTGGTCAGGCTGCCGAACCCGATCGCCGAGTTGGGCCCAAACATCATTAGGTAGTTGGGGAACCCGTCGACCGCCACTGACAGGTAGCTCTCGGGCAGCGCCGCCCACCGCTGTGCGAGCGTCTGCCCGCCCCGCCCGACCACCTCGAAGCTCGGCGGCGCCGACACGTGGAACCCCGTCGCGCACACCAGCACGTCGACGTTTGTCACTTGGCGCCCCGAGGCTAGCTCCACCACTCCCTCTCCCCCTTCAGAGCCACCACCAACACAGACAATCCCATCCCCGAACACGGTCTCGACATTCTCCGCGAGCAGCGCCTCGAGGAACCCCTTGCCCGGCGTCAGCCGCCGGCACCCCGGCGCGAAGTTAGGGATCAGTGCCGCGGCCAGCGCTGGGTTTCCCGCCAGCGCCGAAGCCATGCCGGCCCTGAACACGGCCTCCACCTCGGTCTGCATCCGCGCTTTGAGGACGGTCGACTCGTGGATCAGGTTGCCGCCGTCCTCGAACACTTTGCGGAACTGCAGGTACTGTGCTGCGTCGGCCGCGAGCGTGTCGCACTGCTCTTGCGTGACTGTTTTTTTGTCAGTTTCTTTTTGTTCTGGGGGGGGGGCTAAAACTCACACGCCGTGACAGCCGGGTCGAGGCCGAGCAGCGCCATGGCCTGGTCGCCAAAGGCCGACGAGATCCACGTCGGCGAGCGCATGAAGCACGTCAGCGACGCGCCCTCGACCTTTTGCAGGCTCGGGATGATCTGGATCGCGCTGCTCCCGTTGCCGACGACGCCGATCTTTTTGTTGCCGAAGTCGTAGCTGTTGTCAAGTCGAGTCAAAACACGAAAACCCCCTCGTATTGTCTGCTGCGTGAGATGGGGAACAGCTGACCTCTCGTCCCACTCCCCCGAGTGCATGACCTTTCCCGGGAACTTGTCGAGCCCCGGGATCGCCGGCCACTTGGCCTGATTGAGCTGCCCGCGCGCCGTCACCACGACGTGCGCCGCGTCGTCGAACGAGGCCCCCGTGGCGAGGTTCTTTACGCGGAGCTTCCTGCGCCGCCGTGAACTGTATTTAGCAAAGCTACCATGCATACATGCACTCACCCCGTTCCTAAACCCCGAGGCACAAACAGATAAAGGGGGAGAGAGAGAGGGGGGGGGGGGGGGGGGGGGGGGAAACATACCACTGCTTCGCGGCGGCGTCCCAGGCGCAGTGCTCGACCTCGTGCGCCGTCTTGATGAAGCGCGTGGCGCCGAACTTGGCCGCCACGTCCTCGAGGTACTGCCGGATCTCGCTGCCGGGCGCGTAGAGGTTGGACCAGCGCGGGTTGGGCGCGAACGAGTACTGGTACGAGTGGGCTTTTTATTCGATGGTCTGTGTCAACAGGCCTGGACGTGTTTTTCTGTCTGGTGGTGCATGGTAATAGTAAAGGGGGCAGCACATACACGGGATGTCGCAAGCAACGCCTGTATGTCTTTGTTAGCCCTCTTAGTTCCAGCTCTTTGCCTTCTCAGGGGTTTATGGCGTGCATACCAGGATATTTGTTCAGTAACCTAGATAACACGCAAATTCCACCCCGCTGGTCAGCAAAAAGTTTAGGAAGCCAGGGGGAGGGGGCAGTTCAAGTCCGGCTGCCTTTCCAAAGGGGCTCAAGATGGCTCAAACGCTGCCGCGCTGCTCCTACATACCACACGCCGCCGACGCCGTCGTTCTTCTCGTACACGGTCAGGTCGATGTTGCGCAGCTTCTCGGGTATCCTAGTTTCGTCTTGTCTTAGCGCTCGCTGTATACACACACACACACACACACACACACACACACACACACATATCATACCACTCCCACGACTTCAAAAGATACACATCTCTCTCTCTCTTTGTCTTTCTTTCCACCACCACCATGGGAACTCAGCTGCCTAGCTAGGTAGGTACCCACCTGATAGCGGCCAGGATGCCCGCGAACCCGGCGCCCACGACGACGACGCGCAGTGGGCGCAGGTTCTCGACGGGGACGGGCTTGAGGGTGAACAAGGGCGGTGTGTCATCCTCGGCGGCGGCGGCATGGTGGCCGTTGCCGTTGCTGTTGCCGTTGCCGTTACCGTTGCCGTTGCCGTTGCCGTTGCCGTTGCCGTTGGGGGCAGCAGCAGCCATCTCTCCTGACCGACCGTCCGTCTCTTCGATTCGCCAGACACGGTCAGAGTTGTTATATATAATCCTCCGCTGTTTTCCTATTCCCTCCCCTTGGCATCAAGTACAGAATAAACAGATAATGTATGTCCAAAAAACAAAAATAATAACGTGCTGCTTCAGGGTATTTATTCAATCTATTGAAGACGGGTTCCCATCTCCTCTGATACACACAGATATCAAGGATTGGAACGAGTCCGAGGCAGGGATGAAGGCAAATTGGAGGATGGGCCTGGGAAGGGATTCGGAGATAGCTAGCTACATAACCTCTCTCTCTCTATATATATATATAGACTACTAGCACATACAGTTAAGCACAGCACAGGGGAAACACGCTGTATCCCGCCTCCCAAGGGCAGCGGAGTGGAGTGGGGTGGTGGGAGCTATAGGTATAAAGTAAACTCGTTCGAAATCGGGATAGGCTACCGGCTATGAGGGGGGCGTTTTGGGGTATGTATGTGACTAAGGAACGAACTAACAAGCCGTCTGCCGGAAGTCCGCCTCGTTCCCTTTTCCCTTTACCTCGACGAACACGTACGTGACTGAATACCCGGGGCGGCATAATACCCAGGGAACCACCACCCTCGGTACCTACCGACCTACCAACCTGCCTAGCCATCTAACCCCCCATCGAAACCATCCCACGCCGCGAAAGGAACCCAGCCGAAAAAGGAGACAAGATACGGGAATAGACAGAAGACAGACAGACATGGAAGCGGGGAAACGGGGATGGATACCGGCACCCACCTAGCCCGAAGAGGAAGGGTAGAAAGAAGGGCCAAATAAAATGCGGAGGGGGAGCTGACGCCAGTATTGGTCATCCATCCATCCATCTAACCTTTCTATCTTACCTTTGTCTCTGGTAATGGAGAACCGTGGACACAGCGTGGCGTGGCGTGGCGTGGCGTGGTGTGGTGTGGTATGGTGTGGTGCGGTGGATGGATGGGTTAGTAGCAGTGCAGTGCAGTGCAGGCAAGCAGGCAGGCAGCACCTTGGACAGTTACACGACGTGTGCGCCTTGGTACGTACATACACCATCAACCGGCCCGGGTATAGCATCCGACCGCCTGCCCAGGCCAAGGACGGCAGACCACGCTGCGGCGTGCCGAGCTGTAGGGCGGGGTTCGGGGGAGGGAGGGGTTTCACACGTCAAATCAAAGCCAGACAGGAAAACGGTCGCCGAAGCTTCGGCTCATGTCGGACCCCTAGTCACAAAAGACAAGACACGCCATCACGATACAGTACATAATTTTCAGTAATCCTCTAAGGATTCTATGGTAGACATCTAGAAATAACTCGCACCTTCTTCCTTGTCTGGCGCCCATGACTTCACGTCAAAGGCGTCCGTCACCTAGAAATAACTCGCATCTTCTCCCTTGTCCGGCGCCCATGACTTCACGTCAAAGGCGTCCGTCAAGCAAGGTGCAGCACACTTCTGTGCCCGCGTATACCACAGACCTTGTGGTCGGCCCATCCTGTCTCTTTCTCTCTCCATCAAAAGAGAACTTGCAAGGGAAAAAAAAATGCCAAAGGGGTATCGAGAAACGAAGCAAAAGAGCCGGCGAGCAGAGCGCAAAGCGAAGGAATTAGGTAGGAGTGCAGACTATCACCATCACAGTTCGATGAAGTCTTTCTGCTCCGAGAACTCGAGACCGCCCGTCTCGTCTTGGCCAATGAACTCGTCAACCTCGTCAGAGTCCACGTCGTCGCTATTCACCGACTCTCCGTCGTCGTCGCTCGAGACATCCTCCATCTCGTCGTTTCCGGATACCTCTCGGGCGTTGGTCGCTCTGCGGAGGACGCTTGCCCTCTCCCGGTGGGGCAGCTTACAGCCCTTGGATTTACAGACGCCCGTGTTGCTGAAGTCAGGGCACTCAAAAGCATGGCGGTCAGGGCAGCTGGCGCCCTTGTCGCAGTAGCCGTAGAGTCCAAACGCTTGACATACCGGGGCAGCTGGAGAAACTTTCACGTGAGCATATCTGCAGTGAGGCTTGGTGCAACTGTCTCGCACAAAGTGCAGGCAAGTCGGCGCTCGCTCCGCCTTGATGTCATGCGAGAGATCACACGACTCTCCGTTGGCGCACTCCCCTTGTTGTAAATAATCCTTGCAGGCAGCTACCTTCTCCGGGTCGTGGATGTACCGGCATCGCGGCCCGATCGTGCAGGAACCTGTGGCTGCGTTAGTGGGGATTCGCGGACTTACCGAATCCCAGTCGACCCGATATGGTCTCGGGCCTCGTAGTTTGTTGGGGACAATGGAGTTACCGGTCATGGAGAACGCTTTGCAAGGCACGTCGACCTTCTTAACCGCTCCGGCTTGTCTACCAGACGCTCGCGTCAGTTGTTGCACGCAAAAACCCGGACGCACATACCGCTGGGCCTTCACGATTCCGTGTCGGTAGAGGTTCCCGTTCTTGCTTCGGTAGAATTTGACCCCTCCGACGACTGCCATCTTTGGCGTCGCCTTTGCCGAGTTGCCGTCACCTAGATCCACATGTGTGAGCGCATGTAACGAGCATAGTAGCCGAAGTCCTGACGCACCGGGAACTTTGACAAGCTTGCTGCCGTTCTTAGCGACGAGGAAGCGAATGCCCTGGACGGCAAGCTCGTACTTGCCCGCGGGCGCCTGCTCGCTCGCCTGTCCGGATCCTGTGCTAACAACATTTGCCATGCGATGTAAATGTTTGATTAGTTTAGTTCGCTCACGCTCATCTCTGGCCGTTTGCTTTTGGCGGCGTGTTTGCTCGATGGCCCGCGTCCGTGCCTGCGTCTCCTTCTCGTAAATCGAAGTGTTGATCAACTGAAGATGGCGGTCGGTTTTAGTAACCCACGAAGGGCTAGACGCGTCCGACGCGGTTGCCGACTCTGCGTCGCCGGGGTTGGCGTTGCTGGATTGTGACGTATTGTTGAGGACGAGTGATCGGTGGCGATGGACGGGCTGCACGCGGGGGCTGTAATGGCTGCGGTATGGATGGCCTCCACGGTGCCACGAGCCCGAGGCTCCAAAGCTGTGATTCCGCTGAGGCCGGGCGCCGTGCACCGGAGTGAACCCTGCCTGCTGAGTCTTGTGGCGATTGATGTGGCCAGCGACACGGCTGATTCGCGCCATAATTTCCTGATCTTCCTCCGACATCTGCGCGGCAGACCTTTGGTTTCCTATCTCTTTGGGATGGAGGCAATTGACGAAGGGGGATGGGTACATACAGGCAGTGCTATGTGTTGTGGGGGGAGGGGACGAGAGGGAGGAACGCGTTCGTTTGGGGTGCGGGAGGGAGAATTTGAAGGGAAGGAGATGTCGGGTGAGCTGAAGGCGAAAATACTCGGGTCAGCTTTCAAGTGAACGCGCGCTAAATCCGCCCAATAAGGTCCTGCAACCGTCATCTTTCACAGGCGATATTTCTTTGTTCTTCCATTCCCGTCGTCAAGTCCTCCGGGGCAAGAAAAGAATCAATTCACGCTCCCATCACCATTACCGGTGTCTCTCGGCTACAGCACAGGGTATATTCTTGCCACCTCTTCATTTTCTTCCTCTCCGAGGCGCTCTCTTCGATCTCGTTTGCGGTCGGATTTGGTTGCGCGGCCTTGTCTGCGGGGCAAGGTGCAGCACGCTCCCGCTTTCCTTCCCTGGTGTTGGTAGGGATAGGGTCTCCACTTTATTCCGCCCGAGCCCCATTTTATTGACCTCAGCGTCTTCAACGGCCTGCACTTCAAGTGCTGCTTTCTCGCCGCCGCATTTCGCCCTGTTTCCGGCAACCTGGAAACAACCACATCCCACACCGCGCACTTCGCCATACACTAAACAAGCCACTTAGCACGTGCAAAGATCATTCCAGTCAGCCCACAGTCGCGCGGACTGCGCTTGTAAGCTCAAGAAGATGGCCGAACCGGCAAAGGTGAATCAGGAGCCCGACGTCGCCGAGTCGCCCTTTGCCGACGACGAGCTCGACGAGTCAACCGACCTCGAATTCTTTGACACCAACGTCGAGAACAACCCTTATGGGCGCATGTACCTGGCGCGTCTCCCTGCCTACGTGTGGCAGGCGTGGGCCAAGCTCGACGAAGATGCCGAGATCAAGATTGGGCGGATTCGCCAGTGGCAAGACGCCAACGGGAACCTGGTCAGCCGCGCCCGGTGATGGATTGCCTATAGACAATGACTGGAATGCTAACATGCATATGTACCTATTTACAGAAACTTCAAATGCTGCTTCGGTCAGACCTCGCACAACACCAGAGCATACCAAAAGAGTATAACATGGACATCACCAACCACGAAGTCAACAACACATTCATCTTCAGTGAACAAGACCTGCCAAGCTATGCCGCCAAGAACAAGGAGAAGGCGGCAGCTATTGCCCAGGGCATTCCGGCTCACCTCCTCCGTCAGCAGCAGCAGAAGATGGCCGAGCCGCAGCCACCGCAGGAGCGGGGCAAGAGATTTGTCCCGTACGCTCGACGGGCTATCCCTAGTGAGAAGCAGCCCGAACTGTTGCTCCAGAGACATTCTGCTGACCCTTTTCCCAGAGAAAACCGCCGTCACCGGCACTGTCAAACATGAAGTGGCATGTGTGCCGGAGCAAAATATCGAAACCGACGTGTACATGTCGAGCATTTCGAAAGAGGCCGACAACGCAGCGAGGAAGACCAACCTCGTCAAATCGGGCCTGCCACCCAATGGGCTCAACAGCAACCAGAGCCTGGACAACTTCATCGTATGCTTCCTTTTAATTTTGTGCTTGTGCTGCAATGCTGACACGAGGGCGTCTAGAAAACAAAGGAGAAGCCCACCAAGGCGAAGAAGATGGAGAACAAGGTGGCTCGCTGGGAAGAGCAGAAGCTTCTGGACAGGATTGCCGACTGCTTCTCGCAGTACAAGTACTGGGCGATCAAGGCGCTCCGGGGTAGGATCCCGCAGCCGGAGGCCTTCATTCGGCAGACGCTGGAGAAGATTGCGCTTCTACACCGGTCTGGACCTTATGCCAACACGTGGTCTTTGAAGCCCGGATATGCAGACATGATTCTCAAAAACCGCTCCCAGCCCAAGGGCGAGGGGGTCGCTCCAAAGCTGAACGAGGACCTGGCATCCGACGACGACGACGACGACGACGACGTGCAGATGGAAGACGTCGTCATTTAATTGTCTTGTATTGCTTAAAACCTTGGGTGATTTGAGTTTGCAGGTTTGCAACACGGTATTCTCAGGGGGGCGGCGTTTGGCGGTTTGCTTCTCTCCGGTTCGGAGGTCTGGAGTTCCATGGGCCACATAGATGATACCCTTTGCATCACGAAAACAAAAATAAAATAAAACAGAGGTTGGTGTAGAGCGGCACGCCGCAGCTGTGCAGGCACAAGGCCATGGAATCATGGGATGGGCCGGCATGCGTAGTTATTGCGCGAGGGCGCTTTTGGAGATTTATTCGAAGTATACTTGGTATTTATACGCGGTGCTGCAGCTGCAATTGGCCAGCCTTGGTCGGCCATCCAAACTGGGCACCTGGAGCGTCTCATTCACTCATTCACACATGGCGACATGTAAGGTACAGGTACAAAAAAAGCCTTCGAGCCGGGATATCTGCAGCCATCTCTTGATTGCGCCTGCTCCCTGCTGTAGCGTTAAACCTGCACCGTGGCCAAAATGTGGGGTCCGCCATTTATCATCATAACCTCCGTCCCAAGACCGAGATGTCTCGCTGCCCTCGCCGTCGCCGCAAGTCCCCGTGATATGCCGAGGCATTGCAGTCACGTCGCTGCACACTTGCACTTATACTCACACTTACGCTCACACTTGCATTCACGTTTACACTCATGCTCACGCTCTCACTTACACGTGTCGTCATCATCACCCTATCTCAACGCTCTACCACAACCACCACCGCCCCCCATTATCAAAATGAAAGGCCTCATCGTCCTCGACTTTGACGGCACCATTACCTGCCGCGACACCATCGCCGCCCTCGCACACCGCGCCATCGCCAATCAAGACGACGACGGCGGCGGCGACGAGAGAAGAAGAAAAAGGGAATCATGGCGCGCTGTCGTTGATGCCTACCTCGCTGACTACCGGCGCCACGTCGCCAGCTGGAAGTACAGCTCCCCTGCTAGTGGTGCTAGTGGTGGTGGTGACAATGGACTTGCCGGTAGTGGCGATGATGATGGTGATAATGGTGGCGGTGCTTTGGCTCTTGAGCGCGAACTGGCCTTCCTCGAGAGCCTGTGTATTGTCGAGCGGGCGTCGCTGGCGCGCGTCGCGGCGGCGGGCCTGTTTCGCCGCCTGCGGAGGGCCGATTTACTGCGTTTTGGTGCTAAGGCTGTTGCGGCTGCTGCCGGGGGCGGTGCTGGGGATGTCAAACTTAAAGGGGATGGTGATGGCGGCGATGATGCCGTCTACCTCCGGGCAGGGTTCCGTGAGTTTGTCCACGAGGTCGGGGGAGCTGTGGGAGGGCGGCGGGGTGATGGTAGGAATGGGGATGGGGATGGGGATGGGAATGGGTGGCGCCTCGGTCTTGTCAGTGTGAACTGGTCTGGGGCGTTTGTCGAGGGCGTCCTGGGCGAGACTCCCGCGCGGTTTGCTGCTGGGATGCGGGTCAACGAGGTTTCCTGGCCTGACGGCCGCATCACGGGCCCGTCGCCGTTGTCGCCTGCCGAGCACGGCGAGTCGCCGCCGCCGCCGCTTCTGACCGCCGGGGACAAGCTGGCGGCGTTTCAGTCACTAAAGAGGGCGTCGGCGGCGGAGGAGGATGAGGAGAGGAGTAGAGAGGTTGTGGTGTATGTCGGCGACTCGGTCACGGATCTGGCGTGTCTGCTCGACGCTGATGTCGGCGTGGTCATGGTCGACGGCGACGGCGACAAGGCTGACAGCAAGCTGCTGCAGACGCTGCGCCGTCTGGGGCTCACTGTGCCTCGCGTGGTGGAGGGTGGTATCTCGTCGCCGCTGCCGAGGCTGGTGTGGGCGAGGGACTTTGACGATATTCTGCGGAGCAAAATGCTGGATAAGGCTCTCGTTGCGGGGCGGCAATGACAATGGCGCTTATTGGTAGTTGTATTCTGCCTTCTGTTTAACTTCAATTTCTGTGGGGGAAGCCGTTGAGCTGCTTCTTTGACTGTTTCTTGTTATGTTGGGCGCTGTTGGGCATGAAAGGCTGGCACCTGGACTAGTTTCTTTGTTGCTGTCAAACTAACACCCGTTTTCTCTGTGGACGCTGACACTAAATAGTCTTATTTGTTATTGTCAGGCATGTTCTAGAACAACAGACATGCCTGTTTCAACAGAAATGGCGGCTTTAAAGAGTATATCAAAGAGATAACGCCTACTGCGTCTCCAGTATGCAGGTTCTCGTTTACTCTTGTGGTGTGGCGACTCCTTACGGCCGTATAGACCTGATCTTTCGTGCATAGCAACATACGGTGATACCCCCCCCTATCTCCAGGTCATCATGTGCGTTCATAGGCGTGTGATTTTCACCTGCGGGCACTACATGTGGCAAGACCTCTTGCTGCCATGCCCTACCGAGAGGGCGTTTGACCGCGGCGAGAGATTCGAGGCGTGCGACATCATGTGGTCCCATCCCTATAGCACGGTCAAGGTGGAGACGGGCTGCCGACGCTGCGTCGCGCAGCAGACGGAGGACAAGTCCAAGTCCAAGACTATCATTGAGTACCTGAAGAACAAGATCAAGGAAGTCAAGCCGCCGCAGTCGCCGCCCACTGACGATGACGCGGACTGGTCTGCCGAGGACGACAAATCTTGGCTCCCTCCGAAACCGAGCGAGCCGGCGGCAGACGAGGAAGAGCTGTTCCACGAGCGCAAGGGAGCGACGGCCGTGGGAGGCGACGAGCAGCAGGGCTGGCTGCCTGACGACGACGCGGACTGGTCTGCCGACGTTGACGAGTCTTTGCCCGGCCCCGAGACTACTACCGTCGAGGACGAGGGAGGACACCACCGCGAGGAGGACGACGGCTCGTCTACCGACCTGAGCAGCCGCGGCGCCGCCGGGATTCTCACTCCCACGTCCGACGAGAACTACAGGCCAGGCGAGATGACGAGTGCAAGTCTTGCGAAGGCACTCAGAGCACCACCCCTCGGGAGTCTAAGTTCTAGTCCTCCTAGTCTGCAAGAAACCGATCTAGATGCTCCTCCCAAGCCGCGGCGCTCTCTTCTCCCTACTCCCGTCAAACGCAGGTGACCTATCTTGGTTACTTGGCCTGTCTCTGAATAGAAATAGAATTTGATATACGGAATTCGTTGGCCCATTTTAACCCTAACCACAACTACTTGCCAAGTTGACTTGTGAATTGAACTGCTGTGTGGCCAAGTATGATGCTGAGGGTGGGAGTGATGAAGTGTGTAATTACCTTGGAATTGCCGCTTCCGTTGTCATAGAATTGAGCTGGTCATTGTGGCCAAGTCCTGTCACCAGGGCCAGTCATCCAATGTTATAGAGGCCCGAATAGGAAAGATCGATAGGGCATGCGGGACTTCAAATTGTCTCAAACAACTCGAGTGATCGATCGCGGCTGCCATACAGAGCATACACCCAGGCCAGCAACCTTAAAAGCCAGAAATTCAAGGCCTTTCATGGTGATTTTTTGTGCTTCTGAACGAGCACTGACATGCGGCCATCAGCCGGTCAACGACCCTCAGGGGAGCATGTAACCCCGACCTCTACATATTGCATTTGCGAGCCAAGGCCGCCGCAAGGACAAGGTTGACGTTGACGGGAGTCGATAGGCATACCCAAGTTGCCTAGCTTGCAACCCAAAAGCCGCTGAAACCATCGCGGCGTACCTACCTATAGCTGGAGAGCTATTCATTCTCTAGGCGAGCCATTGGCCACAGCTCTGTCTCGTGTAGCACGGCTGAGGAAATAGAGGAACCTGTGCATGCTGCGCTAAGACGTCTAGAACAGAACAAGAGCAAGGGTCAAAGTGCTAGGGACTTGACGAAATCACGGCAGCGAGCTTCTACAAATATCTAAGCAGCTCTCCGAAAGGCGCCTAACATAGTAGAGTGTACGGCATCGGCAGACAGCAGCCGTTGCAAGAGAAGGTGACATAGCTCCCAACCTGGAATCTAAGCCTACCTCGGCCCCCCTGTACCGCTGTGTCGTCGACCGCGGCTCCGACACCACCAAGTACCTCGTCGGCCACCGCGCCGTCACACTGATGCCCTTCGCCCAGAGCTTGAAGGGTGATCTGACGGCACCCAACAAGGGCCTCCCCACTGTTCCCTACACTGGCACTGCGTCCTTCCGTGTGGACGAGACGGGCACCCACTCCAGCGCCGCCCTGACCAAGAACGTCGAGATACACGTCGAGGACCTGTATATCTACGTCGGCAGCTACTTCTCTTTCCGCGAGAGAATCCTCAGCATCACGGCCAACCGCATCTACGCCATACCCCTCGGCGACAGCGGCGACGAGCTAGTCATAGAGTTTGACTGCTCTGGTCTGGGCCGACGGCGACGGCAAAGTCTGCGTGTCACCGCCGGACCCTATTGAGGTTTCGGTCGTTAGCGGAGGAGCGTCCGGGTCGATGGGGCGTATGACCGAAATAACCTCGCCGCATATCCTGTCGTGCATTAGCTTCGCCAAGGAGTGGAGATTCGACAACAAGATCACGGAGGCGGTCGCTGTGATGAAGAGGTACCAGGACAGCCGGATGGTGCTGTCGGGCCAGTCATCGGACGCCAGCGCCATCACTCAGGGGGCAGAGGTTGTTCCTATCGAGAGCCCTGCTTCGATCCGCAATGCTACGCAGCTCTTGATGGTGCCGCAGAAGGTCAAGTTCGAGTACCAGATAGGTTTCGGCGCACAGGTGTACAACAACGAAGCGGATCCCGAGTCGGATATGGCGGTGCCGCTGGCCGGCACGACTGAATATCTCGGGCGGTGTGTCGGCGAGCTCCAGAGGGTGCGCGAAGGAGGCGGACCGGTCAAGTCGTTGGCCAGCGCCGAGCAGGACGCCTTTCTCCTCAACTGCACCGAAGACCTCTACATCCGCCAGACGGGCGCAGGCATCTTTGGGAGCCCGCTCAACCTGGTCAGCAATCCGGCCGTGTCGCTTGTCGATGTCGACGACGAGATCGACGCTCTCGGTGCGCTCGAGTCTGTCAAGGCTTCGTTGGAGCGGGAGCTCGCAGACCGCAACACAGCGCTACAGAGAGCCAGCGACACAGCAAAGACCTTGAGGACGCCATCGGCAAGTCGACTGCGGCCAAGAGGAGCCTGGTTGCGCAGATGGCCAACATATACGAGTCGTTCGCCTCTCTTCGAGACCACGTCCAAGCCAAGCAGCAGCTGCTCGCCTGGCGCATGGACAAGTTTTGGAACAAGGTGAAGGGCGACTTTAGCTACTACGGTTCTACATGAGGGGGCTGGTTAAACGTCTTGAGCACCGTGGGCTCGGTGCTGATGTTTGCGCCCGAGGCAGGAGTCAACCCGGCATACGGCATCGGCGCGGGCATGCAGATAGGGGCTTCTATATCGACTGCTGTCGACACCATAGATCAGGAACACCGCGACAAGGCAAAGGAGGACGTGAAACAAGACGCCATCGAGAAGCGCGTCTACCGCATCAGCGGCAGGAAAAGCATTGTGGTGCACATGTCCATGGGCCCTATCTTTTACGTCCAGGACGACCAGATGTAGGCGCACAACTTTCACTTTCCCGGCACCATCGTCATGTCGGTCGCGTACGGCGTCGGCCCTGCGGGCGACGAGTTCATCGACTCGTCCAACGCGCTGCCCATGTACGAGACCGACTTCCAGTTCCAGCGCACCGGCGGCGCCAGCACGATGCACATGCCGCTGGCCACGCCGTTCACGGCCTGGAATCTGTCCGTGTCGGACACCGTCGAGTCTTGTCCGTCACCCGGATAGACGTGAGCTGGACATTTGGGCGAGGACGGCCCGTGCCGAGCTCCCCCGAGCTCTCCTCCAGCCCGATATATTCTTGTTTGGCGTGTGGCAGTGGACCTCGCGGGTGCAGTACACAGTCTCGCTCCGCCTCGGCGTCTCGGTTCTAGCCGGGGCGGCCATCGCCGCCCCGTTCGTCTCGTCGCAGGCTACGCAGATGACATAGAGATACTTCAACACCACCAGTGTCATCCGCACACGGTTTAGTCCCTCGTTATTCAGCCAGAGTTTGCAGGGTCTGGGAGGAGACATCTCAACACGGATCAAGACATTGATTCACCCGTCTGGCGACATCAACGACGGCAGCGACGGTGGAGACGGCGATGACGCCGATCTGAGGAGGAAGAGAGGTGCGGCAGTTGATGACATAGCCGTCTCTGCGCACGAACAGCTCGTGGCCGCCCAGGTAGCAGCTCAGGCATCCGGTCGATCTGCGACGGCAGCAGGCGCGTCGTGCTCGAGGCCCAGTTGCGCACGAGCAAGGAGCACCAGCTCGACGGGGCCAATTCATGGACAGCGGTCTTCGACCCTACGTATCTAGCCTAGCTGACTATGATCAACGTGCTGCTCGGCGAACACGTGCTCCAGCCCATGGACTTCCTAAACGTCACGCTCGGCCCCGAGCTGATGGCCATGGCGCGAGACGGGCTGCCACACACGATGCGCGCAGATAAGGTCGGTATGGACAATAAGCAGTATATCTATACCCATGATCAGCCTCTTTTTGAGCGCATGGACATGGTGGCCTTTGTGCTCGACGGCGTCTTCGGTAAGTTCGGCAGCCTGCTGCGCTCCGTGCTGGACGCACGCGTCGTGGGGGACCCGTCCCTCATCCGCGACGCGACGCCCCCGCTCGTGGAATCCATTCAGGCCGGCAGTGAGTCGCCGGTGGACCTGAACGTGGCATCTGTCGCCGCTCCCGAGGTCGCGGTCGAGGGCTTATTTGCAGCTGTCGGCGCAGCAGAACCTGGACAGCCGCAGCAGCGGCTTCCCATCTTCTCCTCGAGCTTCGTCACGGGTGATTTTGACGAATGGAAGGGTTCCTCCCCAAGGACGACGTGGCGGTGATCCAGCAGGCGGTGCGCGACGTGGCAGCCACGAAGCCGCTCAGCGACATCAAGGAGTCGGTATTGCGTGCCGCGAGCAAGCACGCCGAGGCGGCTGTCGACAACACACGCGCGTAGGGCGGTATCACAACCGTCGAGGCCGTCGGCACCACAGTGGGCTCGTCGGCGCTGTGGACGCCCGAGACGGTCGCCGCGTTCAACGACGCCGTCGTCCCAGCGCTGAGCGAGAGCTCCCAGAAGCTGCTGTCGGGCAGCGGAGACGGCAATACCGTGTTGGCAATGGCTGCCTTGAGCGTCTCACAGTCGGACCTGCAGCCGCTGGTCACGGCGTGGATTGGCGCCAGCGCCGGCGAGGTTATGGCACCGGCGCTGGCAGAGACGGATATCAACGCTATAATCGAGAGGTCGTCGAAGAATTTCGAGGACAAGAGGAGTGCCATAGACAAGCTAGAGAAACAGAAGAAGGCGGCGGCTGACGATGCGACTAGGAGAGAGCTGCAAGCGCTGATCGACAAGGCCCAGGACGAGCTCGACAGGCGACGGAGAATGGCGAGAAGGCGAAGAGCGACGCCGACGCCGCAAAGGAGGCCATTAGCAGCGAAGAGATGAAGCGGAGAGAGAGGGAGAAGGAAAGGGCTACCGAGGAGCTCGAGAGAAGATAGCGTGGCGGGTCTAGGGGGGGAAGGGGAGCATGGCGAGGGGCGGTTCTTGGTTTTTGTTTAGGTGTCAGCGAGATATTGTTTTTGCGGTTACGGCTGGTCCATGAGGGGCTTTCGTGTTTGGATTGCGATTTTTTAAGTTGCTGGTTGACTAGGTGCAGGCTAAGTAATATTGCCGAAGCGCACGAGGTCATGTCGATTATGAATGCAAATCTATATATTTTTTCCCCAGATCTCAAGTTGGAGTGGCAGAATCGGCACGGAGAGAGGATTCACGCGACGTCTCCTGGCTCTCGTCCCTAATGACGAGCTTCTGCCGGTGCCAGACCACACGCTGGGCCACAGACCGCGGCAGATACACGAGCCCGCGCGGCGCCGCACGGAAGCCGTACTTGGCGCGCAGCTCGGCCAGCGGCACCGGCGTCCGCAGCTCCCACACGCTCAGAATCCGGTAAGCAAAATCGTACCCCTCCCAGCCCGCGTGCCGGGCATTGAACTCGGCGTTGCCGAGCCCGTCCTCTGCCAGTGGCGCGTCGACCCCCGCCACCCGCGTCCGCGCGCCTCCGGGAGCGATGCTGCAGATGTGTGTCAGAGCCGAGTGTGGCGCCGTCCGGTAGAACCAGATCCGTGCGACGCGTGCCGACAGCCGGTATTTGCGGAACTCGTGGTTCTTGGCGCCAGAGAGGATCTGTGACATGTACGGGTCGCGCATGGGCAGGATTACGTCTGTTGGGGAGGACGTGGAGGGGGGTGCGTGCCGGGGCATTTTGCTTTTGTTTGTATGGGGATTTGGGGTTGGAGTGTGTGTGAGTAGAGTGTGTGTGAGTAGAGTGTGTGTGAGTAGAGTGTGTGTGAGTAGAGTGTGTGTGAGTAGAGTGTGTGTGAGTAGAGTGTGTGTGAGTGAGTGAGAGGGTAAGAGTGAGTGCGAATGCGAAGGTGAGGGTGAAGGTGGGTACCGTGTCAGGAGAAAGTACAGGATACAGAAGGAGAGAGAGATGTTTCGTTGATGTGTGTACGCCGGTACGGAGTATGTCTGTGCCGCGGATGGCTTGTGAGAGAGGGCCTCTTATTGGCCACCATCTGAACATCAATAAGTTATCGGAAGGGGAGGGGGTGGTCGTATCACAGCCCGGCCAATGCAATGCAATGTTTGTGTAAACTCAGGGGGAAGGTAAGCCGGCTATAAATACCACCCGACTCACTCTCAACTACGTATCCCAACAGCCAGAGAGGAAGGACGGCTTTTCTCACCACGTATGAGGTACCTGCCTAGCGACGATGCCGGCCTTTCTAGCTGCTTCCCTCAGCCAATGCCTCGTAGATGTGCTGTTGCTGTTTTCCGAGCTATATCAAAGGAACATACTGCTTGGCACACCTCTGCTATGCTAGACCAGAAAAGGTATTTTTTCCGTCAACAAGCCTCTATTCTGATACCGACACAACATGCTTAAGGTAACATGTTACACGACTCCCCGTTTCAGGCATGGTTAGTATTCACCGCCGGAGCATAGGAGCCGGAAAGGTTTCGAGCCAGCTTGGCAGCGGCGGCGGCGCAACGCCGTGAAAAGGCAGGGTGATGCCCAACTCGATGAGAAGGCTCTCAAGGCGCCGCCGGCTTGGCCATGATGATACAGCAGACAGGCGGATCGTCCGCTGGCTGGCGAGTCGACTACAAGAGGAGCTGCGTGTCCGTCCGTAGGGTCATCGGAGTTGGCTCTGTCCATACTCGTGCACCCCTTTTCCTTCCCGAACGGCGGCAGTGCGATGGTTTGAAGATGTATCTATAGTGAAGTTAGTCCATCTTGCTTTCAGCACATCCAGCACATTCGGTGACCATGCCCCTCGTCACGAACCCGCGCATCTGGCAGCTGTTGCAAGACGCCCAAGGTTACCCCGAGTGGGCCACCACGCGACTCTGGGAATATATATTCAACCACGTCGTTTTCACCGACGACCCGTGGGTCGTGTCGTCGCAGCAGCCGCCGACGCGCAGGACTGGCGATCTCACGCGCGTCGACCTTGTCGTCGAGTAGGTCGACAGCAGCACAGGAACCGCCAACATTCTGCTATTTGTCGAGGCGAAGCGAGCCAGCACCGTGACTTCCGAAGTCTGCTGCAAAGTCGAGCGTCAAGTCTTCTTAACCGCCAATGCGTACATCAAGAACCACATAACGCCCCCGGCAGCAGCAGCAACAACAGCGGTGGCCATAATTCCTCGATTTCGCTTCAGCCCCGTACGGTACAACTTCTTTCTCATAACCCGAGGTAGTAGCTTGGCGCGTGTGAGTATCTCTGCTGGAATTACAAGGTCATTCGCAAGTGCTACTGTAGTAACAGTCACGTAGGGGGTAGGTGGCTATATTCAGTCTCTGCTATGATCTATGTAAAAGAATCGCTAACTACGGCGACAGGAAGGTGGTTTTGGAGGGGCATTGCAGTCACGTGTTGTAAGCACGTATCACAAGGTGCCCTGTGCATGGGCTACGTGTTTGTAGAGCCGCACCTTACAGTTTGCAGAGCCGCGCCCTCACAGGTTGTTTGGTGTTTGTTCCCACAATCTCTGTAAGCTTAGACGCAGAAGCAAAGGGGAAAATTGGAAGAAAAAATGAGGGAAAAAACGAGAAAAAGAAGAGAGAAATATTAGACCGTTTATCTCGCCGTCGTTTGTGGTTGCTGTTGTTGCGGGTGGGTATGAAGGCAACGGCCAAAAGAAAAAGGAAGGGGCGGTGGTCGATTTGACTTACGCACAGTATGGGCCTACATTGCGGGACAGTGAGACTGCACCTGCCCTGGCTGTGCAGTACAACGGTACCTGATTTTACCTCCAGCCCGGAGCCTCGATTTCTTAGTGATCCCTCCCGCAATTCCTTACCTTGACCAAACCCGAACGCGACATCTCCCGGGTCGACTGGTATCGCGCATTACATGCGTGTTGCTCTGTGTGTGCGCCGAAAAGTCACAATATGCCATGGGGACTATGGACATCTCCGCCGAGCAGCAGCAGCAGCAGCAGCAGCAGCAGTGGGGAAAGAGGCGGCCGTGACGGAGCAGCCGTCGCTGCCGCTAGGGAGCCGCAACCGCAACCGCAACCGCAACGGTCCGGATCTACGACTCCGTCAAGAAACAACAACCCGAGTATCAACCCCGACAATGCCGACAAGTGGACGTGGCAGCACTACCTCGCGCCGGGCAGCCTGGGGCCCTCGCTGGCCGTGACAGCCGCCGCGTTCGGGCTGCTGGGCTTCTACCGCGCCTACCTGCGCCGCATCCCCGGCACCAACCACATCGCGCCCGCCGCCTTCCGCACCCGCAGCCTGCTCGGTAAGGTCACCAGCGTCGGCGACGGAGATAACTTCCACCTATTCCACACCCCCGGCGGCCGCCTCGCCGGCTGGGGCTGGCTGCGCGCCGTCCCGCGCGAGCGCAAGCTGCTCAAGGGCCGCACCGTGCGTCTATCCGCCTCCGTCTCTTTCCATTCGTATTTTCTGACGACGGTGTGGTATGCAGATCCCCGTGCGCATCGCCGGCGTCGACGCGCCCGAGTGTGCGCACTTTGGGCGGCCGGCGCAGCCCTTCTCGGACGACGCGCTGGCCTTTCTGCAGAGCTACATCCAGGGCCGGCGGGTGCGGGCGTACATCTACCGACGCGACCAATACGACCGCGTGGTAGCTACGGTGTACGTGCGGCGCGGGCCCTTCTTCTTCCCGCGCCGCGACGTCGGGCTCGAGATGCTGCGGCGCGGCCTCGCCACAACGTACGAGGCCAAGTCGGGCGCCGAGTTCGGCGGCGACCGCATGAAGAAGGTCTACGAAGCCACCGAAGCCGCTGCCAAGGCCAAGGGCAGGGGCATGTGGTCGGCCGAGAAGGGCGTGAGTGGAAGCTTCTTCAGCCGCCGCGCCACGGCCAAGACGCTCGAGAGCCCTAGGGCTTACAAGGACCGCATGAAGGGGCTCGAGAAGGCTACCGCAGCCAAGAAGTGAAGATATAAAAATTGCAGTGCATGAGCTAGATGATACCCGTGAGAGAATGAAAGCAAAAAAAGCAACCGAATCTGTTCGAGGGTGTGATCGTCAGATGTCGGTTCTGAGACCTGGTGCGTGTGCCAGGTTTCCCGAACCTGGAAAGATAAAAAAGGAGTGCAAACCCGTTCTCGGGCGTGTTTGGTTTTGAGCTGTCAAGCGAGAAACACTTGTGTTTTATTCCCCCCCAAACTTTACACAGCTTGGTACATATCATAACTCGGTCGGCGGTGTTTGCGTGTGCGTGTTGTTGTTGTTGGACGGCATATATATAACCAGGCACAAACCCCTGTTGCATGATTATATCCCCCTATATATAGATGGAACCTAGGTAAAATATAACAGGGGGCGACGAAAGCGAACCATGGATGAATCCATGGGTGGCTGATTCCCGGGTCGGGTTTCGTTTTGTCGCCTCCTCGCATGGAGCGGAGCAGAGCAGAGCAGGGCCTCACGAACCGGTGGTGCCTGCGTATGCAGTGAGCACCGTGCCGGCACCGTCCGCGATGCAGGCCTCGGCGAATACAGTCAGTCGGTCGATTTTGCCCGACGTCTCTGCATTCACGCTGCCGTCGCCGAGACGACTCATGAGTCATACGTAACTGGCCACGAAGGAGCTGGCTGGCTGGCTGTCGCTCACTATATGTTCATCAGCAGGCAACAAAGGCCGATATGAAATTGATGCCGTCAAATCCCAGAAAAGTATTTCGCAGTTATCATATCACCTGAGTGAACATTGTCTCGCATCCTCGACAGTCAGCCTTGCCGTCCTAAGCCAGAGCCATGGCGAACCACGCCGATTCTATTCCTGTAATTAATCACAAACGGCCACCTAGATAGACCATGTCCTGCTCAGCTCTGTCCTGACTGCTTACCCAGGCACTCACTGATTAGACGATGACGACGCTTCCTGGTGGCTAGGGTTAGGCTGCTGAGACTTGTCGACGGTGATAGTAGTAGTGTCACTGATGTTGGTGATGATGATGGTGAGGAGTTTAAAAATCCCCTTCTGTATCTTGGTAGTATATATGTAACATAATTCTGACGCTATTGAAGCTCTCCACCCAAGAGCACATCTTCGCGCAGTGGACAGCGGTGCAGGCGGAGCTGGCCGCGTTTACTTCTCCGCAGATCGGCTTCGTATCGCACTTCTCCGCCGCCACCGGTCCCGGCATCGGCGCGTTCGCCACGGCGTCGCTCGACGGCCTCCCGGCCGCCGGGCCGTTCGACTCTGCGTGGGACTACTTTGTCGCCGTGGCCGAAGGTCTCGTCGCCCAGGCCCTCCAGAGACAGAACAGCAGCCGGTTCGCCACGCTCGGCGCGCTTGTTTCTTCCGCAACATCGTGCGCGACACGAATATTTTCAAGACCAGCAGCGGGCCGTTCCCCTTCAGCCACATGGACATGGGTATGCAGAACGTGCTCGTCGACGACGCCCTCAACTTCGTCGCCGTCATCGACTGGGAGTGCGCGCAGTCGGCACCCTAGGAAGTCAACAACTGCCTCATGCCAATCCCACTCATCTCCTCTGATAGAGAAACGGCCGAGATCCTGCAGGACCCCGGCCACATTGCCCACCGCAACGTGGCGCGGCGCAGGTCGCCGCGCGGCTGCTGTTACCGGCGACAGTTCGCCGAGGCGGAGCGCGCGCTCGAAGCGAGGGACTGCCCGCTGCGCTGCTCGATCGCGCAGGTTCCCGAGGGCACCACGTCGAGGATTACAAACTGGCGGGCAAGATTGATGTCTTCTGCGGCTTGGAGGAGGAGCTCACGTACGAGATGGTCCGGCTCGACTTACCGGCAAGGAGGCGGAGCGGCATGTGCAGATACTGGCAGAGGAGATGCATCGCATGGTTACCTAGTTGAGGCCGTCTGGCACTGCTATCGGTATAACGGCCTGCTGGCTCAGTTCACGGGGCCTCGCGCACCAAGAGAGAGTGCGTGTGCGCGCGCGCGTGCGTGTTGTGTGATCGGCACCGGAGCCGATCGATTGTCGCCATGCCAGCGGTGCGAGCGGACGGGCGCGCCAGATCTACTTTTGTGACCGTGAACCATAATGCGCTGTCCCGTGCAGTCATTATCACATCTGGGGAGGGGGGTTTGTTTGGAGTATTAATAAAACATTGCCCACACACTCTCTTTCTGTCTTTTTTTCTCTTACTCGTGTGTGTGTGTGTCTCCCCCGGGGACTAGGCACCCGCGAGACGCCAAGGCATGAACTGTTTCAATGCTCATCAATCGCTCGCTCCCAGTCGCCAAGCTGGTGGTTTGGGGCCTCTCAAAGAGAGAGCACACTGGGAATGCCGTGTGGCTGGCTTTTTATGAGTCTGGTAGGTTTGTCCGAGCTGGACTCCATGATTTCCATCATGTGTGGTGGTGAGGGGAATTGGAAGCAGGTGCGACTTGCAAATCAAAGTCTCAAATTATGTGCAAGACCAAAAAGAGTGCACACCGCTACATGCGTGCCTGTGTGTCTCCCTCATGCCCTCTTTGCCGTCTTTCACTATCCACAAGTCGTTCCCTTGCGTGGAGATGCACAACACTGTAGTCTGTATGTACTTGTCTTACCGCGTGCAAGAGTCGATTCGGAATTTTGGAGACAGACCAGGACAGAACGACGGGTTCGTTTGGTTTATATTGGGAGACACTGAGGGGGAAGGGGGCCCCGGGAAGCCGGCGGCCATCATGCACATCGCGGCCAATTGCAAAATAGAAATGCTCGATCGGCCCCGAACCGCATCTCGGAATTTCTCCCACACGGTCGAGAAAGCCGCCCCTCCCTCCCCGTCCCTGCATGTCGGGAAGAGGCCCACTGCTGTCCTGTATCCATACCGTACTTGTCGTCCAGTGAAGACGCGACAGACGGTGGATTGGTTCCTGGCTTGGTGGAGTTGTCTCGAAGGAGTGGCTGGCTGCTGCCGAGCCCCTGTCATCTGCCTTCCCAATAATTCCCATCCAATGGTCTCATGCGGTTGCACGCGAAGACTCCAATCGCCCCGTGCGGCCCCTGAATCCGGCAGGCTGGCGACTTGTTCGTTTGCCTTTTCTCTTTGTTCCTCCTGGATTCCTTGGAATCGCGATTTGTTCGGGTTTTTTTCTTCTTCTCTTCCTTCAGGTGCAGGCAGGGAAACAGTAGGCAGGCTTCTGGGGCCGACGACACTCATTTTTTGTTTCTTCTCACGTTCTCTTCACTCTTTCAATCTCACTCTTTCTGAACACACACGCACATCTCACGATCCCGGCCAGCAGAAGATCTGTACCACTCTTTTCTCCATATTGCGTTTGCAAAGTCGCTCATTCTTCTCCAATCGAACGGGTAAGGGGTGCGGCCCCTGATCAACCCACCACATGTTATCAAGACAGTTCTCTGACAGCAAGCCTCCGAACCAGGAAACTGGCCACGCCAGCCAAACGCTTCTCCACACGGCGATTCGCACTTACCGACGTCCACTACCACCACACTCGTTTGGGGGCATTGATACCGTTCACTCGTTCAGTCCGGCGCTGCGCTGCACGAAAACCTGGGGCAGAGTGCGAATCCACCCTGGAATAGCACCCTCGCACAAAGGCATTTTGTTTCACGCGGTACCGAACCTGACGACTTGTTGCTGGAGCGGACCGATCGGCACCTATTGTTTGCCCGTGTTGTGCCCGTCACCACCTCAACTTCCAACCTTCTTGCCTGTGTGAGTTAAATCTCAGAAATTTGTCATTTGTTGCTTGTGCAGCCCGGCCCCACGCACAGCAAAACGAATGTGGAGGGTCCTAAGATTTTGAGTTTCCCGGAAAGTGGCTTTGCTTTGCCGTGGAGACCTTATTCTACATTCCATTCCTTGCCGCAAAACGTCAACAAGAGACGGGACCGACCCTTAACTTAAGCAACCTAAGGGTTCGTTGCCGGTTCGTTGCCTCAAACAACCCCTCGCCTCCACTCCTGCCTAAAGTACTTGAACGCCGCCGAACGCCGCCCGCAGACTGAGGGCCGAGTGCGAGATCGTGCGCACGCCGACCCGTCACCTTGACCACCTGCGAAAAGGGAAAAAAAGGCACTATCGAGCCGTGCGGACCTAGTTTTGGGTGTGTATCCTTTTGAGGGCGGAATCGAGCGGGCTGCACTGGGCTCGAGCACCCATCATTATCATCCTGGCTTCTACTCATTATTAACGGACGGCCTTTGCATTTTCATCGCCCTGCATCGCTCTGCATCGCTGCATCTCGGAAGCTTGAGCTTATTTTTCGTTTGAACCTTTTTACTGATGCCGGGTTGCCAGAACCTTGTCGCCATCGCGTTTGAGAATTGGCAGGTACGCATCTCGCTTTCTGGAACCTGGCTAGCCAGTTGGGGCTTAGCGACCGTCACACTAACCAATCAGAAGCGAGGCCAACAGCAACTAGGCCCGAGCAACTAAATTCGTGCCCACAATCTCCCCCATTCTTGAGCGTCATTAGCGGCGGGGGACCACCACATCGGTCGAAAAACAGGTCCTTGGACCTTGGAAACCCAACACCTTGATCAGCCACATCAACAACCCACACAGTCATTCATTGCACACCACTTCGCCCACGCCTCGGGCCCCGACATTCGTCGACCGACGACCAACCGTAATTTCTTGCCTTTTTTTTGTCCGACATCCCACGACGCTCGTTCAGTAGCTTCTCCGGCTTCCCGTAATTCAATCGAAACAACGGTCGCGCTTAATCTCGAGCTTCGTGCGACAATTTCATTTACCTCCCGCGAGATCCACTCTGAAACCCCCTTCTCTCGACAGCACCTCGCGATCCGGCCCTTGGCCATGGCTCAACTTTATTAGCAGTCTCGACCCTTCCAGATGACCTCGACCACCAATCCGATTTATCTGCGGTCGTTCCACGCGATAACAGTCCCCGGGCCCTGACGGCGCGCGATGCGACTACCTTTTCGGCGGCGCCCTGCTGCGCGCGGCCGGCCTTTGTCATGCTCGACATCTCTCCTCTTCACATTATCCTCACTTGCAGTAATACCAGCAGCCGCCATCTCGTTCAACCCGGCTCCAGCGGCGAATCTAGATCTGTCGCAATTGGGTCGCATAGCATTCGCAGGCGACTTCTCGGGCATATCTTTGTACCAATACGAGGAGCAGAATGAGCAGCTCTACAGCACAAACGGCAGCGAATCGCTGCTCGCGCGACTGCCCAATGGCGCGTTTGCCTCAATTGTGGCGACCGATGCCATGATCCAGACCATGTGCACATTTATAATGGGCAACGGTTCGATGGCTGGAGTCGTCATTGGCGGGAATTTCACCAGCCTGGGGCAGCTCGAGTCTACGGCGGTAGCGCTGTTCAATCCGAACACATCAACCATTACGCCCCTGTCGGGAATTTCCGGCCAAGTCAACGCGCTCCTCTGCGACCAAGACACGAACTCGGTGTACGTGGGCGGAAACTTTGTCGGGGCGAATTCGACAAACGCGATTGCGTGGGTAGGGACGCAGGGCTGGACGAATCTGCCATTCGCGGGGTTTAATGGGCCTGTCACGTCTATAACAAAGGCGTCTAACGGCCATATCATTTTCGGCGGCAGCTTCACGGGTCTGGGCAACGCGTCCGCGCCCAGCACACCCGACGGCCAGATTATCAATTTATCGACGGCTACGATAACCACCAGTTCTTCGACCACGGCGCAAGGATTCAGCGACCCGAAGAACATTGTTTGCAAGACTAGCGGCGCGGACGGGTCGGGAAATACGTGGTTGCTGGAGGACAATACCCCCGGGTTCTGGCAAGCAGATTTCAAGTTTGGATTCCAGCCCACCAAGCTGCGCCTCTACAACACGCACCAGGACGGCAGGGGTACCAAAACTTGGCGGTTCACGGCTCTTCCCATCAACGGCATCATGAACTTCACCTATATCGACCCTGCAACCGGACAGAACGCGTCATGCACCAGCGAGTGTCCCTTGAGCAACAACGCCTCTGTCAAGTTCCAGGACTTTCACTTCGTCAACGTTATTGGCATAAACGGGTTTCGTGTCGATATCTCCCAGTTCTACGGATCTGGTGGAGGCCTTGACGCGATAGAGCTGTTTGAGGACGACATCTTCTCTTTTGCCGTCAACGACTTCAACGAGCCAACGTGCGCAGGGCTCGGCTTCCCGTCATCTGCAACCCCCACCGGACCCTGGGTCGTTACCCCCTCTCGCTCGAGTACTGCAGACTATTTGACGGCGCAGCTGTCTGACCCCATAACAGAGTCTTCCGCCTCGGTCGTCTTTACGCCCGATATCAGGGAGTCTGGAAACTACTCTGTGAACCTCTACACCCCTGGCTGTCTCCAGGATGGTTCTT
Source organism: Lasiosphaeria miniovina (assembly GCF_030549165.1). Taxonomy (NCBI): domain Eukaryota; kingdom Fungi; phylum Ascomycota; class Sordariomycetes; order Sordariales; family Lasiosphaeriaceae; genus Lasiosphaeria; species Lasiosphaeria miniovina. The sequence goes on along the minus strand of NW_026848223.1, from coordinate 835,054 downwards.
GCGCCTCTCGCGGCCAGATCTCCATCACTGGCCAAATGACTACCGATCCGACAAAGAGTAGCCTTGACAGGACCCTCTTCCAAACAAACAACTACGACAAGTACGATCAGATTTACTTCGGCTTGATCGACGCAAGCTCAGGCAGCTTTAGGCCCCGTGTCACGATGACTCCTCTCGCCGGACAATCTCTCACAAACATGACATTCGTTGCCCAGCGCGTTGGCTTCACCTTGATTAACAGTACAGGTGGCCTGAACGGGCTCTTCGAATATACTCCGGGAAGCGCCGTGAATACGAGCGACTTTAAGAGCTCGGCATTCAACCGGCTGGGAGCGAGCTTTGATGCTGGATCTGCCGTCACTTCTCTGGCCACGTCTGGCGATACTACCTTTGTCGCGGGAAACTTCACCTCCTCGACTGTTCGGAACATTGTCGCTATGAACGGTAATGACGCCACGGTTCAGTCTCTGGATGGTGGACTCAACGGCGAGGTCGAGTCCATGTTCCTCAACGCAACCAGCCTGTTTGTTGGTGGGCGATTTTCCAAAACCCTGGACAACACGACTGAGGGTTTGAACAACGCCGCCGTGTACGACACTCGAAAGAACACGTGGAGCCCGCTCGGTGCAGGAGTCAACGGCAGAGTCCTTCGCGTGGTTGGCCTGACCATGAACGTCACTAGCTCGACTCCCGAGGTTGTCGTTAGTGTCAATGGCGAGTTCAACAGTATCGAGGCGTTTGGCAACAACTCGGCCGTTGCCGTCGACGGATTTGCCATCTGGGTGCCTTCCCAGGCGAACTGGTTGCAGAATCTGGACCTGTCAGTTGAGCGGATTGACGGCATTCTCTCGACGTCGATTTTGGATGTGCCGGGCGACAACTCGCTCTATGCAGGCTCGGTTTCGTCGTCGACTCTTGGTGTCACGGGTGTGGCGACTTTGTCTGATGACCTAAACCGCCTCCCAGTCAATATCCAGTCTCCCTCAATTTCTAGGTCCAGCAATCTAGCCAAGCGCGACACCATACCCTCCAATACCACCACGGCCGGCGTTGTGACCGGCCTCTTCGATACCAACAACGGCAGAAATGTTACAATTCTAGGCGGACATTTCACCGCGACAGCCACCAATGGGTCCGCAATTCATAACCTGCTCTTCCTCGACGGCTCCAATAATGACCAGGTTACTGGCATTGAGACTCAAGTCACTCAAGACTCGAGCTTTGTCGCCTTGGCCGTGCATGGGGACGTTCTCTTCGCCGGAGGCAATGTGACGGGTGATATCAATGGAGCCCGCGTCAATGCACTGGTCACATATAATCTCGCCAGCAAGTCTTTCAACGCGCAACCGCCCTCTCTGACGGGTGGTAACGGCACTGTCTCGTCCATCGCCATCCGCACAAGCACCGGCGATGTCTACGTCGGTGGTTCGTTCAAGACGGCCGGGTCGCTCGGTTGCCCTGGAGTCTGCTTTTTCAGCACGGCGAATTCGCAATGGAACCAGCCTGGGCAAAATCTCGACGGAGCCGTCAACTCTCTAATGTGGACTACTGACACCATCCTGCTGGCTGGAGGCAATCTCACAGTCAACGACACCTCCTCGACGTTCCTCGCCCAATACGACACCAGCAAGCAGGTGTGGGACAGCTATCCTGGATCAAGTCAGCTCCTTGGGCCGGTTGATGTCCTCGCGGTTGGGACAAGCGATGGAAGCCAGCTCTGGGCGGCCGGAACTGCCTTGAATGGGTCAGCCTACCTGATGAAGTATGACGGATCGAATTGGCAATCGGCCGGACAGTCTCTCCAGCCAGACACCGACATCCGTGGCCTGCAGATCTTCTCTCTCACCTCATCGCACGGCTCGACGGCCACTGTCGACTCTAATCAGGCCCTCGTGCTCACCGGGTCGATTGTACTTGTAGGCTTTGGGACCGCATCGGCAGTCATCTTCGACGGCACGGACTTCCGCCCATATGCGCTTACCACCAACTCTGGAAATACGGCGGGCTCGATATCACACATATTTACGGAGCGGAACAACTTCTTCAGCTCAAGCAGCAGCCAGCTGCCGCTTGTATTCGTTGTGTTGATTGGCCTGGGGATATCACTTGCACTGATGCTCCTCATCGTGCTCGCTGGCCTGTTCCTCGACCGACTCCGCAAACGGCGCGAGGGCTACGTCCCGGCGCCCACGTCGATGATCGATCGAGGCAGCGGCATGCAGCGGATACCACCGCAGGAGCTTCTCCAGAGCCTGAGCAAGGGCCGACCAGGGGCGCCGCACGTGTGATGAGCTTGAGACGACGGTACACGAGAGAAACAAATGCATGCCATCTGGCTTGACTGGCGTTTTTATGTTGGCATTGGTGAACACGGGAGGGGGAATTTATACCACTGGGTTTTCTGTTTGTTTCCTGGCGTTTGGACATGTTTGGGTGCATATTAAAGAAAAGTCAGCAAACGAGAAGAAGCATGGTGCGCGCAACTCTGATATAAGGGGAAAAGGGCCCAAGGGGGCGGGCGCTCGAACCGACGCTACAAAGTTTAATAGGCTACGCACGCACGGCACGGCATGCTAGAGGTTGTGCTCTTTTTTTTTTTTATGTACGATTTACAAAAGAAAGACCTGGGATACTTCTCAAGTCGGGACAGACAGGGATTTTTCTTTCTTCTTACTCTTCTTTTCTGTCTCTTTCGAATGTCTTTTTTCTTCCTCTCTCTAACGATATCTGACGACGCTGACACAGCAACAACAGCAACACCTTCAATTCTAATGTCTAACATTTCCTTTTTCTTTTCTTTTCTATTTCTCCACAAGCTTTGTTTCTTCCCCGAGCAGTAGTCGCAGAAAGTCTGTCTGTCTGGGCGGCTTGGGACTCGCTTGGTTGGCTGCGGCGCCAGGTGGCTGAGAGTCTGTTTAGCTCAGGTATTTATCGAGCTAGGTAGTTAGGTAGTTAGCTTTATGTATATGGACATGGACATGACATCCTATCCTATCCTACCCTATCGTAGAGCCTTTGGGGCTCGTTCTTTATTCCGTGTATTCGAGAACACGGTGCTGCACGCTCTGGGAAAGGCGCCCTCCCCCAACTCTCCTCATTTGGTTTACGCGGCCATTCCATCATCCCCGCGACTCTACGTCCTTACGAGAGCAGGATTAATCTTGGCCAAGATGGAGCTTGTAGAATTATTCACGCGGATCCGAGTTCTAGACGCCCCCATATAGATATTTTAAGCTGTAGTCTGCGCTCCCACATCCTTTTCCTGCTCTGTCCTTCCTTTCTGTAGCTTTGAATCCAGGCTTGTTGGTTGCGAAGTCCTCCATCTAGGTTCGAAACGGGGCGGCATGTACCCAGATCCCGGATGCCCCTGGAACGGGTGATCTCCGCCGGATGGCGGTGTTAAAGCCGCCGAAAATGGCAGCATGCGCCAGACAAATTCGGCGGCCAGAACACCACCCACCCACTCGCCCACTCATTCTAGGGCGTATTAGATGGATGTGTGTGTATGTGCTGGCGTCGGTAAACATAGTTGTAAAGCACGAAATACACAAATCTCAATCCTTCTCAACAAGAAATAACTGCACCGACCGACCACCCATCTTCGCGAAAAACTATAACCAAGCACCTGGAAAGATAGAACTAGATCGACACCCCCTCACTACAACGTGTTGGCGTCCATGGGGCCCCCAGCCACGTTGGTGAAGTAGAGGTGGGGGTAGAGGTGGGGTGGGGGTAGGAGCCGGGAGTGGCAGCGGCATGAAAGTTGGAAGCGTACGTCTTCCAGCACTCGCAGTCGGGGGGGCTGTGGGCGACGGCGGGCGAGGTGTGCTCGACGTGTTGTGTGGCGCTCGCTGGCTGCTTCTGCTTCTGCTGCTGCTTCTGGCTGGAATCGTCACCTTCCTCCTCCTCCTCCTCCTTTTCGTCGTGGACTCCGTGGTGGCTGCTTGCGCAGGAGCACTGTGACATTATCGACTGGTTGTCGCTACTAGAGTCGTAGGTCTCTAAGATTCCAAACGGTCTGCTAACGGTGGGGGCCGTGGTGGCGGCGGCTTTGGCATTGGTGGCAGCGATGGCAGCGATCCTCTCGGCAGAGTGTCTCGTCGAAGTGGTTGGCACCAATATAGTTGCGAGCCGGAAACGCCTCTCGAGCTGAATGATCAACAGGCGGTGGACGAAAAGGCGATCCTGGATACAAACGCCCCTGTGGCGGCTGAACGTACAAGCCCGGGGGGTTCCACGACGGGGCGGTCCACGACGGCCGCTCTCCTCCAAAGAATGTGGGCGTGGCCCTGGCCCTGTCCCTGTTCCTGTCCATGGTCATGGTGTCCATGGTCTGGGACAGCTGGTCCATTCTTTGCCCAACCATTGACCAGTGGTAGTACAAGTCGTTGATCCTGCTCTTGACGTCGTCATGCCCGTGATTAGGCATTCCTTAGCTAATAGTGCAATCCAACTCTTCTAGCCCGTCGGCGACTATTTGCACACCTTTCTCCAAATCATCGAGTCTAGACTCGATGGGGCGCAGGACCTTCAAGATCGTTGCCGCCGTGGTAGCCGATAGCGAGGCCGATGGTTGATCTGCAGCAGGCGGGGGCGTGCCTCTCGTGGAGCGGAACGACGGGATGACATCGTAATCGAAAGAAGAGTCTGACATGGTGACGATGAGATGGTTGAGAAAGAGCCGAGCTGCTTGCTTACGTGCTGGAGGTGTGAGCTTTCAAAGGGGAATGGGAGTGGGTTGGAATGAAGGGCCGGCGAAGAGATTATATACTCGTTGGTGTCGGCTAGAATAGACTCAAGCTCTTCTAGTGGTATTGACCACCTTGCCATCTTGAGTCATTGTGTGAAGCCGGGGGCGTTATGGAGGCAGGGCCGGAAGGAAATTATAAAACGCGAGCAATGCCGCTAGAGCTATCTACCTAAGTAAAGTTAGATGCGTATAACAAAGCGTGGTATTGTAGAGGACTAAGGCGCATTGAACTTGTCATTCAATAAACGTTAACCGAAAGGGCTGGTATTTGGCACTAGGGTTCTACCACGGAGAGCAACGTGGAAGTTTCGCTCGGCATGACCTAGGTATGCTTCCAGACTCTGATGTTTAGTGTTAAACCTCGTATTTCGCTAGTCATCTCTGTTCACTCAAACCTTTGCTTCACTTGGTTTCATTTCTTAGGACCTACATGTAGCTGTGGTACCGTGTCCCTGGACTAGGTAGACAGGCAATTTGGCTTCGCCTTTTGACTTATGACCACAAAGTAATTCCCTGTTGGTCTCCAGTGCGCCCTCCTCTTCGGGCATAGGAGTCGCTAGCTCAAACCCAACTCTCCTACTCGTTGCTTCACTTTGGGGGCTTGCCAGCTTGATTTGCAGCTTCTGGTCGGGGAGTCAGCACTCCATAAATCCTCGGGTCTCTCTACCTCGGTCGCTTGTCCCTACCACGGCGGAGCCGGAACGGGACTGGCTAGGGTGAGGCAGACAGCGCCCCTAGCCAACTAGAGTGGGCAAAGAATCACGGAGGAGGCAACACACCTCTTCTCGTCGCGTCCTCTAGAAGCGGGATGTCAACTGCGGCGGCGGGGAGGTGGACGTAGCGCACCACGGAGCCACGGATGAAGACATTCTTGACGGCGCTCTGTGCGTGTGTGACGGGTTAGCAAGACAAAACAAGTAGAAGCGACGGAAAGACAACTCACCAGATGCGGGTACTTGAGCTCCTCCACGACTGAGATGTCCTCGAGCTTGATGTTGAGGTACTGGTCGACACTCTTGAGGACGCCGCGGATCTGGATGTCGTTCTTGAGTTCGACAGTGACCTCGTGGTCGATGAGCGTCTTGAAGAAGCTGGAGGCGGCAGTTAGCAGCACGCGCCATCCATACAGATATGAACCTCGTCAACTACAAGAAGCAACAAAGCGAGGCCGGGACAGACATATACACCGTTCCCTCTCTCCAGCGCAAAGGCAATAGTACCCGAGCAGGAGCAATGCAAGAGCGTAGCTCTCCTCGCGACAACACCCAAGCAGTCCCCGCTTCACTCGAAAGCAGAGCGCCCCCCCCCCCCCAAACCCCGCCCCAGAAAGCAGATCCGCCACGACCACAAGCCACCGCAAGCAAGCAATCCCAGAACAGGAAGAAAGCAAGCGAAGCAAAGATACCATAAGTAAACCGACGTGACACGCTGCGGAAGGGTGCGCCAAGAAGCGAGCGAGCTCGCTCCAAGCAACCCGCCGCGCCCAATAGCTCCCAGATCAACGGCGAGACGGGGAGGTGACATCAACTGACGAGAAAGAGACAGATCAAGAACGCGTAGAATGACCGTGTATGTATGCAAGGAAGCAAGGAAGCAAGAACCCAGCCCTACCCACCCAAATAAGACACGTGAGAGGAAAGAAACGCGGTGCGCCATCTTGACGAGGAATGCGAATGGAAATAGAAATGGAAGCGGGGGAGATACACAAGAGGGAAAAAGACAAGAGGAAAGAAACCCAGCACGGATACATGGATGCATGGATACATACCTGAAGAACAGCATTTTTGTGGCGCGGCGCGGTGCGTCGCACTCTCGAGATGCGTAGTTGTTGCTGTCTGTCTGTCTGTCTGTCTGTCTATCGTCGATGAATTCCGGACGGAGGCGAACGAGGTGAGTGAGCTGCAGGTACTGTACCTTACTTGTGGTGTGGTGGTGTGTAGGTAATCGGGCGGGTTAGGCAGTGATGGAGTTGCTGTGTGGTGCGTCGTTGATCGATTTAAGTGGGGCGGGCAGCCAGCCAGCTGGGGAAAAGTGTTGATGCCGCAATATTCAGGCATCAATATCCGTACTCCCTGTGCATTGTTGAATCCCAAACACACCGCATTCATGCCAGGGAACACGAAAGGGCTGAAAGACGAGGTTGGAACTCGGGTGTTTGATTTGTTCGAAAAACTAAAATAAATCCGGCGACGGATTGGCCATTGAGGCTCATCTAACCTCCCACCCATATCCAGATAGATCCAGTCCTTGAAACAAATCCCCCCAAACTCGTGGCTGGATGCTTGTAGTTGTTGGTACCTGCGGTGGAAACAAAAGAAGATAAAGAGTCAAAAAATAAGGAAACCCGGCAAGGGGGGAGAGAGAAAAATAGGCCTGCTTGCTTTAATTTGTCTTCGTGTGCCTGTCCCGTCATTTCCAAACATTGCTTCCCACACCATATAGCTGTCCTTTTTGTGTTCCTCGCCTAGATTCGCCGTGGCACTTCTTTATTTTCTGTTTTCTCTTGCTTCTTCTGCTCCCTCCTCGACTTCGCCATGCTTGTTTGCCAGGGGTAGGGTAGTAATAGGTGACCAGACCGTATCCCGTCTTCCCACCAGCACAGCCATGACCAACTAAAAAGAACGAGCCTCGCCAGTAAAGACAAACCCATCGCAGCCCGAAGAGAGGTGAGAGAGAAAACAGGTCCAAAAACAAGTTCGTCAAGACACAAAAGGGGAAGAACACACAGTAAAACTTTCCACAGACGGGCTATGACAAGGGGGTATGGTATCCGTCGTGTCGATTCGTCCTTGAAGCGCAATCTTTCCTTTCCAGTCGATAAGCAGAAAATGTATCCACCACCCCTTTCCCTTTCCCTTTCCATTCCCGCTCCCATCCCGGGATCCCACACACCAGCTTCCAAGAATCCTCCACTGCTATGCTGTCGCTGTTGTGCTGTGAGGCGAACTGTATTGGTATCGGGAAACGCAGAAGAGTCGCTGTGCTGTGCATACCATAAAACAAACAAATAAAGGCGCTAAAAGATTAAAAGAGGGGCAAGTGTCGACCTCCGAGTGTCGCCTTGCTGATGCAAATCGCCACAAGCCAAGTCCCAGAGCATAAAAAAAAAGGCAGAAAATTGTTACCAATCCGCAAGGAAAGAAAACTTCTCACGCATCTTATCGGGCTCCTTCACTCCTCGCCAACTCGTCCCGCTTGCTGAGATTTCGCGACTGACAAAAGGAGTAGGGTGTTTGTCGTAACATCATGATATTTCTTTCAAACAAGAACAAAACGCGGGGTATAGGATTCGATACTTTAAAGCTTTTTTTCTTCCTCTTTCAAACACTTCGCCTTCAGTCGTCGTCCGCGTCATCCTCGTCATCTTCTTCGGGGCTCTCGACTTCCCGTTTCGGCTTCTTGCTTGGGGCGCTCGAGTTGCCTTCCGATTTTCGTTTTGTCGCGCCAGATGCCGTCTTGGTTGATACCGGTTCTGGTTCCTTGGTCTCTCCACCGGCAGCCTTATCCATCTGGGCAACCTCATCGGCCGTCAAGAACCGCCCGCCAGGACCACGGGGTCGTCGCATAGCATGGTTGTGTCTCGACTCGTGAAGGTATGGTTTCCGACCCTTACTCGTCAGCCGGAGAGCCTCCTCTAGCCGCTGCCTTGCCACCCGTCGCTTGAGAATCCGGTGAAATTGCTTAGCGTTGACGTAGAGCGGCGATTCCTCTACAGCGCCCGATGTCAGCTCGGGCGACTGAGGCGGCGGCATCTGCTGCGCAGCCGTCATCGGCGGCGGGACTGCCGAGCGTGGGCCGGCATGGTTGAGCATTGCCTGGGGATTAGGAACACCGGGGCTCGCAACTTGGCTGAGCCGCCGTTGAGGGTTCATCTGCTGCGGCGACCGAGGACCTCCTCTAGAGTCCTTCTTCGCGTTCACGCCAGCCATCCTCGGGGACTGCTGCAGATTGGGGTCTGACGACATGTACTGGTAAGAGGAGCCTGAAGCAGCCGCCGTCGCAGCCATGGCCGCAGCCTGGATCTGCGGCATTCCATAGCCATGCAAGCTCTGTTGGGGCATGCTCTGCTGCACGCCATATTGTGAGTACATGCTGTGGGCTTGTGTCGGCGATGGTTGGTGACCTTGCGACGGAAGAATTGGCGACGTTTGGACGGTGTGCTGCGGAATATGCGCGTTGGAAGGCGACGTGATGCTGTTGCCGCCTGCAGAAGTGGGATATCCCGTTTGAATGTGTGGTGTGTGTGCGCTCGGTGGTTGCTGGTATTGTGCGTATTCCATCATCCTGGGAGGTGGGTTGACGAGAAGCCGTCAAGTATCGCGTAAAGTTTGGCGAGATCTAAGATCGCGAGGGTTGAAGCAGGCCGGCTCTGGCTACAGTGACTGCGGGGAGAACGGATAAGGGTCAACACGGTTATCGAAACAAAGGACGGTTACCACTCGGGTCGAGCCTTGGAGCCGTCCGGGCTGCTGATAAAGCTCCAAGAGCCCCGATCGACTTGGGCTCGACGCGTGCGGATGGATTGAAAGTCACTCCGTACCTGTGGGTTGGGCCTGGATGTGCACCCAATCTATTGGAGTGATGCGTTGGCAGTGGGTTTAAATGCTGAGGGGGCTCGTAATTGGTTGCACTGCGGCATATGCAAGCTGATGTAGTCGCGGGGCGAAAGTTGGGTGGCTCAGTCCTAGGGCTCTCGGGAAGAAGGCGTGGACAAGCGAAGCCACGTGAGAGAAGACGAGACAGAAGTACTCCGAGGTGCTTCAATGTCGTGACGGGCGAGTCTATTAATTCCCGACTCAGCCGACGTCGGACTGCCAAGTAAAGACGACAAAAACAGTCGAAGGCGGAAGGGCTTCTCAGCGAGACGCGCCGCAAGGTTTCGCCCAAAGAGCTCTGCCGTTTGTTCCTTAATCTGATTCAAGGCCTGGGCCAACCTAAGGCGTTAGTCCGCGGTTGCGAAGTATATACGCTAGGGCCCGGGGGGACGCGACGGGGCTTGAGTGGTAGGCAGTCCCCTTTCGGCAGCCTTGGGCCAGTTTGATGCGCTGGCATGCATGACGGAATATGCACGAGCCAGGCCCGCCTTCAACCAGCTCAGCGCTCCCAGACCCCAGCGTGGGTAGCAGCGCCGAAGTGGGATTTAAAGAGAGAATCGGGACGAGGGCAGGGCAGACACTCCTAGGCATCTGGAAGCCGATCAAAGAGGCTGCTACCGGCGATGCAAACTGCTACCTCGACATTATTTTGCAACGCCGGGGAACTACAGCCCAGCGTTGGCGCCAGAGGGCCTTTCAAACAGGCCAGCTGCGACTGGACACCGTCTCAGGCGCATAAAGAAACGACGGGAAGGCGGGTGAGCGCCATGCAGCCCATTGCCGCCGATTCTAGCCCTGCGTGCTCGCCTAAGTGAAGGGGGAAACGAACGCGAGGGTGAATTGGGGATGTGCTGTGTCGTGCAAGAAAGAAAGCAAAGAGTAGAGCAGAAACGTGACATCGACAAGGCGAACCACTATGAGGGGGGTGGGTAGGTCGTTGTCTTGGGGACACACATGGGTTGCGTGGGTTTGTGTCAGGGATTTGAGGGGTTCGCTCTGAAGGCGTGTGTGATTGCAGGCTGACAGGAACCGGACAGACTTTGGGCATTGGAAAAAAACAAGATGCACACGTACCCGCGTCGTTAGCAATCGAGGCTGGAACTATGATAGAGGCTGCAGCTAGATGCCTATTAGCACTTTGCCTGTCGAGTTTCAGAAAGAAAACAGAGGGCCGCCAAGGAAGGTGAACAAAATGCGACGGCAATGTACCACCTGGTACCCAGAGGATAAGAACGATTGCGCGTGGCTCAGCAGTCGGACCAAAGTACATGGCCGAGCATGACAATGGGAAACGAATGCAACGAAGGGAACCGACTCGTCGCCTTGGTCTGATGGTGTGCAGACGCGGGAAGACCAAAAGCGCCGAGGGGCGGGAGGGAAGGGAGAGGCGAGGGAAACGAGAAAGTCAAGTTGGGCAGGACAAGATCGAGGGGCTCCGTACTTACACAAGAGTTCGCGGCTGTCGTTGGACAAGCAAGCGGGCGTTCTGCCTCGGCTGGCCTGTCTGGCACTGGACAGCCGCCTGAATGGGATGGGATTTGGAGACGCGACGCAGATCTGATCTCGGCGGCGACGTTGATTGAGCGCCGGGGACGATCTCGTTAATTGTCTGCGTGCAGGCCGCGACTATCACGGGACCGGGCAAGGGCCAATGATGGCGACGAGATCGAGGTTCGCGATGGTGATAGGTCTCGAGACTGGACAACTCTGTTTTGCGGTTCGTTCGTGTCGGGGACCGTGAGCTGATTTGCTATGCCGCGACTTTGCGCTCGCGCGTTGACTGGCTGGAAAATGGCGGACCGGGGGCTAACCAGTGTGGACACAAGCGCTTTTCTTGCAACTTTACTCAGTACCTCGAACACGAGTCGTAAAAACTGTGGCAGCGTGTGAGTGGGCTTTGTCTCTTTATAAACGGCGCCGGTGCAACAAAACAGGTCAGGACAGGACAGGGCAGATACGGCGTCCCCTTTCCCCGTCCCGAGGGTTAGGTTGGGTTGGGGCAGAATCTGGACTGAGGCGGACAGGGCTGCGCGTCGCAACCGACCGACAACAGCAGCAGCAGCCCTCCCGCACCCAGCGCCAAGCCCGCAACGACACTGCACACCAGCCTGGCGGTGCAATGTCAGTACGTACTGCCGTGGGCGGGCAGGCACCCAGCAGGCAGAAAGACAGACGGACAGACACAACAGACAGGCCGAGTGCAAGGGACGGGACGGAGAATGAATGTACTGTACAGCCAGATCCGTATACGTAGCATAGTGGGGAGTCTGAAAGGAGAGTATCATACCTGGAGATGTCTGTTGCGCTGCAGGGCTGAGCTGCGCCTCTTGCTAAAAAGTGCTTGAATGCGCGGCGGGTTCGAATCCCGGCAAGCTCGATGGCCTTCTGTCTGTCTCTCGACTCTCTGCCTCCCCAGTAGGGCCGCCCGTACACGGGGCTCGCTGGTAGATGCAAGCCTGCACGGCGTCGCGCTTGGTGCAGGCGGTGATAAAAGGTGAATGGTGGGCCTTGCGCTGCGCAAAACCTGACTGGACAGAAACAAAGGCAGTCCTGGAGTCGGCGCGGGTAAAAGGTCAAAATAAGCGCCTCGAATGAGAGGAGCGCGAGATGGCTTCTGTCCGCTGCTTGCAATCCTAATTGGACTGTAAAAACGGATTTTTTTTTGGTGAGTCAGGGCGGCCGTTGATTTGATGGAATTTTTGGCGGTCGGGTCGGTTTTCCCCGTCGCTGGGAAAGTCTTGAGTGTGGAGTGGGTGATTGGGTGGATGATTGGTTGTGCGAGGGAAGAGGGAGGAGAGACGAGAAGGGCGAAAGATGATTTGAGGGAGCGACCAGGAGTTCTTTAACCTAGAATTTGGTTGGATGGATCAGCTAAGCGAAAGTGGGTCCCCTCCCCAAGTATTTTTTGCTGGTCGCAGTGGCCCCCGACTCCCCCCAGGGCCCAGGTCCCCCAAGGAGGCTGGCGGGTGAGGGGTCCAGCTCCGACAAGAGGAGGGGTGCCACTGCAAATCGCCTCTGCGGGGCCAGCTTGCGGCTGCAAGAAGCCCGGGCAGGAAAAGAAGAAAAAATAGGACGGAAACCGACGAGCGGTCAACTCGCATTGCTGCGGGTTGCGAACAGCGGTCGACGCGTGTGCCTCGCCCCTGAGGCCCTTTACTGCCCAGAGTGTCTATTGCCTTGCAAGCAGCCCGGATTGTGCCGATGTTAAGCCCAAGATAATAATCAAGGTGCTGAAAGAGGTACCTTTGAGGGTTGAGGTCCTCTAGTGCCCAACACCGTCCGTCCTTTGCTTTCTCTATAGAACCTAGAGGTACGGAAAAGTATAAGGAGAACATGATACTATATTCGCCATAGATGTTGAGAACGGACGAGGACTAATCGTGCACGCCAGCAGCTTCAACTTTCATACTTCTAATGTTAAAAGCCTCCCATCTCACCGGCTCAAATTCGTGCATGACGTGACGCAACAAGTGGCAGCGGTTAAGCGAGACGTCTTTCACACCACCACACCGCACACAGCATGTGCAGCGGATACCTACATACAGTACACAAGCAGTAGGCAGGGCACTGCAGAAGGACAGCGGGAAATGTTCTCAGAATACGGATCACCTGTTCTGTAACAACCTGAGTTATTAACTAGGTGGGTAGGCTCTACTTAGGCAATCTGTTGTCCTTCCCCAGGGTCTCGCTTTGGTCGGGTAAGGTAACTTGGGTTATTTGCAACACGACGGATCCTCTTATTAATATGGGAAGTCCAGGCTGGTCTGCTGTATTCGTACCCGCGACCTGACTGCCGATACTAAGACCCTCGATCCGATGCAGGGAGCCAGATGAATATTGATAGCAGCTGCCTCTAGCTATAGTGAGGACGACACGCTCGCCCAAGGCACGCTTGAAAGTCGGACGGCACAATGTCCTCAAGTGGGCTTGACGGCAAGACCCTCGGACGACCTGGCCGTTGATGAACGGGCTCCTCGCTGTCGCCCTTCGGTTAGCCCTAGCGGAGAAATAGGGGGTTATGGAGAGAACACTAGGAGGTGTCAACCTTGACAGGGACAGGTTGTTGGCACGCCAGCTCCAACTCCAGCTCCTGGAACTCCCGCTGTGTTGACGTCGGGTGCTGTGCAGCGCTGTGCTGTTCGGGCCACGCCTAAATTTAGACTGAGCAACGTCACATACAACTTGGCCAGGTTTTCCATTTGCGGAGACAAGGGCTAAACCCGTTCACGGGTGTTCTGGAAAATGGAAATTCGCTGATACACAGGGCAGCGGGGAAACCCGTGCAGACGGCACATCGTAAGGTAATAAGTAACCGTTGCTCGTCGTTGCTTGCACGTGTTTTTCATGCTCACAACGACGGCGCTCCTACTGGGCCGAAGTGGAGTGGAGGTAAGAATGAGGCACCTTCATACCCGGCCAGAGGGAACGGATTCTTACTTGTCACGACAGTTACCTTCCCCAGGCACTTGCCTACTTAGGTAATTGTAAGGTACGGGCGCTAGCTGAGTGCAAGTTGGTATTTGCAACGGCCACGATCCCTCACGTTCAAAAGAGTGCAAACCTACCTGAGGGGTGGCAAGCCTCCACCTCACTGGAACTTTCAGTTAAGGCTGTGAAGAGTTGCCAATGTTGGCCCAAAGATCAGCGGAGCCGCCCAGCCGGCCAGAGGCAGGCGCGAGGCCCAAAGACCCGGGGATGCAGGGAGTGACGCCAGTTTGGGGCATGGCGGGGCCAGCGCATCGAAGCCAGTCAGGAGTCCCGTCGGAAAGGGAAGCTCGAGCTCAGGTCGGTCGCGGGGCTCGCAGCCTCCAGCCTCCCTCAGCCCAAATGTCGGTGTGGCCTGACGGTTCACTGGAGCCTAACACCCGACCTCCTTCCAAGCCCGACTCATGGACTCCATCATGCTGCTGAACGATGATGGGGCGACTCCCAATCCAAGTTTGCTCTACGGAAGCAAACAGCTCCCGACCCGCCATGTTATAACTGCCGCAATGCCTAGTACCAAAAAAAATCCGAGCCATAATAATGTGGCGGGGGATGAGGACTCACCTCACCAGAGCTGCGCCACGTCGCCAGTAAACTGCCGTTTCCGCCCGACGGGGCCAGAGACAAGCCGGCGGTCGAGAGAGACAAAAGGACCTAAATATTAGTGCGGCGCACAAACTTATTCGTCCCTGCTCTCTTATTAATTAGCTAATAGCCATAATAAGAATAAGCGTATAAAACACATCGTCAGAGCCCTATATCACAAACGAGGTAAAGTGAGGGAGTGACGCTAAACCGGATTCCCAAGCCCCCCCTCCCCTCTTTGCATGAAGTGCACCCCCTCCCCTCCCTCTCACTCCTCTCGATTCCCGTAACGATCAGGTGACGACAGAAATGTATCATCCATACGCAGGATGCGTTGTCTGTCTTGTGAATATGGAAGAGGAATATTTTAACATTTTTTTTCTTCTGTGCGGCTGCCGAGAGACTGTAGTTTTAAGTGCGTTGGTGCCCAGCGATGGCCCCCTCCCCCCCTCTCTCACTCGCTCACTCACCTCTTCTTTCCACCCCCTCCACGGTTATGAGAGCGGGTCGGGAGGGGGCAGAGAGGGGTGTGGTGGTGGGAGGGGACGCACCCGAAAGAAGGGAACACGATTGGAAAGGAAAGAAAAAAGTTGGTGGTCGCGACGCACACACGCGAAGACACACACACACACACACACACACACAAGTCCCACATCCATCCAACCACCCACCTCCTTCCCTTGGAAGTTGGGGGGATTCATTCGGTTGGACGAGAAGGCAGCAAAACCAGGGTCAGCTAAATTATATGACTGGCTAGAAATTGTTACTCAGAAACGGGAGTCTCCTTCAATTTCCAGACATCTAATTGGTTTTTTTTTGGACGAATCGTGGGGAGAGGAGAAGGGGAAGGGAAGCGCACGCGGTGGTGGGGGTGTCGCGCCTACTATTTTTTTGTACCAGCTTGGGACTTTGCACTTTTGCGGGAGGCAAACCGGCCAAGCCAGCGAGCCAACCTAATAAGCCGGCGCAACACGAAAAAAATTGAAAGGTTGAGATGGAAATGGAGCCACCCCTCTCCGACTCCCCAGAACAGGAAACCCCCGCCTGCCCCGAAAGAAAAGACTGTATCTGCCCAGATGTTTCACGTTGGAGTAAAGAAAAAAAAGTGCTGTCGGACCTTGGCCAATGACGGCGCGCCGTCCACGACCTTACCGTTCATCCCATCCCCTCTTGCTGGCTAGCTGGTTCATCTCCTTCCTGGATGTAACTTTGCCTTACTAATTTTTTTTGGTTCGTTTACAAAAAAATCGAAGACGTCACGCGTTGACGGACGACAAACGAGGCGGCGGCGATTTTGGGTCTAATCTCGGTCTCTCCCAGGATGACCTCGTTATTGTGTGTTTCGTCTCCTGCCAGCCACCCACCCCCTCCTTCTTTTCCAAAATAAGAAATAAAAAGAGAGATGAAATTGATAAATGATGAAAGTGACGGGATGGGATGGGGGGGAAATCCTTCGGTCCTGCCGCGCCGCTCCTGCCGCTGCGGCTGCCACTACCGCTTTTTTTCATCTCTTTTCCAGGCCGAAGGTAAAATAGAGTGCCTCCCAGCTAGCGACGGCTAGCTGGTTCCTACTGTGTAGGCCCTAGGTAGGTGTAACTGTCAGCACAGGGCAGAGACAGGGCGGACAGGGCAGGGCAGCAAACTTGAAAGTGCGGGATCAACCGCGCCGCTGGACGCTTGGCCAGAGTCAGACGGCGCATACCGCGCGCCCGAAAGTCGGCGTTTTCCCCCCACCACAGGGCACCACCACCCTTGCGAGTCTGCGACGTCGTCCGTTCCCTCGCTCGCTCGCTCTTTGCTGCTGCTGGACCGCCTCTCTCCAATAAGCGATCGGATCACGTCCGGGTCACGCCCCCAAGACAGCAAGGCAAGCTCTAGACGCTCTTATGGGATTTGAGGCTGGCCGCCGCTTCCTGCTTGTTGGTCGCCTCATTCTACCCCAGATCCACAAAAGCCCGCAGGTGGGCGGGCGACGGGCGGGGGGGATGTCTCCTGTCTGGTCAATTCCGATCCCAAAAAGCTGCTTTGCTTTGATCCTCTCTCGTCACGCGTCATCTTTTTTTCCATTTGGCCCCTTCTCCCTCTCCCCCATTTCGTGGTTCTGGTTTGTTTTGTTATGACTTCATACGGGAACTTTGCGCGTGGGGCAATCCACTCCCCCCTGCCCCTTTCCCATTTTCAGGTATCAGGAATACTTGGTGACTGACTACTGCTGCCCAACTGTCGATCACGTTATGCACTACGCACTCATTACTACTTCCTCTTTGTCTAAACCGGCCAAGAATGGTCAAACAACAAGAAGGCCCAGAATTGACAATGATAATAGAACTTCATACGGAGGAGTTACCTGTGGATTGTTAGATTGTGGAGAGAGCTTCCAGAAGAAAAAAAACACGACTTTCCCGATTCCGGTAATGAGCTCCCCCCTGCTCTCACTCTTGAGACGTTGAAGGTGTGCAAGGTGCCCCGGCGAATAAGCCAAAGAGTCGGCTTCTGCGTTTCTATTCGACGCCCAGCCAAACGAGGGCAAACAAGATCTCCCCTTCTTTTCTTTCCGTTCCTCTCCACGCCGTGCCTAGTGTATGTACCTACGTAGTGTGGTAGGTGTGTGGGCCAATTACCCAGGGACATTGGGCCTATCTCGGTAAGGAGCAAGGAGCTACTACACTATTTGCCTCCACACCACACCGGCGCGAGCCTTGCCCCGGATAAGGGAGGGATGGAGGGGGATGGCCAGCTCGCCGTTTCCGATATCCCGTCTCCGTCCCATTATTGTGATGATGCCGAGCAAAAGACACACAAGTGTGCGGGAGTGAGCACGCGCTTGGCAGGGCGCTTATTGCATTACACAGGATTGCTCATGAGATTGTAGACGTGTGACGAGAATATTGACCTAGCAGGCAGGCCTCCTCCTTGGGGGCGGAGACGAGTCGTCACTCAGTCTATCGTGTGCTTTCATTGTTCGGAACCGTCGACGCCTGCTCGTCGGCCGAGTTTACCTTGTTGTTCTCTTTCTATCTCCATCTCTGTGAGTGTGTGTGTGGAGAGGGGAGTGGTGGGTTGTAAGCCGTCCGTCCGTCTGGTCCATTCAGAGCGTTGTTCTCGAATTCGTCCATCCCGTTGGCTGACGGCGGCGGCGACGCGGTTACATTTTTGTTCTGTCTTTCCCCTTTCAAACGAAAAGAAAAATCTCCGAATCGTAAACACAGTTGACGGTTCCCCCATCACCATCCCCACCCGCTTAGGAGGCGGCCACCTCTAGTTCCGCCCGAGTATCATGTCTGAGCTAGACTTTCGTGACGGGATAGTCCCATACGGCTCCTTTCGTTCCCGACTATCGGTTTCATTATCGAACAAGAGCCGGGCCACTCAGATTCAATAACCAGGCCCTCCTTCCCTCTCTCCCCTACATGTCTCGGCACTACTCTAGTAGGGGGGGAGGGAGGCGATACACATCCACAGGATATAAAAGTCCGGGGTAGTGCAGGTGTGCAGTGGGCACTTTTGGCCTTCTTTCTTTTCTTGCACCGTCTTCTGGCAGTCGATTCGCTGACGGGAAATTCTCCGTGATTTCCACCTGCCAGAGGAATGCCTGTCTGCCACGAGTTGTGGCTTTTTTTTAGGGGTCCCCCCTTCTTTGTGGCATTCGTGTTTTGGTGTTGCAGCCTCATGTCTGAACAAGGGGGCAGGGTGTGAAATGTGAGATGTCACTCGCCATGCCTTTTTTCCTTGTTAAGCGATGGGAAGCATCGTGATGAATCCAAACCTGGCAATAAGTTGCCCGTTTCTGGACACTTGCCGGGTTGATTGTTGATGATGGTCGTGATTCGCCCCTCCCCAGCTGTGAGCGAAGCGACACAAGACTATTGCGGTCCAGAGGGTTCCAGAGCCGGGACATGGGCTTGGGGAGAGAGTTGCGCGCAGGAATTCTACACGAGCTATGACATTGCGATGAGTAGGTACGTACGTCTTCTCGCTTCGCCTCTCGCTGTTGCCAATCTCCTTCCCTCTCGCCGCTGCTGTCTCGGCCCTTCGGGCCAAACTCGTGCCTGGCTTGTCCAGGCTCAGAGGGGAGGTCGCTACCGAGATGAGCCGCTGCCAACCTATCAACCCGTCAGAACTTGGGGAGATTCGTGGTCGAGAAATTGGGTCGTGCTCCACCGGCTGAACACTCGTGACAGGGTCTCCACGCGAAGGAGCCAGGCCCGGAGTAAACAAACCCAGAGTAGCCTTCTCCTTTTGCGAATAGAGCGTATGCTCGTGTTCGTCTGCCCAACCATGTCCCCGATGATCACGGGCCCTGGGACGTGAGTCCGCTAGTGTGGTTGTAACAATACATGGTATCACAAGATTGCCTGTTCTAGCGACTGTTTTGACGGCAGTAAGATCGACGGCCTAGCGAGTATCGAGCGGCTAGAGAGTGTTTGCCGCTATGCCTCGAGGCTGCCCGTCTTCCCCATAGCTAAGGTAGGTGCTTTGGGGCTTGAGGTCACCAAGCCAACGTGTTCGTCTAGGTGACACGGTCAAAGATCACCTGGGCCCGGGGAGAGGGAGGCTGAGCGAAACCCAGACGCCTCCCAGAGGGTCGTCGCAGGAGAACCGAACACATCTGCACACACTAAGCCCACCATGACCGAGCGACCGAGCCTGACGCCACAGAATCTCGGCAACATCGGCATATTGCATGTGCGCAGAGTACGCGTTGTATATGCGCAGAGCAGAGACACGCCGACTGGCTCGTTGCGAGAACGACAGAAGAGCCCGCCCGGGGACGGCTGAGTGAGGAGGTGAGGAGGTGGCCGAAATCTTGACGCCACGGGCGAAGGGGGGAGCAGCATCATCCGAGACACACCTTCGCACCGCACATACACACCTCACCTTCTTTATCCGGGAAGTGGCCGCCTCTGTTCTGGAAAATGAAAAATGACAAGCGCCCACGGAGAGCTCCACGTCTCACTTCTTCCCTCAAAGAGACAAAGCTGCGGGCGCTGTCACGGGGAGGCAGTCAGTCAGCGGGCTTGGACACCATCGCTTGTCTCAAGTCTCACATTGCGTGGGGCTTCGGCGACAGATGGTCACGACGTGATTAGTCTATCTTCGGGGCTTCATCTACTTGGCTTAGCTTTTAGGAGGGCTTTGCTGGAAACTGGGGACTGGGGCCGGCAAGGCTCACCGGCGCTGATTCGAGACATTTCGTTCTTGTTTCTTTTTGGGGCAGTGGATGGGCTCTGCAGTGTCTTTCTCCCGTCGTTAACTATTAGTTTAAGCTATTTGCTGTCGCCGGGTTGTGCATTTTGATCTGGTTGCCTTGTGGTTTGGAATTTTGTTGTCCACCGTCGCATTTATGCGTTGAAGATGTTAAAATGGTTAAACAAGAGAAGACATTTTCCGGGCAAAGGAAACACTGCATGGGAACAGCAAGAGTATTTCCCTCGTCCTTTCACGGGCGTATGGTTCAGGGAGGGTAGTAAACGACACAAGCTAGACGAAACACTGCGCCGTTGTCGAAAAGGGGGTTAGCAAGACGTTGACATTGACTGCCTTGTTTCGGGTTCAGTCAGCTAGTAGATTCCTAAAGTTTGAAGATGTAGGACTTAACTCAGAGCTTTTGATGTTGGTCAGCGCCTAGACTAGTCCTAGACCTAATGTCCTGGTCAGTCGTTGGGCGTAGTCAAAATCCAATTGGTGTACGTTTTGGTAGGTAGCCAATTGCTTAACAACACTCATTTTGGCATAAAGGTCCCGGAACTTGTACCGTCAACGTCTTGCTTCGTCTGCTCAAGGAAGGCCTTCCACAGTTAAATATATCACCAGAGTGAAATGGCTTAACGCACACACTAAAATTAACACAGTTGAGTTGTATAGAGTACATGAGGCAGTGTGCTAATACTCCAGGAGATATCAGAGGGAGGGGGCTTTGGTGAGCCCCAAGTCGTGATCGCGCCCGGATCCTGTAAAGCACCGTGGTTTCCCTATGGCTCTATGGCGTTCTCGTGTCTTTGTGTTTTAATATTCTCTCAATATTCTTCATCTCATGTCATCGAGTAGCCCGGCGATCCGATATGTGTGGCACGGGTTGTTTACTAGGCGAACCGGCCGATAATTCGACAGTGTAATGCGTTACCCTTGGAGCCCCTAGCCCCTTTAAGCTCAGAGGGAAGTGGATGTTGTTTGTTTATTTGTCGACTCTGTTGAGGAGCAGACTTCCGCAGTCCCAGACCGCCCACAACATGATACGGCTCATACCACGCCACCATTTATACAGAGCAACTTTCACAAGTTAGACGTAAACGTAATAACACAATTATTTGAGCAACTACATACTATCTCCCCAGTATACGCCATATCCTTACTATGTCTCTTCTAAGGAGACAAGAGATAATTAATCAGTTAACCCCAAAGAGAACGTAATACACCAGTAGTGAAATCGAAATGTCCTAGGTCCCAATTAGTCAAGGGACCTTGACCGGAGAAGCTACGCAGCCATTTCGAGATGGAGGTGTTCATAATTGGAATGATGTAACACCGTCTTAACATCGCCATAAGTGCCCTGTGCGAAAACTTTGATCTTACCTGGCGGTAGTAAGGTCCGTGAGCGGTCGGCATGACTATCGGAGCGGTGCGGTTCAATTATTTGATTCTTTGCTGTACAGCGGCAGATACTTAACTATGTTCATTTTAGGGTGTGTGTGGTGATGGGTGATGGGTGTGGGCCATTTCACTTTCGTGATAGATGTAACTGTGAGAGTCAATCCCCGAGTAGAGACTCCTTGAGTAGACGAAACAAAATATAACATCGCCATAATTTTATAGAAGCCGTGGAATAAGCAAATTAAGTAAAAGTAAACAAACAAGTGTCGTTCAACAATCTTGTCACCACCGAACATACAACGACAGGCTTATAGTGTCAAGTAAGAGAGCCGAGAACAGCGTCATTAGAAGACAGACTGTCCCCGACAACTAACAATTGCCGGGAAAGTTATCTATTGACGGTAGTGGTGAATAGACGGGGCCGCCGAGTCTAGAGAGAATTGTGACTCTGAAGAGCAAAACTCGAGTCCTGCGCTTCTTCAGGTCACAGGCTCAATGGCTCAAGAAGAACATGGAGAACAACCAACAGTCCCCCTTCTAGCCTAGGCACACTCACACTGTCTCTATGGTTGTCCGAGAGGCGGAAAGCCAGAGCAAAAATGCGTATATCCCCCTTTCTCCTTCAAAGTCTATATACTTGACAATCAACTCGAAGAGTAAACCGGATATTGTCATATTCACCATCGCATTATCGCACCATAGACCATAACATATCTGAACACACTCCGCGGTCAGTCTATTCACTGTCACGCGTCGTGCTACAACGAAGCAAGCTTGATGCTCTGCCCAAAAAGCTTTACCCGCGCCTCCAAGATGTAGCCAAGAACTTAGTTAAGCGTAAGAGAGAAGAGAGAAGAGAGAAGAGAGACCTTCTAACTAGCCGCTGCCGTAATCAAATTAAATATGAATACCTTTCATGCAACATCACTTTGTGCATCGCCGGCAACTAGGTACCTACTTGGGCACCTACTACCCCGACTACAATGTACTCTCTCAGAGCCACAACTTCTAATACAAGCTCCCCGCGGTATCCTAGACCAAAATCTTCACCTTGGCCATGCAGGATTGTAAGAAGAAACAGCAGTGTCACGACACTTCAGCGTTTCCGTTGTGGCTGAAGTAAGTAAGCCAATCCGTCCGTTAGCCATTCAAGCATGAAATGCATATTCTGATGGTTCCTAGAAGAGAAACAGCAACCGCCAGACATACAGACAGACAGACCGCAGGCTACCAACAGCGGAACATGGACTCATTTCTGGGGGTAGAGAAACCCCCCCGCTTCTCCTCGTCCTTGCACGAGGAGGATGGAAGCTACACTAAGCGCTGCCTGCCGCCCTACAGATAGTTCTATAACGGGGTAGGACGAATGGCTGCCGACATCACCAACACACTTATGCAAAGTATTCGCTTCGAGGGGACGCCGCACATTATGCTGAGAGCTCACTAGGTATGTTTACATGGGGGTTTTGGAAATGGAGCAATAACTAACAGGCTCTCATTACTTGTATAGCCGTGCTCTGGTATTCATGTCGTCGAAGAGGGGAGGGTTGAAGTCTATGATAGATACAGAGTAGATATGTCGGGAGTTTGAACTAACTGAGAAAAGCCGTCAATTTACAATGACGGTAGAGGCTCGCCATCGTCTATACGTCAAGTACACCAACTCAATCTGTTCGGTAGGACCCCACGAGTGACCACCGTCGTACTTCTACCCGAGAAGAGAAGATCATCGATAGAAGATAGGAGAAAACGGGTCCTCGCTTCTGGGGTCTGACCCATGGGCTACTCCATCTTCCCGTCCCGAGCCAAAAGAACAACTCTAGTTCTCGCTTTGAGCAACAGCCGAAGAAACAGCAGCACCAACGACCAAGAAAAGTTCTTAGTCACTTCGTTTATGCATATCGACGTTTCCCTCCTCCCATCACAGCGAGGATGACCACGGGCGCTAGATAGGAAAGGCTACACCGACCAAAGCCGCGACATAGATCGAGGACTTCGGTCACCGCGTACTAATGCTCGTTTCCACCGGCTCATCGGGCAGGGAAAATGACAATAGTCGCAACATGTCATTCACAGCCCTAGCGCCGTTGCTACGGCATGCCCTTGTCCCGTGGGCCCGAACTTCGCAATACCCGGGAAAATGGGCTCTCCCATGGCCACCAAAAGCCCAACTAGCCCATTCTCTAGATACGGGCAGGAAAAGAGGGCCCCTGCCTGGCCCGGATTTCAATATAAGGAACCTAACGAACAGACAGCCGTGCTTCTTGTTGGCCTGAATGACAGACCAGCCCAAGCACCAAGAGCCAGACCATGCCCGGGTCGCTGTTTGGATCAGGGAGCCAAGGTGGAAGATGAAAACGAATAATGGCAACAGACCGCTACTTCGGCTGTGATGTGGTAAGTATTAGACATGATGGGATGCCACTGGGCGCCAGGCCCAGGCGCTTGATCACGGCCGGTGCTTGGTCGCAGCCATGACGAGATGGTGCACACACCGATAGGAAGGAAGCAATAGGCTCATCACGTATGCCTGGGTCGTGGCTTGGCAAGTCTGCCGGGGCAGGCACACGCGAGGTAAACCTAGAGAGCAGATTGTGCTGGGGAGCAAATCCATCCATGGTGAAGATGGATTGCAGTCCTGGGAAACAATAGAGTTGTGATAGCCGCATCCCGCACAGTGGGAACTTCATTGTGCCACTCAAGCAAGGTCAAAGTGCGGTAGTTCTATCTTTTCGAGCCAACCCAGTGTGATGGGTAAGACCCTTGACCGGAATCCACAAGGACTTCCACCAAAGCTTCGCTCGGAGTTCATGCCGGGCTTTACTTTCTGGCCCCGGCGTCTATTAGAGCGGAATATTTCACCCGGGGACAGAACAGTACCGTCATCCCACGCAAACCAACAAGCGGGAGAACAAGGGCGATGGGGAAATTGGCCGATCCAGGAGTTCCCCATGCAACATTGCGAAAGACTATATCGGAGAGTTGGCGAGGCCATTGGCTTAGCCACGGCTCAACAGTTGTAGCGAGAGTAATCCCATAGGGCCTCTGACTGTTTAGATCCCTTGACAGTGCTATTAGCAGAAAGAGAATGAGAATATATCTGCCCAAAAGGTCATTGGGAAGGAGGACCCGAACATGCGGGGGTAGCTGCAAGTCGAGGCCAAGGAAGAGACGCCCTTGGATCTCATTTGAGCGTTAGACGCATTGGGCGGCAAGTGGCACAACTGTGGTTAGCCTTCGGGTGGGCAGTTGAAATCGAGAGACCGGTGAGAGACGAAAGCCCAAGTATCCAGCCAAAAACGTGGTTTGTTCGGGTTGTCGCTCATTAATTGCCCCGTCGAGCCGGTGCAACTCAGTACCAGAGCCCTCTCTATGACAGAATGTCAGCAATCTCAAAGAGAGGAAGTGTTACGGAGGGCGGAACAAGAGGCTGGAAGCATTGAGCGAGGTCCACTACGCAGACACGGGCCAGAGAGAATACCCGACAGTCATGGGGATGGGGTAGCAAGTTGATCACGAGCAGGGGCACCTACGCGGTTATCTGCAAGCCTTTTGTGGGGAGAAGGCCGACCTGGTCGACAGCGGCTAGGTGTAGGTGCTCGATGGCCACCTGGCCGCGTGGCTTGTCCGGCCATCAATGGCTATCTTGGCCATCGGAGTGGTGAATATTTTGGAAAGCAATATTTGGGGAGCCGCCGTGCAAAGACCCAAAGGGGAAGACTGGCCAAGGTGGACGGGAAGAGGGCGGTGGAAGCCCATGCTGGAGTACGGATACCAGGGCCCGCTCTCGTCCTGCTCTCCGCCGGGTCTCGAAGGATGGAGCAACATCCGAAGCCAGCCACGAACTGCTAGAAGAGGCACGGTAGATGGCGCTAGGAGCAAGTAAAGCTTGGTCTGGGGCTCTTGGGAAGCTGGGACGAGGCGCAACCTTCTAGAAGCGGCACAGGCACGCGGCTCTGGACCCGTGATGCTGATCCGAGGCGGGACTGAGTACAGCATGGCGCCCGCCTTGCATGGTAGGCACAGTACGTATGTATGCACAAGACAAGCGGGAGACGGTGTTGCCGAGGAAGCAGGCGCGCGGCCCACGTCGATACTACGTACTGCGGTGGAGGCAAGGCACGGTACAGTACCTGAGGTAAGGCAAGGTAAGTAAAGTATGACATCTGACAAAGATGGGAGGCTTGTATGGACACAAACCATCTTAGTAGCTGTAATAATAGGCCCAGGTCCATGGCAGCCGCCCAAGGGGACGACGACAAGAGGCTTGTGGCACGCTAAGCCAATGGATGCCCAGACGTTAAGCGCGGCTGGCGCACCCAATTTGGCAATCGGGGGCGCTCTCCAACCAACCGAGACGGCCCCATTTCTTGCAAGCGCGTCAACAGCCGCGCAAGAGATGGACTATGGATTCTGGATGCCCATATTCCAGAATCCATATTCCACAATCCACACGGATAATCCGAGAGTACGTACTCCGTACAGCTTTCAATTTCCACAAGCGGCCAAGGGATTAAGCGCAAGGGAAATGATAGGCTGCACAGACGACGGCGGCGACGGCGACGGTGACAACGATACGATGGCGGCGGCGGCCAGACGACGAGCGCTGGGCCATCTAAGTATAGTCGAAATTGCTATCGATCCAAGGGGTGGAGTGCCGTAGCGTAGCTCCCATGCCGTTGATACCTACCTTTGCCAAGGCACACCCGACTCGAGCGGATAGCGCGCGCTCTGATGACGGGAGCTCGCCGAGACGTCCCTCGACCTCGACATCGACCTCGACCTCGACCTGCGGCGATGCGGGTTCCAAAATTGAATCGGCCACTGCTCACGACTGGCGACGTCCAGCGCCACGCAGAGAGTACCGTACATACCCGCCCACCAGCCTCTATTGATAGATATCCATTCTTTGTCGAGGCCCAGCCGGGCGGTTAGGCTATAGGTATGGTAGTAAATTGTAAGTAGGTGAGGCGAGGTAAGTCAAGGTACAGAAAATAAGGTAGCAATAACTTGTGCGGGATTGGGGCGGGCGTGGCAACGAGGCGGCGAGAGCGCTTCCGATGCATATACCGTGACTACTTAGTATATGTGTGGCGCCTCCCGTCGAGAGTCGAAAGTGAGGGGAATCACACATCCAGGTTCAGGTTGGATGTTCGAGTTCCGTCTTGTCCGACTCTCATCACAGACACACCAAAGTACCATCACCAACGCACCTTCCGCAATCCGCCAACAATCGGATTGGATACCCACCCCCACTACCTACATCCTACCCGCATCTCGAGAGCGAC
This sequence comes from Lasiosphaeria miniovina, assembly GCF_030549165.1. Classification (NCBI taxonomy): domain Eukaryota; kingdom Fungi; phylum Ascomycota; class Sordariomycetes; order Sordariales; family Lasiosphaeriaceae; genus Lasiosphaeria; species Lasiosphaeria miniovina. The sequence goes on along the minus strand of NW_026848223.1, from coordinate 808,760 downwards.
AGTCACAGCACAGGCCGGGCCCGTGTGAACTGGCCAATCTCCGCTTTTGACATCTGGAATCTGGGTCTGCCCTGGCCAATACCGCCAAAGGTACCTCGGCCTTTCCTGCCCTAATTTCAACACCCGACTCTCTTTTGCTTCGAGTTGCGCGCTTGCCAGTCTCACGGCTCTTGCGGCTTCCTTTCTCGGCCTATTCATTCATAATCTTCGATTCTGCTCGTGTCGCGCCTTCCGTGGACAATCACCAAACAGTTCGGTCCATTCAGACTCTCTTTCGCTCCTGCCACAGTCGATGTTCTTCCGCTGTGGTTGAGGTCCCACCGTTTGGTAAGCGGCAAGCCCTGGCCAATCACCGACCCTTGTGCTAAGAATATGACCTTAGCGCTTTCCCCTGCTGCAGGTTCTAGCGGGCACGGCCAATCAGGCGTCTCGTCCAAGACGTTCACGGCGGCTGAGATACCGACGCCCATCACGATCCCGCGGCCGTGACCTTGGCCCGCTCGTGGCGCTCGCGCTCGCCAGTCATCATCGCTGGGCCTTCGGGGGGTCCATTAAGGTTTTCCATTGCACCTTTTGCCCGGGGGGCTTGGTCTTGTTGCACCTCGCACCACGGCAAATTAGCCCGTGAGAGAAGCCGCCCGACTCCCTCTCTCTCTTTTCGGTCTCAGGCTCAACGCCATCTCAACAGACGGGTCTTGCTGTCCATCCAATATCCTCTTTGCCCGCTTCATCGACGTGGAATATTGGACAGTGCTACGCGCTCCGCTCTCAGCGCTCCCCTAGGCAAGTCGTCGTTCACAGTAAGTGCACGCAAATTTCATCTTCATTTTAGGTCATCTTGATTCTCGAGCTTGGCCCCGGGCCAGTCTCGCCAGACGAAAAAAGAAGCCTCAGAGTTCTGAGGACGGGACCAAGACTGTCTGCCACCCCCTTGCGCAAATCACACTCCCCCAAGCACGAAGCCGGGAACAAAGTACAGGCAGAAGAGGCCAGGGCAGCAGGTCCCATTCTGGTTGAGTGAGGTACTATAGAGTACGGACGCGCACCTTGTGGACTCGGGCAACGGAGCTGCATCGAGTCACACTAAAGCATCCCCAGTATCTCAGCACATTCACTGCCGCCTTGGGCCCTGTCAAATCGTCGCTTCTCGCTTGTCGTGGACCGCCCCACCTCAGGTCTGGCGCTGCTCATTTGCCGCTGCTTCAAGCCCCCTCCCACTCGCTGCAGAGTGCAGACCAGGCCACTCCTAGTGAGGCCTGCCTGCTGCCAGTCCAAGAGCTGCCCGTTGCCCGCCGGCTGCAACAGTGCCTGTCACTTCCATCCTTGTGCACCTCGGCCAACCCATCCCATCTGTCTTCGTTTTTGTCTGAATTTCTGGACGCCTGCCTTGCCCTGCCCTGCATTTCCATAAATCAGACACACACACACAGCACCGTCTTTCGGGCACTGTACATCGAACGCTGTCTGTTGCGCGAACCTCCTACGGCGCCTGTATCTGACCCTTTCGCTGTCTAGGCTTCTCACCGTCCCAGGTTCACGGATAGCTAATCCGTACCTATAATATTTCCACTGTTGATCTCGTCTCACGACCATACTGGGCCTCGAAACTGGCCGCCCCGGTTCAATAAACAAACAACACTGGTTGGCGCTGCTTTGGTCTTGTACAGTATTTAACCACAGTCTTCTGCTCCGTACGAGATACGGAGTACTTTGGTCCAGTCCTTTAGCACCTCCCGCCAGACTCTGTTGCCCGCCGGCAAACCAGACCCCGGAACCCCAGCCCGCCACTCTGGGATCCTAGATACCTGACAAGGTCCCGGCGCTAGGGTCCAGATCCTCCCCCAGCTTGCGCGGGGAGCTGTTGCAAGGCTCCTTTTGTTTCGTCGGCGCACGCGCGAGGGCCTCTCGTCGGCTCATCCATACTACCGTACCACACTACCTCGCTCACCTCACCCGGTCACTTCATATAATCGTGGGACCGCCCCCCCCAACCTGCACCTCTCCTGCACTCTTCCCCTTTCCTTCCAGTGCCGGATTCCTTTCCAGGTGCCTTCCTTCCTCCGGGTCGAGTCAACTGGCAATTTAAGACGCCATCTTAGCTGTAAGACATCACAAGAGTCATTCACTTGACTCTTCTCCTAGGACAGCACACTTAAGCTGCCGTCATGTCTTCTAAACCCACCCTTTCGCTGTCGACGCCAGTCACGGCAAACTTCCCTCACATCCCGCCGCCTCCCTCGGAGCTTCGCTCGGCTGTCTCACTCCCCTCCGCCGTCGAGACGCCCCTGTCGGCCATTTCACGGACATCAGCCTTTCGGGATCCCCTTCCGTCGTCGGGACTTCCGTCGGCCGGCTTGCCCTCGGCCGGCCCTTTCAGCGCCACCCTCAAGTTTGAATATGATATGCAGAAGACCCCCATCACGCCGCCCGTGGCCTATCTGGACTTCCTGAAGAGCATGTCGTTGGTCTCGCCCTGTCTCACCTCTCCGCCCCATACCGGCAAGGCCGCCTTGAATAGAACAAGCACCGCCAGCGCCAGCAGCACAGTTAGCAGCGCCAGCGCCAGCAGCAAGGACAGTACCCCCAGCAGTGTCACTAGCGATGCCGCGAGTTTGGACGACGGCGAGAAGGAGAAGATCGAGCTGATTGAGAGTGGTCCGTCCACGGCGCGGTCCGATGTCAACAGCGAATGTGGCGATGATGAGAAGACCAAGGAAAGGGAAAAGAGCCCACGGCCTTCGCCCATCAGCATCAAGTCCCCTCCGACGCCCGTTAACTCTTATTATCCACTGTCCGCCCCACTTGCGGGACCTTCTGTTTTCCCAAGCATGAAACTCCCCACCTCACCTGCCGTTTCGGCCTCGGGCCTCTACTCCCCAAGGTCGCCGTTGAGTGCCGCGTCGGTGCACTCACCGTTTGACTGGGACGCGGCCCTGAAGGCAAAGCGGTTCTCAGACATCCCCGGGGCGAAGCGCCCTGCTGCACCCGAGACGCCAACTGTGACCGTACCTGCTCCCACCCATGCCAAGAGGGAGTCGAGGTCAAGTATTCGACACATACGAGAGGTCGTCACAAGGACGGTGACGTACACTCCACGGATGGCCCCCGCTCCCAAGGGGAAGCGGAGAAAGCTCGACTCCGAGACGACACCAAAGTCATGAGAGCAGTTGGGGTTGGATTGATTGAATGGAGATGGGGCGAGATCCGACTAACATCACCGCGAATTCCGGCATTGTAATGTATGCGAAGCTTCGCATACAGATACATTGACGGTGCTGGATATCACGGCCATATTCGGTCGAGCAACCGACTAGCTGCCAAATTCCCTTTGTATTACACTACAATATATATACCCCGCCGCCAGCGCCGCCGCCACCGCGCTGCCGCCGCCACCACTCACGACAGCCGCTCAACCACCGGCGCCGAGTCACACCGCAAACATGACCTGCAGGAATCGACTCGCCAACTAAGGAACGTAGGAGAGACGGGAAGCCAAGGCAGCCAGGGGCTGCAAGTGGATGATCTCTCCAAATGAGCGGAACGCAATGAATGGACCATGGAATTGGAAAACAGCGAGAGAAAATCTGTTCGCTATGGGATATTAACGAAGCCAAGGGTAACGGAGTTTACTGGCGTTGCTGGCGGCGTCCACCTTTTTTTTTTTTTCGTCTACGACAATACTTTTTTGGGGGTCTGGGTCTGATACCAATGGACTGAGTATCTGAACGCAAAGATTTTGGATATGGTGATAGGTGTTGTAGCTTTTCGTTACAATTGCACACAATACACATACACACACTCAAAATTTGCATCGCGTTGTTTATTGTTTATTACACTATTCTCGTACGCGGTGAGGGAACAGTAGCACGCACGTCGTCTGTTGTTTGTTTGTTTCCCCTACGTCCACGATCTTGGGCCGGGTAGGGCGGCGGCCACTTTGTGCGACCACTGCTTGTTCCTCTGTCCCTTTTCCCCGCCCGGGACAACGTATCCGAAAAGTTACGTCAGGAGGTCAAGGGCCTACACCTAGGTACCCGTCGTTAAGGAAGGTTAGGTAGGTGGCTGAGAAAGTGACTGTTCTCAAGACAACAAAACTGGTTTGGTGATCATACTCACGGGGTCGATAATTTGCTACCATTGCTCCACGAATTACTACTCTTACGAGCACGCACGCGCGGGAAGGAAGGGGGAAGGGTAGATTCCCTAATAGTGTGTGTGTGTGTGTGACGTCTTTGAGGTATGTACCTACTACCTACCCAAGCTACGGAGTTGCCCCCCCCACCCCCTATTATCACCTACCATCCCTCTCTTTTTGATATATATGTGGAGTGCTTTGGCTTCTTGTTCCGAGTAGGAACCAAGTCATGCAACAAGCCTTCACAGAAACGAAGATCGATACCTAGCTGCCGTCTGTCTTCAAACTATCCTCCATACCAATCTCCCAAAAAAAAAAAGATGCCCGTACAGTCTCAGTAAAAGCGGCGTCAAAGCCCCCAGCCTAAGCCCAAGTACATACGTAGCCTAGCCTAGCGCAATCCGCCCGCATGGTCGTGACCAGGGGGTCCCGGCGGCCCGTGGCCCGTGACTGGCTGCGGCGCCAACACTTGTAAGCGCTCGCTGGGATGTGTGAAGGCTGGCCGTGTCGTGCATAAGACACAAAGCAAGGGGGGGATATGATTGGCTGAGGGGGAGGGGACTCACTCAAGAGAGTGGGCAAAAAGGACGAGTTGGTAGGAGGGGAAAAAGAAAGTGACTTTTAAGCGCCGCACTTTTTAGGTATCTTTTTGTCTTTCATTTTGCGGGGGATCGTGGTTGGGGACTAGGTACATACCACGGCCGGCACGAAGCCTGAAAGATGGATGGCTGCGGGCGACTTTAAACTCCGCTGTGCTGTGTTTTTTCTCCAGCTACAGGACGAAAGATGAACAAGTCGGCGAGACAGTTTTGTGATGGTAGACTGTCGAGCCAGTCTGCTCCGTACAATAAGTACATCGGCTGTGTAAGAAAGGTGGTGGTGCGACTCGGCTGCAGCAAAGATGCACACACACACACACACACACACACACACACACACACACACACACACACACATTACATATCGAGACAGACGGAAACGCCGTGTCGATGATCATCTCGTCTCACTCATCGGGTGCCGGTCGGGTCGGTTAGATTGGGCACGATTTACGATTTCGGGAGCTCCGCCTCCTGCAACAAGACAGACAAGACACCGTTCGGCTGTGTTCGCGTCAGTCAGCACAGCACAGCACAGCACAGCACAGCACAGTACGAAAAACATCATCCACCCCAGTCCCAGTTCTGGAAGCCCAGGTGAGAGACAACGAGGCCTCTCGTACCGTGGCCCCATCCATCACATCACTTGCATCTACGTATCTATCTACCTGCTAGCATTGTACATAACCGCCTTAGTGTCTTGCGAACGATATTGAATTCTTGCAATTGCATGCGACGCAGCTGCGTTTGCCCCAAAAGGCCAGCCCAGCCAGTGATAGACAAACGGCCGACGGCTGTCTCTGATTGGACCGAGGTTGAGGTATGGGGTTTTGGTGTAAGGTCTAGGGGTTGGGGGGTGCCTGAGAGGTGATGGGATGGCGAAATTGCCCGGACAAGGCTGGCGACGGACCTAGATTAGGCATTTTACCCTCGACAAGAGGGAGAGAAGAAAAGCAAATTGCATGTGTCCAAAAAGTAAAGTTGAAACAGCAAACGACATGAAACGAACAGCCCTCAGGGGTTCTCGCGTTGTTGGTTGGTCCCCCCCCGCTGCGCGGGAGCGTGACGCACCTGCATGTTTCGAACGTTGAGGAAGTTTCGAAACGCATTTCTTTCTAGGCTTTCTCTATATTTGGACGCGCATTGACGTGCTCCCGTCAGCTTCCCCACGGGCACGCTACGCTACCGCGACTGTGCCACGGGGCCAACAACTGGAGTTGCACCCCGTCCGTGACTCCGCAACGCTGGATGCTGGGCGGGACAGGGATCACCACCTGGTCAGGTCAGGTCAGAATGCTGGGAAAAGGGGGCCGTTGGTTCTAGGTATAATGGAGTTGGCGATATTGGTTGCCATCGCTCCGCTGCGCTGGGATGAGATTGCTATTTTTGTCCCGTCACAAACCTTCTTCAAGGATCAGTCACAAACAAGCGAGCCAGGTTGCCCGTGTCTTCCCACCACTCAACCAATGGTTCGAACCTCTTTCGCTACGGCGTTACATAGCGCAACCCGCACGCCGGCCCCGGTCAGGACATGTATCCATAGCCGTTGAGTATCGCTGAGGCGGTCGTTGGCGCTCTTCACTTCGGCGAAGAGGACTTCGCCGATGCGCGTCCCCTCGCCATCTGCACTGTGTTGAGCTTCACCCTGCACCACCCGCCAGAGGACAAGGTCTGGCACGCCACCTCCGCGGGCCCTGTAATCCTGTGCCATGACCTTGCACACGGCAGCGAGCGCTTCACCGTTGAAGCAGGTGACCAGCTCTAGCAGGTCGTCAATGTCAAAGTCCCAGTTCAGGCCCACCACGCATGTTCGACGCTCTCGCTCCCGCTCGTCAACCTCGCGGAGAAGCTTTTCCGCTTTACCGTTGGCGATTTCTACCAGCCGGTGGTTGATCTCGCTTGCGCGGGCCGGGTAGAAGGCGTCCGTGTGGAGATCGAGTGGGCAGGTCTGGTACTCGGTCTGGAAGACGTTGGGGATGTAGACAAAGAGCACGTCGAAAAAGAGATGGGCGAACAGGGTACGGAGGATACCGCCTTCACTGTGATAGCCCTTCCAGCCCTGGCTGCGGTAGTACGAGAGACACATGTCCTCGACGCTGACATGAAGAGGGTGTCCGTCCTCGCCCGGCTCGCCGAGCTCGTCGAGCCACAGAGTTTTGGTGCTTGGCCCCCGCCCCGCCTTCCCCTTGGTGTTTGCGTCATCAGACTGGAGCTGGATGCCATGGACCGTGTGCTCTTCGGGCTGCCGTAGCTTTACATGGCCGAAATCATGTTGCAGGCGCCGTGGGATGCGCAGCCTCTTTTCGAGCTTGGTCAGGCGCTTTTGCAGATCGTAGTGATAGATGAGATGGCAGTCAGGGTCCTCCAGGGCGGTCTCACAGGTAGCGACGGCAATCCGCTGCCAATGCTTCTTCTGCGCCTCAGGACCGGTCGAAGAGGGATTTGGGTCAACTTCCCACATGTAGCGCTCTTCCAACAACGCCTTGCGCTGGTACCAGGAGCCACGGCGAGCTGGGTGGAAGAGCCGCTGGCTGAGTAGTTCCGACAGAAGTTGGTGCTCCTCCTTGTACCTGTGAAGACGGCCGAGGACATGAGCTACCTTGTGCGCAATTCTCGAGTACGCGTGAGCGGCATTGAAACGGCGAAGGTAGCCTCCTTCGCCGAATTCGTAGACGCTCGCTTCCCTGCGCTGTTCTTCACGCAGTAGCTCCCTCCAACGTTCCGAGATGCTTTCGAAGACGTCCAACACCTTGCAAAAGCCATCCTCCCCAGGCGGGCCGTTAAACTCGAGGATCTGTTCGACTTCGAACTCCTTGCGCATCGAGTGCTCGAATTCAAGAAGGCGGCGCCGGGAGGGGAAGATGTTAGTCGATCGACATACCAGGTAGCTGGGGAAGTTCCTGCGCGAGATCTTTGCCAGTACAATGGTGGTGAGGGACTTCTCAGTCCACTCTGTGGACCGGTAAAAGACCAAGTGAACACGCTCAAACAGCTTGAAGACGGGCTCGGATAGTCGGATGAGGGGTCCGGTTATAGCAAGGACCTTGGCCAGGAAGTGCGAGTTGCGGTTCAAGTCCTGCTTGTCTGGGCTTTGGTGCCGCGACTGGGACTCGTGGCCGCTTCCCGACCCGTTCGTGCTCGTCCGCCGCAATCCTAGAGCCATGAGACCCGATTGCTGTGCGCTCATGCGGCAGAACGCCTTGAGGAGGTCTGGCTTATTCTTGCCCTGAACCTTGGCATCTTTGGCGAGGGACTTGAGCTCGTCAAGGCTGAGCAGCGAGGATGCCTCTTCAATGGTCTTGATGTACGATTCAGAGTCGTCGGCAAAAGCAAAAGAGTCTCCCAGTGACCACTCCTGCATCTCACCACCAGGCTCATCCTGGGACAGGCCTTGCGATAGACGGCCAGGCAGAGGCCGCTGCTCCAGGAGACTGGCGATGGCGAGGCCAACGTCTGAGATATCGCCATAGTACCCAAGACGCTCAACACGGTGCCACGTGGCGGCTTTGCGCAGAAAGAGCCGTACATAACTGCACGCTGTCAGACAATGCCAATAACACACCAGCAAAGAGCAAAGAGGACGACTAACAGATACTGCGTCTCGTAGCTCAGACCCCCCCACTCCTCAAAGACGCGCCTCTCCTTGGCATCAAACAGGTGCGACTCGTCTTTGAGCACCGTGTCCAGGGCAAGATTGAAGGCGTCAACATAGATGGAGCTCTTCCCCGGGACCCATTGCCTGTTTTCGAGTCTCGTCGCTCCGTCGATGGTTCCATCCAGCGCGGCCTGGGAGGATCTGGCAGCCTCGTATTCCTGGATAGCCTCTTTGCCCGTCGCGACTTGGGGCAAAGAGCTCTCAAAGGCGGTCTGGCGGTGTGGAACTAGAGCTGGGGGGCCGTTCTCATCTAGATCTAATTCTGTAGAGTTGTCCAAGGCGCGCTCGGATTTCACGACGGGCTCCTTGCCATCATCGTCGTCATCATCGTCGTCATCATCGTCGCTATCTTTTACCTCTTGACGCCGGGGCTTCTTGACAGGCGGCCCGGCGGGGTTCCTGTGGGAGCTGCCCGAGCCAAACGCCAGAAGCTGTTTCCCCGTGTTGGTATTGGCCTGGGGACGTTTGGATCTCTGCACGAACCGATCCATACTTCTTTATAAGCCAGGAACGGGCGGGGTTGTGCGGGACCATGGTGCGGGTGTGTGCATCAAGGAAAACAAGGTCTGGCCGTGTCTCCCAAAAATAAAATGTTACCCGTACTCGAGTCAAGCCGAGTCGAGTCCAGTACTGTACCACCCACCTACGCGATTCCCTGCGCGAGCAATATCTTAGGCGGGGAGCGGTATAGATTCGGCTGCTGCCTAGGCAGGGATATAAGACACGAGAGGCAATGAGACGGTGTTCAGTGGGGTGGCGTGAGAGGACATGGGCGGTTTTGATGTAGCTGCAACTAAGAAAAAGGATAGCTTGATAGCGCGCGTGTGACCCCGCGGGCCATTAAAGCGCTGGGTGAAATGGATTTGGGACGCGACTTCCCGTGACAGCGCGCTCCGTTCCCCCAAAAGGTGTCTGTCCCTTGCAGGTAATGTACGTCCTGCTGCGTCGTCGCAAACCGCATGCGCTCAGCACAGCACAGCACAGCACAGCACATCACAGCACAGCATAACTCAGATCAGCATAGCTCATCCCATTAGTATTGCGTACTCATATCGAGACTTGCAATTGCAATTGCAATTGCGCCGCACCCGCAAGCCCAACAACGCACACGTCTGCCCCCCTAATCCAACACACAATGTCCGAGCATCCACTGGAAACGCCGCCGGCGCTGGCGGAGGATGCCAACTCGGAGATGGAGCCCGAGATGCAGCTGACGGAAGAAGCAGCGGCGGCCGCGGCCGAGGCGTCGCCCGCCACGCTGTACGAGCCCGCCATCAACGGCGTGACGCCGTCCGCGTCCGGCGACGAGCCGGAACCCGACGTGAACATGGTTGACGTGCCGGCCGACCGCTACGCCGAGCTCGACCCTGAACAGCCCGCAGTGCGTGAACCGCCCAGCCCCAGCCCCTTCACACCCCCGTCCCTCTCGTCAAAGAAAGAATGAAAGACACACCAAAAAAAAATCTATAACATTTCATCATTCAACCTCCCCCCACTTCCGCGCAAAACTGAGACAGAGACACATCCAAAAAAAAAAAAAAAAAAACATCCAATTTAACCACCTCCAACAAACTAACTAACCAAACAAACACACACACAAACAGTCACCGCCAGCACTAACCAGCGCAATACCCACACCGTCGGGGGGCAACGCCGCGTGGTCGACGCCCAGGTTCGGCGGCGCGCAGACACCCACCGCCACAGGCACCACCACCACCACCGCAGGAGGAGGAATCCCCACCAGCAACAGCAACGAGGCGTCACCGCTCCCCTCATCGCGGACAGACACGCCGCCGGCAGCGCGCAACAACAACATGACTGACGGAAACGGAAACGACTCCGGGGCGCGGACGGGCGGGACGGGGTCGCGCGCGGCGTCGGTGCACCCTGCAGATGCTGGCGCCGCGGCGACGACCTTGTTCACGATGCCGACCGAGGCGCCGGTGCACGGCGCGCCGGTGCGCCAGTATATCAATACCAAGATCACAGGCGCGCTGCTCGAGGGCATGAAGCTGGTAGCGAAGGAGCAGTGAGTTTTCAGCTCTGAGCTTTCGCGTCCTGTCTTTTTTCAGCGTACAGTATTGACAACCTGAGTGAAACAGGCCCGAAAATCCACTACGAATGCTTGGCGAGTTTCTTCTCCAGCGCTCAAAGGAAACCGAAGAACCAATTGCTTTTTGAGGTCAGATTTACCGGATGGGGAAAAGGGCGGCGGCATCGGAAAACATCAGGTGTTCGGAAAATTTGAACCTGGGTTTGCACGGAGTTCAAGGGCGGCTTCGGCTTAAAGTCACCGGTTCAAGATACCACTTATTTTCTGGCAGACATGTAGAGGAATTAATTGATTTCATTTATCTCCTCCTAGTCATCACCACTCCCCCAAGGGTCTACGCTCGAGAATTTTCCCGTCCCGGAGCAAATTTGCCTTGCAAATCGCTCTAGAATGCAAGCTACCTTCCAATCCACGAACTCCAATGGCCACAGGCGTGATACCGGAGGCGGCCAAGCTGCTTTGATTTTGCGCAAAAGAGGCAGAACCCCGACACGCACATGTCTCATTCTTTCTCGGCACGGCACATCATCTGGCGTTGCTACGCGTACCTAGGCACGCTTAGGCGACGATGGTGCTGGCGGTGGAAGACTCGTACTTCCACGTGGGCGGCAGGACACCGACGGTCTTGTAGTAACGGGCCAGACGGTGAATACGCGACTCGATCAGAATCAGGCGGAACTTGGAGTCCTTGTCCTTGCGGTTGCGCTCAAGGTGCTTACGGACGGCGACAGCCTGCCACGAGAGGTTGGGTGTTAGCACATTGCCCAACGGGGCTGAAAGTACACTCTCCAGGAGAGCAGAAGGACAGCGGGAGAAACCCCCTCCAACGAAATTTACATACCTTCTTGATAAGGTTGTAGATGTCTTCCGGGATCGCGGGAGCGAGGCCTGCGGATAAATCACTCTGTCAGCCAAATGACCAAGCAGAGGCATAGTTGAGAACTGTGTCTCGTGTGTGTCCCAGTCCTCCTCTTTTCCAATCGTCCCTCGCGGGGGCCGGTAAAGACGCTTCGGTCGAGACCGCGCCCGCTGGGAATTTCCTGTTTCCACGGATCGATCTTTCGAGAAGGGACATGTATGAGGAATCGTCAAATCGTACCCTGTCCCTTGAGGATCCGAAGGATCTTGTTGCCTACGATTGCGAACAAACGTCAGTCCAACTCTTCCGCAAATCCAGAGACCAGAATAAACATACCGGTGACGACCTTGACCTGGGCAATTCCGTGCGAGTCACGGAGAATGACACCGATCTGCGAGGGGGTCACGCCCTTCTTGGCAAGCTTGCATATTTGGTCGACGACCTGCTCGGGGGTGGTCTTGAGCCACGTAGGCGGGTTGCGCGAGTACGGGATCGCGGAGGATGAGATGCCCTTTCCGTTGCTGTGAAGACGACCCATTTTGGCGGTGTTGTGTTGGTGGGTGTTTTGTGCCGATTAAGGGGAATGGGGGGACGGGGTGTCAAGAGTCGCTGGTGTTCCGAAAGAGAAGTCTCGATTGGAAAAAAGACGCCTGCGAGAATTCACCAGGTCGAAAAGTGTGGGCGGAGGAAAATGGAGGCTGACTAAGTTAGGGTCAGGCTGTGATTGGCGGGTGGTGGGGCTGGTCATGTGCTGCGACGCATGACCTGGAAATTTCCTCTCGACCTCATCCGAACTGAGCTCAAGCTTAAAAGCGAAAATTTCTCACTCCAGAGAAGGCCCCTTCCTTCTTTCCTCACCAGAACGCATTGCCTTCTTGGCTGCCTCGTCAAATCGTCTGCAGGCTGCAGAGCTGTACTTTGCGTGCAAACCACCGAGATGGGATAGCTACTGAAATCCTGCGTCTTGCGGCTGGGTTGCTGGACCTCTGGGCCAGGCTCTTCCAATGCTGTCTTGTGTTGACAAGCAGAATCTGGGGGTTCCCAAGTTATCGACACTGGGAACAACTCTCGATATCATGCCCCTCGTGGGCTCGGGGCCGATCGGCAACGGCACCGGCCATGCCACAATTAACCGTTAGTCTTCTCCCTCGATCTTCACGGATCGCAACACACAACCCTCAGCCCCTTCTGCCATAGCATCATGATGAGACATTACATTCTACTTTATTCTGGTACCTCTTATGTTAAGGTCCTTATGGACTTGATGAATTAAACGGACTTCTGAACTTTGTTGGCCCCAACCATTTTGTCACATTTTCACTTCTGTGTTGATCATATTGGCTAACAAAGTCTCTCAGGCCTCACTACATTGTTATGTCCAGCTAGGGAAGGCTTAGCAGCTATGGAACATATCATTCTAGATAGACAGTATATTAACAAGCTTTATTTATGAATCTTTGTGCCATTTTGTCTCTAAATCTGCTTCTCGTTTGAGGAGGTGCTTTTCATGCATTGTGACTTACCATGGCCCAACTCAATGAGCTCATCACAGAAACCCTCACAGTATTTAAAATATCGAGACTTGTATTGTGAGATCATCACTGGAATTGCGTAGGTTCTGTTTGGTTAATTTGGCTAGTTGTGTGGTACTCTTCTCCCCAGATGTTGCCCAACTGCTGCGAACCCTCAAGTACCTTGTTACGTGTAGAGCTATATCAATTCAAATGAATTTCATTCTCATTTGCATATCTTGTCCCGCCTATAGACCTAGACAGGCGTGGAAGATGATTACCTTTCCGTTTCAGTTGGTGGAAAATCGACACTAGCCTCGAACCCCTTTCTTGGCGTGGGAAGCGCAACAACCCTACAAGTATTATACACGCATCTGAACACCATTGTCGCCTCCTCTCCGTACATGTATGAAGTGCATGGATATCAGAGGTCAAATCCCGGTTTCCCTGCACGAAATCGATCTCCCCTTTTCGTAATTGCAGTCCACTGTGAGATACAGAGGCCGACTGCGCACCTGGCCTCACTGTAGCTAGCCTTCACACTTAACCTCCTCAAACCCGATCGTCCCCCATGGCAAAACCCCCATTTACCAAGCACTAACGTCAAAGTTTTCCTAAGATTGTGTGTTAGCCTCAAGTTGTGCCAAAAATCACCGGCGCCTGCAATGGACGGGAGGCGCTTTTACCTCTGGGAAGTACGTCGTGACGACTGTACGGTCAGCAAACTTTCGGCCAGCCAGGCTGCGCAACGCCTTGGTAGCCTCCTCTGACGTCTCAAACTTGATAAAGATCTTGCCGACGCCGGCCGACTGTCTGCTTCCGCCAATGGGGCGGGGGATCTTGAGTGACAAGATCTTTCCAAACTTCTGGCACTCCTCCTCAATATCCTCGCGGATTTCTAATAAGTGTTAGCTTCAAAAATGGCGTTCCAATATAGTCCAGCGCAGGGCTTACCTTCGTAGTCATCATTGTCCATAAGCTCATCAGGCGTGACCATGTTCAGCAGCTGCAGGACACGGCCAACGTCAGTCTCCATAGATGTCGTCCCTGCAAGCATGGACATTGCGTTGACACCCATCTCTCCGGCCACCTGCGTGATGCCGATGCTCGCCTTCTGCACTCTGATCGGGCGATCTCCTATTGTCATGCCGTTCAAGCCTTGGATGGCTACTTGGGTAACGGATGGATCTGCGTATTCGAGGAACGCAATACTCTAGAGTCTATTGTTAGTGATGGCGCTCGACTCTCTAGGAACCTACTTCTCAAACTTACACGAGATTCCTCCGTCGAGCTATCTCTAACAAGAACAAACGACTTCAGCTTGCCAAACGCTATAAGCAACTCCGTGACCTGCTCTTCGGCAAGGAAAGGCGGGATGTTCGTTATACTAATCTTGTGGGGGCTATCAACGACGATGTTTGATGGAACATCCGAATCCGGGTCGTAGTGCGGGTTCTCGACTATAGCAGGCACGATATAGTCCTTGGGCCGGCGAATCTTCAGGCCATTCGGCGCTCCCGCGTGACCATTGGCTCTGTGATCGTCGTCAGCTTCCATCGTAATGCCGTCAAATGCCAAAGCCACCGTGGCATCCGTGCTATTTCGGAACTCGAGCATCGCGAAGGAATGGTCGGGGGCAACATTGGCGAGGAGACACGGGTCTGTACTCTCAATAACATTGAGACCGTTCAGCTGCAAATTGAAGAATCCCACAATGGCCTCTTCATTCGCCGACGAAGGCAGGTTAGAAACTATAAGTCGCTTGCTCTGGCGAGCGTTGGACGGCTTGAGGGCGGTGCTGTTGCTGGATCCGCCAGGCTGGGTCATGAAGGTCTGAAGCTTGACCGGGTCGATAGCCTGTTGCCGTGGAGCGCCAGGAAGGGGGAACATTCCAGATAGCTTGGCCTGCTCGGCTGTAACATTGTCGTAACCGGGCGGCTTGATGTCCCACTGGGTGAGGCGCCGCTTCCGCTCCAAGACGTTGACGACATCTGTGAGGTCAGGCGTGGGCTCGCGCTTCTTGGGGGGAGGCGACGCGCTACGGCGACGCTCTCTCTCAAGGATTTCCCGATCAGCTCTGTCGGCTCGTTCTCGCTCTCGGTCATCGCGCGGGGGGGCGTCGCGCATAGGAACGTCACGGTCGCGCCCGCTACGGCCACCGTCGCGTCCATCACGTCCTCTGCCTGCACCTGCGCCCGGGCGGCGGTCGTCCATCAGATCGCGCTCACCGCGGTCTCGGCGGTGGCTGAGTCTATCGTCATCGTCGCGGCGGCTGCCACCTCTGGCGGTGCCGCGGTCGCGATCCCACTCCCTCTCTCCTCGCTCGGCCCGGGGACGATCACGACCCGAGTATCTGTCTTCGCGCTCGCGGTCTCGATGGCTTCGGCTGGAGGAATAGGCATCTACGTCACCGCCCTCGCGACGGGACCGATAGTCACCGGGGGGCGAACGAGACCGTCTGCGGCCCGAAGCACGATCACCACCACGGTCGGCACGATCGCCACCACGGTCGGTACGGTCGCCGGGGTCTCGTCGGTCGCGGCGATCGTCGCCACGGTCACGTCTCGATCCCTGAATGGCGATTGTCAGATTTCCGTAGAGGGGAGGGTGTAGGGATGGGATGGGGTGTGCCAGGAAATTGAGCGACAGCTTGCTTGCTTACCTGGTAGTCACGGCCTGAGCCGCCATGACGGGCGCCGCCCTCTGCTTGGTTGTCCTGGTCAGTGATTACAGCCTTGGGACTGCCTGCAGTTGCCGGGTACCTGCCTCGAGACGTGTAGCTATCTCCGTTCATCGCGAATGCTGTTCCCTGTGGCTAGGGATTGCTGTGTCGATGTGCAAGGTGCTGTACTGCGGAGGATAGACGCAAAAAATTACGTTGCGAAAGGGTTGATGCAGAGGCGGTTCGGAATTGGTATTTGTCGATCGCCGCGAAGGTGGAACTTTTTTTGGGTAGGAAGCTTGGAACCGCGCCTCGCTAATCTAGGTCTAGCTCCCACCCACCGTCGCCAGAGCCCCACTATATTTCTGGGCGCTCGCAGGGCGTCCAAAGACCCCTGGCCCAGACATTCAGCTCTCGCTCATGTCGCCTGCACAAACCGAACTGACAATTGACTGGCTTCTTTCTCACTTTTACATCAACTCGAGATGCTGCCCACAGCTGATCACAAATTTTCTGTTCTCAGATCCCACGGGCCGTGCTGATTTATCCTGGATTTTCTGTTTATCTCATATCTCCATTTCAACGGACAACAGGTCTTTATTTACCAAATAACGTGGAAACCACGCTGAATTCAGCTCGACCCCTTTCGCAGCGGGCTGCACCCACTTCCATAATTAAGGCCCCTTTCAACATAGAAATGGGAGGCGTGCAGAGAGCAGTGTCTGAGTGGCAAAAGCTGCCCCTGAGTCTCACCGAGCTGTGCATCGACACAACGCTGAGATGTGGACAGTCTTTCAGATGGCGCAAGATTGACGATGAATGGTTTGTCTGCGCCCGCCCGTCTTGCTTTGTTTATCATTACAAGTGTCTAACAAGCTCGCAGGCATTGTGTTCTTCAGGGCTGCATCATCTCGCTGAAGCAAGATGCAGCTCACCTGCACTACAGGGCCATCTGGCCCAGCCACAAACAGAAACTCTCTGCTGCCGTCGCCCCCCGGACGCCCCTTTCGCTCACATACTCATGTCCCTCGCCCAGGGTCAAGGAGGAGCAGGACGACGGGGTGCAGGTCGCGTCTGCCTCTGTATCGGCACACGACAGCGACGTCGACGATGACGACGGCACGGCCAGATTTCTGCGCAGCTACTTCGCCCTCTCGCACTCGCTGTCGGCCATGTACGAGCAGTGGGCGTCGTCCGACGCCAACTTTGCCCGCCGCGCGCCGGCCTTCACGGGCATCCGCATCCTGAACCAGGACGCGTGGGAGACGCTGGTCGCCTTCATCTGCAGCAGCAACAACAACATCTCGCGCATCAGCCAGATGGTGCACAAGCTGTGCCTCCACTACGGGCCCTACATCGGCACCGTGGCCGGCGAGACCTTCCACGACTTCCCCGGCCCCGAGGCCCTGGCCGGGACCCGCGTCGAGGCCCACCTGCGCGAGCTCGGCTTTGGCTACCGCGCCAAGTACATCGCCGAGACGGCACGCATTGTCGCCACGGAGCGTCCGGCGGGCTGGCTGCGCCAGCTGAGGAACCCAGAGTGCCCGGCCCTTGACGCGCTTGGCGGCGGCGGGGTCGGGGACGCCAAGGAAGAAAAGAACGCCGAGCCAACAGCTCCAAGCTACAGAGCCACCCACGAGGCGCTGGTGGAGCTCTCGGGGGTAGGTCCCAAGGTCTCCGACTGCGTGTGCCTTATGGGCCTCGGCTGGGGTGAGGCGGTGCCCGTCGACACGCACGTCTGGCAGATTGCTCAGCGAGACTACGCGTTCGGCAAGGGCGGGAAGAGCAAGACCTTCTCCAAGGCCACGTACGACGCCGTCGGAGACCACTTCCGCAAGATCTGGGGTCCCCACGCCGGCTGGGCGCAGAGCGTGCTCTTCACCGCGAACCTCAAGTCCTTTTCGCAGCAGGCGTCAGGCGCCAAGGCGGAGGTCTCGTCCGCTGCGATCAAGGTGGAAGAGGCCAAAGAGACGACGGCGCTTGCTGGCAAACCGGCTGCGAGGGTAACGAAGAGGAAGACGGTTGTAACAGAGGTCTCGTCCGCTGTGGTCAAAGTGGAAGAGATCACAGAGACGACGGCGCTGGTTGGCAAGCCGGCCGCGCGGGTAAAGAAAAGGAAGACGGTGGTGGCAAAGGTGGCTCTGAAACTTGAGGACGACGACATTCAGGTTGCTGAGGCCAAGATCTCAACGTTGAGGACGAGCAAGCGACTGAGAACTCGTGCCTAGAGGACCATAGAGCGCTGCTTCGATCTACACTGTGGAAAGCAAGATTAGCCTCAGCAAGACCTTGATTGTTGATTACAGATATTTGTTTAGCTAAGGCATTCGTTGAGCGAAATGCATTGTACAACATAATACATATTTTATTGTGGCACATAGCAGTGAGTTATAAGCTACGTCCCTTAATTTAGATACTGTGGAAGGCCGCTCTTCCTCGGTGGATCACAACTAACTAAGAAAAGGGGGAAAAGAAGATATACAGTATGTTATTTCGTCAACTCTAGGAGCGTCTTGCAAGAATTTATCACCAAAGTGAAAATGGCTTATACCATCACTACGCATACGATAAAATGAAAATATGCAATACAGGAAAAATGAAACGCTTCAAGTCAGCCCAGCTTCGATATAAGCCGATTGTGGATTGATATGAGCTAATATTAGGGAGAAGTACTGGAGAATCGAGCTAACTAGCATCTATGACTGTGCCCGAATCCAAGGTCACCCGGTCCCACACAGAACCTATTTCTTCAGCAGGCCAACCTTCCACTCCTTGAACAGCCGCTCAGACTCGGGCAACAGCCCATTGCTCTCGTCCAAGGACTGGATAACATTTCCCAGCGCGCCGGCTGGTAGACTTACTTCCTGGGCGTCGTAGGTAAGCGTCTCGAGCATCCGCTCGGCCTCCTCGCGCCTAATCAGCCGGTAGAGGAGTTTGATAGCTGGCGTGCTTCCTGGTGCAGTAGCACTTGACGAGTACACGATGCCGCTGTTCAATACCCAGATATGGAGAGCATTCTCCATGCTCGGTTGGGTATCGTCAGGAGAGGTTGTGGACTCAGATATGGGCGTTATCAACAATTTGGAAGATGCAGACCGGGCAATGATGGAGATGAGCGTGACGGCGAGGCACTTGGAGATTCCGGGGGCACTGCCAGAGACAGACTGGCACGATATCTGCCACTTCAAGAGTGTGACTGCAGCTGCTCTGAAGTTGAAGAACCCCAGCTGCGTGCGACAAGAAGAACAAAAAACATTCAAGCTCCGGGGCTGGCTGCCTGGTGCGTCCGTTTCCGCCAAGGCATGTCTATCTGCTGACCCGTGTTCGTAGCCAGAGGGGGAGAACTAGGGAGACCGGACTCGCGTCAGCGACTAACTGACCCGGGGTGGGTGGGGATTCTGCTCAACAGCTCGCAGTCCCAGAGAAAGCTACAACGGCCCAAAGAATGTCCTTCCATTAATCCCAGAGCATTCGTGACTGTGAATAGCCTAGTGAAAAGTGGAGAGCGTGGCCAATCTACTAGAAAGAAACAACCCATCGCTAGAGCGAGGTTTGCTATCAATCTAGCAGCCTGCTTTCGCAGGAGGAACACACTATTGATCTGGGGCATTTGTATCGGTGACCAAGTCATTGAGAGGGAGAACCCGACCAGGCTACCTTCTTGATGCCCCGCAAAAGAATAAGGAAAAAGAAAAGGAAATAAGAAGAAAATAAGAAAACAAGCGTTGGTGCCAAGCGCAAACTCACCGTGATGCCCAGGCAGTCGTCTTCAGCAAAAAGCAGCGTCGTCAAATCTACAAAGCCGATGCTCTTTTGCGCCGAGATGTGGGAGGATGCACCATACCCCTTAGAGGCAATGCTCTTCTCATCAGTCTGCCCATTGCTCTCGGCATGGTGGTGTCCCCCGTCGCTGGGCTTGTGGCAATGCCAGAACTCCATCATCTCGGCCCAGTTTTCGCTCGGCAAGTCCTTCCATACCGTTAAAGCGTCTTTGTTGACGAGGACGGAACCGCACTGCCTGCAAGAGACTTCAGAGCCGGGTAGTAGATCGGCGGCCGACCACGATGGCGGACGCTGCTCTCCCCCATCTCTAGGGCGGAATACTAGGCCAGGCGAGGACCCCTCCGGGTCAAGCGGCAACCGCCATGACAGCGACTGGACATTTTGTTTCTGGATGGGGAGGACAGCGCCGCCGAGGGTAACCTTTGCTGGCAGGACCAGGTGCCGAGTCTCTCCGCGGTGCCTGAGCTCGACACTGCAGCCATCGGCTGTGACAGCGACTTGCGTCGAGGCATCGCTGGGCGAGTGCAGCGATACCGCGAGAGAGATTTGGCGAATGTTTGAGAGCAGCTCGGCGTAGATGGAGCCGCAAGAGGCCATGGCTTCTCTGTCTTTAAAGCAGCTCTAATTTACTCGGAGAGAAGAAGGCGCAAAGTGGAAGACTATTCCGCGCTTCCCTCACCGCCTGTTCACGCTGGGGCGAACTGCTGAAGAGTGAGGAAGGAACGAGTGAGGAGTGAAGTTGAAGTTTGTTGAAAACAGTAACGACGAGAGGCGCGGACGGGACAGGCTGTCCAATGGCCTGGGTTCCATGACAACTTTGCGGATTACATAATGACGCGTTCGCCTACCGTACCCTTACACAGTGCCGTTATTCTAGACTGTGCACGGGCCAGTTGCAAATCTATCAAAGATCTTTGCCCATCAAACCTGTTTAAGGCCAAAATCCCTGCACCACCGTGCCGACACCGTGCCACTCTACTAGTACTACTGTGCCGTACCGCCAAACCTTTGCGGCTCGGCCTCGACCCATTCATTTGCCTGCCAAAATTTCGAGGAAGCAGCACGCGCTGTCGACCGGGCTAGCATTTCTTTCCCATCGACAAGCTCAAGCAGCTTAAGCACAAGCAAAACCCATCCACGCGCAACCAACATATCGCACCCCGATTTCATCACCAGGCTGGCGCGCATTCGCTACATCACCAGGCTGGCTGCCTCTTCTTAAATTCTCTCCGAGATTGAGCGCATTGCCGCTCAGGGAACACCTGCATCATGTCGGACGCGGATTTCGAGCAGATCAGGAAGCTCCAGGTAGAGCACAACGCGGCAGTCGCGGCCAAAAATGGTTCCAAGTCCTTCGATCCCTCTAACCAACGTGCTGACTCGGCGACCAAAGCAAAGCTCGACCAAGCCTGGGACACGGAGCTCTACGATGGCCAGAATGGCAGCGACAAATTTGCTGGTTATCTCACCACCCTTCCCGCCGGCGATGGCGATGACGAGGAAATGGAGGACGACAGCAGCCGCCGCCTCGTCGGTCAGTACACGGCTACCCGCGCCCAGATTGACGAGTTTGCCCACGGCAGTGGCGTCGAGGAAGAAGATGTTCTAGCCGGCCGTGGAGAGAACTCCAATCGAATCACGGAGCGCGAGACGGACTACCAGAAGCGCAGATTTGACCGCGTATTGACGCCGACGCGGGCCGATCCCTTTGCAGCCAACCGCCAGGCCGGCGCCGCTGAGGATGGCGAGGGCTATCGCCAAATAATGGAGAGGCGTGAAATTGAGCGAGAAGAGGAGCGCGTACGACGGGCCATCGAGCAGAAGCTGAAAGATGGCCCAATCGATGACCGAGTGCCTCTGCTCAAGGAGGCTGCCGATAAAGAGAACGAAGACTCTGGGTCTACCGATGCAGCAGTGGCAGGTCGCAAGCGGAGGAAGAGGTGGGATGTGGCCACGGATGCCGTAGACGGTGCTGCGCCTGCCGCTGAAGAGCCTAAGAAGCGCTCACGGTGGGACCAGGCACCGTCCGTTCCAGCCCTGGGTGCCGAGCCCAAGAAGTCTTCCCGGTGGGATCAAGCACCTTCGGCGACGCCCGTCGGTAACATTGGTCTCGCCACCCCAATGCACCCGGCACAAGGCGCCATGCTCCCACCCGCCTTTGGGACTGACACGTCTAGCCGTTATACATACCTTAGCGATGATGAACTCGATGCGATGCTTCCTGGAATCGACGAGGGTTACAAAATTTTGGAATTCCCGCCTGGGTACGCGCCTGTACGGGCACCGATCCATAAACTCATACAGACGCCAGCCCCAGCTACCGGCTTTACGATGCAAGACCCCGAGAGCGGCCGGGTTGCTGGCCAGCAAGCCCCCAAGGAGATACCTGGGGTTGGCGATTTGCAGTTCTTCAAGCCTGAGGATATGGCATACTTTGGTAAACTCACAGACGGGTCGGACGAAGACAACCTCAGCGTTGAGGAGCTCAAGGAGAGGAAGATCATGCGTCTACTCCTCAAGGTCAAGAACGGCACGCCTCCCATGAGAAAGACTGCTCTCAGGCAGCTTACGGACAATGCCCGCAACTTTGGCGCCGGGCCGCTCTTCAACCAAATTCTCCCTTTGCTTATGGAGAAGTCGCTCGAGGACCAGGAGCGCCATCTGCTCGTCAAGGTTATCGACCGTATCCTCTACAAGCTCGATGACATGGTCCGTCCATACGTGCACAAGATTCTAGTCGTCATCGAGCCCCTTCTCATTGACCAGGACTACTATGCGCGTGTTGAGGGTCGCGAGATTATTTCGAATCTCAGCAAAGCCGCAGGTCTGGCGACTATGATCAGCGTGATGAGGCCCGACATTGACCACGTGGACGAGTACGTGAGAAATACTACTGCCAGAGCATTCGCCGTCGTCGCTTCTGCCCTGGGAATACCCGCCCTTCTCCCCTTTCTGCAAGCCGTTTGCCGAAGCAAGAAGTCGTGGCAGGCCCGCCACACCGGTGTCAAAATCGTGCAGCAAATTCCCATCCTAATGGGCTGCGCGGTACTGCCTCATCTCAAACGCCTGGTCGACTGTATCGGCCCCAACCTGAACGATGAGCAGACCAAGGTCCGGACTGTTACCAGTCTGGCAATCGCCGCCTTGGCAGAAGCTTCGAACCCCTACGGTATCGAAAGCTTTGACGACATTCTTAACCCCCTTTGGACAGGTGCCCGCAAGCAGCGAGGCAAGGGCCTTTCTGGGTTTTTGAAGGCCGTCGGATACATAATTCCCCTGATGGACGAGGATTATGCCAACTACTACACCAGCCAAATCATGGAGATTCTTCTCCGAGAGTTTGCTTCCCCGGACGAAGAGATGAAGAAAGTAGTCCTCAAAGTAGTCTCTCAATGCGCCGCGACAGACGGTGTGACGGCTGGCTATCTCAAGGAAAACGTGCTGGACGAGTTTTTCAAGAGTTTCTGGGTACGGCGCATGGCCCTCGACAAGAGAAACTACCGACAGGTGGTGGAGACGACGGTTGATATTGGCCAAAAGGTTGGCGTTAGCGAGATTATCGAGCGAATCGTGGATAACCTCAAGGACGAAAGCGAGGCCTACCGCAAAATGACGGTAGAGACGATTGAGAAGATTGTGGCCTCTCTTGGGGCTGCCGACATTGGCCAGCGGCTGGAAGAACGTCTCGTTGATGGCATCCTTCATTCATTTCAAGAGCAGAGCGTCGAAGATATTGTCATGCTTAACGGCTTTGGCTCTGTCGTCAACGCTCTGGGTACTCGGTGCAAGCCCTACCTGCCTCAGATTGTCAGCACCATTCTCTGGCGACTCAATAATAAATCGGCAACCGTCCGGCAGCAGGCGGCGGACCTCGTGTCTCGTATCGCAATGGTCATGAAGCAGTGCGGCGAGGATGTGCTCATGGGCAAGCTGGGCATTGTGCTCTACGAATACCTTGGCGAAGAGTACCCGGAGGTGCTCGGGTCGATTCTTGGGGCCCTCCGGTCTATTGTGACCGTGGTCGGGATCAGTCAGATGCAGCCTCCCATCAAGGATCTTCTACCCCGTCTGACACCCATCCTCCGAAATCGGCACGAGAAAGTTCAGGAGAACACTATCGATCTCGTGGGCCGTATTGCCGACCGGGGCCCGGAAAGCGTCAATGCCCGCGAGTGGATGCGGATCTGCTTTGAGCTGCTCGACATGCTCAAAGCCCACAAAAAGGGTATCCGCCGGGCCGCCAACAACACTTTCGGCTTCATCGCAAAGGCTATCGGCCCGCAGGATGTGCTTGCCACGCTTCTCAACAACCTACGTGTTCAGGAGCGCCAGTCACGGGTCAACACAGCCGTTGCCATTGGTATCGTTGCGGAGACCTGCGCGCCGTTCACGGTCTTGCCAGCATTGATGAACGAGTACCGTGTACCCGAGCTCAACGTCCAGAACGGCGTCCTCAAGTCGCTCTCTTTCCTCTTCGAGTACATTGGCGAGATGGCCAAGGATTACGTCTACGCCGTTACCCCGCTGCTCGAGGACGCACTCATCGATCGAGACCAAGTGCATCGTCAGACCGCCGCAAGCGTCGTCAAGCATATTGCGCTCGGCGTTGTCGGACTGGGCTGCGAGGATGCAATGGTCCATCTCCTGAACTTGCTCTACCCCAATCTGTTCGAGACGAGTCCTCACGTCATTGACCGCATCGTCGAGGCCATCGAAGCCATTCGCATGTCCGTTGGCCCCGGACTCATTCTCAACTATGTCTGGGCGGGCCTATTCCACCCGGCCCGCAAGGTCCGAACCCCGTACTGGCGTCTCTACAACGACGCCTATGTCCAGTGCGCCGACGCAATGGTGCCATATTATCCGAACCTAGCCGAGGACGGCGTTGACCGCGGGGAGCTCGCGATCGTGCTTTAAAGTGGGGGATCAAGGGGATGGTGCGATCTCCTTTTTAAATTGTATCTTAGTAACTGGGCTCGCGAGGGTAAAACACTCTCACTATCGGGCGTGGGCAGCATAGAGTTTTTCTTTTCTAGCATGTGTGATTGTGATTATTAAGGATACCTAAGGTAGCGTGTGGCATGCTCCGTCGAAAGGCATGGCACGGAAGGGATACGGAACAGTTGATATCGATAGCCCTGAAGAGGAAGCAAAGAAGGGCTGATAGGGTTATTTCTGCCTGGTTTCCTCGTTATTTTTCGCACTCGGCGCCTGTCTCCGTCTATCTGCCTGTCTGTCTCTGTATGAGTTGAGTTAAGTCTGTGCTATAAGCAAGGTAGCTTTGAGTCGATAGTTGGCCGGGAGGGTTTTTATAGGCTGGCTGCATAATCAGGGCGTTTTGACTTGGCTACCTCTCTCGTTTGAGTTTTTTATCTCTAAATGGATCATGAGTGATGGATGAACCGCTAGTGGTTGGTTGCTGTGTGATTTATTTCTGCGGGTCTTGGATGTGAAGAGATTGTGAGAGAGAGAGAGAGAGAGTGTGTGTGTGTGTGTGTGTGAGAGAGAGAGAGAGAGAGAGTGTGTGTGTGTGTGAGAGAGAGAGAGAGAGAGTGTGTGTGTGTGTGTGTGAGTGAGTGTGTGTATGTGTGTGTGAGAGAGAGTGTGTGTAGGAGAGAGTGTGTGAGAAAGAGAGAGAGAGGAGAGGAGGAAAGAGAATTTAGCGGCGTGTTTGACAGCTCGGCTGTTGACAGACAGAAGGGATACAATCTAGGTGTCTCGACTTGATGTGAAGGCGATGGGTGGAAATATAGGGGCGGTTGTTGACATGGTTGGTCTCTGCTATGTGCCTATGGGGACTCTCTCTAGTCCCTCTCGCGTTGCTCGAGATACGTGTGAGTGACGTCGAGGGTGGCGTTGGGCTTGTCGATTCGTTATAGGGAGAGAAGAGGTCCTGAGTTGATGGAAGGCACTATACATAGTTGACTATCTTGGTTGTTTGAGGGTTCTGGCTCATGCATATGTACCTGTTGGGTTGGCTGTGTTTGTTAGGTCTGGTTGAGATGCGCTCTACTTCTCCCGTGTTTACTTGAACGACAATAGTACAGGCAGTAATAAGGATTTTCTTGATACAGAAAAATGTGGGCTCAGTATACGTGGCAGACATCGTGACACTGGGTATTCCACCCCCTGGCAAAGTATCTCGAGTTGCGTACGAGTTTGGTGGTGGATGACAGGATAGGGACTCTGGAATACCAATAAAATAGGTTTTGACTTCTGCACAGTCAACCTCTTGTAGTTTTTTTCCGTACTTGTTAGATATGGTGTTTATGTTTGGTTACTGTGTTGTTGCTTCCTTGTTTACTCTTGGTTACTTCTTGGTTAATATTGAGTTAGGATTCTGTTAAAGCAGACTTGTTTCTCTGTTGGGGCACACTTTCTACTCTGTTATATAAGACTTTAGGCTCTGTTCTGATCTACTACTAGAGCACACTTTCCTGAGGAGTTACTAGACGGCATCCTCCCAGGTCATGGTGTTTTGAGACCAAAATAACACATCATGGGGATTCAACCTCTATTATCTATTGCCAACAGTATTTTCTGGGGACGGTAGTCACATCAACCCTAAACCCGGAAGCATTCCCATGACGATACTAGACAATATCAAGCATCACGTGGCCTTGGCACGATGAAACCTGGAGCGTTCACTCTGGTGCTTGAACAAGTATTGACTATTTTGTTTCAACTTGCCAAGACCTGAAGACAGATACCACCTGCAGTAATAACTCTTGAGAATCTCGGAGATAAAACGATGGCCCTCTTTACCTTTGAAGTCCTAGATACAAAGAGCCATGGGCTTGGTTCATCGCACACTTCTACTCGCAACCGTCTGTTTACTGCCCTAACCAGTAGCCCCTATTCAGACGACGCGTGATATACTGCATACCACAGTATCCCTTGCCGAGTTTCCCAAACAACCAAACGGAGGAATCTGAGCCCCGGCTTCAGCAACATCTTCCTGTCTTGCCAACCGGGTGTCTCCCAGACGTCTTACATCCAGCAGAGACAAGGACGTGCTTGTTTTCTTTCTCCGCGTGTACGTTTTTGTGTGTTTGTGTAGCTGTAATAAAGGGGGAAAGACACATCCAAACATCACACATCTACCGTGACGGAGTACCTTCCGTAGACACTGTAGAAGTTACAACCCAAGACCGCCTCTACCTGATTTGCCTTCTTCCACAGCTTCGTCCCGGAAAAGGTGATCCCCCCAGTCCAGCTGACCTGAGGCTCGTTTTGCTTCGGATATCTTATTTGGGAAGGTATCACCAAATGCGAAAATGTGATGTGGTTTCAAGACACACATACACACACACACACACCGGCACCAAACCGCGTCTGCCTACCTAGGTATCTATCACATAATCCCGGAGAGACTCGTTTACGCCCTGCCCCTGCGAGAAGGCGGTCGCGACAAGGCTACCAGCAAGGGAGTTGGTTAGGTATACGAACCGGCCCATTTTGGTTTATTTCTTTTCTTCCCCTTCCCCTTTTCGTCTTGTCACCCGCCCCAATCCGGAAGGTAGAGGCAAGTCTATGCCACGATGGGCTGAGACATTCCGAACCCACGCCAGTCAACAAACACACATACACACATATTGGGACCTGATCTTCTTTTGCCAACGACGCAGAGGTGGATACTCCGGGACGGGCGGAAAGGGCGGGAGTGGACGATATCAGAACTAGACTGGTGACCAGGCCGCCGGGCACGACAAGAAATAGAGTAAAGAAACACGCAAATATTTTTTTTTGCTAGAACATGACCCGAAAAAAACAAACGGGATGCTAGTTGGCCAGTTCGTACATATATGTTCGTATGTACTTTGTGTCTATATGAAGGCAAGTACCTAGTATGTGCCTACATACAACGAACGGCCATGTCGGTAGTCCAAGGCCCACACTTGTACATCTCTACATGCAGCACAGAAGGTAGACATCTACGGCGGGAGGGAGAAGATTGTTTACCAAGACGGAAGAGAGAGAGAGAGAGACATCCATCAACTGCCGGCAGGCAAGAGGGAGGGGAGAGGGGAAAGGGAAGGCCGCCGATGACCGGAAGGCCGGCCGCAGACACACAGACACGCACCGAGAGAGACAAGCACGACAAGACAAGACGGGCAGATTGATAGATATCCACCGGTTTGAACGAGCAAGGGCGGGCGAGGGCGGGCGAGAAGCAAGGGCAAGCAAGCAAGGAGAGGCTGAGAGCGAGACTCGAGGCCATGCTGTAGTCGTCCTCTGTCTAGACCCTGCGAGACCTGACCGGTCGGGCAGCCATTAAGGTACCGTAATTTTTGGGTTTGACGTGATCACCACATTTCACGCACTTGTATCCGCATGTACGGATACAAGTTCCTTTCGATCTCGTTCTGGGCTAGGTACTGTACCTTGGCCAATACGCGGTGAAGGTGCTTACCTACGCTCCCTTGCCTACCTACCTACCTAGGTAGGCAGCGTCTAGTGTAGATAGGAGAGAGGACAGCAAGCGTCGGAAGGCGGGCTAGTAATACACACGCATACAGGGAGGGCATTCGGGGGTGGGGGGAGGGAAGGGAAGGACCGGGACGGGCGGAGGCCAGCTAGCTAGGTCTGACACGTTCGTATGGACCGCTGAAGAAGAGGCTTTTCTTCCGAGGGGGAGGAGGAGGGGGAAAAGAAGCCCTGCGAAGTAGGGGACTAAGGCGTGATGGTGGTTGGGTGGCGGTGGTGGCGGGAGGAAGGAAGGCAGGCAGGACGGGTGGTGTTGCAACTTGCGTGAGCGAGTACGGCAGAGGGCAAGGCAGCTGAGCCTGGAAGGCAAAAGCAAAAAAAAAAAGAAAAAGGCAAACAGACCGGATGGCAAGCCGGGGGGCAGCAACGAAGCAGTCCGTCCTACTACATCATGCGGGCTGCAAGAGAGGCATCGCCGCGTAAACCTAGCCGGTAGTAGCGCCGGCAGCAGCAGACAGAGGTGGTGAGAATCTCTCTGCGCGTCTCTCCCGGGGTTCTCAACCGGTCAGCAAAGTAGAAAGAAAGAAGAAGAAAAAGGTGGGAGCAACAGCCTTGATGGCCGCCGCCAAGTCCGAAACAGGGCAAAAAAGAAGAACAACAGAGTTCACATGTGGTGAGAAACAAGGACGCAAGTCCCGGAGACGATGTGGTGAGAGAGAGGAAAAGTCGGGAAACGCGGATCTGTCCTGAATCGGGAGTTCTGTTATGTACTGTACCCAATCAAGCGGGCGGTCTCAACGTCAAAGTCATACGGTATTGTGTCTCCTTTGCATTTGTTCAACCCGCTCGCTCGCAGCTCCATCGCGAGAACCACTAGCCACCAGACACACTAGCATCTGCGAATGGGGGCCATGCCGGGAAGGGAAGGGGACGGGGAGTCAGATGGGATGGGGATGGGGGGAGGGGGTTGGGGAGGACGGTAGATGGATGGCGTTACTACACTTGTCTCTGGTGAAAACCTAGGACGACAGAGGCAGAGAGGCCTATGGGCGTGTCGAATTCTCTATTTCTCACCGCCGTTTTCCCAACTCTCTCTCTCTGTACAGCCCGAACAAGAGCCAGGGGTGACTGATGATTGTTAGGAAAGGGGCATATCCTTCCACTCGGAGCCACAAAACGGGGCGAGGGAGGAGGAGGACGGCGACGACCGACGAGTAGGATCACGAAGAATGGAAAGGCGGTGGGTGGGAAGCTCGGGAGAGTGAAGAGAGCAAGACGACGAAGAAGAAAACCTAACGACCTTCCTGTCTCGTCGTGCCTAGCCCAGCCTAGCCAGGCGGAAACCGCCTTACGTGTACTGTACCTAAGTATTTACGTACGTACGTCGGTCAGCGAGTTCGGGGGAAGGAAGGAAGGGAAAGGGGGGGGGGGGGGGGGGGGGGGGGGGGCAGCAACGTGTCGAGGTGGGCTGGGGAGAGAGGGGACAGCATGCCGTCCTATCAAGCTGGACCGCACTGCGCAGCTGCGCCATCATGCTTCGGTTCTGGCGTAGGTGCGAGTCTGTCTGTCCCCCGTTCGCGGCAGGCCAGAGAGCAGAGAGTTAGTTTCTTCTTGTCGACCTCAAGTCGCGAGCCATCACAAAGGACGGAACGGAGTGATGAGAGATTGGCTGAGCGGGCGGGCCATACTACCGGAAGAGGATGAGGAACAAGAAGTCTCTTCAGCCAGCTATTACCCAGTACAGCACGCGAGACGAAGAGGCGGGCCGAAAAGGGGGTTCCAGCAGAGTCAGGGTCAAAGTCAGAGTCAGAAACATATTTTCACGGCGCGGGAAAGTACGCAGCTAGGCACTGTACTGTACATAGAGACATGGGAACAGAGACGAAAGAAGATGCGAGCGAAGAGTCAAGACAAAGGTGTGTCGTTACGCTTCCCGCCCCGGATCACGACACTTTGGTTGCTTTTTCTTCTTCACATCATCTCCCTTTCCCTTTCCGTCTCCAGGAGATAGATGGTGGCGTGTCGATCCCCCGGCCGGCCGAGTTATATCACCTCTCCTCACGCCATGTTTATGTACAGAATACGGATCACATCACCACCAGCAGCTGTAGATAAAACTAAAAGAAGCCTCCCGGAACTTGCTCGGTAGTTTGAAACGGGCAGTTAGTTGTTTACCTACTAGCGGGTGTTTCGGCTTGTGGTCTTTCAAGTCTTTCAGCCTCCCGGCTCGAGTCTCGACCTACGGCAGCGCACAAACAAGCTTTCGGCTTCTACTTCGGTAATTTGTCGCGGCTTGCCAAGCGGCCGGCAACTGCACATCATCATGACGGAAAAGAAACAAATGGCCTGTTATACTTGTGCACTAGACAAGAGAGTGAGGTTGGGGTGGGCTACTGATCGACAACGAGCAAAAAAACGCCAATTTCCGGGGCAGAAGAGCTTGGTGAGGCGGGCCGGGTCTGTGGTCAAGCCCCGGTTTGTTTGGGCTCGCGCATTGTCAGAAAGGGGTTTCCCAGAGGCAGAGCGACGACGATCAGTCCTCCCACCCCCACAAGCCAATCTCAGCCCAAGCGGCGATTGCATCTGTGTGATGATCCGTAACGTGCACGGTAGTGTGCTTGTGTGCAATCCGTCGGTACGGGACATGTTCTAGGCACCCACAGTAGCTGGTCTAGCCCATGGTTTCGAAACTATCACGGGGCCTCGACAATACGAAGCAATGCAGAACGTGCACATGTGCTGCGAGGACAACAAGAGAGCATCCGCAGTGCGGGCGCAAGACGACGCCCGTTTCGACCAAATGCGGGGGTGTGCAGAGGTGCACTGACTGTTGCTTTGGATAACAAGGCCCCAGGAGCGGCCAGAAATCATCTATGACAACCCCTGCCGGCCGGGGTTATTCGGCAGTGGCGGGAGCTTGGCGGTAACTAAACATGAAGGGCGGACTAAACTCCGGACTATAATAGGGAATTGGACAAAAGTCGGCGGCGGACAATGTGGATATATCAACAGTATTCCCGTAATAAACATCAAAGAGTTCGCCAGGGCGCCGCCAGGGATGGAGCTGGGTATGTAGTGGGTACGGATACCTAGGCTGCCGTAGGTGTAGTTCGGACCAAAGGTACCCATGTGTCTCAAAACCGGAAACGAAACATCCTGGCGGCCTTACTCTATACGTAGGCAAGTAATGCAAGAGACAAACCCATGTTCTTTGCTCATCCCTTGTCTCTCGACTCGGCCCGGTTCATTTCTCACAAACGTCAGACTTCGGGTTCATGTCGTAGACAACAAAGCTTGCACCACAATTGGCCCGATCGCGTCGCGATCCCGCACCACAGCTAACTCTGTCTTGTTCGTTTTAGCTTCTTCTTCTTCTTTTTGTCGTCGAGACTCGTGAGAGGGAGCGACAAGGGACACAAGGCGGCCAAAGTTAAACTGCAGAATAGTCAACATGGCTACTCATCCGTAGGAGGTGATTAATTGCAGAGCGAGAGGAAAACGAAACACTCTCAATGGGATGATGCCCCCGTACCGACACTTGGCGCGGAACCATCTGCACGACAGATCTGACAGATTTGCGGACAGATGCACGCCTTGTCGATCATGATGCGACGCCATCTCGTCTGCCTCTGCGTTTTGGCTGCTGAGACCTAGCTCCGTCGCAAAGAGGAAAGGCGCCTTGGGCAGTGGGCGGGCGGGCAGTGACGGTGAACCAACGTCCGTCGAGCAAGCATTTGCATTCCGGTGGGCACGGCACCAAGTCCGAGCGGAAGCGGCATCATCGTGATGGACTCGTCCAGACCGCCCTCGGGATACACAAGAGGGCGCGAAATCACGCTTGGGGGGGGGCTGCAATGCTGGCCGCAGTTCTGCCTCTTGCAGATGCACCAACGCCATCACAATCTCGTAGTGCCTCTTTTCATTGGCAAAAATCGGCCAGTCGGGGCTTTGCTTTCACGTCCTTGCGGGCGAGCGCGCTGTGGCCTGTCGTCGGATGTTTAAGAGGTCGAAGGGCCGACTTGGACTCGGCTAGATGCAGTATGGCGCTCTCATGGCGTTAAATGAGGCGTTCGGGCCGCTGAACGGCGACCTCGTTTTCAAAGAAAAACATTTACGTACCTAGCTGTTGGACGACATCGACATTCCGCCCACTTCCGGCGCGCGGATAGGGCGGGCGTCGTCCGCTGTTGTGTTGCCGGAGTCTGGAGCCGTCGTAACTCGTAAGGAGGGTACTTCGTCGCCAAGCAAGGGGGTGCGCGTGCTTGAAAGTCCCCCGTATCCCGCCCAGGCAAGACCGATCTGGCTTGTGTGACCCCCGCGAGAAGTTAAAAAAACTGCATCACGAAAAGGCGAGGTGCTTACTATCGCAACCGGTGTTGCCAGTGATGCCGGGAATGCTCTGAAGCAGTTTCTCGCCAAGGTAGTTGATTAGTTGCCATGTTGGGCTTGCCCGCAGCAAGTGCCTGCCAAGCCTTAGGTGAGAACTTCCACTGTAATGTAGAAAGATCACTACTGTAACTAGGTTGCCTGCCTCAGTCCGGGACAATTGGCATCGCATCGCGTCTCTGGCGTTCATCCTCCTGGTGTTGCATAGACGGCTCCTCACAACTCCTGCGGAGCGAACATCGATATACCGGTCAACAACGGCGTGGGTGCTGGCTATCTGCTGCTTCTGTGCCCGCCGCCGTGTCGCACCTCTTGCCGATTATCTGGCTCGCCATAAGATTGCCAAAGGGTCATGCGTCCCTTCGCCGTCGAAGACTCGAGCAGCCGTCGGATGCTAAGCATCTCCAAAAGGGTTGGCGTCCATGGTCCTGCCGGGGCGCGTAATGCATGGGGGCAGAGGTTGCCGCCACCACCATTAATCTAGAGCCCATGACGATAACGAAGGCCGCAGTGCGTAAGCTCATGATAGTCATCTGCTCTGGCGGAGGCACGCATCGCGGCTCTTTCTCGCTCTAATTTAAACCCAACATCATCATGACTTTGAGGGCTCGAAGTTCAGTTTTTGAGGCTGCTGCCGCCGCCGCTTTGGCTGTGCAGGCCGCAGCGGTTCGGCAATCCAGGCGGGTCCCATCCTGGGGATACAGGGTTCCCTCTCAAGACTTAGCCCTTTTGAGGGGCCTTGTCGGATCTGTAACACTCCCCTGCGCGTCGATCTTGGCCCGTGCCCTCAGCTTGTCGGTGGCTAACTCGCCCAGCTCCCCTCCACGCATGCTCCTTCCAATCTCGTTCCCAATCATCATTTTGATGAGTTTCTCGTATGCGGACGCCGACGAGGCTCAACCTCGTCCTCCCGTGTCGGCAAGGGTTGCCGGCGCCGCCGATGTATCCGCGGGATGGGATCGGGAAGGCAGCTTGAATCTTTTGTCACAAGGCCATGATGTGCCATGGCATGCTGAGAGCCCCGGTTGTTGCCTGATAGCCTCCACCATTACTTCACCGCACTAACGCAACAGTCATACAGTAGTAACCCGTAAAGTAGACCGAGCCCCCCGCAAGCCCCGCTGTTTAGGGTGGATGTCCTAATCTGGACCTTGTGTTAACGTCCTGCCGTCTTTGGCAAAGATCGTCTATCTCCAGAATCTCGAATCAGTTTTCTGCCAAACACTGGCCCATGAATTCGAGAGATCCGGTAGTGCCGCGTGACACGTCTTCACTTTTTGGGTCAGGGTCCAGGCTCTGTGCTTGACCGCCCTCAGCATGAGAGGCGGAGAACCAGCGTGGTTCCTGATCAACAGGCTGGTACCTGTCCATCATGTACGAAATAAAACCGTGATCCATTCTGGGCGCCAAATTGTGCGTGGTCATGTGAGTGCTGCGAGTGCTGTTTTTCTGTGCAGAACTGCAGATGCACTGGTCCCCTTCCTTCACAACCACACAGCCAGTTATACAGTATCCATGGGAAGTTCCGAGACATATCCGGCCGGCCTTGGCGTGTGGTATGGATTCCATGAACAGGCCGAATGCTCTGCGAACCGTCCATTTCTTGATCCACGGCAACGGCCCAAGGAGGTGCAGCACTGGTTGTGTGGCTGCGATTGCGTGCTCGCTCTCGGCCTAATTAAAGATATTTGATTCCTCGAAAGCCAGCAGCCTGTTGGTGTCTTCAACTAGCGACAAGAGCGATGGTAGTCTCGAGAAAAGCGACAACGACAAGGAGCATGTACATTTTCAAGAAAGTATTCGGCGACCTACCCCCGAGCGCCTGGCAGGGGTCCCCGTAAAGGGCTTGTTTCGTGTGGCCGAATTTGGCTAGCACAGCAGAAGATTTCGAGATCCCGCTGCCGGGGTGAGTCTGAGGGCTCAATCAAGCAATCCCCGGCTTCAACAATCTTAACACACAACGGTAATGTGGGGGACTTGATATGAGATAGAGTCCACTTCCACACTTGGCATTTGGGACCAGGCCGAAAGTTTCAACAACTGTTTGGTGAAATCAGAAACTTCAATGAGAGCCCTCAAGAAACCGACACTAGCTCAGAAAACAATCCAATCGATAGGCATGGCGGTGGCAGGCATGCCCCTCCTCTCAATGCAAGCCACAAGAAGATCAACGCCATCGACGCCTTGGTCGGGCATCAGGGTACATGTGTACATACAAGACGAATGCAGATAGGCCAATAGGACAGTTTCCACACACGTATGTGGGGGAGAGAGGATTCGCACTTCCTCGAGACAGGCGGGGGTTGCATGTCGTCCACGGCACACCATCATCTTGCTACTCTAGGGAGCTAAAGAGCCTGGGTGATTGGGTGTGTGTGCGGGAGAGGCAGAGGGAGAAGGAGAGGGACTATCGCAATGAAGAGTTTTCACATGGAGAAGGTAAGCACAGGGAACAGACAGCCCGACTCAGGTCTCGACATGTTGACTGGCTGATAAAGCAGAGCTGGCCTCAGGCGTGCCCAAAAGAGGAAATGAGCAACGCTGCGTCAATTCTGCATGCGTTTTTTGGAGCATGCTGCAGAACAATGCAGGTGGGTGAAGTTGAAGAGCTGGTGTGCGTCCCATGAGCCCTCCAGGTTCTGAAAGAAAACCTATGAACTGCGCTGTGGGTTGTGGGCGGTGTGATATCGTTGCTCCGAACCTCGTCCGAGTGAGTGTGTGTGCTCCGTCCATAAGTATTCATCCATACGTGATTGTATTCACTGAAGGAGAGGCAGGTGTGTCGATGGCTATAGCGGAGCCCGCAAGATCGAGCCGCACGAACGAGGGGACGTTGTCGGTGTTAGCGTCCGACAAAGCGGGCAGCGGCGGCTCCTATGCTAAACCGGTCCTAAGGCTGAAACTTGAGATTATCGCGGGAAGGCCAAGAGGCAAAAGCGAAGCGCGATGTTCTCAATACCGTCTCCGGAGTCTGTGGCTTGGCGGGGGTTGCTCTCGTCGATGGAGGCGTCAGGGACTTGCCCCGATCCTAGGTGCCGTCGTAGGCCCTTGACCCCAATGCCAAGCGAACAGCAGGGGAAGTTGTGGGGCGTGCACCATCCACCGTCCACCTCCATCGTTGATTTGCTGTTGAGTCTGAATTTATTCCCGTGAGTCGCTGGTTGTGGCTGGCCCCACTCGACTTTTCAGGTCCCCGGCGCGGACCCTAAAGCCCGAAGAGAAGACGTCAAGGCCCGCAACAAGCCGTGGCCGGGCTTGAGGTAACTTGGGCTAGTGTAGTTCCCTTCGACAACCCTACTTATCGTCCAATACAGTAGATTGAGGGCATATCATAGTTGTCGTGATTGAGGCCTAGAATGCCTCGGCAACGGCGTCCCGCAGACTGCAGCTGGATGACGTGACACGCGAAAACGCCGAAAAGCTCCAAGGGGAAGAAAGAAAAGAAGAAGGAAAGGGACGAACACGCCCGTCGCCAGAATGCGCAAACTGGAGATGGGACGCCCAAGCGGGCTCCGCCATGTCGGGGGGTTTTTCGTGCAGAGAGCTGGGGAACCTTGATGGGGGGGATGGCGACAATGCTTGAGTGGAAAGACGTCAGCCCCCGAGTTGAGGGCCGCACCGCAGGCCTTGGCAGCAGCACGCGCACAACTATCCGTGAGTCTAAAGTAATTGTTCACTCCATCTCTAGGCTGGGCTGGAGCGGAGCGGAGAGGGCTGTGATGTGCTGTGCTGTGCTGTGCTGTGCTGTCGATAGTCTGTCAGTAGGTGGGTTGCCGGGGAGAACGGGATGATGAAGCCCAGCCCGTACGGCTGTCCGGTCGTCAGTTAGGGCGTAGAGAAGCGTCATATGTAACCCTCTAGCAAACCGTCCTTGTTTTCAGGCCCGGGCTTTGGAGGCATATCATCTGTGAGCATTGCCTCGTTCGCGTGCGGGTCCGCTGTGCGACATGTCCACTGCCCCATACTCGCTGGCGCGTTGATGTCAGCGTCCATGCCAAGGGCTGGTTGTTGTCTGCGGCCTGCCAGAAAAGCAACTGATTGCTGTCTATGGGACGTAGGCACGTACATACATACGAGATGTATGTATGGACTGTATGTATGTACATACGTAGTGCTAAGGCATGTGTGTAGAGGTTAGTTGCCTCTGTCAGTGGGTGGTAATAGCTTACTCCCGTCTCCTCTCGTCCAGTCCAGTCCAGTCCAGCCCGAGATCTGAGAAGCGGAAGGCTGCCAGCCTCTTCGATTGCCATCGTTGCTTTAGGTTGGTCTGCATTTCGTCACGGCAACTGCACAGCACAGCAAGCACTGCACTGCATTGCACAGCACTGCCCTGCACTGACTGCACGTACTGCACGCAGGCGATGGCCACGAAGTATTTTGCTGTTTGCTGTTCAGCTCAATTGGCTTAGCGCATCCATGACTACCGGCCACCTTAGGGCCTTCGTCTGTTGTTGGCTTGCTGTTTTCGGCAGGCTGCTGGATGCTGCTTTGCAAAACTGGCGTGTGTGGCAGACCGATTGAACGAGAGACGTCACATAACATCTGAAGAGCTCACGAGCCCCGCTCTTTGTGGATAGAGCTGTCCCCTGCCTCCAACGGCGGCAGTTTAGGCCCACATCGTGCCTGCCCCCCTGCCCCCCTGCCCTCGCCCCTCGCTCCCTCGCTCCTTCCGCCACGCCAAAGACGACGGGAGAGGCGGATGTGTTAGCATTCGAACCGACGTAATAGCATCGCGATTTAATGTGGTGTATGCAGCACCATCCTCCACCGTCGACTTACAGACGGGAGTAGGGTGCCTTTGGTTGGAGAGCAGACAGGATTCACAATTCGTAGTCTTTGTACGACTGCACGTACGTAGCCACCGAGTTGTAACTCTAGGAGTGTTGAGTAGGTTCAAGGGGCCAATGGGCGTCCAGGTCATCAATAGAAGGGCTACCTTGAGCATCCATAGTGACTGAGTATAGGTGAATTAGCTTCAAGCTGGAGTCAGGCTGGATGGAGCAAATGGCTTTGCGTACGTCACGTCACTTCTTCAAGTTGTTGAAGCGGAGCGTTCGTTTTCTGGTGGCTCTTTCCTTGGCAAAAGTATAGGTACCTGCACTTTCCGTCCTGGTTTTGGCTTTCGCGGCAGCCGTCCTCGATCCCCACTCCTCCGCTCAGCCAAGCCGTCCTTGCCCTTTCAAGGCTAGAGCGCTGTTCGGATACGCTGAGCAGCAGCCAGTGGGGAGCGTTTTTCTTTAGAGTGGGCCTGCTACGGGTTCTGCTTTTGCCGGTTGCTGGCATGCCATTCCCACAAGAATTCGATCCCACCACTTGTGCCTGAGCAGGATGCCACACCTCTGCTGGCGCACGCACAAAGCAAGATACCGCATTCGCCCCCCTCCAAGAGAAATCAGGGCCGGGGGCCAACTCGAGGCGCCTGCCGCGCCCTGGATGTGTCCACGAGGTGCCCTGGTTTCCTGGTTGAGCCAGTCGCGGCCGAATTGGACTGAACAGAGCCAGCAAACCAACACCATAAGGGGAATCGGGCCAGCTGGACTGGAGAATAGACTAACTGACTGAAGCAGGTCCCTACCTTTCTTACCTTGCCCAGGACAGGACACCGCAGGGCATTCGCAATCGTCGTGAGATGTGAACCACTGAAGCTTAAGGGAGAGACAACCTAATTGGACTTGCAGACCCTGCATAATGCGAGCCCCATCCACTTTTCGGTTGCCTGTCCCCCTCCACACACCTAAGGTAGGCAGGCAGTGGAGGACCACCCCCGACATCAGTGGCGTTTGTTAGCCGGCACGCCAGCCCCAGCACCCGCTGCCCAGCAAGCGTCAGGTACTTCGGCATGTACCTCGCAACCCAAACCGCAAACGAGCCCCAAGCCGTGCCGTTTTGGTCTCGAGAGACCTGGAGCCGGTTCATCTCTAGTGGAGCGACGATGGGCTTGCACATACGTAGTAGGTATCCGCACACTGCCTTATGAAGGCAGAAGGCAAGGCAACTAGCACACTTACTACATTGGATACCTTAGGTACTCATACCTTTACACACATGCCATCCAATGCTGAATGCTGGCTCAGGAGCGGCATTGCGTTGGGGACCTGAGCTGGCCTAGCACAGCACGGCAATGGCGCCCGTCGAGACCCCAATCTGCGTTTCTGCGCTCCCATGCCCTGGATACTTCCCATGGATACTTATAATCAGGGCATGTCCTCCTCGACTCGCGGACGGGCCCACCCTCCGAACCTCAGGCTCCTTAGTAGCTGCGAGCCATTGCAGCCCTATCGTATCGAGCACGCGCAGGCAGTATACTTCCATACCAGGTAGTGTAGCGTACAGGTGTAAGGTAGTCAAGGTCAGAATTGCTGGCTAGGGGCCCTTGTCTTAGTGTCTTATTCCATCCAGGTACCCCCCTCCCACGGCCAGCTGGCAGCCGGTACTCCGTACTGTACATGCCTCAGTCCCATATTTTGCCTCCCAACCCCTGCCCGCTCCAAAGGCCTCTTACACCTGTCTGCCGTTGACTTCATCGCTTTTTCCCACCTTTCCTGTGGGTGCGTGGAGGAGCCTACACTACTTCCAGGTTGTTAAAGGTTGGCCGGTCCTTCGTCTGTTGGTCCTCACTCGTCCAGCCCAGTCCATCTCGCACACATACGTACTGTACGCTACGCTGGAATAACTTACTTACATACGTATGATCCGTGCTCGACTCCTAGGCGGCACGCTCTCTGCAGCAGCATCTACCGCTTGCCTTTGCTCACTGACACTCATAACGCAACCCGTACGCCACACCAAAATTTGACCGTTAATTCTCCGGATCGTCACCGGCACGTCCCTCTTCGGACCATCTCCACAGCTAGACAAGCATATACGCTACGGGACAGCACAGTATACACACAAGAACTCTCTCGAGTGTCGACACACTAGGCACAGCAGACAGATAGACAGACAGGCCGCTACTAGGCAGGTCTCTGTTCGGGATATTAGTCCTTGGCTCCTTTACCTCGTCGACCATCGTCGGATCTCTCGAGCCCTAACCGGCTGCTGATCTTGTCTTCGTTTGGTTCGACTTTGAAGAAGAGAAGAGTGCCGTTGCCCGACCTGCGAGCCTAGTTCACTCCTATCATCCACCAAACCCCCCCTCCTTCCCCCCATCCAAGACGGCATCCCACTCTGGCCCAATTGGCAGACTGCCCTGTCAGGGTCCTTTGGTGGGAGGGATATCTCGAGTGTCGATCACTCTGGCCCGACATCGTCACAGGGTAGTCTGCGCTGAGGTGGGTTCCACCTGTCCTCTGACCAAGAGGGTAATAACGTTCAGACGACCCTGCCTGGTCGGAGAGCCGATTCGCCCTAGCGTGCAGTCTAGTTATCGGTTGTACTTCCATCATCCCAGACGCAGGGCTACTTCCGCATGCCATCGTGTCATACCCTCAAGGGACACTTAAGGGCGCTGATCCGTCCTTGTCGACCCGCGGTCTGACCTTCTCTTAAGTTCGACCCGACTAAGGGATCCCGCGTCTGATCAGTAATAGCAACAACAGCCAAAAATTAGGACCACCGCCTAGCCATTTGCAACATCTTCATCGCCAGAGCCAGTCTACACGACCTCACTTCCAACTCGCACTCTATCCGGTTTCAACGATCGCACACAGGTTTCACATCACACCATGACGATGACAATAGACGTTAACCAACACCGCTTCGGACCCTTAAGCTTCGACCACATGTCTTCGTACCCGAGCCACCCGCACTTCACCAACCCGTGGGCCTCGTCCTCGTCCGCGGCCGGGCCGGGCTCCCAGAACGGCGGCCAGAGCCTCTTCGTCGGCAGCCAGGACGGCGGAAGCCTCCCCCATCTCAACCTCAACTCTCTCCAGAAGCAAGCCCAGCACAGCAGCAGATCCGGCAGCGCCTCTTCCATGTCGTCGTATGCCTCTCTCCCTTCGACAACTGCGTCGGCGGCCAGTCCACCCATGGGCGATGTCTACAGGCAACAGGACTTGCTTCCCATGTCCCAAGACCTCATAAACCTGAACCGAATGCAGCACCCCTCCACGACAGCTGCCTATGACACGTCGGCATACACAACCGCAGCCTCGCCCGTGAACGCCCCCTACGCACCGTCTTCGGCGGCTTACGGTCAGCTCGGGTACCCGCCGGCGCCGATGAGGACGTTCGCTGTCGCCACTGAAGACAGCTCGCGAAGATATTCTCAGCCGTCAGTAGCCTCTAGCTTTATGGATCTCCATGCGTCTACCGTCGGTGTGGCACGGCTGCCACGGATATCATTGTCTGACTATGATCGCAGAGGCCTGCCACAGGACGATCAAAGGAGGTTCCGAGATGCTATTGAAGCAAGCCACGGGATGCTCTCCACGAGCCAGGATACGCCGAGGAACATCTACGAGGTGCGGAATCGTGGCCGTGGATCGGGGGATTCTTACGGTTTCCCGTCGGCACACTCCACAAACTCTAGCGTGTCATCGGCCGGCTTCAGCGGGTACTATGGAGGGTCGGTGGATGGGTCCGTGAGCGACTACTCGACGACAGGGTCAGACATGGAGTCACTGCCCGGGCGGACGCTGCCTAGACCTCAAGGGTTGATGTCGGGCCAGCCACCGGCACCACAGTCGATGATGGGCTCTTTCAGCTCCAAGGTGTCGTCCAGCACGCAGAAGAAGCACAAGTGCAAGGTTTGCGACAAGCGGTTTACCCGACCAAGCTCGCTTCAGACACACATGTACAGCCACACGGGCGAAAAGCGTAAGAAACAATTCGAGTCGGTATCATAATTAGGCGCCTTTGCTGACTTTTATTGATGTAGCACACACGTGTGAGGTTGAAGGATGCGGCAGGCAATTTTCGGTCGTGTCTAACCTCCGCCGCCACAAGAAGGTCCACAAGAACCCAGGCGAGACACCTTCGGATACGGGTTCAGAAGACCACCAGACGGGCTCAGAGGATCATCAGTCGGAGTAATTCCTATTCCTCTCGCGAAGTGACCTTGGAGGGTTGCGCATGATACTGTCGTTTTTTTACCTTTCACCACGCCAATAGACTACCGCTTTTTAATCCTCGCCATTCGCTATATATTCTTCCACAATCGACTCCCGAAGGCGGGCTACAGACTCAACCAACACTCCGCGTCTACCGCCACTGCCAATACCCTCACACAAACACCACAACCCCCCCGTGTTACATTACACCAAGGCAAAACATGATGCCGTGTCCTCTGGAAAGGGCATGGGCACGGTCTGTACTTCTCACCCACGTGGGGTCTGACAAAAGAGCGGACGGGGCCGTTCTGGTCGGGCCCTTCATTCTAATGGATGACCTGAAGGGGGAATCTGTCGGCGATCCCCCGCCCTCTGTATTGCGACCACCTTCTACGCCTGCGCCCGACATTGGACGTACTGTTTTATATAAAAAGAGCACTTTGATATGGGAGTTTGGGTTGGGGCCCGACGCTTCGTCGATCAGTCCCCCTACCGCGTTGCTTCTGTGTCTGCTTATCTCGCCCTCCTGTATAGTATTGGGGATGGGTACTTTTATTAATTAGGTACTCTCGCTGGGTGGGGAGGTTTCATCTCTAGATTAGGAGAGCAGCAGAGGAGGCTTTTTTTTCCTCCAGCAGGCAACGGGCGAGAAGCAGCACCTCCTTTGGACGGGGATACCCTTCATAAAATCGGCGTTTTCTGGGTTTCACTTTTTTTTATTTCCTACCTACTTGGGGGGCACTTGGCATCTGTCTACGGGCAGAGAACGTCTTGCTCGGTGTTTGCAAGAGATTCCCATACTTCTGTACTATCGCTTGCGTGGCGCTTTCTGCGCTTCCTCACGGCGGCTTGGTATGGGACTGGGATATGGGCTTGGAGGTTCTATATCTTTTATTTCTTTTACATTTTTTTTGGCTCTCTCAGCCCGGGCGCAGCAAATACGGAGTGGCCCGGCATGATATGGTCGAGTCTTGACTAATGACGAAACGCAAAAAGTTGAAGGATGGGCGTTCTCTCGCCACTGTCCTCTTGATAATGGAAGAGAATATTGAAGAAGGGACTACTGCTTGGTGTCTTAAAACTTAATCATGTACACAAGTACCAATAATAAACTTACGACACAAACCAACTTTGATAATTGGGAAGGTGCCCCCGAACGGGTACCACACACAAAAGATAGAGTCTCACTTTCCGCGCCCAATTGGATCCATATGCTCCAGTCACAATTTTTCTTTCCTCTGTTACCGACCCAATCGCTCGCTCGAGCAAGTAACAGCAGCTGCGACTACGGACTGCGACAGTGAATTGCCTAATGAATCCTCCCCGCCACCCCTCCCAAGAAGAAAAAAAATCTTAATCCTACCACCACCGCTCAATTATCAGCAAAAATAAACGTCGACCTATAGACCCTTAACCGCCTCGTCTCAACGGCAAGCCAAGCCGGACGACACCGCATTCCCATCTCCACCCCCATTCAGCACCCTGGAATACCAGGCGCCGTTTCAACGCAACTAATTAGCTACCTTCCCAAAGCAACCGCACTACACCATTTAGTCAAGCCAGACAACAGCAACGCCCTATGATAATCTGACTAATGTCCCCCTCTCCCTGACTGCTGGTGTCTAGACATGACTCTACGTTATTACACTACCCCCCCGCGCCAATGAAGCGAGGCGACCAACTGCGAACCAAGAAAACTAGACCATCCCCTACCAAGACCATTTGGGCGCGGAAGATCGCCGCTGCCTTACGGAGCACATCCGGTCTCTAGTTTTGGTGTGCACTTCTATAGCGTGTTTCGTGTTGATCTTGGATTAACTTGCTCTTACTAGTCAGCCTAGAGAGGAAGGGGGCTACGCTATCCCGCCATATCGGATGATTTCAACCAAAAGCTTCTCCACGCACCACGCCCCGTTTTGTGTTGGGGCTGCCCTCAAGACAAACGGCGGCGGTATCAAACCCACGAGGAAGAAACTCGATAACATCCGCATTCTGCTAGCTACCAGAAGACGCTGCTAGGTCGCCCTCCCCAGTCGCTTCGCTTCCGGTGCAGCCACAAGCTAGGCGGGACGGCATCCTTTCTGTCCCCGATGGCATCATCAGATAGAGTTTAGGGTGGGCAAGGGAGGCAACAGCATTTCCAGACAAGCCGTTCGCTCACCATGCCGCGCGCCCCGCATCGGAGGCGATGAGGAGCCGGCGGCCTTGCGGGGACGTCGCTCAAAGGGGAAGGGGATCTTCGTCTTTCCTGTCGTTGCCGGCAGCAAGGCCAGTGCCCTTCCATGGCCGCTATCAGGTACAACATATCAGACACTCGTACTGCATGCCCAGACACCAGCCCCAAATGGAGAGGCGAAAAATGGAAAATGGGAAGGTCAAGGAACGACCCCCCGCACGCCACCGGTCCCATACCTATCCCAGATGATCCCTGTGGCATAGCGTAGAGACGACGACTACAGAGAAATGCCAACGCCAGCCTAGTCAAGGGCATCCACTTGAATATGCTTGTGTTTCAAGTAAGTGTCTAGGTAGAGCAGGGCTGCCCAAGCGACTTATCACTACTACGAAGGGCAGTGCTCATGACACGAGTGTATATAGGCGTTAGAAATTATGGAAAGTGTTGACCGACACC
The DNA here is from genome assembly GCF_030549165.1 of Lasiosphaeria miniovina. Classification (NCBI taxonomy): domain Eukaryota; kingdom Fungi; phylum Ascomycota; class Sordariomycetes; order Sordariales; family Lasiosphaeriaceae; genus Lasiosphaeria; species Lasiosphaeria miniovina. The sequence continues at coordinate 765,068 of NW_026848223.1, read as the reverse complement.
CCCAATTTAGGGCCCTCTCTACGCCCGGGGTGAAACGGTGGCCACTACGCACGTGATAAGGCCAGCGAGCGTCACATCCCGTCGACAACTTTGTCGATATATCACCAGGTACCTTACCAAGAAAACACGGATATTGCACGGATATTGGAAGGGCACAATATTCACTTGAAGATCGACCTGGTTGTATCATGAACAAGATATGAGGTGACATGTGCAATGATACGGCGGCACCCTCTTGAGGCAAGGTTGGGGCAAGAAGGGAAGAAATAGCACGCGGTGACGCACCCCAGTGTTTGGGAGCGTTTAAGGGGGGATTGGGAAGCATCTGCTTGGACAGAAGCATTCCCAAGCAAACTCGAAGGATGTCTTACCCACGGAGACCGAGCTTGTTCGTGAACTTGGTACTTCTAACAATGGCTGGTTTTCGTCAGGCATCAATTCACACCCCTAAAGCGCCCGCTAGAGGCCGGTGTGTGGCGAAACCCTGAGGGCACCGGGACAACAAGCGGCTCGGCATCGGTTTCTTCGCTTTCTCGAAGCTCTTGGCCGGCTCTATTACCATAGCGAGCGTTCGCGCCATTTGCGAGTAAGATGGGATGCGTATAAAACGTCACATACCCGCTTCCTCCAGTGGTCCTGGGCTGTGAGACCAGCGAACCCCACCCAATGACGTCGTTTAGCCAATTAGGCTCGTGGAAAGGCCGCATCCCGTTCGGCCTACAACGGGGCGTTGACGGCTTAAGACAGGCCCCCTTCAATTTGAGCTTGTGGGACGGGGTCTTTCGAGGTACCTGAACCTTTTCCGCCAGACACCCTGCATGATTGGGCTAAATACAGACAGGATGACATCGTTGGCGATTGGGGGCGTTGTCCTAGACAGGTGGGGAGACAAGATTTGTCTTGGGACGTGGGATCCAGCGTCAGCCAATGGAGATGGACTGTGGAGAAGGGACAGATCTTCAGGGTCCTTTTTGCCAAACCGGAGAGGGCGCACGGGGGAACTGCAAGCACAACCGCAGGGATCCCGCTGCGCTACACGAACGCAGCTCGGTGGGCATGTCGAACTAATGGGCAGAGCCTTCAGCACCGGGTGACTAGGTGACTAGAATATCCACTCTTTATTTTTATCCATTTCTGTTCTTCAGCGGCCCATTGGAACTGGAAGAGCGTGCACAGTCTGATCATTGGGCCTCCGACAGTGGAACCAGCCGCTTTACAATATTTCTCGTTCTCCTCGGCGTCTTACGGAAAGGAGCTAGCTTTAGCCCATCTCGACTATCTATCCCGGACTCTAGGACAAGCCAGCGGCCAGTCTGATAAGTTCTGGGAGCAGGCTTAGGGCAGCGCATTCCAGTCCCTCAAGGCCCAACACGATCAAAAAAGCAGAGACGAGAGTCTTATCAGTGAATATAAAGATAACAATGAGGTGGGCCGCCTTTGAGATTTCCCAATCAGTCAAGGGCCACCTCCGCCAAGCAAATGCGCTGATTCCACGTTCCTACTTGTCGAATGGCTATGATGGGCTGAAGTCGGTGTTGTCGGGGTTGTGCCAAGCGCGATGATGTCATGTGGCGTTTGTTGGCCTTCCCGTTTCCGAGAATCCCTGTCGCCAATCTTCGATATACCCATAGGTCAATATGGCGAAAGGCCATCTAAGCGGACGCCCTAGATTGGCTTCCCATTGCCTAGGGAGCTGTCGAAGTTCAGTTTCGGTGCGATTTCTATCTGATGTTCCTCTTCTGTACGAGCCGGCCGCTCGGAAATGGGGCTGAACTATGGAGCTTGCTCGTAGAACTTCGACGGTGAGCCAAATTGGCAGCAGTATTTCATTAGGTTGACGGAGTCATGTTTTAGGAACTCCCCGCCAAGGCGAGGGAGGGGCTGTGCCCCGCTTGATACCCCTCAATTCCGAGCCCTCACCCAAAGCCCTGCCAACTCCCGGCTCTTCGTGAACAAGTACAGATACAACCCCACTTTTACTTCACGTGCAGCTTTTCCTTCAGGTTCCTTCCTGCACCGGCAGGAAGGGATCCTGCTAGATTCCAGCTGGATAGGAAGCTGACAGCGCATGGCAGGGCAGGCAATTCCACTTCTATTTCCAATTTACGAGATGCGAAATAAATGCACGCACGGAATACTGACAAAACAGCCTCATTCGCATTGCATTCTGGGGCAACCCAGGGAGGGCCTTGGCGTCTACGGCTAACGGGATGATAATGACGGCGCAATGCGCCCTCATCCCAAGGCGGAACCGAAGGCGGGATCTGAAACACGCCATGATCTCATATCAGCCGGGGGAAGGGCGATTTTATATTGTGTCGACGCCTCCGGGTCATTTCTCTCGTCAGCCCTGGACTACAGCCCCGGAAAGTCTTGGTTGCCAATCTTGCCAATCTGCGGGGTGGGGGCGCCATGCTTGTCTCTGGTCTGCAAACTTACGAGATTTCATCAAAGAACACCCCTTTTCAGGGTCCTGGAGGCGAAATCGAATTTCCAAAAATGCCATTATTGGGGGGCTTGGATTGCCATGATATTGAACACCCGGTAAGAAGGAACCGCTGACTGACAGCGGTGCCTGGCAAAACCCGGGTGCCTCTCCCTTTTCTACTAAACTGCCGATATGGAACAATCGGATTTGATTGCACTCCCTTGCTCCCCTGTCTCTCCAATTGCTCGCCGGAATTGCTCGCTGGTGTTATTTTTATTATTTTTTTTTATCTTCTTTTTTTTTCAGTTTTCCCTCTTCGTTCAAAAAAAAAACCAAGCGCCAATTGCACCTTGCCGTTCCCACACACCATACTACATCACACACCACCCCATTCAGACGTGGTTTTTAAATTCCTTGCCCTCTTCTTTTTCTCTGCTGCACTTCCTATTTGACCCGGCCCCGCTGTTGTTACCCTCGTTTCGTGCTCTCGCTCACACACACGCACACACACGCACACACAACCATGCGCGTAACGATAAACCGCCCGCTCACCGCCTCTTTTTCCCGGCAGGTTTTCTTTTTTTCTCTGTTGTAGCAATTGGGGGCTACCTACCTGCCTGCCTGCCTACCTGCCTGCCTGCCTGCCTGCCTGCCTGCCTGCTTGACGTACGTGTTGCATGCCCACCAAGGGAGCTAGTTTCTACCATTCTGAGAGGTATGTACATACAGAACGGGACGCGGACACGGTCGATGTGATGTGTGCCTCCCTGGTGCGCGCAACCGAAACGTGGCCCGCTTACATACATGCTGTCTGTGATGACATGCTGTGTGTGTTGTTATGGGCTCTACTGTACCACGTTGCTGCTGCTGCTGCTGCTGACCGCTGGATTAGGTACGACGTCACCACCCTCCGTGCCCACCTACCTACCTACCTACCCAATCCGCCTCCCCGCCCTTCGGCCCCGGCTTGCTTTTGTAACACGTAGTGCTATGCGACGTGGGGTTTGAAGCTCTGTATCGTTGTGTGTGTGTGTGTGTGTGAGGCAGGATGTGACAAGGTCAGTCAGTCTTCTGTAAGTAGCCAACGGTTCATAGGTAAGGCAATGTCTTGTCTGTCTACGTAGCAGTTATGAAGGAGGATATGCTTTTGCTAGGAGATAACAACCACGCCTTGCGTGTCCGCCTCCTCCTCGTTGCAACACGCACATACTGCACACGCTCCGGGGCCACGGTCGGTGGGAAGGTTTGTTTAGGTTTGTGTAGGTAGTCATCCATCCATCAGCACGACAGTGCAACTGCCGCTGACCCCATGTTGTTGCTTGTTGTTGCTATGCATTTATGTATACACTTGAAGGTTGAACCAGTGAGTGTGTGGGTTTTTCGGTCGGCAGCTGCAATGCTGTAGGTACTTGACTACCTTTTTTTTAGCCTTTTCTTTTCTTCCCTATCTGCCTTTCTACTTTTCTCCTTTTATGTTAGCCCCCCTCTCTCTTCTCTCTACTACGTTCTCGTGTGTTGCTGTTGTTTGCGTGAGCAACAACAAGGTATGGAGCTCCTCACTTGCGGACCCGGACTGCCTATCTTAGCCTACGGTAGGCAGACCTGCTAGACTGCTTTCTTGGTTCTGTTTTCTTGGTTGTGATTGTGTGGTTGTGTGTGTGGAGGAAGACCGTGGCAGGCAGGTTGGTGCATACATGCCTCACACACCATTACACTGCGTGTGTCTGTGTGTCTGTGCTAGATGCCGTGGGCAAGCGAAGACTGTTGCTCTTTTTTCTTCTTCCTTTTTTCGTTCCTTTTTGGATCGGAAGAGGCTTGCCCTTGTCCACTCGACTCGGGTCTGGTCTGCTTTACTTTACTTACCTTACTTAAACTGTTATCTTGCCCAATAATACGCCAGGGAAATATAGGAAAGGAAAGCCAAGATGGCCATGGAACTATGTAAAGACTTACAGTGCTGCAATGTGTTGTTTATTTGTCTTAGGATGTTGAGCGTGGGTTGTTTGCTAGCCAGCCTCATAACAAACGGTCCACTGGCTGAGAAGGACGCATGCTAGTTATTCAAGTTGGAGTCTGGAGCTTGGAGGTAGGGTAACGGGGCACTGTGCGACGTTCCTCTCCCCGTGTGTGGATGAGTGGATAGATATGCGTTCGTACCATGTGCACAGGGGCACGGCGCAGAGAGCACAACGTGGACTAGGGCCAAATAGGCACCGACAGGAAATAGAAAATGAAATACCCCGAGGTTCAAGAGAGAGACATCTATGAGAGCGGTTACTCGGAAAACACAAGTGAGAGGGGCGGATAAGGAGAGAGATCAAGTGCCATGGTTATGGCGTATCTAATCACGGCTTATAGAGTATCCATCGTTTGAGGGGGGGGGGGGGAGAATACTATAGAGTCATGTTGCTTGTATCTGCTCGGCGCAATTATGGCAAGTCACAGACAGAGAAGTTGGCAATAAACAGCTGTCAAGACATATTCTGCGATTCATGTTGATAACAACTGGTAAACCGTACTGTTGACTTGAATAGAACGTCGTTCGGGACTCTAATGGAAACACCCTTATAAATTCATCTGTGAATGGTTTTACAAGTGCGGAATGTCCGAAAAATTAACTGCTGCTACACAGTGAAGGGCTGACAAGTGACAGGACTATCTATCTATGCATGTACCTTAGCCACCAGCCCCTCTGTCTCAGCAACACGACGGACGAGGCATTTATATCTTAGTCATGGTATAGATCTGAACATACCTAGGCAGCCACCTTGGCCAACTGGGTACCTAGTTACCCACACCGAGCTACGCCGAGCGCCCAGAGACACACTTTGAGTCAGTCAGCGTTGCCCCAGCTTTGTGTGCGCGAGAGCCACAAGAAACGTGGGTACGGGAATACAACAACCGGCGTAGCACAAGGCGACGAGGGAAGCTCCCGCGGTCGCACCCCTATACCTCCTACCACGCGCTCAGCAGCTAGAACAAAGCGGCCGGCCGCGACAAAAGCATGTGGCACGTTGTGGGATAGGGGTTTTGCACATCTGTGTACCTATCTACATCCATCCCCACAGCAGGCAGGCCGGTACGTAATCCAACCTAGCAAAGACACGGGCTGAGGGTAATACGAGGAGCGGGACGGGGAGGGTGTGGCCCGGCGTCGCCGGAGTGACGCGAGTGTTCAACAAACCCCTCAGGGGGGGGACAAGAAACATATGCATGTATGTTATATATCCCGACGCGGTCCAACATTGCACAGAGTTTGTTGAGACAGAGAAGGGAGGAGGACTGGCCAAGTCAGAGACAGACAGACGCTCATTCGCCGACAGCAATGAAAAAGGAGGGAGGGGCAAGGAGAGTGAGTTGAGTTCCCGCATCGTACCGAGGCCGACTTTCGGAGCAGAAAGAAAAGAATACACACACTCGCTTCCTACGTATCGTTGACGCTAGCTGAGGAGGGGAGTGGTGTGCCCTTACCTACCTTGCCTACGCAGCCAAGACCAAGACACGCCAATGCAAAGAAAGTTGTCGGGAAAAAAGGGTGGAGGAGGGCTGGCATTGATTGCCATTGGGTTCCGCGCTGCACAGCGCATAACTGTGGTCTAGTCCTCTACCTGCCAGCACCTATGTACTTACCGTACCTACTCTCTACCTAAAAAGGTAGTTTGTGTGCTTGCGGAACGGCCTGGCGGTGTAAGTCAGGGGGTATATCTCCTTTTTTGCAAAACTTATCGTAATAGTAACCCGGATTCCTGTAGAACCCCCCCTGTTAACCTGTAAACAAGACTCTCTGTGTTAAATGTTATACTCCTCCCAAAGAAACTTCCAAAGAAGGATCCAGAGAACAAACCCCAAGAATGACTTATAACCTTCCGTCTTTCTTGGAAAGATATCTCGGAAAGAAACCCTATCTCCTGTCTCCTTATGCTAGCCAGTGCCTATTTACACCCTCATGCTCTTTTCGTAGCGGTACAAGTCCCTCTTAGAACGCCCTTCACGAACCGCAACACAGGGATCAAAACAAGGACACATGGATCAAACAAGCAGCCAGCCAGCCAGCCAGCCAGCCAGACACATCGTAAGAGAACGGGGCAACAACTCTATCCCATCCATACTCCGAGTATACTTCGTCTCCTATCCTATAAGCACCAAACACTAAAGAAAAACCCCCTTTCCCGAGATCTTTGTTAAAGCAACTTACTAACCCAGCAGACCAGACCAGACCAGACCAGACACCGCATCACAGGCTCCTCGCTTTTTGACAGAACCAAAATACACACCTACACCGTACTATCCAGACCACATATAAACAATAGACCATCATACGATCCATCCATTTACCCAAAGGACGAACCAGAAAAGATTCACCAGAAGACACCGCCACCTGTCCCCTGCTTCCCATCCCATAACGCCTCACCTCCATCCACCCCGCCTTCGCCCTCCTTCAGCACACGCACGAGCCCGCCGCGCCTGCGCTCCGCCAGCCAGCGATCAGTCCAGGCCTTCATGCGGCGGCGGCTCTGCTCGCTGCCGACGTTGACGGTGGGGACGACCTTGTCGATTCGCAGGGCCATGAGGAACAGGGCGAGCTCGCGGAAGCTGCTGTGCTCGCTGTAGGGGACGCCAAAGCACATGGCGTCCCCGGAGCTGCCGCGCTGGGGCACTAGGCTGGACGCGGCGAAGCGCGGGCGCCAGCCGGTGCCGTGCAGGAGGCTCGTCGATGGGACGCTGCTGGGCGGCATGTTGGCGCCGACGACGATGCCCGAGGCAATACCGCCGCCGCCACCGCCGCTGCCGCCGCCGTTGTTGGGCCGGAAGTTCCAGCCCGAGGGCCGGAACCCCACGACGCGGCTGAAGCCGTGCGCGCGGTGCAGCTCGAGGTACTCAGCGAGCGTCTCGGGGCGGATCTCCATCAGCATCTGCATGTGCACCTGGGCCTCACGCGGGTTGGAAGTCATGAGGTCGGCCAGCTGCGCGTCGTCGAGCTGCTGGCACATGCGGATCTTGGCCGCGCTCGCGTATATCTTGGTCTTGAGCGCCAGCGCGATGGCCTTGCAGATGCGCTCCTTGCCGATGCTGTATGTGCCGCAGACCACCAGCAGCCGGTTCTTGCGCCCGCCGCCCTGCTTCAGCCCCGTGAAGGCATTGTCAGGGGCCGACTTTAGATCGCTGCTGGGAGTGTTGTCCTTGCCCGCGGCTAGAGGCGGCGGCTTAGTTTTCTCCGACGGGAAGAACTTGCTGACATTTTCTGTTGTGCCGCCGCCGCCTTCTCGTCGCCGGAGCAGCGAGTTCCAGGCGCGGTCGTCCTCGGCAGTGAGCCCCTTGTCTAGCGACAGGCAGACTTCGGCACACGAGCGAACCACGTCCTCCTGCGGCGGGAACGAGTAGCGCGGGTTTAGATAGGTAGTGTCGAGGTAGCAGACGTCAATCTTCTGCTGTTTTGTCTTGCCCGCGATTGCGCTGGCCGTCGTTTCTGGCCGTAACTGCGGGTGCTCAACGTGGGCAGGACATGCGCGAAAGTCGCCGCAGTGCAGGATGCGCTGCGTCCTTGTCCCCCCAACACTCTTCTCGAACAGGAATAGCGAGCTTCCCGGGCAGTGGTTGGCAGGAATCATTGTCACCGTTACTCCCTGCGTCCCCGGCACGGGGGCTGTCTCGTCAAACGCGAGCTCCACCACGTACTTTGCCGCCGTCTTGAGCTGCATCTTGACCAGCGCCCCCGTCACCTTGCTGCAGTAGATGGGCCCATGCGTCCAGTGGGCCGTCAGCCCCATGTAGTGGTCGCTGTGGAAATGGCTCAGAAAGTAGGCCTTGCAGCCCTCGACGGCGCCGTAGCGGAAGGCGTCGACGCAGATGGAGAAGCCCGGCATGATCTTGTAAAAGGGGCAAGTCCGTTTGTACGCAGGCTTTCCCCGAGACGCCTGCTCTGCCGCTGCGGCCGTCGCCCATGCCGAGTCTTCGGCGTGGCTCGTCATGAGCTTGGCAAAGGCCGACTTGGAAGGGCCGCCATCCACACTTGCGGCGGTTCCGCCGAGATTGATGGGATTCGCCTGCCCAGGCCGGGCAACAGCTGCTTTCGCAAACCGCTTGCCCAGATCTGGCGCCTCGACACTTACGCCACCGCTCTCGCGTTTTTCTTGCTCGGTCTTTGGAAGCGACGCTGCCGTTGGGAGGGGCGTGGGATTGCCGTCGAGACATGCATTCACATGGGCGGTCGCCTGGTCTTCGGTGACCCCCGAAAGACTGCCGTTGCAGATGGGGCAGCTCTCGACCATGGCGTCGGGGCCCAAATTGTCGTCGTCGCCATCAAAGCTGTGGTTTCCTTCTTCTGCCGCGAGCCGGGCCTGTTCCTGCATGTACCGCATCTCCTTGAACTCTTCGCCGCCGGCAAACAAATCGTCATCTTCGTCTCCCTCCCCAAACTGATCTGCGAACTGGCCGTCGCCTTCGTAGTCGGCTTGCATGTCGGGATCGAAATCATCATCGCGGTCCTCGCTGTCTCGAACATTGTTTCCCGACGTCTCCTGCCGCAACAACGGCACATCACTCCTGCTGAAAGCCGGCCGCTTGCTGGTGAGTTTGGAACGTTCAGGGGTACAAGGCATGGTAGTATTTGGCAGCGGTCTCACCGTCGTCGTCGTCGCCGCCGTTTTCAGGGCCGTCTGCGAAATGTCACTTGTGCCGCTCTTAGGGGTGCTGATATCATCATTTCGATCACCACCGTCATCGTCATCGTCGGAAGAGTCGTCCAAAAACGGATTGTTCTTTTTCTTCGTCGTCTTCGCACTCTTCTTGGGCCGCGGGTTCTGAGGCGGGAGAGACTCCGGGCTCTTATGCTCCTCATTTTGCCTCTCCGGGAGACTTTGCTTGCTGGGAGACTCATCTCCTTCTTCGTCCTGTGGCTGTGGGCTCAGTTTCCGCTTCTTGACCGAGGACGTCACCTCGTTGAATCGCAGCTGGATGCCCGAGCCATCGGCGTCGCTGGCCCCGTAAATATCGTTGTCATCCTCCTTCTCCGGCTCGGGCGCCGGACTATCCGCCACAACCCCCTCGGCGATAAAAAGCGACTCATCGGCGGCTTTCTTGAAGTAGTTGAGGATGCTGCCGTTTGGTTTGGGTTTCGTCTTTGCCGATAGCGGGGTTTTGGATACGAAGCCGCTGCTGCTGCTGCTCTTTGTGCTTTTTTGGGGCGTTCTGCTGCTGCTGCTGCTCGTCAATTTAGTGGGAGCCATCTTGGGTGTCGGTAACAGCCCCGTATTCGGTCTATGTAGGTGGTCGTGCCGCAGAGGAGGTCAAAATCGGGCAGGATTTCGAGATTGGAGATCACGAGAAAATGGTGGCAAGCACGGAAAACGCGAGTCCTGACTTGCAAAGGTGGGGGGTGTCCCAGCGCCTCGCGTCATCACGTGGCCACCTTGTTCAGGACAAACCAACGGCAGCTGCTGCCCGCTCTCTTATTGGCATCTTTATACGTTTACGCTAACCGTAGAGAAGACGACACATTCTGCCGTAAACTTTGTCGGCGAATGCCAAATATTGGACTAGAAATATTTGCTTCTGCTCATGAACTATGCTACCAATTTTCGCTGTGATTATGCCGCCCCAGGCCTACTAACTCTTGCTACCTGTTTCTGTTGGCCCATGGCATCCATACAGCCAAAGAGCCGAAATGAAGCACTTTTACCCCCTTGGCCGAGAAGGAAATCTAACCAGAGCCCCAAGAAGCCTCAATATCTCACCCTTATTCCTCAGCAGCTTCTGGTTCCTCCTCAATTTCCAAAACCTCCTCCTCGGCATCGTCGTCGAAGCTGCTCGATGGGACCTCGTACAAGCGCAGGATGCTCTTGTTGGGGTCCTTGACCAGTACGTACTTACCCTCTTCGCGCTTCAAGCACATGTCGGCAATGGTACGGACAATACCCCACCCGTTGGAGAGCGACAGGTTCATCTGGTTGGCGAAGTCCTTGGGCTTCCACCCAACCACGCCAAGGACGACGTGCTTGTCGTTGGTCTTGGGATTGGCGCGAGATACGAATCTGGGAGGGTCGAGTTAGTCATCTAGGCACCACAAGGCAAGGCAATGCGTGCGGGGAGAATTGAGAAAAAAAGGGGAAGGACGCACCCAAGCTTCATAACGTCGGCCTTGGCGAGAATGCTTTGCACCGTCCATCTGGCCAGCTTGCAGCTGTTGTTCTTCATCTCAGTGGCAACCACAGCACCGCGCTGCGACACCAGCTTCGTCCGCCAGTCGAGAGCGCCACCGCTGCCCTGGGCCTTGCTGTCGAACTCGTTGAGTGCGTGGATGGCCACAAACTGGTCCTCGCCGCTGATGGCGTTCTTCTGCACCGCGTCGAGCTCCGTCCGCACAATCAGGTACATGGGATCCTCGTCGCTCGTCGAAAGATCGAAGCGGCGATACTTGTACGCCTTAGATGCAGGCGGCGCCGTCTCCTCTGAGGCATTGTAGAAGTGATTCTCGTGCGCCATCTCTACCTTCTGCGTCTCGCTCTCCAGCACGGCCTGGGTGGGGAAGTTGTGGTTGATGTACGTTGCCTCCTCGGCAAGCGCTGGCGGCTGGTTGATCAAGTCCTTAGAGCCCTCCGAAGCCTCTAGCGGCGCGTCGGCCGCGTTCTCGTTGACTGTAACCATGTCAAGCGCCGCATTGTCGCGCTTGTCGATGAATACCTTGTTACCGTGCTTGATGATGACGATATCCCACGGGTAGACGGATCGGGTAGAGCACATGAGCATGGAGAGAATGCTGTCTGTGGCAAAGATGGTGGCCTCGTCCTTGTCGGCGAGCTCCTGGATGACGGGATCGGCCGAAGTGGTGACATTGTACGCGGCACGGTCCAGCGCCAGCAGCTTGCGCTCCGCAGACTTGACCATCGGCTTGTCGTAGCTGCGGTCGTAGTAGTAGAGGAAGCCGTAGCTCTCGACATCCTCGCCCTCGTCGGCGTCCAGGTTCAGCTTGGCGAGACGGTTAAAGTCAATCTCTTCAAGCAGCTTCCAGTCAGCCTTGATATTGATCGAGGCGTCCCGGTTGCGGGCGGGCTTGTCATAGTCCTTCCAGCCGAAGCGACGCCCGCGAGCACCCGCATTGCCTCTGCCACCAGGGCCACCACGCTGGTCGTAGCCGCCGCCGCCACCGCCACCGGGGCCGCCGCCAAACTGTGGGCCGCCGCGACCGGAGCGCTGGAACTGTTGGCGCCCACCCCGTGTGTCTCCACGCCCGCCCCGCTGGCCGCGCCCGCCACGGCTGAAGATGGCGCCTTTAGCGAATCGTGTCTTAGCCGAGTCGCGCACGTTGGAGACGACCGAGAACGAGGATTCGTCCTCGGCTACAGGCGCGACGAAGAGAGAGGCAGAGCCAGCACCGTAAACCTGCTGATCTGTGAAACAAAGAAAGGGCCAGAAGTTAGCACGTGCGGAGAGAGCAGTTAGCAGGCCTCCTCAGAGGCGATAAAGCGAGCTGTCCACATACCACGGTAATTCCTATTATACTGCTGTCTGCCGCCGCGGCCGTCTCTACCGTCCTTGGAGTCAGCCGTCCAGTCGGCCATGCGACCGAGCTTGTCGCCCTTGGAGTAGGGGGCATAAGGAACGCCATTGAGAGTGGTTTCGGTGGTGACCGGAGGGCCCCAGGTCGCGCCGAGATCCGGGAGCGACTTGATGAGGTCCACGAGGGAAGGCGAGTCTGAGCTCGCCATGTTTGCTTTTTAAAAAGACTCTTTACCTTTGAAAAAGGTGAAAGAAGACCCTAAAGAAAAATGTAGGTGTCTGTGACGAATTATCTCCCTCGCAAGTTACTGGTGATATGGCGCCTAGTGATCCAGGAGAGTTGAGGGGTTCGAGATCTAGAACTAGATTGGCGAAACGAGATTTCCTCAAAGTTCGAAATTCGCTTGGTGGGGTGTTTGTGTGCAAAATGTGGGGCAAAGCACGGTGAAGGGGTGCAGGGATGGGCCTCACCTAGAAGCAGCGGGGGTTTTCATCTTTGAGCACCGTACTGATTCTGTTAGCAATCACACTGTGCTGTCTTTCTAGAACAAGAGCGGGCAGTTTATAAGCCCTGGTTTTATGGAATTGGTAGAATTTATATGGTACAGAACTTCGGCATTATTTGAGCTTCGACTGTCTCTTTTGTATGCCATGGTATACTTATCGCCAAACAGGAAAAGCAAGTACTTATTTTATTTAAACCCGGATTGTCTCTAGACGTATTAATTGGCAAAGAAAGAAAACCGACTTATTTCTACCTGTCACCGATGTCGGTGACAATCTCCGTAGCGGCTCTCTTTAACGCAGCTCTTTAGTCTAAGCCTTCTTGGTGATCAAGTAATATATCATTTATCAACAACACCGCAAAGAGGTATATCTATCCCTAGCTCCGCAACAAAACATACCGCTACTCCTACCCCGCGCTATATCATCACTTCATATTCACACTAGTGTTGGTTTCCAACTGCTATCCCCTCCAAGGAAGAGAGGACCAGCCTAGCAACTTTTGCGAGGCCAAAATATCAAAGAACAGAACAAAGACCACACATAATAAAATCGTAATCAATATCCAAGACCAAATTCCGGCTTGGTCGACAAAACGTTCTCAATAGCATCGCGTACCTCAAACTCCTCCATCACGGCACCGAAACTGTACCAATATCAGCATGCAACCCCTAAAAGCAAGGCAAAATAAAAATAAAAATAGGAGGCACATACCCGTAGCATCGGACCTTGCCCCGGAGTTCCTCTGACATCCTCGCAAAGTCATCCACCTTCAGCTCGCCCAGCCTCGGGTGGGCGAGGACCATGCCCCAGGCCATGACAGGAGTGATCTCGCCGTCTAGGTTGAGGCGCTTGCTCAGGTCGAGCAGAGTAGCGAGGTCGCCTTTGCTTAGCTCCCAGGTTCGCTGGCCTGTTTCAACGGTGTTGACCCCTCCGCTGGTGCCGGGAGCGGCATCGGCACGCACGTTGCTGTAACCAAAGGGAATATCGGGTGTTAACTCGGGGAATGGCTCGGGCGGACACGAGGCCATGAGAGCGTGCCCGCATGGCTCGTTGCCCCCGACTTGGCTACCTCGCTCCAGCAGCCACGGCATGTGGTCCATGCAGGGTTTCTCGAGACTAAAATTGAACGGGCGCGCCGCAGAAGGCGGCGCTCTTTGTTAGCACACTGACTTGCCTCAGCTTCCCATCACGCACACCTAACTCTTGGAGATGTTGTCTCTCCAGGAATATAGGGTCATGCGCAAACATTCGCTCTCGCATCGCACCGGGAAGAAGGATAGAGGTTGGTGTGTTTGGAGTTTGCGGGAAGTTCTTAGTCCCGCCGTTCTTCTCGTGCCATGAAGGGAAGTGGGAAGACCAAAGGTCAAGGGTAGGACAGAACTCCAAGGAATACAAGACGGAGGCTCAGGGGAAACGCAATTCCATCCAAAGCTAATGTGGGGGAGGTGACATGTATGCCTTCGAGGGGTTTTCGTACGTTAACACGAAATCAATGCCAGCTTGGTCATAATCCATGTTGGGATTTTGGCCCAGCTGGGCTCCAGTGCCCGCTCCCGCATATCCTTGCCCAGAATGGTGGTGGTGGTGACCGAGGGAATGACTTCCGGCCTGCGGCGACAAGCCACCTCCGCCGCTGCCGCCCATATGCCCGGCATTTGTCGTGGCAGATAGGGGCGGCGGCGAGAAGGCGCTCGTGTGACTGGACCCTGGCGCGTAGCTTCCCGACATGCTCGCGCTCGACGTATATCCAACACTCAGAGTACTCATCGAGTCGTCAAGCATGCCGCCGCCACCGCCGGTCCCGGTCGCCACGCCCATGCCATTCTGGGTCAGGATAGTTTTGAGTTGCCGGTTCTCCTCTGCGAGCCGGTTCTTGTCCTGAGAGACATTGCTGTATATTTCTTTCAGGCGAAGCACCTCGTCCTCTAAAGCCTTGATGTATAGCTCTTTTCGCTCACGATGAGTTCTGAGAAGCGCGAACGTCAGCACCACACATTGACGTCCATGCACGTGCACATAGGTCATACCGTTGAGCTTGGCGATTTAATTCTTGTCGTCGCGTCAAGGCCGGTTTGCTGTCTGGCTTGGGCCCACGGCGTTTTGGCGGCTGTCCATCGACTAATTATTCCAGTCAGTCCGTGCCGCGAGGAAGGTTGCCACTCCACTGGCTGATCGCACACCCCGCAACGTACCTCTTGTGGTCCTCTTGTCAGTCAGCGACTTGAGGATACCAAGATTCAATGTGGACAAGGGGCTCTTGTCGGCCCCGCCGCCAAAACTGGAGTGGGACTGGTTTGGTGACAGCGAGGACGCCATTACGGCGGCTTGATCGTAGAGCGACGAGAAGGCCGTCTTTAGGTGAGGAGGAGAGAAATAGTTATTCGGCGGGGAGGGGTAAGCAGCTATTGGTCCCGAGTCAGCATCAGCAGCCATCACACACTAATTGCTCCGCCACAATCCGCTTGGCATGTATATCAAATAACCGTTTCAACCAAGCCACAACAACCAACAAAGACAAAAATGGCAAGCACAGTAGCAATGAATGCTAAAACCTCTTGGGGGGAAAAGACGACCAAAGGCCAAAAAGACGGCGATCCATCATGTGAGTGCAAGACGAGCCAGAGGGTGGGGAGGGGACATGACCTTTTCAAGGGGACAGGCAAGGCAATTAAGGTAGCCAGGTATCTTAACGCGGGTGGTGGGCAGAGGTGCGGGAGCACGGTAAGGAAGAGGCATGGAAAAGACGGAAAGCCGAGCTCAATGCTTCAAGAGTCGAAACAAAAGACCAGATTACAGAGACGAACGTACCTGGAGACTTTGATTTCTGGCTATCGATCACCTCAATGCGATGTTGGCCCGGAACTTGATGCTCGCACTGACAACACTGGACTACAACACTCTACGGAGGGGTGCTTGCAGCAAAGTCCCTATAGTGGCGGTGTCATGCGGTGCAGTGTAATGGATAGGTAGCTTGGCATCGGGCGGGGTGGAACAGCATAAAGTGGAGGCGTCGATTACGGAAAATGCTGAAACGATCGCGAACAGAGCGATGTCTGGGATGGAATGGACGTGTAACCGTCTCTAAAAAGGCAAATCAGGTGCCTGGCCTGGCCTGGCCTGGCAGTTGCGTGCGCGCTGAAGTGGCCCGAAGTATTGGGACGGCGTTTTGGAGACGTTTGATGGAGCCGAGAGCTAAGAACCTCGGGGGTCCAGAGCTCCAGGGAAAGGCGGGACGGGAACAGCTGACGCGAGCGATGCTCAGGGAATGGAACTCGAGATGATGATGGACTGGGACGACACTCCCGCGTTGAGGAAGGGTCCCCTGGCTGGAGAATCGCCCACAGGGCTGCAAGCTAGTGACCTTGCAGCAGTTACGGCAGTTGCGAAGGGTTCGCCGTCCAGTATCTTCCGAGAAGGGATGAAAAGAACGGAGGCGAATTAGACGGTGGACATGCCTTGTAGATCGGCTGTCACCGCATGAACTCTGGCCCAAAATCACAACAGGCGTAGGTGTGGTGTTTCCCAGGATGGACGTCAATCTTGATTTTGGGGGATTCAGCAAGGTTGGGGGGTCCTGGCTGTTTGTCCAAGGGAGATCGACGGATGAAGAATTCGAAGTCAACTAGGAGGTGGGTTGTGGAAGCCAAAGTCGGGGTCGGGGCTTTGTGGCGGGCGTTCGTGGCATCTGGCTCCGTAGCTCGTGACGCAGAGTCCAAGGCGAGGAGATTACCACCTCAGGTACACTAATGATGGGCTGACAAAGGCCCTTGAACTGTGGCTCGTCGAGGAAAGAGCAAATCGCCTGCAGGCTGGAGGTTTGCAGATGAACTGAGGCGGTTTTGACAAGGCCAAAGAGCGTTGCGAGCGGAGAAGGGGGATGCCCGGGGATTATATGAACAAAATATTCCAGTCGGGTCGCTGAGTTGCTGAGTTGCACAGTTGCAGAGAGGGTATCGATAGGTCTTCCAGGTTCTCGGCCGTCATCCAAATTCCAGTTTACTAATCTACCAGGTACAATAGGCAGGCATGGCAAGGTACACAGTAAGGTCGGGTACCCTGTTCGATACGGAAGAGGCCCTTTCCATTGAAGAAGTTGGAGATAGCCGCTAGAGTGGTCAGCACAGCAGCCCTAGATCCTGCGGCGTAGTCAGCGCATCTCCAATTATCTGGGGCGCAGGAGCTAGCCCGACAGCGCAAACAACAACTTTCGTCAGCGCGATCCCTGCGCCAGTCCCGCTCCAGGGGTTTGAGCCTTGTTGGAGGGTCACATTCAATGATTTGACTTTACAAAAACACAAATATCTACGATTTTAGATTTGCCCTTGCCACGAGCCTGCGCAGACGAGACGGGCCCAGATCTCGTGTCACCAGCTCGTCTTGCCGCCGCTGCAGATTCAGACGCATATCTCAAGTGATGTGCAGGTCGGTAAGGTACGTACCATACCAAGCCTGGCTACCAGCCAATCGTGACGCTTCGAAGACAACCTTAAGGTACGGTAGGTGGAACTAGTCGAAATAGCTTTATTTCTGGATTGGGCTTCCGAGCTAAAACGCGTTCTTGCACCTGGGCACATGGGCACCTTCCATTCAAGGGTCGCGAGTTGACTCTTGGGCGCTCTATCCACCTTAAAGGGCGGGCTTGGCACTGACCTCTTACCGATTTTTAGGCCCTTCCCATCGTCGTCGCTCCACACTTCACACCGCCGCATAACCTTCTCGCCATAGCACCCAGAAACAGACTGATGGGCCTTGTGCTGAGCTGAGAATTGGCCGATTGAGACACTTAGCGCTCTAACTCCCGAAGTTTACTCTGCCTCCAGCAATTAAGCGGCCAATATGGAGATTTGGGCCTAGAAGAGCCAGAAGCAACCCGTCTAGCAAGAGTTTGAGGTTACCTCAAGGTTTGTGCAACGTGAGATCTTCGAACTTCCGCTAGACTGAGAGTGAGATCTGGCCGACAGGCATCAACGATTCAACACCCGATTGGGGGACCATCAGCCACTCGGGTCTTACCTTCCCTCTGCTCGAGGTTGCATGTAGAGCGATGTCGGGACTAACAAGCAACAAGCGAGAAACGGAAGCAGCAAGACAAAACTTCCAGGTTCCTTCCTTCACTGCGAGTCCCCAAACATGAGCCACTGCCCTCCTTCCTCGTCATCAGCATAGAACGCTTCAAGTCCGTTCAAGAATATTTGATTATGATGAGTCTTGCCCGGACCTCCCGTGCCTGAAAGCATCTTACTTGGCTAGAGCCTGTTCGCCGGCGTCGGCACCATGTTTGCGTGGCAGTCTTCAGGTTTCTTCATTGGCATTGCCGAGTAAGGCTCAAGCAATGCCGTGCCTGGGCACCTGTTGAGGTGCTTGCAGAACCGCTCACAGCCAAGCGACACCCTCGTCTTCGCTGTCGAGGGCTGAATGGAAATCATATTTCCATACTATAGGCCCGGCTCGCCTTAACATGATTTGGATTACTTCAATTGCACACCTAAACCCTCCCAAGCCAAGCAGTTTGAAGTTTGCTCGAGTCATTTGAGTTGAGATGCTCGGGACCGAGATTCTCTTGCATTGACGGGCCGCAACATGAAACGTGGAACGCGGGGGCGCCAGTACAGTACCGCTTTTGAGAAGGGACTGGATGCTGGCTAGGAGAAAAGTCTGAAGCGCTTCGAATGTCTAGGCTGGTTCTTCATATGTGGCTTCCTCTACTGGAATCGGCACCATCTTTGCTCTTGCCCGCCTTGAGCCAAGGAGTGTAGACGCAACCAGATCCGGAGACAGGTCCGGGAACCAATCGCAGAATTGAGTTTCTTTGCTGCTGTCATCGTTGTACCACCTGACCCTCCCGATCGCTTAGTTAGCTGATTTACCTTGACATCGGCCTCCATCAAACAAATTCTCGGCAGTTCGTGGTAGGCCGCTGGTTTGTTTATTCTACCCAATATCACCGACCTCCGGGGCCGTGTGCCGTCCCTTTTCTTTGCCCTCCTGTCCTATCCGACCGCCGAACTGTGTTTTAATCGGCTCGCCGGTCAAACGTCTAGGCCTGCTCCGGGCTGTGTACGCCCGTACTACGGCAGCGCCCACAGCTGCCTATACGCGCACACACCCGCGCGCAAACAAGTGCCCTTGGTCTTCTGTAATGGCCCAATTCCCCAAGGGCATAGCCACGCACCTCCGGGGCATCGCTCTCACAGTGCCATGGCTGCTCTGGCTTCTCGTAGCCGACGTGCTACTTTCTTTCCTGCTACCCTTCAAGTTCCTATTTCCCGATGCCGTCTATAACGCCTCGTCGCGTATCGCCCTCTCGGTGTGGCTGTGGATCCAGAGCATTTTCGAGGTCTTCAACAGCGCCGTCATCACCGTGTCGGGCGACCGTCTGCCGCCGCACGAGAGCGCTATTGTGATCGCCAACCACGTTTCTTGGAGTGATTTCTATATGATCCAAGCTATGGCCGTGCAGGCCGGCATGCTCGGCCGCTGCCGGTGGTTCGCCAAGCAGCAGCTTCGGTTCGTGCCATTCTTGGGATGGGGCCTCTGGGCCATGGGCATGCCCTTGGTTAGCCGGAACTGGCTCAGGGACAAGGCTGAGCTGGATCGTGTGTTCCGGGGAATCACGAAAAGGAAGTGGCCCATATGTTCGTGCCGCCCACTTACTTGAACCCTCACACACACTCTCTTCCTGCCTATGCATGCACGAAACAAAAGGCAAACCTTAATGTTCCGCCAGCTACCATGTCTTGCTCCTCGCAAAAATATGGGATTGTTGGTTCTCGATGGTACGCCGTTCCTGCTGATACATGCGTATAGGGCTTATCTCGTTTTCCGAGGCTACGCGCTTTACGCGCAAGAAGTATCTAGAATCCGAGCAGTGGTGCGCCAACAACAACAAGCCGCAGCCCCTGCATTTGCTGTACCCGCGAACCAAAGGGTTCGTCGCTACCGTCCAGCATCTACGGAAAACGTCGCACATCAAGGCTGTCTACGACTTTACCATTGCCTACCAGCATGGCCGGCATTGGCAGGGGGCACCCGAAATGTGGGATACGCTTTCAATCCCAAGGTTGAGCGGCCCCGCTCATAACGTGCCGCAGCAGATGAGAGGAGAAGGTTATCGGTTCCATGTGCATGCCAGGCGATTCCCGCTCGAGGAGCTGCCGCACGACGACGAGGGCTTGGCGAAATGGCTCGAGGCGAGATGGGTCGAGAAGGGGAAGTGGCTGGACGAGACGAAAGCATTGTGGGTTGATGAGGGCAAGACAATGTGACGCAGGAAATGTGTAAGGGACACTTGAGGGAGGCGGGGGGTTCTTGTTCCTCCCTCGAAACAGACCAGTTCTGCCCGTTCGTCGTGAGACGTGGGATACGTGCTGAGAAAGAATCTGGCCACTCTCTCGGCAATAACACGCGATAGGTCGGAAACGTTTAGGAGCCGACGCCCGACCTCGACAGGAAACAAATGCAGCCAATAAGTATGCATACAACATATAGGGTAACGAGCAGCCAGTAGCAGTATAAACCAAAAACGTACCCATGGAAGCCGAGGCGTCTGCAGCTTAATATATAACCCATGACTGCCGCCTCAATGGCTTTAAAACAGAGTGTCAGCGCGAAAGAGACAAGACTAAATGCGACATACCGTACGGCATGCATGCATGCTGCTGTGGTTTGCCATTTGTCAAGGACGAAAAACCTCGGGACTTAGGCATAACAAGGTGGGCAGCACTATGCGGCGCGCATGAGCTTTATTGAAGCAGTATAGAGAGAGGGCAGAATTTGCCACAAATAATTGCAGTACACAAATTTGAAGGAAGGAAAGGGAGTCCCTATCCATTTTTCTCTCGTCGAGTGGCACAACAACAGCACCAGCATGGCAGGAAAGAAACGATGATCAAATCATCCCGTGGCCGTGTTTGACCGACCGTGTGTGTCTCCAGTCGGTCGTGTAATGTTCAGTGGTTGGCTCCCCCCTTAGGCAAGGCTTGTTTTTTTTCTACGGGTAAATGCAGAGATGATGATGATGATGCCCCATGAGATAGGGGATGGAGAAATAGGGAGAGATAGGATAGAGATGGAGGAGAAGAGGGAGGGAATATAAGCACGTACAATACCTGCGAACAAGAATGACGATGGAGTCGGTTGTCGAACAACACTGTTGAAGGGAGGCGAAAGAAAAGAAGAGAAAAAGAGTAAAATGCGGAGAAAGGCTAATTGTCTCACTTTCACCCCGCACAAGCCAATGAGACAACTACCTTACCTACGTACACTTTTGTAGTACACGAAGTGGTGGTGTTGGTGCATACCTATCTACCTTACGCATATGCGAGTGCGAGTGTGTGTGTCTTGTCTGTGACATGCGTGTGCTTGCGCATGCTTGCTTGCGCAACAAGAGTAACAAACAGAGAAATTAGCGGCTGTCAAATGATGCTTGTCGTTTTCCATTCAAAGTTCAAAAGTTCCAACTATGTAGGGCCGTTGTGCAACGGGAGATAGATACCATAGAGCGCGAGGGGTATTTGGCCTTTTGAAGGAGGTGCTTGGTTTAATCGTGCGACGGAGGCCATTGAAGTGACGAGTAGAGAGAGTGTGTGAATGAGAGAGGGAGATGGGATTGAGATCCGCCATTTTTTGGTGTTTGGTCACCTAACTCGCAATTGGTTATATCCGTGATCCCCAAGAGTTACGCGTGAGTCGGCTGCAAAAGCCCAGAGATCCGATCGAATCCAGGACCTTTTGCGCAAAGTCCTTGTCGGTCACTTAATTACCATCACCGCTCCCAATGGCTAAGCCAGACTTCAATCTCACCAAGCAGGATATTCACTCGACGATTGCTCTAGATCGGGTGGCACGCCGAGGAGGTTGCTGGGCCCAAACATCTCTACGATGCATGTTTCCCTCTTGGGCGGGCTTCTCGGCCGAAACATGGACGAGAGATCGTCCCTAGTTAGACAGTCACGGCCCGGGCCTGTACTCGGATAGCCCGGGAACAACGGGGGTGAAGGGAGAGTTAACATAATCCCCGCCCTTGACCTCCTTTCCCCTTGGCTGTAGGCCGCGTCTTTCTCCCTTCCTACCCTTGCCTAGCTCCTTCGGCTCCCTCAGAACGAGTAGGATATAATTAGAGGGTGCATTTGGGGAGTTGAGGCATTGGTCAAGGTCGGATGGCTTGTGACTCCAGCAGATGCACTGGCTGCACTGGCTGCATAGGCTGCACCATGCAGCTGCAATATTATCTGCTCGAATTCTGTTGCTAATGTTGCTACCCAGGAGGGTAGGGCGCCAAGGATCGTGGGCGCCGACATGATGCGGTGTTCAGACTCTCGACGAGAACGTACATGGCGCGGCGACGGTCGACGAAGCCGGGCGGAATGCTCCAAAGCTGGGGGGAGCCGGTGCGGCGGGAGGACTGTGGGGCATAAGCCCGTGGTTGTCTGCCGTGGTGCCAACACGGGTATGGACATTTGGGGGCATGACGCCGACAGTTTTCCATGTTCAGGAGAATGGCACTGGCCGGTTTGTTTGGCTGGGAAGCATGTCGATACTCGGCGGGATGCGACTTGACGTCTCGTATACATGGCTATGCATGCGGTTCGTCTCACCGACAAGCATCCCAATATGTCTTTAATCTGTGGCAAGGGAAGGGCCCATTATGGGCCCATTATGAACCGAACAGCCTCAAGCAGGTGGCTGTAAGAAGCGTTAGATCTGCTTGGCCATTGAGTTGCGGGGCGAGGGGTAGGGCAGATACACGTGCATGTAGGGATGAGGGGTTCCAGGAATGGAAGCTCTCCTTAGAGCAGCGATGCGGTTATGGCGGCGGTTGACGCGCACAATGCCATCGCATGCATCCACCGCCCGCAACCCCGGCGTGGCTACCAGCAGCATTCTGGACTCTAGAGCGGTGACAGCTCCGCGAGTCCGCGAGTCCGCGAGTCCGTGTGGATGGGATGGGATGTGCACGGGCGCAGGCGCAGGCGCAGGCGCAGGCGCAGGCGCAGGCGCAGGCGCAGGCGCATGCCATGGTCGGGTCTTCTCACCGCCCGCGTACTTCACAGTATGTACTTATAGAGAGGCGCCTCTCCAAGATCGCGGCCAGGGCTTTTGTGCGCCAAGCTGCAACTGCTCAACTGGTGGCATCCAATCTTTGGATGCCAGGGAGCTAGAGCAGGTATCGGTATTGGGTCGGATGGAGCAGAGACGTATCCAGAAGACCTACATATATATGTAAGGCAGTGGACTGCGTCAAGCCGAATCCTTGACTCAAATTTCGAAAATTCGAATTGGTCTAGTGGCCCCGACTGTAGACAAAGAGCGGAGGAGTGTGAGGGGGTTGTGCGTTGATTCGCACCCGTGCTGTAACAGCTAGATACATCGAACTTTAGCTGTGATGGCACTGCGGGTTTGGCGTTCAATTATCAATCATTTGAAGGTGCATTTGGGCTCAATTGGAAGGTAGACTAGGACTGTCACAGACACCAGACAGCCCACGGGCTGCCGTTCGATGGTCACCCTCCCCTCCAACGGTGCATCCCATTGACAGGCGCTGCAGGCTGATCTTGGGGTATTGAGGTCACTCGGCTCCAAACCATTTGCGAGTCAGTTGAGGCACACGTACAATATTCATAGGGAGGCATTGTTGGACGGAACTGAGAAACGGATACCGAGCCGGGAGCAAGGACCTGCCCGACCCCGTCTCCATCGCTGTTGGCCTCCTGTTGACACTTGGCTTGGTTCAGTTGTCTCGGTTCCAGTGTTTTGGGAGTTGTGTGAATTTGGCAATGCGATGGCCATGGTGATAGTCGTGAAAGAAAAGAAAATGGTTCAACGGCCCATCTCAGACCAATTGGCTGGATGCAGTTGCACAGACCGACCGAAGAATGGCAAGATCTGATTTGCCTCGATGGTTCGTTCAGAGAGGCACTGGTAATCCCCCCAATGGCCTCCTGCAGCACTCGCATCTCGCTGCGACAGACGACAGACAGAGTCAGGCCATGCAAGGACGCCAACAAAACCGAGTGTCAATTGGAAAGGCGGCCTGGAGGCCCCAGGCATGCATGCTATTACCATCCATGTCTTGAGTTGTTGGGTCGGTCTCGGAGCTGGCTGCACCTCTGCCAGAGCAGAGCAGGTCACGTTGGCCTCGATGATCGCTCAAAGCACAGCACCGCCAGGCAGCAGCCACCTAATTGGCCGAGCGAGCACCTCGGCGGCGGGGCTCTCGACGGGTAGAGGTTAGCTCAAGCTTACCTAGCTCATTCGAGGTTCCCAGTTCAAGTGAATGCTCGACGCTGGCACAGAAGCGGGAAGGAAGAAAGTGATCGCCAGGCCTTTCCCCAGGCTTGGGCTTCGAACTCTCCCGTCTTTACCAATTGAAGAAGGAAAATAATCATTCCATGATTAGCATGTTTATACGCGGCGCTCGTTGTAATATTCGGAATGGCCCAAAATACCGAGGATACCAGGATTTAAGACGCGGGAGTTACATCCATTACCTTAGGTACGGAGTAGCAGGTATCATGAATCCATGATGTTATGCCGTGCACGCCGCCCACGAGCGACGGGGGGGAAAGGGTAGCGTGACCAAGCAAAGGCGCAGAAGGCAGGGCTGCCTTGGGCTCTTGGAACGCCCGCTAGCACCCTCTGGGTACTTGGTGCCAGCATTTTCCCAGAAAGCTGCAGCTGGAGGCGAGTTGATTGGGCTGGTGCGGGCTCTTTTCCCCGCTTGTGAAGCACCTCCAAGACGCGGGACTACACAGTAATTCGTTCCTCGCGTGCTGAGGCCGGTCAATGGAAGCGAAGCGGGAGCGCTGCGTCACGTCGCAGTTGCCAGGTCGTCGCTGTCGCTGTCGCTGTCGAAGGCCGTCCGTCCACTGTTGGTATATGTAGAGTTAACTAAGAAACGGTAGTGGTAGGGTGCACACTCTGCCCACGACTCGTCAGACGCAGGCAGCCAGGCCCAAAAAAAGCAGGTGAAGAAAAAGCGGCACATAAACAAAGCTGGGCCGGGCTTTTCTGGGACGACGTCCGCCCTCGACGGCCGACGCACGGAAGCCACCCCCAACTCTAGCCAGCGCAGGACTGACTGGGCTGGAGAACAAAGGGCCCCACCTTAAACTTTCCACTTCTGGAACACCAAAACCCACAATCGAGTCACAGCGACAACACCGACGAAGACCACCTACCCCTACCAGGAGAGGCATATCCTTGCCTGGAGACGACAACCTCGCCTTGTGTCCCGTCTGTCCGCGCTGCGCATCTTGGGATTGCTGCGCCTGGGATTGCCGCAGCCTCGAATCTGCCCCATTGCCGCCCACAGTCACAGTGCCCATACTGGCTTCGTTAGACGGTTACCTAACCTTGGCCCAGCGCTGACGGCGAGCCAGCGGCGTCTGCGGCGCTCCTAGACTCGTCCGGACCTGCCTGCCCTTCACTGCCATCAACCTAAGCCAGGCCCGATTGCTGCTTTGCTCCGAGAAAACGAATGCCCGCCGCTCGGCTGTCACCAATGCTGCTGTAACGACAAAAGCACGACCACAGCGACAAGCGACGACGACAACAACCACCACCACCAGACGGTTGCCGGCGACAGGCCTCGGCAACATCGACGACGAGACATTCACGTCAACACATTATGTCTCGGACTTCTGCTTTCCTCTAGCTCTGGCGTTCCGGCCACCAAACAGCCCTGGTGGTCCACGGTCCGACGGTCAATAACGAAGTCAATCAATCACCAGGCCGAACTCTCGACTTTTCGATTTCTCGACAATCCATCAACTCATTCCTCCAACACCCCGCGCGTTTGGGCCCCGACTCACGCCACGCCCGCCCCTCCACCCCCTCGCACCCTGCCCGATCCCAACAAACACAAAGAATCGCCGTGCAAACAAGCGAGATAAGCGATTGCTCGCCCTCGCACCGCTGCAAATGGTGACTGTGTAACTTATTTTTGCGCGCCTGTCTTCCCGCTGCGATGGAGGAAGAACGCACCCCACCAACCATGCTCGCGCCGTCGGCCGTGACGTCGCTCCGGGCCAGCGCCGGCGTCATGGAGCGGTCGCTCAGCGAGGATATTCGGGAGGAGCGGGAGGAGCTCCGTGAGGCTGCCGAGCAGACCCTCAACATCATCTTGGATCTCAACCTGGACGGCACCATCCGGTGGGTGAGTCCCTCGTGGGTCGACGTGATTGGAACGCCGCCAGAGTCGGTTACGGGAGCTGCCATTGCCGATCTCATTGTCGGCGAGAACCCCACCATCTTCACTGATACCATTGAGAACATGCAGAAGGACGATTTGCGCAGTCGTTTCATCCGATTCGGCCTCTGCCTGAGCCCGCTTTCCAAGCTGCTTCCTCTGGAGATGCTGAAGGAGTCCGACGGCTCGACTCTCCCCGTCATTGACCTCGAGGCGCAAGGCATAATGGTCTACGACATAGCTTCCGGGGGTGAGAGTCACGTACGTTCAATCTTGTTTGGGCCTGCCTCTTCCAGACGCGAGCCGCCACTAACTGCACGTGTTAGACAATGTGGATGGTGCGGCCATGGATGGCCCCTCGGGAGATCAAGATCGATCTGCCCGCCGTCATCGTCGAGTCCCTGGGTTCCGGCGCAGAGGTCCTTGCCAGCTATCTGACACATCTTGCTGAATCGGGCTTGGAGGATCCATCCCAGGTCGCGCCTCCGCTTCCTGTTCTCTGCAGGATATGCGAGCGCCAGATTCCGCCCTGGTGGTTTGAGAAGCACACCGAGCTGTGCTCGCAAGAGCATCGCGCGGAAATGGACGTACAGATGGCCCAAGAGAGCTTGACGGAACATCGCCACGCTATTGTCAAGGTCTTGGATGCGCTGGAGGCAAGGCGGAGCCGTTCCACAACCGGTGACCAAACCATCCTCCCAGTTGCCGAATACAAGGGCATGCCGATCGGGCCACCAACCTCGACGACTTCTTCTCCCGGGACGTCCTCCCCTGGCCCTGTATCGGCTTCGGGTGGCTCGAGAGAGAGGTCTTCGGGCTTTGGTCATTCGAGAGCTCGATCGTTTGCCATACGACGGCCGCAGGCCAGGATAGTCGAGTTGCTTCTAGATCTTTGCGACACCAGTATCGAGATTAGTACTCCCGCCATCAAAGAGACGTCGCAGACACCCGGCGAATTCCGCACCTCGTCGCCCCAATCCGAAGGCCGCATTGCGCAAGTGATACAATGGGAGACGCCCAGCACCAATACTCTCGAGCAGGAGCAAGGCCTCGCCCTGCTCTGCGCTGATACTGAGAAGGTGGCAAAATCCAAGGTCGAGGCTGTTTTCCGTCACCGCAAGATCCTCGAGTACGCCGAGCGGATCCGCATCGAGTTTGCTATAATGGTCCAAGAATGCATAGATGAGGCCATGCGTAAAGCTGCGCAGATCGTTGCGGGCCGCCTTAGCGATTCTACCGAGGGAGAGTCGGAACAAGAGGATGATAATGTGCCGATGACCGAAGAAGGCATCTTTTCGGGATCCTTCGATGCCCCATCGACCCTGGCATTGGCGCTTCAAAATGCCGACATCAACGAGGATCCCGACAAGCGGCGGCTGTCGATGGCGGTCGAATCCACCGTTTCCAGCAGCCCGAAGGAGTGTCCCACCCCTCGGTCTCATCGTGGCGCCCTCAGCAGCCTGACAGGTCAAGGCCAGTCGCGCCGCGAATCTTTGATATTCGAGAGTGATGCCGGCGACAGCGACGGCAGCATGAGGTCTTCCTCTGTGACCTCACGACCGCCCCCGCGGACAGATTCGCCCATATCCGAATTTGGCGATCTTCGCCGACAGGCAAGCTCGCGACAGCACCAGCGCCGGAGCCTGATAATCCCAGGCACATCGTCTCCGCGGAGACAAGAGTCTCCTTCAAGACCCGGACAACCGGCGTCACCCCTCCGCATCCACAAGCCTCGTGGCCTAGTATTTCCTTCGGACGGTTTGATGTCCCCTGAAGCTTCCCCCATGCTCCCAGGCAGCGAGTTCGCCTCACCCAACATCGCCCAGCACCATCATCATCAGCACCACAGAAGACAGTCTTCGGCTGCAGTCTCGGCTTCTACAGGAGAAATGTCTTTCAGGCCTCCGCCTTCGCCTCGGTTAAGCGCCGTCCTCGGAGCACCGCAAGCGAAGGCCGTACCACCTTCGATCAAGGATTTTGAAATCATCAAGCCCATAAGCAAAGGCGCGTTCGGGAGCGTCTACTTGTCGAAAAAGAAGTCTACTGGCGAATACTTTGCAATCAAGGTGCTGAAGAAGGCAGACATGGTTGCCAAGAACCAAGTAACCAATGTCAAGGCCGAGCGGGCAATTATGATGTGGCAGGGCGAAAGCGACTTTGTTGCCAAGCTCTACTGGACATTCTCGAGCAAGGACTACCTTTACCTGGTGATGGAATACCTCAATGGCGGCGATTGTGCGTCTCTGATCAAGGTCCTTGGGGGCCTTACCGAGGACTGGGCCAAGAAGTATCTTGGCGAGGTCGTTCTCGGAGTCGAGCACCTGCATAGTAGAGGCATTGTTCACCGCGATTTGAAACCGGACAACCTCCTAATTGATCAGAAGGGCCACTTGAAGCTGACCGATTTTGGTCTATCGCGCATGGGACTGGTTGGTCGACAGAAGAGAGCCCTCAATAGCGGTGCTGATGCTGCCCCTGATCTCCTCAAACAGGGTCCGTTTGCTAGGTCTGCCTCGATGGCTTCGTCGAGGTCAACCTCGCTGGATCTCCACGGACGGAGTCAGTCTCCCAGCTCTACGCCGCAAATGACACCCAGCGACATGGGCGCAAGCCTAGGCCAGCCATCCTACTTCAGCCTCGGGTCTCTGTCCCATGAACCGCGACGTGTATCGAGCCATCGCAGCGATAGTGGCAGTAGCGATGCATTGGCACAGCTATTGGGGAACTTGGCTTTGAACGACGCGCCACCAGGCGCTTCTCAGGCAATCCAGTCACCCGGGGATGGAAGCGAGATGGAAGCTGCTCCCTCGCCTGACTTTCCTTCCCTTACCCACACGAACACGCAGAGTAGTGTAGAGACCAGAGGGACACCTCCGCAACCAGCGATGCCCCCGCCGAACTGGGCCTTGTTCGATCCCGAGGACACCAACCGCCGGTTCGTTGGCACCCCTGACTATCTCGCGCCGGAGACGATCAGGGGCGAGCCCCAAGACGAGACAAGCGATTGGTGGTCTGTCGGATGTATTATGTATGAATTCCTCTACGGCTTTCCTCCGTTCCACGCGAACTCGGCCGAGCAGGTCTTCGAAAACATACTGGCTCGCAGGATCTACTGGCCCGATGTGAGCGAAGAGGATGTGTCGAAGGAAGCCAAGGACTTGATCAACAGGCTACTCTGCTCGGACCCGCACCAGCGGCTAGGCTCTAACCGCGAGGAAAAATTCCAATCTGGGGGCGACGAAATTCGGAATCACGCCTGGTTCGAGGGACTAAACTGGGAGACTCTGTTACTAGACGACGCCCAGTTTGTCCCGTGCCCGGAGAATCCAGAGGATACCGAGTATTTTGATTCTCGGGGGGCTACCCTGCAAACGTTTGCCGAGGAGATGGAGGACCAGTCGTCGCCGCCTTCGTCGGTGCCGACATCTGAATACCCGGATCGGCCTCATGACGCCCTGTCTCGCGTCAGGTCCCAGGTCAACTCCATGAAGCGAGGACTGATGCCGCTGCACATCCCGCCGCATGTTCGGGAGCTGAAAGGAAGACGCTTGAGCGAGCCCGTGGTAACCGATGACTTTGGTAATTTTGCGTTCAAGAATTTGCCCGTCCTCGAAAAGGCAAACAAGGACGTCATCCAAAAACTGCGGGCGGAGGCTCTTGCAGGTCAGACTAAACCGACCAGCCCTGGGGGTATGAACACAGTCGTGTCGCCCGGGGGCGCGCTAGAGGGCAGCCCTATTCCGATTTTGGCAAACCCAGTACAGAGAACGCTTTCAAATGCCAAGGCATCGCAAAGGCCGCAGTCACCCTCCGGCATAAATTACACCAACTCATCACCGAGCCGCATCTCGCAGCCATCCTCACCCCTGTTGGTTTCGTTTGTGGCCGGCCAAGGGACCGACGGCCGGCGCAAGGCATCGAGCAACGCGTCAAGCCTGTCGCAGCCCTCCAGCAACGCACTACAGCCAGGAGGCTTCTTTGAGATATCCCGCGTCCCCCCTACTTTGCAGAAAGCGGCTACTACAGCTGGCGCCTTATCGCCGATCAAGGGACGCGGGATTCCACCCCCCTTGCCCCTCTCGCCGCAAAAGGCTGGTCCCAATCAAATGATGTCAACTCCTCGACACGCCAGCGGTTCGTCTGCTGGCCGCTCCCGGTCTTTGACTGTTGGATCTCAAGAAGGCAGCCCTGTGGCGTCGGACATCTTGGCGGCCCATCACAAAAACCGTCGGAGTCAGGTCTTCGACATGTCACCCTCGTCCTCGGACAACGAGGGCGAGAAGGTTAATGCGCTTCTCCGGGTGCAGAGGCGCCGGCAGAGCTCGCGGCGAATGTCGCAGATTGCGCTTGACGGGCCGGTTTTCCGCCCCTTGGATGTGCTAATTTGCGAAGACCATCCAGTCTCCCGGATGGTGATGGAGAAGCTGCTCGAGAAGCTGCGCTGCCGGACGATTTCAGCAACCACGGGGTCCGAAGCTGTTCGCTTCTCCATGAGTGACATCAAGTTCGACATCATCTTCATGGAATTCAAGCTTCCTCAGATCAACGGGGCTGACGTTGCCCGCATGATCCGTGAGATGAAGAACGCAAACTCGCACACGCCAATTGTTGCTATAACAGCGTACCTGAAAGAGCTACAGGCGCCCCATTACTTTGACTCACTGATTGAGAAGCCCATCAGTCCTTCGAAGCTCACCGAGGTGCTTGGCACTCTCTGTCAATGGAAAACTGCCTCGCCAGGCCAGAACTATCCGCTCACTTTGTCGATGCCCCATCCTATCCCGTCAGGGCTCCGGCAGGAGAGTATGCGGCTCGAAGATAGCCCAACATCGGGCTCGTCGGGATATGCCCACCGCTCCAGCAGCAGCTTCCGCGAGGACTCGATAAGTTCCAGTCTTTTTGGGGATTCCGAATCTGTCTCGACAGATGATATCCCTATGGTCATTGGCAGGAAGGCTACTGGCGATTGGGACGAAGGCGGACTTGGCATCTCGGGGCCCGAGGAGGTCCTCTTGAGCTCCAGCGACCCACTAAAGTCTCCACTACACCCGCGCCTCCTCACGCAGCAATCGGCGCCAGCACAGATCGAACACTCATCCCGATCGGGGCCGGCGCCACAGCGCTCGCTGGAGAAGCTCAGGGCAAAGAGGGAATCGATAGAGAAGCGCAGGTATGAAGGAAGTGTTGATTCCGCCGACGATGAAGACGACGAGCTTGGCGTCCAAGGCAGCCAATCCGGCAGCAGCGGAAGTGGGAGCAACCCCGTTTCTCCGTCCAGAGGGCAGCATCACCGCAGCAAGTCGGTCCTACCGTCTTCAAAGCTCGGGATCGAAATGATGCGTGCAAACAGCCACGACAGTGTCATTGGTGCAGGGTCGGAAAGCACCAGCACGTTGGAGCCGGTGACTCAGGTGGTCACGCCAAACCAGGACCTGCACTTCGATTTCCCCGACTATACGCCGTCTTCTGATCCAGTGACGCCTCCGCCAGGCTCAGCTGAGGAAGAAGGCGATGCTACCGTAATTATCAGCACACCACCGGAGCCCGAGCACGGACCCGATGACCCCACCCCCATTGACGTTGACGAGACGCCCCGGCCAAGCTCGGCCTTTGGGCGCAAGATTCTGGGCGACGATGAGCCAACACCCCGTCCTCCGGTGAGATCGCTGGATAGAAATGTCGTGTCACCACTCCCAACTCGAATTTGACGCCTCTCTCACGAGCCGGGAATAAATATGTAAACAACACTCAGGACGGCCACACTCGGGGCCATTTCCTAACAATTCCGTTTTATCTTTTCCTTTGTCACTTTTTCTTCGCCATTTCTGAGTCCTAATTTGAGCGTGGCGTTCTTTGGGAATGGCAAACATGCCGAGACTTGCAAACATGCCGAGACTTGCAAACATGCCGAGACTGCATCATCCGTTTCTTTTCGTTTTGTATTGTGTTTTCTGTCATTTTTCTCTGTTGCAATCATCCCACGGCACCGGCATGGCACGGAAACTAGGGCGGGAAATGAGATGGCGGCGGGTTGGGCAAAGTAAATCGGGGAGCGGGCGTTCAGGAAACACATTATTGTTGTACGGCGATGATTAGTATGGAGGAGAGTGCAGCATACCCAGGTTGTTGTTGATGTTGCTGTCTTGATGTCTTGGGTGGGCTGTTTTTTCACATGGCTGTATCTGTTTTACACACTCGCACACACACACTTGGGGAGGAGAGGAGAGTTTATTACGAAGAAGCAGAAGAAAAAATCTCTCGACTTGTTAATCTCTACCTTTAATCTTCGGGCTCTGTCGTAAAAAAAAATTATATTGACCACCGCTTGGTACTTACTTGATTTTGGTGAAACAAGAGGGCTGTGTCGTTCCGCACTTCTGTTGTAGGTGCGTGTTAATTTCGTACGCCTTTTTGCTTATGAGTGCGTCTCTTGCTACCGTTAAAACGTCCCTACGTACTGGAATCCACCACAAATAACCCTAACCCTGACCAAAGGTGCAATTGCGTTGCCAGCGCATGGAGCGGTGTTGCCAGCGAATGCGGTAATTTTGGCTGTAAAATGTGGTATTTACTGGGCCGTGAGCTGTAAAGCCTTGGCGCCAATGTACCTATAGTACGTGGGGACGTTTTAACAGAAGACGCACTCTTGTTTATTTCGTACTTCACTGCCTCCCCACGAGCCCTTCCTTCCCACGGACGTCCCACGGACGTCCCACGGACGCACAGGCGGTGTCCCCGAACCCTTTTCATTTTCGTTCTGTCATCTCATGTTGCCCGCCTCTTTTCTACTCTAGCTACTTGAGTACCTAGCTACCTTGTCTTATTTTGTACATGCTATGTGTCTTTCCCGCTCTCAGGCTGGCTAGGTTGGCAATTCGCCTTGCCTTGGTTCTCTCAATGTTTATATCTCTATCTCTCTCGTTTTTCTTTTCGCTGATAAGCGAATGTGAGCTGGCAAAGCCAAATTTCCCATTATATTCTTCTTCGTCTTCGGGAAACCTAAAATGAACCTGGTGTGGTTTGGAGGATGGGGGACACTGGCTTGCAAAGGAACGGGCGGTTATCTCGAAGTCGGGCCAGCTACGTCGTAGCTACTTTTGCTCCTTTCGGAGTAGGCGACGATGAAGTCAGTCAGTCAGTCAGTCAGCCATGGGACCACAGACATGGAAGATTGTGCGTTATTTTGTCTCTCTGGCTCTAATCTGTCTTCAGCTCATCTGGGATAGGCAGGTAATGAAGCTCTGGCTATCGCTCTCTCTAGATCGTGGGGGAGTTTAGAAGCATGGGTGGTTGTTTCTCCCTCCTCCATCCCAAAAACAGGTAAAATAAGCAAGGGGGCACGGATGGGAATAAGTCGGGCTGAGATGTTCGGTTGCGCCCTGCCAGATAGATAGAAGAGCTGAGAGACAAAGGATTCCACTGAATAATATAAACCACGCGAGGCTTCCCTGTTGATTGGCTGGTTTCGGTTTCTCTGTGTGTGTGTACGAGTTAGTTTGCTCCTCGAACCTTATGATTGTGATGATGCGCGCGCGCCTGGTTGTGATGAACGATTTTGGGGGGTTTGGTTTGGTTTGGTTTGGTTTAGTTTCAGTGAAGTCAGTCAGCAACAAGGCAAACAAATAAAACAGTGTGTTGGTGACAGGGGAAGCTCGAAGAGCTGTTGTCGTCCATTGCTCTCACACACGTGTGGTTGCCAAGCCTTTTTTATTGGGTTGATACGGATCGTGCGGCTCAGAAATCAAGCAATGTGGCTGACGCACAACACAGGGAATATTGGCAGGCGGCGCACAGGGGAGCGAGCCCTGGAAAGCCAGGTGTGCCGTATACAGTGGTGTGTTGCTGCCCGTGCAAGAAGAGAAAATTAAATCTTCGGTATCCGCAAATGGTGGGGGTTGCCGAGCCGTACCAAATCGAAGCTGCTGAGTGGCTACCGCCGAACCGGGGCAGAAGGGGTGGGGTTTGGCCACGGCAGTGACCACAGGCCTTCCCAGTTTTGAAGGTATTGGCCTAAACAGTGTAGTGGAGGGGGTGAAACGTTGTAAAAAGGGTTATCTCTGTAACGATACGTGCTGTGCGCATTGAGTCGAGGCTGGATTGGTGCATACATTGGTTTTTTTATGTCAAAGGGATCTATAGGCTCTGGGTTCCTGGCCTCCAGGGGACCCCTCAGCCCAATCATGCACACACGTGTTGGCTACAAGCCCCGTGATTGGTCGGCGTGAGTACAAGGCCGATCTGACGGCAACTGCAACTCCTCCCCGCAATCCGGGGGCCGCGAGAAAAACCGCAACAGCTGTTGCCGCTGCAGCGCAGGGAGGAAGCCCTTTTCTGGCTTGGCTTCGCCTTTTAGATCGGGACATCTCTCGGCGTCTGGGCATATGTCCGCCGCGCCCGGGAAGGGCGGCAGTGGCGTCGGCGGCGTTCGTTTTGGTCTTGGCGCACCGTCCTTCCCTGCACCGGCCTGACCTAACTCTAGAGAGTCTTCTCGGCGGGCGTGGTCTGTCCGCACATGAGAAGTCCTCTCTCTGTAGGCACTGTTCCCGGCGAATACGGGCATTCGGCCATTGGAATATATTGCAGCATCCTATCGGGTGTCTCTGGGTATCTCTGGCGGCTCATTGGGTTTGTGCTTCCCACGGGCGGTAACAAGCGCGAGAGTCGGTCATCGCCGGTTCAACACTTTCTGGCGTTGCCATTGCCCAATGCACAGCGCAGTGGAGCGAAGCTAGACCTTCCAGGATGGGTAGGGACGTCAACGTGGATTCGCGGCTGCATGGGACATGGGACCAGAAAAGGCCGCTAGCAGAGTCGGGAACCTTTCTGGGCTCGGGCAACGCCACCCAGGAACCTTGGAACTGCAAATGAATTGGATGGGGGAAACTCAAGTGGAGGCATACGCCTTCGAGGTATAAAAGTCGGTTTTCACGAGGCCCTCTTTTGCCGTTATGCCGCTCTTTCCTTAGCTCCATGGCTCCATAGCTCCATCAGCTCCATCAGCTCCAGCAGCTCTTGCCTTCCGAGGGGGGGTTGATCTTGCCCCTCGATTTCAGACTCTTTTTTCTCTCTTCCATTTTCCTCTCTTTGCGCTTGTTTGCCCCGGGACAACTTACAACGGCTTAACCGACCTTGCCTAGGTCTAGCTCACCTCCCCCAGCTAACCTAGCTTCCTCCTGCTTGGGTTGTAAACGTTTCTCCCGCTGCCATCGCTTGAAATAAAACGTCTGTTCGGCCGGACGGGACAGGACAGCACAGGCCCGCCAGTACAAGTACTGAATAGTACCTACCTTGCTGATTCGAGTTTCTTGTTTCTCGGACGACCCCTCATCCCTCGCCCATTGGCCCCCCTCTCCACCTCAACCGACCTACATATTATCCTCACTCTCATCCTCTTCCTCCTCTTTCTCTACAACTCGCCCCTCAATCCCGTCTTGTTTATTACTATCCAGTCGTCACCCTCTATTCAATTGAGGCCCCTTTTTCTGCAGCGCACTGCCCTGTGGCAGACCACACGCCATCCAAGATCGTTTCTGACTGCCTTGGTGCTCGAAGCCAATGGCGGAGCTAATACGGCACCATCCGCACCATGACCCGGTCCTGGGCGAGGTTCCCGTGCCACACGGCCCCGAGACGGGCGGCGAGCATGACCATTACCCGCGCCGCCCCGTCAAGGGAGACCCTGAGTCTGAGCAAAGCATCTTCGCCTACCTGACGCACCCGGACGACAGCTACACCCCCGAGGGTATCTACTGGGCCGATCTGCCCCTTCGCCAGCGCGTCTCCTTTGTCAACAAGGTCCAGAATGAAGAGGCCATGAATGAGCTGCGCACCATTGGCCGCATGATCAAGAAGGACCCCTTGAGTCCGCTCTCGTGGTACTTCCGCAACGCCGTGCTGCCCGGCGCCGGCCTCGGCCTCGAGGGTTACGTCCTGTTCAGCATCGGCAACCTCACACCCCTGTTCTCCGCCGTCTGGCCTACGTGCTGGGGTAAGACGCCTACCGACTGCAGCGAGAACTGGGTCGCCTCGGTCACCTACCTCGAGGTCATTGGTATCATGGTCGGCCAGCTCGGCGTTGGCGTCATCGGCGATTGGATCGGCCGCCGCTGGGGCCTGATCCAGGACGCCGCCATCATGTTTATCGGCCTACTCATGCTCACTGCCAGCTGGGGCCTGAACCTGAATGGCTGGGTCATCTGTTATGCCTGGTCTTTGTTCTTCTATGGTGAGTTTGTACCTCCCCAACCGTCTGTGAGGAGAACCGTTCCCCCCCTAAATCTTTCGTTTCAGGCTTTGGCGTCGGTGGTGAATACCCCATTACCGCAACGTCGTCGATGGAGAATGCTGTAACAGCTGGCAAGCTGTCCACTCGCGAGGACCGCCTGCACCGCGGACGCAAGGTCACAATGTCCTTCTTGATGCAGGGCTGGGGTCAGCTGATCAACCAAGGCTTGCTCATCATCCTCCTTCTGATTCTTCACCACGGCGACGGAGACCCGCCATACAGTGACACTACTGTGCAGTGGGTCTTCAGACTTTCGTTTGCCATTCCCGCCATCGGAACCCTCTGGCTCGTCTACTTCCGCACGTACAAGATGCCCCATGCCAGCCGACAGCTTGCGGCTGCCAAGAAGAAGAATAACGTCACTGGCTACGACTTGGAATCTCTCAAGATGTGCTACACCCACTTTGGTGGCCGCCTGTTTGCCGCTGCCGGCGGTTGGTTCTGCAACGACGTCTTCTTTTACGGCAACAAGCTCTTCCAGTCGCAGTTTATCGCTGTCATCAGCAACAATCCGAAATCAGTCATGGTCGGCTGGGTTTGGAACCTGCTGAACGTCATTGTCTCGCTCCTTGGCTATTATTTAGCCTCTTTCATGATCGACAATAAGTTTTACGGCCGCAAGATGATGCAGCAGGTCGGGTTCCTCATGTGCTTCATCTTTTTTGTCGTGCCTGCCTTCAAGTACGACTACTACACTTCGCCCGCTGGCATAAAGTCCTTCCAGGCCATGTATTTCCTTTCGAGTTTCTTCAACCAGTTTGGACCCAACAGCGTCACCTTCCTCGTTGCCGGCGAGATCTTCCCCACCCCGGTCCGCGCTTCGGCCCACGGCTTTAGTGCTTGCATTGGCAAGGCCGGCGCGCTCCTCGCCTCGGTTCTCTACAATTACATCGACACGCAGACAAAGTTCTACGTGGTGCCGTGGTTCGGCCTGGCGGGCATGGTGATTACTTGGCTGTTCCTGCCCGACACGACGGGTCTTGACCTTAAGGAGCAAGAGCGTCGGTGGTTCTACATTCGCTCCGGGCGCGGCGACGAGTACCACGGCATCGCCGTTCACCCGGTACATCTGTCGCTGTGGGAGCGCATGCGTGGTGCCGGCAAGAATTACAACCCGGAGCTGGACCAGAAGCAGAGAATCGAGGACATGCGGGAGGAGTGGGCCGGAAAGGAGCGCTCGCGCCGTGATAAGGAGGTTAGCGGCGATGCTAGCGGCACAGCCGACCTTGACGACGACGATGATTGGAGCGACGCAGTCAACCACTATTTCCGCAACACCACGTCGGACGACAAGCTGAAGATGCAGCCTGGTACCGAATCCAACAGCGAGAAGGGCGTCTCTAACGAGGAGGCCGGCGACAAGATTGGGAATGCTTGATGGATTTTGTTTGCTAATATTTCTTTTGAGTGGTGGATATCATTTGGACTAGCGAGCTCAATGTACTTTTTTGTGCTTTTCGGCGTCGGAGTTATAAGGCTTTCCATAACTACCAGGTACCTGCCCAGTCTCCCATTTTAGGGTATAGTATAACGAACTTCATATGAATCTGCGTGTTCGCCGTGATTGGAGATCAGTCTCGACAGCAGCACTAATACGTGATTGGTGGTTACCTGCCCGGGTACCTAAGCAACTAAGGTATGTGAGCCCCGGGCTTACATAAGGCAGTTTACCTCCACTAACTTACAGCTTTCTCGTCGCGGAGTCGCGTCCTCATCTCCCTCCTAAATACCTTATTTATTAGCCCCTGAAATGACCCGCATTGGCTGGAATAGCGGGGAAGAAACCAACTTTCTTCTTGCTGTCCAGGACTAGCGTGATGCCGACGATTTCAGGCAGCGGAATGCGCGCGAGAGCAAATCGATTGCCGCCGTAGTCCGTTGTCCCACCCGAAGCATGGATCCAACGAGGCTTCAATCTATGCGTCCTCGTCCACGTCGTCCAGTCCCGCAACTCGTCCCGCCGTTTCGTCTTCCGTTGTCCACTGCCTCATAAGCTCGCCTAGGATCAACATCCCTTTACTATCGACGAGAAGGTCGCCAATGCGAGGTGGGAGCTTACGCCTGGATGCTAGAGCACTGCGCCGATATCCGGATCCCGCACCTTTACGCCTTTCGTTTCACAAGTGGCACCCATTTCTGTATATTTCTTTTGTGCACCCTCCCTGCCCGCCCTACATCTGGACTTCAGTGCTACGTAATGCTAATATGACCCTCCCGCGACCTAGTTTGTCCACATCCATCAGAGGCCCTGGTATGTCGGCATTCGCCATGTTTTATGGCGATATTTGTATCGCCTCCTCGGCTATCCCCTGCTCTCGAACTACAGCCGGGACTTGTGCACGCCATCTGCGGGCACTGCCTACATGCTCCTAGAACACATTAAGCCCGAGACGGGCCAAATGCTGTCGACGACATGGGCTCAACGCCGCCGCGATCCCCGCCGCCAGGACCGCCTCTTTAGTGGCCTGGCATGCGTCATGCTCTCGCTGGCCCGTCTCCCGCAACCGCACATTGGCTCTTTCCGGTTCAACGCGACCGACGGGACAGTCGCGCTCACTAACCGACCGCTAACATGTTCCACCATCATCTTCAAGAATAGTAGCACGCCGAGGAATATCCAACCTCGGCAGCTTTACCAGAGCACCGATACCTTCGCTTCGGAC
The DNA here is from genome assembly GCF_030549165.1 of Lasiosphaeria miniovina. Lineage (NCBI taxonomy): Eukaryota > Fungi > Ascomycota > Sordariomycetes > Sordariales > Lasiosphaeriaceae > Lasiosphaeria > Lasiosphaeria miniovina. The sequence goes on along the minus strand of NW_026848223.1, from coordinate 726,501 downwards.
ATGCTTACCATGTATGACAACTCCCTGCTCCACTACCGCCATGCCGTTCGGAATCACAAGGACGTCCGAGAGCGCATGACCATCCGGACGCTGCTCCGGGCGGCCATGCACCACTTTATCCCCCCAGACCGCCGCAACGGCCCGCCCCTCGTCCAGCTCACCGATATCCACCAGAGCAACATTTTCGTGGACGACGACTGGAACGTCACGTGTATGCTCGATCTCGAGTGGATCTGTGCGCTTCCGGCGGAAATGCTGGCAGTGCCTTACTGGCTGACGGGCTGCACTATCGACGACATCGTCGGCAGCGAGTACGAGTCCTTCGACTAGGTGCGGCAAAAATTCCTGGCCACAATGGAGGAAGAGATCAAGTGTACGGCCCGGCCGGTAGCACACGACATTCCGGTCATACGCACGATGTAAGACTCGTGGTCCTCCAAGGCCGTATGGTTCTGGGCCTGCATCACGTCCATCAACGGCTGGCTCTTCGTCTTTGAAGACCACATCCTCCCCAAGTTCGGGGCCGACAGATGCTTGATTCCTAACTCGAGCCGGGCCTCGGCGCTCTAAACCGAAGGTATCGACGCCGTCGTCAAAGTCAAGGTCGACAACGAAGACAAGTATCGGGGAGAACTGCGTTCTCTTTTTGCCAGCCACCGAGAAACCCTCCCCCCTGAGGATAGCCGAAAGCCAACTGAGTATCAACTGTTGTAACCAGCCCAAACCATCGAGAGAGCTAGACGAGCTAACTAACCAACCATACCTTTCGTCTAATGGGAGGGGGGATATGATTAGTAAAACACCAAAAATGCATTAGGGGTGTGCTTAAATTCTTTTTACTAACCACGTCTTCTCCTTGTCATCGTCGTCTGGATCCTGGTCGAAGCCACGAGCCTTGGCGTGCAAATTTTGCGGCTTTTGCCTAACTTAGCACTGCTGCAGCCTGGGCGGGTATCTTGGAACCGTCCCGTCGGTGCTGCCCACTCCTAGACGTACGTATCCCGGAATACTTTTTGGGAAGAGGGGCCATGCTACATGCCATGTATGCCTAATATGCAGCGAGACAATGTGGTGCGCGCACCCTTTTGTTTCTGAGCTCCCAGCAAAGAGAAGCAGAGCAGGCGAGTCGAGTGACATCCTAACCCGCATAGACCACCACCAGGCTCTCTCTCCCTCCCTCCCTTCGAGTGAGAGAGAGAGCGCGAGGATCCAACGCGTCGGTCCTTCCATGCCATCGGGGGGGGGGGGTCCAATCCGCAGTGCGAATTTCTGCGCTTTAATGTAGGCACACACGCCACACATATCATGCACCTGACTGGTCCCTCACAAGATGCACTTGGCACTTGGCACTTGGCCGTGGGCCTGACCAGGGCTCGTTGGCAGACTTCGGTCTAGATTCTGCTCGGTTTATTAGTCTGGGAACATGTTTCGAAACGGTGGTCCCTCTAAATCTCGGCGAGATCAGCAGGGGGCGAATAATTCCTCAACTACGACCTCTACTCTGTCACATACGACCATACCTAGTTGAAAACTCGGGATCCCGTCCGCTCTCCCCTAGATAAAGAACCAAGGGGAAGTTTATCTAAGGGGTAAGACGAAAATACCGTTATTTTGCAATATACTATTAAGATAACCGTTTTGCCAACTTCGCCGTTGCGGCGGCGGCGTCATCTATTTAAGAGGGGTGGTTAGGCCTCCTGTTGGCAGTATTACAAACCACTCGACTGTCAGGGTCGTCTGTCTGTAAGGGAGCGGGGGCTCCACAGAGAGGGTTGCTGGGGTTGGTAATTATGAAGAGTGAACAGAGGGCAAGCCAACATCCCTCAACAACAGCTGAGCGAGACCATAACGACAACGATAGTCGAAGGAAGGACCCAACAGTTTGTCAACTCTAGTCGAGAAACGCACGAGAAATCAGGCAGGTTCCACTAGAGACGGCAGCGGGAAGAAGGAACGAGCAGCATCATGGAGAAAAGCGATAACTGCAGCTATTGGGGATGGCTTGGCTTATATGCTGTTGGGGAGGGAGTACGTGGCAGCTGGAGTGGCCACGATAGTGGTATCGAAGGACGAAGAACCGAAAAGTGAGGCCGTGATTTAACAAGGACAACGAGCACGATGAAAGAAATGTGTGGTTCAAAGACTAGATAACTATGAATACCTCCTACAACTCCTGTTCTCCAACGCGCTCCTCTTCCTTCGGTTTGTGGAATAACGACGCAACTCGAGACCGCTTGAACTTGCCCGGCACCTCCTTAAGCCTGCGGTAGCTTCCCTTGAGGCTCAGCGTGGAGAGCTTGCCCGTGAGCTTAAGTGTCTACCCCTCGCCATGGTCAGTGCCCTTGTCCTTGTCCGTACTGATACTCATCTTCTGCTTTGCCTTCTCTCTTCCCTCCGGCATCCCCTTCTGCTCCTCGTAGCCATCGTCATGCTTGCTCTGCTCCTCGTGGCCATCGTGGCCATCGTCATGCTTGCTCTGCTGCATTAGTAGACGTTCCTCCTTCTCCTCCTTAAGACCACCAATCCCGCTGCCCGTCTTGGTATGTTGGCTGACCTGAATACTATCTGTACGTAGCGCTGGGAGTATGGTGTTGGAGCATGACTTCTAGTCGTCCTCGCACTCGGTGGCGACCAGCGAATCCCTGGTGTGGTATGTTTTTTTGCTCTTTTTTTCTTTGTTTACATGCTTCATAGTTGAGATAGCTACAAAGTGCCTTTCTCGGAAAGGTTGGTTCACCGAATGACGGATGATGACAACAAAATTTAGATGACGCAAACCCCTTGAGGCTTGACTCCATTTTACACTTCATATAGCACCCTGGGATCATGTTACCTACGTGGCAGCTATGTACAATTTGATGTTAGATGCCTGCCTATCCACCTTGACAGTGCTTGGAGGTAGGCTGCTGTAGTATGCGTATTCCTTTCGGCATATTCTTGCCGGCTGCGAGGGAGATGATAGCGTAGACATAAAGTCAAGACGAATCTTCCCTTGGTCCTCTTTTCGAAGCCAGCTACAAGTAGCTTTAGTCCTCCAGGCCGTATATCGCTCGCACGATATCCCAATGCCAGCCGGCAGTGCCATCATCCATTGCATGCAGATCGCGCAGCCAGTCCAGATACAAGCCAACGGTCTCGCCGGCGTCCATCTCGAATCGCTCACCGCAGAGGGTAGATCGGATGCGTATCAGGATAGGTACCGTGGTGCTAAGGTGCAACAGCACAAGAATGCCAAACAGGTTACGGGTAAAGAAGAAGTTGCACGGGATGAGGCGCTTATGGGTGCACGTAGGCGACATGGCGACAGGCCACTTGAGGCTGGCCTTGAGGCACTCTGCCACGCCCAACGCATCGTCGTGCGTTACCGCATCTGGGAAGTGCAGAGCCTTGTACATAAACGGTCTGTGCACTAGGTACTTTGTGTAGTAGTAACGTGTGCGTAGGAGTGCGACCTGGACATCGAGACCGAACGAATAGCGTACCGGCGGCGCATCTAGGTCCGTCGTGAACATAAGCGGCGCGGCTGGAACTGCTGAGGCAGCCAAGCCCGAAGACGAAGCACCACCTACTTGTTGCTGTTGTGCAGACGTTGATATCCCCGACGACGTACTGCTGCTGGGATCTGAGGAGTAAAGACTGTCACCGCCGTCGCCTCCGCCGATCCCGATGTACGTCTCCGAAATGGCATTGGGAAATGCACCGGGAGAATCTTCCTGCCACCGGAGCTGAGCTGGGAGCATCCCACGCCACTGGTCGAGCTGCAAGGTAAGTTGATGGATCATGTGTCGACTAACTCCCATCTCCCCACTAGCCGTGGTTGGGCTGAATGGGGTTGGTGTAGGCCCGCTTAACGGAAATGCAGATGCTGTGAAGGAAAGGAGCAGGAGCAATTAGAACCAACTTAGCACGCGCCGAAACGACTTGAACGAAGAAAAAGGCAAAAATGGATGCGGGACGTACTCTGACTTAAAACGCCGTGAAAGTTGACCACCAGCCGCCGCAAGACAATCTGAGATATAAGATACTCCTGGCAATGGGACTCCTGGTTGTTAATGTAATCAACATCAGAGTAAGAGGCACTAAAGTCTGGCAAGCCAACGACAGACTCTAGCTTATCTAGGCCGGTAAGTGACAGCCCGAGCTCCAGATTCATAGACCTGATGTAGATCGAGTCAGAAAATTCCAGATACGATTCCATTTGGGGGAGGGAAGGGAAATGTACGTTTCCATTATCGAGCAATGCCAAAATATCCGTCTGATCAAGTCCGCTCGGGGGGACGACAATTCGCCGGGGTTGCTAGGGGCTAGTTAGATCTCATTTTGTATACACGTTGAACGAGAGTTGCTTATCACCTGACCACCAGGGCCTGACATGCCAATGATGCAAAGGTTGTCATGCGCCAAAAGTCCTGACAGCTGTCAGCGACGATGGAGGGCGGGGCAAAGAGAAGGGAAATGCAGTAAAGAGAAAAAAGCCCTGCGGCTCATGAAGAAACATACCATAGTATGGAAGCAAGTCCCGTAATAGATGCTATACCTGGTAAATAATTGGGAAGACACGCTCCAATGGATTCCGGACTTACCTCGTCAGCGCAAAGATTTGTACGTTTTCGAGGCTACACTCTGTGAGGTTGAAGCCCATGCGCTTCCTCGCCTCGTTGAAATAATCCAGCCCCGGTGGCTCGTTCTTAGAGCCCCCCTTGACCCCACTAGACCGGCCATTGTGCACATGAACGGGAAGACCATCGGAGGCTGCAAGGGCAACTTCCCCCAGAGCAAACACGAGAAAGGCAATCGTCGAGGCCATGTTTTGGCTGAAGCCCTGGTTGAAGGCGGAGGGCACCATGTCGGACTCGAAGGATTGGCGGTCGAGAATGGGGAAGAAAAGGTTGAATGTGTCGAAGTAAGCCTTGCTCAGCCTCATCATTGTGTCCCAGTTCGGACCCGAGATAGATAAGGGTGTAGAGGCGGGCATGTTAACAGCAGGCAGTATAGCCAGAGACGCCAGAGAGGTGTTGACCAGGAGGCCTTGGCCAACCGGTGGGTGCAAACCGAGCATTGCTGCTGGCCCATCTCGCTCGATAGAGGACAGGTCAAGGTTGGGGACCTTGGGCTGCACGGCGGCGAGAAGCTGCTGCATGGCGGGCCAGGCCAGCATTTGATGGACCGACGAGACATATCTGTAGTTCTCGTCGCCTCCTGACGTGGGACTAGAGGGCTCAGGAAGATGAAACGGAGGGGTGGTAAGGATGCTGGACGTCGGAGCGAGCGTGCTTTCGTGTTGGTGCGGCGGGCCGTAAGCTGTTGTCGTTGACGACGGGTATTCTACCCGCATGCCTAGGCTGTCAATCTTGCCCTCGAGACTCTTGATCCTGTCCAGGATCTCAACCAAGGTCCGGTCCTTCCTGAAGCAAGGTCAACTCCCATCAACTACTGTGCTAGTCGAAATAAAAGGGGGGGAATAGGGGGAAAACGAGGCCTGGACCTACTTTGTTGGTTGAGGCTCGCGGTAGTTGCATTCGAGCCTGAACTTTTGACAGGTGCTACACTTAGGACGTTTCTCGTCGCATCTCTGCTTTCGACTGCGGCAGGTGTCGCAGGCCTAAGAGGATAGGAAGAGTCAGAGGGCTATCCGGGGGGGGGCCAGGGACATGGACGCGGAAAGGGGTAGAGACGGGAGGGGCTGGAGACAACGAGACTGACCTGAGCAGCAATGGCGCCCCTCTCCTTTCTCAGGCTAAAGCTCGACGCCAGAGCCGAGGGACTGGTGTATGACGCTTGACCGGCAGAGTCGGCGCTCATCTTCTCCTCCGGGCGGAGCAGGAATCCGAGGGGACGTCCGGGCAATTGTCAGCCAGCCCGGTTCAGGGGCACCCTACGAGTCCAGCGAAGTCGCTGTGTACGGTGTCGTGCACTCCTGGAATCGGACACATGGATAGGGGGTAGCGGAGGCCAAGGGAAAGCAGACCGAGGCCAGACGGTGTTTTGTTCAACAACGACGGGGTTATCGTCCCAGACATGGCAGAGTGCGTGGCGGCGGGGCGTGGCAGCAGATTATCCCGACGGCGGGGGGAGGGGAGCCTACAGACTCGGTGGAAGCCACGAGAAACACAAGGCAGCGGATCCGAGTGGCCAACCAGGGAGGAGACAGGGCAGCCGGCGAGGAGGGAAGCACGCGAGCGAGTCCGGGCGGGCAGGCGGGGGTGCCCAAAGGCCAGCCAAGATGCAATTCGTCGTATATGGTCTGGTCACCGAGAAAATTCCCGCGACCGGTCGAGCAGCGGGCAAGCAGTTGGCAATCGGCGGTAGCCAGTTGGAACCGGCCGCTGTCTGCTGGACGGCGCGTGAACAGCCTAGTTGAGCACGAGATCGGCCCTGTGGCGGTGGAGGTGTTCCTCGTCTCTTCCCAGTCGTTGTTGCGATGACGGCTGCCCGAGCAAGGAGTGCACCAGATGGGAAAGATGGAAGGGATGGGCACCGGGGTCTAGGGTGGGTGATCTGGTTGGGTCTTGCCCTAAGAAGGTAGGGAGTATGTAGGTGCTAGTAGAGTAAGGTAAGGTAGGTACAGTACTGCCCAGCGTGACGGTAACCTGGAAGGTACGAGCGGGAGTTAGGTAGCCCGGAAAGAAAGAGAGGGAGGGAGGGTATCCCGTATTGGGGGCAGCAGGAAGAACCATCTGAGCGAAATGAAGCGCCGCACGGCTCAGCACACACCATACAGCACACAGCGCGGAGCCCGTAACTGACAGCCCCAGCCGCCGACGGAAACACACAGACAGACACACACTTGCAGCAAGTGCAGGGCAGTCGTGGACCCCGCGAAGGCCCTTGGCTCTTGCCTGCTGGTGGGCTGTCGGGCAGGCGCGGTCGAACGGTCGTGGCCTTGGAAGGAGCGGCAGGCTGCTACGTCATCGAGCATGACGCGTGAGATGCCGAATCGAGGTCCCCGGTTGCTTGGCCAGTCAAAAGGCAGGAGCGAGTGTCACCCCAGACTGTCCTTTTGGACTAGGAAAACGCTTGGCCTCGCCATCAGGGCCCGTGTGCTAGGATCAGGAGTTAGGGGTACCTGCCAATTTCAACAACGACGGGACGCAGACGCGCTGCCATCGCGCGCCGTGCGTTGCATCTCGAAATTGACATCGTTCGGTCCAAAAAAGCCAAAGCCCGTCACGTCACCTCTCTTTGTTCACAACTCTCGGCCCTGACGCGACGGGTTTCAGCCTCAGATTGTCTGTGATTTGCGTGGCTTTTTTCCCCTCTGGGACCCAGCATGCCGATCGTTGCTCGATGCGGGAAGGCACATTTCGATACGTCCACATCGATAATACAGAAAAACCACAGTATTTCCATTTCCGCATACAGGCGCTTGTCGTCTCAAGTTGTTGGACCGGCCCACTCGGCATCGGCGGAGCTAGCGCAAGCAGGGTTTATTCTGCGGCACTGTCATTGGTTGCTCAGCCCCACCATATCCCGTACACAAACCCCTTATCTTATCAATCTATGCCATATCTTCCCGTCCAAGACATTCACATTACTTGGACGTTGTAAATCAGCTTCGGATCTTTTACCTGCCATAGAGCAGCGTAGGAACTTATATTATATGTCGGCCTCGGCTGTGCGGTTCATGACCGTTTTGCAAACAATCACTGAGTTTGAGTTGTATATTTGCTCCTCTTCTTGGTAATTAGGGCGTAGTCATCGCGACTTGTTTTCCGAAATTAGTTTGATATGATCCCCAGAATTAGTTACGTAGTCAATCATATCAGCTTATGACGGAAATTCTATATAAGCGCTTCAATTCCAAAACTTGTATGATTCCAAAGCTCCATCTAAGCGGCACTAACACGACAATCCCACAATCGCCATTACCCATCCCATGATCACGTATAAGCGGCAGCTGACGTAGACCGGTGTACTTCTCAGACTGATAATTTTGGTTTTCATGACGTTGCTCTGCCACTGCTGTAAATGACAAGAGATTGTGATGGCCATTACCTAGCTACCTGCGCCTCCAACAATTCCCTCGTTCATCCAATCCCGGAAGAATGATAACTTCTTCCCGTCCGGAAACCGTACATAATCAAAAAGAAAGCCAGCTGCCAATTGCTTCAACGAGCCCGATACGAACGTGCGATTACAACTAGATAGGTACCTATGTACCTAGACAGGTGCAAGCTGGCGCTCGTAACGTGAGAAACCCATGACAAAGCCAGGAGGAAAAATAGCACGTGATATAGTCAAGCACCGAGTTCCCATCTGGAACCCGACGACGTTAGGAGGTGTACATCTGGATGAAGGGCTCTCCCCGTTAAATAAAAAGCCGATTCACAGGTGCATGATTTCGTGAGCCATACGAGCCCGAATAAATACCCCCGAGCCCCGACTCCTGTGACCCGTGTTGTTATTATTCAACCTTTATAATTAGCAACGTGCCGGTGGGGGCGTGGATATGGGAAACATTGTGCCTCCTCAGATTGCTTGTCCTGCGTGGCCAGTAATTATCGACGGTCCTACCTTTTGAGGCGCGGAACACCCAAATCGCGAGGCGGAGACTTTGTATTGAGTAGTGTACTGAGTAATAATTGTTTGCCTGTCATCGGTAACAGCCCCACAATTCCCGCAAATAATGCCCGAAATAGACATTTCAAGAATTTCTTGCTTATCTAGTTCTAGCTCTTGCTTTTGGTTACATCTTACGTGATGGAAACCGCCCACGAACTCTGGCGTCTTTCTTTCTTTGTTGAGTTAGACTATTATTTGCGGCGTCCCTCGAGCCGCGCTCGCGTTTCAACATCATCTCGTGGAATTTCTCAATAAATAACCCCGGGGCCCGGCAGATTGGTGACTTGTTCAAACAAACAGCTGCGCGTATCACATCAGCCACCGTCAGTTGTCTCGATGTCGCTTGTCAGATAACTTTGAGAGGATCAAGCAATCATGCAATATCACTTCTGCGAGCCGAGGGATTGCCACGCTAGGGTATTGAGAGCAGCAGTATGTTCATATGACACAATGAGAATAGAAAGCTATAGACATGTCTGTCAGAACCCCAGTTCGAGATGCATGCCCCAAGCCTCTTCCGATTCGCTAATTGCACCTCCGCCAGGCGACCGAGACGTTGACCGTGATCTTGCCGCTGATGCGATCGACCTGTTTGAGGAGGTGGTAAAATTCACCATCAGCATCGAGCGTACGGTTGACCCGCGGCATCGAGAAGCACCAGACGACGGGCGAGACAAAATTAAAGGCAAAAAAAAAAAGGGGGGGGCGGGGGGCAAGGGGAGCTCACCGCAATCAGCGCCTGCTGCTGCGTCGGCGAGATGTTGCACTGCGTATTCATGTTCATGATGGCCGTGGTGCCGCCGCACTGCGACCAGCTAGTGGCGTCCGTGTCCGAGTGCAGTGTGAAGGGGCCCTCGCGCGCGCCGTCGAGGCGCGTCGAGAAGGCCGTCTGCCCCTGCACGCCCGTGAAGTCGAACGTGTTGGAGCACGTGCCGTGCGAGCCCGCGGGGATCTGCGCGAACCCCGTCATGTCCGTGGCCATGGTGGCGAACCTGGCAGGTAGGTCAGTACAGTACCTACCTGACAACTCAGAGGCAGGCAGGGGGGGGGGGAGAAAAGACAACGCACTGGAAGCCCTCGTCGAACCCCAGGTTGAGCGTCAGCTTGCAGTTCTTGCGCCAGTCGGCGGCCATGGTACCCGGCCCCGTCTGCACAATGTAGCTGGAGAAGGTGACTTCCATCAGCGTCTTGGTGCCGTCGATCTGCACGTCGGCACTGCCGGCCGGGCAGCCCGACCCCAGCAGCGACACGCCGAGCACCCGGACTGTCTGGGGCACATTCTGCGGCACGATGAGTCCGGCGGCGACTGCCGTGCACAGGCCGAGGGTTGCTAGGAAGCGCATTGTTGCTGTGTGTTGGAGGGGTATCGAAGTGTTGCAAGATGGGTATTTGTGGCGGATCCAAGGAGATCTGAGACCTTATTAGGCGCGATACGGTACGAGATGGGCAGGCCTGATTTATATGAATTTCTGCCTCGTCTCAAGAGTGAAGAGTGTATTTTCCCCTTGCTCTGGATCGTTTAGGTCCCCATTTTTGAATTCTACTAAAAATACCCCTTGGTTAGGCTCGATCTGTTGATTCAATCAACTATGATAGCTGACCAGCTAAATGACTTCAATTTGAGAACATGAAATACTCATATAAGAGCCCCATTTCCTTCAAATGAGAGCAAATGAATCAAGCTCTGAAAACTGCTCAGGACAACGTAGCATCCGAGCGAAAGGACCGCTCACAAAGTGGACTGAGAGGTAATCATGCCAAGGTTGCATCGAAGGCTGAGGGACCTTCAGGAGAAATATTGGCGGCCTTGGACCCATCTCGCAGTGCAGCGTCGCTATCGCGGTGCCTGTCGATGCTCGATGTGCCGACGGCGAGGCGTCCTCGGCGAGGTTGCACTCTCCTGCAAGGCCAACAGCTGGTCTACCAATGTCATGTTACAACTGGGGCACCAGTCTATATCTATATATAATTAGACACATCACATAAAAGTGTTGGCGTCCAAAGGGCCCTCCGTTTTGGCGGTGAGGCCCCAAGGTAATGTTTAGCCGCGACGAGCCGCGAATCGCAGGGCGTCCCGGGCCCGTCCAGTCAGCTCGCGCCGCCTCGCTGCACATAGCCTCAAGCCAGCTTGCATGGCGCTACCTCTGCAGGGATGCCGCTGTGCAACTCGACCCTCGATGCCCGTGGATAGTGCCAAGACGCGGAGCCGAGCCCTGGCCTGGCCGCCCTCGGTGCACGTAGTCGAGTATTGCCGATTTACGACGTGCGTCTTGGCCGTGTGTGAGCTGTCAGGCCCTAACCCGGAGACATTACCCAGCCGGAATATCGTCGCATGCACGCGGTGCTGGAAATGGGGTAAGTAGCTCTGGTTGGCGTTTCACAGCATTTCTAGCTTCGGCCTGGATGCCAATGATATAGGCCCATGACCAGTGAATAGATTCACTAGTCAGGGAAACATATTCGGGTAGTGCGGCACTGCCATATCGCCTGCAAACAGCTAGTTAGCCCATGCCATGAAATTTTTTATTCAATTGGTCGATTGGCTTGAAGGTCTTTATTATATTTGAGGTAGGCGGCGAATGGGGACGGAGATCGAGGCATTTACTGGCGGTGCCAGTTTTCATAGCCGCAGTGAGCATAATTAAATCCTTGGCGCGATACGAAACTGCCGGTCTTCCCCTCGACTTGACTGCAGCTGGTATATGAGGGTGTCTCTGATTTAGCGAGAGATGGGGAGACGGTGAGTTTGAGTACTAAAACTATGTAGTAGTTCCGGTTGAAGCTGTCCTAGGGGTGTCCTGAAATTTATATTAAGAAGTGGATTTTGTAAAAAAAATTTACCTGGAACTTGTAGTTTGTTGCGGCTCTACCGTCGTTGCAATGGCTTACACTGACAACTTGAAATGGCCGAGCAGGGTGTGAGATTCGTTGGATGGTGGAGGACCGAAACTCGGCGTAAGGGACCGTCCCTGTTCGTGTCTCTCTGTTAATGTATGTACCTGTAATGCTAATAAAGCCCTACTACCCTGATCCCCATTATATGAAATTCTTTTCCCAACCTCAACCAAGACGCATATAAAAAAAAAGAAACACCCGGTATGTCCGAAATTAGGCGTAATGAACCCCTTTCCGAGGCCGCCGAATCACCTGCCCAGCCGTGCCAAACCTAAGATGCCCCACGGCGTCGTTGCCCCGAAAGTCGGCAGCGAACTGGGCGTGCTACTCGGCCGGCATGGGCCCGACCTCGCCCCACCGGAGCTTCTGTCTGGTTAGTTGCACGCGGCGGAGGCGCGCTCTAGTTTCGGCGTCGGCGAAAACGAATGCTGTGTGGAGTGGCATGTTACTTACCCCCTTCAATGACAAATACGTAAAACCGTACTAAGTACTTCGAATATTTTTCTATAATCAGTAATAAACTTTATAAGCGTTAACTTGCTGGAACTAGCCTTAGCGATCACCTCCAGGCCGCTTTTAGCTAGAGATAGAGCCGAGATTCCTTATTCGATGACCTTGATAGCGTCGATAAGAGGTCCCGTGCCCTTCTTCCCCGTACCGTGTGAAAGGGGCGGCGCTATATTCTGTAGCTGTGTAGTAAGCTTGTTAAAGTTTACGGCCTAGTCTAACCTTAGCTTAGCCCCCTCGTCTCGTAGTATTCAAAGAAAGCGCCCTCCGAGGACCAATTGTTGTGATATGGAATAAGTGGCACGGAAGACTTAATGCAGCCTAAGGCTTGGATTTGAGTCGCTCGCAGACATTGGAGGGATACGCCCAGGCTCCACAACAGCCAATGCACGACAAATTGGCGAATATGGAGATCCTAGTGAGCAGTGGCAATATCTATTCCACCAATTTTCAGCTTGATCTGCCCCGGGGTGAGTGCAGAACGGGCCTAAAGAAGTCAAAAACGGCTTCCGCCGCACGCTGCTGCTGTTTGGGCACCATCGTTTGACGAAGCTGGAATCCGCCATCCTTTATGCCATTCCATTATCATTCCTGTCAAGACCCTGAAGGGAGCTTGGAGGACGCACCCGAAGCTTTAGAAACGGTTGTAGAAGAGAGGCGTGCTAAGCTTGGGGATCTACGTGCCTTGACTCTTGAATCCAAATACGAGCTCGCATTGGTTGCAAGAGAGAGACGACGGCTTTAAAAGTCTTGCGAAAATAAGCACGTGCTTTCGTGATGCGCGGGAAAGGAAGTAGAAATTATTCGGGGCTCATCATCCCGAGGTCATCGCCGCTGAGAGGGGTAATACGGTGGCTGGCAGGGCACAGCATCGGTTCACCAACTTTTCCCTGTGATGATTTTATGATCATTGATTTCAGGGATTAAGGTTTTATTGGATACATCTTTTATTCGCCTTGTTTTTTATTACCTCGCTAGTTCAAACTATCAAGACTGAAGAGACAAAAATGGACCACAATACAACGGGAGACAAGAAAACAAGAAAACAAACGACAATTGATTATGTGATGACAAACTACGGTTATTACTCCTAGAAGTTAGAAACCCCAGAAAAGGTATTAAGTATTACTATCTTTCTGGGAAAAGAGGAGGACCTCAGAGAGGAGCTATGGGTTGGGATTCAGCGTAGGCGTACGGCGTATTGTCATGCCTTTAAATAACTGTACACTTTACAAGCCTGTTGCTAGCATGCTGATTCTGATCACCAATTGTTTGATCATATCTACCAATCATGAAATATCAGTATCATGTTTAAATATTCCTATCATTGATTTCCCCCGTGGAGCTGAAGTTGATAACCAATAGTGGCTTCCAAAGAAGAGAAACCCAAGTTCTCCATCCATCACTTAGACTTCAGTCGATCCCAGATCCCATATCTCTCCAGCATCTGCTTGCGAAAAAGGTCTGGCCGCGTGATAACGATTCCATCAGCCCCTCTACGCTCGGCAACCACGGTGTCAAAAGATAAGCAGCACGTGGTGGCGGGCTTGGAGCTGGGACGACACTTAGACTGCTGGGAGCCCGGCCTCACCCTGGGTCGGTCGGTAAACCGGGCAAACGTTAAATAAGATGAAAGCATTAAGAAGCCAATTGGACCTGTCCCCCCTCTATAAAAAAGGTCGAGTTTGTTGAGCAATGAGTGAGCCATCTCTCTACCCTGAGGAGATGATGGAGCATATGGACACCAAATGGTTTGCTGTTTACTCCGCTTGTCTAGTAGCTAGTTGAGGTAGGTACGTTTCACTTCAGCGTTTGCTATCACGTTCAGTCTTATATAGACTTCATATCTCCCTCAAAAGCCCGCAAGGCCAATGGTGGAAAAGGGTATTATTCTTGGGACGTAGGTCGAACTTGAACGAGCAAACGATTTGAAAATATAAAAAAAATGGGTCAAAGTTCGTTATGTTCGAAGTATCCGACAGATTCCATTTGCTTGCAGACTCCCATCTTACAAAAATACCTAGCGGAATGGTTTTTGATCGTCACGCCGCTTCCGTGCTACACGCAAGCCCGGGGCAAAATGGATCGAGAGTTGTGACATTACTCTCTTCAAGCAGCGCGTACTCAGCCGCGGAGAGAAGGCCGACGCGATGGAGATCGACGAGCACAATCAGAAGATCAAGGCAGAGTTGAAGAATGCCGATGAGCGGCGTGCCCAGGAGCAAGCTCTACAAGAATTTGAATGTCTTTAAAAACTATATTTGAAACTTGGAAGTTAGACGTTACAGAACTCAACGGTTATGCGCAAAGCTCAACGGCTATACGCAGAACTCAACGGTCAGCCGGGGGGCCCTTGAGCCGGTTGAAACCAAACCTTATAACCCAGGCTCCCTATATATTGGGCTATCCCCTACCCCCAAGTCCATCCCACCCTCGAAGCATTCACGTCTTCAAGCATTCCAAGCAAGCACTCTGAGCAAGTCTTTTGGATAACCTTTCCGAACAGCACTTACTCCAACGACTCCAAATTTCCAGTCATCTGAACTTCAGCACTTGTTCTCTGAACAATACGACATCCAAAGACTCTGCATTTCTCGGTGACAGGGATTCTATCCTTCTTCATCCTCAACCGGTCGCCCCCAGGACTTGTCCACACACATCTCTTCCTCTTTCTCGCCCACAAACTTCACTCCAGCACAACGCTCATTGCCGGGTAGCCACTTCTCAAACTTTCCTAGTCATCTACCAATTCCTTCCTCCATCACCAAAATGGCTGGATCTCGCCGCTCGTCGGCTAGAAAGAACTCGCGCGCCACCGCACCTCCTGCCACACCCGCCGCTGCCACCCCGGGCCCCAGGCCCTTTTTCGACCCCTCAGGCCCAGAGTCTCGCGTCGTCAACGAGATGCCGGCCGGTGCCAAGGGCTTGGTGGCATCGCGCTGGGCAACCCCCAGCACTGCTCCTCAGCAGACGGCCGCTCCGGCCCCCGCCTACGCCACCGTAGTGGACCCGGCAACGCCCTTTCTCGAACCCTCTGGCCAACAGTTTCGGGTCGTCAACGACATGCCTGCCAGCGCCAACGGCCTGGCAGCATCACGCTGGGCAACGCCCAGCAACGGCACGCAGACCGCCGCTCCCACCATTACCCCGGCCGCCATCACCCTCGCTGCCATCACCCCCGTCGCCATCACCCCCGCTGCCATCACCCCCGCCGCCGCCCAAGCGACGCCCTTTCTTTTACGACCGGGCCTCCAGGCTCATTTCATCAACCAAATGCCGGCCGATGCCAAAGGCCTGGCGGCATCCCGCTGGGCTTAGATGGAGAACTTGCTTGGCTTCGGGGGATCAGGGAGTTTGGGATCAGGGAATCAGGGGATTAGGGAATCATAGGATCAAGGAGTCAGGGAATGGCATGTACATTGAGACCATCACGCTTTCGGAAAGGCGTTGGGAATTGGGATTTGAGTTGCCGGTTCAGCAGGTACATCACCAATGCATCAACATGTCGTGCCAGCGATTTCTCTACGTTTTCGTGATTTTATAAATTTAATCTAAATGTGATTCTAAGAGCCACCTTGAGGGAGTTCGCAAGACGTAAGTCACTTTCGGGAAGGTGATCTTGGTATGGTGCCAAGATAGATGGTTACCGGGTTCAAAACCCAATCGAGATGTTGTTAACGGATTTGACTACAGAATGGAGAGCGTTCGGGCAAGTGCCGATTCAATTCCATTCAATTGTCGTGTAAGAAACCCGAAAATGGAAGGAGTGCTGGAGTCGAAATAAAGTTCAGACTGTGGCCCCTGCACTACTTATCGACCTTCCCGCATATTTGAATCGAGGTTTGACTGGAGGGAACGTTGCCCTGGTCTCTCTTTCGCATGGATGGATGGGTACCTGAGGCGACGATTTTAGAACCTCCTTGTCCGCTCTTTTTCTTCGTGATACATCACCAACCGTGATTGGTCAAGAAACCTAAATGCGGCCCCATCCGTCCTGCAGCGTCCATGGCGGCTATCCGGCGTGGCCGAGCACGTTAAAGGCCATTGATTCACCGATTTCCCCAAACCGGCCGAACACCATGGCCGCACACCATGGCCGCCGTGCTTCCCCCCCGCTCCCTCCCCCGCTCCCACGATTGAACTAATTGCAGTCTGCAGTTCCCCGAGCCTGCACTGCGCTGCAGAACCTGTCGCGATCCGCAACTCAGCCAACGTGACTCACTGGGGCCTGGCCTACAGCCTTGCCAGAGGTATTACGCAGTGGTAGTTGCCTTGAGCTACCGACGCCATGCATATTCGTATCAGCAAAACGCGTGCAAACGAGAAGGCTCTGCCCCTCCGTCTTGCCATGGCAAGCTGCGAGGCTGGCCCTGTGCGACCTTTGACAGGTGGTAAACCTGCCAGTGCCCGAGACAGGTCGAACACTTGAGAAACGCCACCGATCCTTTGGCCCATCGGCTACAGCATATCGATTGGGCATAGATCAGCATGCGGCATATTCCTATCGAGTCACTCACCCGCCATGCGCCGCACAAAGCTGGACTCGGCGGCTTACATGGCACTGTCTAGACACTTCTCTGGCAAAATTACAATTACCATTCATGGCCTCGATTGGCTGGCCGTTTCATCGGCAGCACTCTGAGAACATGCCACTCCCAGCCGCGGCAGAGCCTCAGTGGGCCGGCCCCCCTCCTCCATAAGAAGGGACTTATCCCCCACGATTCTTGGCGTAGGCTGTGCTAAAACTGCCGGTTCATACATGCTTGGAATTCACACCCAATTATCTTAGTTGGCCATCTTAGTTGGCCCTGCTCCAATTACTACTCCAAGCCTCGAAATGGCCAAGGCCGCCTTTTTGACACTGACCATCCGCAACCTCCCCCGAGGCACCACCGATGAGGATGTCCGCAACCATATTAACCAGCGCTATTCAAATGCCCAGCCCGTCGTCGGCCCCATCGTGGGCGATTCCTTGAGACCTGGCATGGTCTACACTACCGTCACTGTTCGCCAAGACAGCGACGATAAGTGTAGGGCACTGAGAGACGGCCTGAACCTCAAGTCCTTCTGGCCCCGACTTCCAGAGCCCGGGGCGGATAGCGAGGCCAAGATCGCAGTCAACGATGAGTTTCTCGGCGTTACCACCATTGCCGAGCATGAAAATCCCCAGTTTGAGTAAGCTTGGCCCCCTCCCCAGATTGTTTGTGATGCAGGGATGGCCCATTTCTTACACACACACACACACAGCCTATACTTCATTCATGGGCTCGGTGGTCATGCCTTCAGGTCCTGGAGTACCGACAAGGACTTTCCACGCATGTGGCCCAGAGACTTCTTCCCCAACGATGTTCGGGACAAACCCCTGAACCCTAATGACCCCCAAGGCCCCAAGCTTGCGGGGCGCTTCTCAACCATTGGCTACCGGGCGAGTGCATTCAACACTTGGTCCGCTACAACCACCATCGAGAAAACGGCCGAGAATCTCCTCGCCGCCATCATGGCTGATCGGCCTCAGGTACAGCGCCTGCGCCCCCTGACTGCACACTGGGTTCGTTCTGACGTCTCCTAATAGGGCACCACTCGTCCAATGTACTTTGCGGCTCACAGTCTTGGTGGACTCCTAACCTGTCAGGTGTGTGCCTGTCCCCTACCAAAGTACCAACCCTGTCGTGCGTGACTGACAAGATGATAGGCAATTATACGGGCCCTGCACAACAAGGCCGATAAATCTGAGCTGCAAGAGACATACCGCGAAATCTTCATCCAGAACGGCGAGATCTTGGTTAAAGGGATCTTCTTTTTTGGCACACCTTTTGTGAGTTGTCTATTCCACACCCCTCCGCTCAAATTGCAAGTGTCAAGGTCCCATCGAACGCCTTCTCTTGAGATTCGCTGGGCTGATTACGCGGAAAATAGGAGGGTTCCAGCCTGGCCAACTACAGCTCCAAGATTGTTAAATTCCTTCGTGGCAACGAAGCCCTTATCGACAGCCTGAAAGTCCGTTCCGAGGAGCTAGCCACGATCGTGGCAAAGTTCAACCAGCTTCGAAGCAACGAGGAAACCAAAATACCGATTCTGATTTCCTATGAGATGCAGCCCATGTATAGCGTCAAGTTTGTACGTTCAGTGATTCCTTGAGCCACAGTCTTCTTCCACGTGTTCGCAGCCTCGTGCCAAAACCTCTGCTAATACCAGACTTCACAGGTGACACTTCCTGATTCAGCCACTAGCACATTCAACGCGCTGTCTCTGGGGATTGACGGGGATCACAGAACAATGATCAGGTTTCAACATAACCAAGAAGAGAGCTATCGAAAGGTGTCACAGCACATGATTCGGATGATACAATCATCCTTGTCGGGATCCAACACTATTCCCTCCATGGCCCCCGGAAGCCCTCCAGCTCGGTTCAATCCGAGCCCACTACTCAGATCCCAGACCGTCGGCTCTACTCAGTCACTTCCGCCGTATCCAGGTCTATTTTCCCCAGGGCTATCTCCAGGGCTCTCCCCAGGGCTGTCCCCGGGAGTATCACCGGGGCTCTGGCAATCTCAATACGCTGACCCCCGATCCTCGACGTCCAGCTCTATAGGATTAGGGAGTGCAGTGACGCCAGCCTCATCATTGATGTCCCTCCCCGTCTACCCCTCGCCTGATTCAAAAGCAATTGATCCGTTGGTCAATAATCCATTTGCAAGAGCCCACTCCCCCGTTGCGCCCGTCAGCATGAACGACTTCGTCCAAGCCGGGCCACAAGGTAAAGAAGACAAGAATGAGTTCGCCATGTTGAGACAGTTTGATACCGTCTTCTTGCTCGACGATACGGGATCCATGTCCGAGCAAGATGACAATGGAAAGTCCAAGTGGGACGAACTCATCCAGAGCCTCCAGTACATCGTCGACATCGTCTGCCGTTACGACAAGGACGGTATCGATGTTCACTTTTTTATCAACGATGAGAAAGATGAGCACAACATTACCGATGGGCAGAGAATTCTGGATCTGCTTACCAAAGAGGTTGCCCCCGACGAGGGCGGCGGCGGGACTTACATATCCCAGCAGCTCTGGGTCATCTTGACGACTTATCTGGAAAGGTTCGAGGACTACAAGAAGAGGCTCAACGAGAAGCCGCGGCCAGAGAGGCCCAAGATGCTGAACCTAGTCATCATCACGGACGGAGCCGCAGACGACAAGGAAGAAGTCGAGGATGTCATTGTCGAAGCTGCAAAGACACTGGACAGACTCCGTGCGCCTCCCAATCAGCTCGGCATCCAATTTCTGCAGATTGGCAAGGACGACGACGCCGCAAGGTGGCTTAATCTCCTAGACGACGCTCTCAAAGACAAGCACCGCATTCGAGATGTAAGTGGAGTTCCCGTATGGTTGGGCCTGTGGGGTTGTGACTGATGCTGATTTTCGAACTCAGATTGTGGACACACGTCCTTGGGACAGCCCCAAGGAAATGAACAAGTCGCTGCAAGACAGGCTGGCACAAATCCTGCTCGGCGGCATCTCTCGAGCAAGGGATAAAGCAGAGACAGCTACCATGTCGTGATAGCTAGCACCACTCGAGCGTGCCACATATAATTGCGGAGCAGCCGTTTGAGACAAGGAGTGGGCCGGTGGAACGGGCGGTGGAGATGCTTAATTTGCTTTGAGACTTGTTTTCCCTAACATGCTTGAAGACCCCTCTTCAATGATAAGGTCCTCAATTCAAATCTGACTGTGGACATTGTTACTTTTGCCCGATGTCGTTTGTTGACATGCTTTTTGCTGCCTTTATTTTTTTGGTCCTCGACCTCGAAACTGACTGGTAAGACGGCATCAGATTGTGGTTGTTTGGTCAGAGGCACCCCCCCTGAAATCAAGCCTTGGTCAACAAAGTCTCGACCCCAAGCTCCAGGAACACCACCTTGTCCAAAATCCCGCCCTTCTCGAACGCCGCCACCATATCAGCCTTGTCCTCAGCAAAGTGCTGCCACGCCTCAAAGTGCATCGGCACGAGCAAATCCGCCCCCACATCTTCAAACAACTGCACCCCCTGTGCGCCGTCCATGGTGATCTGCAGCCGCCCCACCGACGCCTTGCCCAGGTTCAGCAGCGCGGCCGCCACGTGCCACCTCGCACGAATCTCGGGCCCCAGCGAGGCGACGTGTACCGTGTCGCCCGAGAAGTAGAGCGCGTTGGGCAGGTTGGTGGGTGAGTGCGTGCCGAAGGATGGCGAGGAGATGACGAAGCCGATGCATTCGCCTCCTGGTAGGTGCTGGCATGGGGTGGCCGTGATGCTGAATTCGCGGCCGCCGATGGTGAGGGTTGCTGTTTTCCTGTTTTTTGTGTGGTTAACAATGATTGTTGGCCGCTTGACCGACCAGACAGGCCGTCGAATGTCTGCAGGAAGGTTACCAGTCTTTCAGTCCGCGCACGCCCGGCCGCGGGCCCAGCTTGCGCGCGCCGTCGGGCGTGGTAAAGACGCGGCGGCCGTCGAGCAGCTGGCGGCCGGGCTCGTCCAGGTTGTCCGGGTGGTCCTCGTGGCTGAGCAGCACGGCGTCGATGGGCGGCAGGCTGGCGAGCCCGTAGGCCGGGCTCTTGGTCTGCGTCAGCTTGAGGCCGCCCACGTCCCTGCGGTCTGGATGTTAGTTTTCTGCCTGTTGGGTAGGTACTATGGGTAGGTAATATAGGTAGGTAAGGTGCACACCATTCAGTTCCCCCGGGCGAAAAGACGGGGTCCGTCAGGAAGTTGACGCCGTCGATGTGGATAATGGCCGTGGCGGTGCCGATGTAGGTGATGCTCACGGGGACGCCAAAGTCGATGCGGGGAGCCATGGCGGTGGAGAGGGGAGAAGATAGATAAATGTTTGCTTTGGGTTTGATAAGTGAGTCGGGACTAAATAGCACGAGAATCAGGCGCGGCGTTTTGATTTGATCTGTTTTCTTTGTAGAATGTCGATCGCAGTCGGGCCTGTAGATTTGGGGCTTCATCTTTATGCAAGTTTCTCGCAGCCGCCGGCTTTTCAATTCGGCATTAATAATAGTTTCTACTCTCGTAATCACAATCAGCTTATCATGAAAAGTCACATAATGGCGTCTGCAGCGAGCTTTCCAATTTGGCCGAGAATTATCAACATTGAACACAACCAATGTCACGCCGTTTTCCAAGCGCCCCCTGTAGCCAATGGCTGGAGCCCTACCGGAATATGGCACCGCATCCGGTTAGGTCGGGATGACTTGTCCCCCTCGATGGCTGCAAGGGCGGGAAGGTGCGTCAGCTAGGGCTGCTTCCCATTTGGTCTCCCCTCACGGCTCTCGCTGCCCTCGGAACTCTGGACTTTATCCGTTCTTGGAAACGAAGACATCTCTGCACGGTCTTCAACATTACTGACCCCCTCGTCCGGTCCTTAGCGCGCGCCGCTAGGAGACTCTGTCTTTAAGTATCACTCCGCCGTTCGGAGCTCGATTGGCGATGACAATCGATGACAGCAAAGTCGGACAGATAATTCCGGACTCGCCTGAACGCCATGAAGGTTAAGCAGAGAAAAATATGCCAAACATGCAGAAAGCTGAAGATACGAGTGGGTACCTGACCTAGTTGCTCCCCGGCAAATGTCTTTGCTTCAGCGGCTCATGTCTTTGTAGTGTGATGCGAAACAGCCATCTTGTTCTCAATGCAGCGTTCGCGGCTTCTGTTGCCCGGGCTACTCGTCCGAATGGATCTTTGTCCCGCAAAAGACTCGGAACAGCCGTCGGACCGACCTAGCTGACAAGCAAGTCCACAATCCCTTTTGTCCAGAGAGGCTAGTGGCGCCGCAAGTTTGCCATCTCAGGCAAGGCAGCCAAGGTGAAAAAGGCCAGGCTGTCGTTCAGAAATTAGCCATACGCCCTCTCTTGCCAGTCCCTCTCGACCATCTCACCACCTTGATAATCCGAAATTATGTGCCCGGGCCGCAACTCTCCTCGCCCCGCCACAGCAGCACCGACTGGCAGTCTCCGGCTCGAATCTGCGGCGCTTGGGTGGAGGCGCTTCCTGATCTCATCAGCAACAGAACCGATGCGGCCCTCGACGCAGCAGTCAAGGCATTTGCCTTGTCAATCCTAGCCGGGGGCCCAACGCGAAGTGTCCCAATACCCGCAGGTCTCGAGGCTTATGGGTTGGCACTTCAATCTCTCCGGACTGCCCTTCGGTCCAGTACTCTGCGTTGCCCAGAACAGCTCGCCGCTGCCATCATGTGCTTGCTCCTGGCCGAGATCTTCTTGCCGACGTCCTTGGATGCTCGGGCGGCCCATCTGCAGGGGTTCGGGGAGCTGATGCGGCTATCTGGCCCCGAGCTTTACGCGTCGGGCGTTCCCCATAAGCTGTTTGTCGGGGCAAGGCCGTCTTTAGTAAGTCGGACCAGCTGTTGCATAATTTGACTATGCCTTGCCAATGCCAAGCTTGGTTGACACGCGTCTTTGACAGGTCATCATGGGGATCCACTCACGGAAAGCCTCATTTCTCGCAGCACCGGAGTGGATACATGTGCCGTTTGGAAAAACAGCGCCCTCGGCGATGCAGCAACTCATGAGTGAAGGCGCTATGATACCATCAATATTCGAAATAGTAGACAAAGCCGCCGGAGCTCCAGGGTCGGCAATACCTGCTGCAAGAGAGGCGATCCATAGATTTAAGGCGCTGCTCGACCGCTTGAGGCAGTGGGAAGAAAGATTTCAGCCCATCACACGGCCACCTAGCATGTCTTGGGTCAAGCCGGCTACCGGTCCATACGACAAACCTTGGATATGGTTTCGGAGCATCACAGATGCTAACGCACTGACGAATTTATGGGCGTTCAAGACCATCTGCCTCACAAACGTGGAAATGCTGACAACCTCTTTCCCCGATCTAGTCCTCGAGGACGAGTTTTCGAGACACGGCATCTCCAAAACATCTCTCATGCAAGAGGCCGTACACCTGGCGACGATGATCTGCCAGAGCGTCGGCTATCTCATGCAAGGCGAGATGAAGCTGTTTGGACCCACGTCGGTCCTGTTCCCGCTCCGAACAGCCCACGATACCTTCCGTGAGGGCGGCTCTCGCACTACCAAAGAGCTGAGTTGGTTCAACGAGATTCTGGTGAGCATATACGGCCGGGATGAATGTATTCCGCTGTTTTTCACGTCGTTTCGAAACTCTTTGCGCGGATGTGAGACATCGCAGGGCTAGGGTTCACTATTAGTTGCAATTCAGCTGTAATTAATCACGGAATAAGAGTGTTGAAAACCTGAAGGTCGAGCGAATGTGGGAAGAGACCATCCTCTCGACAAAATAGTCGTATCGGTGAAGTAAGACAAGCTCGAACCCGGCCACCAAAGGCTGAGGGAGTTTAGGATTTAGATTTAGGAAGCAGTCTTTTTGGCCCAAGGTATCCATATGCTTGTGGATAGGTTGCGTGATGGCGGGCCAATCAGCTGGGTCGCTCTGGCCGCTGACCCCCGAATGGCCTGACGGCCCCTGGTATCATCGAACCACGTCGGGACCCTGCGTCATCCTCAGACCACCTCACCGATCATGGCCTCAGCAGAACCCGATAAAATCCTCTCAAGAATGGTCTTTTCTTCATCTCTTCTACCCCCGCCCCCTGCTTTCCCGGATCCAGTCTCACGGGGCATCTTTTTGTGGTCTTACCTACGGAGTACTCTATCGTCAACCCTGTCGTCGCTCCTTTCCCCTTCTCTCCTCGGCGGCTTGCCATGATCTAACTCTACAACGCCGCGCCTTCCCCCTGGAAATCGTACGAAATTTCACTTGCGAATCATTTCATCTCGTTTCATTCCTTCCGCATCACAGCCGGCGATGGCGCCCTTCTCGAGATCACCCGTGATGCAGCACATTGACCGCAAGTCGCTCTACACGAGCCTCGAGGCGCGCATCCGGTACCTGCACTCGTTCCTCGACTTTGGCGCCAGTACGTAAACCTACAATGTCCGACACGGTTGCATCAAACCAAGAAGCTGACACGCGTTGGGGGGGTTCAGACGATGTCGAGGCCCTCACGTCGGGCAGCAAGTACATCCAGGCGCTGATCCCCGCCGTGGTCAACATCGTGTACAAGAAGCTGCTGCAGTACGACATCACGGCGCGGGCCTTCCAGACGCGCAGCACGGCGTTCGAGGGCCCCATGGACGACGTGCCCGACGAGGACAGCCCCCAGATCCTGCACCGCAAGATGTTCCTCCGCGCATACCTTAAGAAGCTGTGCACGGATCCCACGCAGATGGAGTTCTGGGAGTACCTGGACAAGGTTGGGTGAGCAAAACCATGCCGTCTCATCTCATTTCAAGTTTCACCGTCAGATCAGCTCATTTTAATCATTTCCGGGTTTTAGCATGATGCACACGGGCATCGGCAGGACTTACCCGCTGCACATCGAGTACATCCACATCGGCGCCGGGCTTGCGGTGATCCAGGACGTGCTGACCGAGGCCATCCTGTCGCACCCGCGCCTGCACCTGGCGCGCAAGATCGCGCTCGTCAAGGCGCTCGGCAAGGTCATATGGATCCAGAACGACCTGTTCACCAAGTGGTATGTACACGATGGTGAGGAGTTCACGGACGGCATGGACTTTGGCGTTATCGAGAAGGAGGGCTGGCTGCACGGCAAGAAGGTCCTCGACGACGAGGCGGCGACCGCCACTGCCAGCGAGTCCGAGGCCAGCGACGACACGGCCACGGGCTCCCCTGCCGCTCGCGAGAGCAAGAGCAGCGGCGCGCTAGCCAAGGGCGTCTGCCCGTTCACCGGCATGGCGGCGTCGATGGGGGATCTGAAGGTTTCTGACGACAAGGGTGGCGGTGCGCCGCCTAAGGCTGAGACTGCTAGAGCTAGCGAGTGATGAGTTTGGGGGTGTGTTTTTTTGCTGCTTCTTTTTCTCTGCTCCTTTTTCTCTGCTCATTTTTTCTCTCGGAACACTCCACTTTCACATGGCTTACGATTAGCTACTCGGGCATTCAGTCGGTTTGCATTACAGGGAGTTACGGCACTAGGGTCAATAGCACGGGTGAGCTAGGTTTCGGTTTAAAAGAGCTTTAGACGACCACGAGATGCGGTTCTTTTCTAGTAAATATTACAATCATGCGTTCTACTGTATAGGCCAAAGACCCTGCTTTCAAATGCAAATGATGGGCGGCGGGCTCTTATTCCTTGAACTTTTAATCTCCACTTTCAAGGCTACGGACGTAGTGTGGACATCAAGACAGCGGGCATAAAATGAAAAACGAAGGGGAATGAATGATAAACAACTGGGATCCATTTCTGAGCTCGAGGCAGCTTCAGCTCATCACCATCTTCGTCTCTCACTGTATACCTGTAATAATGGCTCTCTATTCCAGGGAGAAAACATTTGTCGCGGTTTGGGCTGCAGCTTTTAGATACCCTGAATTCTGCAACATCCAATAATCACAGGGATTAGCACAGGGATTAACACAGAGGTTATTACTATATTATCGCGACCCTGCTGTAATGATGTACTTCGGTCGCAGCACCTCTGCATCATCTTTTCCAGAACACCTTTTGTCTTCAATTCTACGCCGGAATTTCTAGCTTTCTAACCTCCATCCTCTCAAGCAACGCTCCAAGAGAACCGCGAAACTTCTCATCATATCAGGCCCCGCTCCCATCGTCCCCGAGAGGCGCTCGTCTCTTAATTTCCCGACCGCGGGCTCCCCTACTAGCGCCCCCGAGATCCCGATACGCTCCAGCAGCAAGAGAAAGGATCTCTCGCGAAAAATCGGTATACGCACTCGAGAATGAATATAGCGACCTAGTTGACAAGATTAAGGCCGCCCGGAAGAAGCTCAAGCCGTCGTCGTCATTCGATTCCATTTTCTAGTCAAATAATATAGATCTCCTTACTATAGACGCGGAGAGAGTCGGGCTAGATAGCTCACTCCAGTTCTATAAATATCAGGAAGGCGGCGGAGGCTTATCGAGAGAGCGCTAGGAAGACGTGGACGAGAAAGGAAGAGAGTGCCTACTATGGTATATTATTCTGGTACGACAAGTATCAATTACGAAGGAGCACGCCGAAAAGCTGAAGCAGACTCCTCTCTAATACTATCCCCAATTCGTCAAGTTCTTTAATACGTCGAAGCTAGGGTTCGACCTTAATATTAAATCTAAGGACCGGCGCGAAAGAAGTAACTAGACTAGTTAATAATAAGAGATTTGATAAAGGAGGCCTATTACCTTGGCCATAGTACTATTTGGGAGCCAGTACTTAGGACTTAGATCGACGGTCAAATAGCTATTACTATATATCTCTTCCCTTAGCGCTCGCGACGAACTCTTCTCGGCCGTTAACGGCATCTTTCTCCATCCGGCTAAATAAACGGCTTTTGATAGGAGCTTCTTGGTTATCGTCCCTAATACCGACTTGGAACTAAAGGATTCCGCAGCTCCGTAGGAGGATAAAGACGAACGGTACCAGGCCCTCAAGGATTAGGAAACGACTTTTCCTAGAGAGTACCGTATTACGGTCTTGGACGTAACGCCTTCGACTATATAGGAGGTAGTATTCCCGAAGGAGGTTTACAAGCTCGAATTCGAGAACTTAGCCGGCCTATACGGACGCCGTCTTACATTCATTACCGATATACGGCCCAAGGCTCGATATATCTAGTAGGCGTTTCTCAACGCTATTACCTAGCTGACCTAGAAGGAGTCGGTTACAAGCCCCAACTCGTTAGTATTGAAAGAAGTCCTCAAGGGGATAAGGTACTGGGGCACTTACGGAAGATACGTAAAGAGGAATATGCTCCTCGGCTTCGTTAACGAGATTGGATACGACGCCAGTAGTATCGCTGAGTCTATTATAGATTACGCTATTAAGGAGGAGGGAGGACCTGCCAATTCGGGGCCTAACCAGTCAGGGCTAGCGATCGTCGCGGACTAAGTCGTCCGCCGGATATATGAATATAATGGCTTTGACTATGATACTGAGCTGGAGGATGAGGGTGAAAGCGAGGATGACTGAGGGGGGGAGGGTTTGGAGAAGAGTAGGGGGAGGGATTATGTATGTTATGCACGACTAGCTATGAAAAATGCTAGCGAGTATAGGCACGGCGGGACACCTGGAACCAGCTCGAGGTAGAGCTCAGGACAGCTTTACGCGAGGTCATACCGCAGCAGGGTGTAACCTCGGAAGAATAGGCGGGGATGATGTGGTTTTTTCGGAGAAGGTTAAAGGTTGAAGTTCGAAGGTAGGGTAGGTACGTTTTAAGAGAGAGGAAGAAGGATCTATAGGAGGGTTCCTACAAGGAGCCCCGACCACGGCACATACATTCCACTTACTACCTCAGGTATTTCAAAGAGAGAAACATGCTTCCCAGATCCTAAACCGAGGGCTTCGAAAGCTACCACCCCCTAATAAGGACATGTTCAAAACAATCTGCAAGGCAATTAGGCCGTTCGCATCTCAAAATGTGGCTCGCTAATAAACGTAAACGTTCAGGGATCGACTGAGCAGGATCCCACCTCGCTCAAAGCGCTCAAACTATGCGTGAGGCGCAGTGGAATATGGTTTTGCGGACTGCAAGACCCTTCTTTCGCCGAGGTATTATAGCAAAGGCATAATAATGAGAATCCTGCACTCTTCTTCTTCCTCTCATCTTCCAGACAGGGCACATCTGTTAAGCCAACCATCAATGATTACACTCAAAAGATCTATCGCTTTCCTCCAGCTTGTTAGTCTCCTCATTCTCTACCATGCTAGTATATATATGACATGAAGCACACTGTGGGTGGTCGGCAGCGGGAGAACCGACCTGTAGATACGCCTCGTCTAGAAGGGCCTAATTACATGGTATTACGTAACTAGGTATCTAAGCTGGACAGAAAACCGGTCTCATCCGACCTCGAGTACGAGCTCGCTAAAAAAGAAAGAAAAGTGCCGATCGAACATGCCATTGGTTATTCTTTCACCCGATCAGAACTCTGGACACTATTATCCACATGGGAATTTTCTAGACGCTCAACCTGATATGTGCTCCGAGGCGCCTTGCTTGTGATATATTCAATTTTCAGCAATTATGAGCCGACGTGTTTGGTGTACTTACTTGCTGGGCATCTACGGGTACCTCAAAAACACTTAATGGCCGCAAGACTACGCGCACATCGGACTCGATTGGAAGATGACGTGATGGCATGAGACTGTTTCTTGATAGAACGGGTATCAGATTATAAACCATAACGAGCATGGTAGTAGGGGGCTGTGCTGTAAACAATAACAATTTAATTATGGATGCACCAGCCCAGGTTGTCTTGTCTCGATTAGGTATTATCTCACCCGATAGTTAACAAACCGGAAAGAAGCTAACTCTTCGCCAAAAGGAGAAAAACATCGCATGATGATTAGCAGGCCATTCACCAGGCTAAAGCGCACCGGTTCGGTCCCTACGTAGATACGAATCCACCACCATCACCATCACAGAGCTAGGAAATCACAATTCACTCTATTCATGCCCTGAAAGACGCGCAGCGCGCAGCGCGCCACACGCCACCGTTCTTCCTGAGCATTATTCGAATGGCCCAAAACTAAACAGAGGGTGAAATACCGAAATATAACCCCCCCTCATCGAATAAGGCCAGGGGAGCGGTCGCGGTGGTGATCGGCAGCTAACACGCTTGCGACACCCAATGGAAAGGCACTTGACCACCTACCTGCCAAGTTGGAACATGCCACACGGAAAGCAGCAGCCAGATTTTCTATTCGGGGGCATGTTGCAGCCACCAGCAAACGAATAAAACACCAATCAAGCAAGTGCGGTCTGGTCTGGGGGTCCAAAGTTTGGATTTCATCTGTTCGCTCTCCCCGTCCCGTCTCAGAACGGAATCAGGACTAAGAGATCGCCGACAAGTGCTGTTACAGTTACACGCAGTGAGATCAATAAGATATCCACAACCCCGACCTCTCTCTCCATCCCCATCTCCATCTTGTGTCGGTTCTAATGGGATAGTTACCCGGTAGGCACGTGATTCTTTGGGTCCGATTCTGACCTGCCGGCACCTATTTACTACCACCTTAATAAGGTAATTAATGAATATTGCTTTCTTAGATAGGATATCTAAGGCGAGGTAAATGTGCCTGGCAAGCAGTACCGAGCCTCCTACAAGCCGATCGTCTATTCCTTCCTATAGAGGTGAATACCCCGCTGCTGGCTTGGCGGCATCTGGCACCCTTGGATCTGGGAATGGCGGTGGGTCTCCACAAATGCGAGTCGCTTCCCCTGAACGGCCATGTTTCCTCCATGCTCACTGCATTGCAGTCAACTGTGTGGACTCTACACACAAACATGCACGCTTCCGCTCCAAGGGGAATAAATGGACTGTAGTATTGCGGTGGGTGAAACTAGTCACTGGCGCGCGTTGTGGACACGGTGAATAGGGACGGTAAGAGTGAGATGGACGTCTTCTCAGTCTAGCATGATTACCATGGGCAGATGCTTCTCTCCAAAACCCCATCTTCTTCCACTTACTACCAAGCCAAGGCCGGCACGTAGACAGGATAACGGAGGCCACGTGGAAATAATTCACTGCGGCCGGCGGGCCTCAGCACGCACCTCCAGCCCTCCGCTTATGAGGAACGAAAGGGGGTGCGCGCACGGCCTATGCGCACGCAAAAGGCTTCGTACTCCGTGCGGAGCACGAGTTTCGACAAGAGCAGCTAGCGCCCTCGCTACGGTTGCGCTCTGGTAACGCACCAGCACGCGGCCAAATCGCAGGTCAACCTGGTAATCAGGATGGGGAAAACCAGAAAAAGGATAAAAATACTAGGAAATGGCGAGAATGGCCATGTTCTGTTTTTCCACTCTCTAGGGTCTGATCAGTACAAGGACGTAGCGGCGAAAGAGTGAATGACAACTTCGAGCATCTTCCGCTTGGACAGGGGTGGGTTTGATCTATATCGCCGAACAGGACTTAACATTTCGGCTAGACAGGGGTCCGCTGCCGAACGTCCATCCGCCCTGCTTGTATCCTGTATTCCGTAACAATGGGGAAGTGTCATCGGGGTATCGAAGATAAGGTGTTTTTATCGGCTTTCTTCTTATGTTCTCTGCAGATGCCAAATTATACCGTCGGCGGAGTGTTTGCACTAACAGGGCTTATTCGGTAAGCAGCCGAGGCCCACCGACATCGAGTCTGAGTTTCGAAGAGCGTTTGTTCTCGGGCCGATCACCATAATGTCATACGGGCAAAATGCGCAAAGAAAGAAAATCTGTGCATGATCGCGTGCAGCCGAGGTTAACGTTGCCTTTTCTCGTGGAGATCATAGGAATAGGACGTGACATCCTCTCGATCAAGCTCCGACCGGAAACACGTCGGGCACGGGCGCCGACCGGTTGCTCTGCCCCACATCGCCGGCCCGCCGACGCCACTACCGGGCCCCTCGTCAGGCTCCGCACAGCGAGCAGCCAACCACTGTTTGGTGGACTTGTAAGCATTGGTTACGTGGCAGCATTTAGGATTTCAGCTCACGTCGTGCGCCACTACCATTAGACCACGAGGCCAGGGTTAGTTTGAGCTACGTTCATTCCTCTAGCCTGGAAAGTGCTGTAGGCGGTGTTTTGTTGGAGGTGGTGAGAAAGGCGATGACGGCGACAAGGGTTCTAGGGCCTTGGCTTGTCAGAGCGCAAGAGCAAGTTTCTCTAGACGTGGAGCGCAAAACATTCTGGACGGAGTACGGATAGTGCCCGCTCTTTTGGCATGACAGCTTCAGCGGTGGGCAACCAACCAATCGAACAGGGAAATCGTTTCCAAACGACCCATCGAAAGGTGGTTCTGTGTTGGGGAGCGAGGGGCGGGTAGGTTGCAATTGCCGACCCTGAGCCGAGCGGATTTAAGTTGGTCCCATGTAGTCAGTGACGCAGAATCCGCGTTGGAAACAGGCTCTACCTTATGCGTCCCAGAGACAACGCAGTGAATCCGTTGGGATTAGGTATCCGCCGGTGCGTTACGAAGGGCACACGAAAGTGTGGCCTGAGCTGACGTGCTTCACTCTGCCGGCGAGATGGTGGCGGTGAAACAAGGCAGTCAGACTGGATGAACGTGACTGTCTCGGCCAACGACATTTGCTTGCTGGCAAAGCAGGTGAGCGGGTGGTGACTGCCCTTACCCCTGGCAGCCGGTACAGGATTCTCTGCCTTGTTAGGTTCGGATTATTTGACAACCCAGGGCCTACCATGTTGTTGGTTGCTCGGTGTAGGGGGCTGGAGAAGCAGGGCAACGGCCAACAGCAATTGGTTTCGGAGCCTACTCCGGATGAAGTCAACTAAACTCCGTATCCGCGATCCGCTAATTATTGGGTGTAGCACGGCGGGCAGGTACCTAAGTCTGTAGGCAAGGGACGGCGGTGCAACATGTATCCGTAACGGCCGACTTCTTCTAAGATTGTCAGCGGATTCTGGTTCTGCAAGCTGGCGCCAACGTCGTTTCTCACCTTTGCCGCCAGACTCCATCTGAACGCATGGAGGCGTGATAGAATATATCGGGTCCGACTTTGGTCTCGTCACCGATAGGAGACGGTGAGCCCGCAGTCTCCGTGAGATGATCGGAAGAGCTGCTGATGTTAGGTTTCCAGTGGGTTCGAACTGTCCTGGCCTAGTTTGCAACTCTGTCTGCCCACGTGCATTGGAGAGCACGCACTGCACTGCACTGCGCTGCACTGCAGGGCATGCAGCCAACGCTGTGCAATGCGATGTGGTAAAGTTGCAGTTGGGCTTGGGCTTTGTCGGTAGTCGGGGCCACGATTCCCGAGCGCTTGAGCAGCCGCGCACGAGGAGAGGAGCAGCAGAGCTGGAACTGCTCGTCGTACCTGACGGGAGGTACTGTATGCTTTCCGACGACCTGGACTCGGTTTTCGCCTTGACCTTGACGCGCCCCTCGCTGCGATCTGCTTGTTGTGCGCAAGATGCAATGCGATCTTCACGGCAGTTCAGCTACATAGTAAGGGCTCAAGAGGCAACTGTTTTCGTGGCTGGCTGGATCCGAAGCTGACTTGCCAGTATCAGTATCTGCATTTGAGTGAATTGTTTTCTCCAAATCGTTTAATTATTGCCGAGCCCAAAGTAGAGCTTGATCTGCCCGTGACTCAAAGGTTGGGCTTCAAGTTCGTTCAAGTGTAGCGTCCGCGGGATCGAGGAAAGTGCTGTATGTACTATTTATGTACCTATGTACTTAAATTGTACATTACATGTATATACTGTATAGTCGTATTATACAAACAACTTGTGAACACTTGTAAGGCATTCGTGCTTTACCTCTGTTAACAGTACCCAAGGTAACGGCGTGCAGACAGTGTCGCCTTACAATTTTGTCGCCTTACAATTTTCCAGTTCTGTCGCCATTATCTTATCTACAGGTGGTAAGCGCATCCCTCCCGCTCAAGGACCAGCTTCAGGTCGTGGTGCAGGATTAGAAACCGACGGCTTCTTTCCGTGTAGTGTAGAAATACACAGTCGTACAGATAGCATGGAATGAATCTCAAGGTTGATGTGTGTAACAACTGTGCAGCACCCGATTCGGTCCCTCCTGCACTCCAAGACCCCTGGCAGGGCTGCGCTTGCGAGTTACGAGTTGCAGTGCTTGCAGTTCAATGCTCCTTCCTCCTCGTAAGGAATGATGGCCGCGTCGTTCTTGCATCTTGCGTAACCCGTGGGGCTTCCCGTTAGCCTGGGTTCTGGGTTCTGAGTTTGGGGGTCTAGGTTAATCTTGGTGGGGTAAGGTTAGCCTGCAGCATCCGTCAACTGGAAGGTGCAAGGGAAGACTGGAAGCCGTTTTCAGTTCCGCCGTGGGGCAAGGAAAATATTCCTTCCACGATCAGATGTATGACCCCAGCGCGCATTTTCTTGAGTCTAGGTTGCTCCTTCTCGGATTCTTGGGCTAGCTTGGGATCGCATTCTCCATTCCCCGTCCTCGGAATACAATCTTTGGGGATGCGACATCGGAAGAAACAGGCTTAACTATCCTTACGTACCATAAGTAATCCGTACGGAGTACTAACTGGCGAGTTGCAAAAAAATGACGCGAATGCCGCACCCAAGAGTCCGTCCCAACAAACATCGAACCCTCGTCAAGCCATGATCATATGATGGCTGGTTCCGCGGCAGTTCCCTCCCTTTCGCCCTAGCAAATGTCTGTGGTTCGCGGCCGTCTCCCGTTGACTGTTGGTTGGGCATCTCTGCCATTTCAATTATCGCGGACCGCATCCACCTGTGACGTTCTGTTCTGGGTGGCTGGCTGGCCAGATCAGATTCGCGCCATTCTAGAGTAGGGCGTTGGGCTGCGGATACTGTCAAGTGCCAAACCAATACCACAACCTTACGGAGTACATGCCTCGACAGGTTGCGAACCGGAAGCCCGGAGACGGGGTTGAATGCCGCTAAAAGGATGAGGGCACAAGCCGTTCCAAAGCATGCAGTGCTACTCGGAGACGTCGTTGGTTTCTCGAGCTCGTCGTCCTCGTCAATGTTGGGCGGCAGTCGCCCGCCTGCTGACCTGACCGCTGCTTGCGAGAGGCGAGAGCTCAAGCAGAGCAGCTCCCGCTCCAATCCCGAGACGAGACACGGCAGGACACTGGCCTATTGGGCGTGCAGCGTCGCATCTCGCGGCTCTTGTTCTTCGTGGGGAAGTGCTGCTGCAGTCATGCAGGAGAAGATTCCTCTCCCCTGGTGGTGGCGATGCGGGCGGCACTCCGGAAGGGAGAACGCAGAGAGAGCAAAACGAGAGTTACCCGAAAGGGAAATAGTAGGCACCAGCCTAGCACCCCCATCTCGAACCCCATCTACCCTCCCCTTCGAAACCATGGTCGCCGCAGCCGTCGAGCAAAACGGCTTCGCAACGTGGGGGTTTATTTCGCTTCATTTCCCGCGCGACCCCGTCGACGACGGAGAGACTGAGAGATGGCCAAGACTGGCCCGCTACATACTAAGATGTCCTTGACCAAGGGCCAGTCGTCGGCGATAGTACGGACGCTTCAATACGGATACTATGACCCAAACGCAGCGACGGGCGTGTCACTGCACATGAGAACCGCTGTCCTTAGACGTCGACGATATTGACCCTCCCTCGTGATGCCCAGACGTGTCGACTTCCATGCCTGGCTGGGTGCCCAACTCGATAGCCAGCAATTTGTCGCTCGAATATGGACAGGGGGCTTGAAGGGATGCAAACTTGGCTCGACTTACAATACGAAGTACTCCGTACCATGTACGGAGTAGAGCTTCGATATTTCTGCGCATGCGTCGGCCACACAGCCGAGGAAAATATCTGAGCTGTCACAAAATCTAGAGTCCTTGCGCGGATCTAGTGGTTTTACAAGCCCGCGCTATCCATTCATTCCCCACCCAACGGCTTCCATGCGCTGCGCTGCGGGCTCCAGACCGCTTCTCCCCTTTGGGAACTCCGGATCAGCCCTGACGGGCCGTGTCGAGACCTCGCTTCAGCAAGTCCCTCCCTTCCTTTGATGGATGTTGGCAAATGCTCATGATACGATGACGTGGAGCTGCTGGTTGAGAATTTCGGCATTTCTACCTTTTTTCTTCTCTCTCTTTTGCTTCCTTGACATGGCGCTGGTCGTGGTCAATTCGAACGGCTCCGAATAAAGAATAGGACCGAGCAGGTTACGTTACTTCCTGGCTACCGCCCGGCCCGGGGTTGGCTTCGGCCCTAGCACAGATAGGCTTCCGGACAACGAGACCTCCCGCCGGTGCTTCCCGCCACATTGCGTGCTTGGCCGGAGGATGACGGGGCGTGTGGGGTGACTGATTTTGTTCCAGGGACAAACGCACAGCCTTGCATCCCCATCCGCCCAGGAGGAAAGCCGAGTCGCCGCCGCCCTTTGCCTTTTGCAACAAGAGAGCCAGTGGGTGGCCACCGAAGCATTCGGGATGCGGATCTTAGGTCCCGGGAGGGCTGCATGACTGGCTGTGTATCCGTAAACTACAGCGGATGGGAGCTGGTTAGGCCAGGGTTGCTTTGACCTCTTGCCGTCGAATCTGGTGGGGATTGTCACCAGCGCAAACGCGCGAGACTGCGAGCGCCCCGAAGCCGAAGCAATCACCCGTCGGCAGCCCAATTCCAAGGCGGTCTGCCTGTCTATCATCTCCTTCTGTGCGCGTCGGTACTGCTACGTACTTTGCGACGGATGGAGAAGGAGGTCCAGGGCCTGCACGCACGCACGCCACGCAGATTCAACACCTGTTGTCGGACATGTGGGGTGGGACAGGCGGGGGTAATGTGTGTACAAAGTACTTCGTACATGTACCTCAAGGCGAGAGGAGGCTGCGTCCATGCTTTGATCAAACGATTTGCAGAAAAAGTTGTCCGTGGTACCAACAGCTCTTCACCTTCGCGCCCAGGCCCAATCGCAACCTCTCTCGTCAAGCTCACACGTCAGGTCTGGCGCGCGCATGAGTCTCGTGTGTGCTACACCATTGCAGCCTACTCTGCTGGGTTCAGGATTTTGAATGTGGCTCTCCCAGGCTTACTATGGTATACTCTCCCGTCCATGGCACCTGGGGGTCTTTGCCGCGCAACTTTGCTCGGCCGAGACTCCACAATAGCGCAGTGCTCAGGCCAGACTTCAGAGCTCGGTCCCCGGGAAAAAGGACCGCGGAGACAAAATAAATCTCTCAGGGCAGGAGAGAAAGAAAGGAAAGAAAAAGAACCTCGCGCGCGATTTACCCTCCGGCCTCCGGGCCATTCTTGCAGGACTACTATCCGTACCCTACCTACAGAGCATCCAGGGCCAGAGAAATAAAAACTGCGCCTCACGAGCAGCACAAAACAAACTGGCTCTGATATAGCCTTCGCAATAATTCCTTCGCTTTGAGATTGCTGACCCCACAGCGCAGCTGTCATCTGCCCTCTTGCACATGGCGCAAATTGAAGCCCTGCTGCTATAATGGGCGAGAGCTATTATATCAACCAAAGAGCTTGGCCAAGTTTGCGCCGCGAACCGAGAAAACAGCACAGGATGAGACCAATCGAGTGCCGCCCCGACACGGGCAAACGCAGCCAAGTACCGGATCGTCACTTTTGGCGGCGCAAAGCGGGCCTGAGCTCTTGGGAATACCCGCCGCCCGTCGACGTTTCCAAATCCTCTCAAGTCAGTGCGTCGATATGGTTTTTCTCCCTGGCCACCACCACCTCCACCACCACTAGACAGACTCCAGTCCCTTGCTATTGCTGCGCTGCGGACGGATAGACTGCAGTGGTTGTGTGCGCACGTCCCTTTCAGATCTCTGGCTTTTACCTTTTCCTCTCTTGGGCTGCCGGCGCACATGCCCCCCTCCCCTCTCCGTCTTGCGCACGCTGACTGCTGCTGGGACGATTCGGCTGCACGACGCATCACGGGAGAGGGGAGCAAAGTGGGCAGATGGTCGGAGATACTCCGGACGATATAGTTCAGCAACGAGAATGGAGAATAGCCCCCCTCCGGCCCCCTCGGCTCTCCTCTGGACCTCGTCAACCCCTCGCCCTCGCCCTGACGGATTCTCGCCCGTCCACCATACCATACCCCTGGCCCCTGTCAGCACCCCACCTCCACACCCCCCTCCCTGGCCTCCCCTCCTTCTTTTCCCCTGGCTGACGGCCGTCCATCCGCTCCAGGCGAGGGGTTGTCTTTCCTCACGAATGCAAGGGCACGCTGATGGGCTCTCCGTCGGAGACTGATGGATTTACCTCGCAGCATGCACACGTTTCTCGACGAGGCAAGCTAGGTAAAGGTGTAGTGTGGCGGGTCGCTAGTGAGGTGCAACCAGAGTGTAGAAGAAAGGAGCATCGACTGGTCAATGGGTCGGTTGCGGCACCCCTGATTCTTCAACGCCCGCTGGCGGGGAATGGGCAATGAATGGGCAATGGGCTACTGCCATCAAGGTTCCCAACCAGCTCTGCTGCCAAAGGTACATGCAAACAAGTCCTAGAGCTACCTCGCATCTCACATCCCACACTTTCACGCGCCTCGACGACGAAAGCTCTCGCACGCGCGTCAGATACAGAGTCGCTAGCAACAAGGTTGAAGACGCCCGCCCCAGCTGCCGCGCACCCGCACCCGCTTCCAGCAAGTTGCGACAACGTACCGAACCGCACACTAGTGTCGTGCTCTCCATGCCCGTTTGCCACAGAGCACAGAGACATGACAGCTACCTACCTGCCTTGCGTATGTACCTGGGCATGTAGCTATCTTTCCGGACCTTGTCATACGGCCAGGTCCCCCCTCCTCCCGTTTCGACGTTGTGGGTAGCTTGTGGACCAGAAAGGCCGAATAGGTACTGCACTGTTCCGTTTTCTTGTGCGCCCCACTGTGACAGTCAAACCAAGGATCAAGGCCATTGCGGGTGCCCTGTCCGCGAGTCTACCACTTTGACCGTCTTTCACATTCGCTTCTGTCTTGGTACCGCAGTAGGACACGATTGATGTGCCCGCCGCTACTCCCGCCGGCACAAGTCAGGCACGAAACATGGCTCTGCTAATTTGTCCTGACATATCGCATTTCAATCCGTTTGGGCTCGGCCCTTACGGCAGCCAAGGGCTGGCTGGCTGACATCTGCTTGCTACCTTACCTTATATTTCCTTGCTTCTATACTAACTAGCCCTGGGGATGTCTATCTATACCCACTGGACCCCTCCCTCCCCCGTCCCTTTCAGTCTGTTTTCCCTTTTTTTTTTTTTTTTTTTTCGCGAATTGTTTTATTCGTTTGCGCCCCTCCGCAACATGTATATCCAGTACCTGCGCTGTACTTTGTCAAGCCCTCGTCAACCTCCTTCCCAAAGATGACGGTCGCTGATGGGGCTGCCTCAAGCGCCTAAATGCCAACAATACCCTCCATCCCGCTGCCAACCTACCCTTCCGCCCACAGCCCACCCGCTGGAAACAGCACAACGTTGGCGTCCCGGTCTGCTCGAAGCTAGCTGCTGTCTCTTATAATATCTTGGCCTCTTATTATTCTGACAAGCAAAGCACTAAAGAGAGAGCCATATAATCCGGGGGAGGGGGTCCTTCAAACTCCTGTCTCGTCTTTCTCGTCCCAAGTGGACCCCCATAGTCTTGCCTTTCACTTCTCTTATACCCCCTTCCTGGTCTTGTTTATATATTACTTGGGTCTCTGGGTTCTTCTTACCTTATCGGCAACCCGAGGCCTTCGTCATCACCCTCGTCGACAGCCTTGTACCACGCATCGTCTTCCTTCGCCGACTTGCTGCATTCCCAAGAGAAAGATCTTTGCGCCCATCTGTTACTGCCTCAGCCCTGAGTAGTAGCTTATATATAAACCACCCTTCCCCCGTAAGCTTGCTACCTTTTTCTTTCGCATCGTCGTCGTTGTGGCACGTCGTCAGCCAACCAAAGTACCTAACCTCTTCTCATCAGGACCTCTTCTGTTCTTCTCCTTTGTGCCCTCACCCACAAGGACCGTCAAGTCAACCGTCGTCACCATGTGCGACTTCACCAAGAACTACTACATCTACACGTCATGTGTCGACCCGGGAGTGCACTTCTTCCGCACCGAGGTCGACGGCAGCCGCAAGCGCTCGTGTTCTAAGGGCCCTCACGAGCGCTACATCGTGCTGCCGGGACAATGCCCCCTGTGCTACGGCTAATGGGACTCTCTTGTCCTCCTCCCCGGCTACCGTCGCGGGCGCCGCGCCATACGTTCTCTCTCCCGCTCTCTTTGGAAACAATCACAAACCCGCCCGGGGCTCTCACCGTACCACTTCCGAAGCCCCTAACTACACGCGCCACAATGAAGACCACAAAACCCCAGAAGACACCATATTGCACCAACAACAATCGTCCAAGATAAAATACGCAATCCCCTTTGACTTGTTCAGTCGATCGACCAACCAACTAGATCAGTTCACCGCAACAGCCTCCTATTTATCACGCCCGCTTCACTAAAATATACCCATCCCCGACCTCCGGAATCCCATCGACATGAAGGCAAGGGGAGGAAGCTATCAGTTCTCATACTACTAAACCCCCTCTATACAAAAAAAGATGGCTCGGGTTTCTTGATATCTCTTTTCTTATTTTCCTTTTTACCATCTCGGGAGCTCTAAGGAGCTAGGCTTTCCCGGTCTGTTCGTGTGTTCTTCTTTTTCTTTTTAATGACGGGTCTAGCAAAGCAAGCAAGCGGACATGGGCAAACAGCAAGGCGTTTCTTGGGGGGAGGTGGCGCACATACGCGAACACGGTTCTATGGATTTTTTACACGGCAGATTTATCACATCTCCGGGTTCGGAGTACCTATCTATTCATTTCGCTCTTTTTTTTTTTGAACTGGAGTTGGAAAGGATCTTGTGTGTGTATGTAAACATAATATATCCGAAACCTTCTGGTATCCAGGATGAATCCCAACGAACTCACAATCTCACTATCGATGACTCGGGACTATGGACATGGCATGCAATAGGACCTCCTAGTCAGGCCAAGTGAGATAATTTGTGCCGACGAGGCAGAAAAGGGCTAGATAAACATGAAGCGTTCGGTCCGCGTGTGGGGGCTAGGCCGGAGTGGGGGTTAGAAAAAACCGAGTGCTGGCGGACGGGTGAGAGGGAACAAGAATGGTGGTCCCCGTGGGCCAAGTTAGTCCAACAACAGGATAGAAAGCCTCTCTGCACGTTGCAAAAGCCACGCAACGTGTCTGCCCCCCATCCATATACAGTCATTTAGAAGTACTTTGTATGTATCGCAGGTGGGCCGCCTCCAGCCTCCCATGCCCCTAGGCTATGTGGTACACAGGACAGTTTTTGAAGCAGTCATGTTTTTTGTTTTCGGCGATCAAGTAAAAGATAGCCCACCCACTCACCGTTTCCCTCCTACCGAGACAAGCTGAAAGCTTCACTACCGCCTAACCTCCTTCATGTGCCGCAAGATTTAGATGCGCAACCAGAGGCTTGCGGGGGAGAGGAGCCGGCCGTGTCGTGTCCGTCTGCTCAGACAGCAAATATATTAACACCTGTTAAGGCTGCATAGAAGACATGGGAAGGGCGGTTGGAATGTTTCGGTCTTCCGAATCTTCCGTGGAGGTAGCTAGAACAGGATACCTGCATCACCGTCACATAGCTTCGGTTTTGTGGCCCGTTTCGAGGTGAGGGGATACGTGATGTGCGCGTGCCTTCTTGTTGAACATGTTAGGGCAAATCTGGGGACGGAGAGCGAGAGAATTGTGTTAGCTTAGTTGTACGAAGCCAACACGGCGACCCTAGACACCAAGATGCCCATTAATTCCTGCAGTAAATCTCATTATTGCAGGTCTTAAGGCTTCCGACCCAAGCGGTGGGGTGCGAGAGGAAATTTCTCGGCATGCCTCATGATCAACCTGTCTGTTGCTGCCTGGGAAAAGGTGATCCGGCAGGGAATGCCAAACTGCTGGATGGTGCTGCTCTACGCCGAGAGAAGCCAAGTCCGCAGTAGCGTTTGGCCGCTGTCCCTTGGTCATGGCTGTGTCATCGAGCTCTAGCTGGTTGACGCCAATATCGCGGCAGATTCTGCCTATTTTTTGTTGTGGTCAGCAGTCCATGTCCACGTCCACTCGGAGAGCACCGCTGGAAAATCCCCACTTCGCAATCACTGGGATAATCTCTACCACCTTTGGAAAGCCTGTTAGTCAGTTCATGAACATCAACCACGAAGGCGAGTGGCGTGGTTCAAAGGCCGCCGTGGAACGATAAGCGACAAAGGGCTGTGCAGTAAAGGGGCCTCTACATCGCGGCCGACAAGAGGCATCCGGGAGGGAGGGAGCTAGGGTAGCGACAGGTCGGAATCCATCCATGGTGACACCATGATGAGTTGGCAGCGCTATCTCTCTCCCCCACGGTGCGCCGCGATTCTCAGTAGCAGTGGCTGCCCTCGTCGAAGGTCTGAACGACGCGGCCAAGAGGGAGTATAGCACACTAGGCTATAGCCTGGCTCCCAAGTACCCACGTTCCCCTCACGGCCTTCTCGTCACGTCTTTCCTCTTCCCCTCTTCCCAGGCCGGGAAACGGCCATAGAAGAGCGCGTTAAGAAGGACGACTCGGCCTCTGGAACCATAACCGGCTGCAGCTGTCCACGCAACCCGGTGGCTAGATAGGGGGCAACCTAAGTCAGCTAGGCAGCCACTTGGGCGTCACAAACACAGAAGAATAGCTGGCCACGTATAGAGGACAGAATCGGTTCATCTGATTGGCGGGGTCCGTCTCCCACAGGGGTTGCATGAATGACATCTGCAAATCATTGCGCGGAAGTGGGAAGCGCAAACCGGCTGGCATGCTGCACCTGGATGGGGTATGTCGCCATGATGGCGATCCCGCCAGATAAACAGAGGATTATCGTGTTGCGGGGTTGAATCGAGATGAGGTCCGGGGCTCGCGTGGGCAAGGTATCTTAGGCTTGACCACATACTTTCGAGAGCAGGTAGAGGGAGATGACCGGCACCTGAGACACGCTCGCTCCAGATCCAGTCGGCGAGTGTCTCCCAGTTGCTGTGCCTTGGCCTGACGGTAGGTACTGGTGCAAGCAACACTCACAGAAGTTGCGTGCAGGGCCCAAGGAGCATGCCGGCGGGTAACTGCAGTTGGAGAAGAGAGGAAAGTGAGAACGTCCGGGTTTCCTGATGCACAAACTGTCTTGGCACAACTCGAGGCTGGCGCGTCCGAAGCCACTTGCAGAATCTGGGGCCTGATGCCCAATCACGAAAGCCGGCAGCGGCTCCAAATAAAGTCCAGCACAAGAGCTTGGCAACGGGATGACCCATACACTGGCGGAAACACACAGGGCGCACGGCTGCTTGCTATCAAGCAGAAGCACAGGTGTGACAGCGCCGCCGGCTGCTACGACGGTGGCTGCTACGACGGTTTGCAAGCAGGGTCAACCATGTCGTACCAGACACAAGACGGTCAGGTATGGGCGGGTATCGGATAACCGAATCTTCAGGGCTGATCCGCGATTCGACGATTCAACGGGGGAGCTGATGATCAGGAACTGGAAAAGGGCCGTGGCAGGGAGTAGGGAGCGAGCTGGCCCCTGGAAACCTGGCTCGAGCTTGACATGGCCCAGTGGGTGGGGGAAGCTGGGAAGCCGGTGCTCTAGATTAGCGAAGAGACGCTTGGTTTCCGTTTCCCGTACGTGGTGTATTCTTAGACACGGGACACAAATTCGATCTGGATGAATCGGATGACAAGCAGACGCACAGGCGGATGGGATGCCGCTCCGTATCCAATCTGTCTGGCGCCTGCCTTGCCGCCTTGCCGCAATCCGGAACATGCGAGCTTGACCAAAGCAAAGAGACCCCTCAGTTCGGCGAGGGGGTTTAATTTGCAAAACCGGTACTGGTGATTCTTTGGTTCCCTTGACGCTGTAGATGAAGCTGGGATGGATTCATGAGGTCTTGGTGCTCAGATCTGCTCCGCCCTTGTCAGCGCTCTCAATGCAAGAACCCCCCGTCCATGTCCGGTCTCCTCAGGGCAAGCCGCCATGGGTCGGGTTCGCTTCACCCGACCCGACGAGAGTGCACGACGCACGGCTGATGAGCACTGACGCTCGAGGCCCTCGCCATGAGAAACCGGAAACACTTGCAAAGCACGACGTTCACTGAGCCAAGCACTCCTGTCCAGATCGGGAAAGGCGCAGCAGCGCCAGGTCCCTGCGCTGAAGTCTGGGCTTTGGGGCAAAGTCTGTGCGGGGAATCAAGGTGAGCCCATCCCATCACTAGATGGACGATCTCTTCCTACTCGCAGCCGTTGGCAAAAGCATCGCCGAGGACGAGAACGCCGCCAATTGGGTGGTGAAGGGAAGCAAACCACAAAAAGATAGATGGTTAATAACTTGTCCTCGTAGTGCAGCTTCCGAGCCCTGGCACATAAACACTCGCCTCAATGAGCAGACCAAACTCGAGAGTTTGGATGCCCAAAAGGATAAGACGCGCAGTCATAGATGCCGAACCTGAAAGGGAATAAACGGCGACGAAGATCCAGGATGATTCCACCGGATTAATCGACCATTATTTCGTTGATCCATCCCCTACCAAGCTGGTGCTACTCTGTTTTCCAGCGGAAGACGCGCTTGCGACCTTTAGGAAGATGGCAGGTGTGAACCACGGACCCCGCCCGGTCAAGCACAGGCTCCAAGCCTTTTCTGACTTGTCGCTTTGGGATATCGAAGCTCCCGAGACTATAGTCTACCACACGAAGAGTAGACCGACAGGGTCCATGAGGAGGGTGTTGAATACGGAAAGGGGGGCCAGGCAAGGAGGGGTTGATCAACACCGAGGCCAGAGCTTGGATAGCTTCAGCCAATAACTCCGAGCAAAGTAGACCCGATACGCCGAGAATTGGGGGCAGCAACGACACGTCCGGCCGACGAGGAGTGGTGAGCCGGGTGGCCGGAAGCACGCCCACGTGCGTTTTGGGGGAAGGAGGTGTGGTTCTTGCGGTCCTTGGGATGCAAGCCGTGTCAACGGCGAGGATCGAGAACGAATTGTGTGCGCTATTTTCCCAAAGAACCCGGTTCGCGGAGTTCCCAAGCCCCCATTCCTGGGAGGTGTCGCCCCACAGACCTAGATCGCCGTCTCTCGCTCGCCGGCAAGACGGAAAGCCTGCTCGCTCGCTCGTTCGCCGGCCCTTGGGCAAACAAAGCCATCACTTCTTGCCCCCCTGCGCGTGCTGCAAAGCACCATGCCGGCTTCAGGGAGGGGTGGGAGCGCGGGGAGGTCGTCCGTCGGCTGCTATGCGTTGATGGGGGGTGGAATGGAGCGTGAAACGGTGAAATCAGCATCAATTCAGGCGCTGGCCAATTGAAGACGAGGCGCTGTGGACGCTGAGGGTTCCTGCGTCGTAGCTGCTCTTTGGTGCTAAACCGAACCCGATTATGGCTGCAGGACTGCATCCTTCGTCGAAGAGGGCGTCGGGGACCACCTTGACTAAAATGAGGCCAAAAGACTACCCGCTCCGAGAAATGTGGTGTGGAAGGTGAGGGTAGTGCTTCTACGCAGTAGGTCGCGAGAAAAGGTTTGGGGCCCATTGGATATTCCGAAGCCGCCCGCGCAGGGCACTCTCCCCATCTTGTGGGGCGCTCCTTCCGCCGTTGCAACCCGAGCAACCGCAGCTATCATCACGCATCCTGCACTAGAACTACACCTCCTCCGGGGTAATACATGTTAGCGTAGGAAGGTGGCAAAGTTAGTGATTAGCGAGATTTCCCTAAGAGATACTAATAGTAGGTAACGTACCAAACTAACATGTATTTCCCCGGTGGAGGTGTACGGATACCTAGACCGTAACTTACAAGGTATAGTACTGTACATTTCAAGTTGCTGCTACTTCCTTCGTACCTTCTTCAACAGTTGCTTCAGGTCGGTCGGCCCCATCTAGGAAACCTTTTGCGCCTGGGCCGTGCATTATCAATGCTACCCAAAGCCAGACACCTGACCTCTCGTCCCAAGTTCAACTACAGGTCTTGAGAAGCTGTCGTGCTATCCGCACGATGCTACTGATAGGAGGTACGGATATCGCCAGTTTCCGTGGCTCCTCAAGGCGATTTGACCGACGCTCTTGGGTTTCGTTTCCGGAAGGAGCACCTGTATTCCCCCACTCTACCGGTAGACCTGGAACGGTGAAAGGGTGCCTGCCTAAGGTACCTTAGGTAGGG
This sequence comes from Lasiosphaeria miniovina, assembly GCF_030549165.1. Lineage (NCBI taxonomy): Eukaryota > Fungi > Ascomycota > Sordariomycetes > Sordariales > Lasiosphaeriaceae > Lasiosphaeria > Lasiosphaeria miniovina. Next base: position 681,885 of record NW_026848223.1, on the reverse strand, counting down.
GGTTTGCATGATATGTTTTACGATCACTACTGCGATGCACCTGCTCGTCACCTCGTCTTGCGTGGATGCTAGGCTGGGTTTCTCAACAGGGACGCCCCCAAAATTTTGCCTAGGTACCCAACACCGTGGCCATGTATGTCCCTTCCCAAGGTGTGCCAATGGCTCTATCTTCGGAGCAGTGCTACTCTCTGAACATCCAGAAAGCGGTCCCCACGATATATACAAGGAATTGATCAGGTACACAACCTAAATGTAAGTGTTTCGGAAAGCACATTAGATGCCTAACAAGGACAGATAAACCCAGACTACTGGGTAGAAACTAGCTCAACTGTGATCTACCGAGAAAGCCCACCCATAATCTCTATTTTAAACTTCAAGAGACTGACACGTCGGGGGCATCACAACCTGAAGTCATCGAAGCTTGACCCGGAGTTTCCGATAGCAGCTAGGAGTAACCCTTACAACGTTTTCCATTAGATATCTTTGCGGTTTTCTTCTCGGCCTGCAACTGAAGAACTGCAGTGCTCTGCGGGTCCGCACATGCCCCTGTGCTTGACTGAGTCTGCCCTCCTTCAACGGCAGCCGTGCTGCCATGTGTACCACTGGCGGCCTTGAGAGCGAGAAGGTGATAGGCTTTGTTTGCCAAGCGAAGAACCCATTTGGTGTACACCTCTGTCAGTCCCTCCTTTGTGCATAGCGATATGAAGTAGTCGACAGTTTTGTCGTCCCCATCGATAACATCCTTCCAAGACTCGAGTCGATACCAAAGCTCGCGAATCCTGGCCAGTCGGTTATCTGATCTCCTTTCCAGTTCTTTGGGGAGGCCGCAAAGCTTGCACTGGCAACGGAACCCCCATGATCGAATGGTTGTCCGACGAATCCAGCTTGGCTCCCACAGGCTCACGTATGAAACGCAAAGCTCCTCACCGATGCCAATATCGCGATTTGTCGACGCATTGAAGGCCCAGCCTTTGTTAATGTAATAGGTTACACTGCAAATTGCTAGTTAAGTAGCTGCATTGAAGAGTGCCAGGCACCACTGATAAAGGGGCATGTACTGTACTCACTTGGGTCGACAGTCGTGGTTGAAGAACGACGAGAGTGGGTACAGAGCAAAGTAGCACGGAGTCCCACTTGTCGCTGGAATGCAATATGCATTTGTCAATATAATATCGACTTCGCGGCTACCGCCAGCTTCGGCCGCTCTTTTTGCCACACACTCATCGAGAGTTCCCCGAGTTCGCAAAGGGAGCTTCGAGAGGGCGAGCATGATGATCTCGTTCCGGACGTCGACGGGAGTAATCCCGAGGACCCTCTCGTCGACCAGGAAGAAAGGGTTAGCGACAAGAAGAGGTTCGCCCGGGAGGAAATGACGCTTTGCAACCACGCCGCAGCCTTTGTCCTGGATATGGCGAACTTCCATGTTGGGGTTAAACATTAAGCCAGCCCAGCCATGTGGCATTGGACCTCCCGTGGCTCGCTTGATCGATCTCGGATCCGTGACGAGCACGATTCCCGTCCCCCTTGCAAATAGAGGGTTTGAAACGATATAACAATCGTCAACAAGTGTATGGGAAAACTCCCAGCCTCGCTCGCTATAAATGTAATCCTCGAAAATGCCCTCTCTTTCACTGTCGGGAATTTTTTCCAAGATGTTGCTCAAGTCGATGTCTGCTTCTATGTCGGCGAAACTTTCCACATCAGGGGTCTCAGTCTTGTCAACGACGTTGGTCTCCATTCAATCGATGAACGGCCGGTTACTCTTTCCCGAGCTTGGTCTGCTTATTTTCAGATGGAAGAAAGGAAAGAAGAAAAGAGGAACTAACGCAAGCTAGAAGTTTGTAAGTGGGCTAGAGTCGTAGGTAGGTATCTGAGATTGATGAAGAAGATGCATACCAAAAACTACCAGTAATTGGCATTGAGGACACAGCCTGGTAGTCTAGGGGTTCCGAAAAGCAAACCCAAAAACGGCGAGGACATCCATACCTAGGTACTTAAAATTCCACCTTAAGAAAGAGCAACCTCCATGGCTAGAGGCCATCTAGAAAACATCGAATTAAAAAGGCGCGGCCGGACTGTCGACAGAACAGTGCACCAGAAAAGGCAACTGCAAAGGAGCGTAAATGCAACAGAAAACCTTGAGTTGCCTTATGACAGCTCGCAAAGAGATGCACAGATCCACCAGCTACCGTCGAAAAGAGTTCTTGAATACGTGACTTATTAATACCAGATAGGGTTGGCAGAACCTAGAGGGGCAATTGAAGTGTCTGGAGAGGGAGTACGTCGGGGATTCCGTTGTCATAGAGAGACGACGATATTTAATACATGCATAAGTACGAATACATACATACAGTACGTAAAGTAAGCGCCGTGTAATACTCTCCGTAGTACGGATACGTAAGGACGGGAGACAGCCACCGTCCCAAGGGTCCCTGAAAGTTTCCATGTCAGTCTGATACGTGCTGCGAACTGCTAAATCATGATTTCCTACGGCGACAAAATAGCAAGGCAAAACTTTGCAAAATAGGAGATCTTTTAAATCACCCTTCCTACTTATTTACGGCAACAGATTTATAAAACCCCACAAAGTTTCGAGCAAGAAACTCGGAGTTTAAGCTGACAAAACATGCAGGGACCAGAGTGTAGTTGGATTGGACAGTGCCGTTAGATAGAAGCGGGCGGGAGCTGTTTGACCCCTGCATTCCTTAGCGCATTGATGCCTTAGCATTTCAGCCTCAAGCTGGCTTCACGGCCAGGCAGCATCCCGCCACCCCGGAATTTAGACGAGACGAGTCGCCGAACAGCATCGATCTTAGCAATGACAGTGTGAACTGCCGGCCCCAACCATTGACGACGCCATGGTACTTGCAGAACGCCCGAGGTATATTGCCGCAGGATGCCTCGTCGTGGACCGGGCGGCGAGCAATGGCAATGTCGCGGTCGCACCCCAGATTTGGAACTGCGAGTCCCTTCCCGAGCTCAAGCAATGGCACCACTTCTGCGCCCGCCCCGAACCGGGCCCCAATGGCCAAGAAAAGGTGGTCGGCGACGGTGCCTCGGATAATTTGCAGGGCAAGAAGGTGCTCGCGCCCGAGATACAGAGCCTTCTTCTATCGTCGAAACTGCTAGCACCGCTCAAGGGCCTGCTGTTCAACTTCTGGATAGAGTTGAGCTTCGGCATCAGCCAAAACGGTGCCCAAGCCATCATCCGCGTCTACGTCCTTCCCGATGATGTAGACAATCGCCTAGTCCCCCGGTCCAATCATGCCCTGCGGAAAGCAAGGTCCCGCCTTATGGGGCAGCTGGATTATTCCCCCAACACGTGGCGCGGTGACCCCGGAGCTGGGACTCGCACTTCGGCCCCGCCCATCTTCGGAGAGGCCAGCGATGCCGATACCCAAGATAATTCAGATTCAGAACCATCCGAATCTCTTCTTCAGATGTTCAACAACTTGCCCTCCCCAGACCCAAGGCCCGAGACGGTCGAGGATCCTGACGTTCGCGATGCTATGCACAGGTTGCTGGACAGTGACATTTCTGGGCTCAACATCACCCTATTTTCCTACCAGCGCCGATCAGCAGCTTTGATGCTCCAACGAGAGTCCCAGCCTGGCCGAGTGCTCGATCCCCGTCTCTTGAATGTTGTCGATCAGAATGGGGAACCTTGGTATTACGATTCGGTTGCTGGCGTTGTCTTGTGCGAACCCAGATACTATGATGGGCCGTGTGGCGGGATTCTTGCCGAACAGATGGGCTCCGGCAAGACAGTAATATGCCTTGCCCTCATCCTCGCAACCAAACATATCCCCGCCAGGGCACCCGAGATGCTTCGCCAGACAGGCCTAAAATCCCGGCCTAGGGTTGGCAGCCTCGCCGACATGGCAGCCGCTTGCATCACTCGCAATTCGGTGCCATGGAAGCCGGTGCTCCAGTCATCGGGGCAGGACTTCGAATACACGCGATGCATCCAAGTCATCCTTCGGAACCGCGCGTTCTATTATCTGCCTCGTCCTGAAGCACGTCGCGCTACTCGTAACACTCGCAAACAGCCAGCAGACAAAATTGTTCGCGCGAAGAAGATATTTCTCAGCAATGTCTCGTTGGTCGTGGTTCCTTACAACCTAGTGCGGCAATGGGAGCAGGAAATAGCAAAACACACTTCTGGCCTAAAATTCCTTGTTTTCGCCGGCAGGTTCGAAGAAGAATCTGCTACCATTGAGCAGCTGCTCGATTGCGATGTCGTGCTCTTCTCGTCGAACCGCCTTGCGGAACTATATCGAGAGCCGCCTATTGGTAGTTCCTACGGCACATCCAGATCTCATGGTCTACAAAACCAGTTAGGCAGGATCCGCTTCAAGCGTTGCATTGTCGATGAAGGACACAGGCTCGGCAAGTCGACATCGGGGAACAAGAGCAATCTTCATCTCTTGCTTGACTCTCTCGAGATTACGGCTCGTTGGATAGTGACTGGTACACCGTCCAAGGGTCTCTTTGGCGTTGATGCCGTCCCAAGCCCTGTCGAGGACGGGCCGCTCATCATCCTTCACCGCCAGCCTTCCGCCGAGCTTGAAAAGGATGACTTGAGGCGTATTGGTTCGATCGCTACATTTTACCTGAGGATGCGACCCTGGGCACCCGTGGTATCAGACGAGGCCACCATAGAGCGGCCTGTTGCGTGGTCTCAGTACGTTAAGCAGCCAAGCCAAGCGAGTCGGGGAGATCGGGAAACTCTTAAGGCAATTCTCGAATCGCTGGTAGTACGGAATCGCCTCTTTGAGATATCTAATCTCTTGCCCGTCGTTGAGGAGAAGTTTGTTTACCTCGACGGCTGCTTCCAGGACATCCTGGTTCTCAACCTTTTCTCCGCGATCATCATTTTCAACGCTGTACAGTCACAGAGATCTGACCAGGACTACTTCTTTCATCCCAGCCAGAAGAAAGCCGTCCTTGAACTCGTCTCTAACTTGAGGCAATCAAGCTTCTTTGGGGGATCTTTCTTCTCTCCCGCAGAAATACTCAACGCCGTAGAAACAGCGTCGGGATTCTTGGACGCCGGCAAGGTTGCCATTAGCGCCGAGGATGATCATCTGCTGCGCGAAGCGATCAAGTTTGGCCGCATTGCGGCCCAAAACACCATCAAAGACTCGGCCAACTTGTTCCGCGAGGTCCCGATACACCTCGAGAACTTCCCGTGGGGAGCTGGCCAAAGCTGGTCTCTAGATAATAAAGAGGGGGACCCCGTGCTGACGGATTCGAGAATGGCCCTCGCTCTGCAGAAGTTCCTACACCCGCTAGCTGATTCACCGACATCGCTTCAAGTAATGTTTGAGACGGGGCGCTTTGCAGCCCGGGGGCAAGAGGAACGGACTTGGGGGATCGAAGCTCAGGACTCTGCTGCCAACCCAACTACGCAGAGATCTCAGCCCAGGGCTCTCGCCGGCAACACTCAAATGGGGCAGGACCATAATGCCCCCGAAAAGCGTCGAGCTGCCATTCTAGGTACGCCTAGCCTGGTGGAACAGGTTTCCCAGCCAGCTGAGGGCACCGGGGGCGATCTTGCCGAACCTCTCGCCAAGACTCAAATGGTCTCCACTGCGTCGGCAAAGCTCTCTTACTTGATCGATCAGATCATCAAGTACAAAGACAGCGAGCAGATAATCATATTTTACGAAAACGACAATACGGCCTACTACTTGGCTGGAATTTTAGATATTGTTCGTTCTATCCTCTTTCCCTCTGCACGTCTGTAGCCAAGCTAATAACCCGCCAAAACCACAGCTTCAAATTCACCACCTCATCTACGCCAAGGGCATAAAGCCCGAGCGACGCACTCAATACGTGGCAACATTCAATTCTAGCCCTCTATTTCGGTAAGTCTTTCTTCCAGTCTCTATTCTGTGTCTAAAGTCGGGGGACTCTACCCGTCTATTATTACCTTGTCTCAAATCCAACGTTGGCATCACCGGCGATTTGCTAACGAGACTATAGGGTAATGCTCATGGATATTACGCAGGCGGCTTTCGGCATCGACATGCGAACCGTATCACGTATCTACTTCATCAACCCTGTCTTGAATCCTCAAGTAGAGGCACAGGCAATCGGTCGAGCAAGACGCATCGGTCAGAACAAGCCGGTCACGGTGGAGACGCTAGTACTCCGGGGTAGCCTGGAGGAGGTCATTGTGAAGAGGCGTGGAGAGATGACACAGGAAGAACAGTGGAAATGCCGGTCGATACTTGATGACCGCCCCATCTACGAATGGGTCCTGAATGCAAAGATTCTACCCCTTCCTGGAGGGGAGAATGTCAGCGACCAGGAACAGATGGCCACGCTAGACACGCCTCAGTTCATTTTCGGTCGTGGGTTTGGCCGTGAGAGCCATCCCGACCAAGACCTAGTCACCACAGATGGCGGTGTCGTGCTCAAAGAGGGAGACGGCGTGGTCAACGGCATCGGCACAGCGCAGAAGAGGGCGCCGCCGGCGGTCGAAACGGCGACTGTGACGAACACTACTCCAGAATCGAATGATGTTCCTCCTCCCAAAAAGAAGGCGCGGGTTCGTTTCGCGGGCTTCGCCGACGACACTGGGGGTGTTGAGTGACTTGAAACCCTGGCAACGTTTTCGAACCCAAACATGTATACCCCTTGAGGCCAGCCACCTCGGACGAAAACCTGCAGCACGACGCCGCTGATGTGGGTAGCTCAATACGGGTGGGCTAGCTGGTGCTAAGTGCCTCTCGCATGTTCCCGTTGGTTAGCTCACCTCGAAGTCTAGGTTTTTCGACACCTCGGACCGCTGGCTCAGTAACTATCTCCACGTATGGCTCTGCAGTTCTTGGTAACGGACTGGCGGCGATTGCTGTCAAATTTGTTGGGGGTCTGCACACTCCAGCATCTGGAGGTGGTTGCTCAGCAGGGTCGATTAGACTCGCAGTTTATGAATGCTGCTAAATGTAGAAGTATGCCGTACAAGCGCATTTGTGGATGGACAGGATACAAGCAGCTTTGCCTCAGCGCAGCGCGAAGGCAATTTCAGGGCGAGTACGAAGACTAAAGTGTCTCAAGCCAAGACGATAGAACGACGAAACATATCCCGAACGCACAGCAAACAGGTAGCTCTAGGCAGAGTAGAGGAGGGCCCAATGTATTGGTGAGGCGCAATTACCGCAAGACAGGTCAAGGACGACGCCCCAAACGCGAGTGTCGTGGTGAGAAAGGGAGACGTGCCACAAACATACATGTGGTAGAGTCAACTGGCTTGCTTGGCTGGCTGTTCCTGCCAATGCCCCCCAATCTCCCTCTCAGGAATTTTCCTAGCAAAGCAAACAAAACTCGCGCGAGCCTTGTAGGAAAAGCAAGCAAGCTACCGAAGCAGAATTCGGTGAGTAAGAGAGAAGGCTGCCGAATTCAATGCAGGTCCGAGGAAAAGTCGGGGCCCCGGCGATCCAACCCAATCGCAGATGCCCAAATCGCGCGCTCTTAGCCAGTTGAGGCTTCGAATTTGCCTGCCTGGCTTTACGCTGCCCGCTGCCGCATGATTCGTCGACCTTCGCATCCTCTGGGCCCAATCACCACCCCGACGAGAAACAATAATCGTGACGCAATGGTCTGGGGAAACACTTCAAGCTAAGCCGACTGTCTGTCTATAATTTAGCCCTTCCGTGAATACTAGGAAGGATAGAAGCTATTTAAAGAGACTATTTAAAGAGGAATTTCGTCAAGTCCTTTTAGAAGAAACATGGATACCCTATTTAATACTCTGTAATATTACAAGGGGACGAAAATATCTCAACTTTCTCCTTTCCGGAGCAGGTTCACTACTCAGTACCCCAAGATCTTGGCCGCTAGAAGAGTTGGTGGAGTTGGTTTCCTTAGCTAGTGTGTTTTAGTTTGAACAAGGTGGCGAGAAAACATACAGCACACCAGCACCTGTGCATGATGCGGGAACACATTAGTTTTGGGCCAGATGGTGGTGAATACGAAAGGATTTTGCCTTAACCCCCCCCCCTTTTTTCCCTCCGCAGACGACGTGTGTGTGGTTTGGAAAGCTGGAGGGATGTGGAGAGGGGGCCCAGGAACAGCTGAGCTGAAGTGAGGGACTGGCTACATGCACACGCACACGCGCACGCACACGATGTGCTGGAGAAGCTAGCTGCCGTATCCAGGTTGACTCCGACTCAATATGCACGACTTTACTTACCCCGCCATTTTTTGCCCTCGTTACTCGCTTTCCATGAGATTCAAGTCAGCATCGTGCCTTCTGCCGAGTCCTTGAGGGGGAGGATGATGGGGAGCACTGGGAGGACAAGACAAGACACACAACATGCCCACCCTCCCACGAAGATCGAGGCACAGCGCGCCGAGATTGAGCTCGTCATGGTGGTAGATGCAGATGCAGCCAAGGTAATTAAAGAGCGCACAGCAGGTTATTTCTCACAGCAGCGGACTGTACTGCACATGCCCTACTACAGCGCATCTGCATATTTTTGTCAGGTCATGCGAGGCCACCTGAAGCGCATGTCTCGCTTTCCCGGCCCGCAGGCTGCAAAAATGGGGTGGGTGGATGGATGTGAGAGGTCGGGTTGTGGAGGCCGGATGTACGGCCGCCATTAATAAGTTTGGGCAGGTGATGATGGCGTGGCCGGAGGAAGGAAGTTGCAAGCCCATACAGCCTAGCACTTGCGGGATAGCGCAAGGATAGAATAAACCACCGAAGCAGGTTCTAGGCGGTCCCGTCGTACTTTTGAAATGGATGCAAAACTCGTCTAAGGTTGCAACGCTCCCGCCGGCCGTTCCTTCTCGTTCTCTTTTAAACTCGCGGTGCTGCAGTTGCCGGAGGAAGGAGACGGAGAGAGGCTCGAACCTTCCTGCATGCAAGGCCCCCTCTCCAAATGGGCCGTTCACAGCATCATCGCCTCTCCAGCTCAGCGCTCTGACCTTGCTTGACCTTATTCCGGGGCTGCGGGACACCAGAAGAGGACAACGAAAACAGCAACAGCGGGCAGCAAAAGCAGCACTGGCCGTGCAACCACACACTCGTTCGCTCGGGTACCGTTCTCCTGATGATCCTCGCGGATTGACCGGCCGACCAGAAGATCGCCTGTTTGGGCCAAGCAGGAGCGACACCATCCGAAGAGGTGCATTGCCCTTTGCAAGAAAAAGAAGGGCCAAGAAAAGCTTCAAAAAGGCAGCATTCACCCAACAGGCAGACAGACAAACATTCCTGCGTCCATGCCAACCTGGCATGTATCGAGATTTCGACCAGCAAAGCGCGATTCGTCCGTTCTTTTTTGTTAACAACCTACACACAGATTTCCGGAGCACGCGACGAACGACGGCGTGTGCGGCTGAGAACAGCTAAAGGCTGGGGGGGTTTTCGGGTTCGGCAAACATTAAATCCCTGGGACGATCCCAATCGCGCGGCGTCAACGTCTCAGAAGTGGCCTAAGGGCCAAAAGGCAAATAAAGCAGACGCAAGGGGCGACGTGTTTGGCTCTGTCGCGGGAAAAGGGAGCAACGAACGAGGAGAGAAAAAAAAGATAAATTGGCCACTCAGAAAACAACAACCCCATCAGCATCAGCACAGGCTTGCGACACCTGAGCCCGAAAGGCCCCCCGTAGCGACCGACCCGCTGCGACCTCATGAAACGGCGACGATACCAGACCCCCCAGAACCCTCGTTATCATGGCGGGCGGTAGCTCTCCGCCGACAGCGTCGCCGCAGCAGCGACAGCGCCCTTCATCGTCGTTTTGGTCGTGGAAGGGCCGCTCGAGGCGAAACAGCGAAAGCGCACTCCCTCCTTTGGCCGGATTAGTCGACGCGCCTCGGCGCTCCAGAAGCTCGCTCCCGGCTGTCGACGCCAAGACTGCCGAGATTCGCAATCGCGTGGTGGCGGCCGAGCTCGTCACGGGGAGCTTCAATCCCCGGAGTGTGGTAGTACCTGGAGTTGGAGTCGGTGGCCGTGCCGCCGCTGCAGGAAATAATGTTATTGCTGCTGCCGTCACCGCCGCCGCTGCTCCTACTGTTGCCGCCGACGGTGCGAAGAACAACGCCAACCGCAGGTCATTGACCTCGAGGTAAGCAGTTTATTTTCGATGGTTCTTTCAATTTCTACCCCCACCCCCTTTGCCCCTCTCTCCCCAACTGTTCGTCGGCCAGTGGGTTGCCGCCCTTGCTCGGGGCAACGCAACCCCAGGGCGATGACAGCTGATGGCCCTGCGAAACATCTCAAATCACAGGGCTGTTTCGGTCGCTGCCGGGCGCCCCCTACCATCGTTCTCAACTCCGTATCTCGCCGTAATCGGATTTCAGACGCTGTACGGAGTAGAGACGAGATTATGTTCTCTTATATGGATATAAACACATGCTCTTCGTTCCACAGCCAAGCACCTACTCCGTCTTTATCATTTTCAATTATCACGAGTTTTGTTTCTTCGGCAACCCTTTTCCGCTTGGTGCCGTGGCGTCATCGAGCTTCCCCTTTTTGTAGTCTAGGTCGGATGTTTCGCGGTTGAAAAAAAGCCTTTAATTTCCACCTAGCGCAGCGCCTGGGCCTTCAACCGCCATTCGTGGTCGGAAGCGGTTAGCTCCTTGCCGTCCTCAGCAAGCGCTCAGGCCCAAGGAGGTGTGACGTCCCTGTCCTGCAGCTGATATCGAAACCCTGCGCCTATCGGAAAGCCTTAGCTTGTGAGGCTGCAAGCTAATTTCCGTTTCTGGCGAGAGCGTGGAGAGCCGGCAGCAGTTCACCCTGCCTGGTCATTGACCACGGCTCGGCGCTACGCTCTGTCGATGCCTCCTCGTGTTATTCATAGTCCTGCTGGTCCCACCAATGTCTACTCGGATAGTTCCAGGCAATTTCTCAGCCCTTCTCCTTGGTTGACGAGAGAACAAATTGCCTTTGGCGAAGGATCCCGACTAACAAGCTCCCGCACTGTAAGACCACCGCTAGCATTTTACAACAGCAGCAACAGAGCATATCACCAACGCACAGTTTCTGCAGCAGCCGCACTTCAGCAGTCTTTTTTTCCCGACGATGATGAAATACTGTTAAAAGCACCTCAGCCGCGTTTCAGGAGCTCGTCCTACGGCGGCCCGGCAGCTGGCGGCGGGCCAACAGGAAGCGGCACAATGGCGACGGCTGCGCCGTACTCTCGCCCAACACATGCTAGGAGCATCGGGAGCGGCCCAGTTGTGGTCATGTATCCCCCGAGGGATCAGGAATTCGTTGCGAGGACAAAAAGGGCCAGCACCAGGATACAGCAAGTGACCGGGCCCTACGCTGCTCCCCAGGCGCCGAAAAGACCAGATCCCTCTCCAAGGCGGCCCGTCACCATGGCTTATCCAGATAGCCCGCCTCCGGAAAAGCTGGAACGCCCGGGGTCGTTCTTCCGGCCCCGGCGCGTGTCCAGCAGCAGCGCTAGCTCCGTGACAAGTAGTGTCGTGTCCGGTCGAGACAGCTTCGACAGCCGCTTCGACAGCCGCTTGCGTGCCTCGTCTCTAAATAGCAGCATGACGAGCATCGAGTCGATGCCACCACTTAAAACCCCTGGCTTCAGCCCACTTACCGGATTGTCATATTCACAATACCAGCTACTAAACGGGGGACATGGGGGACATGGGGGACATGGGGGTCAATATTACAATCGACAAAAGCCAGCGCCGGTCCCGTATGGAAAGAAGGCGAGGCAGGGTGAACTGTTTTCCCTCCTTCCTGGAGAGGTGCTGGAGCTGATACTCTCGGAACTGCGCAAGCTGCATATGCGACCGGGGAGTCACACGTGCACGACATGCTGGATGCGCGACTGCTGCTCTGTCGCAGTCAGTGCTCGAAAGTTTGTCAAGTACGCACGAGAGGCCCTGTATCGGCATATCTGCATTGTGGGAGCGGAGGGCCCTCAGATGAAGAAGCGGACGAAGTTAAGCTATGGGTCGAGATTGGTGCTGCTACGCCGGACACTGAGAGCAAACCCGCAGATGGCGGCCATTGTGCGGTCCCTCAAACCGCCCGCTTTGCCACCCGGCGTGAGCGCGGGTGAATATGGCGATCTTATAGCATCGGTGTTAATGGCCTGTCCGAATCTGGAGAGGCTAGTTGGCTTCTATCCTACCTACGACCACTCGTTCCATCGGCTGTTCCATGCGCTCTCGACGCGGACGCGGTTGAAAGAGATGGACTGGGTTTTGGAGGCCTCGCCTTTCCAACGACAGCATCGGATGCGTCCTTCAGCCGGATCAGGGGGCAGCGTCAGCGGCCAGCTCTGGGCTCCAGGAGACTTGCAGCCTCACCAATCTCTGGAGTTTTTGGAATATCACTTGGACTGGAAGAACCTAACCACACTTGTGATTCACTGTCTCTCCAGAGCCACGTTGACTCCGGTTACGCTGCTCGAGAAGACCCTGCGGTCTCTGCCATCACTCGAGAATCTCCACCTCTCCCATCTCCCGCACACGTCCTTCAACGACGCTAGCTTGCTGGTTCTTCCACCCCTCGAGAAACTCACCTTGTCGCATCTACCTGGCGTGACAACAGGGGGGCTCTCGTCTTTGGCGACGCGGTCAGCCAGTAGCTCCATCAAGACGCTCACGCTGGTCCACATGAATGTCGAGTCGCTGCCGGCGATAGCGCGGATCCTTTCGAACCTGATCTCCCTAGAAACGTTCAGCCTCGTGCAGGCGTACGCGCCAGTGATGCCGACGGACGAGTTTATTTGGTTGTTCCCGTATCTGGCGTCGTCCACGGTGCGAAAGCTGCACTGGGATATACCCTATCTACCGACCCGGGCCACAACAGCCGACACCATATTCGCGAAGAGCATAGATGCCGGCGGCTTCCCTGCCTTAAGGATACTTCGTGCACCCAACGACCCCGAGGGCATCTTCCAGGCACTGTGTAGGCCACGCGAACGAGTCGACATTGTTACGGATCGGTACCGCGATGGACAGGCGCACTATGGGGCTCACATGCGCAACACGTCGAGTTTTTCTCATGGCAGCGTTCCCAGCACCAGCGGCAGCCGAGCGGGTAGCCGACCAGGGAGTCGTAAAGGGTCGACGGGCGCGATGGGCAACTCGCCGACAAGCCCGCTATTCCCGCCCGACGCACTAATGCTTCCACGCGACAACAGCAACCTCCACCAGGCCCGGCTTGCAGCGCAGGAGCGCCTCGAGGCTGCCCGGAGGTTCCCACGGTTCTTTATCAACGTCTTCGACGAATATGGGGCGTTAGTTGACAAGTACGGCGTCGGCGGATTCATCGGCACGGTCGGATCCAAGATCAACTACGTGCTCACACCGGACGCTGGAGGCGGGACCGACGAGGGCGGCGGGCTAGTCAGCGTTGTGGACATGCTGGGTGACAGCGGCGAGGCGCTGGTCCTCCCTCAGGCGAGAGACAAGAGGGACGGGGCAGGGTACAGTAGTAGTGGTGGCGGCGTCAATGGCCATGGCAGCGGCGTGCGAAGCAGCTCTGTCGGCCCCATTAGCAATAAGGTGAAGAAGGAGAAAAAGAAGAGCGACAAAGGCGGTTCCGAGTCGGATGCTGGTTCGGCCGAGACGAAGACACGCGAGGGCTGCATCGGGAGATGGAACACGTTTAGCGGGGCCGTGGTGGACAAGAAGGACAAGGACAGGTGGTGGCACCAAGAGCGCGGGAGGTGGAAAGAGATGATGCTATCTTGAGGCCGATAATTTGGCTTAGGAGTTGGTGTCGACTGTAAGGGTGGATAAGTGACGAAACGAACATATGCACACGAGGATCACGACCGGCGTTTTATTGGGGGTTGGAAATCAATACCGACGCTTTGGGCGAGTAATTCTGATTGGGGCTGGAATGAGGGAACGCATTGTGAGCATAGGGACACGACTTGCATCGTGCCGTGTCGTGTGGCTTTACTGTGGATAGTTGGCGGCAGTGTTAGTTGCAGTGTCCTGATGGGCTGCGCTACGATGTTATGGGCAACGGCATATGTATTATTCTAATGAAACATCATTACAAATGTGAGCTCACTTGGTTTGCGCGATTAGTATTGATATTGAGTTGTGGAAGTCAATATGAGAATTACACGATGGTTTCCATCCAATGCCCATCCGACCTCAAGTTTGTGTCATCGCCCGTCTCTTTTGTCAGGACTTCGGGTTTCGGCGGCTTTAGCTGGCCGCTAGATTGGTGCTCTCGGCTCGGAGCCAGCGGTGTTTTCGGGCGGACGGACGGACTGGGCAGGGGGGCTATCCGTTAAGGTATAGTGGAGGCTTTTGCATTTTTACGCCCGTCTCAGCCGTCCCGTCCCCTCGACGTCATTTCAACCCGCGCCAATAATTCTACGTACCCGGGGCATCCTAGAAATCCCCAACCCCAAACGACAAAGACGACTGCTCAGTACATACAACTACAACATTCTGCGCAAACCAGCCAGCCTCTCTGCCGCACACCACATACCTATACATTGCGCGCTGTCCCTTTTTGTCGAGACCGACGCACGAAATAGCATCGATATACTGCGGCGTCGCTTGCGAGCCCTGGAGCAGAACGAAGACGAGGATAAGCGATAGGCAGAGGGCAAAGGTCGCCCGAGACAAGAGGCAGACGACAACAGGCAATGAGAGCGTCCATGGTATTGAACAGCGTCGCAGTCACGCGGGTGTGCGCTGCGTGTCGGGGGGCCGCGACGCCCCGTCTCGCGCTGCGAGCATCCACCGCCGCGACAGCCGCGCCATTATCGTCATCATTATCATCCCCTGCCTTCCCGACAGCCGCAGCAAGGATACCGCGGGCGCCGGCGAGGTGCTGGCTCTCGCAGTCTCGGAGCACGCTTGCCTCGCAGCCAACAATAGCAACAGCGGCCGACCCTAGACCAGACTCGGAGAGCCATCAGCAGCGGCACGGGAAAGTACCAACCTACTACGCCCTCTTCCCGGAGACGCTGCCGGCCGGCCCGCCGCCCTCGGGGCTGTTTCACATCAATGTGCGCGCGCTACGGCGCGAGTTCCTGCGCCTGCAGGCGGCGGCGCACCCGGACTTCCACCACCACGCCGCCAAGGCATCATCATCATCTCCCAGCAACACAACAACAGCACCAGACGAGCAGCAGTGTCAACGAGAGGGCAACAGCGCGGCACAGCAGACGGTGCGGGCGGCGGGCGCGACCAGCGCGCTGATCAACCAGGCGTACAAGACGCTGTCGAGCCCGCTGGCGCGCGCACAGTACCTACTGCGCGAGCAGCACGGCGCGGACCTGGAAGGCGACGAGCACGGCGCCGAGACGGACCCGCTCGACGCGGAGCTGCTGACCACGGTGCTCGAAGCGCGCGAGGCTATCGAGGACGCCGCGCGCGAGGCCGACCTCGCGCCCGTGCGCGCCGCCAACGACGCTCGCATCGCTGCCTGCGAGGATGCGCTCGCGCGCGCGTTTGAGGGCGGTGATCTCGAGGCGGCCAAGGCCGAGACGGTCCGCCTGCGGTATTGGATTAATATCCGTGAGAGTGTGGATAATTGGGAACGCGGCAAGCCGGTGGTGTTGCATCATTGATTAAGCTGCCGCTGTTGCTGCTGCTGCTGCTGCTGCTGCTGCTTTTGCGAGGGGGAGGGGGAGGATGGGTTGCTCGTTTTGATATGTGATCCCATCTTTTCTTGTTCTTTTTAATCAATCCCCTACCCTGCAAAATAATCACTCCTAGCGTTTGGTTTATCCTGGGAAAGACGTGTGTGCTGTTCTGTTCTGTTGTATATATAGGTCGTTGTAATTATCAGCAGATGGAGAAAAATTATCTCACCTTGATAGTGAAAAGAGGTGGCGGTGGTAAACACGAACGAATCTCATGTGTTTGTCTGGCTGGCTGGCTGGCGACGCTGTTTTGGATGTATCTTCCGTTGCGTGTGTTGATGCTGCTGTGGAGGATATTGTCGTCCATCTTCCACTGCCCCCTCTGCCCCCGTATTTGCTTTTTATAACCTGGGACACATCGCTGTCTGCTTCGCATTATATACCTAGGTAATAGGTGTGCTGTCGAGCTCGGCGGTTCGGAAGGGCCCGGATTACTTTAATGCGATCGATCGTCGAGTCTATTAGCTAGCTGGAGACAAAATTATCAGGGCCGTCTTCGCGCACCGGAGCTGGGCAGGGCCGGTAAGGTGTTGAAGAGCGATATTCTGTTATCGAATAGACGAGAGACTAATTCGGAGAACAATGCTTTTTGAGTTGTGTCGTAGTGTGCGTGCGTGCGTGTGTGCGTAAACAATTCGGACCAACCCTCCTATTACCTTGTATTTGTTCTCGCGATGCGGCTCCTCGACTAGATTTCCAGTGTGTTTAGTCACTTCCCAGACTCGAGGCAGAATCATACATGCAAGAAGGAGACAAAAGTAGAATTAAAGCTTCCGATGATGTCTTGATAGGTGGATGGTCCGTTTTTGGCGGCAAGTGGCCGGGTTTGTTTGGGACTCCGCCGAAATCGTACGATGTTGACGTACTCAGCCCATGCAGCCCAACGCCTTCAGCTCGAACCGCAAACCCGGTAAGCTTCAGGGCAACTGCCAAGGCAAACAGCCTGAGCGTAACTGCTAGACGTTTTTGACCATCGTAGTTGTATTCCTCCAGACCTCAGCTTGTTTGTCATGCTGTAAACAGCGCACATTCGAGGGCGAATCGAAATCCCAAGTTTTGCAACCCATTCGCTATTTGAGCATAAATTCATCTCAACACTTCATATGGTACATACAAATTCCAGCATATCTCAACTTCAATCCCCCTACCGCCATATGACCCTATGCATTCCCAGCAATGCCTCGTATGTACAGTGGCCGCGCTACTTGTGACCGCCCTTCCTTGCAACATCTTGAATGGCAGACAGCAGGGCTCAAGCCGTAAAGGCTCTAGCACAGCTCGCGGCTTTGCCTGTGGTGGCAGCTGCGCCGGCCATCTGGATGGCAACAACTCCGCCGAACGGACCCGCCTTGTTAGAGTTGGCAATCTTGACGAGGCAGACGTTGGACTGGCCGGCAATGGTGCCGTTGCACGTGGTACCGGCCGGGACCGAGAACTTCATGGGGAAGTCCTCGTTGACGTTGGCGGCTCGCTTCATTATGCCGGCGCTGACCAGGGCCCGCGCCCAGAGAGACCGCTGCTTGGGGGCCGCGATGTTTCCGTTCTTGCCGGCTATCTGGGTGACGGTGTCGAGGAGCACTCCCTTGGAAAAGGCGCCCGTGCCGGTAGGGTCGAGGACGGCCTGGATAGGTCCTGCGCCGTCTGTCGTGACAATGTGAAAGACGCCCGAGATAGACCCCCCATCAGAAACCTGCGGGAGTGTAGATCCGGACTGCGCCATCGCTGCCGACAGCATGGCGACCTTGTTCTTGCCACTTCCCGTAGTCCTGCCAAGTCCGTTGGTCTTGATTTTGGTGCTGCCAAAGACAGTGGTGTCTACCTCGGTCTAAATAGCCGAGTTAGCCATGTTGAACGAGACTGGAGAGCCGAGGCCGCTGCATACCTTTGAGTTTGGGCCAGGGCCAGGGACAATGCCGCCCTTGATGCCGAGCGCGGTACCATTACCACCAGCATCACCAGTGACCACCGCAACTTTGCCGTGAGCGGAGACGAAAGGCACGACTGCCAGAGCGAGGATGAAAGCCTTGGAAAGCATGATGAGGGTCTGCCGAGGGATGGTGTGTATATACGAGAAGAGAAAAGAGAGACTGCAACACAGTTGCTGGCCAAAGGAGTGTGAATAGGAATGGAAAGGGAGCGAATCAACCGCTTCCCAAAGAGAAAGTTAAGAGAAGGAAGTAAACAATACTGATGAGGGAAGAAAAGAGGGAGGTGAAGACGGGAAATCGAGCATTTTAATACTTGGAGGGTGTTGTGCTATCCGTCCACTTGTGTATGAACGATCACTAACACGCCAGGCAGATCATGGTCAAAATGATGCATGCCGGTTTTCACTAGCCCATCCAGGTAGGCCGCCAGGAGGCTTACTCGTGAGGTTTGAGGTCTGGAATATGGCCCATGATATCTTCAAGGATGTTCCTCTGCATGTAGTTGTGATACTTGGCAAGGGACCCCGGCAAATGTCAACATGCACTGTCCAGGCTATCACGGCTCAGGACTTGCCGTTTCTTTTTCCCATTCCCAGAACTGTGTCGCACCTAAAGATTAATTCGGAAAGGGTTGCTGGCGATAACACAGCAGCAGTTCTGCAGTCAGGCAAGACACGCGAACTGAAGTCAACGAGCTTCGACACAAGATATCATGCTGTGTTCTGCTAGCACAATCCAGTCTAGTAAGAGTGGGATGGAAGACGGGAGCTTGCCAGAGAATAGTGACAACCGTCATACTTGGGCGGCATATGGCCCTGCTAACGGTGAAAGTGATGCTTGCGAGGGGTGAAACGAACTCCATGATCCCCACCCAAGCCGAAGATCCGCGTAGGGATCCCTCGTCCACTAGATTGTGAAAACTTTGGGGATCCTCGGCAGGCCCTGCCATGCGGCCGTACATCACGGAGGTTGTATACATGGCTGGGGTGCATGGTGGCTATCCTAGGGGCCACACCAAGTCGTCCCTATAAGATCAAACCTAAAGATGGGATGAATGAACATGGCGATTGGGTCAAATTGTTGTACTACCGGTGACACAAACCTGAGCGACAGTGCAGCGGTAATGACAGACGTATGAGGGTTGATTCGGGAAATCAACACATCAAAGGCCGCGGGTTCGTCAGTCTTCGGATGTTCTTGCCATCACCATCGACAAAGAAACAAGAAGCAGCGATCTCCATAATCGAGGCCAGGGATTAGGGACTTGGCGCCTGGCGTTTACCATGCACCCCAAAATAATTGCTGCATTCTGGCAACTCGTGGGCTATCCAGGCAAGCCAGGAACAAAGAAAGGGAGATGAGATGGCTGAAACTCCACGTGGAGTCGCGACGGTCCACAACTTCCAGGGACGACCAGGGCGCAAGCCTCAACAAAGTTTAGCACGACCCGCAACATGTCGGCGGACGAAACACGTCCTCCGTGGCCCGAGCCAGGCGCAAGCTACCGATTGGCCTTGGAGTGCGGAGAATTGAAGTAGACATATATACGGAGAGTGTACCGTCGTGCACATGCCCATGCCCATGCCCGCCGCTCTCCCTCGTCGGACCGAAATGCGAGCCAAGGGGCTCCGAGACGAGGCGACATGGCAGCGAGGCAGCAGGCTGAAATGCAGGCGCGCGCCAAATCCCAGGCGGTCAGCGGGCTGGCCCGACAGTGACACGGAGGAGCGCTAGCATCTCGTTTCGCCTCAGTTCAAGGCTGACAGACCGCACAACGTGGGACGCGATCGAGCTGGCCAGCACAGCAGTTTCCCACACGCTGTGTAGCCCGGGTGACTGCTCAGATAGCCGCCACAGCGGGTTGCTTAGATAGCCGCCGCAGTGGGTTTGGAAGTAAATGAAGCGGGATAAACTGCGTTTCAACACGGAAAAGCCGGGCAAGCTTTTGCCCAAGCCAACCGCTGAGGTCGGCTCCTATTGCACTGGCAACCGCGCTGGAAACGCGCTGGACCCGCGGAAAAAAAGATGGGCAAAAACAGGTGGTCATCCTGGGCTGCTGAGAAAATGATGCAGATCATCGTCGATCAGGCACGCTGACTGCAGTTGAGTGATCAGACTAAGTTGCCAACCGCGCCGTCTGGGCAGGTGCTGTGAGCAGCCCTCTTGGCACATATTCAAATGGTGAAATGGCTGCAGGTTGACGAACGCGGCTGAATAACGCGCTGGGAATTGAAATTGAGAGCGACCTAGAATTTTAGGCAGGGCACTCTAGAAAAAAGGACTCCACCGATTCGTGGACCACAATTGGCTGCCCCAGGCCCCAGCTGCCTGGAACAGCTCCCCGCCTTCTGCATCGGGGCAAGATGCCCCGCTAACAACCCCCCGCCTTAACTCCAACGACCAAGGATCACCGTCCACGCTGGGCAGCAGCAAATGCTTCAATACCACTAACGAACTTCCAGCAAACGTTCTCAGCCTCGTCACGTCACTGCTCGGCCAGCATTTCCCAAGCCTTGCAGACCAAACCACTGCTTCGACGAGAACCACGGCTTCTAGGCCATAGGCCACACACGGTTTTCTCACATTCCCGTCCGGGCTCAGAAGAAACGCAGCAACGCCAAATCCCGGGGACCACAACCCAAAAAAAGACAAAAAAGACAAAAAAGACACAAAAAAAAGATGGTGTCGCCAAAGGTGGCCGACGCCCTGGCGCAGGTGACGGACCAGGCCGACCCGGCGGCCGCGTACAAGCTGATCCTCTCCAACACCAAGACGCTGTCGACGCCTCCGACGGTGGAGGACGACCTGCGGGCGATTGCGGACGCGGCGCTGGGGGCGGGGCTCGGGGTGGTGGCGTCGCGGGCGGTGCTGGGGGAGCTGGTCGAGACGCTCAAGGGGCTCGGCAACCACGACGTGAGCACGGCGGTAGGACGGCACGTGCTGGCCGCGGTGTCGGCGAGCGCGTCGCTGGCGTCGTCGCTGCTGGAGCAGGCGGCGGCGCTGGGCGAGGTGGTCGCCGCGGCGCACGAGGCCAGCGACGAGTTCCTCGAGGCGGCGCAGGTGCTGGCGGCCATCTCGCTGGACTCGTCGCAGCGGCGCGTGGGCGACGCCGAGAAGGCCGGCATCTGGATTCGCATCGTGCGCAACTACCTCGAGGTCGACGATAGCACGGCGGCCGAGGCGTTCCTCAACAAGCTTAAGAACGTCATGCACGACGTCGACGACCCGGAGCTCACCCTGCACTTCAAGCTCAGCGCGGCGCGCATCCAGGACTCGAACCGCCAGTTCCTGGCCGCCGCCCAGAGCTACCACGACATCAGCACGTCGGCCGCCATCGCCGAGGAGGAGCGCCTGCACACGCTCAGCATGGCCATCAAGTGCGCCGTGCTGGCTCCCGCCGGCCCGCCGCGCAGCCGCGTACTGGGCCGTCTGTACAAGGACGAGCGCGCCGCGGCGCTCGGCGAGTACGGCATCCTGGAGAAGATGTTCCTGGACCGGCTGCTGGCGCCGGCCGAGGTGGACAAGTTCGCGCAGGGGCTGGCGCCGCACCAGCTGGCCACGACGGCCGACGGGCTGACGGTGCTGGCCAAGGCCGTGGTCGAGCACAACCTGCTAGGCGCGAGCCGGCTGTTCAGCAACATCGACTTTGATGCGCTGGGTCTGTTGTTGGGCCTCGACGGCGACAAGGCCGAGGACACGACGGCCAAGATGATCGAGCAGGGCCGGCTGACGGGGTCCATCGACCAGATCGACCGCATCATCTACTTTGAGAGCGGCGAGGCGTCGGGGGAGAAGGGCAGCGGCCGCGCCGACGTGCTGGTCGGCAAGGAGATGCGCCGCTGGGACGCCAACGCGCAGGCCATCGCCGAGGACGTCGAGCGGCTCGCCGATGCCCTGCAGACCGAGTTCCCAGATTTCGTTGCTGCAGAGGTTGCATACTAGACTTTTTCTTTCGGTCGTTGGAGTTCTGGCGTGTGCTATGGGTTGTGGATGGACATAAGAGAGATATCTAGCATTCATCAGCTTTCGCGTGCTATACATAATGCGCGCGAAAAGCCATTAGCTTCCGCTCATAGAGTAAGCGCCATCAGGAGCGAGCGCCCCGTAGCAACGACTCAGTCTATCTACGTGATAGTGAGGAGGCTAAAGAAAAAACCATACAGTCCTAAAATAATGCATCATAAAGATGTTTCTCGTCCCGCCCCTAGTAATCCATCCGCTTAGTCCTAAACCCGCGTTTCCTTTACCATTTCGTCACTTGTTAATGCCCCGCCCAACCAACCGACCGCTAGGAAATCCCCAAACATGTGTTGCCGCTCCGTCCAGTATTCTACGCATGCCCTCTACGTCTATAACCCGTATCCTTGTCTAGTCTAGTCCAGATCCTTTCGGCGGACGACGACGTAGCCCCGGTCGATGGCGTTGGGGCCCTTCTCCTCCTCCTCCTCGAACGTGTTGTCGTCGTCTCTGAACACGCGCCGGCGCTTTCTTGGGGTGACAGGCGGGTTCAGGTCGGCGCGCTCTTTGGCCAGGATGCTGACCAGCTCCACGCCGATCTTGTTGCCCATCAGGTCGTAGCCGTCGGGTGTGAAGTGGATCGCGTCGTCCCAGTACCGCGTGCGGTCGGCTTCCGAGAGCGCAAAGTACGGGAAAGCGGCGTTGAAGTCGAACTTATAGCTGGGAGAGGGAGTGTGGTTCTAGATATATGACTACTACGGAGATAGGGAGGTGGGAAGGAAGAGGGGGAAACTCACAAGCCTTCTTGCTCATGTCCCTTTATCAGGTCGTTCAGCGCGTTCCTCCGGGCGTCGAGCCTCGCGCGGCCCGCCGCGCCGACGCCCGCCTCGGGCACCGTCAGCGCGAGCACCTTACTCTTACGGCTGAGCGCCACGTCCCAGACTTCCTTGAGCCTCTCGTATATCTCCTCGGCCGGGATGCTAAACGCTATGTCGCTGTTTGGGGTTCAAGGCACGGCCCGTTGTCAGACTATTGGCTCTTGCTGGAGTGGAAGGGGCAGGGGAAGCAAGATGTGGAACGCCTACTTTGTCCCTCCCAGCACGATGGCCCAGTCGAACGGCTCTTCGGGCGGGTCGGTTGTCTCGACTGCAAGGTTGTCCACGCCATGTCAGCTTTTGTGCATCTTTCCTAGGAAATTATTCCAGTCCCCAGCACACGGAGAGAGGAAAACTGACAGTGCCGGCGCATGCGGCTCAAGAAACCATGCTTGACGGTATCGCCCGACTTGCCGTCCTCGAGCGTGTCGATATCCGTGTCGGGGAACGCCATCTCGAGCATCTGAGTCAGGCGGTCCTCGTACGGTTGGAACACGGAGCCCATGCCCGAGTAGCCGGCCGTCAGCGAGTCGCCGAAGCACAGGATGCGCAGCTTCTGCCGCGGGCGGCCCGCCATGGTCATGGCGATGGTGCTCGCGAGCACGCGAAACGTCCGCCGGACCGCGCGGACGAGAGCTCGCGCGCGCGACGCTGCTGTCGATGGGGGGCGTGGCTTCCGCGGATCGCGTGCTCGTCGTTGTCGCATCCAGGGGCAGATAGGCGGCGGGTTATGTTGGCAAAGAATGGAATGGGAACAAACAGCAGCAACCTGGCGGCGGCTGCAAGCGAAAGTCTCTTGTTCTTGGGGAAAATGAAGGTTGTAAGTTTGGATTAGATAAGGTATGGAAATGAAAGTAGCGCCTCGTCTTTTGACAAAACCCTCTGGGCCCTTCTGGTGGACAAGAGACTTGAGTTGGGTTCGTTGCCCAGGGCCTAAGGTAGGTAGTCAACCGTTGTTCGTGAGCAGCCGCGCGAAGGCAGCAGTTGGTAGAAGGCGGGGTGGTCCCGCCGCCGCACCACCACCCTGCCCCGCGGGCCTGACCAGCGTCATGCTTACATGTTTGCTCATGGCCCCTGTCTTGCTGTCTTGGGAGGAAAGATGTGGGGCCCGGCCGCCTTCTGCTGCAGAGACCGAGTGGATTTTGGTTTCTTTCTAAATTTTGACGGGTATGATTTAACTCGAAATTAGGGCTTGTGTGAACAAGATGGTATTCGGATAATTCTTGGTTGTAATCCGCAAGGTTAGGCAGCTATTTGTTTTGTGATTATCATCAGCCAGCGACTATCAGGTATTCTAGGTATCCCGAAATACGCGCTGTGCATGGTCACTGGTCAACCACGGCAGCAGAGACAACGTCCTATGATGCTCTGTGGCGTTATCGGTGCACTTCGCGGCATCCTCACCCTCTCTTGTCAACGGCAAAAGCGTGTAATTATAAAACACCGATATCCCTTGCAGATCCTTCAGCCGCACATACAAGGCTCTGTTCCGGGTTCTCCGAGACTTTCGAGATGGCACGGACGGGATATGAAAATGAGGCTCCCTAATAAACGCCAAGTATGTACGGATACTCTATGGGAGGTAAGAAAACTACAGGACCAGATACCTAGAATAAGGTAATCACAAAGTCCAAGTTTTATATTTACTTCGAGCAAATAATACTTAATTTCATCCGTCCACCCCCCGGCCAGAATCCCGTGTTATTTATTTCGTTCCCGTGGAACAGATAGGGGCAGAGAAACGCTTGTTGGTGGGGTTTCGCAGCAAGCCAGCTACCAATCTATCTGCCGTTGTCGGATATTTGCGACCCCCCATCCCCCGCGATAGCGTTGCCACTAAACCCGTGGAGAAGGGGGAAATACGACCAACCACGCGTCACGCAATTCACCACTGCGCCGGCCCAAGGAGATTAAAACGCTTGCTGATGAGTGGTGGCATGAAATAAACATTCTTCAGCTTCGGACTGGAGACTAGAAACTACCTAATCAACCAAGCGATTGGCCTATCACGAACCATGGCCAAGGTCTTCAGTGCAGAGGAAGGCATGTTCAAACTTCAACGTCCCTAGGTATATTTACCTTTGCCGGGTGGTAACCTCTGGCTAACAGCCGTCACGTAGTCGCGCAGCACAGGTCCGCCGAGAGCTGCTGGGTGGTGCTCTACGGGAGTGTCTACGACGTGACGGAATTCCTACCGTCGCACCCTGGCGGTTCCAAGATCATTCTTCAGCTCGCGGGGCGCGATGCCACCGAGGAGTTCGATCCGGTCCATCCGCCAGGGACGCTAGAGGAAAACCTCAAGCCAGAGGCCAAACTGGGCACCGTCGATCCCGAGAGCCTGGCGAAGTTCCAGCAGCAGCACAAGCCCAGCGAGGCCGCTGCGAGCCAGGCCGCCACCAACCAGGCCGGAAAGCTAGCGCCGCCGCCGTTGCACACGCTCCTGAATCTCAACGAGATTGAGGAGGTTGCCAAGACGCAGGTGTCCAAAAAGTGCTGGGCCTACTACTTCTCGGCCGGCGACGACCTCTTCAGCAAGTACTACAATGGCTCCGTGTTCCGCAGCATCCTGCTGCGGCCGCGCGTCTTTGTCGACTGCACCCAGGCTACGACGGCGACGACGCTGCTCGGACACAGGGTCGGCACCCCGCTCTACGTGTCGCCGGCCGCCATGGCGCGTCTGGCGCACCCCGACGGCGAGGCCGGCATTGCCAAGGGCATCTCGAGCTTCGGCGCCATGCAGCTCGTGTCCAACAACGCGTCCATGACGCCCGAGCAGATCGTCACCGACGCGCAGCCCGGGGCCGTCTTCGGGTGGCAGCTGTACGTACAGACGACGCGGGCCAAGAGCGAGGCCATGCTGGTGCGCATCAACAAGCTGCGCGCCCACTATAAGTGCGTCGTGCTCACCCTCGACGCGCCTGTGCCGGGCAAGCGGGAGATGGACGAGAAGAGCAACCTCGAGGCGCAGGAGGTGGTCGACTCGGCGAGCAACGACAAGAGCGACACCGAAAAACGGCCCGGCGGCGGCGGCGTCGGCCAGCAGCTGTTCTGGGGCACGGCGGCCGACCTGACCTGGGACACGACGGTGCCGTGGATCCGCCAGCACACGGACCTGCCCATCGTTCTTAAGGGCGTGCAGACCCACGAGGACGCCTACCTGGCGGCGCAGTACGCGCGCGAGCACCCGGGTTCGATACGCGCCATCATCCTCTCGAACCACGGCGGCCGCGCCCTCGACACGGCGCCCCCCGCCGTCCACACGCTGCTGGAGATACGAAAGTACTGCCCTGAAGTGTTCGACACCATCGAGGTCTGGATAGACGGCGGGATCAAGCGGGGAACCGACGTCGTCAAGGCCCTCTGCTTGGGCGCAAAGGCCGTTGGCGTCGGGCGGGCTGCGCTGTTTGGGCTGGGTGCCGGCGGCTGGAAGGGCGTCGAAAGAACATTCGAGAGTGAGCATTCCATTCCGCCATAGGCAGGCGTCACATGTTTCCCCGGGCCGTCATGGTTTTCTAACGAGCCGTAACCATCGCCAGTCCTGCAGGGAGAGATCGAGACTTGTATGAAGCTGCTCGGCGTGAAGGATGTGTCAGAACTGGGGCCACGATTCGTGAGTATTTACCGGCGCCGAGTGTGCCACCCCAGAGGGCATCACGCTAACAGGGAGCAAAAATCTAGATCAACAGCCGGATGGTCGAACGGGACATATTCGACGGCAGTGCTGAGCTCGACAAGGCGGGCTTGTGGACGTCTCGTGCGAAACTTTGATGCATGAGGCGATGGGTTGTTTCGGCCAAGAAGTTGGCGAACCAGTAACAGGCAAACCATGTCGTGGAGGTAATTGCCGATGCACCGGCTCGAGTCCGTCTCTGCAGGTTGGATGAGACATGCCAGAGACTTTGTACCCATAGCCATAACATGCATGCATTGAAGGTGCTGGGATGTGGGATAGTAACGCAACAAGGGGGTTGGACGCTCGGAAAGGGGTTCTCCTTTTGGTGCATTCGCCCCGAGATTGACCTTCCTCTATTGTTTGCTTGATCTATCATCACTTTCATCACCCACTTGCAACGTCCAGAACGGTCCGGCTTCTATATTTGGCCATGATCGGATCCGCTCACTGAGAGTGAGACAAGTGAGACGCTTCATTCGCACATGATGAGATCACGTCTCGCCCACCGTGCCACCTACCTAACTCTGACGACCGGCTTTGCCGTCGTCCGTTCAATTTTCAGTTGCTATCTCCCGCTTTAGAGCGAAATTCCAACGATCTTGTCTCACGGATTAGCTTACCGACGACTCGGTATTGTTTGCGGCGCAGTGCCCGAGACCCATCTGCACATGGCATACCTAGGTACGTACGGAGTAGATAACATGCAAAGCGAACCTCGAAAACAGAAGGCCTAAAGGAGGCGAACCGTTCAGATGCGCGTCCGGTAGAATAGACAAGAAGAAAAAAAGCAGAAGCGGTCCTTTTCTGGGTCGGCCGGGCTGAGCCGGGGTGGTAACGATGAGACAGCGGTTCTGAGGAATACGACTGGCTGGCCTTCTCATTCGTCAAAGACGGGAGAAAGGGTCCCATTCACAGTTGCATCCAATCGGACGGCCCGAGAAGCCCAATATCTACCTGCAAGACGTTTGCAGGTCGACATGCGCTGCCTGCGCAGGAACCAAACCAACCGCTCCTCGACAATACTCTTGTATTTTGGGTGGTATTATTATGAGAGGATGCGAGCGAACGAGTTAGACAGCACGTTTGGCAGAAATCTGCGACAGGAACCGAAGGCTGATGAACAACAAGTCCAACTTGGACCCGCAAGAGCTGGCCATTGGCCCGCCATCAGCCATCGTGGCTTCCTCGAAATGTGCTGGGTCTTGCTTGCCCTGCCCAGGGTGACCCCGGAAGAGGGGGCGGGCCTTTAAGCCCGACACCTCAAATCTCCGACCTAACTGTGAAAGGTCAGGTCGCATCGGGAGAAGCATCGCGCCAGGAGTTGAGCTGGAGGGAGACAGGCTCCTGGCATTTCCGGACACGCCAATCCGCACTCAGGGTTGCGATATTACCTGGCGACGTCAAAACCTATCTGGTCCAGACACCACAATCCGCAGATTTTTATTTTGGCAGATTTGGACTCCGCTTGCTGAGGCCTGGACGAAGTCAAGGAATCTGCCCACGGTCCAACTCTCTCTCAGTCATTCAGTCTTTGGCACCTACTCACTACTGTACATCTATACGCGAACTGCCCCGTAAACTGTGGATTAACAAGCATGGTAATATCTATCCGTACGGAGTAAGCAGGGCCCAGTTGTCTACTTAGTACGGCTCCCCACGGCTGAGGAATGAGGCCAACACACCTGGGGCCGCCGCCACACCCAAGATCGATCCGGGCGGTCCAATCGCGCCTTTGCCAGTTGCAACCTGCTGACGTCTTTCCCGCAGATGCCCAAAAAGGAAAGGGGTTGGTGCCCTCAACCGTCTTTTCTCCAAAAATCTAAAAATTCATGTGCTCACAACGCCCGCACCTAAGATGCCGAGGGGCTTGCTTGATTTGACTTGGGAGTTTCCCCCCCCCCCTGTCAGCTTCCCCAGGAAATGTGGGTCGGGAAACGAGGTGATCTCTCGGCGCGACCTCATCGGGCAGTCACCCCCGTTACGCTTGTGAGAGAGCGATGCGATGGCTTCGACGTTAGCGGGAAGAGCTCCGCCCTGTCGCCCTGTTCCAAGCGTGGAGCGCATTGGGGATTTGCTGGTCCCTCATTTTCCCCATCTCTGATTTAACTGTTACAGGCAAAGACTGCAAATCCTTTACCCTAGGCTCTTCTTCACTGCAATGGGGTATGTATTATTGCCACTGTCCAAAGGAATGGATTAGCGACCGCGCTTGGTCGCTGGGCGGCCTGGGCATCTCCATCCCATCAGGTGTGCAGTGTGGTAAGAACTGGCGAGAGCAGAGCCAAGAAGTGCGGAGAAGCATGCTGCCCAGAACTTGGGAGCAGCAGCACGACCTAGGCCTAGGTTATCTTGTTTAAACCACATGCCCAACTTGACGATGTCATGCGGGTGATGGGTATAGTCCGCACCTGCCTACAGCACATATTACACGGGGGCCAAGAGCCAGAGTTACATCTGGGGCCTTCTCAGCAGAGGGCCCGGGGCCGCATTGGAAGAAGTTTAAATGTTGCGCCTCTGGAGCCGCACAATATGGACGTCGAGGTGCGGCGAAGCCTGCGGCAAGTGGGGAGCAAGCCGCCAAGCGACGGAGGTGTTCCCCGCGATCACCTTGCCAAATGAACGACAGATCATAATCCAGACAAAGAAAAACGCCGAACCCGCTGAGGCCAGTTGCCAAGTTTCCATCGTTTAGGTCAGGCCGTTCGTCGGACAACAAACTCCACCAGGCGTCTAGGGCTCTGGGCCAAGTCAGTCTTTATCCCGGTTTTAAAAGGGCCGGGGGCGAGCGCGGGCGGGCGAGCGCGGGCTAGCGCGGGGCAGGCAGCTTGTCGTCGAATTCCCTCCCGTGACTATCCAGAAAAGGCGGTTGGACAGCGAATTCCAATGATTTGCGTAACGAGATGCCCGAAAGAAATGCCCAGCAAATCCCCAAAAAAGAGCGAGAGGCGGGGTTTGGCATGTGAGAAGAGACACTCTCTCGTCTGGTAATGAGCGATGACCATTTTCCCCTGGCACTTGTTCTTGGACAGCTGCAGGTTGTGTGCGGTTCAGCCAGTCACATCAACTCAAGCAGGCGGCTTGTCCAGCTAGCGACTTGACAAGCTGCTGGGCGGCGGTATTGGGGGTGCCTTGCTGCGGGCGTTGCGGGTGAGCCAAGTCGGCCGTCCTGCTCGAAGGGGCTAGTCACTCGGAGTCGAGAGGATGGTGTGGTGGTGGGTGCCAGGCTTGCTGTCGATAGCTTTGTTTCCGCGCCCACACCTCCCTCTGGGGTAGCAGGGGGGTGGCGACCCGGGATTCCTGGACGTTATCACGGGAACCGACCGACGATCCACTGCTTGCGAGCTCCCAGGACCCAGAGAAGAGAGGTTGAGAGGAACCGGACTGTGCCAGCAGCTCTTTTTATTTTTTTTTTGCCAAGCCTACCATGCGATCCCTGTCTTGCGTTTGCGCGGATGCTCGCTCTACCTCTGCCTCTACCTCTGTTTGCCTCTGGCTCCGTTACCAAGTGTAAGTGGCCAGCCCTTGTCTCTCTCTTCCCGGACACACCCTTTCTCCCTCGTGGGCCCTTTCTCCGCTTGCCGATCCCCAGTCTTCTAATTATAAGCTCGCCGTTTCCCTCCCGCCCTTGGATTCAGGCCTGACCTCGACTCTGTTTCTCACACTGAGTTGATCCCGGTTATCGTCGACTTGGGATAGTGTCACGGGACCTGACTCGCTTTGAGATTTTTCGACTGTCGATATTCGGTACAAGAACACAACCGCCACCATGAGCGAACTAGACAAGGCCAATGTCGTCCAGGAGGAGCGCGTCGAGAAGGCACCCAGGAAACGCGGATGCGTCGGCCACTGCCTGAAGTTCTGGTGGGCGTATCTGCTCGCAATTGTCCTGATAGTGGTTATCGTGGTTCCCGTCGTGTAAGTCGCGGCATGCCGCCAAGAAA
This sequence comes from Lasiosphaeria miniovina, assembly GCF_030549165.1. Lineage (NCBI taxonomy): Eukaryota > Fungi > Ascomycota > Sordariomycetes > Sordariales > Lasiosphaeriaceae > Lasiosphaeria > Lasiosphaeria miniovina. The sequence continues at coordinate 651,911 of NW_026848223.1, read as the reverse complement.
TGCGCATATGTACACGAATAAATATACTAACCAAAGGATCGCAGCCTTCTTGTCGCCATTCCCAAGATCGCCCAGTCCAAGCTCGACGAAGCTGAGCTCACCCTTGACGGCCTCATTGTGTCCAACACGCAAACCGAAAACGTGACCATCGCCCTGAACACCACAATCCGCACCGACGGCTCAGTGCACGCTACCATTGAGGCTTTCCTGGGAGACATGTACCTCGAGGACAAGGAGCCCCACGTCTCGTTCGCCACCCTCCAGTTCCCCGAGACCACGGCCGACGCCTTCCAGACTGTCAACATCAGCCAGTTCCTGCCCATCGAGAACCTCCAGGCCCTCACCGACTTCAACACCTGGCTGCTGGCCAATGAGTCTTTCCGCGTCACCGTCAAGGGCGACACATATGTCCGGGTCAAGGGCATCGCTAGGCGGTATCCCGTCACTTTCAAGAAGACACTCACGTTGGCCGGTAAGCAGTCCCAGACGTGCTCACAAACCATGACTGGGTTGTTTGACTAACTGTTTATCCGCCAGGCCTGCAAACCTTCAAGGGCACATACGTCACCGACACCAAGATTGCGCTCCCCTCGACTGGACCTGTCTTCACGGGCACTGCGCACATTCCCAACCGCTCAGTCGTGACGTTCGAGCTTGTAAGTTTCCGCTCTGGTGTTACTGCACAGCTTGTCGGGCAGACCCACTGTCAGTTGAGAGTGTCGAGTTATTAACACGTACCTCTAGGGAAATGCCACTTTCTACAACTACCTGCTCGGCCAAGATGTTGGTGAGGTCTACCTTGACAACGTTATTCTCCGTCCCGGCAACGACAACCAATTCTTCCTGAACTCGACCATCCAGCAGAACCCCGTCATTTCAGCCTTGCAGGAGAAGCCGTACTGCGACACCACCAAGGGCGTCATCCCCTTCCAGCTCCGTGGCAAGACCGTCTTCAACCACGGCCAACCGCTGCCCTACTTCGCCGACGCCCTTGGAGCCACCAACCAGACTATCGATCTCGACGTCGGTGGCACCCTGTTCAACTCGACTGGCCTGAAATTTAACTGCAGCTCCACCTGATTCTCTATTTTCGCAAAACAACCTACCCACCATCTCGCAAGGCTTGAGAGAGAGGAGGGATACGCGACTGGCGTCTTGATGACCGAACCCCCTCCCCCAACAGCATAACCCATTTTTGCGCGCCATTTCTGTGTTAATAATTCGCCCACATCTTTTTTTTTCCTTCTTTTCTTCCCATCTGTGTCGTTGAGCCGACCAAGTTGGGCCTGTGTGGTGGTAGTGGAGAAGTACGGAGGGAAAGGAAAACGATTTGTTGTGGAGATGAGGATACCATTACGTACGGGGTGGATGGACAGAAGGCCCCGGCAGTCGAAAGAGTCCGGGCGGAGCATGTCGAATGGAGTTGGTTCCCGGTTTGGCATCAAGGAGGCACCCTGTTTTTCTTCTTTTTTTTTCTATCTGCGCAATACCACATACATAAACACGCAGGAAGAGCTTCCCGGCTGTGTGCCTTTTTACTTACGCACGCGCCGCCGCCGCCGCCGCAAAAAAAAAGAGAAAAAAAAAGTTATATAAGAATTAATTCGAGGAATGACTGTCAGGGACCATCATTACTATATTTTCCCTTGCCTACCTTATTCTGTAGTGTCTATTCTAATATCCAACAACCCCGTTGCCAGGCCCAGCCACCTCTCTCCTCCAAATCCTTACCTGAATATTCTCATGAACTAGGACCGCGACAAGGAAAGCCAGTCTATATGCTAGCCCCGCAGCCAGTCTATCCATAATTAATCTGCACAGTACCCGACATACCGGTCCACCTTCACACTGCGCGTCGCTCGCGTTCTTTTCTTGAAGCCTGGTCCTCAACAAACATTTTTTTTATTTCTTCTCGATAGGCTCCAGCGCGTGGCACTAATGCATCTTATCTCCAGCCCTCCCTGTCCTGTCATGTCATGTCATGTCAAATCCTGCCCTACTACTGTAGCTAGCCAGCCTCCGGGGCGGAATTCCACTCCCATCCTTGTTTGTGCCTGCCAGCACTTCCTATACCTCCGCTAGGCACTCACTCCGTACTGCAGCGGATCTGATTCCCCGGCAGACAGAGAGACTGCCGAACGGACCCGTACATCAGCTGTCGGGAACATAGTAGGAAAAGGGAGAAAAGGAGATTCTAAGCTCCGTCCCAGCTGTGGAAGTTGCTCCTCGAGTAGACGAAAGCAAGCACAAGACAAACTCTGTCCCGGACCTGCGGAGGACGCGTTAGGCAAGCTTACACGACGTGATATGTGTATGTTTATATGTGCATATATATCATGAAATGCTCCGTGTCTCCCCAACTCTGTGGCTCCGTTCTCCGTGCTCCATGCCCATAGCTTCGCGATACTTAGATGAGGTAGTTAGACGCTGCTCACAAGAATTGGGATGCAGGTATGGTACATGGCTCCGCGATAGTCGGTTAGTTGATGTGGCTAGACGCCGTTCTCAATCATCGGGATGCAGGCAAGGCACCAATGCTGCGAACATGAAAGGGGGTATCATTTTTTTTACATTTTTGTACACAAGTCAGGTACATCTTTGTACATTACAGCAGAGAACAAGAAAAGAAACGGAAAAGAGTTGCCAGATCTGCCGTCCCATATGCAGCATACCATCTCATGGCCAGAGCGCACACGCATGACGTAATTCCTGTGAAATGGGTGGGCTTTCATGTCCTTGCACAAAAAAAAAAGCAATGTCCGCAGACAGCTAGGGAAGAAATGGCCGGGCCGAGATATCTTGGTTTCCCTTTCCTTCCCTTTCCTTCACACGTCGAACCTCGTCTTGCGCTTGCCCGTAGCCGTCGGGAACGAGACCCCTTCGGCGGCGGGACCACCACCCGGCGTGCCTCTCCACGAGGGTGCGCCAGCAGCGACAAAGTCGAGGGGCTCGCCGCGGGGCCGCTCGCGGTCCTTGGTGCCGCGCTCCTGGGCCTTCCTCAGCGGGCCGCGGTAGGCCCAGGCGGGGAACGCGGCGGGGTCCCACAGGGCGGGTGGCAGCGTGGTGGCGTACTGGGCTGTGGTTGACTCAGACGCGGACTCGGTCGTCGTCGGCACGCCCGTAAACTCGAGCAGCTTGTCCATCAGGGCCGGGTTGCGCATCGCGCTCGACGTCGCTAGCTGCTCGTTGAAGTGCTTGCCGCGCGTGCGCTTGAGCCGCAGGAACTCGTCGAACCGGGCCGTCAGCGCCGCTGCTGCTGATGACTCGCCGGACGACGAGGGCGAGCCCGGCGGCGACGGCGGGATTACCATGTTTGCCACGGCTGGCAGCGTCAGGTCGCGGATCAGCGCACGCCGCGCCGTGTACGGCGACCGCGGCGGCTCCTGGGCGGCACCGGCGGCGGCGGCGGCGGCGGACGGGTCCGAGATGTCGTCGAGGAAGCTCATGTCGACGTCATCGTCGGCGAGGGTGCCAGCGGAAGCGGAGGCGGTTGCTGTGTCTGGAGGTGGACGCGCAGGACCGAGAGTGGGACCCATCACCGGGCCTAGTTCTGGGCCTTGGGTTTCTGTCGGCCTGGGGGGTCCTGTCGCGAGTGTGGGCGCGGGGCGGGGTGGTGCTTGTGTGACTGTGTAGACTAGACGGTCAGGTCGGGCTGGCTCAAACTCGATGGTTCAGATTGAGCGAGCCGGCACCACTAACCTTGTGCTGTTTGGGGGTTTATTTTTGGTGATGGCGGTGTTGTAGACTTTAAACCCAATTTCAGCATCCTCTCATGAAAATTAGATGAATATGGGACCATTCTCACCTGTGTCTCTGTCTCGTTCTCGTTCTCGTTCTCGTTCTCGTTTTGGTCGAGCCCGTCCTGCGACTTGTCGTCCTCATCGCTGCTGTCGTACTGCACCAGTCCCATATTTCCAGACCAGTCACTCTTGCCTCTTAGAGCACAAAGAAGCGATTTTGGGATGTCTTGCGTTTTCGGGTTGTTAGCGAGGCTGCAAGGCTGCGGATTTGGTGAGTGTGCTGATTAGGTTTAGGTGAGAATGACGGCTGTCACGTGCAGTGAGCGTGTCTTTTCAAGACGGGACCACTCCAAAAGAATATACTGCCTCAGGCACCAGTGCGCCTGGACCACTGCCTGCAGTACACCCTGGCTGGCAGCCTCCAACCAGGAAGGCAGCACTGCGGACGCGAAGCCAGCTCCAGCCTCAATCCACCGCCCAACTTCGAGCTCCAGCTTCCAACAACGTAATACACCATCACCGCATCCCATCCGTTTGCGACCACCAATCCACCACCGCGAGCCAGATCGAGACAAAGACACATCTCCGAACCCTCAACCCCTCTCCCAATTTAGGGTCCCCGAAAATATAAAAGCAGCCATGGATCACCGCCCGCAAGCCTGGGGTCGTGTACGTTGTTTGGCCCTCTCCTCCATCCATCGCAGGCAGGCAGGCAGGCAGCTTGCTGACATGACATGTGTCGAATGCGCATCTAGCCCAGAGACGACGTGTACGGCGCCTACGACTACTCGTATCTACAGTCGGGCGGGCCGAAGCAGATGACACAGTCGCCCGTGGTGACGGGCACGTCGGTGATTGGGATTAAGTTCAAGGACGGCGTCATCTTGGCGGCTGACAACCTGGGTACGTCCGCCCCTCATCCCCTTTTCCCATCCTATATATCTCCATAATAAACTGACCCCCCCGGGCACACAGCATCCTACGGCTCGCTGGCACGCTTCACGGATGTCAAGCGGCTGCGGGTGTTCCTGGGGACGTCGGTGGTCGGCTTCGGCGGCGACGTCAGCGACATGCAGTACCTAGACCGGCACCTGAACGAGCTAGCGATCGACGAGTCGTACGAGGGCGGGGGCGCGCAGGAGGAGCACGGTGAGAAAGGCAAGCTGAACGCAGCGAACCTGCACACGTATCTGCACAAGCTCATGTACCGGCGGCGCAACGACTTTGACCCGCTGTGGAACCAGGTGCTGGTGGCGGGGCTCGACGCGGCCGGCAAGCCGCACCTGTCGTCGGTCGACCTGCGCGGCACCGCCTTCACGTCGCCTTCCTTGGCCACGGGCTTCGGCGCCGCCCTCGCCCAGCCCATCATGCGCAAGTACGCCGCCACCGAGGAGGACGCCGCCCGCCTCACCCGCGACCAGGCCGTCAAGGTCGTCCAGGATTGCATGAAGGTCCTCTACTACCGCGACGCCCGCTCCCTCGACAAGTACAGCATCGCCGTCGTCACAAAGGACGGCGTCGAGCTCAAGGAGGACGAGCAGCTCGAGAAGCAGAGCTGGGCCTTTGCCGAGCAGATCCGCGGCTACGGCACCCAGACCGTCTAAGATGGGCGGACGAAATGATGCATGTTGGAGCTACGAGTGAATCGGAGTCTACGGGGGTGAGGACTAGTGGGTTCAGGCCATCTCTGGAGTTTCAGGATCACCGCGGTGCTATAGACTCGAGAGCTGCCAGTTGCGCCAGCTGGAGCGCCAAGACGTTGGGCACGCCATGACTTTGTGAACTTGAATGGCAATCTAGATAGAGAGCGGTTACGATACGACCGAAGCAGCCTACGGTAGCAAGGCTCATGTAATTTTAACACATCAGACATGGGAACCGGCGTTCACTCCTCGTCCTCGATGCATGTCGTGTTGTGAATATGTACTTGATATGGTCTGTTTTTTGCAAGCCACTATTTTGACACGTTCCTTATTCCGTCTAAGAGGTTGCCGTGTCAAAGAAAAGCAAATAACCGCTGAACCATGAATATCCTCCGCTCGCTGTGCTACCTGCGCCTTTACTTTCCTTGCCAGTTCCCTCTCCTAAACAATTCCTGTTGGGCGGTAGACAAAAAATACTAGTACAAAGATGCTTAGGCATTACCACCGAGTCAAAATTCGCCGTGTCGTTTTTCCCGTCGGTCCTCCACCCAAAAATTTAGCTGACAACACCTCCGAAGACATTGTGTAACTTACTCCACCGTCACAGACTTAGCCAGGTTGCGTGGAAAGTCCACATTAAGGCCTTCCATGACAGCGAGCCAGTATGCAATGAGCTGGAGCGGGATGACGTTCAAGATGCCCTGCAGGACGTCGACCGTCTTGGGAACCTCGATCCTCTCGGCCTGGTTGACCTTGAACTCCTCGTCGCCTGTGTTGCAGATCACAATCGGTTTGCCACCGCGAGCAATAACTGTTAACAACAGAGGTTAGAAAACGTGTCGCAAAATGAGGGCAGACGTGGGGAAACAAACCTTGCTGGTAGGCATTCAGACTCTTCCTAAACAAGTCGTCACGAGTCAAGATCATGATGATGGGCAGGTTCTCGTCCACCAAAGCTAGCACACCGTGCTTGAGCTCACCGCTCATCACCGCCTCACAGTGAAGGTAGCTGATCTCCTTTATCTTGAGCGCGCCCTCCAGCGCTGTGCTGTACTGGCTGCCACGGCCTAGAAGCAGCAAGCTCTTCTGGTCTTTGAACATGCGAGTGCACAAATCCTTGATCTTCTGGTCTTGCTGCAGGATCGACTGGATCTGGCCGCTGATGTTGCCCAGTCCCTCCATGATCTCCTCACGCCGCTTCTGCTTGGAGGCGCGGTCCTCACTAAGCGACAGCGCAAACATGACCATGGCGATGAACTGTGATGTATATGCCTTGGTCGACGCGACACCGATCTCGGGTCCCGCGTTGACGTGCACACCACAGTGGGTCAACAGGGAGATGGACGAGCCAACGACATTGACAATGCCAACCGTCAGCGCTCCGCGCTCCAGGCAGTACCGCAACGCTAAAAGCGAGTCTGCCGTTTCACCCGACTGCGAGACGAAGACGCACGTGTCATCGCGGAAAACGGGCGCCTGGCGATCGAGGAAATCGGAAGCCAACTCTACGGCGATGGGTATCTCGGCGAGCTCTTCGAATACACCTCGTACAGCCATGCAGCTGTGGTATGAGGTGCCACAGGCGATGAAAATGATGCGACGGCAGCGACGGATAGTGCTAATATAACTCCTAAGCCCACCTAGCGTCACTGCCTTGTTGGCAACATCAAGACGACCGCGCATCGTGTTGACGACCGACTCGGGCTGCTCGAAAATCTCCTTTTGCATGAAATGGTCGAACTTGCCCTTCATGATCTCCTGCAGCTCGAGCTCGAGCGTCTGGATGGTTCGCACGTTACTGCTGCCATCGGCCTTCTTCAAGCGGTGGATGTTCAGAGATCCCTCGTGAATATGCGCAATGTCATCATCCTCAAGGTACATAACCTTCTTGGTGTGTTCAACAATCGCCGACGGGTCCGAAGACAAGAAGAACTCGGTGGGCATCGGCATGCCGTCGTCTGTCATAAAGGCACGCGACTGTGAGCGGTGGAGCAGCGACTTGTCGGCGGCGCCCAGGAGACCGTTAGGGGAAAGAAAATTGCCGCCAGAAGATGCAACCGTCTTCTTGAACGCGACGTTTTGAGCCGCCGTCTCTGCGGGCAGAGGGGCGTTCTCGTCGGCGTATTCGACATCAACGAAATCCACCTTCATGCGCTTCTGGGTCTTGACACCAATAACGAGGGGAGAGCCCTTGCGGGCAGCAATGACCTCGTGGGGGAAGTGCACGCTCTTGATGAGGAGACCGTAGGCGCCCTCGAGCTCGTTAATGACGGCCTTGGCGAGGTCGGTGAAGCCCACGTTGGGGTGTTGGTCGAAGAGGTACTTGGCCAACTTTGCGATGCACTCGGTGTCTGTCTCGGTCTCGAACCGGAAGCCCTTGCTCTCGAGCAGAGTCTTGAGCTCTTTGTAGTTTGTAATGATGCCATTGTGGACAATGGCGAACTCCCACTTGGGGTCCGATCTGCAACGAGCTTGTCAGCGACATTCCTGGGTGCTTCCACCTCACCGAGCAACGGGGAGGGCGTCACTGTCTCTCGGCTCTTGTACGTACCTGTGGGGGTGGCAGTTGATGCGGGACGGGGGGCCGTGTGTCGCCCAGCGTGTGTGGGCAATTCCGCAGTGTGAATCGTAAACCTTGGTGAGGTCGACTTCGGACTCGGCGATGAGCTGCTTCAGCTTGGCCACCTTACCCACCTCCTTGAAGGCAAGCACCTCGTTCTTCTTGTCTCCATCGATGGCGAGACCGGCAGAATCGTACCCACGGTACTCGAGACGGGAGAGACCTAAATTGCCGGGAGGCCATACGTCAGCTAGTGTAACTATGAGAGCGGAGTCCAACCTCAACTAGGCTCGTCTGGACGAGTTTGCGGCGCCCCTAGAGTTTTGGCGGTTGAAGTGGCCGGGAAAAGCCCCTCCAACCAGGAGCCGTGGCCGCGCACGCGAACGTACCGTTAATAAGAGTGTCGATAATGAACTTGCGGTCCTTTTCCACAAGGTAATTGACGTAACCGAAAATTCCACTGTAACAAGAAGTGCAGTGTTAGCCCATATCACACTCCTCTTTCCGCAATTGCAGCTTGCAGCTGGCCGCGTCAGCGCAGCGTTCCCTTTGCCCGCCCGCTGCCATTGCTCCTCGAGCTCGCCGTCACCGTCGGTTCCCCCGCCCAGCCGCAGTGCGTTAACTCGGAAAGGAAAGCTCTGCGGCGGCTTGTTGTGTGGACTTGGCGGTGGAGAGAGGGGCAAAGGCAAAGGCAAACACGGCGGGGTGAAGAAAGGCAAAAAAAGTAGGGCGGTACATACCACATGTTGACGGACCAACCAGCAAACGACGGGATGCAAAAAAAACTCTGTTGCTAATGCGGATGCAAAACGGGGGTATCAATGGAAAGCGATGCAGCAAAACCCCAAAGTTGCAGACAGCGAGCGAAAGTTTGCAATGTTGGTTGTTGAAATGGGTCCTGGAAAGGTTGCTGTGTCGCCGGGGAGCATGTCTTTATGGCTAATTCTGGTCAGCGAGGAATGCAGCGGTTGCTCCAGGTGCAGAGGCGCAATGTGGAGTGGGGCTAGTGTAGGGGCCGGGGGTGTGAGGGGCAGGCGCAGCACGACGCCGACGGGCAACCAAAGGAGGTGCATCCCTCTGCAGTGGACCAGGCTCGGGCTGCACTAGTTTCGAGCCATCTGAGCTGTCTTTAACGCGGATGATCGCTAGCTAAGTGAGACTGCACGACTAAGGTGCCTCTGTCTCTTCGGGTTTTGCTCCTCCCGTCCCGTGCAGATCAACGAAACCCCGGGACTTTAGACGCAAGCGACAAGGAGTCGTCAGCTTCCCTCCATCCCTCGGTCGATTCCTGTTTACCTAGAGTACCAAGTCTCTGGCCAAGAAACCGAAGCCAGCTGGCCAGTGTCTCCTTCCAAGGCTAAGGCAGGTAAGATTCTTGTTTCTGATAAGGCCATACGCAGGAAGGTGGGCTTAGAAGCAGGGACGGGACCCAGCAGCAGACTCGGGCGTTTCGGCAGGACGCTTCAAATAAGCCCCCCTCCACCCCTCTTCCCCCCTGTCTTCAAGTCCAAAAAGATGTGCATTCCACGGGTTGCTGTGTGCGCCCGAGCCAGGTGTAGGTACCTTGGTGGATAGTAGGAATTTCTTCTTCACGCTAGAACTGCCTTACAGTTAGTTCCTTTGAGGCCACGCTCCGTGCCGGATCCGTGGTCAGCGTCAACTCTCGTTTGCGTAGTTCTGGATAGTGCCTTGCCAAAAGACAGGGCGCCCTTCAAGGCAAGCACTGGCAGATATGCATGCATGTTCTCCATACAGGACTGTACATATGCACCCGAGGCAGGACAGGCAGGGCCGAGCTCACGTTGTTTGGGTTTTGCATGATCTCGGACTCCAATTGGTAGGGTGGGCTTTGCCCAGCAACACCGGATATTTCGTATCAGACTGCAAGCTTGCACACAGCGTCCACAGATGGCATGGGTGGGCGCTCAACGGCCCTGGCCAACCTGCCGACAAAAATGATTAGTATCAAGGCCCCTCAGGTAATCGGTACTGTACACGTGCAGAGTAGAGTCCCAGTCAAGACCCCCAATAGATGCGGAGAGCCTTCGTAATTGTGGATCGATGCAAGAGCTCCCCAAGGTTGCTCCTCCAAGGTGTTCGCCTCTTGCCCAGAGCCACTTTTCCAGCAGCATCCCGGTTGCGGTTGCGAGCAGCTCGGCTGTTTGCTACCCGGGTCCATTTGGCCCATCTCGTCTCCAATTCTGAAATCTCGATTCGCGAAGCCCTCTCGTTTGCATCGATTTCCAGTCCTGTCGGGCTCCTTCCTTGCTGCGCTGTCACTGGGGCATCTGGTTTGATGACGGCCACTCGCAGCCGCCCGTCGTATTAGTCGCGTTGGTCTGTTGTCCGGTGTCCTATGACGGCAGCGCTTGCCCTCTGGCTTCTAGCGCCCGCTAGCCAAGGAAACCGCTAAGTCGCTGAATGCACGCATGCAGGCCACTGCACGGGAACCCACCCTCTGACGCCAGGGCGATCGGCGCCCGCCCAGAGCTTATGCCCGCCACCGTCCGCTTTCTCAAAGCCGCCCAGCCCACGAGCCCACTTTTTGCGGCTGTACACGGTAGAAGAAAGGGGTCGATGGAGGCCCGGAGGAGGCGAGTGGGGCCTGCCGCGGTGACGCCCGGAGGCCCCTCCATGGATCAATCGTCAATCGTCAATCGTTCGCTGCAGTCTATTCTTAGCTTTGGACGACATTGCCTGCCGTACCTGCGGATCACAGATCCGTAACACTGCGCAAAACACCGCAATTGCTACGGTGCATGCTCTAACTCGACACCTACCGGCCTTGATATCCCGGACCTCGCCGCGCGTGGCCAATTGCTGGCGCCGAGGACGCTGGACACGAGGGTGAGAAGATGAGAAGAGACGGTGACGGATGTGGATAGAATACGAGCGGGAAATTTGCTGCCCTGCGGCCCGGTATATCCTCTATCGCACGCCGCGCCAGCAAGCAACAAGCATCATGGAATACAAATCTGCATACGCGCGTCGCAATGGGCCAACGTCTTCTCAGTCAATCAGACCCAAAGAGCGACCGACGGACGGTAGGCAAAGGATTCTTGCTTTTATTATTATCAGCAATGCAGTGTCAACAAATGCGGTGCAGGTCAGCTATATCATTGCATTGATGGCGCCATCCCCCTCCCTTTCACCACATGGACACATGCCAGGCATGTAGTACTGTGCATACCGATTTGCCGATTCAACACACAGACATGATGGAAGTCAGGCCCATCCAGTCGGCAACCAGGCAGCAGGTGGCAGTCGGCACGGACTCGTTTCCATCGCCCTCCGCCAGCAAACCCTTTGAGAAACTTCCTACCTGTTCTGGAAAGACCAAATCCTTCCCAGGTCCAAGGCCATCCTGTCAGCGCAAAGAGACGGAACTCAACCACCAACAGTCGCACAAGGGGGGCGGCGGTGAAAGACTGAAACCCGAGACAAGACTGCTGCTCACTTGTCTGCGGTTGCAACGCAAAAAGTGCGAGGCTTACGAGCATCTCTGCTTTGAATCGATATAACCCATGCGGGCTCTGGACGAGAATGGCAAGGAGAAAATTCCCAAGACGGGTCCGAAGTACGGAGTATGGCGTGACCAGCCTTTCTCGGAGCTGTGCACGAATCGCTTTATTTCCGTTCCCGTGTGCCGTTCCCGAGCCGTGAGACGTGTCGCAGTTGGGTGAGAAAAAAAACTGCACGGCACTAGTAGCAGGGTTAGGGTTGTACCAAAAGAATAACCCCTTTATTTTCATACCCATGATGTCTAGGTAGGTAGGTAAGTAAGGTAAGCACCTTGTCATATCCTATGTCTAGCAAAATGCTGTACGCTGGCTGACATCTGTGTCTCTATATCTGCATCACTGGCCCAAGAACTCTCTCATCTTCTTCAGCGCATCTTGTCTATATTCGTCGAGGTCCAAACTGAAAATGAAGGACCATCGACCGGCAAACGCCGCTCTCACCCTGGCCGGATCCAGGCCAACATCAGGGTTTTGCCCGCACATGATGGCACCAGTGCCCCGGCTCGAGTCGATAACCTGCTGGCAGCGCGGCCGCCGGACCACGTCAAAGGCCTTGAATGCGGCTTCGATGTCGGCTCGGCGTTTGACGTGGTCGTTGCCCAGGAGGAAGCCGAGGATCAGCGCGTCTTCAAAGGCCTGTCCTGCACCGGCGCCCTGCCACGGGGATGTCGCGTGGGCGGCGTCCCCGATGATGCAAACACGCCCGTTGGCGTACGTAGGAGTGGATTTGTGCTCCCATTGCGAGTAGCCCTGGGGATCCGCCTGGTCGAGGACAAGCTGCACGACAGTTTAATTAACTCTCTATCCAGATGAGACCAGACCTGAAAGGCTAACGTTTGGCGGGGACGGAGAAGCTCACATCTATTACCCCCTTCGCAATGGGCCCGTCAAGCCACGTGCGCAATGACTTGGTTAGACTTTCCAACGTCAGCGGGCGCTTCCTGTCCCGGGGCGCGTCTTTTTCCACCGCAGACACGACGCACTGCACCGTCGTCCCCGCGTCCAGGATGTCGTGCATGATAAACGCCCCGTCGCCCACCCAGCCGTACTGGCGGTGCACGTCGAAGTACTGCTCGCCGAGCGTGGCCTTGGCCTTGTCGAACGGCACCAGCACCCTACAGTCCCAGAACCCCGCCGGGGACGGGCCGTGCTCGGCGGCGGCGGCGGCGGCGGCGTCGCCGAGCACGAAGCTGCGCACCGAGCCAAAGATGCCGTCGGCGCCGATGACGGCGTCGAAGCGCTCGACGGTGCCGTCTTCGAAGCGGACTTGGTAGAGGCCGTCCTCTTCCTGCACCAAGGAGTTGAGTTTTTTGTTTGCGTGCAAGAGGTCCGGCGGCAGCGGCGCGAGCAGCTCGCGGAGCAGGGCCGCGCGATGCACGACCACGCCTGGGTCGCCGTGGCCCGCCAGGTCGATGATGATGGTCCCTGCTTCCGGCCCCGAGCCCTAAGAGACAAGATTTTCAGCTTCGGCAGGAGTCATGACATGGCTGCCGGGCGCTTGCTTACCAGCACGGCCCGGCTCGAGTTCATGGGGACGGCGCCAGCCCGTTCGAGCAGCTCTTTGGAGGAGGGCACGATGATCATCTCCAGGGCCTGCTGCGCGTTGGCCGACAGACCCACGGCGGCGCCGCGCTCCGAGAAGGTGGCCGAAGACTCGTAGACGTGCGCGTCGAGGTACGGGATGCGGAAGAGCGCGTTGGCGAGTGTGGCGCCCGCGAGACCGCCGCCGATGATGGCGATGCGGAACTTGTTGTCTCCCATGCTGAGGACTAATGTTGTGGGCGTCTGGCAGAGTCTGCAAGGCTATTAACAAGTGACTCCGGGGAGTGGTCTCTTTTAGGGGGAGGCGTTCGACTCCTCGTTGAGAAAAGGGGAGAAGTCAGAGCCCGATGCCCGAGACGTCACACACCGAGCCCGGCCGCTTCGTCGGCCGCCGCCAGTTGTATTCCCCTTGCTGTCTTCAATTCCGTCTTGATAATCACAACTACCACTATATATGAGGCAGGGGCCTGGCAAATGAAGGCCCAGGTCCTACCTGTGGCTGTGCCTTACGCAGATTAATCTACGGGCCCCCGGTTAGGCAGATTTGAGAGGGAGACTCAGCTCGAGGCATGGTAGCTAAATTATCTCACCTACAAAGCAGGAGCGGCGCGTGTGTCAACAGCTGCGATATGGCAATCCAGCAGATCAGGGGCACAGCAGACATTTGCCTGTTTTTTTTTGTCTCGGTAATTGCAATTCTTCTAGAAGAACCTCTGTTGGTCGCATGGGCCCGTTTCGCTTTCGAGCATGCCGCGTGCGCAACGCGGCTCACGCGGAGATATATATGCCCGCCCGACCTGTCTATCTAGGTAGGTACCAACGTCACTGACGCAACGAATCATGGAAAAGAACTAACCGGCGAACGCGAGGCAGACTGTTGAGATCGGGAAAGGGGGCTGCGGCAGGTATTTCCAGTGCAAGTGAATGTGACCGTATTCTGTTGCATGGAGAAACCACTACACGCATGCCAGCAGCCACGCTTCTACGCAAAGTCGCTTACATATCGTACATTCAACTCTCTATCTATCCAACCTGGAAGTGCCAGCCCGTTACCTAGCTACTAGTTCTATTCTATCCTAAACATCCTCCAGTGGTCTACGACTTCCCACATGCGGTGCCGCGGCGGCCTGCAGTTCGAGCGGGAATGGCTTACCGCTGTAAGCGCTGCCGACCGAAGCAGAGTAGTCAGAACTAGCACCCCAGTGGCCTGCCACAGCAGCCTGCTGGGGCTGGCAGTAGTATTTGTTGTTGCTGTTATTGCCACGGTGCGACACGGTGACGGTGGCCGTGTGCTTGAGCAGGATGGGCTGCTGGCTCGCGGCCTTGGCGTAGTGATGTGCATTAGTGTTGCCGTTGCCGTTGGCAGCCGACGAGGAGCCAAACGACGGCGACGACGTCTTGCCGCTGCCGCTGCCGCCCAGCCGCACCATGATCTTGACGCTGCGCAGCACCGACGCCCACGGCAGCTTGCGGAACAGCACCTGGAACACGGGCGCGCAGGCGGCCAGGATGCCCGTCCCGGCCTCGACCATGCCCCAGTATAGATACTCGGTGATGACGACTAGGAACTGTGTTAGTCTCTGTTTTTATTTGGGATTAAAAGGGGGGACGGGGACGGAGACGGGGACACAGACGGATCTGGTCGGCTTCGGGGTCGAACCCGAGGTACACCATCTGGATCGTCATGACGAGGCGGAGCAGCGAGGCTATGACGGTGCTGTGCGAGGATAGAGTTGTTCAATCAGATTCTAATGGCAACACGAGTTTTCTTTTAGGGTCAAGTACTGACACTGATCCGAGCAGAAACACGGCGCTGGCGGTGAGCTTGTTGGCTGTGGACAGTTTCAAGCGCCAGACCTGTGACGTTGTTAGCCTTTGTTGTTGTAACCCCCTACTTCACCAGGACGGACGAACGGACGGGCGGCCGGACAGACAGACAGACAGACAGACAGACAGACAGACAGACAGACAGACAGGCAGGCAGACAGACAGACAGACAGAGGAGACGGAAAGCTCACCAAGGGCGCCGGGATGCAGAAGATGACGACGTCCGTCACAACATTAGTAATGCACAGCGACAGGTCGACAAACATGGTGCCGGGGCAGTGGGAGTCGAGGTCGGCGGGCGAGCCGAAGAAGGCCCACAGGTCGAGGCGGCACTGGAAGAGGGTGGCGAGGAAGAAGGCAGCGGTCCACAGGGCGACGAGCAAGATGACGGCGGTGAGGAACACGTGCGTCTTGCTGGCCGTCGTGGTCGAGAAGATGCGGAAGTAAAAAAACAAAATGCTCAGCTTGACGCACCCCAGCGCCAGCGGCAGCATCAGCGTGAAGGCGAACTGCACCCGCATGGTCGCCGCCGTCTGCGCCGTTACCAGGCCCAACATGTCGCCTCCTGCGTAGTCCGCCGGGATGTCCAGCGTGTGCGCCAGCGCCTGCTGGGACACGCCGTAGAACATGACGCTGCCGATGCCGACCACCAGGAGCTTTTTTGCGTAATGTCAGCAACCAATCAAAATAGGCCCTCAACGTGGGAACAGCAAGGAACCTGCGTACTGTCGCGGGTATGATGAGCCAGTCGTCGGCTCGGAGGCCCTGCTTCTGTCTGTTGCGCGCCCAGAAACGCATCACGACAGAGACCACGTCGACGACGATAAGCACGGCGCCGGCGGCAATGACGTGGCCCGGCGTCTGGTAGTACGCCTGCGGGGGCGACATTGTGGGCGAGCCGGGGCAGGCAGGCGGGAGAGCAGTGATACCTGGGGGTAGCTCGGGGCTGGATCTGAGAGTCCTGACCTGGAGGCTCTGGGCCGCGTCTGACAATGGCAAACCATGCGGGGGATGATATGAGCCTGGCTGGCAAAGACATATAAACCCTATATGAGAGAAGGCTCCCAGAAGAGTATAGCGGCCCCGGGGG
Source organism: Lasiosphaeria miniovina (assembly GCF_030549165.1). Taxonomy (NCBI): domain Eukaryota; kingdom Fungi; phylum Ascomycota; class Sordariomycetes; order Sordariales; family Lasiosphaeriaceae; genus Lasiosphaeria; species Lasiosphaeria miniovina. Next base: position 635,988 of record NW_026848223.1, on the reverse strand, counting down.
AGTGTTCCTGCGGGGATCGCCGCCTGGACTGGTTCGACCGGTATGGCCGCTGCGTCTTACCGCCGCAGAGTTAATTGCCTCTGACTTGACCTAGGCAGATTTCGTCGAGTTGTGCCACCGGACAAACTGCCGATGCTCACTTCGCTGGCTTCAGGGCCAGGTAGAGCCCAACTCCCTGCTTTGCGTCATGTAGGACCTCGGACCGGCTCTTGTCATGAAGTAGGCAGCTCGGGCAAGATGTTTGCTCCGACGAAAGGCATGTCCGCCCCGACACAGCTGTGTCAGGATTGCCGAATGCCATGCCGAGGCACAGCTGAGTCTTGTCGCTGTGCACAATAAACAAGGGGCCGAAGGCTGCCGATTAGGTGTGCGAGGGACGGGCCAAATGAATAGGCCCCAACCAGGAAATGCGCCCCGGGATGATATTGGCTTATCAGTGAGGTTGGGCACTGCGACTCCGTATTAGCTACGGCGTGTTCCATGATTGCGAATTGTGGTGCAATACATCCCATCCCGTAGCGCAGCTAATAACACGCACACGCGAGCACTTTAGCCGGGCTGGCCTGGCCCTTGAACATTCACATTCAAACAACCATCAGTGAGTGATGCAGGTTAATTCACGAATGAATTTGCAGTGGGTTCAACGCAAATGTTGGTCACCACGTAGGGGCACAACAAGAATCACTCGGGTGCCGATGAGCTGACAACAGAGATTTCACTTTGTTGCTCATGATCGGAGTTGACAGCGCTTTGAATTGTCTGCCCAAATAGATCTAAAAGTACAGAAAAGAAGGCTTCCTTATACTCGTTGAGAGAAGGCAGGGAAAGTGTTGTAATGAGCCCGAAATGAGGGCATTTCGAGGCCAAGAATGAAGGAAAAATAGAGAATCAAGTATAGAGGCATGCTAACCAGGGCCTGGAAAATGTGGTTCAATTCCATGAAAAGTGGGTCAATTCCAGGCGGCCACTTGTTTCCCTTGAAATTCAAACTCAACTACGAAAGACAAATAAGAGCTCAAACAAGCACACAAGCACACAAGCACACAAGCACAAAGCACACAAGCACAAAGCACACAAGCACAAAGCACACAAGCACACATCCAGTAATACTATAGACAGCCAGCCCTGCCACATACCCCATACCAAGTTCCTAACCCTCAAACCGGGGACGGACCGCAGGATTAGGCGAGACCATGCGGGCGCGGGCCCAGCCGTCGACGGAGCTCCACCGGGCGCACACGGCCTGGGCGCTGGTCGTGGCGACGGGGCGGTCGCGCGTCGGGTCGATCCAGGCGAACGAGTAGAGGGCCAGGTTGGCGTGGCACATGACGGTCAGCCGCAGCGACTCGATGCAGTGATCTATGCCAACAGCATTAGCTCGAGTTTTCCTGCTTTGGATCTTGGATGGAAACGGGATCACGCACCGAGGTGCGAGTGCAGGTACGCGTCCTCGGCGGCCGTGAGGTTGGGGTAGTAGCGGCTCTGGAAGACGAAATTGCGCAGCCGCCGCAGGCAGTGCAGCTCATGGTACACGGCGATCGTGGCCAGGTAGCCGCCGCCGCCGTCGGCCAGCGCGGCCATGGATTCGAACTTCTCGCCCGCGCGCTGCATCTCGGCGCGGCTGGCGCGGATCATGACCGCTAGTTTTTGTCAGGAGCACGGCGCTGGTTGTCTGTCTGTCTGTTCGTCTGTCTTGGGGGGTGAGACTCACGCCTGAGCAGCTCGTCCCACGCGTCGTCTTGTTCTTGCGACGGCGGGCCCGAGTAGCGGCTGAACTTGTGGTAGTCGAGCGACGTCTTGCCGCTCGTCTCGTACTCGATCGAGTCTTGGAGGGGCGCTTTGGTGTTGTGAGCGATGAAGCTGTAGTCAGCGTGCTGGCCGTCTCTCGGATTTGGATGGGCGCCTATGTGTCTTACACCATGTCTGCCCGCGGGTGCATGGCAGCAGGCCAGGATCCTCGCGCGTGCTCCTCCTTGCCCCCCACAGCAGCACCACTAGCAAGGTGATCAAGACATGGAGCGCGAAGCTGTACGCTTGCTCGCGAGTCACGGATCGTTTCTGGTTGTGGCGTGCTCGCAAGGGCGAGTCGAGGAGCTGTGGGCACTGCTCGGTGTCTGCGTCGAAGCTGGTAAGGTCGGTTGGCGACATGTTGACACTGCTCAGGACTTGAAAGGGTAGTTGTCGAGCAGCATGTGGTTAACGCATGTCGAGGCCGGCCGGCGGTAAACGATTCACGGCGAGTAATATGATTGATTGATTCAGGTAGATGCACACCGATTCTCCGACTAGGTAAGTCTCCGGACAGACTCCGAACCAAAACATCCCGATTTGCCGAGTTTGCCCTTTTGAAGCTGCGGGGTTGGCGAGGCATATGGAAGTAGGAACGCGGCGTGGTTCGTCCGTACGGGTGTCGTACCTAATGCTCGATGAAGGGTAATATAAAATAAAGCTCCCCTCCTTTGCAGCATGTGCCCAGGTGGACAGGCAAGTACCTATCCTTGTTGCTGAGCTTGCTTCCACTGGACAACATGCCACTTGCCGGAGCGGAGGGCCGTGGCACTGCATCCAGCGGCCTCGTCGGCCGATTGCCGGTTGGCATTGCAAGCTCGCTCATTGGCACCGAAACAGCTGCAACCAACTACGAGAGAGGAAAAATTATAAGAAGCCGGCCGAGGCCGATGTGTTGAAAGAAAGGCACGAGCCCGGCTCGACAAGTTGGCCACCACTACTTGAAGTTAGACCGGTAATACCGAGCCAGTTGCTTATTATTCACCCCCACCCAACCGTTAGAATGCATCTTAACAAGTACTTTGTCATCCTGCTCGCGCTTGTCGCTAACATGGCGGCGGCGGTGCCCCTGCCTAAAGGTGAGACTCACAATTACCACTTGGTCTTGTCTTGCAGCCATACCAGCATGATTGCTGACGTCTGTTCTCAAGACATCATCACGGAACCCTACAAGGACGGGGACGATGACAAGGACAAGGACAAGTGCAAGGAAGCTAACTTCCCGACTTTGGCTAAGGGACGTGTCAGCACGTGCTTCTTCTAGGGAGACGTCACTGCGGCGGTGGGGGAGTGGCTGCATGGGCTTTCTTTGTTGACGCCTTGGCTGGTAGGAGACTGGGCTGGAGGCGGCTTAGTTGGGTGCTACGTAGTACCTTGTTCACAGCACTTGGTTATCTGACAATTTCACGTGTTTAAACTGGCAATCTAGGTTCGTGAAACGTCTGGGATACTTACCTAAGTGGTCGGCCCTTGTCTTCGGCCTGACCGCTGTGTCTAGGGTGGGATTCTGGTCATTGGGGACTACTAGTTACGTCTCCTTGGAGAGATACGTCCTGGAGAGATACGTCCTGGAGAGATATCTCTAGGATGGATAATTAATTAATGGCCGAGCCTCTATAGATAGACTGCAATTTAGGTAGTTAATAAATTAAAAAAACGCTGCGTGGTTGCGGCTCAGCCTTAGTTAATACCCAGCATAGGGCGAGATCAATTTGGTAGAGGTTGCAAGACCTTTGCAGAGACACAATCCTCCCTGATAAACATTGGAAAGTGTCTATATAAATCAATCTCCGACAGGAAATGCCGAGACGCGAGGATCATGCCCCCTTTCACTCCTCTTTGTCCCATTTACTAGGACTCGGCACTTGACTAGACTGCCTGAGCTACTTACCTAGCTGAGGACCCCAGCCCAGTTTCTAATATGTACCGTTAAATTCACTTGGATGCTGCTATCCTTGTCCGCATCGGTTGCCACTTGTCCGAGAGGGCGTAGATCCATATTACCCCTTGTATTTGGAGCCTCGATTTCTACTTCTGATCCCCCACTCCCCAGCCTCTTCTCTAATTACTAGGTTGTCTTGAAAGTTAGGCCAAGTCAGACAAGCATGCCATGCCATGCCATGCCACCTGGTTGAATAAATCAGTCCTTGGCGCTGCAGACCAATCAACTGCCCTATAGCTCGCCCCTGACACTGACACCCTCCCTCATAACGGCTGAACGTGATACTACCTAGTGTTGTTATTGGAACAACGCGCCAGTCAGCCACGGAGGTGGCGGTGGTGGCGCATACACTAGCCACACAGGTGGCGGTGGAGGCGTAGGGCCTCCCCCCCCCCCCCCCCCGGATTTCCACATAAGTGGCCTACGGCCACCCCCTTCTAGATGCACAGACATCAACAATCAACACTTGAACCACCAGACTTCGGCGTGTTACGCCCTGTTGATTCCAGTACCGGTACCTGGTGATTCCAACACCTACATTCCCTTCTACAATCTCTCTAATCACCTCCGTATTTTTCTCTATTTGATCACTTGTCTTTTTTCCCTTCACGAATATCTACGTATGCTCCAGAACTCCATACTATAACTCCTGAGCCAAAGAAAATCAGGCCAGAGGGCATAAACCCAGACGACAACCTAATAGAAACAGCCATAAAAGATAATTTCACCAAGGATAAATCTAATATCGACAACCATCTTGTTTACAAAGAACCCGCCCCGATCTCTAAGCCGTAATACGCCAAGATAATAAATATACAGGTAGCGTCAATTACTAGTACTATATACTTATTAAGAACTTGGACTAATAAATATGTAAAACGGATATCATCCGCTGGTGCGGTATGGATTGGAACGGTGGTGGTGGTCGAAGTCGTGGCGAGGAGATGACTTTTTGGCATACCCTGACTGCTTGCCGGCTTTCCTGCGGTCGTGTCAGACTCCAATGATGACTGCTCCGTGCACCCCAAGCCGGCTCAGATGTGATAGCCACTGTTTCTAGCTCCATTGAAGCGTGAAATTTAGGATAGATCGGAGGCCTAGTTGCTGCTAACTTCGTTGCTGGGGTCTGGGTAGCGGTTCGAGGAGCTATCTCTCAAGACCCGTGGGAACTGAGGGGAAGATGGGTCGCTGCCTCTTGAAGGCTCAGCCGCACGCCAAACGTCACGCCACTCCACTGCCTCCCTGTATGCCAAGCCTCGGAGACCATACCACCTGTCGATATCTCTTGCCTTGACCACGCATCACACTAACAAGAATGGAGGGTTCCCCTGGCGGGTGTCATGGCCCGCCGAGGCCAAGTCGCCGACGACCTGCAGATGGACCACAAAAAGAGGCTGCTGGCTGACAACTGCAGCGCCGTGCGGGACTATGATAGTGTAGGCCCTGACTTCCTCCGTCAGCTAAACGAGCCGGGCTTCGCCCGTTGACGTTGGGGAAGACTGAGGGGCGTCGTCAGATACGGCGCCGATGGGTATTTTGTAAGGCATGATTTGGGCCAGCTCGTCTTGTGATCCTAGGTGCTTGGCGTCTCCGTTTGAAGCTGAGGCCTCAGCAGGCCTCTTCGAAAAGTTCCCTCGACTTGATACCCTTGGATGTATGTCGAAACCGGGCCCGCTGTAGGTGGCATCACGAGCAAGTCCGCCGCCGATTCTACCTACGGTGGCAACACTTAACACTCTTGGATGTATGTTGGACCTGGGCCCGCTGCGGTTATCTCGAGGCACACTGCCGCCGACTCCGCCGACTCCGCTAACTCCGCCGATGGCAGACGCTTTAGGGTGCGAGTCGTGGCTCATATTGCCCAGAAAATGTCTTTGCTGCTTAATTTTCTGTCGTTCTAGAGGAAGTCTATAGAGTTGTAAGCAGATGCGGCAGGATTATTTTAGTGGAGATGGGGTTAGGAGCCTGAACCTACTGTTGCTAGCCGTCTCGATGCGGAGCAACCGGTCGTACACACGATGATAAAGATTGCATGATAAGACCCGTGACGCGCGGCAGTGAGAGGGCGGTTGAAGCATCGCTGTCCGCTGGCTGTCCGGAAGCAGCTCCTTCCACAGTTTCATTCTGTTGTATCGGCGATCCTTCTCCCGTTAGTCACAGTCAAAGACAGGCTAGCTGCCACGAACCTGTACGTTTTCTCTTCAGGATCTGGGTCTAAGCTTCCATGAAATCCAGAGATTCGTCCTTCTTCATCTCGTCAAAGATCATACAGAACGCTTTGAGAGGTGGGAATTCATCATCGTCTGAATCATCGTCCGAGGACGGGCTGTCGTAGATGTCTCGGGTTGATATGGCCGCTCGAGTTAATCACGTAGCTTCCCGCCATCGTGGTTGTGAGACCTGAGAGGAAACTGTCGAGGAGATTCGGACTGCAGGAGCTGGGAGGTAAATTGCAAAGGAGATCTGCTAGGGGCCTCCCAATGGCGATGGTGGCTTATTTATATTCGTCCAGCCCGCTGCCCAGCTCCGCCCACAGTCCGTTGCCTAGAGCTCAGATGCCGCGTTACCTCAAATCGAAGCAAGTCGCCAGACCCCGGGGGGGAAACAGAAGACGAAGTCCTAATAGACGAAGCAGATGTCTGGCGCGATCTTGGCCCGAGGCACACGTCCACGGACCCACCATCCACTATCGTCGATACTCCGCGAAGCAGCCGGTGATCACGGGCACCAACCAACACATGCATAGTCGCTCAAGGTCAGCGACCTGCCAAGACTCTCCCCCTCTCTGTGACTCCTCACTGCCACGACCTGGCACGGCCGAGGCACACCGTGCTGACAATTCTGTCCCAGGGGTAGTGTTCTCCCGGTCGAGGCCGCGTCCTCGTATCGCCGGTCATCTGCAAGAGTCAGGTTTTTGTCTTCGTGGGCAGAACCAACAGACCACCAAGCTGCCGCCATCACCCTATCATGTTCTTACCAGGGCGCGCATGACCGCCCTTCTCTTGATGATCCTTGTCTTTTCCAGGACTTGAAACATCAAGTCATGTCTATCCTGTGAACCCAAGCGCTTAACGACGCATTTTGCCAACCCCTAGCTCCCTTGGGCGCCGGTCTGCCCTTTTCCTTCCACACAAGTATCCTCAAGAATCTCCTTGTTTCGTTACTGTCATCCCCATCAGAACCAAAGCCGATCCGAGACGCCACGCTGCCGTATCTAGGTTGGCAATCTGTCACCCGCCCGCGCCGAAGCAATTTCGCGCCTAAGCAGCCTGTCGGCGGCCGCCGCCGCAGGATGCGTCGAGCTGATCTTGGCTAGGAGCAGAGATGCGTGGGCCGCGGCCGAGGTCTTGATGCGGAGGGGCGTGGCGGGCGGAACGGTGCTGCCGCTTTGTTTCGACTCGGCCGGGTTTCCATCCGTGTCGTCTGGCACTTTTCTCGCAATCAGCGGCGTTTCTCCGCCCCCGAGCCGCAAGTAGGACGGGTCAACGCGCGATCCGCTGTCCTGCATGGCCAAGCTGAAGAGGCCCGAGATGCAGACGAAGTAGGGGATGAGGCAGGAGACGCGCCGCAACGTGAAGAGGTCGTCGTAGGACTGCACGAGGGCCAGGATCGATTGCGTGGCCTGCATGGAGATCTCGTGGGGCCGCATGTCTGAGTCGACTTCGAGGCCGACGAACGGCTGGATCGCGCAGAGGAGACAGAAATGGTAGAACATACTAATTACATCCGTCAGACTGGGGCCGAAACCGAATAGCCTTCGGGACTGTTTGTATTTGTATTTGTTTTTGAATTAGAAGAAACGGTGGGGGACTCGGTATGTGGCTTACTGAACAAAAAGCACAAAGGGCGTTCTTCCGCTCTCCGAATCGAAAAGAGTGAAGAAGTCGTTATACCAGTTGAGACAACTAGTATACGTGCTCACTATCTCGGTCGAGGCAGCTTCGACGTCTTTTCGCGCGGCGGTGGAGATTTTGTAGACCAGCTCGGTCAGCTGGAAAATCTTGGCTGCCATAAGTTGGAGCAACTCGACGCTGTGGGCTTCTTTGGCGAGGTCTATGTTGGTCTCTTCATCAACGATCTAGCGATTTATGTCCCACACGTTGACTAGTCGAACGTCAACAGAGAGGGTGACTTACTGGGTCGCATGGCGCCTCTCCACTCGCTCTTGCCTCCGCTGCTGCGAGACACTTGATCCAAGTATATCAGATCGTCTTGATCTTTGTTGTTGAGTACATTCAATGTCCGTCCGGTTACCAGGGAAAGAATCCTGTCCATCATAAGCGACAATCAGACAAGAGAACTCTTGAGACTTACCGGACTAGGGTTATAGCGCCACAGTACGTGGTGGCTCGTACTCGGGCATGTAGTTCCTCTTCCTCGCCATCCAATGGCATGCGTTGACAAAGGTCCATGATGCTCGTGACGCAAACCTCGGCCAGTTCCTGGGCTTCTGCCTCTCTTCCACAGCGCAACTGGTAGAGGGCGAGGATCCCGAGCGCCTGGATATCAGGAAGCGCATCTGGCTGCCCTCCTTGGCGAAAATCCGACTGGGCCTCTTCGAAGAAAGTCTGGCTTCCTACCCACCCTGAAGGTAGAAGGCCGCTGCTGTCATTGTTTTCGTTAACCAGACAAGTGGCCAGTGCTAGGATGGCGTGCACCAGGGCTGGCGAGCAGAACCGGCTTGACCCGTGTTCAAAGTCGTGCAGGAAAAGATCGGTGCAGAGGAGACAGAATGGGAGGTAGTCAGAGGTGAGAACGACGTCGACCAGATGGCGTATATGCGCCGTGGTCCAGCCTGTGCGTGTCCATGTGTCGACACGAGAGTGCGAGGCGTATGCGTCAAGCGGCAGCGGCGGGAGAGACAAGACTGTTGACGGCGCTGAGATGGCCGAGGCTGGGTCAGATGCCGAGCCAGCGTTGGGGAAAGGGACGGCACGAGATGACCTCCACGACATCAGATGGTCGAAGCAACTCGCTCGAGGGCGGGATGCAAGGTATGCGCCCTCGGAATCAGGGCTGATGACGGAGCCCGAGTAGTACTGCCAACTTGGTGGTGGTGGGAGGCTTGAAGCAGGGCTGTAGGCCGGACCAGAGCCAGAGCCTGGGGCAGAAGCTGAAGGGGTAGGGGAGGGATCTGATTCTTGAACTTCTTGACCGAAGCGTCTCAAGACGTCAGCCCGAGACATGGAGCCGTCGATGAGGGCTTGAAGAACTCTCTTGCAGACTTGTGCATCCTGAATGGATGCCAAGGCAACTAGGACGTTGTCTGTGTCATGGCTGCGCTTGCTCAAGCGGTCCTTCTCGGCACGAAGCTCGTCTTTTGATTCTCGGCGTGTGTGGTCGTACTCGCAAGTCTGCTGGGCCTCGTCGCACCTCCGACACGGTGTTTTGCCATCGCACTGCGAGCAACTCACAAGGTTAGTAGGCTGTTGACTGCCAAGGTGATATTTGAAGAGCACTGAGCAAAGATGTTGTGGCTGCACATGAAGGGACCAAGGCCAGAGGCTAGTGGAGTTCTAGACCGAGACCAAAAAGAGCTCATTGTCATGTTTTTTTTTGCACATTATATTTCTTTTTTCTTCTTTTTTGTGTTCTTTTTTGTCTTGTGGAAGAGGTTTGATTGAGAATGCCATGATTACTTTCGACCGTTTCTTTCGGCAGCGCTGACAGGCTGTTCGTGTTTGGGCTCTCGAAGTCATACTGTGTAAAGTAAGCTTGTGACAGCTTGGCTGGACCCTCTTGCTTGGGCTTGGAGTGGTCAGCCGTGCAGCGGCGTGCAGTCTGGACACTGGACTGTGGAGCGTCGATGAACGTCGATGAGCGCGTAGATCTCGATCTAGACCCGACGACTGTGGGAAAAAATGCAGGAGCTGCCACCACTACGGTCGCTACCTTGGGTGCCTGCGTGTATTTTAATTGAGTGCCCAGCCAAGGCAGCCCTGCTTTCCTTCCCGTCGCGGGCAAGGCAGGATTGCAGAAAGACCCCGTCAAATGACGTCACACCTTGACGTCACTGCCTGCAGCGCAATAAAATTCCGTATTGCAGTTCATCGCGTCCTACTCATGGTTCGTTTGCGAATCCGATTCGGTATCCCTATAAAATTCCAGCACTCTGTGCGATGCAAAGAATGAAATTCAGCAGAATTTGGTGGCCGAACTAATTATCGGGACATTATATACTAGTTATGAGCTACCGGCCCGCCCCCTCGGGTTGCGGCAGCTTAGATCTCGGTCTAAAGTCGCTCAATCTGTAAAGCTTATTACAACTTCCATGCCTTTGTCTCATCTCGTTCTTTCACTTTCTCCTTCCTTTGTCATTTATTCTCTTAGTTCTGGAAATTCGGCATGATTACCTGTGGCTCGTTGCGAAGTCATACTCTCGAACTCAAATTATGAGTTTCCTAGTTAAATATCGCGTACATATGAGAACGGAGACTCTCTCATTCTCTGATAAATGTACATTGCAAAACATGGCGGGTCGTACATGCTGCAAGGCCTGGCTTCATTCAGAGTCGCATACTCGATTCTGGCAGCACCCTTTTGTGTAGAGTTGGGCAACTAATTCAGGTAGCAGTTCCACCACTTGACAAACACCAAGAGAGGGGTCGTATGAGTTGAAAACATGCCATATTTTGCTTGTGCGAGTTAAAGCAGTGTCACCAACGGGTTTCACGGTGCAAGCTCGGTCATTGAAAATCATTCCTTGTCATTCATCGTCGTTCATTGGCAGTCGGGCCAGTGGAGGCTTAATTTGCTCGTGTCGCTTCGCCTGTGTATGTCTCATCGTTACAAGACGAACATCTCATAGCACAAGTGAGCTCGGGATATTTTCCTCGTGTTTGTATGAGCACTTGCCGGTGAATTCATCTCTCGCGTTGACTTCTTAACCAACCGAAACCGAAACGATCGTTACTCGACACAACCCAATTTTTGGTAGATCAGGATAGATACACTGGATCCCATCACGTTTAAGGATAAGGCCGGCCTCTCCATCAACACTTACCGACAGATAAAGGTAACATCCGCGCACCATATCTATCACTGACATGATGTTGAAGGAGCTCCTAATAGTTTTCTTGATTGGCGGTGCCGCTGCCACCGCCGACGACGGACCCTTGGCCCCCGACGGCATTACCCCCACACCCCCACTATTTCACTTCGAAGGGCTTCAAGCTGATCTGCAACGTCACGGACCCGACTAACGACCCGGACCTCGCCAAAGTCGCCCGTGGGTAAGAGATCGAGGGCTTTCATGTGGAGCCGGATTCAACCGTGCTATATCTGTGACTACCTGTGACTAGCTTCTTCAACGACCAAAATATCTTCTTCCAGATCCAAAGCTTCGAGGTCAATTACGAAAGGAACTGGAAGGAGAGAAAGTTCAAATGCTGCGTTATTGAGTGGAGTCAATTGACGACTGGCTGGCAGCTGCCAAAATGCGAATGCAGGGGTCGAGGTCAAAACAAACATCAGTTTTCTGGCGCAGGATTGGGTTTTTCATCCCACGTTAATTAATGTTATTTTACTAATTCGGATGACTTGTAACTAAATCTCAGTATGAACCATTTCGTTTTTCCTCGCCTCGAAGTCGAAGTTGGTTTGCAGGCAGCTCCAACAACGCGCGAAATGGAACCACCCACTAGGGCAACGCTTTCCGAAAAAGGACAAGCCTCTCGGCTTGTGATGGAGCTAACTGACGACCCCTGGAAGTGGAAGCTCGCTCTGAGTCGATCCCCAGCTCTCTGCAGACACCACCAAAATCTCCCGATTTGGGCCTTGTCTTGGCTTCACCAACATCGCATAAAAAAAAAAAGAAAGCAGAAGGAAAATGGGCCACCAATCCGGCGAGGAGAAACGGCTGGCATGTTGGTTTGGAGGAACGAAAGAGGCATGGCCTCTCTCTCAGTCTGCGGCCCAGCGGCAGCAAGCGCGGGCGCAGCGCAGCATAGCAGTCAAGCCGTCAGAGCGTCCATGGCATCCTCGGCTTTGACCGCGGCTCCGCGGCGCCTAGTCTGTTCGTTGGAATGGAGATGCACAGCGCCTCACGGCGCCTCTCTTCCCACAGCAGAGCACCACCAGTGTCTCATCAGCTGCCTCTCCCTCGGCTGTCTGAAGCTTCTCCTTCTTTTCCCCTGACTTTATTTTGCCGTGAAAGCCTGGAAAACATGTCTGCAGGTAGCACAACACAGAAGAAGCAGACGCCCAAGACGGCCATTGTCATTGGTATGTCCAACTTCGTCACCCATTTATTTCCTTTGTTGATGTCTGACATGCATACCTTCGTCCAGGCGCTGGGACCGGTGGCATCGCCATTGCCGCCCGCCTTGCCAAGGCCGGGCTTGCAGTCACGGTGCTGGAGAAGAACTCGTTCACGGGCGGCCGCTGCAGTCTGTTCACCACCGAGGCGGGCTTCCGCTTCGACCAGGGCCCGTCGTTGCTGCTGCTCCCTGGCCTCTTCCACGAGGCCTTTGCCGACCTCAACACCACCCTCAAGGACGAGGGCGTCGAGCTCCTGCAATGCACGCCCAACTACGACGTCCGTCTTGCTCCCGCCTGTCCAGCTGCTCTCCCCGGCGATGGACCCCCACCCAACTCCCATTTGACTGACAGCCTATCTAGATCTGGTTCGCCGATGGCGAAGTCTTCCGCAGCAGCACCGACACGGCGGCAATGAAGCGCGAGATTGAGCGCTTCGAGGGACCAGACGGCTTCCAGCGCTACCTGACCTGGATGGCCGAGGCGCACGGGCACTACGAGACCAGCCTGCGGCAGATCCTTCACCGCAACTTCACGTCGGTCGCCCAGATGGCCGGCCCGCGTTTCGTGGCGGCCGGCATCGGCCTGCACCCGCTCGAGAGCATCTGGAGCCGCGCGGGCCGGTACTTCTGGACCGACCGGCTGCGCCGCGTGTTCACCTTTGCCACCATGTACATGGGCATGAGCCCCTTCGACGCGCCGAGTACGTACAGCCTGCTGCAGTACACGGAGCTCGCCGAGGGCATATGGTATCCGCGCGGCGGCTTCCACAAGGTGCTGGAGGCCCTCGAGCGCGTGGGCCGCGGCCTCGGCGTCAAGTACCGCCTCAACGCCCCCGTGACGCGTATCCTGGCCCGCAGCGACGGCGCCAGGGCCACGGGCGTCGAGCTGGCGGGCGGCGAAACTCTCGAGGCTGACCTGGTCGTCGTCAACGCCGACCTGGTCTACGCCTACAGCAACCTGTTCCCCCAACAGGGCGCCGTGGGGGAGAAGACTGCGCGCTATGCCAAAGACCTCCAGAAACGCGACGCCTCGTGCTCTTCTATCTCGTTTTACTGGAGCTTTTCTAAGAAGTTGCCCCAGCTCGGCACCCACAATATCTTCCTGGCCGACGAGTATAAGGCCTCGTTTGACGTCATCTTTCAGGACAAGTCACTGCCTGACAACCCCAGCTTTGTGAGTACCAATACGGTGTGTCCTATCCACATCTATTTTCTGACTGAAAACAGTACATCAACGTGCCGAGCCGGATCGACCCGTCGGCGGCGCCGGCCGGGTGCGACGCCGTGATCGCGCTCGTTCCCGTGGGACACCTAACATCAGCACCCGAGTCCGCGCCGCAAGACTGGCCGGCGCTCGTAGCGAAGGCGCGGGCGGCAGTCCTCGCCATCGTGCAGGCGCGGACGCGGTGTGAGGCGCTCGCGCCGCTGATTACGCACGAGATCGTTAACACGCCTAACACGTGGCGCGACAAGTTCAACCTCGACCGCGGCGCTATCCTAGGGCTGTCGCACAACTTCCTTAACGTGCTGGCGTTCCGGCCGCGCACGCGCGCCGAGGGCCTCGCGGGCGCGTATTTCGTCGGTGCCAGCACGCACCCCGGCACCGGCGTGCCCATCGTGCTCGCCGGCGCCAAGATCACGGCTGAGCAGATCCTCAAGGACCACGGCATGGCCATTCCCTGGGAGCGGGCGGCTGCTGCTGCTGGTGGTCGTGGGACTTCTTCGCCTTCTGGCGTTGTTGCTGGTGAAGGGGGCAGCCGCCGCCGAGTCCGGGTGAGTTCGTTGGACCAGATCCGCCCGCCGCTTTGGGTGTCTGATATGAATCTGCTGCTGGGCGGAATCATCGGGGCCTTGGTGCTGCTGCTGTTGCTTGTTGCAGGACCATCGTCGCTCCCGGCCTCGTTCCTCGGAGATTGGTGATTGATGGATGACCAACTTCGATGGCGGAGCAAGTAGACCGTAATTGCATTCTTGAAGTGATACGAATTATATAGGACAGCACCTCGAATCATAGACAGACACACTAGACAGACGCTCTGGATTTAGCTAGCTAGCTACGCATTTACACATCTATACAGACATCCTGTTACCACACAATCAATCTCGTCTCTTTCCGGATCAGATCACATACACTCATAGTCTGGCTGGAAGCTGGAGACCAGAAACACACGAGACGAATTCAATTTTATGATCTGGACAATGCCTTGTTCGGACGAAACCATACACACCCAAGCAACCCAAAATGCCGTCCCGCCTTTTTCCGCTAATGCCAGTTATCAGCCCAATGCCCAGCCCCAACACAGGCGTACAAAATACCGAGAGAGTAAAATGGCAAAAAAGACCTTGCCATCCTGTGATAATGCAAGGATCCATAAAGTTCAAAGTCATCATCCCATAGAATAGACTCGCTCCTCTTGTCTTTCCCCACGAAGCTTTCTTTCGCATTGCCGACGGCCTCTTCTCCGCTGACTAACTGACTGACTTCTTCCATCCCTTCCTTCTCCCACATCGCGTCATTAGCTTTAGAATAAAAAGAAACCAGAAAGATACAAGAATTAAGATTCCGGCTATGCAGCAGATAATTGGTACGGCATACATCCTACGGGTTGTCATCCATCGCTCTGCCAAGCATTAACCCGTATATAAGCACGGATCTACCGCTACCACAGAACTCGCATCTTGTCAATACAGCCAAGTTGACCCGGTTTCCGGGCGCTTCAGGCTTGCTTTAATCGTCATCGTCAAAGATCTGGTACGTGTTCTGGAGGATGGTCTCCACGACGCGGACTTGCCAGCCCGCGTCCGAGATATTGGCGCCGGGCGCCGTGCCCATGAGCGTCGGGCCAAAGACAATGGCGAGATTCTGGCCGCTCATGCGGTTGGTGCCCGAATTGTCCATGACACGGTGCAGGTGCAGAGTGAGTGCACGGAGGGTAGCGTAGTTGGGGTCTGGCAGGCTATTGATGATGGCGTGTAGCGAATCACGGCGGAGAATATCGTCTTCGTTTTCTAAAGTTTCACCCTTGTCAGACCGGAGAAGACTAAGTTAGAAGTAGGAGACTCGGCTTACTGGCTGCTTCAACAAAGGCCGCGTAGTGCTCTTGGGTCAGGAGCGGATCAGTCAGATCTCGGAAGAACTGCTTGAGCAGACCTGCTACGCTGTTCACATCATGGAAGAAATTTTCAGGATTCCGGAAGTCAAGATTGGTAGATCCAGAGTCTGAGAAGGGCCGTCGTGTTAGCTATTACTCGGGGGAAAATGGGACAGGCTGACATACTCGTATCGAAAAGAGTCTTGAGCTTGTTGACGTGTGGTACCGAACCTGACAGCCGGTAGATGCCCTCGACGCCAAGGCCAAAGAGGTCTACAGCCTGGATGCACTGGTAAACAACCATGGGCACTGCCAATCCATCTCGCTCATAAAGCCTGGAGAGAGAAAGGCCGAAAACCGGGCGAGACGGTGCTATTTGTGGCGCCGCTGGCGGTGACTGGGCGCGGGATTGGCCGGGACCCATAACCGGGCCGTTGGGTGGGTTGGACTGCAGGGGGTTGGACTGGTGGGGATTTGACAGAAGTGGGTTCGAGACCGGAACTGCTTGTTGGGGAGGAGGTTGGCCGTAAGATAGTTGCTGTGGAGGGGATTGATATGATTGCTGAGTTGGTGGTGCCTGCTGGAACTGCTGGAATTGCTGAGGTGGCTGGGATTGCTGGGGTGGCGAGGTTTGGAATGAGAGAGCTCCCAGCTGCGGAGGGCCTTGAGAGCCGCTGGCGATTGGTGCACCGTTGAATCTCGAGTTGGCCATCTGGGACTGCTGCTGGTTGGTGGAGCCCCGAGGAGCCCCGTACATTTGGCCAGAGGGGCCATTGTTTTGACTAGAGATGCTGCTGTGGCTGAAGTTCCTCTCATGCTGCGGCTGCGAGGAGGGTCGCTGGCCAGCGCCAACCATGTTTGGCGCATAAGGAAGCCCCATCCCTTGGTTTGGCGAAGTGAGGGGAGAATCTGCAAATGTGCTAGACCTTGAATTCATAGAGCCCTGGAACATATGCGGCTGTGACGGCTGCTGGCCAGGCCCTTGTTGCATGGGGTTCAGTGCTGTTGGAACCCTGTTCTGTTGGTCGAGCAGCTAGAAGTGTGCATATGTTAGCTCGGTGCTAAAGAAAGGCCCGAGGACGATAATACATACGGCATTGTGCTCATATTTAATCGGCCCCGTCCGCGGCGGCAGCCTGGCGTGGTGGCCACTGATATAGTCGTTCAAGTCCTTCTCGTTGTTGATTGCGAGGACGCATTCTCGTAAGCTGCGCGCTTCTGGCCCATTCTTGAGGGGGCTTATGCTCAGGCCGTTGCTGAGGAGGAGCTTCTCGTTGTACGACGCTGCAACAACCTTTGGTCAGTCTCGAGCGTTGGTCCAGCAGTTGGCCGCGATCTAGACGTACCAAACTTTTGCATCTGCAAAACGACTCCAGAGTCGCACTCCTTCACAGTATCTTGCAGTGCTTTCACCGTCTCAGGCCTAGTCCTCGACACCAACTCGGCACGTTCAGTCTGCGCGGCCTGCACCTTGCCCAAGTAATCTTGGTCAGCAGCTTGGGCCTTTCGCAGCAGATCTTCCTCGTGCTGCGCCGCCGACTTGGGCCCCTTGAAGCCGAACATCTTGCCTCCTTGCCGGCCGCTAGTGTCGCCGGTGCGGGCACGGTCGTACTCCTCGGCCAGTAAGTCGTATTTCGCCTTGGACTTGCGCATGGCAGCCTCGAACTCGGCCACGCGCTGCTCGGCTGCGAGGCCATTCTGCTTCCAGCCCTTGCGCGACTTCTCAGCAATGGAGGCCAACTCCACCAGGTCCTCGTGCATCTGGTGTAGGGACATGGCGAACTGCGACCCGTTGTCCGCCATGCGCTCGTGGATGGTCATCATATCCTCGTAGGCCTTTGCGAAACTGCCGCCTCTGTGCTCGGTGCGCTGGATGCTTTCCTGCGACATCCTGCAAAGCTTCTTGAGCCCGTTCGCGTGCTCTTCCTCAAGGGTCGCACGCTTCTTGAGGAAGAGAGCAAACTCCTGTGCGCGAGAAGTGGTGTTAGCGGGAGACGGATCTGGACAACGAGCCGCAGCAATTGATGCGCAGGGCGAATGGGGGAGCAAGAAATTGAGCATACCTTGGCTGAGGCGATGCTCTGCTTCAGTCTGTTGAGCATGGCAGAAATGCCGATCTGCCACAGTTGGAGTCAGCACCAAAGGCGGTCGTCGACAGACGCTGCCGTTGTAGGCGCCAAGGGCCCCTTGGAAGCTGCGAACCTCTGAAGTCAAGACATCTTGCACCTGGCTCTTGATCTCGTCGCTGGGCGGTGTCGTCGTGGGCGGACTTGCGACACCAGCGTTTCCGACTGCCTGCCCTCCTCCATTTTCGGCCGTTCCGTCGCCCAGAGACATTGTGACAGCGAAGAGAGCCTATGATTAGAAATTTACGGCCAATCGTCCGCCCCGTCGACTATCGTGCGTGGTTGGGGATGGAGTGGTGTTGTCGGTGGTTTTGGACTCTCGGAGGCCGGGAGTGGAGCAATCGGTGGGCGAAGTTCGATGTTGTCCGAGCATTACGTATGTTCGATGGCGGCGCGGTCAGCAAGCCAACAGAAAAAAAAAATAAGAGAGATGGAATGGGCGCGTGCTAATCCTGCTGGGCAGTCGCTGTCGGGTCGGGCTGCCGCGTTTTCGTACCTAATTAAAGCGCCGCAATTCCCGTTGGCCAGCGGCACAATTTCGGTACTGTACTGTATATACCTGCCCTACCCAGCTTGGACCGACGGATTACAGCACACCGTTAGGCACCCTCGGCACCCCATATGCTGCGAACCAGGACGGAAAATCTGGGCTGACACCAATACCGAAAGGCTCTTACGTCATGCACCTCTGGAAATATTCATCCGGCTAGGCATTTTTTGAATTCTTCAGCTCGCCCTCGAAGATGTTCACGCATCCCCCCATTGTTGATCTCACAAACGCAACAGCTCATCAGAACGCGGGATACTTCAGCCTGTCGCCGATGAGGCCAGAACAGACCACCCTCATGAACCACTTTGCAGACGAGGTGGTGCCTGATTCGGAGCGTTTGCCAGGTCCAGGTCCCGTGCAGAGCCGAGCTGTGTCATCCCGTCACAGAGGGTCAGAGATGGCATGCTGCGCATGAACTGCTGCAGTTTCAACACCTGCCTGTGTCGACAACGCCAGAACCAGAACCATAATAGGTAACGGGATCGCCTGGCGCTCGCGCTCGAACCTCCAATCCGGGTCCTGCCCGCCGACGGGAACCGAATGGGAAAACACACGGGGAGAATTCTCTTTTAGCTCTTCAACCTTGGCCAACCCTTAGTAGCAATCATTCATTAACCATGGACCGTCGTCCCCCAGCGCGTGGTACTTATTTTGGTCCCCCCCCCCCCTGATGGAACGGCCAAGCTTTCTCCCAGGTCTTCTCCAGCAAACAAACCCACGCAGGTGGTTTCCCGGACCGGGAAATGTAACGGTCCTTTTTGACCCCGTCTCATCTCTCTCGTTGTCGGTCTGTCTCCGTACGAATCTTCCAACTTTTAGAATAGCCCCTCCCCCTCGTCCTTGCAGTAGTAGCGCCAAGGTACAGCAGGGCCTTGACATGCAGTTCCCCGGCACAAACCGTCGCTCATCTGAACGTCGGGATGCAATGCCCAGGCCCGGGCAAGGTGCAGCAGCACAGACCGAGCGAGCTTCGCGGTCGAGGGGCTTGAATGTATCAGGAGAGTGAGGAAAGTTGCATGGAGAACATTCAGGCCACTGACAGTGGGCGAAACCGACCCATTGTATGCAGCCGTTCCCGCCTCTCAAAACACCGTGCGTTATGCTCAGAGGAGAGAGATGCAGGAGACGCGGGGCTCTAGGGGTGCGTGGGGGCAAGAGTATCTCTGAAAGGTAGTAAAAATTGCACCTGACCAACTAGAAGATTGTCTTGATAATACCGACTCCGATTGAGGCTCCACGAGAGCCAGACCAAGTCTCAACTCCGAGGCTTTGAACACGGGGGGACACAACGACCAGCGGTAGGTCCGAGATATTCTACTTAGACCGGGGAGCAATTGGTCGCGTGTCCCCCAGAGATCACCTCTTCATACAATCCAATCCCTAATCCCTGAATGTTTGTTGGCGTGGTACTGAAGGAGGAAAAGAAAATAACAAATGAACCGGCTAGGAAAAGTCTTTATCATAGATATTTCTAAAGAAGAGATAGGTCTCTAGAATTCTAAAATAGAGATTCAAATAGCTATTACATCCCTCAGCCAAAAGCCTTTACGGCGAGTCGTAAGAAACTACGCAGTAAGGCCATTCAGATCTTGGAAAGTACCACGCTAACGAACATTCAGAGATTGAATTGTATGCATACGGCCGGCATGGGTCAATCGATAGCGCCACCTGTCTCATTCTTTCTCCAGAACGTTGCTCCTCGAGAATGAATTACTCGAGGATTCCCTCAAAGGAGAATTAGTATTCGTCTATATCAATTCCTTTCCTAATGTTTTAGATTCCTCTTTTCCATGTCCACTCAATATGCTCAATCCGCTAAACTCCATGACCAATATACGCAATACATTTTGGAACCAAAATAACCATGCCGTCCCCCAATTTCTTTCATGTGCTGTGGTGGAATTGGCGCCTATACAAATCCCTTCAGAATTGCGGCCTCGGCATTCAGAATGGACGAGCCTGCGGCTCCAATAACAGCTGATGAAGGCGTTAGCAACCGAACAGAAAACTACAAGCCAAGGATGTAGCTTACTGTTGTGGCTCAGAGCGACAAACTTGATGTCAAAGATGCCCGTCTCGTCCTCCCTGACGCGGCCAACACTGACGGTGTAGCCCTTGGACAAGTCACGGTCGAGACGTGGCTGCGGCCTGTCGGGCTCGTTAAAGACGAGGATGGAAGGCTGCGGCGCTGAGGGGCAGCCGAGCCGCTGCGCTTCGGACTCGTAGCTGCGCATGGCGTCCTTGACCTGCTCGGCCGAGGGCGGGGGCCGTTGCGTGAAGCGCAGCGAGACGCAGGCCACGTGGCCGTCCAGGACGGGGACGCGGTTGCAGGCCGCCGACACGCGGAGCGTCGACTGCTCCTCAAAGGCCGTGGCGTCGGCGTTGATGCTGCCCAGGATCTTCTGCGCCTCCGTCTCCAGCTTGTCCTCCTCGCCGGAAATGTAGGGCACCACGTTGTCGATAATGTCCATGCTGCTGACGCCCGGGTAGCCAGCGCCCGAGACGGCCTGCATCGTCACGACCGACACGGCGTCGATCTTGCCAAAGCGCGACTGGAGCGCGGCGAAGGGAATGACGAGCCCAATGACGGCGCAGTTGCTGTTGCACACGAGGAAGCCCTTCTCTACGCCCTGTGTCTTGCGCTGGTGGGGGATCAGATCGAGGTGGTTGAGGTTGACCGTTGGGACGACGAGCGGGACGAGCGGGTCGCGGCGGTAGTTTTTGGCATTGGAAAAGACGGCGAAGTTGGCGAGTTGGAATTCCTTCTCGATGTCGCCGGCCACGTCGCTGTCTAGGCCGCTGAAGACGATGTCGCAGTCGGCAAACTCGCTAGCCTTGCAGTCGCGCACGACCAGGTCGCCCACGGCGGGCGCAATGGGGCTGGCCTGTTTCCATCGGACGGCTTCGCGGTACTTCTTGCCTGCCGATCTCGAAGAGGCACCGACGGCTACCAGGCGAAGGGACGGGTGTTGCTGGAGCAGCAAGATGAAACGCTGTCCGACAGAGCCGGTGCAGCCGAGGACACCTGGCAGGAAGCGGTCAGCCCAGGTGCTCTATCACAAGCGCAACTCGCGAATCACTTTCTCCCCCGAGAAGAAAAGGCCATGTAGGGGGGTTCTTGTTGGCCTGCGGGGAAACATACCGCAGTTCTTGGTTGGTAGTTGAGACATTGTAGTCGACTACCGTGCTCAATAAACTGCTGTTAAGTTCAAGATGTGATGCCCGAGTGTTACCGAGAGTTTCGTAGAGGTTTGAAAATAGAAAGGTAAATTTAGTCTAGCACTCGGAAAGAAAATCTCGAGTATCTGTGAGTCAGTCTTTCTAGAGCGTGCAATTCCAATTGCCTGAACGTTTTTCCCTCGGTCGGCAACGGGTTGGTGCTGTGCCCCACCACCGGTCATCGGAGGCAGCTTGTGGGGCTGTTGGCGGGGATAAAGCTCAAAGGTTCAGAAGGCGGGATGGCCGTCCGCTGGAGTCCTGCTCCACCGAGGAAAGGCTCCACCCCCATGGAACCCCGAATTTACAAAGGATGATCCCATAGGGCTGGCTGGCCGCTGGTTGGGTGCTTCCAGGTTGGGGGGTCTCCTGGGCTCTGGTGCGACGCCGGCTCGCGCCCCTTTAGCGCTAATACTCTCCAATGTCTCCAATATTATTGAAAACTCGAGTCTCGCAAACAGCAAACACCGACGCCGCCAGAGTGGGATTTCGCTATTATCCCCGAGCGGACACAGGAAGCTTGAGTTTCATTGGCCCCGAGATCCAGCCATATATATGTAGGTCGGGAGGTATTGTCGGGACGCTGCACGGAAACTGGAGAGCAGCTGACGGTGATGAATTACAAGGTGAAAGAACGGAACAGTCCATACATTGGTGAGCCGCGTTGCACTGTCCTATACGGGAAGAATTGACCTCACTTTCAAGATACACAAGAGATCAAGACAAGGGAGGAGCCAAGGTTTGCCTTTTCCTTATGCGGTCTCTCGTTTCCTCAGCATTGCACCGATGAATAAGCTCTGGTACGTACCTGGTCGCTCTTAGCCGGCAGTCAGCAAGCAACAGAAACGTACGACGAACCAGGGAGGGGAGGCCGTAACTTTATTTTTAGAGCCTCCCTCATGCAGCGGTAAACGTGCTACAAGCGGCTTGTGGGGGGTATATTATGTCCACACAAGCCCATGTGGATGAGACTGACCTCGCAGTTGACGGCGGATGGAATACCAGGGAACCTATCTTCGAACGGCAAGTTGCTATCCCCGCGTTGCCCCCCAACATATTGCTGATGAGCTTACAAAGTACGGACAGATATGGTGTCCGTCTCTCCTTCGGTATCCGTCGTCCGTCCTTGTCCGCGCAAGCTATTGTACCAATCGGGATACTCGAGACAGGAACCCAAGGTTCGCTTTCGGGATTGTTGGGGACAGCTTGGGATGCCCCCTGAACCGACTGGACGGGATTCCCAATGAAACATAGTGGTCGGGTTTGCTGGAAGTACGTGCATCCAGGACGCGTTCAAGAGTCAGCCGCATCCCTCGGCTCGGCACCCGCCAGGCACGCATAAATCTCGAACACGGCTAGATGCCCTCTCAAGTGCTGGCTTCTTTGCTGTCGATGGGCTACTGTCGAGTGAAGCTCATCTTCCCCTACCTTACCCTGCCCTTCCCTGTCAGGCTTGGCAAATTCCCGCCTCCTACCTCCCTCTCACATGCCATCCCATCCCATTCCGACTCCGACATGCCGATGTACATGTACAAGTGTTGTGGAGGCGTTGAGCATATATCCGATACCAACACCGGGTCTCCCCGTGGTTTCGTTCTATGTAAAGGGCCTCGGGCTGACCGCTTAGTTCGTTCGATTAAAATAACAGTTGCTTTCTTTCCCCGCTCATCTATATATCGTGTCTTGCCATCTTAATCGTACTTGAGAGTGTTCCGGCTCAAGTCGACCAGCCCCCACCTTTGGTCACGAAGAACTAACAGCATTGCTGTTCTCCTCTCCTCTCCAGTAAACCCCTCCCCTGGTTACGTGGCCTTGTTCCTCACATTCATCTCTAGCAATGTCCTGATAAGCAAAGTTGTTCATATGATGTATCTACTATCTTACCAAACAAGACCCTGTTAAAGCTTCACTAGACCTGTAAACTGCACCTTCACCCGGCATTAAATGACGCGGTCACCGTGGCTCTCCTCTTCCCCGACTCCATTACTCCCCACGCCTTCTCTGAATTTAGTTTCCCAGGAAGCCGCTCTGCGGATATATTCCGAGTACCTCCTGCCTTCCTGACATCACACCCAACTGGCAGCAAGCAACATCTTTATATCACTTTTGCCCATTCCTAGCTATGGCGAGAGAACATCAACAACCTCCACAGGGACAGCATCAACCTTGTGCTAGCGCAGACCTGTCCACAGTGGCTGCAATGGCTTCCGCGACCGCATTCCCCGTCGACGACGGCGGCGCCTGGGACGTCTCCAAGACGATCAGGAAATCCGTACCCATCGACCTAGGATCTAGCTACGACACGACAAGCCTGGCCGGCAAGATGATCCTCATCACGGGCGGGGCGTCCGGATTCGGCGCGGCGTTTGCGCGCAAGTGGGCGGGGCTGGGCGCGCACATCATGATCGGCGACATCGACGACGCGGGCGGCTTGACGCTGGCCGGTGAGCTCCGCGCGCTGGCCGGGTCCTCGGGCCACCAGCACTTCCAGCACTGCGACGTGACGCGGTGGGAGGACCAGGTGGCGCTTTTCAAGGCCGCCGCGGCCGTCAGCCCGATGGGCGGCATCGACGCCGTGGTCGCGGCTGCTGGCATCATCGAGACAAACCCGCCCCTCGAGGGCCGCACCTTCGACATGCCCGGCGATCTGGCCGCCGACAGGCCGCCGCCGCCGTGGCTCAAGGTGCTCGCCGTGAACCTCACCGGCGTGTCGTACACGGCACACCTCGCTCTCTTCTGGCTACCGCGCAACAGCCCCCCCAAGGAGGAGGAGGACGGCCCGACCGAGGGCGGAGACGAGAAGTCCACCCGCGCTCAGAGCCCCGAGCCGGTCCGAGACCGCCACTTGCTCTTGATCAGCTCCATAGCCGGCCTCACGCCGCTGCCTGGGCAGACCGAGTACACGGTGTCGAAGCACGCCGTCATGGGGCTTTTCCGCGCCATGCGCGGCAACGCCTTCCGGCGCGGCATCCGGTGCAACGTCATCTGTCCCTATTTCGTCAACACTCCGCTCCTGCCGCCCATTGCCCTCGGCTTGCTCGCTGGCGGAGGCATGACTGAGATGGAGGATGTCGTCGATGCGGCCACGCGCCTGGTGGCCGACGAGTCGATTGTTGGCCGCGGCTTGGTGGTCGGCCCTAAGATGTATGTCGTCGATGGCGACGAGTACTTCAAGGGGGACTCGCCGGTGGTTCTCGGCGCTGCTAGAACGACCGCCGCCGAAGATAAGCAGGCCGCCGAGGCCCGCCAAAACGAGCAACGCGCCACCTGGGAGATCTACGCCCACGACTACGAGAAAGTGGAGGTCTTCGTTTGGCGCTATATTGCCATGGTTAATCGGATCAAAGCCATTAGGGGCTTTATCGGTACTATCAAGGACTTGTACCGCCTCTTCATCTCGAGGCGGGAGAAGAAATAGACAGGATTCGGACTTACCTCCTAGAACTACGGTTGAGAATGGGTGAGACGAGGGACGAGGGTGCAGTAGCTAGCACTGTTGTGTAATACACACTCACCTGCGTTTGGAAATTGATGGGATGGGCAGCTAGCGACTGAATTAAACAGAAATTCGGAAATTTTAGAGGATTGGCAAATATGGCCTCTTATTTTAGACCCTTTCTTTATGATAATTGCCGTGAAAAGTGTGACTGAAGAACTTGTGAAAGAAAACCCGTTTTATTTTTCGCTCTTGAAAAAAGGAATATGTACTATTCAAAATTGCTTTAAATGTCACTGTACGTGGACCTGGCTCACATAACTGGAATACCCTCGTATTCCGCATAGCCCAGGGCGAGATTCATGTTTTCTAAGCAGAAGAATGTTAGATATGCGCAACTCTCGGATGAAGGAATATCAGGAACTTACGTAGACACTGTGTAGCAGCCCCCTTCAGCAGGTTATCGATTGTCGCGCAGACAACAACTCGCTTTCCTGTCTTGTCGACCTCAAAGCCGCCAATCTCGACACCGTGTTTTCCGCTAATGTTCTTGACCAGAGGGGCCTCGCCGACCACCTTGACAAGCTTCTCACCAGCGTATCTGTCTTGGTAGATTTGGCGAACATCACGAGATGTCATGGTCTTGTTCAGGGGAATAGAGATGGTGTGGTGAATGCCGCGGAACCAGACAGCAACATGGGGGACGAAGGCAATGTTTGCGCCCAGCTGGCTGCTTACTTCGCGCTCATGGATGTGGCCCGTCAAACTGTAGGGGATGATATTGTCGGTAAGGAACCCAACGTCGTTCTTGGGGGATGGTTTGGTGCCAGCGCCCGAGTATCCCGACACGCCGAACACGTGGGGCATCCCACCAAGGTGCTCCACAAGCGGCGATATTCCCAGCTGGGCTGCCGTAGCATAGCATCCAGGATTCGCGATCTGCGTAGCCTGCGCCAGGTTGGCCCTAGGAACAAGCTCTGGAAGACCGTACGTCCATGAATTGTCAAACCGGTAGTCAGCCGAAAGATCCACAATGACGCTCTTGTGGCTGGACGACTTGCGCCCTTCGTAGACGGCATCCACAAACGGCTTGCACACGCCGTTAGGAAGGGCCATGACCCAGCAGTCAATTTCACCACGCTTCTCCATGTCTCGAACGTCGTCCGGGCTGAGGTTTTCGTACGTGACATCCGCCTTGTTGTATCCCTCGAGTTTCTTCCCTGCAAGCTCTCGGGATGAGACGTGCACCAGCTCCAGGTTCGGGTGCAGGTCCAGAAGGCGGATTAGCTCCTGGCCGGTATATCCACGGGCGCCAATGAGAGCTACCCGAGCGGGCTGCGACTTCGAAGCGTTTTTCTTGCCATACGGAGGGTTTGGGTTTGTCTGAGTCACGTATCCTCTGCCCTTGGACTGCGAGAAAACTGGAGTGGAGAGCACAGGACGGCGAGCTAAGGTCGAATAACCCCGGGCCTGTTGGAGGACAGGCTTGGACGAGTTGTTTGCAGCGCGGTGGAGCCGAGACTCGAGATTGGAATCACCAAGCATAGCTCGGCCGTGTTGTGTAAAGTCCTGCATCAGCTGAACGAGCACGGGCTTGTTCTGGATGCCGTACCAGAACATGACATCTCCGTCTTGCGTAATGCTGCCTTCGGCCTTATCGAAGAACCAGCTGAGGTTCTCGTCGTCCTCCTTGACAGTCCACACAAGCTCAGGGTGTTCCTTTTGAAGGGTGGTGAAGATGTTGTCGGCAACGTTGGTCAGCCAACCAGACTTCGTGATGGTGAGTGTCGCAAGAGTAGCCTGTCGGCCGTCACGTGCCGGGAGAACGATCGCAAGCGCGTTCATGGGCTCGTCATAGTATGCCTTGAAAGAGTTCTCCTTGAGGAAGTCGAGATATTTGTCAACGGTCGCGGCGGCATCAGGGCCCTCTCGATCCCGAACCAGAACCTGCTTAAGAGCGTCGAGATCTTTGAAATCAGAGAGGCTCGTGGCAGAAAGAAGCTTGTTGCCACGTCTAATGAGAGTTCCAGCGCCCGAGTCCGTGAACAGCTCCTTCTGAAGATCGCCGGGGTGGATGATGGCAACACTTGTCGTCCGCGGCAGCGTGTCCAAAAGTTCCTTGATCTCTTTAATCTTCAGGCGAGTGCCGTATTTGACCCACTCTTGAGACATGAGGTGGTCAAACTCCTCATCCAGATTTATGGCGGAAATCTTTTGACCCGCGGCGTCAAACAACCCCCCCTTCTCGGAAAGATACACCACCTTGAGGGGCTCGAGAGCGCGAGCCAGCTCAGCGGCAGCAACGTCGGCATTGACATTGAGAATCTGGCCATCGTCGGTCTCGGCCATCGAAGTAAGAATCGGGAGATAGCCATTGTTGATTGCCGTCTCGATCGCCTGCTTGTTAACGCCAGTGACCTTTCCGACATAACCCCACTTGTCCTTGTTGAGGTAGTCGGCCCTAAACATGCCAGTCGCCAGGGGCTGAGCATGGACACCCTTCTCCTCCAGCTTGTTGACAAGGTTAAGGTTCTCCTTGAGGAAGAGGTCTCGCGCCACGCGAAGCGTCTTAGCATCGGTAATGCGGATGCCTTCCTCGAACTGCGGCTCGATGCCGGCCTGCTCCAGGAGGGTGTTCAGCTGGGGACCGGCGCCATGCACAATGACGGGGTACAGGCCGACGGTGTAGAGGAAGGCCAAGCTAGAGCATAGCTCGTCGAGGTATTCCGTCAAGATGGCGCCGCCAACCTTGATAACGGCGAAGCGTTGCGACGAGACCGATGTGAAGAGGGAGAGGTACTGCTGAACTTCACGCTTCGACCCAACGGACGATAGTGTCTGCACTATCATAGCCCTCGTGCTGAGATCGGTAGTCCGGGCTGCAGATGACGAGAACGGCTTTTGGCGCTGAACGGAGGGGGTGACAGCGACGACGCGGGCTTTGGTCGGCAGCCGTCGAACGCTCCGGCGGGCACCCGCCCTAAAGGCAACAGAGCATGCGGACAGCATTATGGCCGTTGTATGTTTGGCGACTTGTCACCGGTGTGCGAGGTCGGCCGGGGGGAGCGGGAGAAGACGAGGGAAAGCGGTCGGTCGGTCTTGGTCGACTGAAGTCGCACAGGCGCCTTGAAAATGATTTTAGCGCTTTAGTCAACAGCGAGAATGCCTTCGACCATTGAAGGGAGAAAGACCAGGTAAACGAGGGCAGACAAGCAGTGAACTCTAGCCGGACACCAGATTACCTTCTTAAAGACCAATTGGACGAGTTTGGTCCGGGAAAGAGTCTGGGTCGGCTTTTGGAATTCGGTGATGGCAGCCCTGACCCAGGTCTTAACCGTCGATCAAGTGTGGAGGAGGGGCAAAATGACCCCAAAGAAAAAATTGCGACCGAAACCGCTCAGAGGGGTGGGCCGATATAGGTCACACGCAAAGTGGGCTGTTAAACAGGGACATCGACATCGCAAGCCCAGTGTCTGTGACAGGTTTATCAAAGGCTCTATTCGCCTTGCAAGCAATGTACAGAGACGAGTTATCGCGGAGGCATGAATTCAACCGACGGCCTGTCAATTAGGCTCTGCTCGGGTATCCAACTGACCTTTTCGGTACGGCGCAGTAGGTGACTCGTTAACCTTTACATGCCCTCAAGCTCTTCGTGTAGGAGGGGACGAGTACAGGGCGTTGACATCTTCCCCGCAAGCAGGAGTTCTTGATGGAGACAACGAGTCCACCAAGGTCAGAGGCTGGCTGGCAATACGGCACCTACCTGGTCACCATGGACGAAGGTGTTTCCTTAGCCCTGCCCTGCCCTGCCCTGCCTTGCCGATCGATATTCGTAGCTGCTTAACATCTCGCCCGGCCCAATGCAGGCCGTATGTGCACGGCAAAAAAATGCAGATGGCAGCCAACAAGTTAAGAAATTTTAACGGGTCACCTGGCTAGGGGGCGACGGTTGAATTTTTCCCGCTTGCACCGTTGTCGCATCCTTTCCCCATGACATCAACAAATAACCGACGAACGGCAGATGACACCAAAGAGAACAGCCATCTATAAATGGTTCACCGTACCTAGATGACTATAAGAAGTGCGAACAGACCAAACTCCCTTCAAGAGCACGCTTATTTCAAAAGCGCGTTCCTCGAGGCCATTGCATCTGCATCTCCTCCCACACTGCGCAATTCATAACCAATCCGCAATCCCGGCCCGGATCGGTTCCCTCGCAAGATGCTCCAACCTGCAAGTCTTAGTCAAGGAGTTAGCCCAGTGGCATGGGTAATGCGTAGCTCAGACAGCACTTCAAACATTCTCGACTTTGGTTGATACCGCACGATTCAAACATGCCATATCTACTGGCCAAGAAAGTCTGCTGAAAATACCTCGTTGATTAACCGCAATGAGGAAAATGCCTCCTCGCCTTTTATCGTAAATACAAGGTGTGATACAGTGAGGAGCCTTGTGGCTCCCGACTTGGTGTTGATATTCCGGCGCAACGCCCAGAGCGGAGCCGGCGAGGAGTCCGTAAAAAACAAAGAAACTCCCTCCAAATCAATCCCAGAGAAGCACGATTCCCATTCTCCATGAATACCAAAAGCATGCGAAACCCGGTCCGGTGCGCTTCCAGGCCGTGTTCCTGTCGTCATAGCCAAGAGAGTAGCAGTGTCGTGAACTATTTTTTGGTAGCAAGCACTAGAAAACAAGTCAGGCCCTGCGCGGCAGTACACGAACTGGAAGGGAGAAACATACCCGCTGGAAGGACGATGACGAGAATCAAAACGATGATTCCAACAATCAAGCACATACGCATTTTCATGTCCTGTTGCCATGATCAGTATTTGGGCTCCAGGGGCGGTGTTCACAGATCTCGTACCTTCCACCACATCTGCTTGCGGACCTTGTTCGCGCCGCGTCGGAACCCTTGTGCAGACACGGCCAGGTTGTCAGTCTTGTCCTGGAGAGTATTGATCTTGTCGCCGCGTTGATCCAGAGTATTGATGTTGTCTTTCATCTGCTGCATAGTATCATCGAGCGTCTGCGTGCCATGTTAGTATGCATTCTCCAAGTATCTGAACAAGACACGCATGCGCCAATCAAGATGAAGGGGTGTATCGCGATTCTCCATTGCGCAGCCTTCTTTCAGGCGTCTCGCTGTACCGTCCGGTGTTGATAGAAGCGAGTCGCAGAAGGAACAACTCGATAAGCGACGGGTTGTCCGATTGCTAACGTGGGTTCTTGTATTGTGTACGGCTCGGTGCATCGTCTTCTCGGTCGCAGCTTACCCGACATACAGTATTGCGAGTAGGCCGAGCCAATCTCGCAATGCCGGGAGCGGTAGTGATGTCGCTGCTCGTCGGTCGTGATGTCGGTCGGCTGAGACGGAAGCCGCTGACGAACGGTACAGAATCTCATTCTCCCCATCATCGTCGATTGAACGGCCATCACACCAAACCAAAAACGACTTACCGACTGCAACTGCGCTATTCTCGGATCAGAGGTGCCTTGTTGCGGCGAGCCCTGCTGCTGGAAAGGTGTTCCCTGGGGCGTGCCTTGCTGGGGCGTGCCCTGCACCGAGCCCGGCGGCCCTGGGGTGCGCTGCGGGCTGTTGGGAATATACGGATCGTACGGTTCAGACATTTTGGCGGTGGTATTGCCTCAAACTTGTATTTGGGGTTTGTATCGAGCGTGCGCGATGTGCAAGGGCGAGGTTGTTGCGCGTCGAGGTTGCGAGAGGGAGGTTGGAATGGGAGGCTGGCGGTTGAAAGAGTCGCTGAGGGTGGTGTTGTGAGACGATTTGCAGAAGCGAGCAAAGCAAGCCGAAACCAGGTTAGGGAAGAAGGCCAGGGAACGTGGTCACTAGGTCGGGTGGTCAAGCCGTGACCACCGTGGCGTGGCTAAAAATACTGGGGCGGACGGACTCAGCCACGGTTCGCTTTTAACGAAATTGCATGCTCACTTGCATGGAAGTGTGTTAAGCCTGGGGCGAGTCACAGTGCCCCATTGCCAGTTACTACACGGTATTACGAGGGAGGCTTTGAGGGAGGACCTGAACGCCTTTCAAAGTCCTGCAGTTATTTCCTGAGGCAACTATAGAACAAGGTACGAATACTTATTGAGCGTTTGTCTGGGCTTCGGATAAGAACTGAAACGAGTTCTTTGTTGCTTGGTCCCGTCCCTCGTGCTTGCGCAATCTTCGATTGGATTACAGGTAATAAGCCTCAGTTGGCGAACGGGACACTGAGTTCCCGAACGCGCCGGTGCCGTCGTCAGCATCAGGCGAAGCAAACAGCACGTGAAAGACGGCTTCCGCATCAGCCGCATTTGTTGACCTCTCTGCGCTGTGGCGAATGGAGAGCAGACAGATCGGGAGCTAACTTGTAGTGAGCGCTTTGCCGTGTGTATTTTGGATCTCCCTCGTAAGACATCGCCGACATTCACGAGCCCATTCGAGGCAGAGAATCGAACACGAGGGTTTTCGTACGCAATAGGTATCCGATCCTCTCCCAGTATCAACTGGCCCGCGTAGCATCGTTGTTTCATCACCGTCCATAATCGCCCAGCAGCCACAGCATCTGAGGTTCCCCGCATTCAGCCGTGGAATCTGCATTACGGGGAATCCAAGGGTGCTATCAATCAAGAGCCTTTATTAAGAAAGCCAAAGTTCCATTCTCACTTGAGAGCCGAGCTAAAGCAGGGCCCACAGTTGGTCCACAAGCCAAGGCCTTATGAGTGGCGCTCATTACGCAGGGGTCTACAGGCGACGAGTGCCCTAAGAAGTGACGTGCTTAAAGCAAACCAGAAGTCCACGATCCCCGCCAAGGTAACCACCGAGCAAATACCTACGTATAGCTACGAGGGCATACCTTCAATGGACAGAAATTGCCTGATGCGTAAAGTAATTAGAGAAACAGAGATGTGTCGACGGAGCAACGCAGCACAAC
The DNA here is from genome assembly GCF_030549165.1 of Lasiosphaeria miniovina. Classification (NCBI taxonomy): domain Eukaryota; kingdom Fungi; phylum Ascomycota; class Sordariomycetes; order Sordariales; family Lasiosphaeriaceae; genus Lasiosphaeria; species Lasiosphaeria miniovina. The sequence goes on along the minus strand of NW_026848223.1, from coordinate 604,648 downwards.
TTAAAGCTTTCGTCACCACTGAATTAGCTCCGAGTCAGAGTGTCGCTGCTTACATAATGATTCCCCTGCCGACTTCGCATGGTTGCGCTTGGCACGGTTAGCGGCGGGAACAGAGGACGATGACCCCGAAAATCCCAGAGCGCCGGGAGCCGAATTTTGTCATCGCTCCGACCAAGTCAAGGTGAACAATCCCGGCCTCGACCACACCGCAAGACGGTTGCCGAGACAAGCAAACACCCATACAACACATAATGGTGTCCTCGGTGCCAATTCAGAGAATGCAAGGGCCGCTCCGGCGATCCCTGGCAGGCGCAGGCGTGTCGTTGCGGTCGTACGCCACCATTCCCTCTCCGCCAATCCATGCCGCCGCGCCGACATCACAGCCCTCGCAGCCCGCCTTATCCACAAAAACGACAACAACACCACAGCCGAGCAAGCCACGGCCTACATACTTCCGGGACGCGGCCGTAGCGCCCTTTTCCGACTTCTTGCCCAGCTCGTCGCCCGCCGCGCCTCTCGCCCCAAGCGATGCCTACACATTGCGCACCGCCGAGGTCGGGCCGGCTGGCCGGAAGCGAACCATCACGCGGCTGCCGGAGTGGCTCAAGACGCCGATTCCCTCGGCCGGAACAAATCCCAACTACGCCAAGATTAAAGCGGACCTGCGGGGTTTGAACCTGCACACGGTATGCGAGGAGGCACGCTGTCCCAATATTGGCGAGTGCTGGGGCGGCTCCAACAAGGCCGAGGCCACAGCCACCATAATGCTCATGGGCGACACATGCACACGTGGGTGCCGCTTCTGCAGCGTCAAGACGAACCGCGCGCCCGCTCCGCTCGATCCGCACGAGCCCGAGAACACGGCCGAGGCCCTGGCACGCTGGGGGCTCGGCTACGTGGTGCTCACGAGCGTTGACCGGGACGACCTGGCTGACGGCGGCGCCCACCACTTTGCCGAAACCATCCGCCGCATTAAGCAAAAGAAGCCAACCCTACTCGTCGAGGCCCTGACCGGCGACTTGAGGGGAGACCTCGACATGGTTCGAATCGTGGCCGAGAGCGGCCTCGACGTCTACGCCCACAACGTCGAGACTACCGAGGGTCTGACCCCGTACGTGCGCGACCGGCGCGCCACCTTCCGCCAGAGTCTCAAGGTGCTTAAGCATGTCAAAGATGTCAAGGGTAAGGACAACATCATCACCAAGACTAGCATCATGCTTGGGCTAGGCGAGCAGGAAGAGGAGCTTTGGGAGACGCTACGAGGTAACTTATTTTCTAATTTCAGCCTCCTGTGTGACAATCCACCCAAACATGCAGCTCTTGACCACCAAGCCGATATGCCCTATTCGACATGGACGCTAACGGTCATGCGTGCTTCCAGAGCTGAGAAAGGTCGACGTCGATATCGTTACCTTCGGGCAGTATATGCGTCCCACCAAGCGCCATCTCAAGGTCGAGAAGTACGTCACTCCCGACGAGTTTGATCTCTGGGGCAAGCGAGCCCTCGACATGGGCTTCATGCACTGCGCCAGCGGGCCCCTAGTCCGGTCCTCGTACAAGGCGGGCGAGGCCTTCATCGAGAACGTCTTGCGCAAGCGAGCGGGCGAGAAGGCCGGCGCGTCGACAGAGAAGCTTGTCGGCCAAGCCGTTGCTGCTGAGGAGACGGCGAGTAGGGGGTCTCTATAGTTGGGCTATTTCTTCACCTTGTTGTATATATAGTAAAGCGCTTTCAACATTCTGGCCATTGCGTGAGGTCGTGGCTTCATCGCCCCGTCCAAGCATAGCGCGGGTCAGCGGGGGATACACTGCAATTGGGTTGGGTATGGGAATCCGGCGTTTAATAGAGAAAGGGGGGGCCGTGGCAGATATTTCTTCTAATAATATATATGTAACATCAAAATTGTACATGGCCGTAGATGGAGGTTGGAAACCCTTCTTTGCATGGTTTCCATAACGCCTATTAACAACCGTAAAGGGGTTCGGGAAAGGTCTTTGGTGAGAGTCAAACATCCACAGCCCACGCGAGTTGTCCACTTTGGATCTAGCATCTGTCTCGTCAGATATCCCCTCCTAGAGCGCGCAATCCTAGCCGGTGAGTAGAATTGGCATCGACTTGATAAACTCGCATCATGGTCCTCTTCTAGCCAGTCTCCATTTTCTCGAGAAGCTTTACCAACTGGCCTTTTTAACGCCCGGTATATTGCCCGCAAGAGCTTGCAATCGGAAGTTAAACTGCGGCAAAGACGTCAACTCAGATATTCCCACGTCCAACCAAGACAAAAGCGTAGATGGATAGAGGGGAGCCGAAGAAAACGAGAAAGAACTCACTCTTGACAGCTTAAAGTCCCGCAGTATACCTCTCCCCTTGCCGCCCATGAGACAGCGGTTGCGGATCTGTGTCGACCGCGTGTAGCAGTGCGTCCCGGCGAGCTGCAGCTGGGCGATGGCGCGCGTCCGCGCCGGCAGCGTCGTGTTGCGGATGACGTACCGCAGCGCTTGTCTATTTTTGCACGGCAAGATTGTCAGCTTTATTGCTCTGTCGCTCTAGTGGAGCTTCAAGCGTATGTCTATGAAGCAGGCAGCACGCTATTTTTCTGCTGGGAACTGTGGCTGGGCTGGGCCGGGCTGGGCTAACCTCTCTGGCTCAAAGGCCTCGAATGCTTTCCGTTTGGAGTGGTCGCGGATTGTCTTGACGTTGGCGAAGCAGCCCAGGTCGAACTTCTTCGACCGGAACATGGACATCTTGGCGGATTTCCTTCTCTCGTCCTTGCTCGAATTGGTCTGGCTGGCTGGGCGCGCAGGTGGTCAACGACTCTCACGGCAGCAGCGACGGTGTCGTGGGGCACGCCCAATCCTGGAAGTCCTCGGCGTCGCTGGTCAGAATCTCCCGGAGCTTACCCGTGCCTGCCTGCGGTACCCACTTTAAAAAGTACTGCCAGGCGGTCGAATTTTTGCAGTCGTGCACGGACCAACTACACCGTTATATAAGCGTGCGCCCCCTCCCAATTTTCATAACTTTTTTTTCCTCTTTTTCTTCTTTAGCTCTCTTTGCCTTTTGGCTTAGATCAAGTGTAGTATCTGTTCTTTTCAGTTTAATCTCTGAAACTACTCTACGGAGTAGAATCTTGATTATTCTAATTTTTGTCAATCGGTGGACTTCCCGCTGGGCTTGCCTATGGATGTCTTCCACTGTGTCCCTGGTATTACACTGCCTCCAGGCGATGCGAACACTTTTTCATTGCAATCCTAGGCTCTGCTCGGGATGTGAGGAAGAATATCCATTTGTGCGTGTCGGTCAGACAGCCAGTGAAACTCGTGCTGCCTTTTTATATGGCCGTGGCTCGGCCATGTCGCCGAGGCCTCGTCGTAGGGTAACGGGAGGGTAGCCAGGGCCAGAGAAGGATCACAGCGCAAGCGATCACATGTCTCGATGCACAGGGCCAAGAAGCTCTCGTTGTGCCCCTCGGACTGTTATCAGCCTCTGAAGTCGATTTCAGTGTGTACGGAATACTTGCTCCTCTTGCCGGCGCAGTCGCTACGACGAGCTTGTTGGCGAACATTTGGCACAGAGTCACTGCCTCTCCTCCATCAGCGGAGGTGGCGTCTTCTCCAACCAGACCAGTATGGCATCATGAGCCGGGTGAGCGTTTGTATTTCGCGAAATGTGCCAGGCTCCCGCAGCGGGCGCTCTGATATCTACTAATTGCCCATATTTTCGTTTGCCTTAGACGTCAATGGGGAGTCCAGACACGGCCTGCCCGTTCCCTTTTCCTTGTTCTGGTGTCGTCATCCACCTTTCCGCTGCCTCCTTCACTTCTCAAATACGCAGCCGCAGCCCGAACAGGTCGACGTCCGTCTCAACTCTAATCAGGTGCCCCTCCTTAACTGCTCCCCTCCTCCCCTTCACCCTCCACTCTTTCAGGTCCGCGACAATAGCTCGGGGAGCATCCTTCTTCATCTCCCTTCCCAAACTTAACCACCCCTGCGAAGCACGAATCGCAGCTTAAACCCTCCAAGATTCCCCGTACAACATTTCGAGCGACCATGTTCCGCCGTCGCTGGTCTGGCCTCCCGGCCGACCCTCAGTTCGAGCCAGACCTCACCGAACTTGGGTTCGTACCACTATATTCTAGCCCCAAGGCCGACCTGGTGACCTTGTTGTGCTAACACGTCGCTGTTTCCCGGCTCGCAGCTATTTCGTCAATGATGTCGACGAGATCCGCTCGCTCGAGGATCCCGATTACTATGCCAAGTTCTTCTTTACCAAAAACGAGCGCTGGAATGAGCGCCAGCGCTTTGCCCTCAACGGTCAGTCACTCTTTGCTCAAATCTCCACCAGGCGAGCATCTTGCGGAACCCTAAACTGACAGAGATGACAGATGCCATAGGGAGGATCATCAAAGACCGCCTCGCAGCAGAGGGCTTAGAGACAGTGAAGCTGCCTCTGGGACAGACGGACCCGTCCAAGCCCCATATCCCAATCTGCGTGTCTGCGAATCTCAACATGAGCTCCCGCGTTGTCTTGATTCTCGGGGAGTCGGTACAGGAGTTTGGGGTGCTGGCCCACCGCGTGGTTGGAGGATCCGGCGGCATCAACAAGGGCTCCGTCGTCGACTTCGTCAAAGGTCTCAAGACGCAGAAGTCGTCGGCCGCCGACGCCAGCGCGCCGGGCATTATCATCGCCAACACGGGGGAGCTGTTCTGGTGGCCCGAGGGCCACCGCGGCCTGACGCCGAGAGGCCGCCACGCTATCCCCATGGCTAGCGCCGTCCACTACGGCCGCTACTTCGACCCGTCCAAGAACACCATCCCGGGCCAGCCCACTGCCGCGGAGCACGTGCGGTACATCTTTGACAAGGTTATTCCGGCGCTGGTGCCCAAGAACGCCAAAGTCGATGTGATTGCTGTCGGCGATGCTGCCGACCATGCAGAGCAATATCTCGACAACGAGGGGAAGTGGGCCGAGCTGGGCCGCCGCTTGAACTGCCTCGTGAACCTGGGCGGCTACTACGACGCTGCTCGTTTCAAGTGCGAAGGCTTCAAGGCCTTTATGAAGCACGTATGCTGCCCCTCTCTCCTTACCACTATAGCTTTCTTCCTCTGTTCCTTGCCCCTTAACCCCTCGGCCATATTTCCATTATGAAGTAACTATTTCTACTAACCATCGACGCCATTCCGACAGCGAGCTCGGGCCTATGTCATTGACGACGCGCCGCTCGACACGCCCGTCGCCAGCCCTGACAGCAACCTCGAGATAACCGGCTCGGTGGCGTACGGCTGTCCAGCCTACAGCGCCGGCCCCAAGGCCAAGCTGTCGGAGCTGCTGTTGATCGAGGCAAAGCAGGCGGTGCTGGAGTTTATCCAGGAGGTTGCGCTTGCCGGCAGCGACTACGTCAATCCGACCTTCACCATCATCAGCCGTGGAGGCGACTCGGACGACGAGGACACCTGGGCTGTGGGTGGTGGAGATGAGGGAGGAGAGGGCGGCGGCGCTGCCGGTGTCGCTCCTGGCGAGGAGGATTAGCAGCAGCAGGCAGAGGAGGCTCTGGTGGACGGGATGAAGAAGCTCGAGATCACCGAGGCAGACAAGTGATAATCCCAACTTAACTGCATCCATGGCGTGGCGCGAGGAGGGGCGGCAGCAGCTGAGGCGATCTGGCTTGTGTCTCTTCTCTGTATATCTTGGCAATCTTGGCCAGTAGATACTCGGACAAGAAAGCCATTACGAGGATTTCGCCACATAGACACCCCATAGCCACGTACAAGAGGAATGAAATTTCTCATACACTGAGCTACATATGTATTCGTTCCCCTTGATACTAGTATCTTTACAAACTGGTATGCTAACCTGTTACATCATATACAACCGGAGATTGTTCCCGGGTGTGAAACGAGCGTTCGTCCCTATGCCATTATTTCGGCCCACGTCGGTGAGAGTCTCTGTTAAATGAGCATGCGTGGGTTGTGTACATATATATACAAACAACACCATGCACTAAGCGGTGAAAAGGGAAGCCAGCCCAGCGCCAGGCGGCCGCAGCTCGTCGAGCAGATCCTTTGCTCGCCTCTCACGCTCCTGGATGACCTTTTCCTCGGCGGCCCAGCGGCTGGTGTCCTCCTTCTTGGTCTCGGTCTCGGAGCCCCACAGACTGAGCCAAGTGGAACTACTCTTCTTAGCCTTAGCGGCTTCCGTCTTGGCAGCCTCGTCGCGTGCCAGCTGTGCTACCATCGTGGACCAGTTCTGCAGGCCCGACGACAGGCAATCCCGACATGTCCTGGAAGCTGGTTTATCCGCGGCAGACGAGGTGAGCTTGTGCAGCTGCTCCTCGGTCACGTCGACAGCCTCCCTGGTCCAGCTTAGGCCCTCCTCTCTGCTAGTGCCGTTCGGCGCCGTGTACATGATCTCGCCAATGTGCAGACTCAGAGCGGCTTCCTCGCACAGCTCCTTGGCGTCTCTGATGGGCGGGGCGACGCCGTCGTCCGGAGGCGATGGGTAGGGAGGCGGCCCGAAGAAGCTGATAATGGACTTGCCAAGGCCCGATACCGCGCCGGTGGCGGTTGCTGGTGGTGTGTCCCGCCGTGGTGCCCATAGTTGGTTTGAGGCCGAGTCAGCGAGGGTGGGAAGACTTCGGCGGGCTTTCAGGATGGAGACGAAAATAGGGAGGGCCGATGAGACGTCTCCTTGTCGTGCCCTGTAGGTTGCGTATGCCGTGAGCGCCGTGAGCAAGTTTGCCGACGGCTCGCCGGCATCTTCTTTCAGAGTCCACGTCTTGCGATCTAGAGGCTCAGTTGGTGCCGATGGTAGTTCCGAGAGCGCCAACTGAACGGCATCCTCGTACATAATGCCGGCGGGCCCTGCGATGCCCTTGAATTCCAGCCAAGAAGCATACGCTAAGCTCGCATCCATTCTTTGGCGGTTGGTTAGGCCCTCGGTTGATATGATCCTCAAGTAGATATCATCAGGTGTCTCGAATGGGAACTCGCAGTTCTCCTCCTTGGGCGCTCCATGGAACCCTGCTGGAAGGGGTCTTGGCCGGAGGTTCGACGGTCCGATCATCACCCCCGGAGGGAAGATCATATTCCTCGTCTTATCTATCACCCAACCCTCGCAGTGCTCAGCTGCTTTGGCGTAGATCATCATGGTCTCGTAATAACCCCTCCTCCAAGATTCGGGCATGGCACCGATATCCTTTGTGCCATGAGGCCTGTTTGACGGGGCATCGCGCACACCCTTGCCGTCGATGCTTGGATTCTCCAGCCTCTCAACCGAGCCTTTGATCCACTGCATAACAGCAACCCAGTCGGTGGCGCGGTGCGGATTGGTCTGATCGCGCGTACAAAAGGCGCCACGGAACCGCATGCGCGTCAGGAAGCTCCATTCGTGGGGAGTGGGATACTGCCGCTCGAGCGATTCCTGGGAGATGGCAAAGCCTGCAGCGAGAACGGCGCCGGCAGCAAGCCAGAGGTACGACGTGTATTTAATTCCAAGCTTGATTTCATATCTGAGTCGGGCCTTGCGCTCCGTTGTCAGGTAGCGGAACTGATGGGGGGCGCGTGTTCTGGTAGGCACCGAAAGGAAAGGGAGCTGTGGTCGCGTTCGGTGGATCGAGGTTCCCGCAAAGCTTCGCAACGGCGGCGACTGGAGTTTCCGGGCAAGCACCCGGCGGAGAAGAGCAAGTCTGGGCCGCATCGTGACGGTGGTTAGAAGCGCAGGCTGACCTGGTCGACTCGAGAGCGTGCTGTAAAAGTCGGAGTTCCAGGGAGGAGGAGGACAATAAATCTGTGCCTCGGATTTCCTCAGACAGGAACCATTAGGCTGCTGATGGGCTGTTCATCGAAGTTCACACATGGACTCAATGCATTTTACCTCTTTTTCTATGCAGGTCCCTGTCTCGGGCTAGGGCGTGGTTGTTGAACACTGTCGAAATGTCGATGACGACGAATTCGAACTTCATGGACATGGACTCCCCAATTTGCTTCAAGAAGCGTCTGTCACATGACCATGGCCCTTGGCAACCCCGCAAGCCAAGGGCAGGGGCAGGGGCAGGGGCCCTAGAGCTCGACAATTGCGCCCGTCTTGCGACAGCTCTGATGAGTCTGGAGCTTGGGCCGCTAGGGCAACTCCACTAACGTTTATCTCTAAAAGCGATGGTATTGCGCATGAACATCTCATCTGCTGAATGTGACTCGCAATGCAAGGTAATTCTAGAGACAGCTATGTATTCCTATAGCCGCTGCTATTTTCAGAATAGGCGTAGGTGCATAGGGTCCCTCGTCCTCAATCAGGTCGTGTCTCTTGACGGGCTCCCGACCTCCTGCGTACGAACCATTTGTAAGTGCCGTGACCCATGTGAGGCCCCGGGAATGACCCGGAGCGTGGGGATGAAGTCGTCGTGCTCGATCCTCCCGCTCGCTGCCGGCATCTCCGCCGCTTCCATCAAGGGACGGGTATATATCTCAAATGCCCATCATGAGCTCCTCAGGGTCGCATCGCAACAGGAACGTTCCCAAGCAAAAAGAAGCGAAGTCCCATCACAGATGCACAAGCTTGCAGAGAACTAACGACAGGTGCCAGAAATAGCCCAATGTCGCACCAGCCCCCTCTTCACCGCACTGCTAATCCGACGAGAATACGCTCTTGCCGGTATCACGGTCGCTATGCTCCAAAGAGAAAAAGGGTGTGCAGAATCGGGCGAAAAGCGACCGTTTGTGCCTTTGACCCGCCTTCATAGTGCCATTCTTCAACAAAATCTCGAGGCCGTGATTGGGTTCCAACCTAAGGAATGGGCGCTTACGCTGTACGCTGTCGGTGCGGGAGGGGCAACGTGCCTATCCCGCCCTTTTTTTCTGATCCCAAAAAATCTAACTAAAACGATAGCTTTCACGTACGAACCTCCGGGGGTCACAGTACAGAAGCCGTGCAGCTGACGTTCTCTCCTTGTGTTACACGAGTCTCCCTATCGTCGCCTCTCAGCTCTTGATGTTCTGGCTGATCGCGAGTTCAGAGCATTCCTTAACAGTCCAACCGTTGTGTTTCCGTCATCCGAATCACGTCGTCGCGATTATCGAGTGGTCTGCAGCAGTCGTGGCTAGACTCATTCATGTACAGACTTTTTTTTACCCCGTACAGGTGTTCTTCATCAATGTGTCCACTGTCGGATCACCTCGGTCATGGTGGTATCAACCAAAGCACAGAGGGTACCAACAGCTCCAGCTCGACTGCCACCGCACCTTTGCGACGTGAGGCCGGCGCTGCCCAAAGGGCACATCGCGCCGCCGATTGGCCGTGGCGGTTGGTGATAGCTTGCAGAGGGGAGCATGAGGGCGGGCGCATATTGGTCAAGTCTCTTCCCAAATTCAAATGGCCCCAGTGCAGCGAGTCGCCCGCAGCCGAGCGGCCAGGAGCAGGCGCTTATTGGCTGCAGCGCCGGTAGCCCGACAGGGGGCGGGAGGGTCGGCATGCACCGACCTTGAGGATTTGCGCCTGGTCCAGTCTTCCTGGCCGGCTCTGACTGGCTGGCCTGCTCGACATGGTCCTGTCCCCCAAAAAGCCGCCCAGATTGGATGGGGGAAAGACTCGGGATTTTTACTACTAGGCCCTTGCGCTTTGCGCGGGGACATTCGTCCACACCACCCCAGGTCCAGGGCCGCCAATATTGGCCAGAGCCGACAAGGCCCCGGGCGGCTGGAGAGAGGACGAGAATGGCTGCATCGGCTCTGCTGCCACCAGATATTATTACCGCTCCCGCTACCCAGCTGCCCGTTCGCTCTCGATCTCCTCTTAATAAAATTTCTCCATCGAAATCAAAGACTGCTCGAGGTTGTCAGAGGCAGTGCCTTTTTTGACCGCTTTTCCATCATCGCAGTCGCAAGCGCAGTCAAGCATCTCTCGACGACGACCAAGCCGTCATCTGCCGCCCGCACGGACAGGAACACAAAGATCGACGGGGATTTGAGATCCGGACGAAAGCGGGGTCCCCAGCGCCGTTCCGCTCAGAACTCGGATTCACTGTGAAGGAGAGACAGCGCCATTTCGCCGGCTTCCTCCCGATCTAATTCATTTTTCTAGCCGACAAATAAGACGAGAGATTACACGCCCTGAGTCTCAGAGTAGCTGTGATCGCCAACTTTCCTGTCCGACAGATCTTTTTTTATACGCAAACCCAGAACACCGTCAACATGCTCAAGTCGCTTCTCGTCACCCTTGCCAGTGCCGCTTTGGTATCTGCGCACACGGTCATCACATATCCGGGCTGGAGAGGAAACAACCTGATCACAAACGAAACTTTCCCATTTGGAATGCAATGGATATATCCATGTAAGGACTCCTTCACACTTAGTCGCGCTTCGGCCTGCACCCGTGACTAACAAACTTGTAGGCGGTGGTATGGGCACATCCACAAACAGGACAAAGTGGCCAGTAACAGGCGGAACCATCGCGTTCCAGCCAGGCTGGTTCCAGGGCCATCCGACTGCCTTTATATATGTCAATCTTGGCTTCGGAACCGATGGACCTGACCACGGTCCCAAGAATATGAGCAACCCGATGTCGCCTCCTTTCCAAATTGTCGGCCCCAGCAAGAACCCATATCCCGGCACCGTCTGCCTGCCGCAAGTTCCGCTACCGGCGGGCGCGAACGTCAAGATTGGTGACAATGCCACCATTCAGATCGTCGAGTTAGCTCTTCATGGCGCAGCGCTTTATTCGGTACGTTTCCCCATTGCTGCGCCCCTCAGACCGAGTCGGGAAGGCCCGTTGCTGACATGACTGCACCAGTGTGTCGACATCACGTTTTCCGACCCCAACGACCCCGACCTCGCCGAGGTCAACGAGACAAACTGCTTCAACAGCACCGACATAGGTTCTGCTAATATTTACACCCAGATCGTCACTCCATCTGGCGGCAACGTCTCCAGCGCCGCGCAGCGCACCCTCAAGGGCAGCACCTTCACGCTGCTCGGGTGGTTGCCGCTCGCGCTGGTTGGCCTCTGGGCGTTGGTATGATGAGTCGGCAAGATGTCCGGGAAGAAGGAAAAGAGATAATTAATCTCAAAGTCTGGCGTGATGCCTGACAGCTACCTGTCGAGCCGCGGCCTCGCCACCACCGAGCCGCGTGTATATTTCGCATTTACAAAGGCGTTCTCGGAGTGTTGTTCCTGGGAGAGACTCGGGATTAACTAGTGCGGGGGTTGCTTTTTTTATCCCTATTTAATGACCTCTTTGTTGTTGTGAGCGGCGTCTCTTGGGAGGGGCGGGGGATGAATCAGCCTTATCATGAGAAACGGTTAAGGGGGCCATCACGACGAATTGTCGGATCTCTTCGGCTTGGATTGTACGAAGGCGGAATTCCGATCTGGTCTCCCCAAGACTTGGGAGAGAGAGATGCGGATGAGATGACGTTGTGTCTCTTGTGTATGTGTGTGTGTGTGTGTGTGTTAAATGAGTCGGGCGGCTTGTGTGGGCTTGACCGCACGCGCGGCAAGGGCTTATTGAGCCTTCAGGTTGAGCACCCCGATATCAACACTTGTGGGATTACCTTGCTAGGTATTTGAGAGGCGGACATGTTTCATAGTTATCCACTATAGATTCTTTTTGAAGGCAAAAGAAATCGATGAGCATGATACCAAACAGTTCGGGAACAAGCAAGCTTGGTGATAACGGTTCTTGGCACGCCCCAACCTGCTAACCACTCTGCGAATTATCACGTCGTTGAACTGAACAAGAAAATAGGAAAGGCGAGAAACCAGGGCTCATGACTTGAACAAAATATCCCCCCCTTTTGTTCTTTGTTTCGTTTGGGGTTCCGTTCTCTCCCTCTGTACTCTGTAACCCTCGATCGAGGCCGAACATCCGGCGTGTCACCAGCCGCCGACTTCGAGAGACTTAAACTTCTTACGAGAAAGAAAGAAGGGGTGGGTTTCAACGACGCCACGAGAGCACCCCTCAACACAACCGATCCAGAAACTCTGCAAAACTGCGGCAAGCGGGTCGGTGTGATGGTCCAGTCACATTTTTTCTCGTTCTTGTTTTTCCGTCTCGCCCAACGGCAACGGAGTGGAAGTGTTCCACATATGTGCCGACAGGCTCGTGCGGTCGGAGGTGCGAAGGTTCCCGGTCTAGGAGATATCTTGTGGGAACAGCTACAACTGCTCTCTCAACTGAAGAGAGATAAAGAGCAACGTTGTGCTAATCCATGATGAGTTCAGATGGGTGTGGCTCGAATTTAGAGATAATCAAGTCTTTGTCAGCATTCTCGCAGAAATGTAAAATGAAGTGATGACGGTATTCGGAAGATGTGATGTGAAGAAGGCCCAACAGGCTGAACACATAACTTTTGAACATTTGTCTCCCTATTATCAGTACCCAAGGAACTGGGGCGGACACGAGCTTGAAACTGTGCCACATTCACGCTTTCCCTGGAAATCCTCAACGTGACATATAACCTTGAGAACTTGTCCATATTATTCTACGAATATGGCCTGGGGTTTCCAATGCTATAGAAGGATTAAAGACCGGGTAACTCTGCTTTCTCGGGTGGGGACGAACGCGTTTTTAGATTCCGGTACCGTTCAAGACGGTAACCACATTGAAGTAAGCAGCTTTTTGTTCTCTTTCTTAAGAGATACATGGGAAATAGCGTATGCCCCGGCATTCACCTCTTCTATCTGCAAATCAAATATGTAACTAGCTAGACATCGACAGCCATCAATGTGAGACTGCTTTCGCAAAATTATATACAATTAATAGTCCATCGCGTGATCGCAAACCTCTCTATCACAAATAAGCTGTGCATTCCTTCGCAAGGTCGGTGACACGCGCTTCAGTCGCCTTCTTGCCTGCTTCTGAAATCCACTTTTGGACACCCAGACTTTTTGCCAGCTCTCTCGGTTGACTTCCTGCCACAAGTATCATACCGACGGCCATGAGGGACCGGAATAAAACCTCTGAGTCGCTCTGCTTGCTGACAACTCTTTCGAGAATCTTGCACAGCTGGCCAAGGGAGCTGGGATCAACAAGCGCCTTCGTTCGCTCATTGTATGCCATGCAAGCGTAGTTGAAAGCCGCCGATGTTAGAGCAATCTGGAGATTGACGTTTTCGGTGCCGATTGGGGCTTGGCCATCAAGACCAACAATTCGCCCCATAACGCGGAGGACGTCCCGTGCTTCCCCCAAGACGAGTTTCCTGCCTGGCTCGGTGCTGAAAAGATTAACCACTACACGCAGTGACATCATGACGACGTTGGGATTCAGTTGCGCCGAATCTGTCTTGTTGACGAGTTCGGCTATCGTCGTGTCTGAATCAACAGGGGCGTCCGTGTCGAGCGCGCTTCTCAACGCAACAGATATCAAGTTGCCAAGCCTGTGATGTGCGGACGAGGCAGCACTAGGGAATACCGACAGGCACCGAAGTAGGTCGAGACCCGGAAGCCTGTCGGCGTATGGCCATTGCGTTATGACGACGAAAAGAATCGTCTCGAATCCCTTGAGATTCGCAGCTGGGGACCCCAGCTTGGTCTCCGTCCCTGCCCTAGTCAGAATTTCACGGAGCGCATCTAGGCTCGCTTCGCCATCGGGATTCAAAATGATATCCTTATGTCCTGCTTTTCCGAGCCTCTCATTAACGGTTTTGAGCCTCTTCGTGGCTGGTTCTAGCCTGGCTTGGGTCAGGGCAACGTAGACGGTATGCGGCAGTGCTTTCTTTACAGTCGGAGCAGATTCACCCGGCCTGTATCGAGACTCAGTCCCCATCGGATCGTCAGACGGCGCTTCCGTGGTCTGGCCGATCGTAGCTCCTTTGGTGTTTTCTGTAATGAACCTAGCAACGCTTTCAATGTAGGTCATGGGGAGATCGTTGTCGTTGAGGAATTTGGTCGCCGCGTCGTATGGGTTTTGTGCTAGGTTGTATGGCAACTTGAGAGTCGGCTTGCCCTCTTCAATGTCAACGTCGAATACATAATCGTATTCCTTTCCGTTATATATAACCTTCACACCACTGCTGCCGGTGTTATCCACGACTGTGCCGACATGAATCCATTGTTGCTGGCCTGCGATAGCGTTAGCAATAGTTCAGCAGGTAACGAGAATGAATATAGCTCAAGGTGACTGACCTAATGACCACTGGTACGCGCCGATGCTGCCATCGTCCTCCTTGACCGTCACTACCTGTCCATCCTTTGAGCCTAAGTGAGTCACAAGCCAGCTCTTGGGGTTGAGCTTCTCCTTGTTTATTGATTCTCCGAGCTGCTGTTGCGGTATTGCGGATGCTCGGACCGATTCCTCGAAATGGGCGATGACGTCGGGGTCTGCTGTACGCTCAGAACTGCGTGAGAATATTCGAACCACGTTATCGCTAGCGCCCGAAATGATGTCCCCATTTTCTGGGCATACAGCAACAGACCACACAGAAATGGCGGGGTGGGTTATTGTTTGAATGCACTCTGAGCCTCTCCAGATTCGAAGGGTTCGGTCTTCTCCCGAGCTGACAATCTCGGCAGTCTCCGGCAAGCTGGCAAGAGAGTAGATGAAGCTCTCATGGCCATGCAAGGTGCCGACTTCTGTACCATTCAACTTCCATAGCCGAATGATATTGTCGTTACCAGCACTCGCAAAGTCAGCGCCACTGGGATGTCCTTTGAAGCCACTGGGAAGCTTGCAGAGGGCGCGCACAACAGCGTCAGTAGACAGGGTCCGTACTGGGGCAACCTCGTTGGTATTATTCGCTTTCCGTAGATCGAAGATGCGAATATTTGTGTCTGCACTAGCAGTGATGACGATGTTCTCGTCATATGCCAGGACAGCCCAGACACTCCTCGCATCACCACCCAAATGAAGGAGCTCCTTGGACGGCTGCCACGTATCGGCCATCCAGACAATGGCTCTGCCGTCCCAGCTCCCAGATACGGCCCATGTGCCTTTCGGGGATGCGTCAAGGGCGCATACATTATTCCCGTGTCCCACAAGGAGGTGCTCGGCATTTTGGGACTCGTTGGCTGTTGCTTTCTTTACGTCGATAATGGGATCTTGACCTCCGGAGATGATGAGGCCGTCGGGGTTTTTTGACGACGGCCGCATGAACGTCAGTGAGTTCATGAAGCCATGGCCACGGTTCACCACGGTAGGTTCAAATGCTGGGGGCTTGTCCGCTGTTTTACGCCAGAGGCAAACTGTGTGATCTCGAGAGGCGGAGAGGGCGACGTTGGCCGCCGGAAAGGACACGGCGCGAACCTGTGCTCCCAAGGACTCGGTTAGACATTGCATACAGGGGGGATTGAGTTTCTTCGTGGTATTTACATCACCAGAATGGCCCTTCAGCTGGGCTGAAAGCTTGAAATCGGGCATTTTGGGCCCTGGGGTTGAAATATGAGGACGAGGTGGGGGACCTAAGCGGGCTCGCGGGATGTTGCTTGAGGGATTGGGAGGTGCGTCGCAAGTTCAAATGCAAAGGGCAAATTCAAAGGGCAAATGCGTGTTTGCACTTGTGCGGTACGAATTATCGTAAAGAAAACGCAACGACTTGTTGATTGTTCCGTCGATTTGTCAAGCAGTTGGAAGGAGTAGGAATTCGTTGGAAGCTTGGGTTAGTTAGAGTAGAACGAGCCCAGCCGCAAAAGCCGCCGCGCCGCAATGGAGGGGTGTTGGAAGACGGCAAGCTGGCAGGCGGCAGGGGCAAGCTTCAGCCCACCTTTAGCCCCACTTCTCCGCAACTGGCCCCCCTAGGCCGGTTAGGTTGCCCTTGGAAACTCATTTTCGACCAAAGTTTTTGTGCCCGAGAGGCTTCAAAGTTTTAAAAAAAAACGAAGCATATAGAGCTATAGAAAATACGTTCAGGTACAGCGCGGGGAGGCCAGGGACTTTTACTAAGAACTTCCTTACTTGGATCTCTAGGTATTGACTCGCAACCCTCTTACGTAACTGCACTGATTCGTGGGCATCAACTGAAATCAACGCTTAGACCCCTGAGCGGAAGGCCGGCCAGCTGCCTGCCCGCATTCCGTGGTTTGCCCCGCAGCGCAGCCAACTTCTGCCCTGAATCAACATTGAAGAACTTGATTATTTTTGTCGCAACATCGGCTCTTTCCTTTCGGGTCTGGCTCCGACGACAGAGGATATGACGGCCTGTCTTGCCTACATTTTCTCCCTATCATCTAACGAATTCTTTTTTACGACCCGTTACGGCCTTTCGTTTTTTTTTCCCTGAATTTGCTCCCGCTGTTTTTGCCTTAAATTTTGGCATCTTGCAGCTTTGCTCCCCAGTACCAACTGAAGGCTTTTTAGCTCGCCGCCATCGCATCGCCCACATCTCTCGACTCCTCACGCCTTCGATACATTTCTCACCGAATTAATCATCGCCTAGATTTGCTATAATCGCACTCTCTTTACTCGTCACCCACCATGGCCGATCCCGCGTCGCGGCAGTACGTTCCTCTGACCTGCCACGGCCACTCACGGCCTGTGCCACACGTGAGCTTTTCGCCGTTGGAAAAGGAGGAGGTATACTACATGATCTCTGCTTGCAAAGGTGGGTCTGACTCTATTTTTCTGTTCATTCGGCGCATTGTTGACCCGCAATCGTTTTGTGCAGATGGCAACCCGATGCTTCGCGATGGCCAGACCGGCGACTGGATTGGGACATTTCTCGGCCACAAGGGTGCCGTCTGGCAGGCGAGACTGAGCCCCGACGCGTCGACTGCGGCGACTGCCTCTGCCGATTTCACCGCCAAGGTCTGGGACACTCACACCGGCGAGCTTCTCTACGTTCTCCAGCACGACCACATTGTCCGCGCTATTGCGTACCCTTATGACAACTCTGGAATGCTGGCAACTGGAGGCTTCGAGAAGAAATTGCGCATCTTTGACCTGCAAGAGCAAAAGCCATTGTACTCCCCCACGTCGTCCATTGATCCGAACCTCGTCACACCAATTACGATCGAAACATCGCAAGCCTTTGAGATCGGAGAAGGGGCCCATAAGGATGCCATCAAGTTTATTGTTTGGGCCAAGGATCCGAACATGATAATCACCGCCTCGGGCGACACTCTTCGCTGGTTCGATCTTCCTTCTAGGTCCTGCGTTCGCGAGGCGAAACTTGATGGCGAGATCAAGTCCTGCGAGCTTGTCTCCCTCGCGCCCGCTTACAGCTCGCCGGCGGATATTGGCGGCGGCCTCCCGGTTCTTGCGGTTGCTGCGGGCAAGACCGCGTACTTCTGGGGGGGTAACCGTGCTGAAGACGATATCAAGCAAATAACTTTACCGCACGGAATTGCCAGCGTAGCCCTTGATCTAAAGGGCAGGAAATACGTGGTTGGCGAGGAGCCGGGCACGTGGGCGCGCGTGTATGACTGGGAAGATGGTAGGGAGCTTGACGTGCACAAGGGTCACCACGGGCCTATTTGGTCAATCGCATTCTCGCCTGACGGTAACCTCTACGCAACTGGCTCGGAAGACGGCACAATAAAAATGTGGAAAAACTGCGAAGGGTATTATGGTCTTTGGCGAGGAGGCTTGTCTACCGGTAGCGGCACGGACTAGGAGGCGATTGAGCGCTCCGGCTATTCCTCGAATGATACCCACATCGAACTTCCCACCAGTCCTAAGCAGTGCGATGATGCTCGCTTTGTCGTGTCAGGTGCGGCTGATTTCATCGGCTTGGAAGACATGGCAATGTCTTTTTTGGACCCGAGTGCTGACCTGCTACTCAGCTATTCCCCGCCCAATCTTGACATAAAACCAATGCCCGCCTCGCCGGATTCGTTCTCGGCCTGCTCCGACCTTCTCTTGAGTTATGAGGAATCCTCAAAATCCACAAGACATCGCTGCAGTTGTCAGTCGTGCCCTTTACACGGCACGGAGGGGCGCCGGGGAAATCGGCAAGCTAATAGCGTTCGTGGGCTTGGGTTTAATAGCGTTTTGGCATTTGATTTAGTGACTTGAGTGACTCCTATGGGGGTTTTGGGCTGAGCCTGGTGGATATACAGATCATTCTAATTCGATGGTCGATCCGAGGAAATGGATTGTTCATATTCAGCAATACACGATGGCTCAGCCAGGAGACTCAAGCATTTGCTAGTTTCACCCCAATTGCCCCTTCTGAAGAATTACAGGCTTAAACTGACCTATGATGGGCGCTTCTTACCCCGATAAGGCAATTGGTACACGATCTTCAGCTTAGACGACCTTTCTGCTGGCAGTCTCGGACTGATATTTGCAAATATTCTCATCTTTCACATATTTATTCCTGAAAACACAAGTGATGACTGTGTAAGATTCTTGCTTGTATGACTTATGTGTCGAGCTAGGCCTTTGGGTGATGAAATGTTTCCTCTCTTGGTTCCTCTTCCTGCCCGTTATACTTTCCTGGTGATTTTCTTTGGTAATAGCTCCAACGGCAATATTAGCTCAACCTGCCGCAGGTCAAAAGCGACTGCTCGGCTCCCAATGTTTCTAGTGAATATCGCCAGGTTGCTCTACTGTCTGCCTCGCTTGTGCCTTCTTCGATTAGACATGGGATTTTCTAGGGTTTATTATTGATCATTGAGTGAAATATTGGAACTAGAGTCTTGGTTCTGGGGCTTATTTTGTGCGCTCAGTCGAGGAAAAGCTCCGTCTCGTTCCCATTTGGCATTTTTGCCTTTCCGTTATTTATTTTCCGGGCAGGCCAAGGCACAACCGGCGACTTGGCAGCTCATCTACTCTGATATCATCGAATTTATACTTCGAGAAGTTCAATATCTATTTTGACCTGGCCCGTCCTTCTTGAACTCTGTCGACACCGATTTAGTTCACACTTGGTATCCAACAATCTCGGTAATTGGGTAGGTGTTCCCTTTAACCCCTGAAGGACTGTTGGAGTTAACTTTATGAGGCGTGAAAGGCCCAATTATCTTGGCAACCGGCCTTGAGAGGGTTTCTCCGTGGGATGCAATTGGGACGTCTAATATAGAAGAATGCCAGAGGTTCTGGGTTAAACCTTCCATTCTAGGCGGCGCGCTACGCTCCTGTCACCTCCTGGTAAAAACTAGAAATAGACTAGGGAGGCACACAGGAGATATCCGTGGTCCAATTTAGACTCCCACCACAATTAATTTTGCTACGGGGCAGCCGACGTTCAGTCTCAGCCATTGCTCTGACTCTGGGCAATCAACATATGGTACCAAGCTACCAAGATGTCCTCTGATCGGCACGGATTTCTCAGGGAGTTTTTCATAGATTCCGACAGCATTCTGCCTGCCTACCGCAGGGACAAGTTGAAATGGATCAAGAGTGTGGCTAAAGAGACCGATCGGAAAGCTATGAGGAGTGCCTGGAGGAAAGTCTCACAAAAGGAGGAGGCTAAATTGGCACCCAACCACATCCGAGAGGCCATGTCGCCCAGGCTGAGAAGGAGGTTAAAGAGATGCGGTATGGGCTAGATCTCCATCTTTAGGCGATGGTTTTGCTTGGCTTGGCTCGCGTGCTAGATAACCAGTCTCTTGATTGCTAACCGGATCACTTAGCCGTAAAACGGGCAAAGACTGGGAAAGCAAAGTTCAACAAGCAACTGGTGGGTTCGGAAGCTTGAGTGTCAGTTCTAGACTTCCGGATCCATATTCCCAGTCCCAGGAACACATCGGGTGTGCCTCCGAGGGTACTATATAGTTGCCACCACTACATCCCTCCGAGTCTCACAAAGCAAGGCAGCCCTGCAGCGACCCAATACCCAAAAATCTTCAAGATGACTTCGCTAACGCTCAGGCTCTCCCGGAAGCCGGAAGCCGGCACTACAGACCTAGGTTACCAACTGGCTTCCTCCGCACCATTGCCATCAGTTGAGAATGTCGCGGTCTGTGAGCGGCCCTCTGAGGCTAATAAATCACCAAACATACCCGCACTACTGACTGGGGAACAAGGATATGAGCCCAAGCGCTCGGTCAGTCCGCTCACATTCCCACACCTGTCAGTAGCAGCTCATGACGCAGGGTTGGTTGAGATCAGGAAGGAGCTCAGCGCGCTCAGTTCCGTAGTGAGAAACTTGATAGACCAACAAAAGCTCCTGAAGGGGGATGTAGCCTCACTGAGAGATGAGGCTTAGACAATCCGTGACCGGGCCGGAGTGTCGAAAACGGATATCCAGATGATAAGGGAGGGCATTGATTCTTGAAAGAGGCAGTCGGAAAGCCCCAGGAGAAGGAGCTCCAAAGAGCTATGGAGACAAGAAAGATGATGACTACCCTTGGGGCAACGCTGATCGAGCTTGGCAACACCTTGGCGAGCAATTCGGGAATCTAGAGGCGACTCCCAAGCATAAGTTGCGTTCGTCGTTGATACCAGTACCGGTTTCCCGTAGCGATGTTCATCTTACGGGTCGGGTAGGGAAAGGCAGCGTCTAGTTCGTAGATTGGCCGGCAAGTGGTTCTAAATGGAAAAATTACTGCGTTTTGATCGCCGAGAGCCAGAGGCACAGTCCAATCTCATGGTAGCTTATTAGCCTGTGGGTTTCCAGCAGCAGACCTCGAAGTCAACGAATTTGTCGTCAAAATACATCGGTAGACACAATACCTGGATTACACAATGTCGACTCGATGTGGGGTTGTGGAAGACCCCGCTAGAAGAACTGCAGGGGTCGAGTTTTGGCAGCTTGGGGGGGTTGGAGTAGTGATGGCAGCCTCGCGTTGAGTTCCCGGCAAGATTTCCACAAAGCGGACCGTGTATTACCCAGAAGCGTGTTCGTAATCCGCATTGGTAACCTGCATTTGCTATACCTTCGCAGTCTATCCAATTACTGCGCAAACGTCGCCCACAGCTATCAGCCTTTTGACCGAATTTGACGATTCCAATTGACTCGCAACATGGACGACGAGTACGGCAGTTCCGAAAATGAACAGGATGAGCTTATGGACGAGGCGGACGACCTAGAGCCCGATCATGACGGAGAGGAGGAGAACGAAGAAGAGGACGACGAGCAAGACGAGCAAGACGAGCCAGAACCTGAGCCTGAGCCCGAGCCCGAGCCTGAGCCCGAACCCGAACCAGAGCCCGAACTGCCAGAGCCCGAACCAGAGCCGGAGCCAACCGAAGGCAGCGAGTCTCAAGCACAGACGGCTGGCAGCCGTCCGGATGGCGAACAAGACGCCAATACCGCCGACCAACCGGCTGCGGGCACGACGTCAACGCCCGCAAGCCCGCTGACGGCATCGCAATGGCGGCCAAGGCTACGGCACGAGTACATCACGGCTCCGCTCTACGACATCGTCCCCACAATGGCCGCGCCCCAGGCCACCAGCATCAATGCTATCGCTATCACGCCCGACCTGCGCTACTGGATGACGGGAGGATCCGACGGCTATATCCGGAAATATGACGGCATGGGCACCATCAACGGAAAGCAGCAGTTGACGGTGGCGCAAAAGCATCCGTTTGTGGACAGCGTCGTCAAAGCCGCCATTCTGATGTCCTACTGGGAAAACGAGGAACCACCTACCCCCAACGCCCGAGCCGAGGAGCGCGTTACGTCGCCCGTCTACAGTCTGGCCGTCCACAGCAGCGCGCTGTGGCTGCTGAGCGGGCTTGAGAGCGGAGGCATCAACCTGCAGAGCGTGCGGCACGACGAGGGCAAGAGGATACACTGTCTGCGCGACGGCGGACACACTAATGCCGTGAGCGTTCTGCAGCTGGCTCCGGACGAGAAGAGCGTGCTCAGCGGGAGCTGGGACAAGTCCATTCTGGACTGGGACTTGAACAATGGGCAAATCATACGCCGATTCGAAGGCATAGCGGGCCAAATATCGGCCATCGAACTGCGGCCGGCCAACGGAGCACCGATACCTGCCGAGGCAGGCGACCCCGAGATCAAGAGCGACACGTTCGAGAGCAGCAATGCCAGACCACGGCCTAACGGCTTTTTTACTGACGGGATCACAGAGGGGACCAGCACAACAGTGGTCGGAAGTGATGCCGCCAATGACGGAGCGACTGCTGTGGGGGACGGGGCCTCTCCCGAGCACGAGTCGTTGTTTGGTAGTCCGGGCGGATCCCTGTTTGGAGATAACGATACAATAGGGGGAGGCGGGAATAGAGGCGGAGGTGGAGGCGGAGCCTTTGGGAACGACGACGACGTTGACTTCTCGGGAGGTATGGATATGGGAAGTCTTCATGAGGAATCGACTCACCACGGGCTAGACAATCCTGGGGAATTCGTCATGGGGGATACCGACATGTCGAACGGGCCTGGAGATTCGGGGATGGCGCAGTCTTCCACAGAAGCCAGTGGCGGTGCCCCTGGGGATTTATCCAACGGTCTATCTAACGGAACACTGTCCGAGGGAACTGTCAATGGTGATATAATTAAGGACACGGCTATGGGGTTTGGCCAGCAGTCCTCGGAAACGCAAAATCCTTCCTTTTTGACTGAACATGCTCAGACCCAGGAGCAGCAGTCTGCCGATGCCCCGTCCCAAAACGTCTACCAACCGGCTGTTGCTCAACCCTCTATGGTGTACGGCTCTGCGCCGCCTCCCTCCCACCACGACCCTACGCAGTCCTCTTCCACCACCTTTCTCTCTACCGCAATAGACGGGACGATTCGGATCTGGGACAGAAGGACTCCAGACCCTGTAGCGCGCATCGGCAACCGACCTGGCGTGCCTCCCTGGTGCATGGGCGCGTGCTGGAGCCCAGACGGCAACTGGATCTACGCCGGACGCCGCAATGGCACCGTTGAAGAATTCAACATCCACAATGCGCGCAGCGGCTGGCGGCCGGAAAGAGTGCTCAAGTTCCCCAACGGCAGCGGCCCCGTGAGCACCGTGAGAGCCATGGTCAACGGCCGCCACCTCGTGTGCGGGTCGCACGACATTTTGCGGCTCTACGACCTGCGCGAGAACGCCGCCTTCAAGCACTCTAAGGTCCCCTTCATCATCATTCCTGGCCCCCCTCGAGCGGGCGTCATCTCTACACTCTATATCGACCCTTCCTCGCGCATAATGATCTCAGCCGCCGGCACAAGGGGCTGGGAAGGCACCTCCACCGAGTGCCTCATCGGCTACGAGATTGCCGTCGCCGCAGCCCAGTAGAGAGAGCCTTGCTGAGCTCCCCGGATTCGGCTTCCCATCATCGCGCTCTCCATCCTCCATGTCCACCGATAGGCTCCGATGCCGTGATGAACCTGACCACAGCCATGTCACCAACCTTAAGCCCTAGCCCGTAATCAATTCCAGTGGCAACCCCTCACCCTTTGCCGCTGTCGATAACATGGTCATAACTGGTATAATTGTGACCGACACACATACTGCAATGGATATTGAATCACGAGAGACGAAGCTCCACATTCCCCTTTATTTCCTCCAAGTGCATGCTCCATGCTCCACGCTCCCCTTGTTTTGGCGGTGTCTCGCCAACCCGAGGAATTATTCCAGCTTTTGCTGCCGTCCTGTCGTCAAAGCGGATACTTTTTTTTTTAACATCAACATCGAAAAGCGAATGAGCCGGTCGGCCTAGCTTGTAGCGGATCGTTTCAGGGGGAAGTTGGCGTTGAACCTTTTCCTCTTAAATTACCTATGTCAACATATTTGTTTCTTATTTATTAACCTTTGAATCAGCCAGTCTCTCCATTGTTTAGCTTGTATACGTCAGTTGGTAAATACCCGGCGGGGAAATCAAGGCGTTTTGCTTGGGAATCTTCCACACTGTCTAGTCTTGTCTTGTCTTGCTTTCTCGTTCCAAAAGACTGAAGTGAGTACCTATATTACTAGTATTTGTAGTTTCCCACCAAACTCCAGCATCGCGGCGCGGCTTAGTGAATTTAGTGTATTGCTAATCGTCAAGTAATAAACCACTGCCTGACCAAGATGGCAAGCCCATAGAGTGATTCTGTAAGTTCCCTACAATAACACCATACTCGCTAGCAACTCGCTACACGTGTCTTTGCTCATTCTTCCTCAAGTCAAATCCGTCGTACTGCGAACTACCCGAACATCTCCCTTTCTCACCACTCCAAACACACCGATTCCGTCTTCCTCCATTCATTCCCTCAGAACCATATGAG
Organism: Lasiosphaeria miniovina; assembly: GCF_030549165.1. NCBI lineage: Eukaryota > Fungi > Ascomycota > Sordariomycetes > Sordariales > Lasiosphaeriaceae > Lasiosphaeria > Lasiosphaeria miniovina. Next base: position 580,628 of record NW_026848223.1, on the reverse strand, counting down.
CCAGTCCTCTTTGCCATCTTCCCGCGAGTCCACGACATTCTTAACGTTTGTGGTAGAATTCTCGAGCATCGTAGACACACTCTCAACGGTTGGGGCAACATTCTCGACAATTGCTGCGCCCTCATCAAACCCCTGGCACTGAATACCGAGGCCATTGTTAGTGAAGCTGTCGCAGATATCCGATGCCTGGCAAGCGGCTTTGGTTTGATCCTCAGTGAATCCAACAGATGGGGTAGTAGCAGTATCGGCCTTGTAATACATATCGCTTTGGAAAGCGGATGAATCCGGGCTTCCCACCCCGGGGTTACCAGTACTCTCTTCAACCAAAAAGGAAATTAGGTTCTCTTCATCAGGCAGCACTGGTGAAATTTGAGATTGCGTCGAGTCAGACTTGTGCAACTCCAAAAGTTCCTCGCGGCGACCTTGGTAGTGGTGAGTCTGTCGAAACCCATCCACCAAGGAGACCGGCTGATAAATGTCCAGAATTGTTGTTGTTGGAGCCGAGCTGGCTTGGGCAGCATCACCCAAACCCTGAATGTCAAGGCCTTTGTCGAGCAGATCGGGATTATTAGCAATATCCTTCCATTGCCGGGAGATTTGATGGGCAGATGGTCCCGAAGAACAGCGCATACCGGTAGCGTTCTGGCCAGCTTTGGCAATTGGTCGGAAGTTGGGTGTGCGAGAGAAGACCCTCACCTTATCCTGTTGCCTATCCGATCGACCACGCGGATGGCTAGGCGCCAAGCTAGTTCTACGATTACTGCCTCGATGGCGCGATTTGTTGTCATGGGTGTTGTCGTTGCTGGTACGTCCCTGTTTTTGAGCCTGTTGAGGCTGCTGAGGGAGTCGGCTTGCATCGTTGTCTAATGGGATCGAGGTGGTCCTGATCGCAGCCTGGATCATGAAGCTTTCCCCTCCCACTGACTGAAGGAGTTCCTGCTCAAGTGAAAGTTCTTCAAAGGCCACAGTAGCTTTGGCCAGCCGTGCTTCTTCCGCCTCATGCCGGATACTGGTGGCGCGAAATTTTTCGCAGTCGCAAAAACACTTCTGGCTGCAGAATTTCTGGCAACCATGCCCGCAACTGAGATTATTCTTGCAAGCATGACTGCAAGGAAGGCGAGCGTGTGCAGTCTGATGACACTTCAGAGTGCACGGGTGTCCACAGGGTCGAATCTCTTTGCATTGCAGATTGCAGCCGCCTGCATTGTCGCCCCAATCGTCCACTGTTTGGATCCATATCTCGTTGTTGTGCGGCTGGCACACAAGAGGTAGACCCTTCTTACGTTGGACCCTCTGCTGCTCGGAAAACCCATTCCAGATTTTCGCCCATAGAACGAAGGACGATTGGTTGGCTCTGAGGACATTGTCGACATTTCCAAACATGAAGAACCCAAGACGGGCACGGCTGATTGCGACTACCGCACGTCGTTGGTCTTCCAAGAAGCCAACCGCAAATGGGTTACCTGGCAAGGGACTTCTAACGAGCGAGAGAAGCACTATATCGTTCTCCTCTCCTTGGTAAGAGTCAACCGTGAAAACATTGAAGTGGAGGCCAATGAGCGAGTCGTGCTTTCTCAACAAGGACAATAAGTGCTTCCGCTGTCCATTGTAGAAGGTAAGGATAGTGATTTTCGACGCATCAGTGCTATTGGCGACGAGATAGCTGAAGAAGTTGACAATCATATGTGCTTCTTGATCGTTCAATTTGCTCATGTCAACGTTCATCTCCTCTGGCCATTCATGATCAAAGAAGAAGCAGTTCCGACCACCCATTCCGGGCACGTCTGGTCGATTGGCGGCGTCCTGTACAACGGGGTGGTCCTGTAGCTCCGGGTAGAACGGCTTTAAAATGTAGCTTAGCTCGGGCTTCATCCGGCGTTGATGCTTCAGCATCACGAAAGGCATTTTGAGATTGACCATGCGCTGGAAGAGAGAGACATTGAGGTTGTAAGGCTCTTCTCCTAGCCATCGGATGTCGCAGTTAGGCGCCAGCTGCTGATGGTCCCCGACAAGAATCAGCTGCTGGAGGCTCGGGAAGAGAGCCGACGTAATGTTGGCCTCTCGTGTCTCGGCAGCCTCTTCGATCAGGAGAGAACGAGGCATCAACGCAGCTAAAAAGCCACGAAACTTGGTGAGGCCCGTCGTGGTACACCCAACAACTTCGATGCCCTCAGAGTCAATTAAATTGGTGTCTCTGGCCCACTTGCTTGCCTTGAGTTGTTTACATAGGTAAACATTCTGAGCGAGGAGGGAGGTGAGCTTTGGCGTGGTAGCTTCCAGCAATTTAGCCTGCAAGAGCTGGTATACCGCACCGCGCATGTCTGGGCCGATGCAAAACAAATCGCTGTTATCTGCCAGTGCACGCGCGGCAGCGCGCTGCCAACGCGAGACATGCGAGGGTTCTCTGCCGGACCACATGTGAGCCAACTCAATTAGCTGGCCCCTGATACGGTCCAAATCTTCCTCGTCTTCGGCGATATTGTCCAGGTCGCCGTCGAACTCAATTTCACGCTTCGCCTCGGCCTCATCCAGGTCTTGCTGGGTTGGATGCTGGTCCCGCAAGATCCGAGCTGGAATGAGGCTGTCACCAAGCCAGAGCGCAAACGGCCCCTTCTCAACATCAGTCTCCATGCTTTCGTCATACAACGATGAGAACTGATCCTGAGTGATGATCCCTGCATCCAAAAGTGCAGAAGGACTAATGAGGTTGTCGCCAAAGACGCCGCTAACCAAGTCTTGAATGGCGTCAATGTTGGCGCGATGAGAATGAACAAGGCCTCGATATCGCTTGTCTTGAACTTCTTGGCAGCGCATGCGAGTCTCATACACCGTGTGGGGTCGAATCATGGGGCTCTCGGTCCTTCTGCCAACTCGAAGAATATTGGCGCCATTGTTCAAACAGTGGATAAGAATCTGGTCCAGAGCGTGGTTCGTCTGGGCGGCAACAATAATCGGCGGACCTCCTTGCTTGCGGCGGGTGGAAAGGATCACTTTGATCGCCTCTATGGATGTAAACGTCTTTCCAGTGCCAGGGGGGCCCTGAACAATTGCGAGCTCGTTGGAGACAATTTTATGTACGCCTTCGAGTTGCGAATCGTCCAGTGTCGAAGCTCCTTGAAGGCCAGGAGGGCCACCCTCTAGAACATGAAAGGTGCTCATGGATTCTCGCAAAGTGTCGCCGTTCTCGGTGGCGCGGTGGATGAGTGAAGAGAAGTCCATCCAAGGATACTCTTCAATGAACGCGGGTGGTGTATCGTGGACATGGTTGCCAATAAGATACTTGTCCAAAGGCGAACTGATAGGTTTGTTAGTTCTGCATCATATGACGCTGCAAAGGGGTGGCCAACTTACTATGTCTGAGCGGCGTGCTGCAAGCCGACGAGTGCGTGGCGTGCTGACTCGAAATACCCGTTTCGAGACTCAACCATGACCAGTTCCAGGTTCGGATCCAAAACGGCATCTTCCGTATTCGCCCACATCAGATCAACAAGTGGCGGGTCCTGGTCAAGGCCATCTCGGTATGGCCGTTGGGCAATTGTGGCGATCTTGCAGATTGTCTTGAAGTTGTTATCCTTCGTAGAAATCGCGACGATGGTCCCCGGCCTGAGCCTCCTCGATTGCTGCCACTTGATCCTGTATGTCGACCGCTTTGTCGAGAACTCCACGCGTGCGATAGGCCCGAGGCGTGACATTAGATATGACTTGACTCGAACCTGAGAGAAATGCGATGATCAGCGTGGGTGTGTTAAAAGGCAGGAATAGATGGAACATGCCTCGGTGTAAATGCATGAGAACTCATCATCCATTGGCACCTTCTTGTTCTTGATGGCATCTTTGTAGAGTCCTACGGAGAACCGTAGACCCTCAACTCCTTCGCGACGCAGGATCTCGTATTGCGCCTCGAGATAGGCCTCTTTTGAGGCCCAGGGAGTATCGACGGGATTCTCTGGCGGATCCTTTGTGTCATTCTCAGTTGCTAGAATCTCGCGAGCTTGTGGGAGCTCCGAATTCGACTTCCAGCCCTGGGTTGCCTCAGGGCTAAAGTAGACATGCTCGTTGACAATGTCGAGAGCGCGCTGCATTGTGTCAATCTTCCCGAGCTGGGACATAATACAAGCCCCACGGCAGTGGGTAGAAGAGATCGGGACAGTAATTCTGTAGGACAAAATTGAAGAATGCGAGGGCACAAAAATGGCGGGGTACTACAGCTTAGGAGAGTGGTGTATTTGAGGAAGATGGACGGAAGGGAGGAAGGCGCGCAAGAATACAGTGTGGCTAGCAGTCAAGTACAAGGTCCGACTGCCCACTTGGCAACGCTAGGAAGAAGACGCGGTCCGCAATAATTGACGCGAGGTGACTCGACCAATGGTAGGAGCGAATTGGTGGAGTCTATCAAACAGGACGGCTATACAAGAGGTGCCAGACGGGGGTGGACGTGTGGGATGGGGCTGTCGTCCGAACAAGAGTGCTGAGGTGACTGCGGTTGCCCCGGCACCAAGGTCTTCTGTAGAAGGCCAAGGGATGACAAAGAAAGCGTATGCTCAAATTCGAATGAAATAAAGGAAGGAGCTTAGGACCACATGGGCAGAGCATGGTGAAGTCGGGTTGATGGTGCAGCCATGAGAAAGAATGGAAGTGAGCACTTACTTCGGCGTTAACCGAGGGACGGCTAGCAGCCATGTTCATCCAAATAGCCTGTAGATTTTCAGCTAACATCTATCCTGTGCAGTCGCGGAGTCGCTCGTGACGGGAGGATACTGGAGTTGGGACAAATTTCAGTTAAGCACTGGACAGAATCTGGGAGACGGACACGGCGAAGAACGCGAGGCCTCCTTGCGCGGGAACATGTAATGTATATTAGTAATTTGATAGTACTCACCAGGAAAAGATAGAAACAGTCGTCTAACAGGAATGAGCCGCAAGCTCGCAACGGTAGCCTCGAAATCTTCTCGCGCTCAAGGAGCTGTTCGCTTGCAACGATGTCGTTGTGCCGAAGAAAAGAGGGAGCTTAACAGCACTCTTCAAGTCTCAAGAGTCCTTTTCAGGTGGAGATGAGGACAGATACCCACCGGCACTCGCCCGGCAAGCGCGACTGCGTGCCTGCCTAGCCTGAGCTGGATTATCATTTCCATTGGCGTTTGCCAAACTGCGCAGCAATCTGCCTTCTGTGCCCACCCGTTCAAGCCGTCAACGGAAAGAATTTGCAGGTGCCCTGGGCGAAAACTTTGATCTTGCATGGCGGTGGAAATGCCTGTGTCAATCTTTAATGTGTACGTGGTGATGGGTATGAGCAATTTCACTTTTGTGATATATCTGACTGTGGAAGTCCCTCCTTAAGGCAGCAAGTCCTGTTGAACCAGACGAAATATAATATGTACTGTAAGTTTACAGTGCACTCAAGTCATGGCAATTAATTGCTCTGGCGATTGCTTGAAAAAGACGCAACCGCATTGCATCTGTTGTCCTGCAGGTAAGCAGTTTAAGGGGTTATTCAAACACTTAAACTTAAACTGCACTAAGTGCTTGGTTACCTTACCCAAAACACTACAATGCAAGTATGCCTTGTCGGGTTCGAGGGGTTGGTGCTTGTTGTGGTTGAATTGGAGATCCAGTGGGCTAAAATACGGGGTATATCGAATAGTACTTTCATTATGTCTGAAGATTGACACTGGTTTCTCATTGCCAGAGTCAAATGTCAATCAGCTGATAGTACGACATCTCATAGCGACTTGAAACACCGCTTTGTAGGAATGCGCTTAATCATTCAGAGCTATCATTTATCATTCAAATAATCTTGACTATTCTTGAATGCCTTGAACCAAAAGCATATATTTCTCCCCCTCAGATTGGACCAGCGGAAGAGCGCAGAAAGCCACCACTAGTTCTACCACAATTGCTGTCACCAGGAAATACAAAAAGCGCGAAGCTGCTGACACGGAAGCCGGATATGACACACAACCTAATTATGTTGAGCAAGGAAACAGCACATGATGCACCGTGAGCAGAACTCGCGGCAAGGCACAGCCATCAAGACGAATAAGCCAACCAACCAACCAACCAAACAAGCAAACAGTCACAGGAAGCCGCCAATGTCCCCGGAATGTTGCGGACTACGTCCCTTGTCCGCAACCAGTCCTGAATCATAACGAATGATGTCAAGCCCGGCCGATCTGCCATGGCAGAAGTGGCTGTCTCAGCGGGTGTCTGGAGGCTGCTAGCCGTTGTTCGGGTGAGCACTTGCTACCCATGAGGCGCTGCAAGCAATGTGTCCTGCGACTGCACTAGCTACCCTGTTGAAAAGGTCACGTAGCTACGCCGTCTCCGAAAATTGAACCCGTATCATCTTGTCCTATGTAGGAGCTGACGGGCAGAGGAAGTAACGGAGCCGTGGTGACAACAGCAGGGAAGTTCACTCGCCTCGCCGCTTAGGCACTCCGCGCGGCCTCGCTGGCGACCTTGCCGGGCTAGTTATGTCTTTCGACTTTGCCTGAGTCACCGTCTTTTGCTGGAGCGTATCCGCCAGAGTTCTGTATCTGGAGGACAGTGTGTATTTCCGATCTAACTGTGCTGCCATCACTCTGCATCTCCCTGGAAATGAGCACGTGCGCTTTTCCGGCGTATTGGAGGATGGTCTGGACTGAAAGGATTTAATTCGTCAAGGGAGGGAGTGGAACGAAGATGGCGAGTCCACCTGCGTGTTCTTTTCTTCGGTCTAGTGTAATGTTGGAGTCATCCAACCTTTGGACGCAACGTAGTCGACGATATGAGGATGATGTTCCGTTAACTCCCAAGCACCAACCAGGCAGCCAGAAGGCAAATTTGGGGAGATTATGCTCGCATGATTGAGGCCCGCAAGAACCTCCACCTCGTTCTCAAGTTGGTGCACATTTCCCTGTGCCTCTCGCATATCCAACATTTTGACTACTAGGAACCTTTCGGTGTCATAGTTGACAGCTTTACAGACCTTTCCGAACTACTCATTTCCAAGTGAATCTAAGCTTGTATCTCATCTTCAGATGCGCAGGTGTGTGGAATCTGGTCTGCATCCTTGATGGCAGTGCTGTATCGGTGGCGTCTACGGTATGGGCCAGGCCTGGGCATTCTCGTAGCCCCATCCCTGTCGGTGCTTGACATAGCATGTCCCCTTTGACCAAATCGACATGCCATCCTACAAGGAAGACTAAGAGGGCTCGTGCTACACATCCCTTGTTGATAACGGTGTTGAGCCCTTTATTCGCTACCACCATACGGAAGCGTCCAAATTCGAGCGGAAGAGCATCTTCGCCGCCCACCTGAGTGGTTTTCTAATGGACTCATCACACAGCATGACAATATCTATGCTAGGCTCTATCCTAAAAGCACACTGAAGCTTCAATATACGATAGAAACTAATCCGAACGCCGACATCGCCACGGCCAAGAGTCGCAAGCGTGGTCTCCTCAGATTTGGACAGAACATGACCGGTATCGAGACACGGGTTCCATGCAGTCTTGGTCATGGGCGGCCCGCATGTCGAGATATTCACAGGGCTCAAGACGGGTACGTTGAGTTCACTTGTAAAGTAAGGTTCCGTAACCTACAACATCAGCAAAATCGAGATGCTTCAAGCCCTCGACTTCTTCGCTGTACGCAATATCGTGACCCGGGACAGAATGCCTGATAATATACTTTATGGAAGAGGAAGGCCAGTTGCGTTTTCAGCTTGGAGACTTAGACTCCCCAACACGCCAGTATCGTCACTGCCTATGCCTACAGCACGCTATACATGGCGCCGGAGTGGTTTCGCGGCGTACAGCCCACGCAGACTCCAAAGGCCAATGTCTGGTTGCTTTTCGTCACCATAGTGTTGACAATGGAGTCGAAGGGCCATATGACCCCAAGCCTGGAGCCAGGCCCAACGTTTCCAGAGCCTACTGCGGAACCTCAGCTCTTTGCGGCCGCACCATGTTCCTCAGCCCCTCAGGCTTTTGTTGCTGCCACCGCCGCTCCCTCGAGGACGGCAAACCAGCGAGCAACGCCAATCCAAGGAAGAAACGCGAACATGCCCCTGCGTCTGTCGCAACTACGTCAGTCCTGCATTGCCAGATAACGAACACACCTCAAGGTCCTCGTGGCCCTTTAGTAAATCACGCGGCTGACGCGGCGAGAACGGAGGCCCAGATGGTAACCAAGAGTGCCAAGTAGCTCCCTAGGTAAGAACGCTGAGGCCTCGATAACTAATAGGTTAGGGCCTCATGGGAGTTGGATATTCTCGGCCACCCGCGCACCACTCCGCGGAGTCGTGAGACGACAGCTCAGGGTCTGCACCATAATTGCCAAGCTTGGAGTAGCGGGATGTTTGAGTCACGGTATGGTCATGGTCCTTGCTTTTTGCTTGGCTTTTCCTTGATCTTTCCATGCGCGTTTGGTTGTGGTTTTTGCTTCGAGTTGTTCCTGTTCCAATACTTTGGTCTTGTTGGATTGCGTTTCGTTCGTTTTGAAGGAATGATCGAGTTTGGAGTTGTGAAACAGAGGCGTCAAAGTTTACGTCGAAGGAGCAGTGGAGATAAAGTTTCTTCTCCGCTATCTCTTGGCAAGTCACTTGGAAACGGCTTCATGCGAGACTGACACGGCGTCAGCTGACAGTCTCAAGCCTGTCAAACCCTAACCCTAGATACGTAAGTTGAGAGCAAACTTCCAGTTGAGACTTGTCTCGGTCAGACTCCTAAAAATTCTGAAATCTTTTGCGAATGGTATTTTCTCACTAATATGTTTTCTTGCTGTTAAGTTGTAACCCGTCTATCGGCCATATTGTTTTCTTGAAGGCCTCCGAATTTGCCAGTCGTGGCCGCCTAGTGACTTTCGTGATGCAAACTTCATTTCGGGGACTATCGTTACCAAAACTTGAACTCTTACCCACAGAATGCAGCCTAACTTTGGAAGTCAATTTTCCGGCTACTGGCTCCCGAACCCAAAGAAATAATATATTTCACAGAATATAGTTTGGAGGAGGTCTTTTATTGTTTGCTTTCTCAGATTATGTTTTAACTACGAAAGTGCGGATAGTTCACCCAGAAGCGCCACAATTGGAGGCTATGATGGAACTGGAGAACTGGGCCATGAAATTTTAAGTCATTAACAAAGCTTTCGGCTTTATTTCCGTGGAAAGTAATTGACCGCTCACCGGTGGCATCGGCCATTTGTCGCGCTCATGCAGCATGCCGTGAGAGGGATGACGTGATGCGTATTGCGTGCACAACCGAGAATCTCGCCAGGACAACGAAGAGAGTCTGCAAGTCACTTGCAAGATCGAGATAACGCTTCGGGGAATATTTGACCGAGTTTTGTATCTGGGACTGGGTACAAGGTAGGTGTTACGAAGTACCCACCTAGGCTACCAGAAAAGCGAGAAGATGCAATGCAGTTTTTCGCATTTATCATCAAAGTCGCATCCAGTTGGTAGGCATGGAGACAGCGTCTACCGCATGAAACAGGCCCGCCGCATCCTCCACCATGACTGCTTCTTCCGAGAAACGTAATATGTAGTAATCAGGACATGGCGAACCCATCTTATTTGCCATCGGCTCTGAGTGGTTCCCACACAATACCGCAAAACACAGCAAGCTTGCCCAGATCATACAAGTTATGAGCAGACTTAAGTTTCAACTGTTTTCTTTCCATTGAAGCTTGACCCGAAGTGTGGCGGCTGCTGAATGGACAGCTCGAACAAGCTCCAACAACCCTCGTGGCGAAAAGATCGCTTTCTATAATCTGTGCTTACTTGCCGCTCGGCTGCCTGTGCCTCTCCTCTCCTGCATCCTGCTGTGCTTATGTGAGACGGGGGTGGCCCGACCTACGTGGCTGCTCTGGCAGTCTGGACGCACGCAGCTGGGTCTCAATTCAGGATTGAAGCAAGATGCGGGTTCTGGCGGGTCTGGGTGCTCAATGATCGCCCTTGAAGGCGCAGCCAAAATGCCAGCACGAGGCTGCAGCAAACCTTTCCCGGACGGGAAGCGGACTCAACAACAGGGCGAAAGAGGCCTCGCAATGGGGTCTGGCGAGGGCCCGTCGGGTGAGGACAGCAGGCAGCCGCTGGGGGCTCCGCCCGCCTGCTGCCCCGCACTTCAACTATGCCGGGTGACACAGACCGCCGCGTCTAGGATGCCCTAAATCTACTTTTCCTAACACCTAAGGTTCCGTCCGTATCGCTAACGTCCGTAGTCGGAGCCCTGGAGCCCCCCAAAGCGGTCTGCCTTGAGGGCCTCACAAACATGGGGTCTGGTGGGGGCGAGCGTTACTGGCCGGTTTTCTTGGAGGTCGGGTGGAGTGGAAATTGAGGCAGCCGCACTAGGGGTGCCCTTCCGCCTGCCGCCCCGTGGGTAGTTCCTGCCTAGCTTCCAATTGTAGGGCTGTGACTCACGGCCGGCCAATAGGTAGGCTCGTACGAACATGGGACGAACCGGGAGACAGCAAAACGCAAAATGCCCATCCTAACGGCAACGAGACTGGGGACGAATCCTGGACAAACGCCGCCCGTGCCACCGCACATATAACAGACTTCTGAGCCTCCCTCCCCAACGAAGCTCGACCAAATTTGCATTCGCACCCAGACTCTCCAGCTTAGAACTGGATTAATATCTTTCGAGATTTCTCTGGGCCCCTTCAACCGCCCTTCCTTTCACTCTTTGGGCGAGCACCTCCTTGATCGATATATTATCCCAACACCGCTACCATGCCTATCTGCTGGCCAAACGGGCTCCGGCCCCGCTCCAAAAAAGCGGTGGCAGGCTCCGACGAGGCTGCTGCGGAGAAGCTGTCAACGAGTGGTTCCAGCGCAACCGACATCAAAGAAGTGGAATCTCCGAAAGACGACTCCACCAAAACCGACTCCAAGTCTGACGACGACAAGGACAAGGCGAAGGACGAGTCCGGCGAGGACAAGGACAAGGACAAGGACGGAGAGGACAAGAAGGAAGATGACGAGAAGAAGGAGAAGAAGGTGCTTGCACCCGTCGGTTCCATCAGCTCAGCCAAGAACATCTACAAGTCGACTGTTGACGACGATGGCAACTGTAAGTTTGGTGATGGCTCTGCTTAAACGCTGTCTAAATCCTTGACACATGCTAATCCCAAGTTTAATGTAGGGACATGGGTCGACAAGTATCCTGAGGACGCCGAGGAGGCAGCCGAGAATGAGGAGACGGCAACATATGCCGTGCTGGTGCGAAACATCAAGAGCAACGACAGCCGCAAGAAGCTCGAGGCACACAGCATCATAGTGCAGAGCCCCTGGCTCAAGACTGCCCTGGGCACCGTTCTTGCTGACTACCCTGGCGTGGCCTGCGAGCTCAAGCGCCTGGAGTTTGAGGCGCCCTTCCAGCCATTCGTGCACCGGTGGCACGAGTTTGTCAAGTACATGGACAAGCCCGACCTTGAGGCCACCGCCAAGGAACACCTGGTGCTGCTGCACGACATCCTCAAGTACGAGATCGGCGAAAGCATCAAGGCCTTCGAGGACTACGTGCGAAATGGCGTCGTCACGTTTGAGCACCTGTGGATGATCTTCCAGCCTGGCGCTATCGTGCTCGCCCAGCACAAGGGCCCACTCAGCGCCTTCGAGCTCACCGAGTCGGAGTACATGGCGAATCAGTGCGGCAAGTTCCTCCAGCTGCGTGTCGACTGTGTCGACTATGGCGGCAAGACATTTGGCCGCTTCCAGGAGTCAATCAACATCAACGAGTTCATTGGCGCCAAGAAGATCACGGGCCTCAACGTCTATCCTTGGGCCTTCCACGAGGACAAGGACAAGCTGACGGCAACACTGACAAAGCGCGGCGAGATCTTTGAGAAGCTCGCAGGTCACCATTACAAGTCATACTCGGGCAAGGCTGTCACTTGGGACAGAGAAGGCAACGAAATCCAGATCCAGGTTTCTGGCCGCATTATTGTCGACATCGAGAGCTTCAACCGCTTCAGCCCTTACCGTGTGCGCTACCTGAACGACTGGAATGCCAAAGATCTCGAGCGCCTGAGCAAGTACAAGGAGCATTACGGCGGCGCTCCTGACGATGATGGCACCACACGTCTGACGCCATACCACCAGATGATTGCGCGCTGCCGCACGCGCGGCTACTCGCTCAAGATGAAGAAGTGGCTTGACTTCTTTGTCGAGGACGTTTCCGAGGTCGTTTGGAACACAGAAGCTTTTGACAAGCTGGTTTTGCCCACGGACCAGAAGGAGTTGATCATGGCCTTTTCCGAGTCACAGCTCGGTGGCAGCAATTTTGACGATGTTATCTCGGGCAAGGGCAAAGGCATCATCTGCTTGCTGTCGGGGCCTCCAGGTGTGGGCAAGACGCTCACAGCGGAAGCGGTGGCCGAGAACCTCCGTGTGCCGCTGCATACGCTAAGCTCGGGTGACTTGGGGTCCGACCCGTGGGAGGTGGAGCGAGGGCTCTCGTCGATCCTGGAGCTGGTGGCGCGGTGGAACGCTATTTTGCTGCTGGACGAGTGCGACGTCTTCCTCGAGGCTCGAAGCAACCATGATCTGGAGCGGAACAAGGTCGTGTCGATCTTTCTGCGTACCCTTGAGTACTACGAAGGCATCATGTTCATGACGACCAATCGTGTCGAAAACATTGATGCGGCATTCCAGAGCCGTATCCACGTCAGCCTCGAATACCCGGACCTCACCTCTGCTTCGCGTCGCCAGATCTGGACCAACTTCCTCAAGGGCACTTATATCAAGAGCGGCCTCACCAACCAGGACATTAACGAGCTCGGCGAGCTCAAGCTAAATGGCCGCCAGATCAAGAATGTTCTCAAGACAGCACAGCTGTTGGCTGGACACCGTAAGAGCCCGCTGCTTGAGCGCAAGTTTATCGATACGGTTCTGGATATCGAGAAGAAGCGGCCGGGTGCGCCACAGATGTTGGCGCACTACTTGTAAAGGCGGCGTTCGCATAAAGATATGCAGGCCGCCGTGATATCTTTTAAACTTACGACTTGATGAACTGGGCGTCTTTGTCGACATTGGTTTCACATAATCTACGAGTGTATATTTCTGGTTTGGGTCGGAAGGAAATGGCGCCCAACGGTCAGAATCTCTTTTATCTCTCTATCTACCTACTCTTTCTCGTTAGGTCGCATTGAGCTCATTCGATTTTTGGCGGAAAACAAACCGAGACAGTAGGCGTTGGCCCTGATACATAGCATTCGCAGCAAATTACCGCTTATATTGGACCAAATTGCCAATGTTTCCCCTGTGATGGCGGTGGAAATAAAAGGCTGAGGACTCGAGACGCACAGCTTCCATTCCCCCAGAACTGCATTTTTGCTGATTGAACCTTCTCCAGTCTTGTCGTCCGTTTTCACAAGTCAGTCTCTTCCTCGGATTTTCCCGCTCGAATTTCGTCCTTTTGGGCGTTTTTAATCTCTTTTAGGAAGCGCTCGCCATCTGCCTTGTCGTTCTGGAATAGTGTGTCTACGACCATCCTTTGAGGCGTTTCACCGAGCCATTGGAATAGCGAGAAGTCGCGAAACTCGTCAGCGCGGAAGAGCTCGAGCACCTCGAGCGGCTCGTCGCCAATGTTCTCGATGAAGTGCCCCATGTTCCGAGGCACAACGCCGACATCGCCGGCCTGGTAGTCAAATGTCCTCGCGGTGCCCTCGGCCGCGAACACGGTCACACGCGCTCGGCCTCGGATGAAGAACGACCATTCGTCAGCGTTGGGATGCCAATGCATCTCGCGAATTGCGCCGGGGTTTATGTCCAAGTGAGCGGCCGCTACCGTCTTGGAGATGGGGAAGTTGCGCGAGTCGGTCACACGCACCTTGCCGCCCGTCGTAATGCGCGGCTCTTGCTCTAGCATGCGGTGCGTGAACTGGGACTTGGACTTCTTGACGTACTTGCCGTGCGGACGCTCTTCGGCAATACTCCCCGGCTGCGACCCTTTGAAGATGTATTTCTCCGACTGCGGGATGTGGGCGAAGATCTCGGGCGGCAGGTCGAAGTTCTCCGAGATGACGGACTTTGGCGTGTGCGCTAGCCAGTCTGTCAGCAAAAAAGTCGACTCCTCCGAGAAGTTCCCGTCGTCGAAGATGAGCAGGAACTCAGTCCCGTTCTCGCCGAGCCCTTGCAGCGAGTGAGGCATGCCGGAAGGGAAATACCACAGGTCCCCCTGTCCCAAATCGTCGATGAAGTTGCCGCCCTCGTAGTCCAGCGCTGTCACCCGGACCTCGCCAGCCAGGACATATCCCCATTCGGCTTCCTTGTGCCAGTGGAGCTCGCGGATCACGTCCTTGTCGAGTCGCATGTTGACGCCTGCCAGCTCGATGCTGGCCGGCAGTTCTCTCATGGTCGTCTGCCGGGTCCATCCGCCCTCCTGCGTAAGAAGCGTGTGTCGGTCAACAACGATATCCATGTCAAAGGGCCAGAGGGGACATGCGCGCAGTGGAACAGACATACCTCAATCCTGATGTGCGAGTCCACAAAGCTCCATCGCAAGTTGGGCATGTTGCCGTGGTCTGTAGAGGGCGGGCGGACGAGATCCGGGTCCTCGCGGGCGCGCGCCTTGTTCCACGGGCCCAGCACCGACGCGCCGAGCCCATTTCGGTATGGCAGCGGGTTGAGGTGCTTGCCAGTGGCGTCTACGGCCGAGTCGTACGGGTCTCGGTAGCCTGGCGTGTACGGCGGCGCCGGCGCCGGCGCCGCCTTGCTCTTGCGGTACTTGGCCGGCAGCCCATGGCCGTCCAGCAGCCTTTGGCGGGGGCTATCCTGGATCGGGATGGCTGTCGCGAGCGGGATGGCGAGCGCGGCGCCGAGTAGGAGGGCTGCGTCGGAGAAGCGCATCGTGTCTGAAGACTTTCCGGGGCAGAAGCGCGTCGGAGTGCGGTGGGCAGTTGGGCGTGGCTCGACAAACGAGTGCTCGCGTTCAAGCAGTGGTGGGCGTGTTTTAAGGCGAATCACTAACCGGCAAAGCTTCTTCCCACCTAGGAGCAACCCGTGGACCGTTTGCGAAATGTTTGGAGTCTTGCTACCCCGTCTCGCGCGACATGTCAGGATACCGAGGGGTGGCCGAACAGGAGCCGGAGGACACCACCTTTACTAGTAACCATGCCGAACAATGCCCGCCGACTTCTTTCAGCTCATGCAGGAACTGCATCGCCATCACAGGCACCGGGTGAGGGTGCTGAGTAACGAATGTGACGAGCGATGGCTTGCGGCCTCTTTGAGCGGGCGGCTTCAGTGATGTCATCGCATTGTCTTGGGATTGGTCGCCGCAAGCGCCCCGAACGAATGCGGCTTAGCAGTTGCAGAGTGCCTAGAGACCGCATCCGTCCGTCCCCGTATGCCCAATAACCACAAGACGACTGCCTGCCTCATGACACGACGGAACACGAAATGCTACCAGACAGCTACGGAGAAGTTCCGATTCCATGTCCTGGTGTTGGCGTGGGCGGGAAGGGCCGAGGCTGCATCTGTCCCGGATAAACCCCTGTATCCCCTTGGACTTTGCTCCGGTACCGGTAAAACTACCTTGTAAATACCTACTTTTATACCAAAATAAGGTTAACTAAAGGCACTCAGGCCAATTGAAGGCATTTTCCTAACCCACAACGCCCAGGGGATGCAGTGGTATGATGCTCTTAGTGGCGCTCTAGGCGACCCGGCCCACGAACCATGTCATTTTCAGCGCCTCAGCACGAAATTCCCCAAGTAGTTGTGCCGGTTTTTTTACCATTGAAGATTTGCAATCGTCTACGACACCATCATCGCCATCATCTATCCAAAGACGAAAGCACATAGGCGCCAATATTGAAGCCAAGATCTCTCGAGACGCAGCCCTGAGACGAAGCCAAGGGTCAAGACTCCTAGTAGCAGACCGGACTCCACTTGAGTCACGCCATGAACGACACTCGTCGAGGAGAAGAAGCCGGCGAGGAACGGCCGCTGCTGAGAAAGCCCGCACGGCACTCGCTCGCCACCCAATGGAAGAGACACATGGCGGCCCATGTGAGCCGGGACTGGGCCGACGTCGTGCTCGTCTCGTGCTACCTCATCACTGGCCTGCTCGATAGCGCATCTATCTCGGTGTGGGGGTCGTTCGTGTCGATGCAAACAGGTGAGCCCCGGCAGCAGCTTACAGGCGGGGGTTCCATCTAACAGACACTTGACTAACCGCTCACCTACTAGGAAACACTGTATATCTCGGACTCGGCTTGGCCGCACCGACCGAGTCAACTCGCTGGGTCAAGTCGGGAGTGTCTCTGGCCTCCTTCTGCATCGGGTCGTTTCTCTTCAGCCGGTTCCACCGCTACTTCTCTCCCAAGCGCCGGTGGGTCTTGGTCGCCTCTTTTACCGGGCAGTTCTGCTTCACCGCCGCCGCCGCCGCCATCGTCAGCGCCGCCGGGACGCCCGCCAACAAGGAGGAGGCTGGGTGGCGTGTGCTCGTGCCCATCGCGCTCGTCGCCTTCCAGAGCTGCGGCCAGGCCGTCACGAGCCGCGCGCTCCGCTACAACGCCCTCACTAGCGTGGTGCTGACGAGCATCTACTGCGACCTGTTCTCCGACTCGGAGCTGTTTGCGCTGCTCAACGCCGAGCGGAACCGCCGCGCCGGCGCGCCGCTGTTCCTCCTGCTCGGCGCGTTCCTCGGCGGCAGGTTTGCACACAGCTCGTTTGGCGTTGCCGGGGCACTGTGGGCGGCGTCGGCGCTCAAGATGGCCGTCGTCGTGGCGTGGCTTGTCTGGCCCTCGAACCCTCCCGCTTCGCGGGGCGATGCCGACGAAGGGCGACGGCGGCAAGATAGCGATTCTCGACTGCTTCCAGCTGCGAATTAGAATGGCATTTGTTACGTGCTGGTTGCCCTGTGCCTGTGCGCAGTCAAAGGCACTCAACAGAAGCGGGGAAAAGGAAAGTGGAAAAAGGAAACGCAAGAAGGCCCAAAAAGGCTGTGCCGGGTTCAAGACAGCAACCGTTAACGGTGGCTGCGAGAGTATGCTCGTCAACCTCAACCTTGCCGCTTGGAACTTTGCAGGTGCCGGCTGGTGCGAATGCAAAGTTGCCTTTTTCTTCTATTCGGGGTAAACCAAAACCGCAACAAGACCCAACAAGAGAAGTGCCCCGCAAAGGGGCAAGGGAAAACGAAAAGCGTGCCTCGGCAACGCCTGCTTCATTACAAGTCAGAGTTATACGTTACAATTTAGAACCTAACCTTCAAATCTTCTCTTCTGCCAGTGCGAGTGCCTAGCCATCGAGCTTTGTCTTGCCACCTTCCTCCAGATCCATACCCCCTGAGAGCCCATCGGCGCTTGTCCCTCCGGCAGACCTGCACAGGTTTTCCTCTTCTTCTTCGCGAACCAACGCCACGGTCCGCAGCCGAAAGCCCGTCAGACGCCGCGGGAGATACAAGCCCGGGTAGTAGACAGCCATCACGACCAGGATGGCGGCGATGGGCAGGTAGTCAAAGGCGTAGATGGGCCATTCTTCGGTTGCCAGTAGGGGCAGGGCTCCGGCCTCTAAGGGAGGGTCGGCTTGCAGCGAGGCGGCTGCGTCGCGCTCGAGGACTTGCGTGACGCCGCGGATCTACAAAGTATTAGGAGCGGGCTACGGTCAGCGCCACACCGGTGCGAGGAAGTAGAGTAGGGACCGGCGGGGGGGCGGGCGGCGAGAACGAGATTGGCTTACCGCAAGCAGCACCGCCGAGACACTCAGCGCCAGGCTCAACCGGCGCGACCCGTCCCGCATGCTCCTCTCGATGGGCGGCCACCTCCGCCGGCTGATGACGGCGTAGCGCAGCACCACACCGGCTAGGGCCATCCACACGAGCATGTCCATGACGGCGCCGGCCGAGGCCACGTGCGGCGGGGCGGGCCGGATGAGCAGAATGCCGGACCCGATGAAGCCAATGGCGTCGGCCACGGCCTGCGGCGTGGCGAAGAACAGCGACTGGTACATGGGGGGCACCCACAGGTTCCCCAGTGTGCGGTCCTGGGCCGGCGTGATCCACCACGTCAGCCGCGTCTGCGTCATCATGAGCACCAGCCCGACGATGGACCCGGGCATGGTCAGCAGCAGCGACATGGCCGCGAACGGCCACGAGAAGACGGTGACGTTCTCGGCGGGCGTCGTGGCGAAGACGATCCGCAGGATCATGCCAATCGTCATTGCTTGATGTTTGGCTCACGCGTCAGTCCCCGCCCTGCTTCCTTCGTCTGAAAGGTAGTGTGTATTTGTGGGTGCACGTACTGAGAGCAGCCTTGGAGCTGATGCCAAAGTAGACAGTCCTGGTCTTGAAGGCGAGCCAGCCGTGGACGGCAGCGAGGCAGCCGAAGACGATGGCCCCTGTGAGCGCCAGATCAAAGGACGGTGTGTAGTATGGGAACAGTTGTATCGAGGCTGGCCGAGGCGCGGTGACACCTCGACGCCCCATCCATGTCGGCGAAGCTGGAGGTGCTGGGTCTGCGAGGAACACTAATCTGCTCGAAAGCGACGCCGTTTCTCGGATATAAGCCATTCTGAGACAGAAGGGCAGCCCCGTTGGTCGGATGGGACAAGTGGTTTGGGCTGGGGGCTATCTCCTTCACCTGTCCATGTAAGGATCTGATAATGTGGGAGAACATGGTACTCCGGCGTGCCTCTGGCGGACAAAAACAGAGACAATGTCATGGCGGGGAAGCATGGGCTCTGTTCTGTTTCTTAAGGGTTGGTCTCTGCAATGCTCCGCTAGTGGCTGCCATGCCCAAACAGCCACACGTCGTACAGCCACGGCTGCCCCGGCACATGGGTGGAAGAAGAGGAACCAAATGCTCGAGGGTGCCGGCAGTGTTGGTTGTGGCAACAGTCGAGCCTGCCAAACCGCGGCAATGGCGGATGAGCACAAACAAGAAGGTCGGTGTCACCCAAACCGCCAGTCTCAATAGCGATTGTGCAACAAGATACTTTGGACTTTGAGGTGCCATGGGTGGTTGGGCCACGGGTGTACGACACCAAGTGGCATGCAACGGGCCTCGATGCCAAGTTTGGGTAGCATCAAGTATCTCGACGGTCCAGATATTTAGACGGCCAATCGACCTGGGATCAGAGGCGGAAGAGCATGGACAATGTGGATTCTCCTCGCAGGAGATTTCCTGCACGGAAGCGTCTGTTTTCTTTCGAAGCGACGGGTGCTACGACGGCTCCCAGAACCGCGGCGTCTGCAATCATGCCGAGAACCACTCATTCCACGGCACAGGCGAGGAAGACACAGCTCCGAGAGACAAGGGTCTGCCGCGGGTACAAGCCAGGAACCGTTCTATCCACTGAGCGCCAGGAGGCGGCACAAGGACGCTCTGTCATGGGTACAAACGACAACCAGACAACGAGTGTTATTTGTATTTGTCTTTTTGCCCCAAAGGTACCGTGCAATTGCCCCTGGCATGAACAGAACACAGATGCCAAGGGATTTGGCACCCCAATTACGAAAGCTCGCCCAGCCACACATGAGCCCGCGTTTTTATCTATCTTTGCCTCTGGCCAGCAATCCCCCTTTCTGTGGTTCGACGGTACCACATTTCTTACCGCTTCCTTGACATCCTGGACTAGGAGCACGCACGACGCCGAGGGAACCGCGAGGTGACGTCCGTTGGGCTGTAAGACAAAAGCCACGTGGGCTTGTGAGAGGATGCACCAAAGGAAGAAAAGGAAACGGAAACAAGCAAACGAACGAGCTGGCGTCTCCTCCAAGTGGTACAGCCCGTGCAGAGCTCAGAATGAGAAAAAGGGAAAGTAAATGAAAACAAGAAAAGGGGAACGGATGGCCCTCCACCCTGTCTGCTATCTGTCTCTGATACTCTATCTCTCGTTCACATCGCCAACTCCTGCACCCCTATTACCGTAGTCCACTTTGACCCTCCCAGCAAAGAACACACACACACACACACACCCACATCCACACCTGCAGAGATCAGCACCGGTCCTCGTACAGCTCCACGCTAAACCGCTTCTCGGCGTCCCAGGCCAGGCCCTTGACCAGTGTATCCTTGTAGTCGTGGCGGCACGTGTTGAGCACGGCCGAGACGAGTTCGGCGGCGTCGCTGCACGGCAGGTCGATCTTGGCGCCGTGGGCGTTGTGGGCGCACAGGTAGACGGCGGCGCCCCACGAGCAGCTGATGCGCCCGCACCCTGTCTGGCCCGCGGCGATGTTGCACATGCGACCCGGCTCGCGCAGGTAGCCGAGCCCTTCCTTGAGGTACCATTTCTTGACAGCGTACCCGTCGTGGTTGGGGCTGGACACTTGGCATTGGACCTTTTTATGCGTTTCTCGTTAGCCTTTAGCTACCCCTATTTACTGGGGTTCCCAGGCTCTCCTTGCTCCTTTGTCCTTCGTAGTTCTAGAGAGGGGCATCGTTCAGGGTGGTGAGACTAACGTCGCCGACCTTGAGGTTGCTTGTAGCGGCAAATGCCGCGATAATGGCGTCGCTGGGGTCGACGACGGGGGACATGGCCGCGCCCAGAGCGGACGAGACGCAGCACGCGAGTAGAGGAAGGACTTTGGAGGGCTTCATTGTGACGATGGCTGCGCGGGGCGACTTGTTATTGCTTAATAGCTTGTCAGGAAGACGGACGGAAATTACGACGAAAGAAGAATGCAAGCCAGACAATGTCACAATCTGACGGGTGCGGGGAAGAGTCTTTATAGGTGGAGGGTGTCGGGGGAGAGAAGACAGAGTTCGTCGCGTTGTCAAAGGGAATTGCTTGCTATCTTGGTCATATGAGAGGCAGGCTTTTGCAACCTGGAAGTCTAATGTCCCCGCGGCTGTTGGTAACTTTGCGGGAACCTTGTGCCTACTAGAATCAGCGTCGTAACTCTGCGGCGAGCTTTGTGTCCCAACATGGCTCTCGATAGCTTGGGTTTTGGGAGGTCGAATCGGTTATACGGAACTCATCATGGACAACCATGGCCAAGATGCCTGGTACGTCGAGGGTCGTTGGTCGCGCGGGAAAATGGCTAGCTGGCCGTTGGAACTGGCCCGTCTCGGAACGGAATGGCAAGACTCACAAGGTTTGCAAACAGCTTTTTTACGGGTTTTGATGATGAACACGCCAGAGATTGAATTCAGAGTTACGTTTCGCCCTAATGGAGAAATCAAATACCAATACGAAGCATACCGCTGCACAAGGTTGGAAAAAGTCAACTATGTCACATTAGGTACCTACCTGTTACCGAACAACTTGATTATCTGATGCGCTCTCGTCCACTTTCAGCACGGAAGAACTCAAGTTCCGACCCTAGTACCTTACTCGGGACAATGGACAAAGGACTCTGGGTCGACCTGGTCGTAATCTTCCAGGGCCCACAGAATGGCAGACTTTGCATCGCGGAAAGCCTTGCACGGTTCGCGATGCTTTAGTTCCAGCCGAGAAGCTCTGGCTGCGGAAACCCGACCGCCACCTACGGCAAGAGTCTTCCAAGCCGGGCCGTAGCGGCGCTGCGGCGAGGACAGGTGTCGTTCCAGGCTTGGCATGTCCCGCTGGACGTTGTCAGTAACCAGGTATATGGTTTGCAAGTGGAGCAGGGTGCGCAGCGTGTGTGGGAAGCCGTGGTCCGGCAGGAGAGGGTCGTACGCGTAGCCCAGCCTGTTGACGTGGTCGAGCCTCGCTTCGAGAGACGCATACATGGACACGCCGTATTTGTCCGCGGGAGGAAACTGCCTCGCCAATGCTGTTAGTCAGCGAGATGCACCGTGTCTGGCGCGCCAGTAGTCCGCGAGCATTTTCATGAACGCAGAGTAGTTGATAGCTGGGAACTGAAAGTTTGTGGCCCGTTCAAAGTCCTCGTTGCAGACATACAAACGCGTCTCGGGGCTGGACGCCAGGATGCTCCCGACCAACTCCAGGTCGCCCGACGGATCACCAGGGGCGCTCAGAACGACGATGGCAGCAATCTGGACGGCACTGGCACCTCGAAAAGTCACGGGCGTCCAAGCCTTGCCAAAGCCGCACGCCGCCGCAAGCCTATGCACTCCCTGCGCGCCGTGGCCGCCAACCATCAGCACGTTCCTGTCGCCCAGGTGCAAGGTCTTGACGAGATACCGGAAAGGCGCGTGGCGCATGCACACCTGGTAGTCGGACACGGGGACGGCGTGGTCGAGCATGCGAGCCACCAGCGCCTCCTTCTGGCCCACGTCGCCGAAGCCGCCGTCGGCGGAGGCGTTCGTGACGTAGGCGACGGGAATGCCGCGCCGCACGAGAGAGCCGATGACGCCGGCAACCTCTGGCGGCACGTCCCCGTTGCGCATGGCGACGTTTTCAATGTTGAACACGAACCCCATGGTGCTAGCGGCCGCCGTGTTGACGGCGTCGTCTTCCTCTTCGTAATATTCTTCCGCTTCGTCTTCTTCCAGGCCGAGGAGCTGGCCGAGCCAGGACTGCGACGGGTTTGTCAGACGCTGCACATCACGAGACAGGTTTCTTGGGGGGGACATACTGAACATGACGGAGACCAAAGCTTGACAGTCGTGTCAGTGATGAGTTTTGTGGTCCGCCCGGTGGGTAGGAGATCAAACGATCTTGAAGATGGCCATGTCTTTCGGGCTGGTCTCGAATAATGCCCTTATATTATGCACATGTCAAGAACAAAGCCTCTGATTGGGCATTGTTGTGTCCTTGTGGAGTTGTTGAACACGGAAAGACGCAGAGAGGTTTCGAACAAAGGCGGACAATTTAACACCGCGGCACGAGCACCCAGGCATGGGCTGAATGATAAGATGCCAAGGCGGAGAAAGCGCTTGTCGCTAGCATGACCAAATAAACTGTCCAATTCCTTCCAGCCTGACAATTGGAGTTGCCGTGAGCCCTAGAAACTCTTTCATCTTGAAAGCCGTATTGCGTAATTGATTATGGGACGAAAGGAGGCTACAGCCGAGACAGGGTCAACGCGTCGATTGTCATACGGGCCACCCTCTGCAGGACCGTCAACGTACCGGAAGACTGTGTAACCCCAGAAGTAGGGCGGCAACAGGTTGAGTGGCCGTGAGGTCTTTGTGTGGTCTACGTGACTCACTCAGCTGAAGCAGGGCACTGGCATACAGCACAGTGCAAGAATGTATCCAACCATAGAGCATAGGCAGCCGCCCTTACCAGGCCAACTGTTGCGGGGTCTAGCCCTAGCTGGTAGGCGCATGGGCCACATGCCCGCGCACTGGTTCTTGCCCGCGCACGGGTTCTTGTCCACCCTCCTAGAGTTAGCTGGCCAATGCACATCACGCATTGTCACCCCAACACCAACAAAAGTAGGCCTTACGTACCGAGACCTGTCTTCCACTGGGCATAAATAGGCCTTACTCCCCGCAACAGAATTGCAGGGAAGTAAGGATCTTGAGGCCAAAGAAGACTATTATTGCGTACTAGCACTTCGTTCCAGCCATCTTGCCTCAGCGATCTTGCCTTATTACAGGCAGATCTCCTTGTCAATCGATCGACGATTCGACGCGTCTCCGAAATTGCGAGTGGTCCACAAATTGGCGGAGTAATTATTCCGGGATCCCCAGCACCCCGGGCGTAGTTGATTGCTGGGCAATAATTGCTTTTTGCCCGTAGCCTTGACTGGTCTTTCGATGGGCTGAGGAGGATTTCGATGAGCTGAGCAGGACACGAATAATCTTTCACACCATCACATCACATACCGATCATCACATCACATACGATCATCACATCACATACCGATCATCACATCACATACCGATCATCATGTCTCCAACAACTATCCGCCAACATCATTTCTTCACTCCGACGGCGCCGGTCGAGGAGATGAAGGAAGATCCTGACGCAGATGGCCATCCTGGGGCAGACCCGGACACAGACGATGATCAAGAATGCGCCCCGCCTCCACCGGCGTCTCAGTCGCACTTCGCCAAGTTTGAAAACTTCAAGCCCGACGACGGGGCGGCGTTTGACGACGAGTTTGCGCGCCTCGCGTCGTCACAGGACTGGGTAGCCGGCTCCCAGGAATACACGCGCGAGCGGACCATTGCCATGCGCGAGGAGATGAAGCGGCACTTCTTCTCGCAGCAGCCCGCGACCATCAAGGAAGAAGAAGGTGACGAGCCCGAGCTCACCGACGAGGACAAGCTCAGGGGCTACCAGGCTCTGTGCGCCGAGGTCGGCATATTACCCAGCGACAAGATGGACGAGTGCATAAAACAGCTCAAGAGCAAGCTCGTCAACATTGTCGATCTGATCGATATCCGGCGAACGGGCAAGAAGGTTGAGGTGTGGCCGTGGGAAAGGTTTCAGGAGTTTTGCGAATACACGCTTGAAGACGAGCACAGGATCAGTATTGATGAAGCGAAGAAGAACGGCGGATTCCTGACGGCGCTGCTGCAGAAGATTCGGACTCGCGGCGGTCCTGGCTCTCGCCGCCGCAGAAGGGGCCCCAGGAAGGATGGTTCCGGGAGCTTTGGTTCTAGGGTCGTGTCGGGGCGCGTGGCCAAGACGGAAGGTTGACGCATCATTAAAATCTCGGTCTCGAGTAATATTGCCCACTTAATCTCACGTACACCAAGGGCAGCATGCATTAATATATCCCCTGCACTTTATAGCCGAGATCTCGTCCGATAACACAAGAAAATACACTGGTCAACCAACCACATAATACGTGAGATCACCATCACGCCGCCAACTTCTCCCCCTCTCCCTCACCAAGGCGCTCGACGGTGGCCTCGACCTTCTCCGTCATCAGCTCGCCGACGCCGCGCAGACAGGCCACGGCGACGGTCGCAAGAAAAACAAACGGGATGATGGACGCCCACGCGAGGCGGTACGCCTCGTTGTACTGGACCCTGCTCTCGGCCACGGCCGCGGCCCACGCAGCCGGCGACGCGCCCGCAACACCGTCCCCATCCCCGCCCGCCGCGAGCGCCGCCAGCAGCGCGGGCACGCTGTCGGGGGGCAGGCCCGCGGCCGTGGCAGCAGCGCCGACGGCGGGCGCGTAGTGGGCGGCCAGGCGGCCGCTGATGATGGCGTCGAGCACGGCGGAGCCAAAGGCGCCCCCGATGGCGCGCGCCGAGAAGGCCAGCCCCGTCGCCGTCGACAGGAACGCGTGCGGCGCCGTGAACTGCACGCACGCCACCAGCAGCGTCAGCGGGCCCGCCTGCCCGATGCCCCCGATCACGTTGAGCCCGATCTGCACGTGGTCCCACCCGGGCTGGAACGCCGCGTAGCAGATGGCTCTGTTGCGCGGCAGGCAGGCAGGCGATCTTCTCGTCAGCGGGCTATCTCGCACCCAAGCTCACGCAGGGTTCTTAGGGCCAAGTAAACAAAGCAACTCACACGATGAGAAACAGCGCCCACGTGACGAGCAGCGGCGTCTTGAGGTCGCGGAAGCGGGTCGAGTACCAGGTGACGACGAGCGAGAAGAGCAGGCTAGTGAGGCCGTACGACAGCTGGCGGACGCTGATCTTCCAGGCGCTGGTCTCGAAGCCGAGGTTCAGCACCAGCTGCGGCGTGATGGAGTTGACGGCGCTGTAGAAGATCCAGCCCTCGACGGCGAAGGCGAAGACGGACAGCGCGAAGTTGGCGTCGCGGGCGAAGAAGACGTGCGCCACCAGCCCGTCGTCGCGGCCTTTCCATTCTGGCACAGGTCAATATAATCAATAATCATGGGCCGTGGGGGAAACGACAGGAGGGGAAGGGGGAATAGTTACCGTACAGCCCAAAGGCGACAAACAGCACGAGCCCGACGGCCAGCGGCGCCACGACGTGGGCGTCGGACCACGGGTACGCGCCGGCGGCCCAGTCGAGGGCCAGCAGCATGAGGGTGGCGCTGGCGATGAAGAGCAGCGAGCCGACGGGGTCGACGGCCCAGGCGATGTCGCGCGCCGACAGCCGGGGGCGCTCCGACACGGCGGCGGCGGGGGGCCAGTAGAACAGGAACAGGCCCAGCGACGTGGCGAGGTGGAACGCGGCCTGCATCCAGAAGATGTACCGCCAGCCGCCGGCATCGGCGTTGGTGACGGCGCCGGCGCCCATGGTGCCGACTCTGTTTCGCCCAGAGTTAGGACTAACTAGCAAAGCAAGAGAAGGACTAACTAGCAAAGCAAGAGACAGAAACTCACATGCCGCCAACGCAGCCGCCGACAAAGGCGAACCCATTGGCTAGGGCGCGGTACTTGAGCGGCAGGATCTCCGAGGGGATGGCCTGGACGATGGAGATGGTCGACAGGGTGGTTCCAATCAGTATCCCGCCGCCGATGAGCATGTGCATGTTGGTGGCGCGGGCCGACACGACGGCGCCGGCAAAGGCCACGAGCGGCGGCAGCGCGGCCACGAGCTTGCGGCCGACGGCGTCCGACAGCCGCCCCACGATCGGCGACAGCACCGACTGCATCAGCAGCGGCCCCTGGATGATCCAGCCCGCCAGCGCCGCGTCGCCCACGTCGCGCACGATGAAGGCGATCACCGACCCCGCCGCCACGACGACGAAGACCTGCGCCATGATACTGCGGACGGTCAGACTCGGCCCTGCGGGTGAGGCGGGGACCAGACTCACGCGAAGCAGGTGACGAAGACGACGAGCTAGTTGGAGTGTTATAACCTTGCAGTCCTAATAACACACAATCGCGAAAAGGGGCAAACTCACCCACGACCTCCAGCCCAGGCTGACGTGCACGGCTCCCTGCCGGGCCTCATCCTCGATCGGCACGACGGCCAGCCTGTGGTGGACGACAGCCTGCGGCTTGCTGCCCGCTCCGTCGGCGGCGTCGTGGTGGTGCGCGGTAGCGACGTCCGCCTTTTGGTCCTCGCTGGACTGTGCCGCCATGGCTGCCTTCGCCTTGGGTGAAACTGAGGTTAGAGATGATTGGGAGATGGTGCCAGGTGTAGTTACTGTACAACGCTAGGGCTGAGCGCGTTCGATGATGATACACGGCCCTGAACAGGGTGTTGGACGGCGTGGACGGGAATCCCGGCATTTTACATAGGGGGGAAGCAACGGCCGTCTCGTGTATATGAATCCGGCAGTCTGCCTGCTGCCTCGCTATTCTACTCCAATTGAGGGGAGGGGAAGTGCGTCTCCCCCGCAAGAGGTCCATCCGTGCATCTGGCGAGAGTCGGGGTAAAGCAACGTCGTTCGCGGCAGTCGAACCGCAAGGTCGGCATTCCCCTCATCGCGTGCCGGAAAGCGGTACGCAATCAACTCTGCCCCTCACTCGCCGCTTGCCGTGCCGGCGATCTCACTAATCTTGACGAACCCCTGACAGCCACCGAGCAGAGACGTCATGCATCATGGCTAGTTAACGCGACAGTTTTGTTCAGAGTTGATCTTACCTCTTGGCTGCGATGATTCCCGCAAAGAGGTTTCATGCTAAGCTTGGTCAGTTGAGATGTGTAAAATGACGGATAAGCAGAACCGGGAACGATGTCCTAGCGAGTTGATGGATGTGTGAGGCAGTTGTGGAATGTCAGGGCCGAGCGCGCGTGCTTGTGCAGTGCAGTCTAAACGAAATAAAAAAAATAATAAAAAATAATAAAAAAAACAGAAAAAAAATATTAGCGTATCTAGACAGTTCGAAAGATTCACGGCCGTAAAGGCGGTTTAAATGGGAGTCTGTCCAGGTGCGCCAACTTTACTTTGTCTTTTGTGCAAGCCGGCATTGTGCACAACGGGCCTTGAATGTGGGTCGGGCCTAGATACTGCAACAGCAAGGGATACTTGATGGCGGACATAGAAGTCTAGCTGAATGCTAGCCTTCCTTTTCATTTTTCAGTGTTATTGTTGATAGCTATCATACTTGATTTTGGGAGCAACCCGAAAAAGCAACCACATCAACAGCCTCCGACAGTGATCCCGCCTTGGGAAATCAAACCTTGGTCTGCAGCTTGGGGTAGTCACCCGCCTGGGCCTGCAGGTCGGCAAAGACGCGGCTCGCGTCGTCGCCATCCAGGCCCGCCGCCATGCGCTCCTCGTCCTCCGCCTCGAGTTTCTCCAGCTCGTCTGCCGGCTTCTCAGCGCCCGCTTCCCCGTCGTCGCCCTGCGGCTCGAGCGCCTTGTCGGTCACCGACGACTTGCCGAGGAGCAGGAACTGCGTGTTGGCGTAGTCGAGGTGCTTAGGCTGCGTCGGCATCCAGCGCAGCGACCGGAATTCTTCCTGCACCCTGTGTGCCCGTGTTAATAACTAGTCTTTGGGGGGGGGGGGGGGGGGGGGGGTCCTGCCAAAGGGAACTTACTCCTTGGGAAAGTTGGGGGTCTCGGGCAGCCGTGTGTTGGCCGGGACGGGGTATTCGGGGTTTTTGGTGCTGAGGAGGAAGCTGTCTTGGCTCTTGAGGCCCATCGTGGTCTGGGCCTCGCCGAGCTTGTCGGGCAGCGTCAGCACGTAGGCCAGGATGCTCTCGCGGCCCGTGGTGGTGATGACGTAGACGCCCTCGCCGATGGGGGCCGCGGCGGGCGTGTGCCGGGTGCCTGCCGTCTTGGTGTCGTAGTCGGACGACGCGAGGAAGTCTTCCTTGAGCTGCTTGAAGGAGACGCCCGACTTCTCGACAAAGGCGATCCAACGGTCCCGGCCGTTCTGGGGCAGCACCTTTCTGTAAATGGCCACCAGGCGGCTGTCGGCGGCGTCGCCAATGATGACGCTGCCGAGGTTGGCGTCTTTGGCGAAGGGCTGCAGGATTATGTAGCTCCGCGCGACGTCGTCGACGCTGGACGGCTCGTCGATGCCTACGGGTCCGCGGAAGAAGAAGTGGATGACGCCCTTCTCGAGAATTCCGGGCAGCACTGCAGAGTCGAAGCCCTCTCGGCCGTGGCGCTCAACGGCCGTGCCGGACTCGGCTTCAGGGCCAGAGCCCGAGTCGCCGGCAGAAGGCTCGGCGCCATTCCCGTCCCCATTCCCATTCCAATCCCCATTCCCATCCCCATCCCCATCCCCATTCTCATTCTCATTCTCAGTCTCCTTCTCAGTCTCCTTCTCAATCTCCTCATTCACACTCTCGATTTCTCTCTCACTCTTCTCAATCTCTTCGGCCTGTTCCTTCGCCGCCTCGGACTTTTTGGCACGCTTGGCCTGGGGCGAATCATCGCCTTCAGGTTCAGGCTTGTGCTTGGATCCAGGCTGTGCATGGGACTCCACGGGCGCACTCTCGCCCTCGGGGCGATTGTCGTGCTTGGCCTCGGCCCTCGTGGCGGTTGTCATGGTGACTGGCAAGATGCAACAAATCACCCTGCCAGCAGGTTTCGGATCTGTCCTTTTTGACAGAAAAGAAACGCGCGCCGGTCATGTGTTATATATAAGACTGGGAGTGGGGTGCGCCCGTGTCTGATGAGACGAGAATGTGCGGCCCAAGGGAAGAGGCCGTGATGTCATAGATGTTGGCTGGCCCGGTCGTCTCGAGACATTCCCGACAAACTAAGCAGCCCTGCAACCGCACAAAGCTGCATCACAAGCCGGTCAGTTATTTAAAAAAAAAAAAAAAAAAAAAAAAAAGGGGGGGGGGGGGGGGGGGGCTGTGATGGCCATGACACTTGGATCCTACAATGCTCCGCTCACTTTCGTCAACAGCCAACCGGGCCCGAGGTTGGCGCGGAAGGGGGAGAAAATGAGATAAATTGCGTCTTGGTTAGCGACACTGTCTCCCCGTGAGCCTTAACGCCATGCTCAAGGAACCAGAAGACACATGAAGGGATCCCGTGCAGTGACTTCTTACTCTCCACACCCTCTGAACTAAGTTTCCAGAGTCGTCTGGAGACACTGATGAGGAGACTAGTCTGATGTGGCTTGAATTTTAATCGTCTCCGTTTGCTTGTGCACTTTGAAACTGGCGCCTGCTGCTAGAGATTCAACCTGGCATTCGCCAGGTTTTCCCGATTATTGCTCAATGCCGGTGCCGAATTTCTCCATCAGACATGTGACCTCTCTTGAACATGTGGGGTTTGCTGGGCGAGATAGTCCTTGCGATCGCCTCGGTCCTTTCAGTACGCTCAAATGGGGCATAAGAGTCGTCAGGCTATAATTAGTCATGATCCAAAAGCGCTTCCAAACACACACAGTTGCCGGCGCTGACCAACCTGGGTAGTCAGCATGCAGCACACTTTCTTTCTCTTTGTGGTTTCGTATTACTGAGGTGAACAGGCCCGTGGTTCGGTTACTCTTGCATGATGCAGGCTACAAAGGAGCAGTTGGACGAAAATACATCATCGCTAATCACGGTTTGTGGAATCCTCGCAAATGATGGATGGAACGGGAACTGAAACGAGACGGCGTTGTTTGTCCAGGTTTCCAAACATGGGAACAAGCCCAACAGACTATCCATCACTGCAGCGTCCAGCAGAGAGACAGCAAGACGGCTACTTTATCTAAATATATATAACTATATATATATATATATATATATTATCCCCGAAACAGGCTATGTGGCTACCTATGGACACGGCACCCCCTATCTTTGTACCGCGCGGGTTTTGTGCGACGCCAGCACGGGGTCTCGCCTGCAGTCATCATCGTGTTCCCCGAGCCGACGACACACCACACCATTACCTAGGTACTCGCTCGGGGCGGGCCACTGCTGCTGCTGTCCACTGGGCGGCAATCTTGTCTTCAAAGGCGACATACGTGGCCCTCGGAACCTGCAGGTCCTGCATCAGCTCGCGGAATGCGAGAGCCCGCCCTCCTCCTGACCTAGCCCCCCACGCTCTGTCACCCTCCTCCTCAGCAGCCATCGGCTCAACGCCCTCACCCGGCCGCGCTCCATCCTCATCCTCGTCCTCATCCACGAGCTGCAGCAGCAAGCGGCTGACTGCACAGTGGAACCGCTCGTCTGACCTCAGCGCCGCCGCCTCAGCAACAGCACCACAAACGGCCAGCCAGCCGAGGACTAGGTCGGCGCGCGGCGTGCCCTCCATGATGCGGAACTCGACGGTGCGCGGGTTCGTGCGCGCGCGCGCGTCCTCGCGCCCGAACGCGCTGAAGTTGAACCCCAGCCGCCGGAACTGCTTGCCCGGCCCCGACAGCAGCCGCCCCAGCTCGCCGTGCGTCGCCGCGTCCCAGATCAGCTCTAGCGCGTGCACGTCCCGCCGAGACGCCTCTGCCGTGCTGCTGCTGCTGCTCGCGGCAAGGATCGAGTCGACTTGCGCGTCCCCCGTTCTTCTTCTCGACGGGGTGCCGCCGCTGGCCAGGACGGCCCGCGCGAGGCGGCTCCGGCGCCGCAGCTCGGCGCCCCAGGTGAAGACGTTGTGGTAGTTAGGCGAGGCCGGGTCGCGGATGCTGCGCAGCGTCGGCTCGGCCAGCCACAGCAGCGTGGCCAGCCGCTGCAGCGTCGGCAGCGCGAACGGCCGCCCGTCCATGCGGCCCACGTGCACGTGCACCTCGCACGTGTAGTTGGCCACGAGTGTGTACTCGGCATTGAGCGCTGCCAGCGCCTGCGCGATGCGCGTGTGCGTGCTCGGGTCTCGCAGCTGCATCCGCGGCGAGCACAGCTCGACCGGTATCCATGTGTAGTAGTAGTAGTAAGAGTAGTAGTAGTGGCAGTAGTGGCTGCTATCTCCTGATGGCAGTGCTGCCTGCTCTGCCTGCTCTGCCTCTTGTGGCGAGGCCGAGTTGGCCCGCTTGACTATCCAGTGCGACGCCCAAACTTGCCGCTCCTCGAGCCCGTCCCCCTTGATGGCCTCGACCGTGGCCGCCGCCTGCCCCGTCGCCCGGATGGTGGCCGCGACGCTCTCGCGCGTCTGCTCCTCCAGCAGGGCCTGCCGCCCGTCTTCTGTTCGGCTCTGGTCTGCTTCTGGCTCTCGGGGGAGGGTGAGGCGGAGCAGGAATTTCATTTCCGTGGCGACGGAGAGGTCTTCGACAGAGTCAACATCCGCCGCCTCTGGTTCTGTGTGCTTGTCCATGCTCGTGTCGTCGGTCCCTGCCGCCGGCACCTCCACCATGCCGGATATGTGAGGCGTCGCATGATGATGATTATAGTGGTGGGCATCGCGGGCCAGGCGGCTCCCCGGGCGTATGCTGTCGGCGAATGTCAGTAGTTCCCTCTCCCGGGGCAGGATGACGTGCTGGACGGCCGAGCAGAAGCCGCAGAATGCCATCCAGACGCGCCGCGCTTCTATGCTGGCAAACACGACGAGCGATGACGCCGAGTCTAGAGTGTGGCGCCACCCGTATCGTACTAGGTCTGCGAGTGCCGGCCGCATCTTGAAAGGAAAAAAAGTCTGACTGAAGCGGCGTCTGCCTGGAGACGTGCGGTGTGTGTGTGTGTGTGT
Source organism: Lasiosphaeria miniovina (assembly GCF_030549165.1). Classification (NCBI taxonomy): domain Eukaryota; kingdom Fungi; phylum Ascomycota; class Sordariomycetes; order Sordariales; family Lasiosphaeriaceae; genus Lasiosphaeria; species Lasiosphaeria miniovina. Next base: position 548,427 of record NW_026848223.1, on the reverse strand, counting down.
GCGTGTCTCTCTCTCTCTCTCTCTGTGTGTGTGTGTGTGTCTCTGTGTGTGTCTATGTATGTGCAGCACGGACCTGGCAGCCCTGGGTCAGATTTGCGTTTGGCCTACGTGGTTTGAGACTTTTCTTTTCCCGTGGAGACATACATGCCTTGTGTAACGGGCAGATAGCTGTTTCACACCACCCCTGCTGCAGAGGGCCGGCGCAGCTGGACTTGTCAAGGCCCACTTTGGGGGTTGTTTGTTTGAAAAAGCCGACGCTTGACAGTCGCGTGAGAGAGAGAGCTAAGCCCCGGACTGCGGGCTGCTCGGGGTGCGAGCGAGGTGGGAAAATGGCGGGCGAGATCGTCCTGAACAGACGGCAGGACAACGGGTGACGACAGGAGATTGCAGGGCGGCGTCTTTAAGTCATTAGCTGTTAGCGAGCAAACGAATCCGCTAACGAGAACCCCGTCCCGGAAGCAGGGCTTCTGTTTACCTAGCCCGGCGGACGCTCTGAGCAAATCAAAAAAGCCAGGCACACGGGACATTGGGGTCTGGCCGTCGGGTTTCGTTCAGAATCGGCACTTTTTCAGGCCGGGTGCCGTGGCGGCTTATAAGCGACTCGATGCGGCGTGTCCGGGGCAGGGCCGCAAACGTGGGATTTGCAGAGCCGGCGACAGGTCAGACAGGTCAGCCAGGACAGGACAGGTCAGAGTCGGTCGGGTGTGCGTGCCACTGCCATGCTCCATTAATCATACATTCACCATCCATTGCCCGTGGTACCCGACGAGAACGAAGCCCAGCCCAGCCCAGCCCAGCCGGTCGGTCGGTCGGTCAGTCGGTCGGTCGGTTGGTCGGTCGAGCAGTCTCGCCTCGTCCTCGCCGCTCTCCCAGGAAAAGCAGAGCCATGGTTTTAGTTGTGGCTTATATCTGCTCCTGCTCACCCACGCCCGTGCGGTGTGACACCAGGGCGGATTCGGAAGGATGCGTGCGGCCTACCTTACCTTAGGTATCTACCGTAGGTAAGGTAGGTAAGGTAGGTGACTCTGACTGGCTCCCTGCCTTAGCTGACCTTCTTGGTACATGTACATGGTAGCAAGGTAAGTCGAAGCTGTCAGGTAAGGGACGTATGAGCGAATTTGGCCCCTCTCCTCTCCCCCCCCTTCGCCAACCCCCACCCCATAGCCTCTCGGAAAAGAGAGGTGTTGGGTGGCAGACGCCCCTCCGAGTCCAGGGCGAGCTGGGCTCTTGTGAGTGGGCAATAAGCGCAGCTGGCCAGCATGCATGCATGGACCCTTCTGCATATGGCCGCCCCTCGCATGCATACGCACCTCATCACTAGACTCGCCCTTCTTGGTATCCAAACCACCAAATCACAATCACCCGGCCTCGCCCCGAAGTTGAATAATCGGCTCTTCGCCCTTCGCCCTTGGCCCTTGCCGACGCTGGCCGCTAATCAAGTCAAGCTGTGTGCGGTGCTAACCTTGGGTGGGTTAACCATGAGCCATAATCACTCAAGCTTGATTACTTGATGCTCCGCTCCTGAGATGCCTCGTGCTTGCTCACCGCAGATCTGCACTCCGTCTCTTGCAGGTCTTGGGACAGAAGCCGCTTATCTGTTACGAGTAATCGTTGCCGAGTTGCACCGTCTGCGCTGCGATTGCATGCATGCCTGCCATCCACCGGCGCTGCTGGGATTGATTGCTTGCTCAAGTTGGATATTTCGCGGACGCCAAGAATTGTCGAGCTCATATTCCGAAAAAGAAAGAAAAAGAAAAAAAAGGAACTTGCACTTCAGTGGGAGACTTTTGGGACAGAAAAAAAGAACCGTGTTGGCGGAACATGCAGAATTTTGTCCACCGTCCAGGGCAGGGCAGGGCAGGGAGTGTTTGGTCCGCTGGCTGCGAAGGGGGCGTAGACACATGTTGGCTGGAGGCTGCCAAGGCTATGTGCGGCGGCTATCCATAATTCGCGTGTGAATGCTTTTGGCCTGCCAGCGGCCGCCCTAACCTAGTTGTGCGAAAGCGAGCGGAGGGATTGGGGAACTGGAAAGAGAGGGCGAAAGAGGATTGGACAGAAAGGCCTTGCGCCTTTGAATCACGACGGACGGCCTATTTAGGCTTTCCGCATGCATAAGGCACAAGTGCCCAAGGTAGGTAGAGATACAAGGACAGCCGGTGTTGCCGGGCTCTGGGCAGGGATCAGGCGGCTCCGACAGACGGGAACACTCAATTAAGCGACGACATACCACGGCGCTAGGAGGCCCGCTTCGAGAGCGAGGCGACACGTGTGGAGGTACGGTAGGTATATAATTAACTCCCTTTCCTGTCCTGGGGGCAGACATTGGCCAGTCACAGCTTGCGGCGGCGGGACGGGCAGCATGGGATGGATGGGATGGGATGAGATGGGATGGGATGGGATGGGATGGGATGGGATGGGATGGGATGAGATGGGATGGGATGAGATGGGATGGGATGGGGGCTAGAAAGGAACACACATCCATCCTTCCTCTGCTCCGGACCAGGGAACCTCAAAACGAATGCGGCCTCACCTCACCTCACTCACGCGGCGGAGGAAGTGGGTTACGCGTCAGTTTCGATTGGGCCCATGCCACCCATGCTGCACACGAGCGGCTGAAAGACAATGCCATGCCTGCGGCTTGGCAAAACAAAAACACAACCGAGATAATTGCGGCCGAACGCGCCCAAGCTAAACTTGACCGCAACTGTGGCCCGTCCGTTCTCAGGGTCGACTGCCCGTCCGTTCTCGGGTTCGACTGCCATGTTCCGTGGTGAAATGTGCTGGGGGGTTGGAAATAGAATGACAAACAATAGCCTGACTCACTCACCGCTCATGTCCATGCCCAGGTTGAATTGACATGGAAGAATTCAGATTTCGAATGATTAAATCTAGGTAAGTAATTATCGAAAACAACAAAGGTAAATCAAGGCAGTTATCCCATTTGACGAGACCATGACAAGCTTTCGGCACTAGAGATGATACTTTTGCGGTAGATTTAAGAGTCTATCAGACCGCGGATGACAGGCGTCTCACACATAAGGTAAGTTGACACCTGGACAAGGCGGGTAGATAGACACCGGGGCCAAGAGCTCGATGTTAAATGTAAATGTATCTCATTTCCCTTCCCGGCCCAGTCACCTAGTCCCCTCAGGGCATACATGCCCTGCTAACCGTAACTAAAAACCTAACAAAGCTACCTTACCGTACATTTACATGCGTGCCTCGTCAGGGACGTCGACTGTGGTATCGACTGCGGCATTATACCCAGGAATATATCCCCCAACCTGAGCCAAGAACAGACATAATCTAGAAAAAAAAAGCATGCCAGCTCGGGAAACTAACAGATACAATAGAAATTAGAACGAACCCCCATCCCGGAGATCATCGACGACAGCCGACGACGACAATGATGATGATGATGATGATGATGGTGATGATGATGATGATGATGATGATGGTGATGATGATGATGATGATGATGATGGTGATGATGATGATGATGATGATGATGGTGATGATGATGATGATGATGATGGTGATGATGATGAAGATGATGATGACAGAGAAAACCCCCAGTCCCAGCCCCCTTTCCGCCAATCCGCCCAAGTTTCTTGCCCGTTTTTGCCATGAAGAGAGAGATAATGAAGAAAGCCAAACTTGAACGACGCAACCATGCCGTGTCGGCCAGACAAGACAAACAACTCAAGGAGCCATGAGACGTGAATCATGAACATACCATGACCGCCAACTGCGTCTGTTCAGCATCTTTTTTCCTCTATTTCTTCCCCCCAACCCCTCATCCTTCTTTTAGTAATTAATAACTCAGAAGACGGTTCGAGATGTTACCGGCCGCTCAGTCGACCGTCTTGCCGCCGCAGTCAGGCACCTTGACGCCGCTCTTGAGGTTGCGGTCGACGTCCATGAGGCCCCAGTGGTCCTCCCACTGCTGGTCGGCCGTGTTGAACTGTATCTTCCAGGGCTCGTCAAAGGCCTCGAACCAAAAGTACTGGGTGCCGTTGGCGAGGGCCTGGCAGACCCAGTCGTCCATGAACTGGTTCATCTCGTCGATGCCGGCGACGGCCTTGTCCGGGCAGACCGTCTCGGTCACGGTGCCGCAGCTGGTGCCGCCCTGCGACGGCCAACCCGTCTCGCTGATGATGTTCTTGTCCTTGTCCGACTTGAAGAAGGGCCCGTTGTTCACCTGCCAGAAGTTGTTGGTCCACGCCGCCGCCTCCGCCACCTTGGTGCCCGAGAAGAAGGGGTGGATGTTGGCCATGACGTAGTCGCTCTGCGCTGCCAGCTGCGCCGTCCACTTGTCGCCCAGGTCGCTAGTAGCGACGGGCAGCGACATGCCGCGGGCCGTGACGTTCTGCCGCACGTTGGAGAGGAGGAGGGTCAGGTTTTCGACCGTCATCTGCTCCCGGAAGAGGATCTCGTTGGCCACGATGAGGCCCTTGAAGGGCTTCTCGCCGTACTGGTCCAAAATGTCCCACATCTGGGTGAGCTGGCGCGCGTTTGTCGTGTCGTTGTTGTCCTGCCAGACGCCCAACCACACCTTGATGGTGTCTTGCATCTTGAGCTGGTTCAGCGCGTGGATGACCATCTGGGTTTGGTTGCAGTCCGTGCCGTACAGCCGGATGGTGTTGGTTAGTTGCGAGAGAACGGCAACATCGCGGGTTATGTTGTTTTGCGATGGCGGGTTGTGGATGCAGTCGGGGTATTGCGTGTTAACTGGGGTGTAGTCGACGCCCGGGAATACCTTGTGCAGGTTCGGGTTGTTCAAGAGCGCCTTGATCTCCCCCGAGTTGACGCCAAGGTCTCCGTTGGCGGCGGTGTCATCCGCCGCGCTCCCGCTCGAGCCGTTGCTGCTGCTGCTCCCGCCGCCCCCGTTCCTTTTGAGGACGACGCCAAAGACGACGCCGAGCGCGATGCCTGCAATGGCGAGCACGATAACCCCGAGGATAATGATCAGCCGCCACCTCCTCGATTTCTTCTTTGCATCTTCAGCAGACGGCCACCCCGACTTTTCGCCCGGGAGGCCAGAGGGACCCGCGCTCAGCCCGTTGTGCACTGGCGCGTAGTACCCAGACAAGTTTCTGGTGCCGTTGCGTCCCGCTAGTCCACCCAAGACACCTCCGGCCGCCGCGCCAGCTGCCGCACCGCCCGCGGCTGCAGCAGCATCCCGGCCTCTGTGGCTTGACCCACCGAGACTGAGCATGCTTGTCCGGGGTCCTTTTCGGACGCCATACGTCAAGCCGTCATCACCGTCATCTTCAATGGCGAGTGGGTCGACGGCACCTAGCCGGGGGTCTTGAGGCCGAGAGTAGATCTGATAGGGATCGTCAGTGTAGATGTCATTAACGACGCTGTGAGGGCTCCTCGACGGAGTCCTGTGTCCTGGTGTGACATTTCCTGCGCTCAGGTTGTTGGAGCTGCTGGGCAAGCTAGACACTGAATCTGCATCCGCCGGGTTGTCGAGGTGGCCATACGGGACACCAGACGCCGCTTGTCGTTGTTGCTGGCCGCCCATTTGACCTCCTCTCCCGTCGCTGTACTCACGACCATTGTTCCGCCATTGTTCTTGCGGTTGGCCTGACTGCGGGTATCCCGCACTCTGGATAGCGTTAAGGCCGCTCTCCCGCGCGTTGTGCTCCGCCACACTCAAAGCTATCCCGGCCATGCCCCCAGCAGCAGCGTCGCTGAAGTTATCTGCCCCCGGCGTGATGTTGCTTTGCGGTGGGAATGCGCGATTTCGTGGCGGGTATTCCGTTCGTGGGGGGTAGTTTGTTCGCGGGGGGTAGTAGTCCGCGTCTCTGCTCCGGTTCCGTCCTTCAACGCCGCGATGAGGTGGCGGCTGGGACGGAGAGACGGGCGATGCCAGGTCTTCCTCTCTGAAGCCGTTTGGTGCGACGCTGGCAGCTGCTTGAGGGCCAGCAGCCCATCCGCTACTGCTCGCACCGCTGGCTGGCGGTTCTCTACTGTACCGTCGTTGCGCCCGAAGTCTGTCGAATGCCGAGTCCGGATGAGCTGATGGTCCTGGCCGGCTCCGAGGCGGCGTCGCGAATGGGTCTTCCGGGTGCTGCGGCAGAGTAGGATACTGTTCAGGTGGTTGGTCGTAGGGCTGCTGGTACGGCTGCTGCTGCTGTGGGTATTGTTGTCGATGTCGGGGAGGAGAGGGGTTCGGGATGTCAAGGGGCTCGCGTTCGCCCATGTCGTGCTCGTAGGGATAGTATCGTTGCGCCATGTTCGGCCGTGCCGTGCCGTGCCGTGCCGGGACACAGCGATGGGGTATTAGAAGTCGGTGTCGGTAGCCTGTCGTCGTCAATCGGCGGCAAGCAGGATTTCGTGGACTGTAGGTATCGGGTAGTCGGTTGGTTGCGCGTCGTCACTTGGCCCCGGCTAATCTGTCATGAATGCCCCGATGCCGCCATGCACAATCCGAGTTCGGGAGGGTGAACGAAGGATGTACGGCGCAGAATCGAAGGAAACCGTTGCCTCTTGGTGGAACACTCCTTTTGGATTCTCGTGCCGGTTTTCAGCCAGTGCGGCGTCACGACGTGTTTCAAATCGTCCAGGGCCCCGAATGTTTTCCCAGTTGGGGTGACCTTGGCCACTTTGGCATTGCCCTACCAGAGAAACGCACTGAACCTGGATATCGCTTCCTTTTGCGCGATTGAGTTTCCGAACGATAGTGTCTTCTGCCAGCTGTCGATTTCTCGTATTGTGGTCGTCCCGTGGACAGCGCCTCCTCGTATCTGGGCGGAGTCGTCGCCCGCTCGCCGGATTTGACACGGCTGTAATTGTTGGCTCCGAAGGCTGCGTGTGGAAGGCTCCCGAGTCCTTTCGCTTAGAGGTCCAGCGCTCCTGCACAGAACCAAAAGACAAATGGAAGAAAGGGAAGCCAAAATCCAAATCTCTCTTGGGGCTTCTGCAATCGAGGGATGAGAGAGCTTTAGACCAACTCAGGTCGTGGAATCAAGGGGAGCATGAAGTTTGCCAAGGCATTTTAATCAAGCCTCGCACTACGTTGCGACAGGACCTGGGACAGGTTGGGGGGGACAGCTGCCAGGGACCACAAGTTGCCGGGAGTGGTTGCTGGGCAGCGGGGCTGCTGCCCAGCCCCGCTCTTAATCCAACCTGCGCCCCGCAGCTGGACGATCCGCCTTATTATTATAGGGCCTCGCCCCCGAATCGCAGCATGCGCGTTGCCCAAAATCATGGAACGGAGTAATCCGTAGGGTCCATTTTACATTCCCCAGACAACCCGCATGCTAACTACTTTTGACATGGGAATAGAAATGGCTTCCCCGCGAAAATTCACGACTGATGCATGCGCCATTGACGTTTAAAATTTCACTTCGACCACGCAACGCGGAAACACGGCACTGCAGTCACTGTTTGACTCAGCCGAGCATGGCTTCGGAGGCTCCCGTCGGCTTGCTCGCCCTCTGCTTTAGTGGGCATACCTAATCAGCCGCTGCCTTGAATTGACAGGCACTCCACTTTCATGCTCTGAGCTTGCCAGTGCGTCGCCCCGCTATTACATCATGCCGTGGTTGGGAAGTGGCGTTTTGTTCCCAGTCTGCCTCAAGCTTGAGGTACTCCAGAGGTACTCCAGAGGTACTTGGCAGACAAGCAACATAGAACCAGACTTGGAATCAATGATCCCATCATTGTCCGCAAAGTTTAAAATACACAAGGAGCGGCGGCGCCGGTGGCTCTTAGCTCTCGTAGCTCTCCTTTTTGCTGTGACACTAACGGTCAAGGTTTATGCGGGACGATGCACACTCGGTACCTAGCCCCTGAGGAGACGGGATCACTTTCGGATATGCCTTTGTGACAGCCGTCCGTGTGTACAGTACCTTACAGTTGGCTGCATCCTATTAATTAGGTGACTAGTATTAATCCGGATACCACGATCCGCGGGTACCAATTGATGCTTTATCCCGCCCGCCAACCCAGACTTTGCTGCCCACGGCTTTTTTGTTGTTGGTATTCTGTCTAGGGGGCTGATAAGACGACAGCCTCGTCATAGCCGTCGCCTTCTTGGTGCCAGCCCTTCCCAAGCCCTTCTGTGAACCAGCCCTGTCGGCCCCTCGCCAGCCCTCCGCAGGAAGTATATGTATAACGTGCATAAGGTACGTAAGCAAATCGCAGTGCTTTGGTGCGAGCAGCCCAGTATTTTATATTTGGCTAAATGGCGATACCTGCCCCTTCTCCTCTGGGCACGTTGGCAAAATTCGTTCAAAAGTCACAAATATCGGTTCATATGTGCTGTGAGTGAAACTCTCCCCTTTTTCATGGCTGGGTACGGACATAACAACATGGAGGAGATCGGTGTCAGGAACATGTGAAACACAAATCGCGACAAGCTCAAGCGGCAGGAACTATTGTGGCGGGTTTTTTCTGAAGGTGAGTTGATAATGAGAATATCCAAGGTAAGTATAAGATAACTTAAACTCAGCTCCTAGCGCTACTCTACATTCGGTTCAACTTTGACTTATCATCCAGTTCATAAGCTCCCTTTACTAAAGTCCCGCTTATTCTCCCAAGTTTTACATACAGCTCTTGGGGTGCTTGCCAAGCAGGTAATGAGCCGCCGGGTTTCTGGTATGGAGACCGCGCGACATTTTCATACTAAGAGGAGGAATCCTGGCGTCTTTTCGTCTTCCAAGATGATATTAGAAGTGATGTGGCTCAGGGAGCGTACTGACAGCCCCAGCAGGATATAACTACCACAATCTTCGAAGATTATTACCCCAAAAAATCACAAATGTTAAAAACTTAGTGTAGCTTCAGTCATAGTAAATTCATCACTGGCTCGAAGGAATCACGCGAAGATTAAGCAGGTAATTAATTAAATAACTAGATGCTGAGTGACAAGTAATACCACGCCAACCTTGCCCACGGAAATAGGAACAAGAAGAAGCACAAGGCAAAAGGCTATGTGCAAAAAGAAAAGGAAGAGCTATGCAAGCCGAGGCCCAGTAGTGGCCGCTTCTCCTACTAACTTAATTGACCCCACCGGGCGGGAATCAGTTCTTATTCTCGTCTTTCGATGACTCGCCAACCGTAGCATCTTCACGTTTGAGAGGAAGCTTGGACGTATGGCTCCCGACTCGCCGCCTCTTAGCAGGGCGGCATTCTGGACGGTCGGCTACATAATTCGGGGAATTATTATCAGATTGCGTCGTTTTGGGGATATTGGGGACATTGGGGGATGACCGGCCAGATGTCTGTGTCGACATATCAGGCATGATGTGGGATATTTCTTCCTTCAGCGCGAGAGTGTAAATTGTCGGGACTTTGATGGTAAGATGCGGCTTTATGAAAGCTTAAATGCTGGCGTAGTGTCTCGGCACGCAACGGACTGGCAATAAAGATGATAGTTAATGTTGAGATCGTTGTAGTGAACAAAGAGCTTGAGACTGATATGCTTTGTTCTGGGAAGAATTCACGATTTATTTTCTTTGTCGAAAACATCTCCAGCTATTTATCCTAGAAATTGTTTGAGCTTCCTAGAGTTATTAGACAATCAGTGTCTACGCGGGAAGTGGTCATCGTCTTATTGGTTCATACAACGAAGGTGGCAATTCCCCTGACGACTTGTGGTGGCGTCAGGTCTGGCTGCCTGGTGACTGGAATTTGTGTTTCACCACCCCAAAACTGACAAACTCCAACTTCTAAAACCGGCTAGCTCCGCTTTCTTGACCACGTGATCCCTCGCCACTTTTGCTCAGCCCAAATCAGCCCTTGGCTTAGCTTCGGCTAATAGCTGCTCAACTGGCCCGGCGCGGTTTCCCAAAAAGTACAACTCTTACCGGAGCCCCAAAAACGGCCCTCGTATAAGAGCTGGGGTTTAGAATTGGGACACCTAATTCCGGTATCTTCGCCTTGGGCCGATCCGGCTTTACTACTACTACTGCTAGATTCGTCCTTAGGTATCAGATAGTTTAGCGCCTTCTAATTATACGTCTAATCAGATAACGTCTTCCTTAAGTGTAATCTGGAGGCTTCAAGGACACCAGACCCAAGAAACTGGAGGCTCAGGGATACCAGACCCAAGAAGCTGGAGGCTTCAACTAACACATATCCCATAAGAAACTGGCCCGGCTTCAGGGGATATCTACCATGGCCAGAGAAACTAGAGGCTTCAGGTAACACGACCAAGAAACTGGAGGCTTCAACTAACACATGTCCCATGAGAAACTGGCCCGGCTTCAGGGAATCACATCTCCCATAGTTAGAGGAACTAGACCTAGCTTCAGGGAAATACCGCCACGACCAAAGCAACTAGACCGGCTCTGGTTAACACGTCTACCACGACCCAAGAAACTGGACCCGGCTTCAAGGACACATGCACCTGATCAACTGGACCCGGTTCTGGTACACATCTACCATGGCCAAAGAAACTGGAGGCTTCAGGGAACACATACCATGATGGACCTGGCTCTGGTAAACACATCTACTATGGCTAAAGAATAGAGTCTTCAGGGGATACATGTACCATGATTAAAGAACTGGGCCCGGCTTCAGGGGACACATCAACTGGACCCGGCTCTAGTAAATACATCTCCCACGACGTAAGAAGCTGGACCCGGCTTCAAGGACATATGCACCTGATTAACTGGACCCGGTTCTGGCACACATCTACCCTAGCTAAAGAAACTGGAGGCTTCAGAGAACACATACCATGATGGACCCGGCTCTGGTAAACACATCTACTATGGCCAAAGAATAGAGGCTTCAGGGGATACATGCACCATGATCAAAGAACTGGGCCCAGCTTCAGGGGACACATCAACTGGACCCGGCTCTGGTAAACTGTTCTATGACTAAAGAATGGAGGCTTCAGGGGACATATTTACCATGATTACAGAACTGGGCCGCTTTAGGGGATCTCATATAGCTAAAGAAACTGAGGCTTTAGGGAAACACATCTGTATGGCCAGAGAAGCTAGACCCGGCTTTAGGTGGCCACATCTGCTATGGCCCGAGAAACTGGAGGCTCCATGAAGGGTGATCGTCACCTAGATCACGGAATGCGTGTGCAATACGTAAAAGGTAGGTAAAAAGATGATGAAGAAAGTGTAAGGAAAAGGACACTCACCTCGCCAACCACCTGTCAACGCGCACTCCATTACACGTGTTGACCGTCTGGCACCAACGGGCCAGATCACTGCCGGCTGGCATGAGCCACTAAGCCCATACCAGGCGCCTTGTGTCACATGCACATTCGGGACCGAGCCCCGGAGCATGTATATAAACAATGGCCCTCGACCTCTCCTTTGCGAGGGCCAGGTTGAAGTCTTACGCCAATACCAGTCATTGCTCACCCTCTGTTGTCTTCATTGTGACCACCTTGATCAGGCGTACCTGCCCTCTCTTACACATAACTCTGGCCCGTGATCAAAGTTGACAGTGGCTTGAAGGGTCTTGAATTGTCAGTCTAGAAAAAGGTCTAGAGATGCAGGAAAAGAAGCTACTATTTATACCCAAAAAGTAAAACAAAGGAAATCTTGTGATACTAGGAAGTGAGCGTCATAGAGGGCCTTTTTAGGTTCAACTCGGTTATGGCTCGGATGTGGCTCAATTATCAGGTGGCACGTAACTAGGTTATCGTATTTATAGCGAGAGCACGATCGCGTTGCAGGGTGCTCCGGGCACTGGAAAGGCGGTCATGGCCATTTATCTAATCAAATTACTCGTTGATATCCAAACGTTCGCTTCCCTCGAGGACCTGGAAACGACTCGCGCTTCGCTAATTTCTTCACTCGAAACAACCAAGCCCTGCTCAGGCCCGTTAGTATCGGCCTAGTCGTGCCGTAGATGTCATTGCGAGTGTCGATCGAAAAGGTTTTCAAGAAGACGCCAGGGCTCGAGAAAATAGAGATCATGAGCCCACTAGGCCTGGGAGGTGGTAATGGGACTTTTGGCCTACTCTTAGTTGACGAGACTCATCGGCTCAATCAACGGGCCAACCAGTCATCACCATGGGACAACACCAAGTTCAGAGACATTAAGATGAACTTCTTTGATAGCGATGATTTCAGCAAGACCCAGCTTGACTAGGTGCGCCGCAAGAGCCAGCATCAAATTTTCCTCTTAGAACCCGCGCAGGGTGTCCTTCCGGCCGACTTACCCCCCGAGCTGCTGTCAAAATTGGCCAACAATGCTCGCGCGCTGAGACATCACCAGCTTCAGACTCAGATGCGCGTACAGGCAGTATCGGATTTCGTGCGCTATGTCCGCTGGATTCCCGAACTAGATCCTCTCTCAACGCCTCCGGTGCCTCGCCTTGACGGATACGGCTTTCGCATCTTCGACGACTTCGACCGCATGCGAAAGGAGATTTTTCAACATGATTCGGAGTGCTGCCTCTCGCGCATGGCCGCCGGCTACGCTCGGGACTGGGTGACTAAGCTAGACAAGAAGACCAAGCTACCCCGGGGTGAGTTCGGCATCGACATCGGCGAGACGCGGCTCAGATGGAACAGTGAGGTTAAAGACTAGGTTTCTTCCCACAGGGCGCTCGAAGAGGTGGGCTCGATCCACACAGTCCAGGGCTACGACCTAAACTATGCCGGCGTCATCATCGGTCTCGACCTGCGATACGACCCGCAGACACGACGCCTCCACATCGATGGCAAGTCGTATTTTGAAAAGAGGGGCAGGCAGAACAACAATACCCTTGGCAAGGCCTATTCGGACGGTGACCTGCTGCGATATATCACGCAGGAGGCACTGAGCAGAAAAGGATGAGAGAGGCGGAGAATGAGGAAGCGGAGAAGGGAGGAGCAGTAAAGGGGTAGACAGAGAAGAGAGGAGCAAGGGGCAGCAGTGGAGGGCGGCAGAGGGGGTGGCAGAGAAGAGATCATATCGCTGTGAAGTGTGCACTCAAGGGTGAAACAAAACAGCACAAGTCACTTATAATGACCACAAAGACCATGTCACCGACGCAAAGAAGCTGGGGGAATGTTCCACCGCGGCCATACTCCTACCATTGATCTGCCTGTCCGTCAGACACTATGGGCAGCCGACAATTCCTGCAAGGCAGAATGAAGTCGAGGAAGGTAGACTGTTCCCCTGCCGTGGAGACGTCTGTGGGCAATTATAGGGTGGAGGGAGGCCTCTGCCCAAAGTGGGTGATGACAAGTGGGTTACGCTACGCGCGTTCAAGAACCAGACATTTGACTCTTCTGAATGAGTCACCGGAGTTTCGTTGGCGAAGCTTTAGATCTGGAACTGCATGGTTCTAAGCCTCTTCTGCCTGCCGTGCTGTGTGTGGCCGAGGTGTTTTGATCACCGAGAGGAACTTCCTCCATCCAAGCCCCTTTCCACCGCCGGCTGGCCTGATTCCTGGAATGCCACCAGCCACTTCGTAATGACCTTCTCGGAGGGGTAATAGCTGTGTACGAAAGAGCTGTACTCAGCCCCCTCTTTGCGTGGCCACTGGGCCCTGCCTCCTCTCATCAAGCGGAACCCTGTCACACCAGTGGAAGCCTCTAGGCCCATAATCGACGTCAAGACACAAGTCCACCATCTCTGCTCTTTGGCATCGCTGGTTATTTTCCGCGCATGAGCGAGGCACACTCAAGAATAGGTAGGCTCAGGTACCGGAGTCCCCTGAGCGAGTGATGAAACGCCCCCTGACCCGAGGATGGAAGTGCAGAAGAGGCGAAGGGGGATGATCGGGAATGGCCCTTGGTTTCTTCAGTTCTTCACGGGAGGAGGGCGGAGCTATCAGGAAGGTCAGTCGTATAAGGGCCAAAAACTTGATGCCACAACCCTGGGCTTCCAGTTTCGACCCATATCCTAACGCCTCCGTATCCAGCTGAGTTCACGGCCTTATCCGCAATGCCCCTTAATGCAGTGTAGATCCACGCCATCTTCTTCCCTTACTTAGCTTCGCCAGCTTCATCCAAGCATACTGCCCAGGCAGTGTTCATTGATGTCGGTAAATCCACAGTCAGGCAGTCTCCTGCTGCACTCCTGCGCCCCTTCAATAACACCAACTTCCTGTATCCTAGTCGCGAGCTTGTATTATGGCGACAGCGTGTAACCGATGATCAACCCATGACTAGGGTGGGCAGTTGCGACTCCATAGAGTGAGCTTGCATTGTAGCAACATTGATCGAAGCATTAACAGCCCAGGACTAGAACAGACAACATTCGACTGCGCCGCCTCCTCGTTCGTGAGCTTTGACTCGCGGCCAATTAGCTGCTGAAGTCATGCTGGCTCAGTATTCTGCCTTGTCGTCGTTACGTCATTTTACTATCAAGGGATTAGCCAAGTGACCATCGGCTCTGGCAGATACAGTGTCAAGTCATCTATCTGCCTATTACATATCTTGATCTGCGCAATTGGTCTATCCGGCGTTCGTACTGAATCTCCGCCTGATGCCATTCACTTCTCAGCGTCTAGTTGCTCTAATCCGAAGTCTGTCCTTGCTATAAGTCAGGTGGTCTGCTTATGGAACACCCCTGGATTTGGAACAAGGTTTGTCATCAAGGACTTGCCGCTCGCCACCCAACTCGCCTATTTCAATCGCTTGCAACTTGACCAATTCTGCTTCAATACTTATCTTCTTTTCTCCATTCAATTGAGAAATGAAAGATGAAGCGATATACTCAGTTGGATTTGCAGAATGCGCTGGCAGAGTATGCAGAAACCGGCTTACTCCGTAGCTCTGCTGAAAATCACGGCATCCCCCCTACTACTCTCTTTAATCGGGTTCGTGGTTCCGAGCCAGCCTCCAAGGCCCAAATTCTTAATCAAAAGCTTTCTCCGGCTATGGAAGAACGCTTAACCGAATGGATTCTATTCCAAGGGTCGCTCGGTCACCCTCCAACCCACGCCCAAATTCGGAAACTAGCTAGAAGAATGCTCGAAGATAACGAGACCCTCGGAAAACGCTGGACTAGCCGGTTTTTGGCTAGAAATCCATCTATTTCTACAATTAGGCCTCGGAGAATCCATGCAAACCGTGCTGATCGAGCCTGTGAGGCCGTTATCCGGCCTTGGTTTGACTATTTGAAGCCTCCAGGCGTGGAGGCTATTCCAGCCAAGCATAGGTATAATATGGATGAAACTGGCATTGCTTCTGGCATTGGAGATAACGGCCTGGTTGTTAGATCTAAGGAAAGAAAGAAATTCCAGAAAAAGAAGAAAGGAGACCGAATTTGGACCTCGATTATCGAATGTATTTCCGCTGACGGCCGGTATTTGAACCCAGTCGTCATTTTCAAAGGTGGAAGCCTTCAACAACAATGGTATCCACGCGATTTACAGCCATTTAAGGGCTGGAAGTGGAAACCCACTGAAAACGGCTGGTCTGACGATGATACTGCCGTCGCATGGCTCCGCAATATCTTTCTTCCAGAGACTCGGCCAGCTACCCCCTCGGAGAAGCGCTTCCTTATTTTAGATGGCCACGGTAGTCATACCACCGAAGAATTCATGTGGCTAGCCTTTTCTAATAACGTACAATTGTTATTTCTACCAGCCCACACCTCCCACGTTCTCCAGCCCCTGGATTTATCGGTTTTCGGCCCTCTAAAAGCCCGGTACAGAGCCAAGCATAACGAGGTTGTTTCCGGCTTCGACGAAGGCACTGTTGCTGAAAAGAGGGCCTTCCTAGAATGCTACCGGCATGCCAGGGTCTATGGAATGACTGAATCTAATATCAAAGCCGGCTGGAAAGCTACAGGCCTCTGGCCGGTCAGCCTCAGGAAGCCCCTAAGCAACGGCCTTGTTATTAAGAATTCTAACGGCGACGTTGGTCAACTGACCTCTACGGTTTCTATAGACCTTCAAGAGGTCCATAGCCCCATTCTAAATAAGAATTCGGAGGGCCGGCCTATATGGTTTACCCCTAAAAAGCCGAAGGATTTCCGTATTCAGGGGCAGGTTTTTCTAGCCGGCCAGAAACGGACTGCCAACGACCGACTTTTCATACGCAAGGCCGCAAAAGCCTTCGATTACGTGGTTTTCCAACTAGCCAATACGGCGCATCAATTGGAGGCTGCAGAAAAAAGCCTAGAACGCACAAGAGGCCGAAAGAGAAGGAAGGTCCAAGTCGACCCTAATACGCAGTTCGCTGGAATTGAGGAGGTTCGTGCCTCACAGAGAGAGGCTGGCAGAGAGGACCTTGGTTATTCTGAAAGAGAAGAATCAGGAGAATCCGATACTGAAGACTTCATCATTGTAGCTAATTAATTGACAAAGTTGTTGGCAATTGAAGTTTGTGGTGTTGTGCGGGGTCCGATTCAGGGGCTGTTCCATAGGCAGGGGTGTTCCAAAAGTCCCCCACCTGACTTACGGCTTCTTCGTGGTGATTATGATAAGTTCGCTCTTCTCGCGACTAAGCACTCGTAGGTGTTACGACTCCTATAGATATATATCCCACTAGCAGTAGATAGATTAGAATCACAAGCCTCTATAGCGGATGAGTGTGGAGGGAATTGAGAAAATACCCCTGCAGGGCTTGCTTCTATTTTTTGGTATTGGCAATTTTAGCCGGGGTGGCCAAAAACGGGTCTCCTGGGCTGTGCCGAAGGCACACACACCAGGCTCACCACGACTCAGGTTGAAGCAGCAGTAGCTCAGGACCATTGACCTCAATAGCAATTGCTGAGGGCAACTCTCGGGAAACGCGTAGGGCTGTGTCGCACACCCCGAAGCCGACGAACAAAAATATACGAATGACATGGAAGGCATACATTTCCCCAGTGAAAGTAACAATTGCCGAGTATCCAAGGTCTTGAAGCGCATTTTAACGGCTAAGACTATGGTGCGCCTCGTCACTCCTCGTCCAACAAACTGGGTTAAGGCATGGTAGATAGACCCGGCAGTTTGGCTAGAACATTGTGATTACTTGCTCATCTACGAACAATTTCTGGCTATGACCACTATTAACAGACATATCACGCAAAGCAAACCGACGCGTTGTGCAGAATTGGTGTAGCAGCTAAGAGCTAGTTGTGAAACAGATGGATTGATGGAATTTCCAGATGCACTCGCGTTCCCTCGTAATTAGTATTTCTAGGGCACCTTCCTAATCAAGTTTGTGGATTTCAGACCCAGAAGAAATGGCAAACAGAAGGAGAAAATTTTTTTTATTGGCAGATTCTATTTCACAAGGCTGACAGCTGCTGCTATTTCTCATTGGCTTTATTCTTTCTGTACGTTAACACCGAGCGTGGAAGAATTTCCAAGACATACCATGATCCTTCTGAGAAGGTGTAAGCCATTTTCGTATAGGGGTTAAAATATCTTTCACTTTGACGTAGCACCTGCTCAACCATGCTTCTATCTGCACGGTAAATTTTGGGCGGTTGTCATTAGATCCCCCCTGGACGCGGTAAGAGAAAGAATCGGCATCTAGGTAAGCTACAAGCGGTACCGCTGCTTTTTAGTGCAGTTGCTGTGTCTCATATAGGAGCACAGATATGGCAATCAATGTTTGGGGATCGACAAAGCTCAACAAACCTCTTCTGTGCAAAGACTATCACCTAGTCATGGTCTCTGGGAATGGCATCTCCGTTACCACCGTCATGGGTGACACAGACTCTTCTGGTTAAGCCTATATTGTAATGACCCCGAAGCAGAAGAAAGTGATCGATGACTAGGTTATATATAGATGCAAGCCTATTTGACCTAGTTACTTACCTCGAGAATACCCTCTTTTTTGCCCATGACACAAACCAAAGTGTCCGAATCAAAGCTAGGTTGTGTTTGGAACTATCCGTAGGTGGGTTACATATTGGGAAACCACATACAATCAAGAGCTGTTTGGGTAGTGGCGAAGAACAAGCTCATAATTACTGTTTGGACGAATTAAATGTTTCCCAAGTCCGTCTCATATCCGAATTCAGAGATTTATCGGACTTGGCTATTTGTTTATCTATGGCCAGATATCTTCGCTGATACGATAAAGTGAGCAAGAGGTGCAAAGTTAGTCATCCGTCTTTCAAATTCTGGTGTGGTCGCAGTGCTGTCTTATTCGGGGAAGTAACCTTGGAGATTAGGACGCGCGTCAGTCAGCCCCTTTTCATCTTTCAAAATTTTACCTGAACCCTAACCCTGCACCATAATTTCCTTCCGCCGAAATGGGACTAGAGTAATTCGCCGAGTGCAGGAAAAACTCTGGCAGTGTGCATAAGCTCGAGTAAAATTACAATAGGCTCGAGATGCGAGAGGCTCGCTTTTATTCGGGTTGTACAGGCGATAGTCTATCATAACGCTGCTCCCTAGAGGTCTGGGCTGGAGAGTGATAGTACGGATTCGGGATTCGGGAATTGGAGCGATCGGGAATTTCACTGGAGTCTCCACCCCCGACACGGGGCACGCGACCAACAGCCTGGAAGTTCCCGGTTGGCCGTTCGGGCTGGCCAGGAAACTTGAAAGCCGCCAACCTGGAAAGTCGAGGCATTGAGCCTCCACAGCCCACACCCAGGAGTGCCCTGCCCGTCCCGACTTCCAGGTTCCCGACTCTCAGCGTATTTACCCGCGGGAGCAATAACTTAAATTCAGCCTCTGGAGACCCAGCCGCGAGACTTCAACGTCTCCTCTCAGCCGGGCGGATGACCTGTTCTTGAGTGCAGAATAAAACGCAGGGGGATCCTTTTCAGCTCCAGCGATGGAATCGGGTCGGACGGCAATGCGGCACCACGGCACATCCTTGACTGATAGGGGAGCTCCATCGACGTGTCGCGATGCACCCAATTACAGGCCTGTTCCACAGGCGGCGGGGGGGGAAGAGGGGCCCCTAAATGGTTGGCGATAGGCCAAGTGGTGCGGGAACACGAAAAGGCCCAAGGAGTGGCCCACGCCGCTGACGAGAACAGCCCAGGATAAGCTTGAACGGGATTCGCGCATGCGATCTCCCGCCAAGACCTACGACAGACAAATTCTGGTTGACAAGGTGCACGCGGCCATCGACGCCCGGCCATGGGATTTCCTTCCCCCCCACCTCTCCCGCCGCCAACCGCCGTTCTTTTCCTATCCAGCCTTGTTCTTCGCATGCCTTTTTGAGGCTCCGACCTCCTCTTCCGACGCTATGATCCGAGTTGCGTGCGACGTGCTTCCGTTATGACCGCCATAATGTTCCATCGCCAGCGGCCGGCCAGAGTTGCCTTGGTGCTGGCCGTGCTTTTTATACTCTGGTATGGGCTCGCCAACTTTTCCGCCGCCCGCATCGCCGACGACTCGTTTCCCGGCGGTCCTTGGAAGCCTCTGAAGGGCACCACTTCCAAATCGCGGCGGTCGTCCATTGGCAAGATTACCGTGGCTGCAAACTCGCTCAACTCGGATGTCATACACCGCGCCATGCTGACACACGAGCGACACAACAATGTTCACGGCTATGTGCACCACATTGCCTACAACGAGGCCGTCAGCAGCCTCATCGAGAATGACCGTTTGCACCGTCCCAAGGGCGCCTGGACAAAGCCTGCCTATATCATGTCCATTCTGGTTGCCGAGCTTCAGAAGCCTGACGAGGAGAGACTGAAATGGGTTTTGTAGGTTTCCTGCGCTTGCTTCTACGTTGCGCCAACGAGGCTAACATTCCCCTGCAGTTGGTTCGATGCCGATACCGCCATCATGAACTTCCAAACTCCGCTCCACACCTTCCTTCCGCCAGGCGATCTAAACGGCATCGAGAATGTCG
Source organism: Lasiosphaeria miniovina (assembly GCF_030549165.1). Taxonomy (NCBI): domain Eukaryota; kingdom Fungi; phylum Ascomycota; class Sordariomycetes; order Sordariales; family Lasiosphaeriaceae; genus Lasiosphaeria; species Lasiosphaeria miniovina. Next base: position 528,754 of record NW_026848223.1, on the reverse strand, counting down.
ACCTCCTTATCGCGTCCAACTGGGACGGACTCAACTCGGGCGTCTTCGCCCTGCGCGTCAGCCCCTGGTCCGTGTCGTTCATGTCGGCCGTCCTAGCATACCCGATATACGAACCCGCCAAACTTGCCAAGAATAAATTCCGCGACCAGAGCGCCATCCAGTACATCCTGGAGGATAAGGCCTCTCCACTTGCCGCAACACCGATGAAGAGCAAGGACCACTGGGTTCAGGTACCCATGCGATGGTTCAATGCGTTACCCGTCAACAACGCCTTTTACAAAAACGGCACTTGGTTGTTTGGCAAGAACATGACCAAGGAACAATTTGATGACGGCACCGAAAATGTGTTCGACGACGGCCACGGCGGCAAGCTCAACGCCTGGAAGATCATGCAAGGCGACCTGGCGGTGCACTTTGCCGGGTCATCCAACGTGAGAGACAGCTGGATGACTCCCTGGCTTGACAGGGCCGAAGCCGGGCTTCCCGCATGGAATAATGCCACCGCCTGGATCGCGATGAGCGACTCCATCCGCGACTTTTGGGTCAAGACGGACGACGAGATGGCGGCGCTCAGGACGAAGTCTGCCGACGAGGAGACTAAGAAGGAGAAGGAGAAAAAGGAAAAAGAGAAGCTAGAGAAGGAGAAGGCTAGGAAAGACAAGGAAGCAAAGGAACAGAAGGACAAGGATGACAAGGCACGGAAAGAAAAGGAGAAGCTTGACAAGGCGGCACAGGAGAAGGACAAGCAGCAAAAAGAGCTACAGCAGCAGGAGCTACGAGAACAGCAACGTAAGCAAAAGGCCGAAGATGAACTTTTGGCGACAGACGACAAACCAAAACACTCGGCCGGCAAGGTGCTGCTCGTGGACACGACAAAGTTTGACAAGGGCGGCCAAGCACCGACGCTAGCCCCAACAACGTCTGTGGCGCTTGGGCAAGCACCGAGCGTCTCGTTGCCAACAGCGGCGGCAGCAACAACGGGCGGCAAAGACGGCGGAAACAATCTTTAAACTGATATAATATGTGCCTCTTTTGTATATGTATATATCCTAGAATCATAGATACAGGCGTTTTGTTTTGCCATTTTGTCTAATCTGATCGCCAGTCGTACTGACCAGGAAAATATGTGGACACTCCATTAATTGCCCACATTGGCCTCAATTGCCCACATTGGCCTCTCGCTTGTCCGCACATACACTAAATCTATTTCGCGTTAAATTGATCGACCCGGGAAGAGGCATTGGATGGTAGTCTGACGATCACTGCGACCGCATTGCAAGTGCACTGCTATTTCTGTCCCGCTCACTCAACCAGATCTGACATTCGACGTCCATGGAAACTCCGTGGATGCTCCATACGCAGGGGGGCGGTGGGGAGGCGGTGGGGGAGAGGCTGTTGGACAGTTGTGTGACACTGCGACGGTTCCACCAAGGAGGGACATTCAGCTTCTTTTCACTCCCCCAAGACTCCCTGGGGAATTATTGGCGATACGCAGCGAGATGCCCCACCGAAAAAAGGAGGCCATCCCGTAGATGGCGAAGCAAGCCTGGCTGCTGTGCTGTGTGCACAGGCATGCATCCAATCTCAATTTACAGCCGCCCCCCGGGCGCCCCTTCCCTCATTCCCCCCTGCCCCCTGTGGCTGCCGTCCTTCCCGGGATCTCGACGCCCCTTCCGCCAAGGTACTACTAATAATGCTAGTTAGGAGAGCTGAAAACATGCTGCTGCAGTGCTACGGCTGCACTTTTGGGTGAAGCTTTCCACACTTCCCCCCCCTCCATATTCTTTTATTAACTTGTCCTGATTGTCTGACGATCGCATCCGTCTCTCTCCCTTCAGCCACGACTTTGCCCTTGCATTACCAAACCCGCCGCTACGGTCTCGAATGGCGGGGTAGACGCGTACTAATTAGTTTGCGGAAACGCTAGCCTCACCTGGGAGAAGCAGAGAACGGCGGGAATTGGAAAGCAGCAGAATCGGATCAGATGCATTTCCTCGTTTGACATTTTGCGCGCTTTCCCTTCCCCTCACTCGTTTCTTGGGGGCGCCGCAACCATATCTATTCCCCGTATTCCGCCATCGCTCTACAAGTCGTTTTTGGTTATCTAGGCTCTGTGATGACAGTGGTCGGCCTGCCTGCCCCCTTTGCTGGTGCGGTAGCTGCTAGCCCAGAGTCGGTCGACGCCTAACGACCTAGCGGTGAGAGCGTTGAAACCGGGGCGAGATCGACGACACGTCGGCTTCGCCAGACACAAACACGGCCCGAACTATCATGGCTCCCCCGGGGATAATGAAGGAAAAGCACGGCGACGTCGAGGCCCAACGCCCGTCGCATCACCAACACATTGGCTTGTCTCCGACCAGGACGTCGCAGCTCGACTCCGAGTACCGCACTTCTGGCTGGACCAAGTTGTCGTATCTGGCCGTCTACTTCTTGTGCAACATCTCGCTTACCATATACAACAAGAAGATTTTGGGCAAGGTGAGGTTTTTCTCGAGTCCTGAGTCCTTCCTCGCACCACGGTTGCACATGCCTTCGTCGGCCGGGGCACGGCATCCGGGGCCTGGCCGGCTGCGTTATCTGGGCCGGCTGCGTCCTGAAGCCAGCCGCCGCCGCCGAAGTTGAGCAAGTTCCTAACACCTATTGTGCTAGTTTGGATATCCGTGGCTTCTCACAGCCCTACACGCCGGCTCGGCCTCAATCGGATGCTATATCCTGTTACTGAGAGGGCATTTCTCTCTCACGAAACTGTCGTTTCAGCAAAGCACGGTCCTTGCCTTGTTCTCCATTCTGTTCACCGTCAACATCGCCACATCCAACGTGTCTCTGTGAGTAAACATGCGCCGCCTCACTCACCAACCGCCATTTGAGATGACGTGATATCACCATCTGAGTTTCATCAGCTGAGATTCATCTGGGTCAACTAACCGAAGACGCCTTCAGAGCACTGGTTTCCATACCGTTCCACCAGATTATGCGCTCGACCTGTCCCGTCTTCGCCGTCATCGTTTACCGCGTCCGCTATAAGCGCACCTACTCTACCGAGACATACCTGTCTCTTATTCCCGTCGTCCTCGGGGTCGGCCTCGCCACGTATGGCGACTACTACTTTACCACGGCCGGGTTCTTTCTCACGTTCCTTGGCGTTCTTCTTGCAGTGGTCAAGGTGCGTTTCTTTCGCTCCTTCTCTCCCTCTATGCTTCTCTCCGTGCCCTCATTTCCGTAGCCCCTATCTCTGTGCTTCAGACTGACGGGATAACTATGGAGCAGACGGTTGCAACAAACCGTATCATGACCGGGGCGCTCGCGCTGTCCCCACTTGAGACACTCCTACGCATGTCCCCACTGGCCTTCATCCAGGCGGTTATCTGCGCGACCCTGAGCGGCGAGTTCGCCAGGTTCCGTGCTGCGAACCCGGATGGCCCGTCGCGGATGATGATGCTCGCGCTGGCCGGCAACGGACTGCTCGCCTTCCTGCTCAACGTGAGCTCCTTCTCCACCAACAAGGTTGCGGGCGCCCTCACCATGACGGTCTGCGGCAACATTAAGCAGTGCTTGACGGTGGTGCTCGGAATAGCCCTCTTCAACGTCCAAGTCGGCTTCCTTAACGGCCTCGGCATGATGATTGCTCTGTCTGGCGCCGCTTGGTACAGTCTGGTCGAGCTGAGGTCCAAGGGCGCCTCCGCAGCTTCTAGGGCGGCTGCTGCCACTCTTTCGAAGGGCTAGACTCGGTCGAAATGCCGCTTCGAAGTGTTTGTAAATATGTATTTTTACATGCTGTCATATGACCCCAATATTTTGTTTTGTTTTGTTCAATCTCGTTGGATATATATAAAACTTGGGATAAATGGATTTATATACCTGTCTGTCTCTGCGGGGGTTCTGGGCTGGAAGTTCTTGTCCTGCCATTGATCGCCAGGTCGCTGCTGTTCGACAGCTGTGAATAACACTGTGCTGGCATTGCCCGGCTTTAACAGGTTCTCACTCGGATGCTGTGAAACAAGCAAATGCAGAGCGGGCCATTTATCTATCCGAGTCCCAGAAACAAACGGTGTTCTAGACTTCGAGCTGAACTTGTTGACGAAATACTAATACCTCGAATACTTCGTTTATGGGCTTAAGGGGGTCAAACCAGTCTGGGGGGCATTATCTGAATTGTTTACTCATTAAGCCCCTCCAAAACCCACGGTAAACCCTAATAAATTAGAGAAAAGGGGAGAAAGGGGCGTAAGACGGAGAGGTGGTTTGGTGATGGCGTGCACACGACCTCCCGGCTAGTTCCAGGCAGGTTAAGGCGAGCCTATCGGCTAGTCCCGGCGTGCATGCACATCATGGGCCGAAGCCAAGTCTTGCCAAGATTGCAAAGGGGGAAGCTACGGTGAACGGCACATACAGGTAGGGTGGGCAATTAATTAATGAGAAGCGGGTGGCACATGGAAACTTTGACGAGAAGACGGGACCGGGGACGGGAATTTCGTAGGCAATTTACAGGTCTGGTTGGTGCTGAACACAACTCACTGTATTACATAATTACGCACTTTGTGCCTGAGGTTTAAGGTTGACAATCGCCTTCCCCGCCCTCCCCGCCCAACACAGCAGTCAGGGGTCCCGATCCCAGCAAACCTGCGACAGCGCCGGAGCCGCCCAAAAAGGGCACAGCCAGGACAAGGCCAATGGCGAGCGGCCATGGGATCTGTCAATCGACCTGTTGGCGGCGCGCTCAAACACGGCCGATTACCAACGGGAATAGATGCAGCCCGCACAGTTGCGCGCCACAGCGAGCCAGTGCAGATGCAGCCCAGCGCGGAGCAGCACATGCAGCGCCCGCAGCAGCGCCCGCAGCGCCCGCAGCGCCCGCAGCGCAACCAACGCCAGCACCGCAACCAACGCCGGCAACGACATTACCTACAGGGCCCAACCCAGGAATGAAATGCACCTTGATATGTATTGGACAATACGTACGGAACACCTCCCTACAAAACTCCTCGCATACCTACCTCGAGGTATTGTAAACACGACGTGCATCTTCGGCTGGGCAAGACACGAAGCCTGGAGGCAGAAAACATGTTGCTCGTCTGATCGATCCGATGGCGCCCTATGACCTCGGACCGGCGATGGCTGCTGCGGCGAAGCCAAGGCCCCCCCACCCAAAAAGATGTCATATCGTCGACGGTGAGAGAGGCCCAGCAAGGCTTAGCATGAGGCCCAGCAGTGGTCAGCGGCACTTCAACCGCCTTAAGACTGCTGTTAGCCCGCCTCGCACAAGGCCGGGGGGCCAGCCCGGAGAAAGCTGGACTTGGAAGGATAAACCGATCGAGACCGAAAGACAGCACAATGGTGCGGTAGTCGAGCGTGTCTGGACAGAAAACACCGACCGGACAGCGCTGCATCGCCAAACATGTCAGCCGCCGACAAACTGACCACGTCCGAGTGCCTCTCGGCTCCGCACGACAACCTGGTGCACTTCAGCCGCTGCGTCAAGTTCGGCGCACGCCAAAAGTACCTCGAGAACGCCCCCGCCGAGGTTCGCGGCCAGATCGACCATCTGCTCTCCCGTGTCGAAGACGTCCGCTTCCACATCGAGGCCCGTTCCGACGGCGAGTTCTGGACTGGCCGCCTCGCCGACCACCTCTCAGACCTCCGTGCCAAGCCACAGCCGCGCAAACACGACCGATCTCTGGCCGAGGCTACCCTGTCGGTCCTACACCTCGGAAGCCACTCTAGCCACACGGGCCCCGAAGAGACTCGCCCCCCGCTCCCCGGTACCGGTGCCGCCGCTGCCGCCGCTGCCGCAGGCCCCGGCGCCAGCCTCGACGGAGCTCTCTCCGTCCCGAACGGCCAGCCCAACGGCAGCCCCCAGAACGGCCATGTCCATGGCAACAACGCCCAAAACCACGCACACAGCCACCTTCACATACACGGCGCTCACACCCACGGTGCCAACGGGCACGCCAACGGGCACGCCAACGGTAAGTCGAAGAACTCGGCCAAGGACTCGGACAGCCACTACAAGGGGCTGCATGCGGGAGCCGTCTTCTTCAAGGATGGCTTCCCGCATTCACACTCCAAGCTCGAGGGCACCTTCCCCCACCAGAACATGCCCCTGGTTGATCTGCTCTCCAAGGATAAGGATAGGAACGTGCTCATGGAGGAGTGCGACGAGGGCATCATTCGTTGGTTCCACATCCCCGCCAACAACATGGCCTGGGTCGAGGAAGTGATTGCTCGCCACTACAACGAAGACCGCCCGCCCAGGAACGAGCTCTTCGAGAGGGCCAAGGGGGGGTCCAAAACCCAGGAGATCCTGCGCCGCGTCAACTGGCGCGGCCACAGTCGCGAAGCCATCAATCCGCACATCGCGCCCCACAACCGCCAGCTTGAGCCCTCTTGTGAAATCGTCAAGACGGGCACTACCACGGCCATGGCTCTCTTCGCCCCCTTTCTCCACTGGGACACGGAGCAGGGATGGCAGAGACAGCAGAAGGCGATACTCGACGCCACCCGCGTCGCCAACATGCAGACGGCCGCCTCTGCCCCCAAGGACCGCGTCCAGGACAATTTTAACAGTGAGCTGCGCGGCCACCACGTGCAGAGCACGACGCTGTCGTCGCTCGCCCACGAGGCAATCTCCAGCTCGTCGAGCCACCTCAGATCCATGACGACACGCGCCGTCAGCCGCCGCGGCGTCGTCGGGAGGGTCCTGTTCTGCGCCGCGCGCATCTTTAAGCTGATGGCGTCGTTTGAAGACGACGAGCTCGTCCGCGAATATCTGTTTGCGAACCCGCCCCTGCACCCGAGGCGGAGCCTGCACCAGACCTTCACCAAGTACTCTAGCTTCTTGCTCGAGACGGAGAGCCTCGACCGCGAGCAGATTGTATACAAGGCGACGGCGCCCGTCACGACCCCCGCGTCGCGCCCCAACTGCAACAAGTGGTGCCAGTGTTCCGACTGCAAGAAGGAGAGGGCTGCCGTCCCGAGGCTGCTGATGGTCGACCAGCTATGGCTGTTTGTGCTGGACGAGAACACCATAATCACCAGCTTCCCGCAGCGGTGGGGGTCGTGGTTCTCCGACGACCCGTCGGGCGTGCACAAGCGCGTCTGCGAGCGGCTGCAGTGCAACGGGAACCAGGACGTCTCGACGCCGTACGAGCTGGCCCTGACCATCTACGACGTGTGCTGCCGCGTGTTTTACGAGAGCACCACCTATCTTGACCGGCAGCCGCAGATGAACTTCATCTTTGCCGATTCGCTCAACTTTGTGGTAAGTTCTGACTTGACAGCGAGCGGCGTGACGGGCAGCATGATGCTAACTAACCGCGTGGGCAGACAACGAGAGAGCTGGCCGCACGCCAGCAGCTGTCCAACCTGGCCCAGGACATCTGGACCGCCTACGGATCGCCCGACAAGGCGGGCATTGCCGAGGCACACCGGGAGATGCTCAACATCAACCCCGAAGCCGGCCTAATGCGCCAGGTCGACAACATCCTCAGCGACCTCAAGGTCATCCGCCAGATCAAGGTGGTGCAGCAGGAGGTGCTCGAGCAGTACCACGTGAACGTTGCCCGGCAGCTGCTGCCGCAGTTCTCCCACGCCGGCCACGAGCTGCACACGCCGCGTCTGCGCGACGTGCGAAGGATGCGCGACGCCCTCGTCGACGACGAGACAATCCCCGTGCTGAAGAGATCGGCGGCGACGTGGACGCTGGCGCAGGCCGACGACTTTGAGGATCTGTTTGCCGACCAGTTCCGCCAGATCGACAAGCTCTACGGCGCCGCCGAGTACTGCGCCAAAAGGGTACGCAACTTGTCTTTCTAGACTTGTGCTCGTGTTTTTTTTTGCCCCTCCGTTGAGCTTGGTTGCTAACCCTTGTCGTGCCTGCAGCTAGAGGAGCTGCTCGAGACTAAGAGCCGCTATGCCGGCATCATTTCGGCGTGGGAGGCGGTGGCCAGCAATGTCGAAATCACCAACCAGGGAAGATCCATCATGCTGTTCTCGGTCCTATCTATTATCTTTGTGAGTAAATTCCGTCTCTGACGACTTGTTTGCGGTGCTAATTCCACGCCACAGCTCCCTCTCTCGTTTATTGCCAGCCTCTTTGGAATGAACAGCATGGACTATGAGAATGGTCTGGCCTCGTTCGCGTCGGAGCTGGGCTACATCTGTAAGCTGATTTCGCTTTGCCGTGCATGAGAGACATGAACTAACGCAGCATTTACTCCAGTCGGCATTTCCATCCTGGTAATCTTCCTCGCGCTGCTGCTCGCTTTCGACAAGTTCTCGCTGGCGCTGCTGCTGTACGGCCTCAAGGTGCCGAGCAAGTGGCTCAGCACGCGCGTGGCCATCTACGAGCCGCCCGTGCTGCAGCGCTCGCGCAACTACCGCAAGCTCAACGAGAAGCGCGTCCGCAAGATCCGCGCCATGGAGGAGGAGATTGAGCGCGCCCGCGCCGTCCGCGACACCAAGCTGTTCTGGAAGTCGGTCGAGGACGAGCAGGCCCGCCGCCGCGAGACCATGCGCAACAAGAACAACGGGCGGCAGCACCGCGTGCCGAGCGGCAACTTTGACAGTTTTGCCGCTGTGTAACATTTTGTAGTGTGAGTAACATTTTGTAGTGTGATGTATAGTAATTGGCTTTCTTTTCGCAATTTTTTGGTGTGTGTGTGTGTGATGCACCGCGTCGCATCGCACTTGTATCTGTATCACGGTGTTGGAACATCCGGACTGGGCGTATTCATAACATGACAGGGTCTGGCCCGTGGAAAAAAGAGCGGCAAAAAATGCGTGAGCGGGCAGGGAAAAGTGTATCTTTATTTGGCTTGTCAACAACAACACGCCCTGCATCTAGCTTCAAGGGCCAACTAAAAATTAAAAATTAAAAAGTAATTACTTCCTTGTGCCATGCGCAGTGGCATGCTCCAGTAGTGCCGCACCGAGTAGATAGACCTACCTGCACCATCAACACGCGCTTGCAGGGCGCGCAAGCACCCGGCCCGTCATGCACACCACCCCGTCCCTCTCAACTCGCAGCTCGTACGCCCGCTGCTGCACCCGCTCCCCCGTGCCGTCGGCTACGTCCTGCACGGACGCAGTAACGATCCGGTACGCCTCGCCCGCGTACAGCGGCGCCACCGCCCGGTAGCTGACCTCGCTCGCACACATCATCCCGTCGTTCCCGTGGCTGTGGATGTCCCTCCAGTAGTCCATCATGCACACTAGGTTCAGCGGCCCGTGCACTACGACGCCCTTTCCCGCGTGTCCCTCGACGTCGCGCGCCCACGAGCCGCTGTGGTGGATCTTGTGCGCGTTGAAAGTTAGTGCTGAGAAGCGGAATAGGCCTGTGTCGGACCAGACTAGGTGCCGGGATGGGAATTTGTTGGCGTTGGTGGTGGCGGTGGTGGTGGTGGTGGTGGTGGTGGTGGTGGTGTTATCAGGGGCAGCGGCTACGTCGTGTGATGAGGATTTGGTGGTTAGGAGTGGTGATATGTGTGTGTGTGAAGGGAGGGGTCTGGGTGGTGGTGGTGGTGGTGGTGAAGATGGAGATGTGGGTTCTGGTGGGATCTCCCTGCGGAATATCCAGGACCTGGGGGCTTGTCAACATCATTTGTGTTGACGTTGGCTTTGGCCAATAAAAGGGGTCAACAAACCTCTGGTCAACCACAGCCAGCCCCCGCTCAGTCCAAAACTCCTTCTCCACGTCGACCAGCACCATGTCGCTGCCGTCGGCGCGGCGGCTCCGCTTGGCCGTCGCGCCCAGCAGCCGTGTGCGCTCCTCGACCAGATCACCCACGCGCAGACGCCCGTCAAGCGACGGCCACCGCATGCGGCCGCCGGCCCACATGCGCCGCGTGAAGGGCGCGGGCGCGTTGAAGGCGCGGTCGGACCCGTCACGGCCCAGCGCGGCCTCGGGCTCCGACGGCGTGAAGTACACGAGGTGGTATCCCGGCGGCAGCTGCGGGTTGAGACCGGGAGGGGGGGGCCGCCCCAGCGTCACGCACAGCTTCTCCAGCTGGTTGCCGTCCAGCACCTGCCGGCGTGTTAGTGTCTTGCCGCCGCCCGAGCTGCGCAGCATCTGCTCGGCTGCCTCGCTGGCGCTGGGACTGGCGCTGGCGCTGGGACTGGCGCTGGCACTGGCGCTGGCGCTGGAATTTATAATTGCGGATGTGCCTAGCCATCGCCGTCGCCGTCGCTGTTGTGTCAGTGCTTGTGCTGCCAGGCTCAGCCGGCAGGCCAGAACCAGAGGCCGTGTTGCCGGCGTCAGGGCCATGTTTGGTGGGAGGTGGTGGAAAAGGCGGTGCAAGCTTATTTGTCTGCATCCGATTTCTTGTAGTCGCTCTCTGTACATGTACATGTGCTCGATCAAAATCGGATGGATATCGACTTCTGTCAGTTGGCCAAAAGTAGTAGTTCGTCTCGTCGTCATTTGGGGACCCGGATGGGTGCAGGCATTGAGGGGGAGCCCGGGTAGTGTACCGAGCGTGACCCCGCACTCAGGCCCTAAAATGCGCTAAACAAGTGGGGGAAGTCCGTTCAAGCTAGTTGGATTTCTGTAACCGCACTAAATTGCCTTCAAACTTTTTTTAAATTTTTTTTTTAGGGCAGACGTGTTTCGCGTTCTAGGCCTTGCACAGCACCAGCCCTCGGTTTGTTTTCGTCACCATGATGCCATTGAAAATGGCCAGACTCGTCCCACGCTCGCTGCTGCCCAACTTGGCAAAAGTGAGACCGGCAGGGCACCGGCTCAGCAGGGCGGCCAACATGAACAAGCACGGCGGCGGCCATGGCTTCGCGTCATCGGCGCCGCGGTGTCTCGTGGCCATGACAGGCTTCAGCGACGAGCAGCTCACTGTGCGCAGGGCCGTGGCCGCCCTGTGCTCCCGCAGCCCCAGCACGTACTGGCAGGAGCGCGGCAAGGCCGTCCACAGCGACCCGCGCAAGTTCCACGCCGCCCTGGCCAAGGATGGATCTAATAGACGGCAACTTAGCTAGTAAACTAACAGGCAAAGGAGCTAGGCTCCCTACTAAATATCTTCGTGCCTACCTTGTATTGGCAAAATCTCCTCGGCGGGGCTGTCTTTGTCGCCTGCGAATACCCTCCTCCCCATCCCTATTTTTGAGGCAGGCTACTTCACGTCTTCCGTGTGCAGGCCCATCAGCTTTGCCAGCGCCTCAGCCATGTCTAGCGCAAAGCCGGCGTCGTTGACGTCCCTTTGGTCCTGCACAACCTCGACGCCGCTGCCCGCGAGCCCCTGCCCGACGGCCTCGAACAGCGCCGCGTCGGCCTCCTTGTCCTCGAACGGGCCGCCCGGGGTCGAGATCATGCTGACGCCGCCCCGCGGGATCCAGACCTGCACCATGCGCGGGTCCCTGGCGCGCCGCAGCTTCTCGCACACCATGTCGCCGACGCGCCTCGCCTCGTCGCGCGACGTGCGCATCAGCGTCACGGCCGCGTTGTGCTCGTGCAGCCGCCGCCCGCCGTACCGCTCGGGCACCGTCGCGCGCGGCCCGAAGTTGGCCATGTCGGTCGCGCCGAGCGACACCAGGCACGGGATCCCCGCCTCAGCCGCTGCCGACAGCCGGTCCGGCCCCGCGCTCATCACTCCGCCCGCCACGTGGTCACACAGCTCCGTCGTCGTCAGGTCCGCCACCGCGTCCAGCGCCCCCTCCCGCACCAGCCGCTCCATCGCCCGCCCCCCTGCCCCCGTCGCGTGGAACACTAGCGTCTCGACCCCGTAGCGCGCCGTCAAATGCCGCCGGATCGCGTCGGCGCCCGGCGTCGTCACGCCGAACATGGTGATGCCCACCCGCTGCTGCTTTCTTTTCTGCCCCGTCGCCGCCGCCGCCGCCGCCGCAGCAGCAGCAGCAGCCGCTTGGGCTTTCTGCCGGCAACGCGCAGCGTATCCCAGCGCAGTAGCAGCAATAGCAGCAGCGGCGTTGCTGAGGATGTCGCGCAGCACGCCGTTGAGCCCGGCGACGTCGACGACCGAGTACATCATGGTCAGGTCCGTCTCGCCGACGTAGGGCGCCGTGTCGCCGCTCGCGACCGTCGACACCATCAGCTTGGGGCAGCCGATGGGCAGCGCGGCGCGCATCGCGGGCGTCGCCAGCGCCGTCGCCCCCGACCCGCCCGCCGACACCATGCCGTGCACCGCCCCGGCGCCGTGCAGCGCTGCGACGGCCCGCGTCGCGCACCCCGCCATGAACGCGATCAGTTGCCCGCGCGCAAGGTCTGTTGGTTGCGTGTGCCCGCCGTCCCCGTGCTGTGCTACGAGGTCGGCTTGGCTGATCGTGATGGCGTCGTGCTGAACATTGTGTCGGCCGGCGTCGATCACGGTGACTGAGACGCCAGGCGTCGCGAGGATCTGCTCGCGCAGGAACAGCAGCTCATCGAGTTTGGTGTCGAACGTGCCGAGCAAGACCACGGTGGCCATGGCCATGTTTGCGTTGTGGTGTTAGTGCTGAATGCCTAGTAGTCTGGTCCGATATGGTTTGGGTGGTCCGAGACGCTCCATACCGCCCCTGGGGCATCGGCCCATCGGCCTACCCCTTGCAGCATCTCCGCTCGCCGTAATGACGGAATAGCAGTACTAACAGCGGACCTACCCCTATAAGACACACGTGACGTAACTTTGCATGCATGAGGCAAGCAGCTAACTCCCCATCCTCTCCTGCAAACCGCAACCGCCACAGCACACTTCCCACCTGGAACCGCACGCTAGCTGCCCCGAGATTCGTTTGAACCCAGGGCCACCACAGACGAGCAGATGACACCCCCCAAGAGCCGGAGCGAGATCCTCCAGGACCTCCGGCGCCAGATCGCCAACGCAGTCCCCATCGTCGGCGCTGGCGCCGGCATCGGCCTGTCGGCCAAATCCGTCGAGGCCGGCGGCGGCGACCTGATCATCATCTACAACAGCGGCCGCTTCCGCATGGCCGGCCGCGGCTCGCTGGCCGGGCTCATGCCGTACGGGAACGCCAACGACGTCGTCTTGGACATGGTACCCTCCCCCTAGTCCTACATCTAACCCGCCCCGGAAACCTAACCCCGCCGCAGGCCAAAGAAGTGCTGCCCGTGGTCCAGCACACGCCGGTGCTCGCCGGCGTGTGCGCGACGGACCCGTTCCGCGACATGGGCCAGTTCCTGCAGCAGCTGCAGGCGCTGGGCTTCGCGGGCGTGCAGAACTTCCCAACCGTCGGGCTCATCGACGGCCAGTTCCGCGCCCACCTCGAGGAGACGGGCATGTCGTACGACGCCGAGGTGGCCATGGTGCGCGCCGCGCACGGCCTGGGTCTGCTGACGACGCCGTACGTCTTCAGCGCGGCTGACGCCGCCAAGATGGTTGCTGCCGGTGCCGACGTTGTGGTTGCGCATATGGGTCTGACTACGAGCGGCTCCATCGGCGCGGCGTCGGGAAAGACGCTCGACGAGTGTGTTGATCTTGTGCAGATGATCGCTCATGCGGCTGCGGCTGTGCGCGATGATATCATCGTGCTGTGCCACGGCGGGCCCATCGCCACCCCGGACGACGCTAGATATGTGCTGGCCAACACGCGCGGCGTGCACGGCTTCTACGGCGCCAGCTCCATGGAGCGCTTGCCTGTCGAGCAGGCCATTGCCGACACTACCAAGAGCTTCAAGGCGATTCCTATGGGGAAGTGATCCAGGGGAGAGGAAGGCAGAATTTGTTTTCGTTTATCTTCTCTTTTTATCTACAGTCTAGTTTACCTAGGGATATGTTTCACGAAACAGACATGTGTAGGTAAATTATCAGAAGAGAGAAAGAGAAAGCCAATGCACCCAGACCCTGTCATGATGGTGAAAATCTCCTCGAGCGACTTGTGCCTGGAGGCAGAAAAGGAAACGAGAATAGAGAGAAGATGAAAATGGAAATGCAAATGGAAATGAAAATGAAAATGAAAATGAAAAAAAAAATTTGAAACTCCCCCCCCGGAAAAAAAGGAGATGGAATAAAATCGTAAACGCCACCCGCGCTCGCCATCTTTTCTCTCTCATACGCACACATACCGTGCTACCGACAGCGGCTGCTCCGCGGCAGCCGCCTATCGCAGCCGGGGGACCCACCCTCATGACTGCCGAGACCGAGACCGAGACCAATGCCTTCGCTTGCGGTGGCTTGCTCCCGCCTCCGCCGTCGCCGTTTCTGCTCTTCAGCCAAGGGTTGGTGTTCTTGTTTCTGGCCCCATTCCTGGTTCTGCTCCTGTCCCTGTTTCTGTCCCTGTTTCTGTCCTTGTCCTTGTCCTTGTCCCTGTTCTTGTCCCTGATCTTGTCCTTGTCCTTGTCCTTGTTCTTGTCCCACATGCCGAGGCTGATCGCCCACGGGTTGCCGTGCCGGGAGTGGCGAGCCGGGGAGAGACGCAGACCTGGACGGAGATAGAGTCGGAGTCGGAGACGGAGACGGCGGCAGCGGTGGCAGCGCTTCGTGCCAGTACAGCCAGCACGCGCGGGTTGAACGGGAACGGTTTTTTCTTGGGGCTGTTCGGCTTACTGCTGCCTTTCGCAGCGGGGGCGGCTGCTGCTTGATGGTGCATGGGAGGCTCCTGCACCGCCGGTGGAGGTGGAGCTGCTGCCGCGGAGGAGACGAACACGTCGAAATCCGGAACCCCGTCCAGCGTGGCCGCGAGATGGTACGGCGACGGCGGCGACGGCGTGCGGCTGCTGCTGGTGTGCCGGTACGGCGGCGGCTGGTACGGGTAGTAGCCGGCGTTGTTGCTGCGTCCGCCGCTGCCGCTGCTTCTCGGGGGCGTGAGTGCCGTTGCTGCTGCTGCCGCCGCTGGCGGTGGCGTCCCTGGTGGTCTTTCGTATGAGTGCAAGGGAAGCAGAGGGCTCGAGGCCGAGCCGTGGCTGCCGCCAAAGGTGGACACGCTGCTGAGGTACGGGGACTCTGTTGTGTCTTGTTTGTCAGCGAGCGGGATGCTTTGAAAGTTGATAGGGGCAGGGCAGTGGCTGACCCGGATACGTGCTGAACCTGGCGCTGCCCTCTTCCATGCTCGGCAGCACGGGGTCCTTGCCAAAGACTAGCAGCGGGTTCACCGCCGTGCCCTGCTCTCGGTACTGCTGTCTCCTGCGCGCCCGCCACCCGCACCGGAACATGACGGCAGCAATAAACACAACCAGCAGCGCGGCCGCCCCGCCAACGACACCCGCCGCGGCGGAGCGAGAGAGCCCGATTATGTTGTTGCCGCCGTCGCTGCTGTTGCCATTGCTGTTGCTGTCGGTGGTGCTACTTAGTGTTGTTGTCGTCGAGCCAGCGGCCCCAGCGGCTGCCGCGGGTGCTATCGTTGCCGTGATGGTGACGGCTCTGGGGGAAAGAGAAGAATCCCGAAGCGCCCGGTCAATGCTCGGCTTGGCCGGACGGAGGTTGCTCTGAGTCTGCAGGCACTTGCCGCCGCTGGCCGCCACACACGGGTCCGTGGTGCAGCAGCCAACGAACCCGGTGGCGGCTCCCCCGCAGACGTAGAAGCTGCCGCCCCCGGGACAGGAGTGCCAGGAGTTCTTGTCGTCCGGGTCGGACATGGTTTCGCTGGCTGCAGCTCCGATGCAATTTCAGCACGAATAATTAATTCGCGACGCCCTCTGCTGTCGGTTTCAATGCCCAAGCTGGAGCTTCCTAGCTAAAGTTGCAGTCAAGGTCGGGCCGCCGTGGCCCATTAATGCCCATGACGGATATCGCATTCTGACCTTGTCACTTTCCAGGCTTCTAATATTATCCAGCATCATGTCGACGCAGCAGACGGAAGCATAGCCACTGCTTGGATTCCGCGGATCCTCGTCTCTCTGGTTACCGCTGCGCCGGCGAACAGGATAGGTTGGACACGTTATAGCCATGCAGCGGATGTCGCTGACAAGCTCCAACGAGATGGCTGTGGGCTGGCCGCGGCCATGGCCGTCACCGCGGCGGCCACACGGTCGTCGGCTTGGTCTCCGCGTACCGGCCGTGCGTGGATGTGCAATGCAATCCTGGAACGAATGATCAGGTGACCAAGCCCGAGGGGCCGAGTCTAGAATTCCGCGATCCGGGTACTCCATGTTGGAATTACCTAGCGCAGGAATGAAGATATAACAATTAATTGCACAAAGCTTCGTCGTTGTCTTACGTGGCCAATTATTACCTAGCCAAACACTGCAATTAGAGTTTACGAGATAGGCGGACTAGATCTGCAGAGTCCTAGGCAGCAGCTTTGGACACTTGAAGATCTCTCTCAGCTGCGTCAAATTCTTTAAGAGTCCAAGCTCCGTCAGGTTTTAGCTTCCTAGTCATCATGATGTTTCATTTTTCATTTTTCGTGCGGCATATTTCCGCCCACTGGAATCGACTCAACTCGACTCGACTCGATTCGGTTCGGGCTGTCCCGGGCCCCGAAATAGCTCACCTACAGCCCGGCCGTCGTAGGTGGTCCTCGTATCCTGGGCTGGAGGTGGCTGCTGAGTGAGCGACTCAGGGACTCAGGGACTCAGGGGGCGGCTCGTCCACACCGCCAAGCCCGCCCGCTCTGCCCGTATTACCTACATGCACAGCGGCTTGACGGCAGCGAATCGTTGGTGGCAGATGGCCTGCTGCCGAAACTTGAAACAAACCCGCCCACGCCCAATCTGCAGCCCAGCGAAGGCAGCTTCGGCTGGCCTCAGCCGCCTTTCCAGTGCAGCAAAACCACCAGCAGCCCCCCAGCTCTCGCCTCGCGTTACACACGCACCCCTTCCTCGGGACATTTTGTCCACAGCCCCCCCCCCCCCCCCGGCGCAGCTGCATTGGCACATTTATGCTTTTTTTTTCTTTTCTAGACCGCATTATGCAAGGCTCAGGCATCAAGCTATTCGGATCGCTGCTGCCGAGGCTGTGAGCTTTCGAGAAGACTGTGTGTAAGCAGCGAGGCAATTAACTGCCTCCCAATTTCTCTCTCTCTCAACTGCACTGCACCGCACCGCACCGCACCTGAGCCAGTTCGTTCACCCATCCAGTCAAAAGTTAAACTCTTAGCGCCGGCGCCGGCGGGTTTGGTCTTGGTCTATATTTTTTCTTCTCTTCCCCATTTCCGCCTAGCCGTATGTTCCTGACCGCGTGTTTGGTGCCATATAATTAGCTAGATGAGCCGTGACATCTGGTTCACATGCCAGCCCCTGAATGCGTCGGCTTCAGGGGCTTGCCACCTGAAATTTCGCAATAGAGTCGAATTCCACCTGTCGTAGCCAGGTCATCATGTTTTTTTGCGCGTTAACATGGAGTAAGCCTCACTCATCATGCATGCAAGCTCCGCATCATATTCTTTGAGCGAGAGCTCATGCATATGAGCTTTAGTGCGGGTATGACTAAGGGTGTGAGTGTGAGTGCGGGCGTGAGTGAGTGTAAGTGGCAACGTGAGTATGAGCATGGGTGTGAGTCTGAGTGCAAGGTGTGGGCATGGTTGAAGAAGCCCCATCAGGAATCCAACCCAATGTTAATATCCACAGCGAAGAGACACACAGCGGCAAGCCCGTACTCCGTAACCGGACACCAGTAAACGGCGGAGACATCAGCTTAATTCGTTCTATTTTATGATATTGGGGATTGGGGGATTTGCTTAGGTTGTGTTTGCTCGTCTTAAACTACAGACAATCAATTCCCCGTAAATGCCTGTAAATAACAAAGAAATCAACGCAGTTAGCTTTGAAATGGCCCCGAGTTAGTAGGTCCACATCTAGGATGAGCCTATTGCGGGAGTCAATACTCAGCTAGGTCTTCTGCTTCATTAGTGCATTACCTTTAAGGTGTGTTTACTGCCTAATTCCTCAATTATTGTTTGACTGATGCTCGATATGGCTAGTAATCACCCGCGGGAGGAATCTGGTAAATGGAATTGGTTCAGAACAGCGATACTGGGCCATTCGCAGATGGAGATGGTCTCTGATATTCTCTGCCGGAGACTGATTCAGCTGATACCTCTCTCGGAGCAAACCTTTAAAGCGAGCCGCGAGGCAGTCAGGCTGTTCGCATCTCAGAAATTTCTGCTAACACGCATTCAAGGATTGAACTGTAGAGGCAGCATATTTGACAAACACATTCTGTAACCGGCAATGTACACACAAGAAGAGCTGTGAGGGTAGTGGTGCATAGACTCGGGAAATTTCATTGGAGTTCATTGCCAGTTGGCAGTCACGGGTGTGAGACGAATGGAGCGTATATATTTGGAAACGCGCTTCGCTTTAAGCGAAGCAGATGTAAGGAATGTTGAAAGGATATTTGAACGGATTCACGGCATGTGCTGCTTTGGGAATGGGGATGCGGGGGTGGAATTTGGCCAGCTACGAGATGGAGTGAGAGAGCAACCTTAGATAGCCTGTCGAACGTGTGAAATTGTAATTATCCCGCTCCCTACTGCGTCGTTCCAAATAGTCCTTGACCCAGAGGTGCCTCTATTAGTACTTGTGATGCGTGACCCCGCATAATTATGCGCAAACTGCGTATTGCAGACAAATAGTAAGATCCCGGAGAGGTCTGTGTGATCCGCCGTGTTTAGATAGATGAACCAGGCACAATCACACACACGCACACGCTGCAGCTTAATTAAGCGATTGGCGTCCAAGTGGTGTGCAGACGAGGAGGGGCACATCATGGCGCCACAACCACCACTCGTCCCTACCTATGACGACGCGCAAAGGGGGGACGGCGGACTGCCGGGACGGGTATACCCGCGCGTCAGTGCTGGGGAGCAGAATTGAGTATCTCCTTGGCAGCCGAATCAATGAAAGCATGCTCAATCATGCCGTCGACGAGCTGGTGGAGCCATGTCTGGCAGTTTCGTATGGCAACCCGAGCTCGCCTCTTGCACACGCACACACACGCCAGCAATCCGTCAGCTGCAGTTAATCATTCGATATGCATACCACGGCTGATACTGCTGGATGATTCCACGGGGAGCCCCTACCGGGTTTGATCCGGCCGGCGTCAAGCTTGGGGACGGGGGAGGAATGGAGAGGGCCAGATGCTCCACGTCATTTGACGCGGCGATATCGATGCTGGGGACTGTTGGCCCGTCGGGGACTACGGCGCCATGGTCGGTGATGGTGCCTAGCTCCAGCAGCAGAGGCCGGCTTTCGCAACTCCGGGGACGAAAGCCCCTCTCGAATTCGTGCGCAAAGCCGTTCCGAGGATCCCCACGGACGTTGATAAGGGTGCCAGCTTGCTGGTCTGTGGCGCTGGGGATCCATAGTGCCCAGTGCGCAGGGAACATGGGGGACGGGAGAAATGCGACCAGATACGCCTTACGATCCAGGCGGGTTGTGTCGGGGTCGAGGTCGGGAGGGGAAGCCATGGGCACGCACGAGCTGCGGGTCGGTTTGGCCACTTGGAGTGGGATGGGGAATGGGGGGATGGTGATACGGTACGGACGGAAAAAAAGGCAAGGTACGGAGTAGGGCGCCTTACCTCATGTTTTGGTGTGGAGTGGAGTGGGGTGCGGTTTCGCCTTCCTATCTTGGTTGCGGGCACAGGCGGCAAAGGCGCTTGGGGGTAGCGACGCTGCGAGCCTGCGACGGAATGGCAACGCGACTGCGTGGTGGTGATAGGCTGCGAGGGCCGAGGCAAGGGCTTATGGGGTATCCCACCCCAATCCATAATCCATTTGCCCCTCACTCGCTGAACGCGCGATAAGATGTCGCGCGAGGGGGAGGCGCGAAGCTTTCTCTGTCCAAGGTTTGGTCGATGGTTTCTGCGGCACGGTTATGGCGAAATTGCAAGCAACGACACCAGCGAGATAAGAGCTGCCTCTCTCTCTCGGCCGACGGCATCTGGTTCCGGGCGGCGAGAACTTGCTGGAAACGACGTTGATATGTGATTGTGCGTGCATTGATGCACTGCGTAGCGTCACGTCGCCCAGTGCCAATTCTGGTAATTGCCTCCCAGTCGCATACAGTAGCGGTCGCGGTGCAGTCGCAGTCGCAGTCGCACTGGCAGTCGCGGTCGCGGTTGCAGTCGCAGTAGGAGTCCCAGCCCCAACTCTTGTTCCCGCATAATTAGTGCAGAGTGGGAAATGGAAGAACGGACGGAGAGAGCCAACCTGCAGACGGGAGCGTGGAAAGCGCACGGATGGTGCTCCATAAGTGCCGACCGGATTGATGGACTCGTTCGGCCGACAATCGTTGCCCGTTCCTTGTCCTAAACCTTGTGGTGCCAAGCCCGATCCCGTCAGGTCCCGTAGGGCCCGTGAAGACGAGCGCGCACATGATTGGACCATTTGCCCACCGTGGACCATTCGCAACGGCCAACCTGCATCGAGAGACTTGGACCCATGGGGCCGAAGTGCGACGTTGTGACGCACCCTCGTGTTGGTTGGTGGCGTTTTATGCTCGGCCATCAAATATCAACTTAAGGTACGGACTTATCCCGGGACGTTGGTTCCAACTTGAGGGTTTTGAAAGTTGATTATTACCCAGGATTACCTACGGAGTAGATTAAGGCGGATTAACTTGGAAGGTATGAATGAACCATCGATTAAGGGATGATTAAGCACTTGCCAAGCATACCAGGCTGCACTTCATTTTCTACTCCGACTTTGCCAATTGAATGCTTGCCCGCCGTCCTTTGGCCATCTGGCTAAAGGTGGGCTACAAGTCCTGATCTGGGGTCCGAAACACCAGGATTCAAGTTCCCCGTCCCGACGTTATTCAGCACCTCGATGTCCACGGTGTGCTCGGGAAAGTCACGGCGCACGCTGGTCACGGATGTGATGATAAGAATTATTATTAGATACTCCGTAAGGCGCGGAAACCAGAGCAGCCGATCCCGCCTCTACATGCCATGCCCCGGGGACCTAGGAACAGAATCCTGCAGAAGGAAAACCGCAGCCGTCGTCTTTCCCCGATCCCTCTTGGTTCGATGCGGGGAAGGTGAGTTGGGGCATATCAGTTCTGACATCTTGCCTCGAGCGCGAGTCGAGCCGCAATGTATGTGATAGCCTGGGGTCACCGCGCATGTGCCTGGGGCTTGGGAGGGTGGGGAGCATTGAACGGAACCAGGAAAGGCAAAGTTCCAGGTGAGAACACCAAAGAGCAGTCAGTAATTGATTAACCCGGGTCAAGTATGGCTAGCGCATAATTGCGGAATTCTTGCCATATTTGTCCGAATGCTTCGAAGACAGAGTCAGGAAAGGTTATGTTGGCGAATGTTGGATCAAAAGCTGTCGTGATTAGGTGAGAGGGCAAGTGGAAGAAGTCATGGAGAGCGGTCGAGCGGATGCGTCACCTTGTCTCACGTCATACACCTCGTGATAAATAATAATCCGCACCCGAAGCGTATCATATCAGCGTGAGCGCCGAGGCCCCCGGGCGGGCGAAACCGAGCGACAGCGAGGAATCCGTACCCTTGGTCTGACTCCATCCAATCTGATACCCTAGCGACCCGGCAGGGCCCCTTGTTGCAGTGATTGCCGTCAGGAACGACAAATCGATGCAGAGAACTTATGAAATCAAGCCTCAACCCCACAAACCACCCGTGACGGGTCGGGCGGCCTGAAAACGAAAGCTAGTAACAAGTAGCTTAGTTTTATCATCTTCGTCGACACATACCAAATTTCGGCATGCGCCGGAGCGGTGCGAAAGCCCATGGCGCAAGCTGGAGATCCTGCTTTCTTCTACCCCTTTTTTGTCGCTTAAAAAAAGAGAGAGAAACCAAGCTAATTGGTGAGATCGGCGAAAGGGGAGAGACGAATCCGGATCACGGAAGAAAATGACGGAGAACGTGGGAGCCGGATCGGAGAAGGAGGAACTTGCCGACGCTAACCCAAGCCACAGATCCGCCCATGCACCTCGAACTTTGAGCACAGATCCTCTTTACGAGCGAGCACGAAGGCTGGTCTCACCCTGAGAGACATTGGATGACGTTGGACTGGTTCTGCCCCGCAGCCCCAGGCAATCTGGAAACGCCCAGAATAAGGGATGGCTTTCTCTCCACGGGCGGCCAGCAAATGCCTTGCGTTTCCCGACCTTCCTTACGGCATGAGTGATATTGTTGCCACGTGCTGCGGCAAGCCGAAGGCGTTTTGGGCTATGAGTGAGCTCAACTTAGGCTCCCGATTTCGCTTTTTTCTGCGGCCTTGTTTACTGCATGCAGCTTGGCAGCCACAAGCTGGCTTCCCTTTCGTCTTCTCGAACGGCCTCGGCCGAACGGAAGGCACACCCCTTCCAAATGCCTGAGCAAGAAGGTGGGCAGCCTAGAATTCCTTGGAACTAAGGCAAGTACGGAGCATGCACCTGAGCTAGCGAAAGGAAGAGGCGACAGAAGGAACCTAGAAGGGCTTGCGCTGTGCTGCAGGTAGCCGTGAGGAGCCTTGAGTCCGAGGAGCGAGCTCTGGAATGTACGTAGCGCAGGTCGGCCAAAGCCTGAAAGGTAGTGGGTGGGTGCCTACAGGTCTGCAAAGACGAGCAAACAACAGAATATAGGGACGCAGTGCGACCATCCCAAAAGTGACAAATATCGCTGCAACCTATCACATTGCATACCCTGGCTATGGAAAGAAGCGGGCGTCGCCTGCACGGGAGGTGGGCTCGATCCTTGCGCTCCTCACCCGTCCCGCTGTGAGGTGGTTCCATTGTGTTGCGCGTGGTTCTGCGTGGTGCTTCGTGCGCTTGTGTGCGCGCAAGCCGTCAACAGCAAGATGGACGGAAGCACATGAGGGCTAATTAGCCAAACACGTGGTGAGCCACAGCTCCCAAGAGTCCAAGAGTCCAAATTTAGACGCCCGCAACCGGCAAGTGTTACGCTAGTATGATGGATCCTGTCTGTCTTCGCCCGCGCGCAACCTCGCCTGTCGCCTTATCTTGGGGGTAGCGTAGGCTACCCCACCTGCCGTGATGGGAATCGCGCAAGTTTCCCTTTCCCAACAGGGAAGTAATAAGAGGGGAAACAACCTGGAAACGCAGGCGCAGGGCAACCTGCCTGCCTTAGCAGCAAGCTAGCGAGCAAACGCAAAAGCCCGCCGGGAAGTCACCGTCTGCGCTTCCACCACGTTAGCACGACGAGAGCCAAGAGACGCTACAACACTCCATGTCCGTGGAATCACCGCAACGCAACGCAACTACCATCGCCCGTTCGGTTGTTGCCTATCCCCGCGCTTTCTCCTCTGAGCGGACGGCTGCGACGCTGCTCTTCCGCGCAGCTCGGGCGTGTTTTCATGTAGGTTGCCGCCCATCCATTCCCATGAGGTGAGGTGGGCGGCGGCCGTCATGGGCCATGCCATGCGCTGCGCTGTGTCGTGGCCCCACAGAACCAGATCGTTTCCATCTCAGGCACTTCCACCTGGGTGCGCCTCGAGCGCCACTGCTTCCCTCCCAAGCAAGCCCCAAGCCGTCCTTTCTTGCGCGAGCGTCCCTCACGAGCGGGCTGACCAGGCACCGGTTTAACGTGAGCGCCTCTCTGCGACTCTGACCACACCACCCTCACTCGCGCGTCATTCCAGTCCCAGGCGGCATTTCTGATTGGGCTCTAATCGCAATGGCAATGACGAACTCGCTCGGAACCTTACTCAGCTTTTCGCACGCCATTGTCGGCCCCCAATGGCCCCCGAGCAAGCCAAAATGGTACCTCACCTCACGCACTTCTGCACCCGAGCAACAAGCGACGAACCCACCCAGGCAAGGCAGGGCACTTCGTTAGTGAGGTGAGGCCGAGAGCCGCCATAGGTCAGCTACCTACCGCAGGACCAGGTACCGTACATGGCGTGGGTCCTTGGCCAGGTGCGCTCGCTCGCTCGCTGCAAGACACCGGGATATCCTGCCTGACTGCGCGCCTATCGCTGCTCTTCCCTGTGCTGTGTCGTGCCTTGCCTTGCCCGCTAGGTCCAACTCCAAGGTCGCAAGTGCCGCCCCTCCCCCCCGCCCCCAAAGGCCCCCCAGGGCAAGTCCCGCATCTCCCGAGCACAGTCCCGACTCGCCCGGAGCTCCAAATCCTGGCCAAAATCCTAAATCCTCCCTCGGAATCTGGGACCTCTCGACTGCTGCCTCTTCCATTCTCCGGCCGAGAGTCCAGGCCGGATCTACAACGGGGGGCGCGGGACGCGGGAGGCGTAGACCAGGAACCGGTCAAGGCCTCAAGAGTTGCAATCAGGGGGAGGAGCAGTTAGCGGGGAGGGCAATTGCACCCTTCGATTGGCCAGTTCGCCACGTTTGCGAGGGAGCGCAATGTTTCCAAGACCGGGCTGCGTCCAACACACAGGGTACGGTACGGTACAAAGACCTGACAAAGAGCGTGGCCTTCTGCAACTCCCCACCCCAAGGTAACTCGACTTTTTCTGCAGCATCGCACTGCGGGACGGACAGACAGACAGCCCAGCCCAGCCCAGAGTTGTAAGGGGGTTCTGACGGTGGAGAAGATGTTGTGCACGAGAAGGTTAGCGTACATGCACCGCGGGGGCGCGCTATGATTACTGACTTTTACCTTGTGCGTACTCGGGTGGGCGTCTCACGCACCGCACAGTGGAATCTTGGACCCGGCCAAGCCCAGACAGGCCGACAGAGCACCTAACGACATGGACGACATGGATGTGGATGCCACACTCCTCACCTGCTTCTCGATTGAGACCAACGCCACCATGGTGCAGGCTGGCAGCCGGGTTCCTTGTTTCACTGCAGGCCAAGGATTCTCAGCTAAGACCATCGCATCTTCCTACTCCCTAAAAGGGCCTCGACTAGCTCTGAGCTTTTGCGAGGGGTCCTCACAGACGTTTTGTTGCTCTCTGTCTGCTCCGCTCCCCTGACTCCTGAGCTGGGACCACACTACATAACTGGAGCTTCGGAACACGGCTGCTGCCCCTTCACAGATCTCGATTCCCGGGATCCAAGCACAGACGACCCAAGGGAGGTCGGCCCTAATACAAAACACCTCCCCGATAAGTATCACGCCCGGCCCAGCACAACACAACACAGCACAGCACAGCACATAGACACACACACACACCACACTCACACAACATAGCGCACACAACGGCCCGCCATGTCTGTTGCAGCACCTCCGCCGCGGATCCGGTCCATCGCACCGCTCGCACCCCAAATGCCTCGAAGGCAGTCATGTGACCGTTGCCACGAGCAAAAGGTTCGATGCTTCACCGACCCCAACGACAGTATGTTCGGCCCTAGGGGCTCTGTCGACAGCGATGCCGGCTTGGGTGGCCAGCATGCTCCTTCATCTCCCTGTGTGAGGTGCAAGAAGGCCGGTGCCATGTGCATATACAGCCGTACGTGTCTCAGCA
The DNA here is from genome assembly GCF_030549165.1 of Lasiosphaeria miniovina. Classification (NCBI taxonomy): domain Eukaryota; kingdom Fungi; phylum Ascomycota; class Sordariomycetes; order Sordariales; family Lasiosphaeriaceae; genus Lasiosphaeria; species Lasiosphaeria miniovina. The sequence continues at coordinate 503,521 of NW_026848223.1, read as the reverse complement.
TTGCACATGACGACGCCACCACTCCTCGCGGGTGGTGGCCGTTATCGGCCGTAATATTAGTCCAGCGAGTTTCATTGACACAGGTGCAGCTCAATTGCGATCGGGTCGCCCCAGACTGCCCCGGGACCCGTCTTCCCTCCCACCACGCAAGCGGGCGCGGAGAACGTCGAGAAGCTCGTGCGGCTCATCCAGGTCACCAACACTTCCGCTCTCCCCGTCGCCGCCCTTGACCGGCGTGCCGTATTCTTCCAACAACAACATAAATATGTGCAAGTTGGAGCAGATCCCACACAGCGGCGAGTATGCCGCACCACAGATGACTCCTCTTCTTTCGCCCGTTGCCATTACGCCGCACGGTGACCACAACAGCCACAACAACACAAACGGGCTTGAGCGACAACATCACCACCCAGTCTCTGAGCAATGGCTGATGTCGTCGTTTGGGGTGGACGGAGCCACCTTCTCGAACAACATGGGCCAGCTGTCGCCGTATTCACAGCCCACATCGACCCCAGCCGTTCCCTTCTTTTCGACACCAACCACTGCTCCCGCAGCAGATAATGTAATGCCGGAGTATTCATGGATGTACTCGGACCCCAGTGACACGTATCCAGAAGAGCTGGCCGAGATAAACCTCCGCATCCATCGCGCTGCGCGCACTCTACCCCCTATGAACAGGTCTCTGCCATCTCTTTCGTCGCCCTCGGTCAATGAGATATTCGATGCCGCCTGCTCCTTGATCAACGTGGTTGGCAGGTACACCACCACGAGGTCCATGTCGCTGCAGAAGCGACCGGAAAACGCCCTCGGCATACACGTACACCCCAACCAAGAGGGTGCTAACTTTGAACAACCCCCGATGGCCATGTCGATTGCAGTCCACAGCGCCATGGACACCTCTGTCTGCCTCGTGGTTCTTGCCTGCTACCAGGGCCTACTAGGCGTGTTTGAGGAGATATGCACCTCGTTCCTCCACTACACCGAGGACTCGCACAACCCCACGTCTCCCAGGACAGCATCGGCTTCGACCTTTGCTTCGTCGTCGACGACCCAGGTCGTCGTCATGGTGAACCTGATCAGCCATCTGCTCAACCAATTGCATCGAGCAGTCGGCTCGCTCGCCGGGAGTCTTGCTCTCCCGACGGCTCGGAGACTGGAACAGGCGGCCATGTCAATGCCGGCGCTGTCGCCAACCTCGTCTTGGTCCGACCATTCGGAAATTGGGGACGACGTGTTGAACCTTCCCGGCGAGTACGAGGCGCCGAGTTTCCACTTCAACGGGCACGATAGGCAGTCCGACAAACGCCAGAAGACGACTGCCATCCTGTTCGACCAAATGGAGCAGAGGCAGCTCACGGTGCGAGCCCAAGTAAAGCTCATCAAGCGGCTCATCAGACAGTCGAATGTATTATGATGTCTTGTACTATTTTTCTTTATTTGTGTATTATTAGCTGCATCTGCATTATTACCCCGGTTGGGAGGCCTTGTCTTTGTCCTTTCTCTTATTTGTCACTTTTTTTTTAACAACTGTATTTTATTTTCCTTTCTCTCATTCTTCTTCTGTATTCATAATTAACATTGTATGTTTTTACCCATCAAGACAGGGTCTGTGGCGTGCGTCCGCCACGATCCAGAAGCCGTTCCCGATGTGTTCGTTGGCAATTGCAAGCATGCAAGACATGATGTAGTACCAATTGGGTACCCCTGGCCGATTTTGTCGACAGCCGCGCGCCAAATTCTTGGATTGCGGGATCTCGGTCTCTCTCGCCAATTTTAGGCCCCACAAGATCCGAACCAGAGATCTAGATTTCAAACAGTCTCTCCTTCGACACTCGGCCGGATGGATCCGATTCTCGGACGACAGATCGAGGGGCAAACAAGAAGACCCCGGCCCCCAACGTCGCCAAAGGATTTCCCATATTCCTTGGCACTGGCGCGAAGGAAGGAGGATGCCAGGGGTTCAGGGCCGCCCCCATGCCGTACTACCCTTTGGCCTGGGGCAAGGCCACCCTTTACCTTGTGCAGCTAGTTCGCCGCTCCATCTCGGCTTCTTCGACCACCAAGTGTCGCACTCGCATGCAAAGACATGCCAAAGTGGACGATGGGGGCGGGGGGTGGAGATTCTAGTTGGTGATATCTCCGCCTGTATTATTTTGCACGTGCATCTGCGATGTGGAGGCTTTTTTCTTCGTCTCTTGCCTGCTGGAGTCTGCGGGAACGCGAGTCTCTCATTTCGCGGCTGTGTCGGGTTGCCAGAATAGGTATGCCCTTGCGCTTGCGCGCCTAGCCACACTGCCTCGTTTGGGAAACGGGTGGGCAGAGGCTTCCTGACCAAGCGCGAGGTAAGCGTGCCGGCGAGTGCAGATGCAGAAGGGGGGGTAGGAGTCCCAAGAGAGAATCCGAATGCATCACACCCGCGGACATTCACCAAGAAAGACCTCGACCCCAGGACACCTAGATCTTTCTTTCTCTTGGAGACTGCGGAGTATCGAATCGAGCCTACGGGGACCTGCAAGGAGCTCTCACATGCACATCGCCCCAACCGATGGGCATACTCTGGGCCGCTCTGTTCTGTTGGCAAGCAAACGCAGGCAGGTGGGGCTTGGCAGGAACCAGGCCGTGTATGACCTTGGTTCCTAGCATGTCGTCGCACGGCGAGATGATATGATGATGACAGGAGACGGAAGGCCCTAATTCCGGCGAAGCCCGCTCCGCTCCCCGTCTCTCGCCCATTCCCCCTAAAAAGAAGCTTGAAGTTACAGAGGTACGTACAGTGCAGTGCAGCACACACTGAACCAAAGCCGAATCTGGACGCCGCAGGGCACTCGTCGACCAAATCAAGAAATGTTAATCCAGCAGTGTCGCACACTGCACGGTTTTTCATGGCCTGTACAATCCATTTGTCGGGTGAGTAATTGCCTTACAGTACGCAGTGCGGGTTAGTGTTTTTGACGTGGTTCCTAGTCCCGGCAGTGGTGATTTGCAGTGCAGTTACAGCTAGCGACCTGGGAATGCCCAGTGTGCAGACAGCAGAGTACAGCGTGCGCGCACTAGCTACTGCAAGACAAAGTTAAAGCGCAGCTACGGGTCCGAGCGCACGGAGCATAATGTGATCCCACTCGCTCACTGGGGCGTAAGACGCAAGACACGTAGTGGTCCGCGCACTTCTGCGCGCGCGAACCTGTAAGATGGATTCGATAACCCTTCCCGGGAAACTTGTTGGTGAAATGGTGTCCAACTGTCATGATTGTCAACCCGAAAGGGTCCAGGGCTCTTAGCCGGCTGATGAAAAGGCTTTTTTTTCGCCTCTCGCGTAAACTTCAGTCATCCATCCCCAACAGATCCCGTCACGTCCAAATGGGAGACAAATCGTCAGGCCAGGCCAGGTACTGCCTTAGCTCTTATCAACCCCTCTTTCGCCATGTGTGTGTGTCTGTCTCCCACCATCTTCCAATTATCTTGGCGTGAGGACGTGAGGATGTGACGTGCTGAGCTCAGCCTCAGCCCACGCAAGATCCAAATCTGCGCTCCACCGTTTGCGGGGACTGTCATGGATCCCACAATTGCCTGCTCTGCTGTGCTGTGGCTAGTGGTTGGCTGGATCTGGGCGTTATTGTCACTTTTTTGCGCTGTCACTTTTTTGCGCTCTCTCGATTCGGCCCATCTCGATACCAACAGCCCCAATCAAATGCTGTTGGCTTTTGGCCCCTAGTAAGCTATTGACGCAATTACATAAGAGACTGCCCTGGACAGGCGCGGGCGGTCAGGACAGGGGGCACGACGACGGTACGAACTACAGACGTGACCCCGCTCGTTTGCCGCTCCAATCACGACCGCATTCGCGCCTAGACGAGGAGCACGCGCGGGGCAAATAGCGCAGAGAAGATGGGCAAGAACTGGCGTTAAAAAGATAAGGTAAAGGTGGCTTAATAAAATGCTCGATGGTGGAGAAATATGCGCCTATGTGTACTCCATACCCATGATTCATTCCCATGCTATGGGATCACCACCAGCCATCCTAACAAGCCCCAACAACAAACTGCCAACCGCGTCAAACCAACCAACTGCCCTGACGTCTCGACCCGCGGATGTGGGCGAGGGGGACCACAATGACGGCTTCCGTCTTCCTTGGCAGGCTAAAGCGGCCCTAGCCAAAACCCCAATGCCGTTCATAACCCGCGTGTGGTCCCTTTGTTAGTTTGAAGTTTGTTCGCGTTTTACGTCCGCATTTTGTTTTTTTAGCTTCAGGATTAGCGCACTTTGCTGCGCACGCTACTGCTAGCTGCCTCACTAGGGAGGGTTTGTCACCACTGCGATCGAGCTGTCTGTCTATTTGTAGCTCTCAGGCAGGCAGGCATCAAGTTCGCGCTACACTGCCCTGCCCTGCCTCTATGCCCGCCCTGCATTCGCTAACGCCAATGGCAGAGGTCAATGGCAATGGCATGGAAAGAGAAGTGACGCTAACAACGGGCCGGTTAGGGCGGGGACGGCGAGAGAGCTTGCTCGGAATGGCTCCAACACCCATCATTGGTTCCCAGCGCAGCATCCCGATCAAGCAAATTCCCTACACTAGCTCGAGAAACGGCTTTTTCGGGCCTAGGCTCAAAGAGGCGAACCATGACCATGACCAGACCCCGGGCCCGCGGGAGGAGGTCAGTGTCATGTCTCCCATTGGCTTCCTCACCTTGCCATGTTCCAGGGATGGATGGATCTAACCTTTTTGTGTCCAGATCTGGAGTTTTGCCACACGCTTCCAGTCCGCTAGCAGATTGCTAAAGGTGAGCTTTCGATGTTGCTTGTTTCCCCACGCTTGCGCGCAAGAGTGCAAAATGCTTCATCATTTTCATGCCTTTTGGCCAGAATTGGTTCCCACCTAGGAAGGTAGTATGGTACACCGTACAGTAGGTAGGCGACTGAAGCGCGGCAATGTGGAAACGAGATGTGGGGAATTATTGACCTGAATTATTGAGGTGGCTGTAATTATTGCCCAGAACATGCGAAGTATCCCGTATCGAGTACGGAGGGCGCCACCTTACCATCAAACCACCCACTCACCCACCACTGTGCTCGTCCCATTTCGCTCCCCTCCAATTTTTTGCCTTCTCACGGAATCCCAATTGGGCGGATGTGATTCACCTGCACCAAAGCCGACGTATTCCGTTCGTTTTGCTTTTACGCATGTGCAGTCATGATGATCACTTACCCACCCACCCAGCAGGCCGGGATTCTCGGGTCCAAATAGCGTAATTACGCCCAAAATCCCATTCCTGGCGCCCCTCACTCCCTTTGCCCCTCACTCAAGGCTCACGCCTCACGCCTCAGATCAAACAAGGTGGGTGGTCAGAAACTTACGCTTTTCAGGGGTGACAGGGCTGGGGGAAGGCGGCGCGGCTCTCTTATGGTGGGCGCGAATGCCTGGCTTTGGGGCACTATGCGGAAAGCCAAGGAGATTGTCAGAGTTGCGCGCCCTCCCGCCAACAATTGCTCACGTGAGGTACGATCGAAATTTATTTGCTTACCCCCCCTCTCCCTCCCCTTTTACCGAGTAAGCGTTGCCTGAGATGATAAGCACTGGCAGAGGGGGAGAGGGTGGGAGCAGGAAAATCGTTTAATTAATTAAATATCCAATTAGTATTACGGCCCCGTAAGGCGACGGACGTCTGCCCGCATGGTTTCCCGCGCTGCAGGCACAACCGAACCGAAACAGACTCTCGGTACTATTCTGTACTTTAACCGCGCGCACGCACAGGCGGGAAGGCAATGTACATGTACAGTCATACGCGGCTTCTTATTAGAGGGTTCCCTGATTTGTAATTTATGGGAAGCAGCAGCAGCTTGCAGCGTTCTTTCGGTCCCCTACCCGAGACCATGGTTACGGGATCAGCGGGAGGGACTCCTCGCCAGTTGTCAGAACCACTCGCCTCAGTTCCGACCCGGTGTGTTCCAGAACGTCCCGATGAGTAATTAATTGGAATTGAATTACTTTCCCATGCCTTCCTCACCTTAGGCATCAGGATGCAGCCGGGCAATTGGCGGCTTTGCATCAGACAGGAATTTGTAGCCACCCGCTAACATCGTCTTTCTCCGCATTAACTAATAACAGAGGACAAAACCCCGAAACCCGGGTTCTTCTGACTTGAGATGTCAGCCGGGGCCAGCGCTTCGCCACTCTCACTAACCAAAATCCCAATTTCTGCCCGCCTGCCTATGTGCACAGGGTCCACTGGCGGCTACAAGACGGCTTGGGGCTGCGAGGTGAGAAGGGGGGCGGAGGTGGAGGTGGGATGATGCTCACCTTACGGGTGAGACAGACGGGTGAGGCAGCCGGCCGCCTTAGCGCACGCACGCCGAAAAGCCGAAAATCCGGATATCCGCACCTCGTTTACCGCCGGCGGACTTGAATGCCGGGCGGACATTTGCACACCCCCCTCTCTCCCTACCCAGAATGACAGCACCCAATCACTCTACCCCCCCAAACCCCAAGCGACGGAGACAGACGGATACTACAAGCACTGGATCAGTGGCTATGTACTGTACCCACTAACCCAGAGCCGAAGGATTGGAATGGAGATGTGCCAGGACTCGGGGGTGTGGATCCGCCAGCTGCTGCTTCCCAGACCAACAAGCTTTTTCTTTTTTTCTTTCTCTTCGTTCCCCACCGCCGACCCCAGCACCCGCTCATGGAGTCAAAAAGGAAAGCAAAAAAAAAACGAAGAAAACAGGTCCTACCCGGAATCAAACCGGGGTCCCGGAAAGACGTCCCCCATTCTCGGAAGAGAGGAGGGAGGAAAAGTCAGAATCCGAAGTGCTGACCGCTACACCATGGAATCGGCTGTTTTTGTTGTTTTTGGGATGGAGGCTGGGGCTGAAATCATTTGGTTTGGTGTTTGTGTTTTTGCTAGACCCCCGCCTCCCCCCTCCCTTTGCCTCCTTTCTTTTGTCTCTCTTTCTCTCTCTCTCTCTTTCTCTCTCTCTCTCTCTCTCTCTCTCTCTCTCTCTCTCTCTCTCTCTCTCTCTCTGTCTCTCTCTGTGTGTGTATGTGTATGTGTGAGTATGTGTGTGCGTGTGTGTGTATGTGTGTATGTGTATGTGTATGTTGACAACGACAGGTTGGAGCTGCATGTAACCTGTCGCGTCTTTATTGAAGTTTGTGACTTAGGTACTTAGGATGGCAGCTGGGGAACCCAAGTCGGCTTGATATTTCGATTCGCCTTTCAGAGGCCTCCGCATTACCAAGTGCAAAGACATGGTAAACCTCACGGCTGCCCTCCCAAGTCTATTTACTTTATAAGATGTGGAATGTAATATTGTACAAAGAAGACTCGTAGAGATGCCATCCCGCCCGTCGTGCGTTGGGTATGGTACGTCTAACTATGTACGTACGATGCAATGCCCCCAATGCCGCGCATCAACATCCTTTAATTCTTCTATAGTATTAATTATGTACTACATCTCGCCCCGCCTCAGCTGGTTGACCCTGGTCCGCTCCAGCGCGACCCAGTCCGCCACGGCGCGGAGCCGTTTCCTCTGCGGCCCGTCGTCGTCCTCTGTCTCGCCGGCGCCGGCGGGATCCGCTGGGTCTCGCTCCACACCGTTGCGTATGTTATTGTTGGTGGTGTTGGGGTTGGCGGATTCCGGAAACCGGCGGCGGACCAACCCAGTGAGCGACTCGGCCATGTCCCGCGGGAACACGGCGCGGATGGTGCTCTGCAGTTCGTCAACCACCGCCGCCGACACGCGGCTGGAAGTTTTTTTTGTGCCTGCAGTCCCTGTGCCTGCTATTGAGGCCGCTGCGTGCTTGACAAACACCTCGATTATCTTGGCTAAGAGCTCAAAGCGCTGGTCACTAGGCGGACGCAACGCGCCCTTCTTGGCGAGGTGCCGCAACCTGGCCGAGATCAGGCCGAGCACAGCCTGCCGCGCCGTGACTTTCACCTCGGCGTTGCGCAGCGGTGGTAGGATGGCCGGGGTAGGCTCGTTCATGAGCCAGAGATCCGCCTGGTCGTCGAAGCGCGCCCGGGCCAGCATCTTCTCCGCAGCCCGGATGTACGCGTCCTTGCAGCCGACGAGCACGGTGGCGGACTCGCGGCTCTCCATGCAGGCGAGGATTAGCCCGGCCCATACCGGCGGGCCCCGCAGGCCCCCGGGGGTCAACTGCGCGTTGACGTCGGCGTTGTAGTCGACCAGCAGAGAAACGATGCCCGCTTCTATCATCTGCGCGGCGAAGTTCGGGGTGGCCGCGGGCTCCTTCAGGTTTTCCGCCATCAGCTGCTCCAGGGTTTCCGACATTATATCCTGCCACAGCGTGCATGCTCCGCGGCCGCCGCCGGTCCATGTGTACTGCTGGTTGGGGTCGTGGTCGCGCCGGAGCAGCTCGCGCAAGAGGGGCGCTTTCGCGGCCCAGTTCTCGTCGGGCACCGGGACGCTCCGCTCGAGGCCGAGCACCACGGCTAGCGGCGGCGTAAGCTGGTTGTCGAGGTAAGCGCTGTCGGCGCCGAGCTTGGCGGTCACGTAGCCGGCCAGGTTTCCCCGGAGGATCCGCTGCCGGAACACGGCTGAGGCTCGGCTGGGGCTGCCTTGTTCGGGTTTCGCCTCGTCCTGGGGTTGTGGTGGGAAATGGGTGTTGAGGGATAGCTCGACCTCGTCGAGGACTTCGTGAATACGCGCACTACTATCGGCGCGTTCGGCGCGGACGTGCTTGAACATCTCGTCCAGCGCGTAATGCATGTGCTCTGGAGGAAGGAGTGGGCCCGAACCGTCCTGAACGGGGTATTTGCCGCCGTGGAATCTCTTGTGCTTGATCAAAGCGGCGTAGGCCGTGGCGATGGCCAGCGAGCTGTCAAAAGCCGCTGGTGCCTTTTTGACGAGGAACCCTGTCATGTCTGCCGACAGGAAAAAGTCGCGCACGGTTGGATGGAGAAACTCGACCTTGTGTAGCCGGAGTTGGAGGAATCGGCTGCACCGAGACTTGAGCTGCTGAGTGAAGGAGAGGTTGAAGTCTTTTAGCTCATCCTGGCTCCACGGCTTCGTTTCTTCTTTAAAGACATAGCCTGGGCGCTGGTAACCGACCTCGTGAAAACTGTAGACCGTCACAGGGAGAGGCTGCCCCGAGGCTGCCAAGGCTATCAGCATTGTCCCGGCCAATTTGCTCTGGCAGGACGGCTTGGAAGACTCCAATATGGTGCGGATAGACGCCCCTAGGTTCTCGGGGATCACCGGGATCTCGTTTACCATTTGGCGCAGCTCCGAGACCGACAGTTTGTCGTTGTTGGCGATTTCTACGCGAACCAGGTTCATCACGATAAGAACCCACAGAAACACGCCCCGAGACCGAGAACAGATGTCATTGACAAATGTCATTGCGGGCTCGCGGCCGTTGTGAAGCATGAACCAATCCCAGTTTATGTCTTCGGTCACATAGCGCTTAGCAAAGGCGCGAATGTCATTCCTAGTCAACTCGTCGACGAGAAGTTTCGTGTCGGGGTTCTTCCCCAACATGTCTTCAATGTGACCGCCGGGCTGGCTGGACACGACGAGCTTGATATCGGGGCAGCGAGACAGCTCTCCGAGCTGTTTGCAGAGCTGCGCCGTGTCTCCGCCGTATTCGTCTAGGCCATCGACGAAGAGGCAGATCTTGAATGGAAGCCTGGTCTGCGAGGCAATGCGGCGTATCATGGACTGCAGTTCGGGCAGCGACCACGCTGCCGCCTCCGTCTTCGCCAGCGCCGCGACCGATGTCTCCGCCGACGCCTTGGAGTCTTGGATGGCGTTTGTCGGTGTGCCTTCCTCCATCCGCTTCCGTCTCCCGGCGCACGCGGCGCGGATCAGGTCCGAGTTTTGACAGAGAATGTCGTGCAAGATAGACCGGAGCAGGTCATTCCGCGAACCCTGTGCCTGCGGGCCTTCCTCTGAAGTCTGTTGGTCTCCCGGCAACATCTGTGGCTCCTCCGGCGGCGGCTTCGTGTTGGCGACGCTCCGGGGGTGGTGGCTGGTGGCGACGATGGGCTGAGAGCCCGCCCATCTTGACAGGAGCGCCTTTGTGCGCTTATGGCCGGCGATAAACTTGACCAGCGTCGACTTGCCCGCTCCAGGGTGTCCAGAGATCCAGAATATGCCTTTTCCGCGAGCCAGCCACGTCTCCAGCCGCTTTCCCGTCGCCAACTCGGTCTTTGCCTCTTTGTCCTTAAAAAGGCGGCCAAAGACCGGTTTGGGGGAAGGCGCGATTTCCTCGAGGCTTTCGGGACGCTGTTTGCAATTGGGGTTGAGGGACCTCAGCAACTCCTGTTCCATCGCCAGCTCTTTCACGATCGCGGAGAGCTGAGAGACCTGGGTTGTTGAGGAGTAGATCTCGTCGGCAGTCAATGACGTTTTAGTCTCATCTGCCGTGATATCGTTTATTCGGACCCGGGCAGCGTAGATTGCCAGCGATACCTGGTCCAGATCCTTTGACCTCTGGTTGTGTTGCGACCGCATTTCGAAGCTGAGGACTTCTGCGCCTGCCTCAGTGCAATCGACGACTTCCCTGCATTCAAGTGTGTTTAGATGCTGATCTCTTTTTTCATCCTGAGACGTGGGGGCTTTTTGAGTGGATTGTATCCGGGGCCATCTCACCTCGAGACGGTACACAGTTTCAGGATCATCAGCTTCCGGTAGCTCTCAAAGTGCTGCTGCATCTGCTGTATCTCTTCCTCGGTCATGATTTCGGACATGGCGATGCGGAAGCTGGGCCAGACGCATTTCGTGCCCAAGCGGCGCCGGACCTTCTGCTCGATGTCTTGCACGACGACCAGCAGCTGGCAGCAGTCCTCGTCGAATCTAACGGCGATCTCGACCAGAGTCTGGTCCGCCTGCTGGGTGGGTGGGTAAGTGTAGGCTTGGGGCCGCGACCGTCTGAGACTGTGCTGCCTTGTCGAGGACTGGAACGGGCTATAGGCGCGGAGCTGGGAGCAGAGGAGAGTGAGGCGTTGGTGGATGGCCTCGAGCCTCTGGCCGCGGCGCGATGTCGTGGTCGGCGACGAGTAGACCGTCTTGGTCTCGCTCTCATCGAGAAGCGAGGCGGCGAATTGCACAAACTGCACGGCGGCCTTTGCGAGGCTGAGGGCCGAGACGGGATCCATTGGCTGCGCCATGTAACTCCCACACTGAACGTGTGACGTTTGCAGTCGTGGGAAGGGCAGTGGCCGTGTGTCGTATTCCGGGATGTGCGACGTGGACCCGAATGTGGTGATGAATGGATGTTCTTGGTTGGGTCAATGAACTTAATTAGCTCCCAGTCTCGACTGACAGAGGTAGGAGGTAATTAGCTGCAATGGTCTTGAGAGGTTTGGGCATAAACCAAGGCATCTGTGCAGTACTGGCCGGCCAATACGATGCCTACCTACCTTACTCTCGTACCTGTGGAAAGTGGTGTGTACGGTACAGGAACCCCGCATCGCATCGGATGTCAGACGATAGACCTGTCTTGACTCTTGAAAACTCAATCACCCATGGCAAAATCTGACGTGACAAGAAATCCGTAATTACCGTTCAATAATTGCCTTGCCTGCACCCACTCAAGGCACCAGCCAAAGGCGCTTCCGGTTGGGGGGGGGGGTTGGTGGCTGATTACCTGAGGTAAATGATGAAGACACACTTGGAGCCTTCGTGCCTGCCTGCCTTGGGGCATTTGTGCTGTGATTAAGGTACCTGCCTATTTTACACTGACGGCTCCTCCCAACTCTGCAAGTGGCCACTCTTCATGCCTTCCATGGCGGTTATGGCTACCTACATGATCCTTGCTTGGACCAATGACGTGCTTCTCGCCGCCTCGCCTGACCCCTTAGCTTAGTTTTAGCAGTCAACCTTCTCGCCGTAATTGTTGAAGCCAATGGTGTATGTGTTGCCTTCGTCATAGTAGTAACCGGCCAGGTAACTGCCCGAGGGCGTCTTGCCGCAGGCCTGGATGACTGCGGCCCGCGCGCTGTTGATCATGTCGCCCGAGCAGAGAATCGGCGTGTCCAGGAGGTTGCAGATGTGCACCTGCGCCGTGTTGGTAACATCCTTTAACGTCTGTTTACCCCCAATCTTGTGGCCCTTGTCGCCTGGTGTCTTTTGCTTAGTTTCGACGATCGGGGTGTTGACACGGGAGAAGTACTCACAGTAGATCGACAAATCACTCATGGCAGCCTCGACGTCGGCAATGCTGCGCAGCCAGTTCCCGGGGCACCACGTGCGCCCCTCTGCCTTGCTGTTGTGGACGGCCTTGCCTGATTTCTCCGGGGTCGGCCCTCCAAAGACCGTGGCAGCAAAAAAGACCGAGACAGAGAGGACCCGGGACAGGTGCATGTTGCCGGTGGTTTGAACGATTAGGCTACAAGGTTATGTTTCTTTTGAGCCGTAATTACCGATAATTGCTAATAATTGAAGAGGCTATGAGGTTGATGGTTAAAGCGAGAAAGGCAACCTGCCTAGAGAAGAGAAGCCGGCGATGTGTTTGATATAGATGTGCACATCACATCGGTATGTTTGACCACAGACACCACCCAGAATACTAAATAAGGGGGATTGGAAAAAATACTCGGTGGGTCGAGGTAACTTAACGGAAGGCAAACCATGGACGGGTGGAGTTGAGAAAGAGACTATGAGTTTGCTGAAAACACCATTTCTGGTCGAGCCGTCAGCTACGCGGCAAACAAACATCGGACCATAATTAGTTGCCCACCCGCCCGTCAAGCCACTCTACCCAAGGACATAGGCAGACTTTTGTTTGCAGTTGGCTATATGAGCGATATAAAATTCTGTACAGCTATGAGCATCCCGAACAGTTTGGGCAAACAGCAAAATTCTTTAGCAGTCATGACCCCTTTCAGCCTTTGTAGGTGCCATTAGATCCATTGAAATTGAGTCCCGTGGTTTCAGTCTAGACATCACTTGCAGCCTGCAAAAAGAAATTAAGGGGGATTTCAAAGACCATTACCACCCTGGTTGGTTCATGTGTCTAGCCGCGTTGGTCGTCCATAGAGACGGCTCCTGCGCCAGTCTTTGTGGAGGAAAAGGGGGACGCCGTCTAAGCCGGCGCTCCAGCCCCTCTCTCCCGGATCCGTCTCGGGCCCTGCAATCAACCATCTGCCGTGGCACTCTCGCACGTCACCTGGCCACTGAAACGAGCCCGATCTCGGGAATTGCAGTTACATTGCGCACTGTCGGATCCCGAGCCCAGGGCTCCGATCCCGGGAGAGGCGTTCGAGCTTTTTTACAGTAGGCAGTTAGAGCGCTTTCGCTTCAGTGCTTCGTTAGCCCGTATCCGCCACGACTTTCCCCTGGCAGCGCGACGCACGCTCTTTCGTCCAATCCCAACCGTCGCGGCACCGTTAACGGCATGGGTCAAGTGTCGGTGTCTCACAACACGACGCCATGGCTGGCTCTAGGCCCAACCACTCCGTGATACCCCGCCCTTGGCCTCCCATACCCGGCAATTCGCCCCCTAGGAAGCAAACACGGAAGCAAACACCTTCCGTCTTTCCCCCTCTTGTTGCGTGTTTGCTAGAGTTTGATGAGTAGTAGCTTCCACGGTACCACCACCAACCCTCCCATAGACCCGGCACTTTGTTGTGCAACATTTTGTGGAATGTCGTCGTCTCTTTCTGTTGAAGGTCAGCCGGACCGGCACCCTCACCCGCACCCGCACCCGCACCCGCACCCGCGCCGGCGCCAGCGCCAGCGCCAGCGCCGGCATGCCAACACTGCCCGGACCACCCCTCATCCGCCGCCGTCGGTTGCCAACTTGTCCCAGGACTCGAGCATTGACGTGTCCACGGAAGACGAGCCGTACGGCTTGGTTGTAGAGAAGAGTTTCTGGAGGGCGAGTGCAGCCCAACGTCCATCCCCGACACGGTAGTAGTTAACAGCTGAACCGGGGGCAGATCTTCCACGGCTCGCAGGAGCTCCTCCGGCTGGCGGGGCTGTACAAGGAGTACCGGGACTCGCTGCCGGCTGGGCAGCTGCCGCGCGCCGTCACCATGCCGCGCAGCATCGACATGGTGGCGGCCACGCAGGCCGCGTGGAGCGTGCTGCAGGCCGTCGGCAACATCAACGACCACAACCAGCGCGTCGCCGAGGACGACGCGTGGCTGCGCAGGGAGCAGCAGCTCGAGAAGGACTCATCGCCGCCCGGGAAGCGGCGGCACGGCGCGCCGAAGCGCAAACGGGTGAGAAGGGCACCCGCCCCCCCAAAAACCAGCAGACTTCTGCAGGTCGACTGAGCTAACACTTTCTGTCCCGCGGCGGAGGAGAAGGAAAACGACGCCGACTTTCTCCGGTGCGCCGACTGCGGCGTCCTGGATAGCCCGCAGTGGCGGCACGGCCCCGCCGGTCCAGCGACCTTGTGTAACGTCTGCGGCCTGCTCCTTGCCAAGCGATGCCAGAACCAGAAAATGCCCCGGGGGCTCCCATCTCCGCGCCGGCACTCGCAGGCTTGACTTTCTCTCACTCACCCAGCAATTGATGGACGACTTTCTCTCACCCACCTAGCAATTGATGGACGAATGGTAGATTGCGGGCCGACTTGGATAGGTGATTGTTCGCCCCTTTTGGATCTGGATCGATGCACGTTTATATAATCAGCGGCTTTGATCAGGAGAGCTCGGAACCTAATTGCTAGCGTGGCAGTTGGGCTACTTTGGTATGACGAACTCATGAACTTTAATAGCATTTTGGGGTTTGAATTGCTGAAGCAGCCGCAAATCTTTAGTGAATAATCCTTAACTTGGCAGATTACGCTCTTTTTTCTTTCCTCTTTTGTTCCCTCTTTTGTTCTTGGCAATGTGCTCATTGTCATGGCAGGAGGCCTCCCTCTATGTTGTTGGTTCTGGGCCGCTTCGTTGGGTTTCCAATTGGGGAGCTCGGGTTACACGGCGTCTCATTCATTTCATGTCGACTTTCTTCGTCACTAGAGTCTGGTGCCAGACATTATCACCACAATTGTGAGATTGCAACGCGAAAACGGAAGAAATGAAACAAAGAAAGAAAGGAGAGACAGAGAGAGAGAAATAAAAGAAAGGGGCTTCTCTTCAACAGCCGAGTTGTGGGCCTTATTTTGACGTGAAGCCCGTGAGGGAAAACAGCTATCGCCAGTTCCTGACCGGGAGAATCGGAAACTTTTTGCCTTGGCACGGTAATCGCTGCTGATTAAGTGCTGCCTATCGCCGTGGAGTTTGGCACTTGTTTCTGTTCCATTCTCGGCTCCTCATTCCTCCTCCTCGCACTTGGCTTATCTCGGCGGTACTCGTCTTGGCGACTACTTCTTTGGGCTCGGGTTTGCTTTGGCCTCAATCCTGTTTTTTTCTCTTTGTCTCACATCATTGATCCGCAAAAACAGGAATTCACGCCGGTTTCGTTTTTCGGTTTTGGCAAGTGATGGGTGGTCACAGAATTGGATGCAATGTTGTGGTGCTGGCCCCTGGGTTTATGACTTGGTGGTGGTGACTAGCTGGTGATGAACTACATGCACCTTCTGAGTGCGTTGGCTGCTTTGTGGCGGGTGCACCGGGTGATCCGGCCAACATGCAAATCAAAGGCGGGTGTCTGAGAAGGATCAGGTGTTTCGGGACAATGGGTTGATGGAAGATGCGATGCGGCGGCGGCGGAAGTCGGCGACCTGCCCGGTTCCCACAAAGAACGGGCCGCGTAATACCCGCGGGCCGTGACCCATGCCGACACTGCCGGACAGCTACCTGGTAATTACCTTGGGCACCACTGCACCAGAGGACGAGGTAGACTTTGCTGCAGACCAATCGGGGCCAAGCATTAGCTACCTAGGCGCTCCAACACAGACATGCAGCCCCCAACTCTCGATATTCGGAAATACTCAGGTCCCCGTCTCGCCCCCCAATCTCCGACAGGAACCATCCTCGGAAGAGACGGCGCTGCAAAGTTGTGCACCCCCTAAACAAATACGTGTATCCGTATCTGCCCCAACAATGCAATTATCTACGAAGACAATGTTCGCAGACAACAAGTCAAGACTAGGTGCTCAGGTCTCGAGTCTCCAAGTCCAGTTCCAGGAATTGGATTAAAGTTTACCTTTATGCCATGTCATGCTGCCTGGGTACTTTATCCGGGAGCCGGCGTCATCGTTGTACTCACCTAGCGTCGACTTATCTGTGGGGCCGAGGTCTCATGTTGGTGGCGCCGTCATTCGGCATTCGGACTCGGGGCAGGAGGACACGCAATTGGTCTTCGACTGTTGAACCGCAACACGGCTCTAGCAGGGCGGAGGATCGGCAGTTCAGACTTCCGCCCGAGGCACACGACCAGCTTGAAAATCTTCATTATATCCCCCCCCCCGCGGTCCACTACAAAGACTCCCGATCGTTCCGGCTTGCCCATGTCTTGGCCCGCGGAGTTTAAACGCTTGGCAGCCAGCATCGCCCTCCTTCGGACTCGATCGCAAACCCGCATGGCAAGGAGAAGGCGGCGGCAAGAGGCACGGCGGGTGGGCCTCAAACGACAACGGCCGCCTTGGAGAACCACCAAGTGGAGCCACACGTAATCCCCTAAACCTTGACCAGGGATGGCCTGAGTTGCTCTAACTCGGGACGCTGCTATTAGTAGAGACATCCTCGTCAGGCCAAGCAGGTTACTAGTAATGCAAAGTTGCTGGCTCCAGTTTGCGTGCCGTCAGTTCCTTTTGTCTGCGTCTGCAGTTCTTTCTATCTCTTTATTTTTTCCCACCGTGAATCAGACTTCGTTGCGGATCGACTTCAGATCGGACCTCCTGCTAGTGTAGCCTGCAAGCTAAGGTGCTTTTGCTCTCAGGGGTAACCGGCCGGCAAACGTGCCTGTCATCTCATAAAGTGCACAACCGTGCTTCATCTTCTTGCAAATACTTGCAATGGGTGTCGGCGCTTTCCTGGAGCCGCTGATAGTCGTCAGCTTGCTAACAGGTGGGACAATCCTCAACCGCAACAAATCGCCACCCTCGTCCTCGTCCTCGTCCTCGTCCTCCTCGCCTGTTTCCTCGAGGCCGAACTCATGGCGGGACTTCGACTACCCGGGAGCCCTCGAGGCCGGAGGTCCTAGCTATTCGCCAAAGACCAAGTCTAGGAGCAGCTCCGTCTCGTCGTCCTCGTTTGACATGGCGCGGGAAAAGTATGACCCTCGATATCGGCAACGAACGCTGCGCTTCTTCAACTGGGAGCGCGAGATAACAACACCCAACAACGAGATCTTCAAAGACCGCCTTCTCAGTCGACTTCTCAGAGCTCTACCGTTCCTGGTCGAAGTCTGGTACTGGGCTCTTGTATATTGGGTGAGTTCTCGGCCAACAGCTCCAGATATCCCAGTCCGGTTCCTACCATCCCCGTCCATGTTTCTACTGAAATGCATCTTGTGCGACATCATACGTGGTATTAAGATGGACCAACGCTGACCGTGCACACAAAGGTCTACCAACTCGGGCGCGCCTTCTCGGCTGTCACGCTCAAGGATTCGACCGTCGACACGGCGCGCAAGCACGCGCTGCAGGTCGTGGCTGTCGAGGAGTACCTGCAGATCTTCATCGAGGCCGACATCCAGAAATGGTTCCGCGGCCACCCCGTGCTGATGCAGTGGACCAACCGGACGTACTCGTTCATCCACATCCCGGGGACCATCCTGTTCCTCATCGTGCTCTACTACATCACGACGGCGCGACCAAAACGCACCCTGCTCAAGCCGTACGAGGACGACGTGGACGGCAGGCTGTCGCCGCGCCAGTGGAGGCAGCCGGTCACGCGCATGGGCCCCGACGTCTACCAGAAGCGGAGGCGCACCATGGTCATGTGCAACCTGCTCGCCTTTGTCGTCTTCTCCTTCTGGCCCTGCATGCCCCCGCGCCTGCTTAGCGATCTGACGTACAACGGCCTCGACGCCGCCCCGGCCAAGAGCTACGGCTTCGTCGACACGGTGCACGGCGTCGACGGCGACAGCAGCGTCTGGACCACGAACCGGTTCTGCAACCAATATGGCGAGTCTCAGCCCCCTCCCCTATCAACACTAACCGCTTCAACCGCCAAGTCAACGACACGAAGCTAACCATGTGCCCAAACACCACAGCCGCCATGCCGTCGCTGCACTTTGGCTACTCGTTCCTCATCGGACTGACCATCGCGACGGCACCCATGGCGAAGCGGGGGCGGATGGCGTGGAGGCGGCTGGCGCTGGTCAGCGTGGGCATGGTGTATCCGGGGATCATCCTGGCGGCCATCGTGGCGACGGCGAACCACTTCATCCTGGACGCCGTGGCCGGCGCGTGCGCGTGCCTCCTCGCCTGGAAGTTCAACGGCTTGCTGCTCAACCTGCTCCCGCTCGAAGACTATTTCCTGAGCGTGCTGAGAATCCACAAGCCGTGAGGGGCTAGACTAGGTCACTAGGTGTGGCATCGCCTTCTGTCAGTTCGTTTGTGAGGGGGTGGTTAGATGGTGGCTCACGCATGTATCATAATGCACTGTGAAGGATGTGGGCGGGCACACGGTAGATGAAAGGATTTTGGGGTTATAAATAGGGCAACAATGGGGGGTCAAGGGCGAAATTCTCGAGGTCAATGGGAATTTCAATGCCAGCCAGGCTTGGACTGTGTTATTGGAGTTGGCCACGGAGCGTTTACAATCCAATCCCTGAATATTTGGTAGCGGGGGGCTTTCCAAGACTCGAAAGGCCTCGATAACTTCCGGTTCTCTCTAAAGACTTTTCGCCGAGGGAGGTAAAATCCATTAGAAGCCCATTTTAGAAGCCCATTTTAGAATCCTAGAGGCCTATTTATTCTCTGAAAACACCTTCCTACCTCAATAGTCACCCCCGACACCGTTTTTTTAGCCAAATCCGTATTAGGGTTGAAATATGAGCAGGGGCTGAGGTGCACCGGGCATCACCTTGAGCCCAGCTGAATCCCAGGGATGTCCCGGCTATACTTGCCGTATCCAAACTCACATGCGGCTACAGGTTCCATGGGATGTTGTAAGCTTTTTTGACAAAGCACCCTGAGCTACACAACGAATACAGTTGTAGTTGTAGTTCATTGACAATTTTTTCATAGTCCAGTTCACTTTTGTATCCACCTCCTAAACGTTGATTGAATTGGCTAGGCCCGCTGCCAGAACATTTTAGATTTCAGGTGAGAGACGAAAATTTTTTTATCTGGCAACAGTCGCGATGCCTTTCAGCCTAAAGCTTTTCGGTCGCCCCTTTTCGACGAGTAAATCTAGATTGTCATGTTACTGGGTTAGCCATTGCCTAGTTTGCATCCCTGTGACTAAGAACAAGCGCGAGGCTTGGGATAAGGCTAATAAGTATTATGGTGATCTCAGTGAGAATGTTTGGGGCAAGTGGCACTTAACACCTATCAGTAATGCCTTCCTAAGGCAGCCGTGCATTTTAGATATCAAGAAGAGATGTTTTTTCTGCTTATTCCCTCCCAACCTCATCCTCATCTCTCCCTTATAACATCCTTCTGAATCCAAACACATCAAATGTATCACATGACACCCCTCAAATCGTCCTGACCGACAAGACATTGCCCCTAACCTTATCAAAGGGCAACTCAAGGGTTACATGGCCATTGCTCGGCTCGCTCACATAGTCGACATAGCCGCCCGCCTGCCGGAAGCCGTTCTTTGCGATGACTAGCGCGCCCTTCTTCAGCCACGGCTCAAGCAGCTTAATTAGGTCCAGGTACAGAATAAATACCCCGTCCAACAAGCCCGTGTCGATCTCCTCCTCTCCTTCCAAACTGGTTAAGTAAGCCTGGAGGATGTCTGGCGTGCATCACCGAGACGAATCTCGGCCCACGCTGCCAGGCCCGCAGCATCGAGATTCGCCCTCGTGCGCGCGGCATTGGCCTCCACCAGCTCGGTGCCAATCACCTTTCCATTGCCATCACTATCCGCTCGGAGCCCGGACTGGCGCCAAGACCGAGCCCGACAAGAGGCTCGTATCCTGGGATGGCTCTGCAGCAGTCAGTCACGTGACCCAGTGTCGACCAGCACGACCGCGTCTTTTTTGTTTCCTTGCATGTGGTCACCTGCGCCGAGTCGGCTAGGTACCTACCTGCAGGCAGGCAGCCCGCATGGCATAAGTTGCCATTAATGCGCTCTTTACGCTCAAGTGTGCGCCCAGCCTACAATCAGTGGCTTGCACCGTTGTGAAGCTGGGCGAGGATGGGAAGGAGCAAATGTGGCGGCGGCTGAAGCTCGGGAAAGAGTGGACAAACCCAAGGCCACCGCGCTTCAGCCCAATGGCCGCCACAAACTCAACAAATTCTTGCAGCAGGAGGCAGCACCGCAGCAGCACCACAGCAGTACCTTCCGCTCGACCACCTTCTACGCAACACAACACGGCGACGAGACGGTAGAGAGGGCGTAAAGCGCAAAAACGGAAAGCGTGCACAATGCGCCTTCTATAGCAGCTACATTTTATTGAAATTCCAAGGCCGGCTCCGAATGCTTTCAATGAATCCACCTTTCGGGTTTCCAAGGCTATTGTGCGGCACCCATGCGGGCAGAGAGCCAATCCCCCCCTCAAAGGCAGTACCGAAGTAGAATCCCTACTCTACAGCCCGCAACACCTGGCAGCCCACCCATCATGAATTATCATGAGCCAATATACTCGGGCAATGTGCCCAAGCCCTTTTTCGTTGTCCCACCAAGGACCTCGCAGGCCGTTGTTATTATCGACCCAGACCAGCAGCAGGCCGGGCGAAGACAGGAGCTACGACAGAATGCACACCATGGTCCAGGTTCAAGCGCTGCACCCGTGGCGGATTTGGGCGGCAGAGACGGGTTGCTGAGCCAGGGGCAGGATCACATGCAAGCTCAGGCCAGGCTCGCCCCCGGTAGGGCCGAAACCGTCCTCGTCCATACGGCCCTTGGCCAGATGCGGCTCGGCCGCGGCGCTACCGGCAGCAGCAGCAGCAGCAGCAACAGTGGCAGCAAGAGAAACAGCTTGTCGCTGCCAGAGACCACCGACCACAGCGACAGCGACCGGCTCAGCCATGGTTTCGACGTCTATGCCACTCCCTTCGTGCCCGAGGCGCTCCGAATTGTCAACTCGCTGCCCAGCAAGAGTCTCTGGAGAACACCGCCGGCCAAGTTCGTCCACTTCAGCCAATATGCTGCCAACGCCCTCCGTCTCGTCCATCTCTTGCCTGCCATTACTGATCCAGATATCGCCCACTTGCTCTCGCTCGAGACACTCGAACAGGAGCCGCCTCGTCTCACGCAGCACCACTACGAGCGCTTTTTTGCCTTCCACCTTGGACGAGAGATTCTCAGCCAGCACAAAGAGAACGCTACCTACGCCTTGTTTGGTCACGCCGCCAAGGTCGATTTTGCGACTAGCACCACTGCACACGTGACCTTGTCAGTGCCCGGCCTGCGCGAGAACAGCCCGTATGTCGAGGAGGACGACGAGGTATATCTGCGCCAGCTCCGCCTCGATCTTCGGGGCTACCTGCCGCCGGGCTTTTGTCCTTGGACCGAGGTCATTTACCATGCCCGCGTGCTTGCTGTGATGCGGGCCAGGGAAGAGTTGGTCCTCGCCGTCCTAGGCCTTACTCCGGTGTCGAGTGAAGTCAGGCAGCCTCTCCTGCACTTCAACGTCGAGTTCCCCGTGCCGCAGTTTCGCTATTCTCCCATGCTCCATGCTCTCTCCCAGGTGCAAGCCTCGCTACTTAAGGCGAGCCGGACGACAGGCGAGTACCAAAATTGGCCTGCGGTCACGATTCCTCGCTCCGATACCAACCAATACTGGATGCAGAGCATGCTGTTCCCTACCGAAGCTGACTGCGAAGTTCAAGCCAACGCGCAGTGGGGCATCCAGGTAAAGGACCGTTACACGCCGCTTCTCAACGCCGAGCAGCGCGTCGCCGTCGAGAACGTGTGCCTCCAGAATTACGGCGTCGTGCCGTACCTCATCTCAGGCCCACCGGGCACTGGCAAGACGACTACCATGATCGAGATCGCGCTGCAGCTCGTCAACTGCGTCGCCAACCTCTCGCACATCCTCGTCTGCGCGCCTTCGGAACAGGCTACAGACGCCCTGGCCGAGCGCCTACGCTGCTACTTTACAAACAGCGAAATGCTACGCCTCAACCGACCTACGCGCACATTTGCCGAAGTATCGGATACGCTCCTGCCTTATTGCTGCGTAACTCCAGAGAATGGCTACGACGTGTTTACTCTGCCACCCTTTGAGCGCCTCATGCGCTACAAGGTGGTGGTGACGAGCTGCCGCGACGCATCCATGCTGCTTCACGCCCGCATGACCAACTTGGACCTATATACCGTGGAGGAGGGTCTGCACAGCCTCGCCCGTACCATGCATCCCGCCGTTGATGCCCCCGCCGTCGTGCCCCAGGTACACTGGGGCGCCCTGCTGATCGACTAGGCCGCCCAGGCCACCGAGCCCGAGACCTTGGTCCCGATTAGCGTCGTAGCGCCCCCGAATGACGCTCCGGATCTTGTCTTCACGCCCTTGCTCGTCATGGCCGGCGACGAGCACCAACTGAACCCGCGCACCTCGCTGCAGCAAAGCTCACCGCTGCAGCACTCCCTATTCGCCCGCCTGTTCTCGCGGCCCGTCTACGCCAACCACCCCCTGGCACGGCGATTCGTTTATCCCCTCGAACCCGCTCCGCCTGTACGACTCCCGATGCTGCGGCCCGCCTTCGCTAACCTCGTGCGCAATTACCGCTCGCACCCGGCCATTTTGGCTATTCCCTCCCAACTCTTCTATGCCGACACTCTTATCCCCGAAGCCAAAATGGAAGACACAGACCGGCTAGTGAAGTGGTCTGGCTGGCCGCGCCAGCACTCTCGGCAGCAACTAGGGCCAGCAGCAGAATCCACTATTGGGGGTTTCCTCACCGTGAACAGCCTCTCCGTGGCCAAACAAGACAAGGCTCTTTCCGCATGGCCCGTGTTGCTGCATGACAACCTGTCTCCCGACGAACTCGAGCGCGACGGTGGCGGCTGGTACAACCTCGGCGAAGCTCAGCTGGCCGTGAACTATGCCCAACGCCTCGTTGCTTCGGGTCTGGTCAGGCCAGAGGAAGTGTGCATCATGAGTCCATTCAAGGCTCAAGTGCGCCGGCTGCGCAAATTGATGAAAGAGATCCCCTTGACCAAGAACGGGCAAAGCACGTGGGGCGTCAACATCGGACCGACAGAGGCGTTCCAGGGCCTCGAGTTTGGCGTCGTAATCCTGTGTACGACGCGCTCACGGAGGCGCTTTGTTGCCAAGGATAAAACGTTGGGATGGGGCATCATCGGCATGCCAAACAAGCTCAATGTTGCGCTCACTAGGGCCAAGTTTGGTCTTATTGCGATAGGTGACCGCAAGTTGCTGGCGGCCGAGGATCCAGAGGTTTGGGACCCGTTTGTAGGGTTTTGCGAGAGGAATGGGTTGCTTCAGGGGCTGAATGGCAGATGCCAGGCTAGCGTCGGAAATGGCACCGTGACAAGGATCGAGCAAGTGTTGCTTGCTTCTGACGGGAAGGCGGCGGATTGGTCGTCCATGTTGGCGGGGACGGTGCTCCACTGATAGTTTTGACTACGTTTCCCACCTGGAATAGCCCCTCGCTGTTGGATGAGGTCCAGAATCTGGTTTTGGGGATTCCATTGTACGCTACGAGCAGATCTAATGTACAGTACTAGAAGCAGCCCGACTTCATCCCAGGTGTTAAATCAGCTCAAACGAAGAAGAGTAGGGATATCTAAACTAGCTCCACAAGAGCGGGGGGGACCTCCATCGCGAATTATCAAACAGACTCCATCCCATACCCAAAGGCGCCACAGCTACAAATCGAAACCAGCGCTTAGGCTTTATACAATCCTCGTACGACACGGGCGTTCCACTCACACCATCTCAATGACCAACGATGTGGCTTTTAAATCTCATACAACCAGGTTCGTTACGCAGCTGTCGACAGCAGTCCCGAAGTTCCCTTCCCACGTACGTAGTCTCATAATATGGGTTGGATGTGTGTGGGATCGAAACATTACCAAATTTCTCTGTAAAGCCCCGTGGGCCGGGCGGGTTATTAGCGCGCTGCTGTCCGAAACGGGTGCGGTGTTTGCGCAGGAGAGAAGCGAAAAGTCGCCCGGAGAAAGTTGGTCTAAAGGATGACGATATCTCTACGGACGGAGACGTGTTTTATTTCCTTCACTGGCTTGAGAGGAAGGTAACAACAAGTCTACTTCCCCGGTTTAGTACAGTGGTAAGGCGCGTCGCCATTACATTTGTACTCAAATTGGACTACTCATACAACGGCCGACCCGAATTGCGGTCGACCAGGCCCGCTCTTGTGAACCCGTTATGTTGCATTAGTAACCCCATGATGGCGCTTTGGGTGTCACGCTGATTCATGCGATTCCGTACGAGAGTACTTGCTGCTGTAGCTAACAGACTTCTCTTCCAGCCCTGTCTTGAGGGCGACGAATGAGAGCCAGGTCCTGGGTAGGATATAGAAGTCAATTTTCCGTCTATTGCGGGTGGAAGAACAGCGCGGTTTCTCGCGGCTCGCAAGATTGCAGGGGTTGGAAACTTCGGAGAAGAGAGAAGAGGGTGCGTTCGCTCTTTGGATTTCTTCTCCTTCTTTTGGTTGTGCACGCCCTGGCTTCATGGCGAGCTCTGCCTCTTAACTCAGACTCCGACGTCACCTAAAGAGCCACCATGGAGACTTGTGGAGATGCAGTGAAGGGCATTTAAGGACATGGCTGGAGGGGGAAAGAGAGAATGCAAATCGACGAGTGACCACGATGCTATGGGATCGGGGACCACAGCGACCGAGCTCCCGGGATTGGGTAGCGCGTCGGCCGGGGAGAGCTCGTCGCTCATGTTCTCGGGCTCAAGTGGCGGCTCATGTTCTCGGGCTCGAGTGGCGAGACAGACGACCAGAGCTTCATCCCTCACGCCCTTTGGGGATTCCAGCACTTTAGCCCTTGGAGCACGTGTTCTCGGTGCGCGCCGCCGGGTTCGTTATTTCTGCGTGTTAGGTGAGCTGTCGAGGTTAATATCTATATGTATACAGGCAAGATTGCGACGTCTCTACTTTTTCCAATCGAAACCCCTAAGCTCGCATCGACGACATTTTTCAGGCCATTCACGACCCTGGGGCTCACATTGGGGGCGATGGGGCATTGTAGGCAAGTGCACTGGGGTTATTTAGGGCCCTGTGATTGGCTACGCATAATTTTGCTTGTCCCTGCGGCAAAAATCATGTTCCAGCTGATCCAGCTGGAGAGGGAAAAGGATGGTTGTGAGATAGGAAGGTGCCACCCCTCCCCCCCTCCCCCCCTAACCCACAGGTGCTACTGCGCTGTACAGACAAGCGACCCACACAGTTGAAGCGGTTTGTAACACAGTAGTGCCTGTGGCTTTGCGCCTAAGTGGTTCGGCAGTTTCCTTGCATAATATTGGTCTCGAGAGCGGCAAATGGGCATTCACCATATGGCGCAGTGCAGCTGACAGCTGAGCGGACGGGCTCGAAGGGCCAATGCAATATTGCCAGAGGCGTCTGATCCGACGCCACAAATATCTTCGTGATATGTCAGCTGCAAGTCGAGAGCAAATCAGGACAAGTGAGGAGCAATGAGGCCCAAGCCGAAGGACCTGGACTGCGGCCGAATTTGCAGTGCAGCTGGCATTGCATTGAAAAAGTACCCTCGGGCCAGGAAGAGAGAAAAAGAGAAACAACTCGGTTCTCTCGTTCTGAACGAAACTTGCAGAATAGCGTTAAGCCTGTCCCCGTCACTCGCCGCCCAACAGCTCCACCGCCACGAGCCTACCTGGTTGGGTTAGGAGTTCTAGAAACCTCGAAACACGGAAGCCCATCATCCAGCGACCCGAAGTGCTTGTAGGGAGAACTTAGCTGTGTGCGAGATGCGAGCTCAAGAGACGTTATTGCTCCGCGCCATCGGGAGTTGGGGCGTGTGGTGTCACCTCATTCTCTGCATCGCCACCTCAATCTTGATGCTATCCAAACTGGATGGGTACGACGCAGCCGACGACTCCCGGGTCCCGTTTTTGAGATGGAGGAACGGTCTGCGTGTCAGTGACGTTGCAACACTGATTTCCGTCGCCAACACCCTCATTCGAATCTGCTCGACGAGCGTCGTCGCCATTAGTTCTGCCCGAGTCATTTTCATGCTCCTGGAGAAGGCGAGCCTAAGCCTAGGCGAGGTCCAGAGCATTGCGAGCTGGAAAGCCATCATCCGACTTCCCTTTCGGCGCCGCCGATACGAGGTCGCAGGCGAGGACAAGACGAACCAATCAAGCCTAAATCGATCGGGGCTTTTGTCGACAGATTCTCAGGTAGCCGGGAACTACAATCACCGACGCTGGGTGTGGTCGCTGGCCTTGATTCTTCTCCTGATGACCCCGCAGCAGTTTTCAGCCCCGATTCTCTCCGGATCTGTGGACTGGAATGTCTTCAGCACGTGGGGACAGCCTGTCAAGACGTTCTCCGGCTCCCAGGGCGAAATCGAGCTGGACTGGGCCTCGTATGCCGACGACGGGCGGCTCCGAGAGTGGCACGCCAGACGGGCCTCGGGTTATGCCGGCATCACTTGGGGGAGCAGCAATGGGGCCGACGCCCCGCCCGGCCCTGAAGTATGCCGCCATATTATAGACAACAGAGGGCTTCCGGAGCAGTCAAAACTGTTGGGCGCGACGCTGCCGCATATCAAGGTGCACTCCATCAACTGGGACCCCCCGAACGTGACGAGGAGCTCCCTTCCCTTGGGACCAAACATCAGCTCCTTCGGCGACGATGTTCTGCGGTACTACCAGACCGGAAACGCGGTGCTCTACGACCCCCAGAACAGCTGGGCCATCCCGACGGCTGAACGCGTTTGCGTAGCTCGGCCTCAGGGGATCGCGGCGGTGGATGCAGCGCAAGCTAAATCCCAAGCGGCTAGTTACGGTCAAGGACTGGGCAGCGCCATAGTCCGGGCTCTTGCTGCAGATTCGGGGTCGGCCCAGGCGAACAGTGGACGGCCAGCCGCTCAAGATGGCACGAGTCTCACCACCGGTAGTACCCAACAGTGCTCGGAACAGCTCCCTGCGCCCAAGGAGCCGCTCCGTTTTGTCGGCGAGGCCATGATCGCTGTTTTGATCTCCAGGCAGAACATTACGGAGTGCCAGACCATCCGAAACAACTCGTTTGGCGACACATCCCGGGTGCGCAAGTTTGCCAACGTCACGCTAGGCGTGCAGGAAAGCTGCTACGCCCTGGGGACGGTCAACTTCACCGCCGGCGTCGTCACGCTGCCGGAGACGAGATACATTAGTAGCCAGGTTGTCGAGGGCAACTGCACAGACGCCATACTAGACGAGGGGACATGGGTACGGGAGGCACTGCTTATGATGCCCGACGTCATGACCATGGTGTCCCTCATGAACGCCACGAGCATGCCGACATGGGACGCCCTCGACGAATATGTCGGCACCCTGCTCCAGCAGTCCTTCACCGCGAGCTGGGACGCCCTGTACTCGGCCTCGAACCTGACCGTCTTCCTCGACGCGCAGCCGTACCAGCCAAGGATCCGCGCGTCCGTCTCCAGGTTGCGCGTTGCGGTTTGGCTGGCCCTGAACCTCCTCCTGACCGTATCTACCTTGTTCTTACTCTTCGCCGAGTCGTTCTGCGAGCGGGGCACGGCGTACGACGCGACAGCGGCATTCTTAATGACCGACGTGGACGCTTCACTGTTGGGGAACGAGAGGGACAACCTGTCCATGGTAACGGGGGTCGACTCCAATGTACGGGTCAAACTGTTGCGCAACTCGAGCGGGCGATTCCGCTTGTCTCCCCATGAATGGAAAAGGTAATTAAGTCCAGTCCGTTTACACGTCTTTGGTTATAGTATGGAGACTGTTTTGGTGAAAAGATAATGAGGCAAGGGACAAGCAAGCTACGGATAGAGGTATTCACACAGTGAAATTCAGCAGTGATTCCGACCAAATTGAGGATGATACCTTAGTAGCAAGGGAGTAGTGATATCTTAGTAGTGTCACGGCTAATAGGATTATAAAGGACCATGCCAATAAGATACCGTATTTATTTGGTGTAAAACTAATCTAAAGAAGAAAAGAAAGAAAGAAGGATCGCAGGAGCTGCGATCGGTGGTTTGTGGGCGGAGTTTGCACGTGACCCACACGCTAACCTAATTGGGCTTTTTCCATGAAAGGGTTTGCGGGCGAAGTTTACACGTGACCCACAACTAAGCCTAATTGGGTTTCTTGGAAGATGACGTAACACGGCCAGCGACAATGAACTCACAATGCGCTGTGCCGTGACAAGTAGCAAAGGAGTAGTGATAAGCGGATAAGGGGCCGAGCAACTAGGAGTTTATTTACCCCCCCGACTGAGAGAAAGGACTAGGGATAAACTCCGAGATCCGCTGCGTATTGAATGCCACCGCAACCCTTGACTATCGTAGTTCTCACGAAGATAACAATAGGTTTTCTATGTAGGTCATCAGCGTGGGTGTCATGTAATGTTATTTATGCCGGAAACTGCAGCGGGGTACCTTGAGGGAAGAAAATGATATGTGTGGCGAACAAAAGGCATTGACACAGCGGGTGGGTGATGAGCTGAAGCAAGCATACACTCGTTATCAAAATCCAGCTCCAACGAGTAGAGCTGTGCTAATCTACAATAGCAACAGCAATAGTGCGCGAATTTAGACATAGCTAAGAGAAATCTTTAGCTGAAACAAGAAGAGAGAGCAACAGCAGTTTGTTCATCGGGCAATCCGCCACGCCAGCCCTCCAGCATTGAAATTCCAGACGAGGATGTGATAATACTCTAATGATTGAGCGGATTGTGCTGAACAGCAGGTTGGCTGGACTCACTTAATCATCGTGTACTCCGGAAGCGGCCCCACGTCCGCCGCCTCGCCGTTCATACATCCGTCAACGTAGCACTCACTGATAACCCGAAACGCGGTCCCCGTGCCCGGCCGCAGCACAAACGGCGTCGCCCCTTGATGCAGGAGGTATATAGTGTCACCGGGCAGGACATCTCTGGCGCCAAGGCTAAGCCGCCCCGAAGTGGTCAAGAAGAGGCCGTTGCCCAAAGACATCTTATGTACCTACCCGACCCACAGCCGCAACAAGTCAAACACCTTGGCCTCATCATCGCTCTTTGCGGCACCACGCTCCCAATACGGCAACATATGGCCCGCGAGTTCCGATAACGATCTGCTCGCTTTGCCAACCGTTGCTTCGACTTGCTTCTCGCCCGCTAATTCGGCTCTGGCACACAGCTTCACCCACCAGGGCCTCACTGTGACCATCTCCCAATCAGGCCCCCCAAGTGGCTTATCCTGAAGCATGTTGGCGGAGAGGGTTCTGAGTACGGCAAGCCGATAGTCCTTCGTGAAGGGGCGGCAGTCCAGCCACTCAGTCACAAAGGTCCAGACACCGGGTCCGTCAGCGAAGTCGATCACGCCCTCGACAGTGTCGATTTGAATGCCTGACACGCCGAGTCTAGTACCCGAGATTGACGGCGGGGCGGTGCCGCGCATGCCCTTGGAGGCGTTGAAAGCCCGCGGGACAGTAAGCCGCGTGGGAGGGTCGACGTCGCCCTCCCGTAGAGTCGACCCGCCCGCTGCAGCATCAATCTGGAGCCACGGAGCATCGCCCGGTGGCAGAGTCTTGAGGCCCCGGGTCCTGTGGTTGTCAAGACGAGGGTAACTTGTCCAGTCGACGACCCACGAGGGAAGATTAGGGTACTTGTTCTTTTCACGGCTGAACCGAAGCGGTGCAAGAGGCTCGAAACCGCTTCCCCCGCTGGAGGTCAGGACATGATCTGCCGAGACCTGAATGAACACGTCCCTCGTATCCTGTCCATAGTCAATCTCCATTGGGAGCTGCATGCCCAGAAACGCCATGAAGGATATGATGGCGAACACCTTATCGAGCGGCACCGTCGCCTCCGAGTCGCGGAACTCTACGCACTCGTCAAAAAGAGTGCGCTTGCGCCTCTCAGCGAGAGCTTTGGTCTGCATTGACATGATGAGCCACACGAAATCCCTCCAGCTAGGCGCCATCTGTGCGACGATCACGTCGCGTAGCAGAGCATGCGAGTAGAAAAGGTGGGCATAGACCTAGCGGACTCGCAAAAATAACCCCAAATTATGATTGCTACAGTCGTCCCTGTCTCTGCTGAGCTCCTTGACGTGTGCAAATCCCTCGCGGGCTACCGCCGCCGTCCCGAAACAGAGTGTGACGTTCGGCGAGGTTGCGAACTCCTGGAGCGTCTACAGCTGCGTTGCCCACGGAGATTCGCCGAGGTACCGAGCGATGTAGTACATGCGGTTTGCGTAGACTTTCCTGAATTCCTCCGACGTGGCAGGGATGCCGTATCGGGCGAGAGCTTTGCTGTCGTCCACACCCCAGAATGGCGGAAGTGCGTACTTGGCGAGATTTACCTTTTTCCCCGCGTCTTTGAGTAGGTAGAAGAAGCAGGCGAGATTGAATGCGTAGTCGAGATCCTCTGGGTTCTTGGTGAAGTCGGCTGCATATTCCTCGAGCGCCTTTGCATCGTCTCCGCGGCCGAGAAGGCGGACTGGTTGATGTCGGTCCGTGTAGCAGTTCCATAGCTAGACAAGGACTTGGTCACAGAGCGAGTATATCGTTGCCATCATCTGCACCTGCGCAGACCGCTCGGCGATGGCGGCGGGATCATGGTGTTGATTAATGCAGATGGCATCGATCCAGATGACCATTGGCGAGCTCCCTTCAGGCTGACGCAATCGCTGCAGGATGGTGTGCAGGTTCCTTTGTACTCGGAATTCGTTGTCGTTGATGGTGATGT
The DNA here is from genome assembly GCF_030549165.1 of Lasiosphaeria miniovina. Classification (NCBI taxonomy): domain Eukaryota; kingdom Fungi; phylum Ascomycota; class Sordariomycetes; order Sordariales; family Lasiosphaeriaceae; genus Lasiosphaeria; species Lasiosphaeria miniovina. The sequence continues at coordinate 472,689 of NW_026848223.1, read as the reverse complement.
CAACCTCAACCTTGTCCGTCCCCCAGCTATAAGAAAGAGAATTGTAGTGCGGTCGGTCCGCTAGGCGCGCGCAAGAGAGACGGCGAGTCCACGCATTCATCGTGACAAGTGGGCAGCTGAGGCAGCCAAGTCTGGGCCGTGTTTGTGCCAAGCAAGGTAGGCGGACTGGTTGCGGTGAGCGGCTGGCGTTTCTGGTCGAGGAAGGAAGGAACAGACCAGCCGAGAATATTCCGACGACGCCTCCAGCTCATTTCTTCAAGCCACAACGCCCGATGGCGGGTAATTCGCCAGCGCGCATCCCATTCAATTGCAAGGTCGTTATGTCTTTCCTTCGCTTTGGTTTCTTTCTTTGCATGCCCCGAGGAGAGTGTGTTAGCTTTTTCCAGCTCTCTAGATGCAATTGTAGCTTCTGATCACTCATTCCTAAAATTACATATGTGACAATCGCTAGCTTTGGGGGTCAAATATTCTAGTTTATAATTTTATTATAATTCTAGATGATAAAATTATATTAGAATTAAGATAACATTATTTTTATTTTATTTCTGCTATTCATTGCCTATGGCCTTCGGTCATTTTGGATGATGAACCACAAGGAAATCGGGCGATTGGATTGACAGAATGGACGTAGTTGATAAAATAGGCCGCCAGATGCTCGCGAATGCTGCTGTGTTGAACATGGGCCGGCTTCAACTGAGGCGTGGACTGGAAAGCGTCCCCGGCTGGAGCCAAGGCATCCAAATCTACAATGAACTGAGCTGCACTGTGGCATACGCTGGCACAGCCAGCCCATTCATTCCAGAACCGGTACAGACAGTTATTAGGTAACAACTTGTGAAATCAAGGACAAAAAATGGGACCGTCATTCTGACTGGCCGCGCCGGTGCTCCAACCCAATGTCTTGCCCGCGTAGAGCCTCAAAAGTGAGTTGTGGAAGCAGAGGTTCAGGTTCCTCACCGGCTGATCTCAGGTCACCAGGCCGAGACCCCCGGGCGCGTAAAAGCAGGGTCAACATCGTTGCGCCTTATGGCTTCCACAATCTATCCACCGCATATTTTTGTTCCAGTTGGCTTTGCACTTCTTTGCGCTCTCCCCTTGGCATTAGCACAGGCAGGCCACTTTTAAATGGTTTTTGAGAAAGGCGGGGCAGATTGCACAGCATCTGAAATTGTAGAGGGGCATGCACGCCAAGCGCCTTCTCGATTGCCTGATCAGACCCGGGCTTGATCAACTCAATGCAGTGGGGCACACCTACAGCAACCCACCACTCCAAGGCGGATAGACATTCTCAAAGTCGTAATATTTTCCGCACTTCACCTAAGCAACACCATACCCGAGCGGTGCAGCACCGCACACACCCAAGGCAGGAAGAGTCCTAAAACAGACATTCCCAACCACCCCAGCACTACTAGCCTGCCTTGATCTCAAGGCGCCAAGCGCCGCGCCCAAGGCCAGTGGGACCGCAAGGCAGACATCCACAAGAACATGTAAGGACGCCGCGAAATGAAGATCTCCCTCTCTGGGGCTATATCAACATATGTCCAAGGTATGAAAAGGACTCTATGCTGTCCACGATAGTCGACGATGGCAAGGCTCGCTGTCTCGTGATGAAAACGGAAGATGGGTGGTTATATGGCCTTAGGGTAACACATTATCTTCTCCCGCGGTGATTTGTCGCATGACTACGCCACTGCGGATGGTCCCGCCGACCTAAAGCGAAGAGATTTGAGCGCCGCTACTCTAATACTGATGATACCATGAGCATGTCGAGGTGTTATATGGTCATATTGATCCAACGCTGCCTCGCGGCGGTCTCCGCACGTACAGGGTGGAGGGCTGTCTTATTAAAACGACTTCAGTGCCACTCACAGTATCAGAGGCTGTCTTGCTACCCAGGGCATCGAAGAAGGGAGACTTTATTGTGCAACATTATTCCACTACAACAGATCACTATGATATAGGCCAACTACACAAAATAACGGCAAGGAGAATCTGTCCCCAACTGCCAACCGGCGTGACAGAAAGGCCAATCAAACTGCGGGAGTAAACTGCGGTGTGGCTTCTCCGAGCCTCCGGTTTACGCCCTCGCTATAGGCGGTGAATCTCTCGTCCATGGTCTGAGTGCTTAGATTTTTCGACTGCTGGTGGGTCAAAATGGCGATAACCCCGCCAAGGAGCTCGAGGGCGAGCTGGACGAGCGCGAATGCCCAAGACGCATACTATATAAGCAGATAAAAGATTAGCCCAGACCTCGGCAAGCAGAAGGAAGGGGAAGCTCGCCTGCGAGTTGCAGTTAGACTCTGCCTGGATCATCGTGACGCCAGCGGCCTGGTCGGTGCAGGTATAGCTCCACAAATCGGCGTTCTGGCCCGACGCGTTACCAAAGTCGAAGCTCGTCTTGCTGATGACGGCCGAGAGGCCGTAGCTGACCGCCTTGGCTGAGGCGACGACATGGTGGGCTGCGCTGCCGATCCGGACGGCCCACGGCGCGAACTTGCTGCTCGGCTGCAGGTATGCGACAATCATGCAACCGTCGAAGACGAGGGCCGCAATGGCGACACTGAAGAGCAGGATCGTGGGGACCACATCGGGGACGACCGGCCAGGCTCCAGGCGTGTTTTTAGTGTTTTGGTACGTCCAGTACACCCGGCCCTGGAAGACGGCGATGACGATCGAGAGAAGTGCCGACAGCATGCTCTGGATTATACGCAGCACCTTGATGCGCTTATCGCGGCGAGCGTACTTGACCTCGTCGAATCCCTCGTGGGCGTCGGGGGCAGGCTCGACCGCGGCATAGCCCGCGCTCATGGTTTTGCTCTCGCTCATGATCCAAGGTGGTAGCTAGGGGTAAGTTGAGAGGGGGGAAGGTGCGGTCGAAGAGTCAGTACAGTCGGTCCGATGGAGAGAAAGGCGAGTTGCATGGCAAGAGCGAGTTGCATGGCAAGAGCGAGCGAGTTGCATGGCAAGAGCGAGCGAGACGCAGGCTCCGGCCTCTCTCTTATCCAAGTTTGCCCAGCCTACCCTACTTCTACTAGGCAGGCCGCACAGTAACCTCCGCCGCTTGGGTAGCAAATGCCGCCGATTTGATGTTTGGCTGTGCAATTGGCGCACCGTGCATGGTGATAAAGCGGCTGGGCGTCTGCTGGCCGGCGCCACATTGGGTGACGGGCAAGCTGAATCTGCAAGCCGAAGCTTGTTTGCACCACTCATGGGGCGACACCAAGCCGGCGTAAGCAACGACGAGCCATCACCATACTACCAAGGGTTAGCGTCTCATGCAGCCAAATGTTTTCGCCGTTGGCATCGACGCTCAAAATGTCACGTGACTAGGCCCAACTGGGCTACATGTTTTCCAAGCGAGGATCTACGCCTACACAGGCCTAGTGCTTACCGGTCAAAGGGCAGGGTCTTTCCTACGCGAAAAAAGGCCTTGCGCACTGCTTTCTTCCTTCCACATCTTCAATGGAATACTATAGTACACCTATTTGACTGGTTTTGTGCAACACCAAAGTCGGAGAAGGGCCGACGCCCCGCACCGATTTCAACTGCAAAGCCGCTGTCTTGCTTCAGATTGGTCAAAGCGCAAACGGAGGAGCGGGGCATTTCACAAGGGCTGCACAACAAATATCTCCATCTGTTCTAGGATCCGACCAAATTGTTAAGTAACAATAAATCCGGGACTGACCACCAACTGTCTTTCATGGCGCCAACGGCGGGAAGGCCCTGACTTCAATTCAGGCCGCGAACCCGATTTTTCAGTTTTATGAAAGAACGCCCGTTGCGACGCCTCTTTGAGACAAGAATTACAGATTAGGTACAGAACTTGCTGTTGTGACTGCCGAATTTGGCAGGGCAGTGCCGCCATTTTCGGGGGCCTCGACAGTGCGGGATGCTGGGTCACAGCTAGGTACATGGTACTTCACTGCGGGCTAGCGCCCTCTAATCAATTCATCCTGTGTAGCCGCGACCCGGCACCCCCTGGCGGGTGGTTGGTCTTGAAAAGCCGCGATCCAGGAAACCGTTTTACTTCTCCCTGGCATCCATTTTTGGCTCCCAGGCGCAGCAAGACATAAAATGACGCCCCTCGTGCTTTCCGTCGTCCCCGGCTCGTCAGCTGTTCTCGTCAGAGTCGGCGACCCTGCCCTCAAGCCTCAACGCCATCGCCATGCCAGCACGTCGCCCCCCGCTGCCGCTCGGTTACAATGCGGATTTCATCCGGCGCTTCACGTGGCGAGAGCCGCGACGCGGGCAGCGAGACGGCCAGCGGCCCTGACAGCCGAGCAGCGTGTAGCTCTCCGCAAGCAGCTCGAGGACACTCGGTTTCTTAAGCCCGACTATGCCAACAAGACCAGGTCAATATTGCCGGTATACTACGAAAATGGAAGAGGTAAACAGGTCGCCTCCAGCCTCCCTCCTGTTCTATCGGCACTTTCGCTAACGAATCTAGAGATACTGCGAATCCGCCAAGTTAGAGGGAACCTGGCGAGACGTAGTCCAGAACGCAAACCGAGCGATGGCAATGGATTTCCTCGAATATTTGTGTCAAACTTGCCGAATTAAATCATGGGGCTCGTCGTGGGAGTATTTCCGCCAGTACAAGCAGCTGTACGCTAGTGCCACGGGTGGCTACATAGACAGGAACGATAGTCGAGAAGTTCAGAAGGTGCGTTCCCAAACTCCCGCCCACCGACATAGCACCTAACGCGACTCGTAAGTGGCACGACGCCGTCTTGGTCGACAGGTACGGCCTACAAGCGCCATGCATCCGTGGAAAGGACGTCGCGAACGCGGACACTTTGCTGGTCCTCTTGACCTTTAATATCAAGTTCGATACAGGCATCTTCTCTTGCGAGGGGCACCGGGCCCAGCTGCCGGGGTGCTACCTCGGCCTTGCCTTCACGGGGGCAAGACTGGCCATAATGTACGAACCTGTGTTAGTTTGGGAGTGTCACGGTCGCCACAGGGCTCATGTGACAGGATTGATTCTATTGGCTGCATTGTGCTTAGGGTGTGGCCTGTGCGCACTGAGCACCACTACCTATTTCTCCGCGCCCTGCGCGGACCCCGCGATAGATTCCTTTCTCTTCCTTAGCTTTAAATCCACATTCGTTGCTGCCTTCAACCATTCACATCCCTACTGCGTAAGGCGGGCCGTCACAGGGAGACCTTTGAAGATGAGGATTTTGAGTAGTTTTAATTGATTGAGCGTGGTGGTTTTGTGATGGCCGTTACAAAAAGTAATGGCGGTGGATCATGCGCGCTTTGCAATGCAAGTACGTTATTAAAAATATGTAAGTATAAACGGCGTATAAGTTGGATTATGAGAGGTTATATTATGGCGGGATATACCGCTTAATATTTGAGTTAGAAGGTCCGGAGGCACCGAAAACGGTACCTCAGCCTGGCTGCGCCTCTGTAAAATCTTGTTGGGAGACTTGTACCTCCCTGTTTCCGGCTCCCAAGTTTTGCCATTTTCTGCTTCCTGGAGTCTTCTCAATAATCTTTGTGACCGCTCTATCATTTACGGGAGTGTACTAACCGCCTTATCTATTGGAAGGGACCGCGTAATTCTTCCCTAGCCCTATTTTTATAGTATTTATTTTCTTTACTGCAGCTATATTTTAAAGATACTAACGTGCGTGAGAAGCGAGCGGTGAGGATAAGCGAGCGGTGACTTTTCTACTACCTAACCATAATAATCCTGAATTACACAACCACAACACTAGGAAATAACAATAACTGAATCAGAAACAGATGAATCAGACGATTCTGCAGCCTCCTTGCAAGTGCGCGCACTATGGCCAGGCTTGCCACACACACCACAACACCGAATCTTCGTACGAGACCCCCCTGTACCACCACCACTTTGTCGTATTTCCTAGGCCACCTGCTCACCCACAGCCTTCTGATCCAGTAGATCCTGTGCCTCTTGTACAGTAAGTGAGCCTCCAAGCCGTACACGTGTTTTTTTAACCCTCCGTCGCTTACTGAGCCCCTCATTGGCCTTTCGTAATGCCGAGACCTCAGTACGTAGAAGAGCCACCTCGTGCATCACAGCCATTGTACCTTTGGCTAGTCGATCCACAGCAGTAAGCATTGAGGTTGGAGAGCTGCCCTGATGGTTGGAAATTCGCGTTTTAATAAGTGTTGACTGTGAGGTGGCCTCTCGAGGGTTATGTGGCGTTTGGGAGACCCAAGGTAGTGTGGTTGGGCTTGGAGCTGGTGGGGGTGTTGGGGTCTGAATACGTATATCCAGCTTAGATATTACCCTCTCTGGGTCGTACGGCACAAGGCCAGCTCAGGCAAAGCCCCCCTGGATGTTTTTTTCTGTAATCGAAGTAAAAAAGGCTTCTATAAACGCACAGAGAAATTCCAGCTTGCTGATGTGTGTAATGCTCATCCGCATCAACTGCTCGATCTGGTGGCCATATGCCTTCTTTAATGGCGAAAAACAGCCAACATCTAATGGCTGAAGTAGGTGTGAAGAGTGTGGAGGCATATAGAGCGTAATAATGTTGTGTTCCTAGCAGTAAGCCTCGAATTCTTCGGAGTGGTGGCTATCGTGGCCGTCAAGGATTAGAAGCCGATATTTGCCCTTTGTACGAGACGCTGTGTGCAGATCGAAATGCCGAATCTAATCTATGCCTTTCTCATTCGTAGTCCAGCCATTTTCAGTTGTTGCAATACGCCAGGTGGCCGGAAGGTTGCATTCTTGATACCAGTTGGCAAGGTGATATTGCCCAGCCAAGATGATAAATGGTGGGATGGCCCAGCCAAGAGAATTCACCCCCTGGATGACTGTAGCCCACTCTCGATTGCCAGGCTGGGCCTGTTTAGCCCTGCCACGGCTATTTGAGGTAGTAACTACCATAGTGGGGGTGATAATGCCAATCATAAAGCCAGTCTCATCGAAATTATACGTATCTTCGTCAAGGATGCCGTACTTGCCCTTAGTGTTATACACAAGGGCAAACCACTCGCGAATAATCTTTGGATCTTCGCATTTAGCCCTCTAGTAGTCGTATTTACGCGAAAAACGCGTCTAGAGCTCTAGCTAGCGTTTGACGAAGTTGTGAGCCCAGCGTTTGCCGACAGGGGACGCGTCACGTTCGCGTAACAGTCGGTTGGCCATATCTTCCACGTAACAAAGCCGAGGGTGGAATGCGCGTGCACATAGCTCAGTAATGTACTAAATAATCGTATTCTCTTCTAAATCCGTAAGCTTGCGTGAGTTGGCTAGAATATCGCGTCGTGCAGGCCGGCCGTCGCGTCGGGCGGTAAGGGTTGTTGGTGGTATGTTGTAGATTTTAGCTACGCGTTGAAGTTTGAGCTTTGGGTTGTCTTTGATAGCTTTGAGGGCTAGAATAATTCTAGATTCGGTCGGAAGCGAATCCATGGCGAATTGGTGGTAGAATTGGTGAAAGAGGGTGGAAGGTCGCGTCACGCTAGAAAAGTCACCGCTCGCTTATCCCCACCGCTCGCTTATCACGCACGTTAGGGAAGGTATGGTTAATTCTATTATTGCTAATAATAATAATTGAATAATATAATATTGTTAACAAAGTCTGTTCATCACCCCTTTTTCGCCAGGTGCTGACAGCTGTGCGCTAATCTGTTTTCGTGAAAAGGGGCTTGCAGGGCAAAGTAAATAAACCAGTAATATTATCGGATTACAGTGACTGACCAGGACTGGTGACGTGATTCTTCTGCAGCCTGCCGATTTGAACGTGAACGTGACCGTGACCGTGATGTCAGCGGCCTGTGCTGCTCGCTGGCGGTGGAGACTGAGGCTTTCAACCCCGAGGTCGTCTGCAAGCTCTCCGCTTTTCTTTTATTTCCTGCCTCTGCGGATGCCAAATGTGGCAACCCCAAATGCGCGACAGCTTCAGACTCGTCTGTGGCTCCCAAGCACTGCACTCAGAGTCTTAAGGTCTCGTACTGCTCGCGGGAGTGTCAGACGGCAGGCAAACGGCCCAACTACATCACCAAATTCCACCTCACACCTGATGACATCCGCGACCCGCCGGTAGCGCGCACGCCCTCATCAACAAAAGGGGTAATTAACCCTAACCCTTTACCTTTCTGTCACTTTATCCCAGGACTATCCGTGTAACACTATTTGTAATATTCGATCCATTTTCATCGCATTCAAGAAGCATAAGGCCTCGAGTGCCTCTTTGAATTCGATTTGTTTATGTGAAGCCAAACTCTTCTGCATTGCCCCCGCGGAATACATACTTTCTTTGCGGCACAAGCGATTCCTTGCTTTGGTTATTCAATACGTAAAGACCGAGCCGTCGCTATACTCAGTGCAAGTATGGCAGTCTAAGCCCTGGAAAGGGCATTCCAGGCTCTGGAAAGAACGTCTTTGCTGTAACTCTTGCGAATGAACTCACCGAGGACGGCCACCCGGTACTCTTCTTCTTCTTTCGCCAAATCATCGACGCCAATCACCAGGCAGCCAACCTACTACGAGACTGCCTAGACCAGATCATCGAGTACAGTCCTCCGCTTCAGAGAGATTTGAAACGAGTACGTGGACAGAGCCGGCGACAAGGAGTGCTCCTTGGAGAGTCTCGGCATGGACAGTCTGTGGAGGCATTTGAAGACAGCTCTTGCTCACCTTCTCCGAGTCTACCTCGTGGCCGATGCATTGAACGAGATGGACAAGGGAAACGACGAGTTTCTAAACGCATTGGCAAAGCTCGGATTGTGGAAACCAGCCACAGTCAAAGTTCTCATCACGAGTCGGCCCGTCACTACCGTCGAAGCCCCGCTTAGAGAGTTCGCGTCGCTCCAAATCCGGCTTGAGGAGCGCCTTGTGGACATCGACTGCAGTGGCTAAAATCAGCTAGATCCGCAGCAGTGTCACCCACCCTCCACGCTTTGGATTCGAGAGAATTTACTCAGCACTGGCCGCAAACCGAAGTTATCGGATCAAGCTGCATACGCTAGCGTCTAGCGGTGAACACAAATGCTACAACAGCTTGAGAATAAAATGACCGTGATTTTAGGTAAGTTAATGACCTTCCCCCCTTGCTGTGGGACTGATGCCCCTGGAGTCCGCCGATTCCTTGCATACGACGGCAGCCATCGTACGATGGATCATCAATGGGGGATTAATTAACCCCGGAATCTCGCGGATCTGATCGCGCATCTCGATCGCGCATCTGTAACGTAGTACCACAATTTTCGTGTTGTAATTGTGTCAGATACTAAGACGGTGTGCCTCTCCAAGGGGTACATCCCGCAGGTGTCTAAGACAGTCAAGGTCAGAGCGACAAAGTGTCTCGGGGGGACGTTGGTCATGTATTTATAAGAATGAGCAGTAGGCCCTGCCTAGCTTGACTCGGTAAGAGAAAGCGAAAATATTATCCGACATAATCAAGAATCGCACTCAAAGTTCGAGCAAAATAAGACGTCATCATGGCGTCTGCTGAGGATACCACGCACCAGGCCATCAGCTCGTACTTTATTGGCCCTCGGGCAGAGAACCTCAGCCAGTTCCGTGATAACGTCACGGTTCTCCTCAACGAACTTAAACGCGTTAGGAAGCAGTACTTTGAACAAGACAAGGCAAGTCTCATTCCCCAACATGGTTTTTTCTTTCTCCCTATTCATCTCATTGGACCTTCTCACATCTAACACAACGCCCTGACTAACGACAGGACAATGGCTACGAATTCATCCCCCCGGATGTGCAATCATCAGCCGAATTCAAGCGTGTCACGGAAAAGGTGGCCATAGCCGTCAAGGAGACGCAATCATGCTGGGCCAGCACTCTGTCCCTTTCTGGTCCCCGCGGTATCAAGCACATATGTGCACTGACCTGTCCATGCCGGCGCTGCTGGGCTATTTCATGACCATGGTCTACAACCCCAACAATGTGACGCTGGAGGCGAGCCCCATCAGCACTGTCGCCGAGATCGAGGTCGGCGAGCAGCTTTGTGAACTTTTCGGGTTCAAAGTCAAGGCTACTCGTGCAAACGAGCTAATTGCGTGAGCGCATATCACCTGCGACGGGACCGTTGCGAATCTGGAGTCCATGTGGGTTGGTAAGTGCACATTGACCTCTCAGTTCCTCTCTGGCATGATGAATATTGCTAATTAACACCACTCTCAATCAGCTCGCAACTTGAAGTACTACCCCCTCTCGCTGAGAAAAGCAATGGACGATATCGACGGCCCACTGCGCTTTGTGCCCGACACTTTCAGCGTGCGAACATGCACGAACCGCTTGAAGAGTTTCAGGGCGCTAACGCCTTGGGAACTTCTCAACCTGAAGCTGAAGACCATACTCGACATTCCTGCGCAGCTGTATAGGGACTATGGCATCACACCAACTTGGCTTCAGGGGGCTATCAACAGCTACAACATACAGACTGTTGGGAAGGGGGTTCTTGACAATCATTTCGATATTGGCGACAAGGACTCGCCGCAATACTTTGTTGCAGCCACGCGACATTACTCGTGGCCAAAGGCAGGAGGTAAGTACCTCACCTGTCATCATCTTCTAACTGTGGCTAATTAACCGACTATTTCAGCTATAATGGGCCTTGGCTCTGAGAACGTTGTCAGCGTCGACGTCGACCTCGCCGGCAGACTCAACATCGATCAACTCAAAGCCAAGCTAGACCACAGTCTGAAAAATGAGCGACCGGTCCTCGCCGTCGTAGCCGTTGTCGGCACGACCGAAGAAGGGGCAGTTGACCCGCTCTGCAAGATTCTTGCTCTCCGCCAGCGCTTCCAAGCCCAAGGGCTCTCTTTCATAGTCCACGCCGACTCAGCTTGGAGTGGCTACTTTGCCACCATGTTGCCTCGTGATGAATCCTGGGCCGCACTGCCGGGACGGGATGGCGGCGGAGTAGACGGGCTCGTTCCGGATCTGAGCCTAAGAGCTGAGACGCAGGAGGACCTATGCGCGCTGCGTTACTGTGATTCCGTCACCGTTGATCCTCACAAGGCGGGTTATATCCCGTATCCGGCGGGGGCTTTGGCATATCGTGATGGCAGGATCAAGAGTCTTGTTATTTGGACTGCGCCGTACTTGTCACAGGGTGCGGAGACGAGCATGGGGATTAATGGTGTCGAAGGGAGGTAAGTGGTTATAGTTTGACACGGGTACGGGGTTGAGACTGACAGCTCGGACGTAACTTGTAGCAAGCCGGGTGCGTCGGCGGTGTCGACTTGGCTCTCGCATCAATGCATCGGCCTGGATCAAAAGGGGTATGGGGCACGATTGAGTGAAGCCTGCTTCACCTCCTCTCGAGTGCGTTGCCCCTTTATCTCACACAGAGTACAAACGAGGCTAACTTGAACCATCTCTAGTTCTCGGCTCTGTGGGCGGCTTTGTCGACACCCAAATACAGCTTTCTCTGTGTGCCATTCAACATGCTGCCATCTGAGGCAACAGGCAGCGAGAAAGAGATCGAAGAAGAAAAGCAGCGCATCCGAGATGACATCTTGTCCAAAACAAATGCCCAGATTGTGAAGAACAACACGGGCAAGGACTCCGCTGACAAAACCATGACTCTCCTCCGCGCTCTTGGCTCAGATATCAACATCAATCTCTTCGCGGTCAACTGGCGCTACCCAGGGCCAGAGGGGAAGCTCAACACTGACGTCGAAGAAGCAAACTACTTCATGACCCGAATTATCAAGAAGCTCTCAGTTGACTCCCCCGATGATGCCACGACAACGATCCCGTTGTATCTCACCCCAGCACTTCTCGAACCTGACGTGTACGGAGAATGCGTCGAGAACTACAAGAAACGACTCGGTCTTGAACCCGATACTGGCGAGAGCTTGATGGTCTTCCGTAATGTGGTCATGAGCCCACTCGCATCATTTTCGACCAACGATAACTTCATCAACATGCTCGGCAACTCGTTCAAATGCATCGTGGAGAAGGAAGTAAAGGCAAGTGACCCCGGCCCCGTGAAGCTAGAGAAGTAGAGACAAACACGACAACAGATCTGCTAGAAACGCAACGAAGACGCGCCAGACTACCACAGCTTCTGGATCCACGGGGCGGAGCAGGTCTTTCTCTCCTACAGATCCATGTTCAACATCGCCAAGCATCGGCAGCAAGTTATCCTCGGCGTTGAGCTCGACGAAGCAGGCAAGACAGCATACGACGAGCTGGTGGGGAACACCGACGGCGAAATTGTTCTCAAGACGTCCCACAAACTCAATCTAGAGTCTCATCTGAAGAAGTTCGCCCCAGGCAAAAGCGTCGTGTTTCTAGGGAACCTGACTACCAAATCCAAGTAAGTCTCCGCTCACATATTATATTTGAACGAAAATGGGGTAAAAAAAAACGTAATGCTAACTTTGTCTTGCAGCGGCGTCGTAGCATCGGACATCACAGTCAAAATCGCAAGCGTGATCAAAAACCGCCCGCTAAACCGCCACGCACAAGACGACAGCTACCCCACAGGCTTCATGCCCTTCTACCTCTACGGGACAGCCACAGAGCAACACATCGACCACGTGCTGCTGCAGGCGCCAAATATTTCACTGACGGCAGGGAATGTGACACTTGGCTTGCAAGATGGCGTCGATATCAGCACTGCCGTTGTCGAAAAGCGCGGCGTAATCGTCACATTGGAGGGGATTCAAGAGGCGGCGATGCAGCCGTTCCCGGACACGAACGATGCCTTGCCGGCCGAGTTTTTCTTTCAGCCCGGGTGTGAGTTTGAGGTCAAGGTGTGGGATGATCCAAGGAGTCCGACGGAGAGTACGAGGAATATGTTGGCGGAAATGCGCGATAAGCAGCAGCCCTTGGCTAAGGGGACGCTGAGGCTGGGAAACGATGTCGTGGTGGACGTTGACAAGATTAATCGTGATCCGTACGGCGAAGTTGCCGAGTCCGACGAGACGTGTGTGAGCAGATGGAGAGAGCGGTTTTCGAGGATTGGGAAGGAGTTGTCGGCTTTCGATGACAGCTGTTAAAGGGGTTTAGAAAGATAGATGTCAGCGGGTTCCATTTTTGTTGCTTGGCTTTAGGTAGTTTTAATATGCCTCTTTGGATCCTAGAAAGATGTAAGCAGAGTTCCATTTTTGCCTTACTTTGTGAGATTGATGCTTCGTCGTTGCGCAAAGCGGCACTCGTTATGTTACCAATTGACAGCGATTTGAGACTCGCATTCGTTTAATACGAGAAGCTTTTCACTTGGGTTTGGCCCCCTCGGTGACGTAACGAACAAAGATGTAGTCCTGATGAGAAGAGATACCAAAAATGATATGCTGCTGGCGCCTGGGGGGAAGTCTGCCAGCCTTCTGGTTCTGCGCGTATTCTCCCTTCCGTATACTAGCCACTGATTACCTGGTACGTATCCCTGGGGGAATCAGAGTTCGTTCTGGTGGCGAGAATAAGACTCGCCAGTTCTTATTTATGAGGTTGTCATCTTCACAAGGTCACAGCATGGCTGGCAGTCTCCTTTGTGTCATAGGAAGAACATGTGCACTGGATATTCATTGTGGTTTATAAGTTCGCGGAACTCCAATTTGCGTCCCATGTATTTCTGCTCCAATGCAGCGGTCCGCGTTGCCTTCTTGCCTGAGATTCTTTTCAGGAACCCGTGCCTACCTCAGGTTTGCTAGTTGGCGCAGTTCAGCCGTGAGGATTAATCTAATTTACTTTTTGTACTACTCGATTTACTTTTTCTACTACTCGAACCCGCTGTTGAACGGTAAGAGCATTCACTCTTGTAGCCTCACGCCAGACTTTGTTGCTCTTGCACCGGGCGTTGTAGAGCCTGGGGATGTCATCTACTGGGTTCAGGGGTGTTTTTCACTAGTCCTTTTGCGTCCAACAGGAAATGGTTCTTACATCATTATCGGCAACGTATTTGCGGGGAGCGATAGATACGGCGAGGATAGACTTACTGGAGGGCTTAGATTCGACGAGCGGGAGGCTTACATTCGACGAGCGGGATCTCCAAACAATAACAGTAGTGTAGACTGCGTGAGGGTTTGCATATTCAACGTAGCTTTGAGCATTTGGCTTCACGTCATGGCCCACGCATTGCGAGATTCGGGACACAAGTACCGCTTTTACTAGGATTTCCCATACGATTTCAGTGACGTGGATTAACATCAGCTCAGAATCCTATCGACTGAGCAAAATCGGCACCTCGTAAACATCATATTCCGACTTCGTCACAGCAAATAAAAGGCAACCGGTAGGGCCGACTCAGGGGTCTTCCAAACGGGGTTTAGTCTCTGGGGTAATCTGTGCTCAAATGTCGTTATATTACCCGGAGTTATGGGTCGGATAGTTATGTCGGGTCTGACTGTATCTTATCTTAGTTACCAACAGCATGGCTATTGGATCCAAGTCAACCAACTGCTTTTGACTCAACTCGACATCACCCTGACTCATATAGAAGCTCAGGCTAACAATGTTTAGGTATTTAACACTGTTTCCCCTAGCATCAACTCCTGCCTCCAATTTCCACTTTATCTCCAACCGTGAAGCAGTGTAAAATAAAAAGCCATGTCGCCGTCGGATGTTGATCGATACTGGGCCATCAGGTTGTCTCCCGTCCTTCACATTGGTGCCCGCCCTCTGCATGAGCTGCATATGTTTTCGGTGGCAGCAGTTTGGCGTTGTTAGATAGTCAAACATTCGCCTCACCTTTTCGGTCCGGGTGAGACAATCAGCACCGATTCTAAACGGTAACGATAAGCGATTCTGACGGGAGAGGATTTGACAGTAGGGAGCGTGAGAAAGAGGTTATGGTATATCCGAGTAAATGTATAAACGGGATATTTCATCTGGTAAGATGACGCTCATTAAAAGACGGCCTCAACCGCCAGCGAGCCCGAGCGATCCACGCAAAGTCAATATCTGCTGCAATGTCGTTTCCAACCGAGCCTGCCTTCATCATTGACAGCATTGGGTGGAACGAAAAAAATCGCCAGCACCAGAGATTCGAGCGGCTATACCAACACGAGCTTCTCCTAGAGAACAAGGAATTCGAAGCCTGCGAGGCGGTCCTCAATGAATGACTGGCTGCATGCCTTGGGCGATTCACATCCGTGTACATGCGAATATCACCATGGAGGTTGATTGCTGGATACACCTTGGGCCTGCTATTGGTATGTACCAACCGAGTCATTGCCACAACTCTTCAACATTGGGCTGAAACTAGAGGCTAGTCCACCATATTATCTCTTCCATCTTTTAGCTAGATGCGTCACTCCAACTTCTCTCATACCAAACCAATCCCCCCCCAGCAATGCCCTTCCAAGTGCTCCGGTGTGCCTAATCCACCATCTCACCACCCGTTCCCCCTCGGGTGCCTAGCAAGTCTGCACCCGCATATAGATGCCCAACGAATTCGTCACGTTGCTGGGCTGAATATCTTGCGGCCAGTACACCCACATGGATTCGCCGATCCATTCCGGGACTTCGACGAACAATTCCCCACCGATCTGGTTGCATGGCTCGGCGTGAATGGTCTGGATGCCGGGCTGGATGGCATTGACACCGAACGGGCCTGGCTTAATCTCGAGCTCGGAAAGCTTGTCGCCAGGGTTGTAACCGCCAGGTGGGACACCAAAGAACGAGAGCAGTACAGGCCCCCAGACTGGCCTGCCCCACATTGCCTCGTTTTCGAGTCGGTCGGCAGGGAGGCTCATGACCCATGCGCAGCTCCCTGTTGTGGGAGGGGAAAAGCGTACAATCATCTTGTACCCTGACTTGTCGTTGTTGAGTGCCGCTTCGAAAGAGGGGGCACTGGACCACCCGGGCTCGTTAGGCTGTGCGAGATCAAAGATGATGAGATCGGTGGGGGCGAGGATGGTGGTCGTGCATTGTCTTGCTTCGAGGGGGTCGCTGGGCGCGGCGGTAGCCCCAATGACAAAGGAGAGAAGACTCAGCACACCCGTGACAGAGGACAAGAGTTTAGTCATGATGAAAGAAGAGGGTGACTTGGTAGACAATAAATGATAAATGTGCCAACGAAGAGACACCAATTAGCTTTTTCCAATTGCGACAAGATGTTAGCTTTATAGGAGCAACAAACAAGGACATGAAGTGGGATGGCAATTTATACATACTGCCTTGTTCCTGAGACTGCTTGGCAATGTCACTGTAAATCTGCCATGTGTCACACTCTCTGGTCTTCGAGGATGGTGAAAGGGCAACATCGCGTGGTCAAGTGACCCCTGCTTTTAGGAATACGAGGACCTGCCTCGCACTATTGGTAAATTTGTGGTCAGAACCCGGGTCAGAGTGGGGGATTACAACGCTGCTGCAGCGGGTGACTGGGGTTCAGCCTTATTCGGGGACCGCGACCCAAGCGCGGAGCCTACAACTCCTTCTAACGGGCGCAAAGAGGCGAGGTTCCCGCTGAGATAGCAACCAAAATGGAGACGAGCTTCAAACACAAACTTATCCAACTACACCCATTATTTGTGTCGGTCAGGACAAAAGACGGTGAACGCGTGGTGAGTAAAGTAAGGCAGGATTCCTAGGTACTTCGGTAGAGTTTGAAGAGGGCAACACGGGCTTACTATCTACACAACCCGGCTATTACTTGGATAGGATATTAAAAATTGCAAAAGAGTTCTTCGTCAAATTCAGGCTCAGCTTGAAGCTTTTGTCAGTGAAATTATCATCGATTCAATTTCGCCCGCCTTAGCGTTTCGTCACTGTCTCACCAACGTGTACAGGCTGAAGGCACTAGCTGTGAAGCGCGATTCTAGGTATGGGGTATACCCTAACCCTGAGGATAATCCTGTGGTGGAGCTTTCAGGAGTTGAGCCTGCGCCTAGCGTGGGGTTCAGCCCCGCACTAGTCCGCATCTATCTAGCTATCTGCACGTGCTGGATCACATAAAATGTCACGTGACCCATCTTCCATTCCGGCATCAACCTTCCCTTTAGAATAAAGTTCTGCACCTTTCTCGCTCCGAGCATCTTCTAGACAAGCTGAAAAACTGCATTGACCGTCGCAGCCCGCCATATTTTCAACTCGCACGCCCTACATACTCACCATAACGCCAACACCCACAAAGGCACACGTAACAATAGACGATCTCATAGTCAAGAAGAGGAGGTCAATGGCACAGTCAGAGGGATCAAATGCTCCGTTAGAGGGGTCGAATGCCCGTAATAGCGCACACACAGCTATCGAGGAGACGACCACATTCATCGAAAACCTATTGGAGCTACGGGACAAGGATGGCCGAAGGGTTATGAGCACTTCGACGATGAACCGAGTCTCGGACCTGCTTAAGTTTTGCAAGGATACGACAAAGACACCAGAGGAGAAGCAAGCCGCTGTCCACTGTCGCGGCGAGTTAGAGAGGCGACTCGGGCTTGACGCCAAGTACGCCTCTGCAATGCGAAAGCTCGAGGCGATGCAACACGACCAATTCTTTTTACGATATGGCGACTACTATGCTGCAGTATTGGGAAGAGTTAGAAGGCAGGCGAAGCAGACCGGAAAGACGCAGCAACCCAGCAAGAAGACCATTCCCCCAGCAGAGTTGTCAGGCGATGTAGACGAGGACACATCCGCGAATCCAGACACACCTATCGTAAATAAGGAGTCCGCCCCAAAGATCTTATTCACGCCATGGGCCCATATTAACGGGATTCTTTCCGCCGAGGAAGACAGGATGAAGGACTGGGAGATAGAAACACAAGGCGAGGATGCGGACAGCAAGCCCGAAACACCAATGACGGACTATGTCCAGGAAGTCACAAGACGAACGACAGACTACGATTTTGAGTTGGTCAGGAAGTCGATACACGCAAATGCTATACGAAACAAGCTGGCACACAGTCACCTCACCCAATTGGCCGAAGAGAACAAGTGGTTTAAGTTAGCACACGCCTTGCCAACGACATTGAGGACTTGGCTACCGCACCAGCGTCATGTAAACAATTCGTTGATACCACGCGTCGAGGCATATTGAAGGTGGCAAAGAATTGGTTTTTGACTTTTGATTGGAACGAGTAGCAAAACGAGCTCATCCACTACGTACCCCGGCCTATCGGAGATATTTTCTCGACTACTACCGTCCCGTCGGGGAAGGAAGAGCGGGCGGACGATATGCCCGCGAAGAAAAGGAAGAAGCGGACCGGCGTGCCCAAGTTCCAGCGAGGTGCGAAGTCGGAGATGGAGTGGGATGATGAGGAGGATAAGATAACTCATTGGGATGTCTTGGGATGGAAGAGGATGGATGAGCGAGCCGTGGTTCCGCCAAGGCAGAGCCTAGGCCACGCCTTGGCGCTGTGGATGCGGTTACAAGTCACCACCCGTGCCATAAATGCAGTCTACCAGTCAACATCAGCGCTATCGATGCAGTTACTAGTTACTAGCTACCAGTAGTGCGAGAATGCGCCTGGCGATTACTCTAGTGCCTGTAGCGAGGAGGTAAAGAAGAGGCCACCTCGCGTCGATGGGGCTAAATATCACCATCATGCTTTAGCAGCTTGAACACGCACGTTTCAGTGAAACTTGGAGATATGAGCGATTTGCATAAGTCAGCACACGTCTAATCAATCAGGCTTCATGACGATTCAAGAATCTCGATAACCGTCACGCAGCAATGTCCGGCGGGGACTGTCGACACTCCGTCCCAAGTCGACCGCGCCGTCCACTTCTCATCACCGCCTAGCCAGTATCTCCAGTCCTCATTGACCACCGTATCTGCCTAGGCATCTAGCTTGCTGGAGGCTAGTCCGCGCGTACTCGGCGAGATGCCGAGGCCTTTTTCTTCGGCTTGCATTATTGCTTCGCCAGCAATAGCGGCACCCCTGCTAGTCCATACGCCTTTTTGCCTGTGAGTGCGTCGAAGAAGGTCGATGCCGCTTCTGCGTATAGTGGGGTGCCGGCACTGCGATGCTACAAAATATAATGGGATGATGACTCCAGGCTCAAGGGACACAAAGATCGGCGGCCTCCTAGGCTGAGGAGTTAGATATTAACAGGCCGAGACTGGATACCGTTGATGACTCGGTTATGGTGAAACTCAGCGGCTCTATCAGCGGCGGCGGCGGCGGCGGCGGTGGTGGCGATATGGGCCATAGCACTAACGTCTGGAGTTCTGCTGTGAACGACGTGCTTGATAGTTGGCATGCTGGACTGCATGGTCTGGGGATGCTGCTTGCTGCTGTTCTGGTCAGAGTGTGATGGGAATGGCAATGTCAAACAAAGTCTGGATATCGTTATATGTCACAAGCACACGTAGCATCAAGCCGCTCGTTACTCATTACCGCTCACCGTAAAATGCACCAGCTATCCAGTACAGGCAGTTGTATCTCCTAGCTACCAGGTAGTTAACGAGGTCCGCAACCCATTGCACTAGAAGACGAGGGAGGGTAGGAAAATTGGCATGAGGTAGTGGAAAGAAGCAGTGAGCAGATTTGTACCAACGACGAACTGTTGTGTTGTGCCGCGAGCCGCAACACGGAGCAGCATAATGTCTCGTGTAACAACGGGAAGGTCAGAAGAGCCAGTATTGCGGAGGGCTGCGAAGTCATGCCAGTGCAACCGTCGATCTTGGATGTTTGCTTCGCGGCCTTGTTGAGATCAAGGAGGACTGGAGGAAATGAGAATTTGGAGCTGGAGTTTGGTCAGGCCATGTCGAGATACCTATGATAATGACATCCTTTTCTTCGCAGTTATTGAATACTTCGCGGGAAGCTCGCGTGTCAGGACGGCATAACTCGGTGCAATAAACACTTACTTTATGCTTTTACTCGTACCTTCAGAAAGCCATAAATATTACACTGGTCTACTAGCGATCACTAGAATGAAAGTGCAGCAACTACTACTTGGTGGCAGGGCGGCAGTACATTTTATTTATTTTAGATCTCGACTGCGGTTCCTACGACGATACCAATATTTAGCGAAAAAAAAAGCCTTTCAACCCAATCTCCTGTGCTGGCCACAGTCTTAACTGGTTCATAATTCCAATTGCTGTACTCAACCCCCTATTGTCACGTAGTGATCATCTTTCGACCGCGTTTAGGACTCTTCATCGTCCATCGATCCGAGTCAACTCGCGCTTCAATCCATCCACGCAAAGTTGAGTCGCCGCCTCTTCCTTCCCAGCGCAAACGCTCATTATGTTGCATTGATCACGACTTTGCGGTGTTGTAATCTCTCCAAGCCAGGCCATTCGCCAACCACATCTCACATAGTACCCCCCCCCTTCCCCCAACCAGACGTTACGCTGAGTGGTAATGTTACCACCTTGTCACTTATTACACGAACCGACTTGTTGGCAAAATCAACATTCCGTGGCCGCGGCTCACAGCCTTGTTCGTGGGAAGAGCTAACCCCGGGAGTCGGTGCAGGTGGGACGTAACCTATGAATTTTGAGCCGGACGGGATTTTTGCCCTGAGTTCTCCGACATTCGTGATCGTCCCCCAAACCACCAAGAGCCAGGCCAGAGATAACGACGCTGCTGCCCGGGCCGTTGCGCTGTGTAACCTTCATGCAGTTGGACGCAGGCTGGCGGGGAACACAGGGGACGAAGGGGTCTAGGCTTCGCCAAGGAATCCATTTCCGATCGGCAGATATAAATAGCGTCGAATTCATCTTTGCGATGGGGATGATGGGAATGTTTTTCGGCGGCTTGGATATCGTGGCTGGACGCCCTCTTAATCCACGGCTTCTCGAACAAGAGCTGCAGGCATACACGTAGCCCTCACAAAGGCCTTACGGCCACTCACTCTTCTGCCGCCCTGTTATTGGGGTTACACAGCCCTCTGGTTGGTTGGCCAACCTGGAAAGGGGGTGTGACGAGCGGTCTAGACTCTGGAGAAGAGAGGGAGAGTTGCCGTTGCCCGCCGACATGCAGTTCCGTGTAGTTAGTTGGAATGCGTTGCATGAGCACATGTGATAAGTTCCGTCAATCCCACTCTGTTATCGGACAGCGCATTTTGCTCCATCTATCCCTCTTCATACTAACCAAAGAGTACGGTTGCCCGAATTCGACATCTCTTGCCATTCATTCACCACAACCGAGACGCCGGCTCGACGTGCAGCTGTACTAAAATGGCATCGACAGATGCTCAAGACGTTCAAGCCCAGTCCGCCGCACCGGGATTGCCGGACTATGTTCTCGATGCCGACGCAGTGTTGAAAGACACCGATGTCAAGTGGCGCTATGGCCAGGCACCTGACTACAGCAAGACTCGGAAGATGTGGGACGAAAGTGAGCTCCAACTCGGTGGATGCCCAAGAAAGTGAATCTTACTGATGTTGCCTCCCTTTCAAAGCCAAGAAGTCAAACCACACAGCGGGTAGCCTCCCCGACCTGGTGGAGAAGCTGGTCAAGAACTGGGAAGTCGAGGCGTCTCACAAAACGGACTTGGCGGACTGGCGCACCATCGACAAAGCGAAATATGTCTTTTCGGTCAATGGCGGCCCAGACCAGACCGGTGAGCACATGCTAAAGGTCGGCACATACAACGCCATCCTGGAGCCCAGCGAGTTCTACTGCCCGCGCCACTCCACTTTTGACGACAGCCACAAGACGTTCAAGCACATGATGCCGGCATTTGCGTGGGAGGTTCTCGAGGTATACAGTGGCCCGCCACAGGTCGCGTTCCGATGGCGCCATTGGGGCGTGATGAAGGAGGATTATGTTGGCTCCAACAAGTTCGTCCCTCTTCTAGCTTCTTGCTATTTTGCCGCTTTGATAGCTCGAGTGCTAACTCACTGCTTTACGTCCGCAGAAATGGAGATAGGGTGACCATCAAAGCACATGGCAGGCCTATTGATATCGAGGGCGTCGCCGTCGCCGTCGTGAATGACAAACTGCAGCTACAAAAGGTGGAAGTGTTTTTCGATCCGATGGCCATGTTTCGGCAGATGGTCGGTGCAGAAGACATAGACTAACAGACGAGTGGTATGGTAGCAGTACAATAGTTCGTAAATTGAAAAAAGTTGCTGTGCACAAGAACAGGGCAAATTATTTTATTTATAGCAACTCTAGACCATGGTCCACCATGGAACCTCGGTCAATTGTTTTCAGTAATATGGCTCGGAACCTGCCAGAAACGTTGGCAACATCAAGCTCAAGATCGTCCCTTCCTCCTTCGTCTTGGCCACAAGATACGCCCGCGCAAAGGTTGTGCTCAAAAACGGCGTCACGCTCACAATATCTAGCGGGCTATGCAGCACCTGGCCGCTGGTCTTGTTGTTGTTAGCGACAGAGGTGTTGAGGGCGAAGGGCGTGGCGTACGTATGGAGCGATGCTCAGGATACTGCATTGATGGCTCGGGGAGAAAGGAACAATCACCCTCGAGCGCTACGCTAGGTCGGCGCTATTAATTGCCGAGTTGCCACTATTCCCAACCAGCGAGGCTATCAGATAAGCAAAGCGCAGATAAGCAAAGCGCAGATTACCTAGTCAGTCCATAACAACGTAGACACAGGCTTCAAATACGAAACCACCACGGAAAACGCGTTTTCAGCGAATTTGGCGCTTTCAACGGCTTCAGGTCCTAGTGTAGTGTCCTAGTGTAGTGTAGATAAAACAGGTTACCTGACTAATCAGGAAGGAGTCAGCTGAACGGAGCCTCTTTTTTTCTTGTTTTTGCCTCCGGCGGCGCCTGCGCCGGGCTGCCCTCGCTTCGCTCGAAGGAATGGGTGGCTGAGGCATTTTAGGAGCCCTCATAAAGTGCTGGTTATCAGGAGGAATCCGGTCGTTCGGGGTCTCTTTAGGTAGGATCGGGCGGTCGGGAGGCTGGCCACGGCCGCCTGGATTTGGCGCATCGGGCCGTGGTTGAGGGGCCCCACCATAGCCATCGCGGCGGCTCGGAAAACGCGCGTTCCTGGTAATAGATTAGTAGAAATTAATAGGGTAATAATCGTCAAGTATTCGGCGTATCTGTTCGTGGTACTCAAACTACGTAGGGATCCTACAGGTCGAAGGGTTGGTAGATCTACCGGGGGTAATGTTGTGTCTATTCTCCCTCCCTCTCTGCGGAACTAAGGTAGGTTCTGCGTGCGACCGGGGTTTTTTTGTGTGTGTGTGAGGTCCGCGCGCCGCACGTGCCTACTTGCACGTGCGTACTCGCGCGATTTCTGCTTCCTCCCTGCTAGTGTGCGGTCACCAGTATCGCTATTCCAACAGTATCTGTTTATAGCTAGAAAGCGATAAATCGTACGTGCGATTGAGTGAAGTTGGTTGTATTACGAGGTTGAAGAGGAAAGTGGCTTATTTTAGCTGGCTAGAAAGTTGAAAGTACCGCACGGACCACCCACAACGGATTGACAGCTATCCTACCACCAAAACAAATTCTCGTGATAATTCTATATTTCGATGTTCATGGTCTAATTGTTGGATTTCTAGCGGGCAAGCCCCGTAGGACCCCCGGTGCCTGCGGCGCTCCTTCTTGACACAACCACGACATAGCAAAGCGGCATTTCACAGTATTACAAAATATGGATTAATAACAAAGGAAGAACCTGGAAGCTACCACAACCTAATTGATCAGCTCCCGCCACCTACTTTACCACTCAATCTTACCACCATTCAAAACTATAAAAGAGAGGCCTTTGACCCTACTAAAAGAGGCAGAAGACAAGACAATTTTAGACACTTTAAATCTCCCAGTACCAGATGCCCTGCCCTGTGAATGCGCGTGACAATATAGCTTCGCGCCCGTCCGCCGGCCCCGGCTGATAGATCTACCAGAAAGATGGCCGTTCAGCATGCTGTCGGTTATCTTCTCGGGCGGGTCAGCATCCCTTACGGTCTTCTGCCGCCGCTGGGCGAGGTATCGTGGGTCGAGCTTCGTGGCTAGTGGTAGCTCATTTCGCGCACCTCGTCCTCCAGCCAGCAAAGCGTCTCGAGGAGTGATTGCGCTCTGTGCATCGCCAAAATCGCGCGCCGCGTGGTAATTAGCCGCGCATATGCATGTAATACGGTATGCTTTGTCCTAGAAAGGAGGCCATAGATCCCGTGCTAGAGCTCTGTCAATGCCGACTTCGGCCTTAGAGCCTTGTCTACCTCACACCCACCTTTCAATCCGAGGTGTATACTTTATAAATGATATTTCCGCCTCTTCATTATACATACGGCCATAGATGGTGGAGAACTCGGGATCCCGTCCGCTCTCCCATAGATAAGCCACTAATCGCCATCTTAGTTGTCGGATTGAGCGACTTTTTTGTTTACCGGAGTCGTAGACCCACTATTAATCGAATACACCCAATCAAGTCACTATTACCCATCCACAGCAACCTACCTATCCACAACTCACAACTCACGTATACTAGGTAGGTAGGTAGATAAATGAATAACATCTCTCTCTATTTTGAAATATATATTGTCTACTCTATATTTTGTAATTAAGTATGGAACAACCTTCGATAAGAGTTGACTAGGTGATCGCTGAGGGCCCGAAAATGGGCTCTAGAAGTGCACCGAATAAGAGTGTGGCGTCTCACGGCGCATCCGTTTCTGTCACAATATTGGGATTAGTGAACAAGAAAGATCTAGAAGCTGCTATGTGATTCTTCGCCACCAGCTTTTGCCACTATTCATAACTATAAAAAAGAGACTTTTGGCCCTGCCAAAGGAAACAAGAGATTAGACCTTTTCAGACAATTAAAGCCTTACCTCCCTGCATCAAATGCTTCATTTCCGTTGCCCTGTGAATGCGCGTGACAGTTTCGTAACCTTCAAACCAACGACGACCGTTCACAAGACCAAACAAAAAAAGGAGCATGAAACGGACAAAAATCTCATATCATCCCTCCCCTTCTTCCCCCGTTTTGCTCTCAATCCCCCTCTTCGCTCGCTATGCCCTCAATTCCCTAAAACTTACTAACTTCGTCGCTATCCCTTAACTTGTATTATCGTCGCCCTAAATAAACTCATATTATCTCTATCTTCGCTAGGCCCCTGCGATAGCAAAAAAGCGAATCAGGCGTCCAGGTCAAAAGCCTACAGGCGGCCTACCAGCACAGCAAACCCGTCGTTTCGCGAATGACCTCAATTCGCAGAGACAGCGGGATAAAGAGAACGAAGAGACAGTCCGACAACAACCGCTAAGTGATAGAGTTATTATCTCCCACAAAACAGAACTAAGTCGGCACAGTTCTAGGATTGAATGGACCCAGTATGGGATGCTCGGATTTCTATTTTTTTTTAAATTACTGATGAGAGCGCGTCGCTCGACTTGATCCGAATGAGGTCATTCTGGACCTTTGCAGAGACCCCGATAGCCAAGCAAGGGGCGTACTTCAGTTCAACAAATTTCTCCAGCACTACATCGAGAAATCTGAAACAGAACGCCTCTCCCTTGGCCCGAGCGAGACGGAATTTGCTCTAACAGTCACACACGTTAAGACCGTGCTAGACAAGCTAAAGAGTAGTACGCGGACCGTCATAATTTGCAGGAGAAGAGGAAAAATGATCCTACCAATGCGGGTCAGTGGACCTTAGCCGCGCCCTACTTCAACTTCAAAAACCCGACTGGGATGAGTGGCCCGATATCTAATATATACTTGGTATGTTCAACGATCTTGAGCCGAGTAGGATGTTAATGGGTACCGTGATAATTATAGTGGACGATGCAATACTTGACACCCAAATTCAAGCTTTCCCGCGAACAACAATTCGACAAGCTCGAAGCAACTAGCGGTGATATACGACATATTCTGGCCATGGCCTGGACGAATGCCGTTCAAACTGACCACGATACTCGGCTTGACTTCTGCATGACTCTTATATTATGTGTGTCACGGTAAGCGCCAAGACATTCGGTTGAGCGGTCCCTGCAAGGAATCCCAATTGGGCTCCACTAGACAAACTTTACTTTCCAGAGCCCCGCACAGGACTTGGAATCTTCTTTCCCTTTTCCTTTCCTAAGGTTTAGATTCTACGAATACAGCGACCATAATGCAGCCTTGCCTCATCTAGTTGACTGTGCGGTGACAGCACTCGTATTAACTAGTATTTATCGACGAGTCTGGCTATAATAAACGGAGCGGGCATCGACGTAGGGCTGGGCGCTGAGCGGAGTAACGCCCGTGTAAGTTAACGAGTTCAACCACGAACAACGGTTTCAGATTCTTGCTGCGTATACACAGAGTGGCGTTAGACTAAGACTAGCACGTATCTACCCTAGATCCACTAGTGCCGTTATATTTGAAGATTTTATCGGACAGCTATTGCTCTGTTGTGGCAAATGGCCAGAGACAAGTTTAGTCCATGTTACGGATAATGCCTCTATCCAGCGCTTAGAGAGACTTAAGTAGATACGTATCGACGCTTGAGTAAGACTATTAAACTAGAGCCCCACTCGCCAGATATGAACCCGATCGAGGAGCTCTTTATAGAGATCAAGACATACATCAGATAGCAGCGGTATAACTACGCCGATTTCTTTGAGAAAGACTTCGAGACGTTCTTGAAAATGTGTGTTGATTTTGTGGGTTCTCGGGCGGCGAGTGCTGAAGGTCATTTTCGTCACTCTAGCATTTCCATTGAGTACCCTCCCAAACTTTCCGAATAGTAGTATAGAATTATCACAGAAATAGGCTACCTATTACCGACTTAATACGCCTACGCCTTACCTAGTCAAGCCTTGATCTTGCTAATAAACTGGATGGCGATTCCTCACTTGACCCCCTTCTTAGAAAGTTACCTTGCTTCAAAATTCTGGGCGGAGTAGAGCCGCTCTGTAAGCTTCAACAGTCTTCCTTTCTTTAATAGCATTTTCCACTCAATGGAGTAGTGGATGCATGTGGGCGGGGATTCGTTAGATGGCAGGCTGGGGTTCCAGTTGACTAGTTGGAGCCGTGGCAGCCCCGGTCTGCTTCTCTGCGGTTGTGTAAGAGAAGGCAGGTACGCCTGATCAAGGTGGTCACGATGGAGGGAACAATAGGGCGAGCAATGACTGGCATTCGTAAAAGACTTCAACCTGGCCCTCGCAAAGGAAGGTGGGCGAGGGCCACTATTTATATACATAGTTGGGTGGCTCAATCTGGGGAGTGCCTGGGCCGGGTGTTTGGGGCCAGCTGGTCGCCTGGGCCGGGCCAGCTGTTTGGGGCTAGCTGGTGGCGCCTGGGCCGGACCGGGCGTTTGGGGTGCTCTTTCCTTACAGGCTGATCATGCGGGGCCGGACTCGGGCCGCGGCTGCTATAGGTAGGTTCCAGAGTTCGGTAATCAAGATCATTCTCGTTATACCACTGGCTTATATCGAAACTTGGGTTAGCCCTGGTGGCGACTCTCTACTGCTATCTGGTTGATGCACGAAAAGTGTAAATAGCTTCATTACGTGAAGCGCTGGTGGGAGCCCCACTAATAGCGTTCGGCGCTAGCACGTGACATAGCGGGGTCTGGGGATTTCCTACCTTAGGGAAATCCGCCGCGCCCACCTAGCCTTAGAAAAAGCATGACCTTTTACACTTTTTTGCTTCCTTCTCGGTTTTACCGCTTCACTGGTGCTGGTGATGACTCGAGACAACCCATGCGGCATGTCAGCACTCCAAAACATTAGCTTGACTGGCAAACTGGTTACCCATCGATTTTAGCCGAAGATCAGCCGCCCCGACCTGCCTTGCAACCATGCAGCCGCAAGAGTTGTGTTGGAAAAAAGCCTCTATTTTGATACAGCCAATTGCGCCCAGGCAGGCTTAGGTCAATGCAGGCTAACGGAATGGGCCTAGCCCAAAGCAACCCCTTTTTTGGGGGTAAAATGGGGTCCCCTGCTGGCATGTCCCCAGGGCCTACCTTTTAGACACTACACACAATCAGTGCATTGCATCTGCCCAAAAACTTTGGTCCACTTTTGTGCCGTGTTTTCCAACAAGTTGGCGTATTCCTGCTTCGTCACCATCGAGAATCGACTCTTCAGCAATCGTCGTTATTATATATCAACTCTTCAGCAATCGTCGCCATCGAGAATCGACTCTTAAGCAACCGTCCAACGGCCATGATGCAATCCACGTCTTTCGGAGCCGGAAACCGGGGCCAGCAGGTGGGGCTGAACTACGGGACGGTCAACGCGGAGTTCCATCTCCCGCCAGGTAACGCTAGCGCCGTCCGTGCCTGCGCCCAGCCCACGCTGACGCTTCTATAGAACGAGCCGAAACTCCACCAGCCCCCTCCGCGACTATCCCCTTCTCCCGCGACCCCGATTTTGTCAACCGTGGAGATATTCTCGACCAAATCGACCAGCGATATTCTAAGCCCGCCGCTCGTATGGCCCTTGTGGGCCTGGGTGGCGTTGGCAAATCGCAGCTTGCCATCGAGTTCGCTCACCGAATCGCCACGGGGCAGCCCGACACATGGATATTCTGGGTCTACGCTAGTACGCAGGCGCGTATCGAGGAGGGGTTCAGGACGATTGCCGACGCCGTCAAGCTACCCGGCTGCAACCAAACCAAAGCCGACATCCCACAACTTGTGTACGGCTGGTTGTCTAACGAACGGAACGGCAAATGGATCATCATCCTTGATAGCGCCGACGACCGAGACGTGTTCTACGCGGCAAACGGCGGCCGCGAAGGAAAACCGTTAGCGAGCTACCTTCCACAGAGCCGGAACGGGTCTATCCTTATCACGACGCGTAGCAAAGACCTGGCATTTAGGCTTACCGGGAGCCACAAGAACATCGAGGTTGGGCCGATGGCGTTGGGTGATGCACTTCTTCTCCTAGAGAAAAAACTAGACCCGCTCTCAGATATGGACGCAGCCAAAGATCTAGTACAAGCGCTCGATCTTATTCCTCTTGCCATCAGCCAAGCGGCGGCATACATCCAGGCAAGGTTACCGATGAGCTCGGTCACCAAGTACCTGGCCGAGTTCCGCAAGTGCGAGCGCAAGCGGGCTCAGCTTCTCAAATACGACGCGGGTGATCTACGGCGGGATGGTGGGGCATCAAATGCTATCTCCACCACCTGGGAGATCTCCTTTAAATACATCCGCTCGCGGAGACCTTCTACAGCCGACCTTCTCTCGCTTATGAGCTTCTTCGATCGACAAGGCATCTCTCCGTCACTTCTTAGGCCTGTCGATGTCAAAACTATTCAGCAAGTAACGCACCTTGCCGCATCAGAGGATTCAGGATCTGAGTCTGGTAGTGGGAGCAGTAGTGACGAAGGTGGGAGGTTTGAGGACGATGTGGCCATGCTAAGAGACTTCTGTCTTATAACCGTCGACGAGGACGGTAGTGCATTTGAGATACACGGGCTCGTACAGCTATCCACGCGGAGGTGGCTGGAGTCGGACGGGCTACAAGACAAGTTTAGGCAGCAATTTATTAAGCGGATAGCTACGGCGTTTCCTACGGGAGACTACGATAATTGGGCGACGTGCCGGCAGCTCTTTGCTCATGTTGAAGCGGCTATAGATCAGCGACCAGCCGAAGAGAGCATAGAGGAGTGGGCAAGTCTTATGTATAACGGAGGGTGGTATGCGTGGTCGCAAGGCAGGTATAAGGTGGCAGAACGGATGATAGGCAAGGCCCAAAGGAACCGTGAGAAGACGTTAGGAAAAGACGATAAGAAGACTTTAGATAGTATGTTATTATTTGCAACGGTCCTGTTGGACCAAGGCCGGTGGGAGGAGGCCAAGAAGCTGTTTATGCAGGTGATGGAGACTCGCAAGACCAAGCTCGGGGCCGATCACCCAGATACGCTGACGAGCATGGCCAACCTAGCGTCGACATACAGGAACCAGGGCCGGTGGGAGGAGGCCGAGAAGCTAGAGGTGCAGGTGATGGAGACTCGCAAGACCAAGCTCGGGGTCGATCACCCTTCTACGCTGACGAGCATGGCCAACCTAGCGTCGACATTTTGGAACCAGGGCCGGTGGGAGGAGGCCGAGACGCTAGACGTGCAGGTGATGGAGACTCGCAAGACCAAGCTCAGGGCCGATCACCCAGATACGCTGACGATCATGGCCAACCTAGCGTCGACATACAGGAACCAGGGCCGGTGGGAGGAGGCCGAGAAGCTAGAGGTGCAGGTGATGGAGACGAGCAAGACCAAGCTCGGGGCCGATCACCCTTCTACGCTGACGAGCATGGCCAACCTAGCGTCGACATTTTGGAACCAGGGCCGGTGGGAGGAGGCCGAGAAGCTGTTTATGCAGGTGATGGAGACTCGCAAGACCAAGCTCGGGGCCGATCACCCAGATACGCTGACGAGCATGGCCAACCTAGCGTCGACATTTTGGAACCAGGGCCGGTGGGAGGAGGCCGAGAAGCTGTTTGTGCAGGTGATGGAGACTCGCAAGACCAAGCTCGGGGCCGATCACCCAGATACGCTGACGAGCATGGCCAACCTAGCGTCGACATACAGGAACCAGGGCCGGTGGGAGGAGGCCGAGAAGCTGTTTGTGCAGGTGATGGAGACTCGCAAGACCAAGCTCGGGGCCGATCACCCTTCTACGCTGACGAGCATGGCCAACCTAGCGTCGACATACAGGAACCAGGGCCGGTGGGAGGAGGCCGAGAAGCTAGACGTGCAGGTGATGGAGACGAGCAAGACCAAGCTCGGGGCCGATCACCCAGATACGCTGACGAGCATGGCCAACCTAGCGTCGACATTTTGGAACCAGGGCCGGTGGGAGGAGGCCGAGAAGCTAGAGGTGCAGGTGATGGAGACGAGCAAGACCAAGCTCGGGGCCGATCACCCTTCTACGCTGACGATCATGGCCAACCTAGCGTCGACATACAGGAACCAGGGCCGGTGGGAGGAGGCCGAGAAGCTAGAGGTGCAGGTGATGGAGACTCGCAAGACCAAGCTCGGGACCGATCACCCAGATACGCTGACGAGCATGGCCAACCTAGCGTCGACATACAGGAACCAGGGCCGGTGGGAGGAGGCCGAGAAGCTGTTTGTGCAGGTGATGGAGACTCGCAAGACCAAACTCGGGGCCGATCACCCTTCTACGCTGACGAGCATGGCCAACCTAGCGTCGACATACTGGAACCAGGGCCGGTGGGAGGAGGCCGAGAAGCTAGAGGTGCAGGTGATGGAGACGAGCAAGACCAAACTCGGGGCCGATCACCCAGATACGCTGGCGAGCATGGCCAACCTAGCGTCGACATACAGGAACCAGGGCCGGTGGGAGGAGGCCGAGAAGCTAGAGGTGCAGGTGATGGAGACGAGCAAGACCAAGCTCAGGGCCGATCACCCAGATACGCTGACGAGCATGGCCAACCTAGCGTCGACATTTTGGAACCAGAGCCAGTGAGAAGAGGCCGAGAAGCTAGAGGTGCAAGTGATAGAGACTCGCAAGACCAAGCTCAAAGCCGATCACCCTTCTACGCTGACGAGCATGGCCAACCTACGTCGACATACAGGAACCAGGGCCGGTGGGAGGAGGCCGAGAAGCTAGAGGTGCAGGTGATGGAGACTCGCAAGACCAAGCTCGGGGCCGATCACCCAGATACGCTGTCGAGCATGGCCGACCTCGCTTTTACTTGGAAAAGTCAAGGTCGACACGCTAATGCTTTAGCTCTGATGGAGGATTGTACCCAGGCTCAGTGGCGGATTCTTGGCCAAAAGCATCCCGAAACGCTATCTTCTTTGGCCACCGTTGCAAAGTGGAGTAGCTAGGGTGGGCTTTATTATTACTTTGTACGTATCTGGAGGATTCTTCTAACTTGTTCTTATGAGACGAGTGATACGTATAGTATGTACTAGACAGTATTGTAGATTAGGTATGCAATTAGTGAGTTAATTTGCGCCTTGTGACCTTATATTCGATTAGTCGGTCGTTACAGGACTTGTCCGCACGTGGTGGCGCGCGAGCCAAGCGCCGAATATTCCGTAGCGTTTTAATTGGCATTCCATTATACGTGCCTATGCGAGACGGAGTAGTGGGCGTTTCTAAAAACGGCATTCTACCAGCTAAACTCGACACGGAACCCGTTTTAATCAAGATAAGAGATAAGACGCCGCATTTTTATTCGGTGCACTTCTACAGCCCCATTTTCCACTCCTGTATACCCTCATTTTCGGCCACTTTGAGTCTCAGAGACAAGGCTTCCGACCGCCATCTTAGTTATCGGAGTGAGCGACTTTTTTTTTCTCCTGGAGCCACAGACCCACTATTAATCGGATACACCCAATCAAGTCACTATTACCCATCCACAACAACCTACCTATCCATAACTCACAACTCATATATACTAGGTAGATAGGTAGATAAATGAATAACATGTCTCTCTATTTTGAAATATATATTGTCTACTCTATATTTCGTAATTAAGTATAGAATAACCTCCGATAAAAGTGGACTAGGTGATCGCTGGGGCCCGAAAGCGGGCTCCAGAAGTGCACCGAATAAGAGTGTGGCGTCTCACGGCGCATCCGTTTCGTAATCTTCAAACCAACGACGACCGTTCACAAGACCAAACAAAAAAAGGAGCATGAAACGGACAAAAATCTCATATAATCCCTCCCCTTCTTCCCCCGTTTTGCTCTCAATCCCCCTCTTCGCTCGCTATGCCCTCAATTCCCTACAACTTACCAATTTCGTCGCCATCCCTTAATTTATATTATCGTCGCTCTAAAGAAAGTCATATTATCTCTATCTTCGCTGGGCCCTGCGATGGCAAAAAAGCGAATTAGGCGTCCAGGTCAAAAGCCTACAAGCGGCCTACCAGCACAGCAAACCCGTCGTTTCGCGAATGACCTCGATTCGCTGAGACAGCGGGATAAAGAGAACGAAGAGACAATCCGACAACAACCGCTAAGTGATAGAGTTATTATCTCCAACAAAACAGAACTAGGTCGGCATAATTCTTGGATTGAATGGACCCAGTATGGGATGCTCGGATTTCTATTTTTTATTAAATTACTGATAATATCTGATTAGATACTTTGAGCGCGTCGCTCGACTTGATCCGAATGAGGTCATTCTTGACCTTTGCAGAGACCCCGATAACCAAGCAAGAGGCGTACTTCAGTTCAACAAATTTCTCCAGCACTACATCGAGAAATCTGAAACAGAACGCCCCTCCCTTGGCCCGAGCGAGACGGAATTTGCTATAACAGTCACACACGTCAAGACCGTGCTGGACAAGCTAAAGAGTATAACTGCGTACACGGACCGTCATATTTTGCATGAGAAGAGGAAAAATGACCCTGCCAATGCGGGTCAGTGGACCTTAGCCGCGCCCTACTTCAACTTCAAAAACCCGACTCGGATGAGTGGCCCGATATCTGATATATACTTGGTATGTTTAACGATCTTGAGCCGAGTAGGATGTTAATGGGTACCGTGATAATCATAGTGGACGATGCAATACTTGACACCCAAATTCAAGCTTTCCCGCGAACAACAATTCGACAAGCTCGAAGCAACTAGCGGTGATATACGACATATTCTGGCCATGGCCTGGACGGATGCTGTTCAAACTGACCCCGATACTCGGCTCGACTTCTGCATGACTCTTATATTATGTGGTATTACCGGTTTTAGGCCCGGTGCCCTTGTTGAGATATTCTACAAGCAGATAGAGCTGGCAGCTGTCCGCGATCCAGATAATCTCCAGAACACCAAAATCATTGCCCATATTACGCTATTTCACAACAAACAAAACACTGGTTCACTGCGTACGGAGCAGGATGACATGTAAGCAAAGCCGCCAACCCTCTCTGGATGACTTGTTGAATAACTTTCGTAGTATCGAGTTCTGTGTTGCCTTTGTGCCAGACCAGTCCATTCATTTACTGAGTCATATCGTGGCGCGGGCATTGAGCGAGGATGCATTTGAAGCAGGATATAAATCTGTGGATGAACTCTTTCGACGTCCTAACCTGGAGCACGTCAACCAAATTCCCCTGAAGTGGAAGGACGAGCTGATCACAGAAGACCGGCTTTTCGTATCTATTGGTTATAACCAATACTGGAAGATATGGCGTCGAGCAACCTGGGCGTTAGGCCTTCGAGACACATTGCGTCCCTATTCAACCCGGGTAGGCGCTGGAGCAACTCTCAACGGTAAACTGAGCTCTCCCTTCCATAGTTTGCTTCAACTAACTTCTTTCTGATAGGTCGCCTTACACCTGTAATCCGCAACTGGATTTTGGGTCACAGTGGAGAAATATTTCGCAAACATTACCAACCAAACTTTTCATCCGAAGACCTTTTGAACTTTGCTTTCGGGCAGAGAGCAGGGGACAACGAAGCCATATTCCAGCTGCAACGCAATGTATCCGGGAGACGAGACGAATTCGCCCCAATTGATGCAACACCGGAGGATCATGAATCGATCAGAGAGCGTCTGGATGTGGGTCGGCTCCGTTCAAGCGTTCAAGATACAATTCGAAGTGGTGCCAGTCAAAGACAAGTGAATAGGGTCAGGGCAAAGCTACAAGGTCGAGTGAAAAAACTGGCCACTATGAAAGCTACTCAGAGAAGGGCTAAGTACGAGAAAGAGAGTGACAGTTTGAGAGCAAGGGGGCTGAAAACAACCGCGTTACGCCCTATACCCACTGCTCCTTCTCCGGCGACAAGCTCTCTTGGAGCTAAAGCAATCGGCATATTCCTGAAGAGGGTAGAGCTAGGAGATATCCATCGCTCGGCGCGCTTTATTACAATTTTAATCGCCTACCTACGACACCGGCCATCATCAGTGGCAGTATTGGTAACACGAGAAACAGGCTCATCGTTGGACCTCAGCATGCATGGAATTGCTCCCATTGGGATATCCCAGTGTCTACTTGGTTGTCCGTCCTTTGCTAACCCTAGGAACCTAACAAGACACGTTATCAAGTGCCACTTCAAGAAGGGGACGTTTGATGCACCGTTTGAATGCCCCGAATGCCTCTGGCTCGGGGAACATATCACTATCACAGGTCCGTCGGCATGGAGTGCTCACATCGCAA
Source organism: Lasiosphaeria miniovina (assembly GCF_030549165.1). Taxonomy (NCBI): domain Eukaryota; kingdom Fungi; phylum Ascomycota; class Sordariomycetes; order Sordariales; family Lasiosphaeriaceae; genus Lasiosphaeria; species Lasiosphaeria miniovina. The sequence goes on along the minus strand of NW_026848223.1, from coordinate 437,851 downwards.
GAGAACACCACTGCCCCGAACCCAACCCAAATGTACCCTATTTACCAAAAACTGGGGCTCAGCCAACAAAAAGAGAACCTCTGGTCTGGATCGAGAGGGCGGAAACTTTTCCTTGTTGGCTTTGTAAGCTGTCGTTTTCCAACACGAAAGGCCGCAGTCAACACGTTACGGCAACTCACTTTCGCAGAGGTACATTCAACGATCCTCAGGACTGTCTAGAATGTGAACGTCAAGGGGTAACTACGATCGTGGCAGGCCTTGATGCTTGGCGGCACCATGAGGAGGAGGCTCATAATGATGACGCTCATAATGATGCGGATGAGCTTAATGATGGGTGGAACGGCGACTCAGTCGAGCATCTTTGCATCGATAGGGAGCAGCACGGCGAAGAGAACGACCTGGGATTTCCTTGTCGTTTATGCGGCAAGCCATTTGCGTCTCCAAAAGGTCGCACGCTACACACGACAAACTTCCACTTTCGTCAAGATCAAGGCAACACTGGCCCATGTCTTGAGTGTTCCCGCAATGGCTTGGAGACCACAATGATTGAGGACCTTACCGAATGGCAGTACCACGAGAAAACAGTTCACGCTGAGAAGAATATTAAGTATCACTGCCGGCTTTGCGACAAACGACTTGCCTCCAATTGAGGACGTACGATACATACTCAGCGCTATCATTTCAAAAAAAGCGAATGGCAAACCGTTAAGTGTTATGAATGTTGCCGCCGGGGCAAAGAAGGTGTAATATTGAAGGGTTTGGATGCTTGGAAGTGCCATGAGGAATTGTTTCATAGTTCAGATGATGGCGTGTACATTGAACCAATTCCAATTGCCCCCTCACCCTCGACGTTCGAGACTGAGGAGCTCGTTTATGAGGGGGTTGTGGAAGCGGTTGAGGAGATGGTTGAGGAGATGTTTGAAGGGGCGGTTGAGGGAGCGGTTGAAGACAACGATGCCAAGTCATTCTGCGGCAGCGAAATTGTGTGTCTGGCTGGCAAGACCAAGGAGATATGGAACCTAGAAACACGTTCAGTAAGTAAAATCCAGTCAAGCCAGTACCTAGATTTACTAACCTTCCTAGACCTATCCAACCTTCTCCGCCGAAGCATATACGGCTTTTACTGAGACCATCGGTCATAAACGTAAGACTTCGGTTTCCGAACAGGTTACCATTCCCACAAGTAATAAACGAGTCCGAAATGGCGATGCTGGAGCGAACACAGAGGCTCTGTACGAATTGGGCTTTAACGAACTGTTCGGTAATCCCTAGTCCGCTAGTTAGGGTGATCAGTTGTGGGTTGGTCGTGGGGTTCAACTAGTTTCAGATGTGTGGGTTCTTCATATGTATAGGCATAAGTAATTAAATTCGAATTTTCCATCGGCATGGCCAGCCTCAACGATATTGTATAGCTATTCAGACGGTGAGCACTTAGGCACGGAGCGCCGGTATGAGGACCTCAACCTATAGTGAAACGACGTCATTTCTGGACAAGGAGTAGAATAAGAGGTTATAACTAGTGCCGGACCCTAGATGAGAGGTGAGAGAATAAAAAAGAAGAATGAATCGTACTGGTTGCTAAGACGGTAAAAGGCGCCATAACAAAATAACCACAAAAACAACATTGAGGCGAGCGGTAGCCGAGCTACAGAGTACAAGCGCAAAGCTCCATAGCCGGGGGGTCAAAAACATAGAAAAAGGCACCACGTTCACTGCTCTAGATATCATGGTTTGTAGTGAAGGACGTGATTTCTAAGAAATAACTATAAAATAAAGAAAGAAACGACGCCCCCTATTACTAGACCCGACCCCTGAAACCTTAATAAATATATGACGATGATAAGAAGTAACTACCGCCTCTCTAAACATAGAAAATAATGCTAGAGGGGCGGTATTGATAAAGAACCAGTGTCCTTAACGTCGGTAGCGTCCTCGTAGATTATAAAAGGTCTTTCAATACCTAAGTTCCCACCATTATTCTGGTAAATAATCTTTTCACCTGGACGATAACGATACTCAACCAAAACCTCAATTTTCTTAGCATGTAGAAGTTTCTCCCGCACAATCTTTTTCCCTATCAATATCGAGGGAGAGCGCTCCATAGTATCGTATATTAGATAAACGGAATCAAGATAGCCTGCGGGCACTGGCAGAAACCGTAGATCGAGCGATTTTATTTTCGTGTTCTGTGTCTTGCGAACCCATGACGAAAGATTTAGCGTAATTCTTTTTTCTGGAAACCACGCCTCGCAGGTATCTAGGTCCCAGAAGTGGCGGTTGTAACGCAGAGCGTGCACCTAAACCGCTGCGCCAATAACCCTAAAAGATCAAGCAGTCCCCGCGCCTCATGCGGGGGCCGGTGCACTCCAAGGCATATATACGCAATGTCCTTACACGGTTTAGAGAAGAGAGAAGGGCATCGATATGGTCCTCAAATTTCTGGTGTAATCCCCCGGTCGAATCCAGGGGGCCCCACATAAGATAATGCAGGCCCTGAGGAGAATTGGAAAAAGAGAGAGAGTTTAGTAAGAGAGGTAGCGTTGTACTAATAAAAACGCCGATAGTACCATATTGTCTTGTGACTTCGCGGAAACTAGGATTTTTAAACATTAGGCCTAAAAACTTGGCGTGGAGAGCCCGATCAAAGTTTGGAAGAAGGCTCTCTGGGACTTCGAGTAGCTGGCCTCTCTGGTCTAGTTGTAACGGCGGATGGAGGCGATGACTAGATATCGAGTTCCGTGGTGCCCAATATGTTTTGGAGTGCCTGTGACGCCTGTTGAGACTGTACGTGAACTTGCGACGGTAGTATAAGTTGAGGTGGTAGTATAAGTTGAGGTTGAAGCGCCGGTTGACGTGTCGGTTGACCCGTCGGCATATATTGAGGATGAGGCGGCGGTAGATATCGAGCTTGTGACCTGCTATTTTGTCCCGGGGTGTTACTATCGGCTCTTTCCAAGAGTCCGCTAGTAAAAGTTGCTGGATTTGTTATTATATTGACGTTATGATTATTGCCCTGGGTAGACTGGTTCGTGCCGAGGTTAGTTCGAGGCTGCTGGAAAGTATTTGGCACTGGGAACCTCAGCTGTGGCACTGAGACCTGGAAGTTTATTGGCTTTCTTGGAGTGATTGGTGATCTCAGTTCTTCATCCATGTCCAAAAAAGTTGTTTCCGAGTCGTGAGAGGAATTAATGAGGTGGTTGTTAAGATATATATCATCGCCTTGGATATTGGCGTGGCGGAAGATAACGGGGCTAGGATTTCCGTGAGTGTTGGCGATGTTATTCGCTGGGGAAACCTTATTCTTATTGATAGATGGGTTGGACATTGTGTTATACCCTCCGTGGGTAATAAACTGGGAGTTCATAGGGATGCCCGTCTGGTGTCCATAGATGCGTGTGAGGTAAGAGCTAGCTTGTCTTGGGTGGTGATAGCTAGCTGGGTGTCTATAGTTGCTGCGTGTGAGGTAAGAGCTGGCTTGGCCTTCGTGGTGATAGCTGGCTGGGTGTCCATAGCTGCGTGCGAGGTAAGAACTGGCATAGCTTTTGTGGTAGTAGCCGACTGGGCGTTCCTGGCAATTGTTGGATGGGTGTTCGTGGTGATAGCTGTCTGGGTGTCCATAGCTGCGTGCGAGGTAAGAACTGGCATGGCTTTCGTGGTAGTAGCTGACTGGGCGTTCCTGGCAATGGTTGGATGGGTGTTCGTGGAAGTGGTTGCTAGGGCGTTCGTGGCAGTGGTTGCTTGGGTGCTAGCATGCATTGTATTTACTTGATTCTCTATGCTGTGGTTCTTAATGTTCTGACCGTTGGGGTTCTTGGTGTTTTCGGCGCTGGAGCTCATGTTCTTTAGTACTTTAGGCGTTGGCTGAATATTGAATCCTGTTGAGTACTGGCTTAGACGTTGACTTTGAGCTTGTCGTTCACGTTTAGTTTGTTTTAACTTGGGTATTAAAGATTCGGTGTGAAATTTGGCGTTGGCGTCAACGCTGTCCTGGATCTTGACTTTCGCTCACTTGCCGAGTGCCCCAGAAGCACGAACAGATATCCCAGTCTCTACGAGCTATAACGCTGTTACACATTCCCGTCCATGTGGGGATAGTTTGAATATGGTGCTCAATTTATGTTATCAAGGCTATTATCATCGAACCTGTTCTGTGTTCCAAACTGTATCTCTGCTGAACCTTCGTTCGTAAGCCGATTAACTCAAGTATTAGACTGTGTTCAGATACGCTAGTCCTTGTTCTTCGAAAGATGGAATAGAAACAGGGATTTATAGGAGGCTCGGAGCGACTTCCTCACTGCTCGTGGCGCTGGTTTCCATTGGAACTGCTGGCCCAAGTCGCTGCTTCAGCCTTTCCGACCTTTCTACATTACGTCGTCTTCGCTGCTCCTCGCGAACGTGTCGGAAATCTGTGACAAATTTAGTTCTATGCCCTCTCCATCCCCGTTGGCTCGTTGCATCCAGGTTGCGTCCCTGACAGTTTCTGAGGCCTTAACATTGCCCCTTTGTTTAAAAGCCTATGCGAAGTACGAATCATAACAACCTAGACACGTACAGATATTCAGGCACGGATATTCACATACAAATATTCACGGCTTCCCCGTCCAGTGCTTCTCGAGAAACTCGCCCACGCTGGTGAAGCGGTAGTCCGGGAGCAGCCGGTTCCACTCGTCCGAGACGAGGAACCCGCCGAGAGCGGTGCTCCGGAACATGAACGGGTTGACGGTCTTGGCGTACGCCACCTCGGCGTCGCGCGTCTTGAACTGTGGGTGCTCGAAGACGGGCATTCACGACGCCTTGATCTCGCCCGCCTCGAGATCCGCGAGCTGCACCTTTTCAATCGAGAACGGACCTGCTACCCGATGAGTATGTACTGGCTAATCGGTAGTTAGGTCGAGACTGCTGCCCGCCTCTGATCTCCTCGGCCATGGCCACCAGCTGCACCGCCGTGACGGTGTCGCCGCGGATGCCGCCCACGACGGGCCACTCGCCCTCGTACTCGACCGCCCACGCGACCACGTTGGTAAAGTCGCTGACCGTGGTGAAAGACATCTGGCCGCCCTCGCCGCCGTCGACTAGGATGGCGCGGCGGCGCGCGAGGTCGAACTGCAGGTTGCTGGTGTGCACGTGCGTGGTCGACGGGTACGGCGCGCCGAGGTAGTTGGTGAAGACGCCGCACGAGAAGAGGCAGTACTCGAGGACCTTTCCGTCCTTGTTCAGCTCGGCCAGGTACTCGCGGATGGCGACCTTGGACCCGTACCACGGCAGCGTGTCCGTGGTGAGACTGACATTGTAGGTCCAAATTTCAGCAGAAACGCAAGGAATCAATCATGGGGAGAGCAAAGGAAAGACGCACGTCGCCCACTCCGACGGGGCAAAGCGTCCGACGCCCGCCTTCACAACGGCGTCGATCAGCGTCCTCTGCGCCGCGTTGTCGCTGTCCCTGTACACCGGGACGAAGTTGAGCACCGTGTGGACGCCCTTGAGGCCGGCACGATGCTGTCTTTGTTGGTGAAGTCGACTGTCGCCCAGCTCGTGCCCTCAATCGTGTCTCCGGGCCCTGGCTCCTAGAGGCATTGGCTTAGTTTGGCGTCGGTGTTGAGCAAGGTAGCTGGCGTGCTTACTTGGCGCGAAAGGACGATAATGTCATGCTTCTTTGTGGCGACGAGTGCGTCAATCACCTCGCGGGCCACCTCTGTCGGGTATGCAGTGCTCGGTTAGCTCAGCCCAGCCACCGTGGCACTTGCTGCCGGCATGGCTTTAGACTTGCAAATGGTTTTGCGTACCCCCTGATCCTCCAGCGATTGCGATCTTGACCATAATGGTTACGGGCGGGATGTTCTGTTGTGTTTTGGAGAAAGCTGGCAGTTGCGTTGCTAGGATACGAAGATGACCTGGTTGCGAGAATGGGAAACAGCCAGTATATTGTTAGATTCGGTGGTTATGCAATGCCTTAGCAGTGGTTGTCATGTGCGTGTCGGATTTCTTAGACGTCCGAGGAGTCACTTGGCATCGTTGGGCGCAGCCAATGAGGCGTTTCCCTACTTCGTCTGGCGACGGCGGGTCAACGACTCTCACGCCTTGGCCCGGCCCGCGGCGGTGGGTCCTGTAGTCTTTTGTGGGGTTTGGCTCCGCGCGTGCCGAGCGACGGACGCAACAGCGTTTTGGTCATTTGGGGTTAGAACGAGCAGCGGGTAGCGAGCCCTTCCTTCACCTATGACGACATCCGCCAGGCGGGAGCGTATTCCGACAGCAGGCCGGCAACCACGATAGGATAGTGCACTCTAATCTCTAAATATTTGTTAACGTAGTACTTTCTAAGATCCGAATGGCCTCAGATCTTGCTACTCGCTGTAAAGGCTATTCGCTAGGGAAGGTAATAATTAGCTATTTGAATCCCTAATTTAGAGTTTAGAGGCCTCTCCCCCAACAGATCACCCTAGCAGTGGATCACCCTTTTACACCAAAACTGTTCGTGGTATTCCAACCACGTAGGTGTTCCAACGGGTCAAAAAGTGGTAGTACTACCGGGGGGGGGGGGGTGTAAAGTTGTTCTGATTCATGTTCTGTTCTAGAAATCTATGGTGGGGGTTCTTGGCTTTGTACGTGGCCGTGCGAGGGCCGTGCGGCGCACCTGCTTGCAAGCACGTGCGCTAGCACGTGCATCGCACCGCCTCCCTTCCAGCGCAGAGTACGGTCACCAACATCGCTATTCCAACAAAAACACTACATCTTTGAACAACAACAGCGCACTCAATTGTGAAGCTATTTACAAGCCAAAGATGGCAAAATGTAGCTAGTTGACTGTTTAATCCATATATTGTGCTGGCATACGAAGTGCACGACCAGATCTTGTCATTCTTGCAGGCAACTCTTCTTCAGCCTCTGCTTCAGCCTCATCTCCATCATCCACCTCTTCAATTTGGGCTCTGCTTAAGGCTCTGCGGAAACCTCGCCGCCCAGTAGTATAGTCCCTAGGTCCATGAACCGCTTGTTAGAATTGGAAATTTTCCTTCGTTTTTGGGGCCTAATACGCTCCAGTTGAGCCTCCAGGGCTTCAATACGGTGCTGCTTGAGTACCAATTCGGTCTGAGGCTTCTCAACGGCCGCTGCAGCTTTCTGGAACTTTCATCTAGTCCGGGGACTACTTTCTTCGCTAAAATCTCTAATCTGACGCCCTGTAGTTGGTGTACTAGGGACTTCAGAGAGGACAGGGGGTTTAGGGGTCTTTGCCCTGTCTTGCTGAATCTCTGGGTGGTTTAGGCCTTTTTACCTATTAACAGACTAATTTCCGGTCGTCCGGAATGATGATTTGATGGTTCTTCCTGTCAATGCTTCCTCCCTGGCTACCTTGTAGCAGCGAATGAAGTTGATCTTGTCAACAGGTGCTGCGTCGGTTAGACTACCCAACTTGGCTAGCTCACGTCTATAGAGAGCTTTGATAGAGCTGAAAGGCCCGTTATCAAGTGGCTGTAAGCCGTGAGAGGTGTGGGCCGGCAGGAGGCAAAGATATATATTTGTTGGAATCACCAGGTACCGGTACTGGAAACAACAGGGCGTGCTGCACGCCGAAAGCTGGCGGTTTAAGTGATGGTTATTGTTGTCTATGTCGGCTGTTCAACACCGCCGCAGCTAGGCTCTGTCCTACACGGCAACGAACAATACTCCAGGCGACGACCCGCAATTGACGCTCTCCAACAACCTGCTGAGGATGTCATGCCAAAAGCTGGAGAGGGCACGAACTCAAAAGAGACCGTATATGGTCAACCTTGCCAGGGCTCGTACCAAAATACCTTGTAACCATTGAGTTCCGAAATTATATACACCACTTCCTCCCTCTTGGCGCAACCACATCGCCCTACCTAGTTCCCGGAGGCGGATGGAGCCCACAGCTATGGCACTGCTTGCCTCAAGCCCCCGTGGCTACCGTGGCGAGTCGCTTAAGATTGTAAACATACCCCCCCCCCCCCCCCTTTTCCGACGAGTGGGCGTTCTTCAAGAGACGGGTGATCGTAAGGTGCAGGGCCCAAAAATCACGTTTTGTTACCAACCAACCAGCTTGGTTTAGGGAAGGTCGACAGTGAAAACCCAGTTCGCTAGACAGATCCCAGTTCGCTGGACAGATGGCCACACACCTCAACTAGGATGCAATTGCCGTGTGGTCGAGTGCACTGTTGATTTGTGCGGTAGTTGAGCTCGAAGCAAGTCAACAATAGTTTGACAAGTCGGCGGGGAGACTGCGGGCAAGATCCATGCCTGGGGACATGGCAGAATACTCGAGGCCCAATAACGTCGGGGGCCCGAATACGACAAAGGCGGCATCGGATGTTATTTTTTAGGGTGAGGCTTTGTGGGTTTTGCACCGTTGGTGTTTACGTTCGCCAAGGCAGTGATGCAGGCGAGTGTAGGAGCGAATAGTGTAAGTAAATGTCCAGCCCAGCTCCCAATCAAACGCCAAACGTCGAACGCCATACTCCGTTGGTGTTTGTATCGTCCGAGAGAGATCAGACTAGCGAGTATAAAGGCGAATGGCGTAGACAAATATCCAACCCGGGTCCCACTCAAACGCCAAACGCCAAACGCCAAAACTCCGGAAAAAAAGGACGCTGAAAAATCAACGCTTAAAAAAAACCAAAAAAAACGACCGCTATGGTTCGGAGGGCGGCCGAACGCGGCAAAGACATACCAAAATGCGTTTTTAGTGATCTGGCAGGGAGTTTAAGTTATTTCTCTCATCTCGAATGTGGGAGGCTCTTTTGGTTAGGTACCTTGGGTCAAGTACATCTAACTTGGTGTATTCCATATTAGGAGGCACTCGATTGATGCATCTGCCATCGGTGTCATTTTATCTTTTGCCCAACCATACCATCAGATTATCCTGTCCTCCGGCGCTCAAATCGCCCCGCTCCCTTTCCGGGGTGAACGGTAAGTGCATAGTCGGCACCCGCTGGTGTTTACCACCGTACCCGCTCTCCTTGGGTACGTGAACCGTCTCCCAAACCATAGCTTGCATATCCTTGACCTCTAGTACCCATATCCCGCGCCAGTTGCTTTCCTCTTCGACGACCTGCTTGAGGCGCCAGGGAAATTCGGCCGCCTTGTCAAATTGCCATCCTCGTTCGGGCGAAGGCCGTGCCGACCGAGGGCTTGCCGGCCGAGGCCGAGGTTCGCTTGCTTTGCTTTCTGGATATTCCGCTTCCTTTTGATCTGTCGCGTTCTTGCGCATCGAGCGGCCGGCTCTGTAGTCTTTCCACGCCTAGTGGAGAGCAGAGAATGGCTACATCATGGCTTTGCCCATGCTTGGGGTACGTGATTAGACCCATGTAGCTAAGTGAATATAACATTACAGACACTTACTTGATCTACCGGGGCGATATCGGTACCCTCCAAATGTTATAGGTGGTGTGGTGGGCGTTGCGTTTAGGTAGCTTCTGAGCGTGCGGAAGCCGTGAAGGAGGCTTACGTGATAAAGTTAAGAGGAGTTGAACTTTGGGATCACGTGAAATTGCAGATTCAAATGGTGTTTAATAAGTTTTTGGTCGTGGCAGTTGGAATTTTAGTACAGTAAGGAGGAGAGAGAGACGTGATTTTATAGACGAGCGGCTTCTGAAAATAATTGTTGGGAGTCGAACCCCAAAGCCAAAACTAATAAGCTCCCGCCGACCTGGCAGTCGTAGATGCAAAAGAAGAAGTTTAACTGTAACGAAATTTACGTTAGTAAATGGAAAGGTTAGCTACGACGAAACCGGAGAGCTCAAATACTCGGCAGCGTCGTTCCCTGCAGGCATACTCGTTGTCAAAGTCAAGGACTAGCTTATGGGAGCCCGTATGCCGGTTTACTGGGGGGCATTTTTCGACTGAGACGTCGGAACAGGGGGATTTGTGGGTTGGGCATCCTCATATCCAGCTGGAAATCATCTAAGTAAGCCATTGCGGTTACTAAAGGTTTTAAGGATAGGTTCTGGGGGTCCGGGGTGAAATGAACCTGTTTTCCGTATAATAGGAGCCTGCCGCAGGCGAGGTTCTTCTGAAAGCGAGTAAACGCCGTTCTCAGCCGAAGACGCCCTTAGACGCCGGGTCCGGATTGCCTTCGCTGCCAAACATGTAGATTTTAGTGCCAATCATGCCAGTAGCGAAGCCCCTCCTCGGCGCGGGCATCCTAGCGCGGGCCGTGACCCAGCCGGCCCAGCTGGCGCCCGTCATGCCGCCGAGCACGAAGATCTTGCCGTCGACCGCGGCCGCGTTGGCGTGGTTGATGGCGACAGGCAGCGGCGCGAGCTTCTTCCACGCGTTCTTGGGGATGTCGTAGAGGTACACGCTGTCAAGCACGGCCCCCGTCTGCAGCACCCCGTCTATGATGACCAGCTGCGTCGACGACAGCGCAATTGTCGAGTGCTCGTGGATTGCGCCGGCGGGGACCGGCACCAGCGTCTTCCATGCCGACTGCTGCTATCCTGGGACTGCTGGTAGAAACGCGTGGTGGCCGTGGCTGGACGCGGCGCCTGCGGAAAGGATGCAGCAGAGGGCGGTGCTGATCGATAACCCCGTTCTCGCTTTCGAGATTTCCATATTTGACAGTCTGGTGGGCTGTTATCTACCTTACTTCATCAGGTGGAGTTGGCTGGGCGGCATGAGATGGCTTAGGGCGCGTCGATTCTAGGTTCAGGGGGGAAAACCCTGCTGTGCTCAGGAGATAGTTAAATACAGGAGGTAAATACAAGACAGAGCTGATATCCCGCGCCACGTTGAAACGAAGGGCACAAGATGCAGGATTAATTGACCTTGTACGGAACTACGGGGACCCACATTTGTCCAGATCAGAGTCCAAGAAAAACCATTGTATATAAATTGTTTCCCGGTTAATATTGAGGAGATCTCCCTCCCGTTCCGAACATAATTAATGGTCCCCAGCTCGTGTCCAAAAATCTCGAGACTCATTCATGCTAAAAATGACCGTGCCCGCCTTGGCCGACTTGAAAGCAGCAAGGCTCAGATTTACTTCCTACCTTTCACTCGGGTCTCTAACTCTCGGCATTCATGGCCCTGGGGTCATGCGTACTGGCAAGGCAAATCGAGAAGGAGATCCCTGGGGACAAGAGCTTGAACTGTGAAGCAATTCACACTGTGAATCCTGCACCACAGGGATTTCATTGATCATTCTTGCCGTTAGATTAGTTATCCCTTTCAGAAACGAAAGGCAAGGTAAACCACAGTCTTCTCGCCCCTTTTATAAGCGGACCGCAGGACATGATGAACCGTTATTCATGCTAAGTATCATCATTTCCGGTCGTTGCAACTCCCACTTGGTTAATGTTGGATTCACCAGGGTACCGGTACTGGAATTAATAGGGCGCGCTGCGCGCCGTAAGCTGGCGGTTCAAGTGTTGGGTTTCGTTATGTCTGTGTATCTAGAAGAAAGGGTTCAGTGGTGGCCGCAGGCCGCCTAAATAGGCCCTGTGGCCCTGCGCCTCCACCACCACCTCTGTGGCTGACTAGCGCGTTATTCTAACACCCACATTCCAACAGCAATAGAGCCTATGTCAATGGTTAGCGGCCTCGCCCTTTATTAGCGCCCTTAGTAGCATACATTAGCGCCATTAGCGGCGGCATACCATCAGCGCCTTAGTTCCATTAGTGGCACCCGACATCATTAGCGCTATTACGGCGGCATACCATCAGCGCCCTTAGTGGCACATCATCAGCGCCATTAGCGGCGAGGTGGCGACGGTAGGGCTAGGAGGTGGAGGCTTCAGGCCGTGTGCGGGCTGCTCCTTCGCTCCCTGCCCTTGCCGTGCCCTCAGTTGATGCACCCGATAGCCTATCTGGCGCCTTCCGTTCAGGGCCAAGTTCTTCTGCTAGGACACCCATGGATTTGTGAAGGCGCAGCCGACTACGCGAGTTCCGAGTTGAAAAGATAAGAATTGGCCTTTACACTTAGACGCACTGATGCATTCGGGCAGTTTTCACTCACTCGTACCAGATCCATTTGTCTTGGCAAAGAACTTGCTTGTTCATCTAAGACTGACACCTCGATATTGTGATGCCCACCCTCTTCTCTTTATAGAGTCTTTTACATAACGCATTTGACATACGAGGAGCCCAACTACAGGTAGTGGCCCAAGTCTTGCAATTCCCCATCAGCCATAGCACCTCGACGGGTCTATCTCCAACCTTCCATCCCTTGGCTGTCCATGGGGCATAGGCATGAGACTTAGGCGGCTGAGCGTATCTCCCTTGTTCTCGATCGTGTAGCCGACAAGCCTTTCCCTCCCAAGCGCTTCCCTCAACTCTCGATCGGTGTACCAGCAAGTGCTGCTCCCTAGCTCTCGGTTGATGGCTTCACATATATCGAGAATGTTCCGCACAGTGCCGGTGGCCGACCTGCCGTACCGATTGAGTTCGCTCTGCCTCAGCCATGTTACCCAGAGGCTAATACAGACGCCGCACCACAAGACCTCGAGGAGGAGCCCGATAAAGACAAGATTGCGCGCGAAGCCCCAGATATAGCGACCGCCGCCGGCGCAGAATCTGTGCTCGTGCAAGCTCTGCCTGAAGTCTTCGGTCAAAGGCTTCCCCTTGTAGCATATACACTCACCCAGATCCAAGTTGGACCACGAACTGAACATAAACAGCGTTAGCCCGCTGATATAAGCGCTTTCAAAAATACACACAATGTGGCCAGAAAGTTACCAGTTACGGCCCAAGTCCAGAAACGGCGCCGGCAAACGGATTTTTGTTCCGTTGAACCAAAAAGAAGAGTTAAACGGGATTAGGGTGGGTGGTCGCTCAGCCTGGGGAATAACCGACACGTTTAGTTGAAAGGTTGAACGGATGACCTGTGTAGAAAAGACCTGATTATTAGTGTCGTATTAGTTTATCCGAAAGATGTCTTTGCTATCAGCGGTTAAGTTTTCGCGGACTCCAAGGGATTGCCATCCCTTGATGATGGCGGGAGTTGCTATACGTCTTCCGTATGCCTTGCTTAAAGGCTGCTCTTCGTCCCATACCCAGATAGTGCTGTTTGTGGTATCCTGAATAGTGGTATTTTCCAAAAGTTCTCGCAAAGTGAAACGTGATTTCGCATCTAGGGCAAGACCGGGTTCAGTGGCTGCTCAGTTGAAAACATGAAGACTTGGATGCTTTCTCACATGAGTAGATATTATAGAAATCTTCTGATACGGCCTCTGTAGAGTAGGTTTGCAACCAGCGCATTGGGTCTTTGTAAGTCAGATCAAAGGACTGGAAGACCAATCCGAATGTAGGCCCCAGAAAGACACTTCTGGTTGGATCAACAAGGCCCGGAAGCCGCTGTGGGTCTAAATTCCAGCACATTATAAGTGTATCGCTGTCCTTGATGACCCAACTCTGGTCCGCCATTGTATAAGCGGAAGCAATAACTCCTACGCTCTGGTAGCCAGTGGCGGCACTCCAGAGTGCACCAAAGAACATGGCGTGTCCAATACCATAGGAAAGCGAAATCGTAGCGAGGGCGACTTTGGGCATTGGCAACCTGCGACGAGCCACCACAGATCTGATCGAAGACCATAGAGACCCCATTGAATCGGGCTCTCATAACAGGTCGAGTAGCAAGGGTAACGGTAGGGCGGAACACTCCAGGATCCAGGTGACGGTTCTGCATGCTATATGATAGATGATCCAGCCGTGCAGCAGACGGCCTCCTTGCGCTATGCCTATGTCCCAGACGAGGTCGACAATTTTGGCCTGTGCGAATGATAGACCATGTAGAATCTGGAGGTTGATTTGAAACTGAGCCTCAGTCGTCGACATCGCTTCCTGGCTGTCACATTCATTTTTGACTGTGTTGTAAGGGGTGGATAGCCATGTTTCAGCCGCACAACCGGCCAAAAATATTGTTAGGAAGACTGTTATTGCAGCGACATTGACGCGAGACTCGTGGAGGTCTATCTGCCTCCGGATTCTAGCCGCTGGCAAGGGCCTTAGCGCAGCTTTAGCCATTGATGCTGATATGGTTTGGTCCTCCTTATTTCCTATCGTTACTCGTAGCGACGTGGGGGTCGGATATATGCTGTCAAGTAACATCATGATTGCTGCTCTGGGAGCCGAACGACTTGGAAGGGAGAGGGTGAATATCACCGAACACTAAGAATTGATCGTCTCAAGGATCTTTAAGACCGTGCTTTAGGGCCTCTCTTCCGATACGGGTTTGAGCGAGGCGTCTGGTGGGTGAGGAGGGAGGAGTGACAATCTTGACCTATTTGTTCGTACCTACCTGCCTCAGTACTTAGTAATGCCTGGTAACCCGGATATATGTTCAGGTTATTTGCAATCTGCGAGAGGCAGACTGCTAAGGCGCAGTCACCCCAACACACTATCACGAGCTGCCGCTCAGTCTGGTCTGCCCTTGCATTGTATAGAGAAAGACCGGGTAAATCACAATTAATATCGGCATGTTTCTCCGAGCTCGCCATGCAGGTGCCATTGTTGGCAGAATTCGCCACCCTTTCTTGGCTGTGCAGGTACAATATATTATATAAATATTCGTCACATTTGCTAGACTCAACCCTACCAACACAACAATGAGGGAAGTTTCATTTAAACCTCTTATCGCCCGAAACTGTGATCACCAGTCATTAATGCTGTCCTCCTACATTGATACCCCCCGCGGTAATGGAACGCGGTGTCACCACCACACCCAGGCCGTTTGACAGCAGTTGCTAGTATGTTAATAAGAAAGAATACCAAAAAGTGCAACAAGGAAATCCATCACCTGACAATGCACGCACAAAGCGTGAATTTATGCTCATTTTCGTTGCGAATAGCTGCGCGGCCGACGATCGAGAGCTTCCGTGTGTCACGGCAGGTGCCAGACGGCTTAGTGCCGCAGGCGCCAGGCTTGGCAGGGCCAAACGGCTAGGTGGGGCACGCTGAGCCCGCCCTACCACGTGACCCACACTTTGCCCAAAACCCCGCGCCCTGCGCGAGCTTTCGGAATCTTCTTTTCCTTTCCTCAGCTTTAGATTCTACTAATACTGCGACCATTGTGCAGCACTGTCTCATCCAGGTTCACAGTGCGGTGACACCGTGCGGTTGATGGCTGGCTGCATTGAAATTCGGTCATTTACCACCCGAAAACGGGTCTTTGGGATGGCAGTTGCCAGCAGACCCACAGATTAGTGCGCTGAATGCAACTAGCGGGTGCGCAGATCAACTCTCTTTTTTCATCCGTGTTCGCGCCGACAATTTGTCCGACTTCTGCAACAAGCTGGTCACAGCAACTAATAGCTTCAGAAAGGTGTCCGTCTCTGCATGTGCATAGATGAGCATTTTGCAGACAAACTCGCAGCTGTGGATTCGGTCGCTCACAGAGCTTTGGCGGATTCGGGTAAATATCGGTTACAAAAGCCTGTATGGTACCGCCATTTAATTGGGTGCATTTCCATTTTACGTGTCTGTGCGAGACGGGTAGCAGGCGTTTCTAAAAACGGCATTCTGTAAGTTAAACTCGATACGGAATCCGTTTCAATTTAAATAAGAGATAAGAGATGAGATGTCGCAAATTTATTCGGTGCACTTGTAGCGCCCCATTTCGACTCCCGTATACCTATCAGACTGCAACAGCACTTTTAGGATTGTGTGCCCTAGAGTGAATTGCTTCTATTCCTACTTCCAGTCTTTCCACAAAAGACTCTCTTATACTTCCTTATGTAGCAATTATATGACGAATCCCAATAGCGAAGATTACACATCGTAGGTTCCAGCACCTTCTAGGCCATTCCATCTGACAATACCCTCATTTTCGGCCGCTTTGAGTCCCAAAGAGAAGGTTTCTGACCGCCCTAAAAATTTGTCGTGGCTTTCACTTTTGCTGCTTCTGCAGGTACTCGTTGACTTCTTGCGAGGGTATTTACAGCCCAGACCACAACTCTCATGCCCACCTCCCCACTATATAGGAAGCAATTATCCTCGACTCCAGTACATACGGCCATAGATATCGGAAAACTCGGGATCCCGTCCGCTCTCCCATAGATAAGCCGATAATCGCCAGACTAGTAGTTGGGTCGGTGACGACCAGCGAATCCCTGGTGTTGTATGTTTTTGCTCACCCGTTTTTTTGCCGCCAGTGCCTTTGCTAGTGTTCTCTTCTATAAAACTCAACCCCCTCACAGGCGCTATCGAAGAATGTACAGTACGCACCGTCGCATTCCTGTCCCGAAGAATACCAATTAGGCTGAATTACGATAGGTAAATAACCAAAAATGTACCTAGGCAACATCCTCTCATCTTGGGAGAAGCCTCAATATTAGGTATCTCTTTCCTCTGCGTTTTTGTGGCTGAAGCAATTCGTCTCGGGATTTGTGATGCTGTAGGTTGCTCTAACACTAATACGAGTTAGCGCTGTCATTATTGAGTGAGGACAGCGCCCGTGGCTTGCAATCTCGCTGCAGCCGACTCAGCCCCAGCCACCTGACGGCCATTCGCTTTTCCCGAGCTCCGGAAAAGGTTAGCTCCCAGGGCAGACTCATCGGCGTTTCCTTCGATCGGGCTGCGCATTGGCAAATTGCTGCTGCTGCAGGCAGCAGCAGCATGTTGGCGCGCCCGCTTTAACTAGAGGCCTCTTAACTAAGGTGCCTTACATTAGGTAGCTAATTGCCTTACCTATCATATCATCTTGAGTCAAGACAGGAGCCGAGATCGCAACACGAGCTTTGCCCACCTTCGACCTTCAGGCTCACGCAAGTTCAGCTTCGCAGCATCTCATTTCAAAAGGCCGCCGCTCGCTCACTCATCATCGAAAGCGATGGCCGGCGTTCCCCAAACTCGACGGCGGCAGCCCGTCCTTGACCGTCTCACGGCTTTCCTGCCTTCCAGCCAAATTCTTCGTCGGTGGTGGAAAGGTGGCCCGGTGCTCAATTCAGATGCGGATGCAGATGCCGCTAATACAAAGGAGAGAAAACCATGGCCCGCCGCCGCCGCCGCCCAGGAGGATAGCCCGGATGCCGATGCCCCCGTCGCCCTTTTGCTTCCGGGCATGGCCGGGCTGACCGTCAGCAGCGGCGCCGCCCAAAGCCGCCTCGCCAACCTCCCTATTGCCGGTCACAAGTCTCGAAGCAGGGCCCTGTCCGTCCACAAGGCATCGCGTCAGCCCGATCTGTTTCTCACCATGTTGCCTATCGAGATTCAGCAGGCCATCTTCGCGTTACCCAATCTGTCGCTCTTCGACCTGCTCTCGCTCCGCAAAACCTGCCGTACCCTTCGTTGCACCCTCCCCATCGGCGTCATGGAGAGGAAGCTCAAGGAGCAGAACCACGCAGGCTGGTCCGTCGTGTTTGAAATGCACGGCCACAAGTACCCGGGCACCACCTACGGAAACCGGCGCCTGTGCGGCCGGTGTGTCGTGCCCAAGATCACGGGGCACTTGATCCAGGGCGCAGCCGTGCGCGACTACCTGATAGCCCGTCGTGGTCTTCGCTCCTCCCTGGTTAATACGCAAGAGGAAGGGGAAGAAGAAGACGACGGGGAATGGCCCGAGGAGCGAGCCATGTGCTTCCCCTGTCTGCGGACTGAATTATTACTCGCGAACAAGACACAAACGGACGGTGCCATGGTATTGTTAGAGGCACCCCCCGGCGCTGAAATGTACAAGCTGGCTGCCATCTCGACCGAGGAGCGGTTCCCGATGCTGGACGGGACGACCAGGAAGATGTGCAAGGGCTGCGCGAGGGACATTCACGAGAATGCGGTGCCGTGCCCCCACTGTGTCGACTTTTCTGAATGGTGCAGGACAAGGCGGCGGCACGCCTAGACCTAGTTCTAGGGGGAGCAGACATGGCATCCCCTCTGTATCAAAGGGGTGGTTAAGCTCAAAGAGTTGTTTGGAGTTACTTGGGTTAGATTTACATAATACATATATAGCAGATAAGATCTCAATTTCTCTAGGCTCAGGTCCGTTCAAGCCCTACACGTCTCTCTCAAGTGTTGGGCATGTCCAGTTCCACGCAGCGAGGTGATTGGAAACACCAACTAAATAACGTTTTGGGCCTGGCAGCTGAGTTTGCCGTTTCAGAGGAGTCGAGAGGAGGAGTCATAACTACCGTAGGTACCTAGGTATCCAGTCATCCATCTCCACATCCCCGGTGGTAAGGTTCGTGAGTCGGCCGGTATGACTCTATCGGAGTAGTGCCGTCAATTAGCTGACTTTTTACTGTACCGTGGCAAATGCCTATGTTAGCTTCCTAATGTGTACGTAGTGATGCTATGTGCCATTTTGCTTTTGTGATGAATCTAGCTTTGGAAGCCTCTCCTTGAGTAAAGCTTCATCGAAGCAGACAAAGTATAGTACGAAATATAACATCTCACACCCCAATGAGTACCTTAGCCTCCCTGACGGTTTGACTCATTTAAACATGCAAGCACCTCACCCTCTAGTTCTACTCCCCCCTTCCTACTTGAACCCACTCGCATCAGATCACACCAAGTCCGTCCTACCAATGTCGCTCCCCAAAGCCGCGCGCACCGCCAACCACGCTCCCCCTGGAACTACACGAGCCCATCCTCGCCAATCTCACCTTTCGGGACATCATCTCGCTGTCCCAATATGCCGACGCCAGCGGCCTGACGCGGTTGGCGTCTTCGCTCGCCGCCAGCCCGACGTGGAAGAGCGTGTGGCCCATGTAAGCCGCGCGCAAGCGCGACTTCCAGACACTCGCGTCGCTGGTCGTGCGCGTTGGCGCTTCTACTTCTCCGAGATTCAACCTGACGCGCGGCGCGCTAGACGTGACACCCAGCACGCTGCACCGGCGCATGGCGCGCCGGCGCGCCATGATGCATAATCTTCAGGAGTACGACTTCTTCTGGGACACGGTCGCGGGCGCAAAAAGCGCGCTGCTAGAGCAGCTGTGCCTTGTCAACTATCTGACGATTGCTTGCCTGGCCAACGAGTTTCCTCTTGGCTGTGTTGCTGTTTGTCTCAGGCCGCCTCCTCCTGCTCCTCTCTCTGAAAAAGAAGAGGAAGAAGACGCACACCAAGGCGGAGGAGAAGATTTAGATGACCCTCTCGCCCTCCGCCAGAAACTCGCCGCCCTCCTGACCGAGACTCCCATTTATGCAGAAGAAACAACCATCCTGACCAGCACCGTCACCGCGTGGTCGCTCGCCCAGCTCGCCGCCTTCGTCACGAGCTACGCGGCCGCACAGTCGCGCATCAACGCGGCAAAGGCCGCCCAGCTCTAGGCGCTATCGCGTCTCTACGGGTCCCAACCGATGCGGCTGCGCATGCCGCTGGCGCCGCAGCCGCCCCGAGAGAACACGGCACATGTCCCGGGCCAGCTCGACGTCGTGGCGCGGTACGTGCAGCGCGTTGTTGTCCTGAATGGCCTCCAGGGGCAGCGGAGGCAGGGACGGTCGAGGTTTCGGTATCCGCATGCTTGTCTGGTGCCGTGCGACTGGTGTTTGGTGCTGTGGGAGCGGGTGGCCAAGGTGAGGCCTGGGTTGTTTGATGATGATAGTGAGGACGATGACGAGGGGGTGGATGATGACGATGGTGACGAAGAAGAAAAGCCGCCAGAGGAGATCGTGCAGTGTCTGACGGTTGCGCAACGGGGCATCTTGAATTATTATTATCCCAATATTGACGAGGTGGATGTTGAGACCCTGCTACGGACGCGGACAGGGCAGGGGGATGATGGTAAGTCTTCTTTTTCCACTTTCCCAGAACGGAATTCCCGAGCTTGGGGTTCTTTGGTTCGCAGAGGTAGTCAACTGACAGCCCTGATGACAGGTCTCCTAATGTTCGTCGTCTACGAAACCGAGGCGCGGATCCTGGGTGGTAAGCGGGCTTTGCTTCTCCCGGTCGATAGTCGAGAGATGGAGTGGGTCGAGTCTTTTCTTCGGGGTGTGGGGTGGATGGAGAAGACGTTCCCGGAACTAGCCGCGGAAGCGAAGAAGGGTTGTGCTTGAGGGGGTTATTGGCTTTGTCTGTACGTTCCATATTACCGCCAAAGACAGCACAATTTACAACTATCCAGCTAATTAGGTGAGGCTGTGATATGAATTCGCATGCTTCCTCTGTTTCATCAGCAGCACACGAACATAATCCACGTCTATTATGTCTGAAAGTTAATATCACGGCAATGCAAGAATTCTAGAATAGAGACTGACCTCTACCTCTCCACATTCCCTTCCACGTCCACAGCCCCATAATGTTTCAAAAACCTACCCCAAACCGCACTCCCCTCCCCGTTCTTAGCCTCGCCCATGGTGACGGGCTAGAGCACGCGGCCGGCGCCGTCCTCCCAGCCCAGCGGCCGCCCCTCGCCTCCGTACGCGCCATCCATCTCCGGCGCAGGCGACATGTATCCCGGGTCGACCGTGTTCATGGCCACGCGCCTCGCCTGCCACGCCGCAGCTGGCTCGGTCTGCGTGATCATGTTGACGGCCGCCTTGGTCATGTTGGTGTGCACGTGCGTGGCGCGCTTGGCGCTATGCCACGGCCGCGCCTCGAACAAGCCCTCGCGCGACGACACGTTGATGATGTACCCGAGGGGCTTGCGGGCGGCGCCGCCGGTTTTGGGCTTGCTTTCCCGCCGAGGCTGTTTAGGTTCGGATGGTGGTGGTGGTGGTGGTGGTGGAGGTGGCAGCGTGTCTGATACTGTCATCGTCGTCGTTGTCGACTTGCCGCCGCCCATCAGAGGTAGCAATTCCCGACACAGAATAAGGGGAACAAAAGCATTGACGGCTTGCGCCGAGACAATGTCCTCGTAAGGAATCTCGTCGAGCGTCTGCACCCAAGACGGCTTGAAGTAGGGCGCCAGCTCGGCGCGCCCGTCATCTTTCACGTCTTCCGGCAACAGCACGTCACCTCGTCCCAAATATTTCTGCGCCGTCGAGACGAGACTCTTCTGCTGGTTCTCTCCGCCGTACAGTGTCAGGGGCGCCACCCCTCCTCGGACTCGCAGCTGGTAGCAGTACTTGTCTCTAGCGTCAAACACAATCCCCGTGTCCTCTGCGTTTCTCCTCTGCTGCTGCTCGCGCACGAGGGCGTGCTCCTTCATGACAAGCGCTGGGCAATTGGCTCGGACTAATTAGAACCGAGGACAAGTCTAAAAGTTCCTGTCGTTGCTGTTGTGAAAGCCGGGGCCGTGAACGGCAGCAGCTAATCATGTGTGAACTGGAGCCAATTGCAGTGCTGCGAGCGAGGCCGAGCCTTTCCTTTCTTCTTTCCCGAACTTTTAGTTAGTTAATCGACTGTCACAACACTGGTGTCGGCTCAACTTCGATAGCCTAGTGATGATGAGTCGGAAATGACGATCGATCTGTCTTTTAAAATCTTTTTGGAGCTCTTTTCTTGCACTAGAGTTGCACCATGAGTCATTGTGAACTTACCCTCAAACCTTTGAAGTGAGTACTTAAGGAAAACAGATCAGGGTTTGGAATTTCGGCGCATTAGAATTCCCGTAGTCGGAAGATAATTGACAAGGTCCGGGAGTTTACACATTCTTCAAATTGTGAGTGAAATTCCACTGATCTTGCAATCGTCTCTTGTTTCAACATACAACCCTAACCCTTGCCAAACATTCAGGGGGATTGTCCAATAACAGACTCGATGGAACTGAGCACTCTCCGCAAAGTCCCGATTGGACCGAACAGGCGCGGCCCGTATCGGTGGCAAGTTCAATCGCAACTGACTCACCTGCCACAGCATTTCGGGCTGGAATAAGGGGGGTGATGAGGGGCTGGATGCATGGCTCTCTGCGGAGACGAAATAATGTACATTTTCTCTACTATGGGGCGCATTTGGGCGGTTGGGATGCTCAGGTTTCAAGATGCACGCAGTCCACAAATGTACTGTCACTCGAATGTGTATTCCCATCATTACTCTATCTATCCTAAGGATGTGCATCGTGCACCTGATTACAACCAAGAGGCTCCAATTGCATATCTAGATAACACCCCCGAACACCCATGGTAAGCACTGTCGGTGCTACTTGCTCTGGGTAGGTTGAAACTGCGGGTCGATGGGAGCAAGAATGCTCTTCATCCGAGCCTGGTAGAACTCGATTCGCTCCTCTTTGTTGACTGGGCCCTGTGGGATTCTCATGAAGACGTTGTCATGCTGGTACTCCTCGCTCCGTGCTGCCGACTGTCCATGGTATTTTGAGAGGGTATCAGTGTCTTGAAGGACGCTGACGATCAAGCAGTGTTAGAGGAACCCACAGACAAGGGTAGGAGAGGTGACTAAATATCATAGTGTGAGGCGAGAGGGGAGATACCTCGTGTCATGGGACTCTCTATTGGAGGCCGACAGTTCACTCATGGTCACTGGTGGATAGAAATCGAAGTAACCGAGGTGTGAGGTGGGCGAGGAGCTGGGCGTCAGCGCCATTCGAACAGGGGGAAAAGAAGGTAGAGGGAGAAAAACAGGAACGAAGAGCAGTGAGATGATTACGGTAATATGTACTGAACTTGTCGCGACTTGGCCCAATGAAAGGCAGCCTCGATGATAGGCGCACTACGAGTCAAGAACCCAACGCCCCGGGAGGGGGCAGCAGCTTCTTCCTCTCAGACTGGCGAGATTCTGGATGTAGCGAATAGGCTGGCCGTTCGCTCATGCAAGATTCTCGACGTAGCCAATCGGCCGGCCGTTTTCCGCCCAAGTCTAAGCCACCAGGAACCTTTTTTTATGCAACCGACATGGGTGCCTAGGATTCGTTGTCAACAAGGTAGGCGGTAGTCTCGGCGGGAGTTACACCGAGTGAAGGAAGAGGCGCTTTTGCAGGTGCCTCAAAAAGTTGCCTTTTTAACGGCAGTGCGTGCAAATGATGGGTGTGGGAGTTGTCCAATGGCATTTTCCCGATCAGAACCTAAGAAATGGAGAAGGGTTGGCTAGAGCCTAACCGCCACAATGTCAATTTGACCAATGGTAGAAGTCGTCGAAAACGCCCTCCTGTGTGACGACGTATTGAGTCTCCGGACTTTCCCCGAATCGGTGTCTCGAAAAGATTTGGGCACCAGCCAATCAGTGACGCGGTCGACCGAGCCTAGACCTTTTTGTGGCTGCCAGTGGTTGCTCCTGCTTGTTCGGTCGTGCTCCAGACATTTTATTCCGCTCTCGTCCGTTCTTTCTGCCCCAAAGCTGTGACACCACCACCCCCCACCCGCCTGCCTACCTTGATCGCCCTTGCTAAAGACAATCGCCTCGAGCACCCCATTGCTTTGCCCGCCGTCTTCCGTCGATTTGTGGTCGCTTAGTTTTTAGACTAGACCCAAACTGCCATCATTTCCGGCCCCGTGATCGGCGACACTTGGGATGCAATGCGAGAGGTCCTGCGCGAGCTCTACTTGACCGAAGACCGCCCCCTTGTAGGCCCGGATGGTGTTATCGAGGTCATGAGAGAGCGCCATGGCTTTCTTGCCTCGTGAGTGAACTGTTCAATTAATTAATCACCAATCGACACCGCAGCGCCGCTCGTGTGCTAATTAGAACCCTTGTTTCCTAGAAAAGCCCAGTACGAGACCCGCTTTCGTAAATGGGAATTCCGCAAGTATTCCAAGTCCAAGAAGCGCGAAGACTGGCTGGCCATTAGTCGCAAATTCGAGGCGGCCAAGGCAAAAGTGGCCAAGACAGGAAACTCGAAGGAGCCCCGTCTGTATCATTGCGGCAAGCTTGTCACGACAAAGTTGCTCAAGACCAGGAGCTTCATGACCTTCCTCGAGAAGCGCGCCTTTGACCAAGGTAGGTCCATCCTTGTTTTGCTTTCTAAAGACAAAGGCAGATCCTGTGTTCAGCGTTGATCTCGCAGTTGCAGCACCGTCCCCAAAAACACCCCCCGACTTCAACATTCGCTTCCCGACCCCACCGCCAATCATCGTCTCGAGCCTGCCATTTCTTGACTTGAAGGTGATTATTGACCATCTTGGTAGTGAGTTTGCCTTTTCACTAGACTCTGCCGGGCTTAGTCTGCCGCCTACCCTAGACTGGCTGACACAGCACAGCGCGCCTCAAACTCAATGATCGTCCCATGACGGAGCTTGTCAGACTTTTCCCCAACCCCAAGACGGCCACGCACAGTCCTCTAGCTGGATTCCGTCCCTTCCTTCCAAGCTCGCCTGAAGTCCTCTGGCCATTCTCGTCTGAAGA
Source organism: Lasiosphaeria miniovina (assembly GCF_030549165.1). Classification (NCBI taxonomy): domain Eukaryota; kingdom Fungi; phylum Ascomycota; class Sordariomycetes; order Sordariales; family Lasiosphaeriaceae; genus Lasiosphaeria; species Lasiosphaeria miniovina. The sequence goes on along the minus strand of NW_026848223.1, from coordinate 413,736 downwards.
CAGCCATCTAGACTTGCAACAGATTGGGGAAATCCAAGTCCTCAGCCTGGCATCGTACTTACTGTCAAATAACCTCCCTGGTAACTTTGATGGAACCCAACTCTATTCCTGGCTCAAAGAAGTCGGCGCATTCGACATGCTCGATCACGCTGTGGATCTGGCGGGCCCGAGTGCCGAGGCGCTTCTCGAAACAAGTTTTCGATTGGCTGTCGAGACGGAGGACTTGCCCGCAGTCGAATACCTCCTTCAACTTGGTATCGATCCCAACGGCCGATCGTGTAGATTTCGTCACATCCCAACCCCCCTAATTCCCCTGGAGTTTGCATGTGTGACCGGAAACCTGCAGCTAGCCCAATCTCTCATCAAGCACGGATCGAGAATTGAGGATTCTGGTGTCGGATGGACAAGAAGCCTCCTGGTTCTACTGATTCTGGGATGGAACTCACGTAACACCCGCCAAGATCAGATTGCCCTAGAAGCAAAGAAATCAGCCAGGATTTGGAGTCTTGAAGCTGATGATGAATCGGACACGGAGAACCCCCCTCATCATAGCACCGGCCCCCTTATCTCCTTGATCCGCAAGCTGACCAATCATGGATGCGCCGTCGACATTCCACCCGAATCAACGAGCGACAACACTTCCTTGGTTGCGCTGACCAGTCAACAGCAGCCCGATCAATTGCTGACTTGGCTCTCTGAGGGACATTCTCCTCTCACGGCAGCTTCAAAGTGCGCCAATGTTGTGATTGTGTTTTACCTCCTTGACCGAGGAGCAAATGTCCACTTTCAAACGGCAAATGGATTCTCTGCTCTGCACGAATGCCTGGCTGGTTGGTGGGAGAGCGTGAATTTCGCAAATAATACCCGGCGGCAATGCTACTTTGAAGGGGACATACTCACTACCGCCTCCGGCTTGTTAGACGCCAAGGCCAATGCAAACGACCCAGCCCCGCCTCGATGGCTAAAACGGACGCTGGTTGATGAGTGCTTGCCCATTACTCTAGCGGCAGAGTATTCTATCAAAATGGTCGACCTCCTCCTGGAATTCGGGGCACGGCCAACATCAGCCTCCCTCACCGCCACGTTGAACTCCTCTGTAGACAACATGGCCTCACTCGATCGATTCCGGCGCCTGGCGCATTTTGGAACGCCAGTCTCGGACACAGCCTGGCCATACATCGTGCATCGCTTTGACCAAGGGGCTTGGCGCTGGCTACAGCCAGTTTTTGAAGCGGACATGGACGAGGAGACCACTGTTTCGCTTTATACAAAAGCAATGACAGCCTACAGCCTTGGCTCTCACTTGAACCTGAGGATGAAGGATCATATAACTTTCTTGTCCAGATGCTCGTCAGATGAGCTGGTTCCTGTTTTTGAAACAGTCTGCCCCATCGCGACCGTGGGGTTCCTCCAAGAGTTTGGATCGAATCTCGCTGGTCGAGTTCTCTCGCAACTCAGCGGCAGAGTAATATGCGGCGCAATTTCGAAGGGGAATTTTGAGATGGCTCGTCATCTGATTAAGGCTGGCGTGGATGTCAATGTGGTCACCAATGACAACAACAGCCCCTTGACGGCAGCTATCCGGGCACGACACGGGACCCTGGTGACGCAGTTGATTGAATCAGGTGCCGTGCCAATGCTCCGAGGCCACGCATGCGAATGTGGACGTGAGACATTTGCCAACGCTCTGGTGGCAGCTGCTGAGATCGGAAATGTCTCTTTGCTCACGAATCTCGCAGAGCCTGTGGGTGTCCTCAACATCGACACACTTGGGGCCGTCTCTCCGAAGTACTCCTTGGCAAGCGACGACAGAGCTAACAACTCGAATTGCAAATGTGTAACACCCCTTACAGCTGCAATTCTCGCAGGTCGAGACCAAGTCGTGACACTTTTGCTTCCGATGGGCGCAAGCCCCAAGAAACTAATGTGGCATCCCAGTAGCTGTGTTTTGCCCTTAGCTGCGGCAATACACAAGAGAGAGCTGGATGTGGCAACCGCCTTACTTCAAAACGGAGCAAGTCCAGTGGACATAGATGCCATTCTTGCTGCGCAGCATCAATTCCGGTTCCTTGAACTTCTTGTAGGCTTTTTCCCACAACAGCTCGATGAAGCCGAGCAGCTTGGAAGTCTATTGCTAGATTGCGTCCTCCAGAGCTTCCCGAAACTCCCTTCGGCCTCCTACTTTGAGCCCATTCAGAACATTTTCTATTCCAAGATTGCCCTAATCGATGGCCGTGAAATATTCCGTGGCAATCCCCCGTCACCTCTATACAGGGCTCTATCCTTGAACCTTTGGGGAGTGGCAAGAGTTATTTGGAAGAGGATGCCGATGTTACTGCCGGCCTGTGGGACCATAATTGGAGCGCAAATGTGCCTTGTCTTGGGCAGTGCATCAGGGTTCCCCTCCAGATATGGTCAAGGCTCTCCTCGAAGCCGGCGCCCAGGCCAACTTGGATAGGCAGAGCGGTTGCGAATTCCGCTCGACTGCTCTGCAGATCGCCGCGAGACGGCAGGACCATGATGCCCTGGAACTGCTCCTCGACCACCATGCCAACCCCAATGAAGTGGGCAAGGAAGACAGGCACACAAATTTTCAGATTTCTGTGCAGAAAGGCGACCTATTCATGATCGAACTGCTCCTCGAGCGCGGAGCGAACATTAATGCGCCACCTGACCCAGACAAGGGCGCCACGGCGCTGCAGCACGCGGCAATGGGCGGGTTCGTTGGAATCGCCGAGATGCTGATAGAGAAGGGGGCCGATGTCAACGCTCCTGCGGCCGAGAACGGCGGGAGAACAGCGCTCGAGGGCGCAGCCGAGTACGGCAGGATTTACATGATCCAGCTTCTGCTCAACGCCGGCGCTCAGACATGCGGACATGGCAGCGATTCCTTTGACAGGGCGCTCGACAGGGCCACACGGAACGGACACCATGCATCTTGGAGGCTTCTCAAGCGCCGCCTGGCGGAATCTTCATGATATGTTAGTGGTGTTATTTGTCGTTCTCTCTCTTTCTCTCTCTTAACTTCCTCTCCTTGCTATTGAAACCTTTGTCGTGGTAGTAGGCGCTGGCTTGGTGTTATATTTTGTAAGACGCGGGCCTTTCTCGCATCTGCCCGCTCCTTATCCGAAATTGGAAATCCATCGCTAGATCCAATCTTCGTCATCTACACTGTTCCGATAATTTATGGATACCACTCTTCAACAAATTAAGAACCTCGCCCGGCTAGCCAAGGTTGTGGGTTCGACCCCCACGTTAGGCTCAATTCCCGGCGGCGAGTTCGCCTTTTTGACCTTTTGCTGGTTACTTTTGTTCTGGGCATCTAAAGCATTTCATTTCTTGGCGCGTATGTGGAAAAGATCTAGTTAAATTACATCTATATATTTTCTTACATTTCGACCGTTAATTATGCACTTCCATTGCTTACCCCCCTTTTCCATCTCTTAAGCCTTCCATTATCACACAGCCTTCGTTGTCCTGTTTGCTTCTTCCTTGAATTCGGCCATGCCAAACTCTGTCTCTAGCTCGGTCCGCAGAGGGATCTCTTTCTCGAGAAACGTGATGAGCAGATTCGTGCCCGCAAATGCAATGCCGACCTGCCAGATCAGTTTCAGCGCCTCAGAATACACGCCAATGATCTTGTCGCGGTCCTCGGGCGGCTGGATTGCCCAGATGAAGTCGGCGTGGCCGTTCTCGTAGCCGTGGTTGTTGCCGTCAAAGAGCTGGCGCACGGCTGGGTCGATGTCGGCCTCTGCCAGCAGGTGGACGAAGCGGTTGTTGAAGATGGCCGCAGGGATGGCGACGCCCCAGATGCTGCCAAAGGACCGCGTGAACGACCACGCCGACGTCGTCGCCGCCTGGTGCCGCTCCTCCACTTGTGCCTGCACCGCCGGCAGCAGTGTGTTGAGCACGAGGCCGCTGCCCGTCGCACCAATGGCTTGGAATATCACCCACTCTGCCATGGACGTGCCGGCATCGAACAGGGTGAACAGGCCGAGTCCAAGCGTACTCACGGCGAAGGCGACAATGTGAATGGGCTTGTATCGGCCGTAGCGCGACAGCAGCAGGACGGCGACGATGGCGCCCGGGATGGCGAAGAGGACCGACGGCAGGATCTGCACGCCCGCGCGCGCGGCCGAGCTCCCGAGGACGGCCTGGAAGTAGACAGGGAGGAAGAAGATGCCCCAGTACAGCAGGGCCGAGTTCAGGAAAGTGGCGACGAAGATGACTCCCGACGTGCGGTTGCGGAACAGCTCGGGCGGCACCACGGGCTCGCCCACGTACGTCGACTCGTACCACGCGAACAGCACGAAGCCGACGAGCCCCACGACGAGCGGCGCGATGACCTGGCCCGACGACCACGGCAGCCGTACGCCGCCGTACGTCAGCGCGTACAGCACCGACACCGTCGACGCGACGAGGACCGCGTTGCCGATGTAGTCGATGCGCAACAGCTTCTGGCCCACCGACTGCGTGCGGTCGTGCTTGACGTGCAGGAACAGGAAGATCATGACCAAGGCGACACCGCCGACCTAGTTAGACAGAAACCTTGTCAGTCTCCGAGCCTGTCACCACCAGCCCACCCGGGGCCAAGTGCACAGATGTTCTTACCGGGAGATTGATGTAAAACACCCAGCGCCAGGTGGTGCTGTCGATGATGGCGCCGCCGACCCACGGGCCCAGACTTATACCAATCGTATAGACGAGCAGCACGACGGCGATGTAGTTGCCGCGCTCGCACAGCGGCACGAGGTCCGACACGATGATGTCGACGAGGATGTTGATGCCGCCCGCGCCGACGCCCTGGATGCTGCGGCCCGCGATCAGCATGGCCTCGTTGGTCGCGCCGCCGGCGATGCCGCTGCCCAGCGTGAAGCACGCCACGATCACCATGGTCACCCAGCGCCGCCCGAACAGGTTCGCCAGCTGTCCGATCAGCGGCTGCACTGCGGCTCTGTGGTCACAGGCAACGATTGGCGTGTTAGCTAATTAATCAGTTCACCTGCTTTTGACGATGCATGCGCGCGCATCCGTTGCACGCGGGAAAGAGAGAGGCACCCACGCTGTCAGAAAAAACGAATTCGTCACCCAGATGTAGTCCTCGCCGAGGCCGAGCTCGGTGACTATGCGCGGCAGCGCCGTCGTCACGACCGAGTTCTCGAGCGAGCTCAGCAGCCCGATGGCACAGAGCGTGGCAATAATCGCCCAGAACCGAGCGGTGGGCTGGAATTTGATGGGTGTCGTGGGTTCGGGGTGTCCGGGATCGTGGGCGTCGAGGTTCTTCGCGTCGTCTGCCACTGTGTTCATGTTGGCTTCTTTGTTGGTGGTGGTGGTATCAGAGCTGTCTTCCGCGCTCTCGGGGGCCTGGGCGCGATGGTCTTCGTCGGGCGGTGCGTCGTCGGCCATGATGGCTGGCGTTTTGGTGACTTGGTGGCCGTTGTCTGAGTTATGAGGTTGTTTTGGGAGGTGGTGGTGTGGTGTAGTGAGATGGGTGCCGGTTTTAAGGGTTCGAGATCGGGCGTATCATGGCTCAACCCGGCCTAGACCCGCCCTCGGACTCTAGGGTTCACATCCCAAAATGCGACGTCCTTCGGGACGACCCTGTTGGCTGCAGAATCGGGTTAATACAGAGGCGGCCTGCTTGAGTGGTAGCGGTTAGCTAAGCAGCTAGCAGGGACCGGGGAAGCGACGGGCTGTGGAATCCCGTTCCCGCTCGGAGCGGACCGTTGGCCTATTGTCGCGCCGATGGACCACCCGGCCCAACCACAGCCAGTAAAACAGTAAATGATTGAATAAAACCAGCGTTTTCCAGCACCGGCGGGACAATGCGGATAGATAGAAAGCCATTTTCTGTTCCGTCTCCGTCGCGAAACTTTATGAATCGGATAAAACTCTGCCTCCTCGGTTTGAAGGTGATAGGTCGCGTCTCGCGTTACGCGTATACTCTCTAGTTCCCTGCTGTTCATGTTGTGTTCCATCTCCAGAACATAGCAAAACTAAGTGCCCCGACCATGAAGAAAAATGGGACGTGTTTTGCGATTGAATTTGTCAAAGCCGTGGTAGATGTGGAAGCATTGGGTCATGGACGCGATTTGCAGTGCTGTGAGAAGCCAAGAGAAACCGGATAAACACCATGCACTGTCAGGAAGTAGAGTATAGCGAGATTCTATTGCACCAGTTCATGGAATCGTAGTGTATGTATCTGTTGGAATTTGTCAAGCAGAAGGGCCTCGAAGGTTCTAGATAGAGACTTCGCTACCCACTTCGCCACCACAATAGTAGTATAAGAAGGGGCTTTCTGGCATTGCCAGAAAGCTAGAGAGAAGAACACACATCTACAATCCATCACTTGAACCACCAGCTTTCGGCGTACAGTTACGCCCTGTTGATTCCAGTACCGGTACCCTGGTGAATCCAACAGTCCCATCCAGATTTCGTATCTGAGTGTTCCCCTCACATCTCCAAAGAGGTTTGTATATACATTGCAAAATATAGTGCAAAAGGGGAGTAATTGAGGTTGGAACCAGCCAACCAGGCCTGCTATAATTCTGTGAATACTACATCGTTTGTAAAGATTCCGGCATGATTCCTGTAATCTTCTGAGCTTTGGTACACTGGCCTGAAATTTCCAATATGACTCAAGGCGGAACACGTTTGTTAGATAGGATAAAAAGGTAGATAGCACCTAGAACTACTGGTTACCACTTACTTGGGCCTTGTTTCGAGCAGATTCCTTATTTCAACCCGTTCTATTGTCGATGGATCACGATATGACTCTTTACCGAGCACTCCGACTATTTTATCCGACCCAAAAAAATGTCAAGCACCTTCAGCGGCCAGCATTCGGCAATAGCTTCACGATCTTATTATTTTTCTCCTTGCGTGCAATGTCCAGGAGTGTCAATCCCTTTTTATCTCGTGCTTTGACATTAGCACGGTTCTCAACCAGAATGTGCACCGCCTTTAGTAGGTTCCTCCACGTTTGAATAGCACAGTGTAGTTGTGTCTCGCCGAGTTCGTTTCTTGATTCGATATCGGCACCATTCTGGAGCAAAATTTGCACTATTTTGTCCTTTCCGTAATAGGCGGCATCGTGTAACGGCGTATTTCCCGATGCGTCTGTCGCCCCAATTTTGGCGCCATTCTGTAGCAAAAATTCCACTACCTTTTTGCTTTCCGATCTTGCTACATGGTGTAGCGGAGTCGAGTGGCTTCTATCTATCGCTTGGACATCGGCACCTCTTTCGACTAAAATCTGCACCGTCTTCAGTGGGTTCCCCCACATTTGAGAAGGAAGGTGTAGTGGTGTCTCGCCGCGTTCGTTTCTTGATTCGATATCGGCACCATTCTGGAGCAAGATTTGCACCGTTTCGTCCCTTCTGTAATAGGCGGCATAGTGTAACGGCGTATTTCCCGATGCGTCTGTCGACCCAATTTTGGCGCCATTCTGTAGCAAAAATTCCACTACCTCTTTGCTTTCCGATCCTGCTGCATGGTGTAGCGGAGTCGAGTGGCTTCGATCTATTACTTGGACATCGGCACCTCTTTCGACTAAAATCTGCACTGTCTTCAGTGGGTTCCCCCGCGTTTGCAGTGGGTTCTCCTCCGTTTGCAGTGGGTTCCTCCACATTTGAGAAGGAAGGTGTAGTGGTGTCTTGCCGCGTTCGTTTCTTGATTCGATATTGGCACCATTCTGGAGCAAAATTTGCACCATTTCGTCCTTTCCGTAACCGGCGGCATCGTGTAACGGCGTATTTCCCCATATGTCTGTCAACCCAATTTTGGCGCCATTCTGTAGCAAAAATTCCACTACCTCCTTGTTTCCCGATCTTGCTGTCTGGTGTAGCGGAGTCGAGTTGCTTCTATCTATCGCTTGGACATCGGCACCTCTTTCGACTAAAAGCTGTACGGCCGCCATTCGGCCCTGACTAACGGCGTAAAATAACGAGGTTTACCTGTTCGAGCCTTTAGCTTCTATACTAGCCCCCGCATCGAGAAGAAGCTGCACTGCTGCCGTGTCCCCAGAGTGTGCAGCTAAGTGCAATGCAGTATGTAAATTGCAGTCTTCTGCCTTAATGTTAGCACCACACTTCACTAGAGCAACGGTGACAGCTGTATGCCCGCCCTTAGCTGAAAAGTGGAGTGCTGTCTCAGCCCTGGCAGCTGTTAATGAGACATCAGCTCCTTTGTCGAGTAACAGCTTGATGGCGCCGACGTGGCCCTGTTTTGCAGCAAACATCAATGGTGTCATGCCATCCTTTTCTTTCCGATCGATATTGACCACGTGGCCAATTAGCAGTGCCATGGCTCTTGTATGGCCATGTTCAGCAGACAATGACAGCGGACTTCTTCTATTGGCTTGCGTTTCTGTAGAAGCCCCGCTGGAGAGCAGCATATTGATGATTACCTCACTTCCTTGCTCAGCGGCAGAGCACAGGGGCGTGTAATCGTGAACGGCCTCTTCACAAGGTTCCGCGCGAGCTCCGTTGTCCAGGAGCAGCCTGACAATCGTTTCGCGGCCATTCTTGACGGCCCATAGCAGCGGCGTCTGGTTCCCCTTATCCTTGGTGTCTATGCAAGCTCCGCTCTGAAGAAGCAGCCTTACCACAGACTCGTGGCCATTCATGGCGGCCCGGAGAAGTGGCGTTGAGTTGGAGGCGTCTGTTGACTCGATGTTGGCGCCTTTTCCGAGCAAAATCCCGACAACACTTGCATGTCCGTTCGTAGCGGCCCGGAGAAGTGGCGTTGAGTTGGAAGCGTCTGTTGACTCGATGTTGGCGCCTTTTTCGAGCAAAATCCCGACAACACTTGCATGTCCGTTTGTAGCGGCCCGGAGAAGTGGCGTTGAGTTGGAAGCGTCTGTTGACTCAATATCGACGTTCTTATTGAGCAACACCCGAACAACGCTGTCATGGCCGTTTGCGCTAGCAACTAGCAACGGTGTCTCATTGCGTGAATTTCTCATCTCGAGCAGAGCTCCATTATCCAGCAAGAGCTGAACAGCAGTCTCGTCACCTCTCGCGGAGGTGACCACAAGCTGGTCACTATGTAGTCTCTCCACATGCCTTGCAAGGTTGTCAGAACGGCTTGTGCCCCGTTCACAAAAGGGACACCGCGAGATTCCCCGGTTGCGAGTGTGTGTCTGTCGATGTCGCTCGAGATCTCTCTTGGTGCCGAATGCGACCGGGGTATCCTTTCTGGAACACTCGACCTCGGTACAGAAATGCTTCTTGACATGACATCGCTTGTGCTGGCTGTCAATTTCACGCAGTCAGCATACAAACTTCGATGTCAATCTCGTAAACTAAGAGACGATGAAGGCAGTAATAAGCACCTGAGATGCTGTGCAGACTTGCAAACACGGTTGCACTCGCTGCACACCGCCATGTTCAGCGGCTTCAACTGTGAAAATGAGGTAGACACTAGACAGCACGAAAACAGTCAGTTAGGGCTGTGAGAAATGCTGCGGAACAGGCCCAGAGCCATTGTACTCAGTCACAGTTTATGGGTAGAAATGAATTATCTCTTTTACTCGCTCGGCGTCACGATATCGAGACCTCAAAGAGTCGGTGAGGGGACAGACACCAGGGGAAATGATTGGAATCCAACATCTGATACGGCAGGCCCTGGTTGGACGAAGCCGTCATGTTGCCGCCCACTCACAGCGTGGTGGCGTTTTTTGGCTGCAACCTTTCCACCCTATTCACCCTATTCTCCACACCTTGGCTGCAGAACTTCCACCCTATCCATGCCCCCAAAATGGAACAGGCAGCAAGGCATTTCCTCTACTCAGGCTTCGGCCATAAGCAGCATTGTCAAAGGACTTTCCCAGCTCTGTCCCTGTTTCCTCTCCCTCTTTCCTCTCCCTCTTTCCTCTCCCCCACTTTCTCAATCCCCTTCTCTTTTGCTCGACGTCTCTTCGAGGAATTCACGCGACCTCTGCAACTTAAAAGTTTGATAGTTGGTTGTTTACCTTCCTTCTCGTCTCTCTCGGAAAAAGAGACAACCGCCCACTGCGATGGCCGCCATCATTTTTCCAGTCAATGACGATTTTGCGTTCGACGCCAACAATATCACTACAGACTTCGGACTGGATCCCAATTCCCTTTCTTGGCCATTGATGAGCAACCTTGATCCGGCGGCTCCTCACTTGATGCTTGAGGCTCGGTGAGTCGGGCTTTATTTTTTTTTTACTAACCCACTTTTGGAGGCCACAACATCTGCACAATGGCGCGCTCGAAATTCACGGCAACATCCGCCCGCCCTTCACACACCAATGCGCCGACGCCACGTGCTTCGCAGATTTCCCGAACCGGAAAAGCCTCCACGAGCATGCCAATTAGACCGGACACCTTCCCTTTGGCTGCTGGTGCGGCAAGCTGTTCAAGAGAGCCGACGCCCTCAGCCGCCACGTCACCCCTCCATCAATCGAGTGCGAGTTTTGCACCAACCACAGCGGTGACAAAGCCTTCCGCCGGCTCGACCACCTCCGCCAGCATCTGTCCGTGTTTCACAAATTCAACAAGAAGGCCCTCGACTCGTACTTCAAGGCTCGCGCAGAGAAGAAAGCACGGGCCTGAGACCACCCATCAGACAGACCCCCATCATTGGCATGGTGTTGAGGGGTGTGGCATTCCCCACTTCCTTATGCACCTCCCTGACTATCTTGTGCACGTCTTGTGCAAGCCTTATGCCAGTTGGATTTCCTAGGTTGTCGTCTTCACTTGCCCTAACCCCTGATCCCCAGCACCGCCTGTTAGACGCATTTCTTGTTCACTCGTTCTGCAATCAGATTGTCGCCCAGATTCCACAACCTCCCCGTCCTTTCCCTCTTTTGTATCAGATAGGTGCCCAGTGAGCATTATTAGCACACAATTACACTCCTTTAATTATTTGCCGCGCCCATGAATTGGCACTGCATGCACCCTTGACATGTGTCGTGACATGCGATACCGTTTCACTTTGCAGTCGGCTGTCACACCTCCAATCCCCTTCAGCCCTCCTTCGATACCGTCCGTCACCAATACACACATTATAAACCCAGCTCTTTACATATGACACCATTCCAAGTTCTACTTCTGACACGCCGACCGCGGAGCTCACTGTCGACATCCACGTCCCAATGCTTCACAGACACTGACAGCTCACCTCCACAGCGGCGGCCCGGGGTACGGATACTTGGTCAACCCGCTATACATATTAACATGAATCCCGGGATCCTCTGCACTGTAAAACTCGACGGGCGACACCCCCCCGACGATGTCGGTGGAGCCGCCGGCCGTGACGTTGAGGTTGACGCACTGCGGGTACGCCTCCGCGCCGTTGACGTCCCAGGCGCTGTGCAGCGCGAGGATCTCGTGGCGCAGCACGTACAGCCCAGCCGCGAGGTCCGCGGGCACGTGGACGCACCACCGGTAGCCGTCCTGGCGGAAGTCGTCGACGACCCACGCCTTGAGCCAGTCGGTGGCGGCCGTGGCACCGGGCTTGAGGGCCCGCTGCGCGAGCTTGACGAACTTGAGCTGCGTCTTGTCGGCACCGGCGCAGCCGCCTGCCGAGGGACACGGCGCGAGGTAGTCGATGATGGGCCCGACGTGGCTCTCGGGCCACGTGAGCCACCGCAGCGTGACGTTGGCGCCGGCGCGCACGGCGACGTACTCTTGGCCGGCGCGCGCCGACTTGTGGCAGATCATGTCCGGGTCCGCAAAGCTCTGCGGCCCTACGAACCTAATGTCCGGGTTGTCGGCGTACTACCCGGCCACGCGCGGCGCGGGGTCCTGGTACCGGAACCCCGGGTCGTAGCCCCTGTACTGCACGCCCTCGGCTTCAATGTACTGCACGAAGCCGTGCGCGGCGACGTGGCCTGCGGCGAGCACTGTGAGGACTGCGAGGTTTGAGAGTGTCATCTTTTCTGCATGGGATATGAATGTGAATGAGATTATGAAGAGAGCCCCCAGCTTCCAAGGGAAGGGGGGCTGGAACCTGTAGATATATCCCGAGCCGATCATTTTGGTTCCCTCCGGTCAGCTAGTCCTCCTGCCATGGGTGCATCCCGGTCTGCGGTCCCTATTACCTTGTCCAGTCTTTTCCGCTAATGTGAGTGTCTGCTTTCTGGATAAATAGACGTCCGAGTTGCGAGCTAGTATTCGCGTAACTGTTCATCGTTTATTTAGCGAAGAAAGTCCAGCCAAGGCGTGCACTCTAATTATCCGTGTCCTCCGTCCTCGGATTTCTTTTGGCTAATCAATACCTAGTCCCCTAAGCAACTCGTTCCAAGAGCTCGATTGCGGTAAAGGGCGAGCCGCAAGTCAGTATTCTATTTCTTCCTTTTTAGTCAATCCCACAACATCTCATACAAGAGAAATCGTCAATCGGGCAGCCTCAGCTTTCACAGAAAAATGGTTTCATCATTAATCTAGGGAACTCAAGTTTTATTGACCCACGCGAGCCATCTCCTGTTTGATGGGTCCCCATTCACCTCTTCCACCCCTTTGGCCCAGCCCAAGTACCCTTGACCATATAGTTCTGGTACACCCACGGGAAAAAGTCCTTCTTGAAGCGGTAGAAGGCACGGCGGGGCTCGACCTAGTCGATGCCGAACCAGCGGTTGAACGTCTCCTGGGGCACGCCGCCGTACTTGAACTCGGCCAGGAGCACCTTGCCGTACTCGGTCACGAGCGGGCACGACGTGTAGCCGTCGTAGATAGACTCAGGCTCGAGCGCCTGCCCGTCCATGGTGCGCAGCAGGTTGCGCACCAGCACGGGCGCCTGCGCCGTGATGGCCGCCGCCGTCTTGGACGTCGGCAGGCTCGACGCGTCGCCCGCCGACCACACGTTGGCGTAGTTGCGCGACTGCGTCGTGCCGTCGTCGACGTCGACGAACCCTGCCTCGTTGGCCAGCGCGCTGTCCTTGACGAACGCGTGCGGGCCCATCTTGGGCACCGCGTGCAGCAGGTCGAACTCGCGCGTCACTTGCTGCTTGTCGGCGCCGCGGGTGAAGGCGGCCTTGTTGCCGTCTACAACGGCGACCAGGTCGTGCTCAAACAGGCCCTCGACAGAGTCGACACCGCGCTCCTGCCGCAGCTCCTCGAGCTTGGCGCTGTACTTTGGCACGCCGAACATGGTGGGGAGCCCTGTAGCGAAAGCAATCTTGACGGAGGAGTTCGGGTCAGAAGGCTGGTAGCGGCCGGCACGCTTCCAGTGGTCGAGGGCGAGCCACATAGCCTTTTGGGGAGCGCCAGCGCACTTAACGACGCCGGCGGGCTGGGTGAAGATGGCGGTGCCCTTTTGCAGCTTCTGCACTGTCTTGAAGACCTTGTCGCAGGTCTCGTAGCCATAGATGGACGACACCAGAGAGTCTGGATCGGCCAGGGCCTCGGGCAGGCCCTTGATGCTGGCATAGTTGATGCTGATGCCGGGCGCGACGACAAGCTGCTCGTACCCGAGTTTGTCGCCGTTGCTGAGCGTGACAAGGTTGTCCTCGGGCGAGAAGGCGCGCACGCCATCGTTGTAAAATTTTAGTTTGGGGTCGATCAGACTTTTCAAGGGCTGCCGCAGGTCCTCCTTCTTCTTGAGCCCGCCCCCGACCAAAGTCCATCCGGGCTGGTAGTGGTGCCACTCGGCCGGGTCAACGACAGCCAGGTCGTCCTGAGAAAATCTACCCGTCCGGAGCAGTTGATAGACGATGGCCAGGCCGGCACTGCCGCCGCCGACGACAATGACCTTGTGGTTGTGGGCCGGAGACGCTACGGGCGGCGCGGTGGCTGTCGCAAGACGGCGGATGGTCTGCGGGGTAACGAATGCACGCGCCCCAGGATAGGCCGCCGAGGCGATGCGAGTGCGCACTATGGTCGTGGTTGGCGTCAGAAATGCGGCGAGGATGCAACGGGCGGAATGAGGTGCCAGGAGAGAAAAAATGATGAAAGAGGTAATTAACGAGTGGGAGGTGAAGTGGGGAACAAAGGCCAAGAAGCTGATAATGCCGCACTAGAGCGTTGAACGAGAGGCCGCTTTGTGTTCTGGCGCCGTAAAACAGTAGAAATGCGAAATACTAATCGCCAAGTCTGGGTGTTTTAATTAGGTTTTCACCTGATCCACAGTTGCATCGAACCCGCCGTGACAGTTCGATGGTGCAATGGTGGAGCCCGAATGGTGACTGGCGACGGTATCCGCATGTGGGGGTCGGGATGATCCCCGGAAACGGGTGTGCGTCTGACGTCTGCGCATAGGGGTGTGATTCATGACGATCTCAGCACTCTATCGCCCTAACTAATTCTCTCGGCTTATTTACCCATCTTTCTTTAATTGTCAAATGCAGCATGGTACAAGATTAAAGCCATGATCAAGCCGCGCCAACTCCATGTTGGTGTCACAAAATGGGAGAAGCAGACTTGCCAGCTGCTGGGTCAACCGTCTGCCCCTATCCTATGCGGCCCCCGTAAATACCCCTATCAAGTGGCACAAAATGCCACCAGAACATGTCATGTCTCGAGAGGCGCTCGGGAGCTAGTATACAAACCCCAGCAGTTAACAACAAAAGGTCTCGCACAATTCACCACAAACTCCCACGCCCATGCCGCTCCCTCCGAGCCTGTAATCCACCCCGTCTTCGAGCCCAACACAGGCACCTGGCAGTACGTTGTCGCGGACCCATCGACCAGCGAAGCCGTGATCATCGACCCGGTGCTCGATTACGACGCCAGCACACGCACCGTGTCCACCCACACCGCCAACAACCTCCTCACCCTCATCCACTCCCACAGCTACACAGTCAACCGGATTCTCAAGACGCACGCGCACGCAGACCACTTATCGGCCGCGGCGTACCTACAATCAAAACTAGGCGCCGCACAAGCCCACAGAAACCACCGGCCGCCGCTGATCTGCATCGGGTGGCGCATCGGCATCGTCCAAACTCTGTTCGGCCAGCGGTACGGCGTGCCGGCCGACGAGCGCGCCGAGAGCGCCTTCGACACCCTGATCGACGACGACGAGCAGTTCGTCGTCGGGCGCGCGCTGCGCGTGACCGCGCTGCACCTGCCGGGCCACACGCCCGACCACCTCGGCTACATGTTCGGCGGCTCGCACGTCTTCTGCGGCGACTCGCTGTTCCACCCCGACATTGGCTCCGCGCGGCGCGATTTCCCCGGCGGCAGTGCGCGCGACCTTTACGCATCGGCGAGGCGGCTGCTCGCGCTGCCCGCCGCCGTGCGCATCTGGCCGGGGCACGACTACCCGCCGCCACCTCCAGTGAAGGACGACGACGGGACAAGGAAGACGGCCACCACCACCACCAGCCGCGCGAGCCTGTCAGCTGGGCAACGGTGGCGGACCACCGCAGGGAGAACAGGCACCTCCGCGACGGGATTTCCGAGGAAGAGTTTGTGACGATGCGCGGCGAGCGCGATGCGGGGCTGTGTGCGCCGAGGCTGCTGCACCAGGCGCTGCAGATGAATATTCGCGCGGGGAGGCTGCCGCGGCCGACGCCCGGGTTTGGGGACCGGTTGCTGCATTTGCCGATGCGGTTGGGGCCGGGTGTTGGAGAGTGGTGACGGCTTTTGGTGGGGGTTGTGTTTGTTGTGTTTGATGTCGGGGTTGTGAGTTATCTAGGAAAGTAGGTAATTGAACGGTCTGTTCTATTCAGGGGTCGACGATTAAAGGATTGTAAGTTTATTAAATAGCAAAAATATTAATTCTTCTAGTATTTCTAATTAATCAGACAAACAACAGCAAGAATAGATGCAAGACGAGAGACGGGACAGTACAATCATGTTCATGCTTCACCCTCAGTCCAGATAACCGCCCTTGAAGTTGTTGGCGACCATACCCTCCAGCGACACCCAGTCGTCCTGGCCGAACCACTTCTTGAGCAGGTCCCGGTACAGGGTCTCGTCCGTCGTGATGGAGAGCTGCTTGGGGTCGGCCATGTCGGCCATGAACTTGCGCTGTGGGCGCAGCTTGCGGACGACAGCCAGCACGTCGTTCCAGTTGCCCTTGACGCCCCACGTGTGCATGCGCTTTGCGTTGACGTCGGGATCGAGGGCGGCGGCCACGTGCAGGCGCGCCGCGTCGCCGACATCGATGGCGTAGACTGTTTGGGGAAACAATACCGTGGTTAGTCTTTCAATTCTTTCTTTTTTTACTTTAGGAAATCTGTCGCACAGGACGCGGGGGACTCACAAGCAGGCATGCCATTAAGATTGTCCGTCCTTTCGTCTGTGACCCAGCGCACGTAGACGGCAGAGTTATCAACGTGCTTCTGGTTCAGGGGCTCGCCGAGCACGGCCGAGGGCAGGACGGCGTTGACGCGGAACTTTGGCTTGCGCTCGTCCACAAATTTCCACAGGGCCTTGTCGGACTCGACCTTGCCGGCGGCGTACACCAAGAGGGGCTGCGAAGGGTCGTGTGGGGGCGGCGCCCAGGCGAGCTTGACGGCAAGGTCGTTGAACGAGCCGGGGCCCACGTCGTGGCCGAGGCCGGGCATGAGCATGGTGGAGGCCAGGATGGAGCTGGTGTGCACCAAGGCGCGCACCGTCGGCTGGGTCATGGCTGATTCGAGGACGGAGGTGATGCCCTGGATGTCGGCGGGGATGACATTGTTCGGGTCCAGGTCGAAGCTAGTGATGGCGGCAATGTTGATGATGGCCGACACGCCACGGACAGCATCGTCAAAGGCACGAGGCACGCCAAGGTCGGGCACCTCGACCAGTTCGAGGTCGCCCTTATCGGCGAAGGGCTTGATGCGCGGCAACGCGGGCAGCCATGAGGCCTGCTCGAGGTTCCGGACGGTGCCGCGGACTTTGTATCCCTTTTCTAGCAACTGGGCAACGGTGTGCGAGCCAATGAAGCCCGTGGCGCCCGTGACGAGGACGATGGAGCCCTTGTGGATGTCGGAGGTGGGGGAAGTTGAAGACATGGCAGACGGCGGTGGGAGCTTAGGACGAAGGCAGGATTGATCTATGTTGTTGAGACTATATCGCATATCAGCTCTTGGGCTAGTCGGCTGCGGTCTCGGTTCTTATACATGTTGGCTGTTGGACGGAATGACGCTGCTAATAATTGGCGAGACATGGACTGGGCACATTGAGACGCTCGGTGAATTTCAAAAATAATTAATTAACTCCGAAGTTCTCAATTGCGGATTCGCCGTGTCTGCTTTCTGCTCAGACTGATTACCAAGATTGAAGAGCGTTCGTATCATGTCGTTGGTGCTTGGATAATCCAAAAACAGCCGTGTCTTTGAGGCTATGGTCTTGGTGTTGTTGTTGTTGGACTTGACGTTTGAATTTCTGCCTGCTCCGGGCCCCAAGTCCCAAAGCGGAAGCAGCAAGTCTTGGCACCAAGTTTTGGCCGTTCCATTCCAGAAACCGGCAAACCTTGGCATCCTAAAGCAGCAAGAGCAAGTCTTGGCAATTTGGAACGCGGAAATAATTTTCGGAGCAGAACAACTGTAAGTCCGGGCCCGCTTAAGTAATCATAATTCGCAGGAAGTAGCTAGAATGCTGACGAATTACTACGGTATCTCCGATCCGAAGCCATCTAGTTCTCTTTGTTCATGGTGCGCATATCCGCACTTGTTCCCAAAAGGGTTGGAGCAAGTCTTGGCATCCCCCCGCGTATTGAAGCCTGTACATACATGTATTGGATTACTTGCCCATACGAGAATTACACCACATACACACAGCGTTACGGGTACGACAGACCAACAGGACACAGACGCGGGACAAGCGGACACGGCTCCCGCTTGTCGTTGACGACGACATTGACGCATCTCTGGAGCAGGGCGTTGAGAAAGCCGCCGATAACGCCGCCGTTGACCTCGACCATCTTCACCGCTCCCAACAGGTGTCGCCGTGTGGCAACCAGGTCCCCAATCAAGATCTGCCCGACCACATTGTTAGCGATTAATTAGTTAATTGGTCCGACAATAAATAATAGCCTTGGCTGGCCCTGGGCCTTGGTCGGCAAGGAGTCGACGTTGCACTCACCTCGTCAAACACCAGCAGCATCGTCTTGGTTAGGGTCGCATCACTGATCCTCTTGTCCTTCCCCTCGGCCGTGATGGCCTCGTTCAGCGCCTGGATGCATGCGACCTTGTACGTCGTTGCCAGCCTCAGGAATCTTTCGTGCGCCTGGTTCTCGTGATTGTCCGGCAGTGCCGACGCCAGCGACAGGTGGCGGCACGCGGCCAGGAAGAGGCCGCTCATGGACCCCGTGTCGGTTAGAGCGAGCCTGACCCATTCACGCGTCAAACACGACTGATAATCGCCCAGATTACTGAGAACGGGGCAGTGCAGATTGAGCTCTGGCATGACTGTTCTAACGTCTGGCCAACCACACCATGTCAGTGACTTGCTTCTATTCCATGGTGTGTGTTGCGAATTGCTCACAGTGGTCGAGGAGAAAGTGCTCCTCGGGTCTAAAGGGGCCCATTGCCAAGCGGGCCCAGGGTCCTACCACACCCGGCCATGCGGATACGTCGGCCGGGCTTGGAAATAAATCTGGCATGGTGGTCCTGATGATCTCTTCAATCGTTTCCGTCTTCTCGCTAGCATTGCCCACGGGGACAAGCGAGAGTGTGTTGTCGGCCTGCGTGACTGCCGTGGCCGTGCTCATGCGCGCTTGGTATTCTGCTGTCCGTTGGCGCCGGGCCCGGCCGTGGGCTTCGCGGGCCGCATGCATGCGGATCCGCCGTGGCGAGACCCGGTCCGCCGGGTGGGACACGTTGATGAACTGCACCTTCATGTCGCTTGTGTCTAAAGTTGATCGGCGCTAGGTGGAGTTAGTTACTTCAGATCTCAGTGACCAGACTTGGAAGCGCCTAACGCGCTAACAAACTGTCTTGGTAAGGTGCGGAAAAGCGTTTTCCGTGCTCGTTGGTGCTCTTTACTAAATACAGGGGGATTTGTCAGCTGGTATAGACCATGCAGCTGATTGCAGATGATCGGCGCTGACTGCGCATCTGGCCCACTATATCCTATTGATATGTTTTGGCGCAGACAAGGGAATTGTTGAGAAAGCGATATCCTAGCGAATTAGGCGACTGCTCCCGCTTCGACACCGACTCGGCTGATGCATTCACTGGCCTCGAGGTTTAAGCTCGTAGATTCGTATTCGAAAGATGCAAGAGATCCCGAGGCACCTTGCAGGGAGACGTTGGCGTAGCGCCACAAGGGCCTTCAGCGAAAGTCGACCGCTTGTCTCCAGCTTCTTCAACAAGCACAAGTGGCGAACGCGTATCTATGTCGTCAATTGATAGATGAAGTCAAAGAATTTGGTCTATAAAACAACATCCCAGCAATAAACGGCTGCCAGCTACGGCATAATTACCCACGCAACTCCACACGAAAAGCTCACGCGATCCAGGTCTTTCATCGCAGTCATTAAACGTATACGTATACGTTATTGATTATACAAAACACCTTGACATAACGTAATGCCGTAATTAAAACATAATACTCGCAAAGTCCAGCTGGCCCGGCTCCCACCAGTCGACGTCAAACTCGTCCGAGGTGCTCAGCTGGAAGAGTGGTAGTCGCCCACGGCGGGCGGCACGTCAGCGTCCTGGGGCGGCGTCAAGATGGGCGGCAGGCCGAACCCCCCGGCCACGCCGCCGTGCACCATCTGCTGCGGGAGTGGTGGCGGCGGCGGCGGCGACTGCGGAGCAATTACAGCATTCGTCAGGACGCCCGCGAGGTGTTTACCCTCGGCGGGCGTGATAGCGGGAACAAAGGCACCGGAAACCGCACCGGGAGCGGCGGCGGCGGCGGGTGGGAGAGAGGTATTATTATTATTAGGCGGCGAGTACAGCTTCATCTTGCTTAGCACGGCCTCGAACACGGGGATGGCGCGCTTGATGGCCGGGACCTCGCGCAGCTGGGTCAGCACTAGCATCGTCTGCCCGATGGCGATGCGCGACATGGACCGCACTACGTCCGTCTCGCTCGGGTCGAGCGCTGCTTCGATTTGTAGCGCGAGTAGGGCGGGCATGATGGTTATGCTGTGGGTTTGGAGAGTTAGGTACGCGTCCATTTAGTGGCTGGTGGTGAATGTGGTGAGGGAAGATGTGTGTAAGTGAATAGTGAGTGAGTTGGTGGGTGGGTGAGCAAGTGGGTGAGCAAGTGCACAGTACGAACCATGTCGTGGGAAACATGTGGAGCGTGCCGTTGGCGAGCATCCTGCCGGTGATGGAGTCGAGCTCAAAGATGGCCGACCGCAGCCGCTGCCGCGCCCACGCGGCCTGGCCGTCGTTCTTGAAATCCGCATGCAGACACCGGCGGCGGATCTGGCGGCAGGCTGTAGCCTCGAACCGGTAGCTCAGCGCGCGCAGCTCAGCATAGTGGATGTCGGCTTCGGGCGACTCGCCGCGGAAGTCGAGCTTCTCCGCTAGCGACATGCGCCATGCATCGAGGAGCCTTGTCCCTTGCCGCGGTTCCGCCGCCGCCGTGAGGTCCGCGTTCGTGTCCAGCAGCTAATACCGGGTCGCCAGCCGCCCGACTGACAACGGGGTTAGACTTGGCGCAGCTCAGCTGGAATAAAGGGGGAAGGGGGAGGGGCGTACTGATTTGGCAAGCTCGCAACGCGCGGTAAAGGAAAGCTTTTGGCGGACTGTCAGGGGCTGCACCATGGACTGGAACTCCTTTGGGGATTCCTCCGTCTCCCAGTCGGCCAGCGTGATGGGCTTGATGTTCGGGTCCCCGTTGGGGTGCTGCAGGTTGCTGCGCGGGTTGGCGATCATGTGGCAGTTTTCTCGGCACTTGTTCCAGAGCCATTAGTCAAACGGAACCACCTCCCGCGACTCTGCAGGCGTTGACTCACGTAGAGAATCCAGCAGATCCTCCTGTAGAGCCTGGACTGTGCAGGCGGCGTCCCGTCGAGGTCCCGCGTGGCGTTTGGGTAGATGTCCATCTTGGCAGCCAGCCGCGAGGCGTTCCAGAGCCAGTAGTGGAAGTCCTTGTCCGTGGGCCGCTCGACAATGACGGCGCCCAGGATGACGGAGCCCTGCAGCATTGGCAGGAGATCGCTCTCGAACTGCAGGTCGTGGAGCAGCGTTGCCCGGGTGGCAAAAGCGGCCTAGGCGGCGGACCGGTCCTTGAAGCCGCACCCGGAAATGACGTGGAACGGGGCCGTCACGCTGGCCGTGGCCAGCATGGCGTACAGCAGGAACAGTGAGAAGGTGCCGGATGCATACTTTGAAAGGAAATCGACGCGGTCGACTATGGGGCTGTACGGGTAGACACGTTCAAAGTACGTCTTGAGGAGGACGTCGAGGTGGTGGCGAGGCGGCAGGTCAAAGACGCCCTTCCTGGCGAGGAACTCTCTGTCGACGTCGTCGAGCTGGGGCGGCTTGAGCGAGGCGCGCATCTGCAGGACGCCGCCATAGATGCGGCTGTACGACTTGCAGCTGATGGCGTCCTTTAAGATGTCGAGGTAGTGCAGCTGCATCTGCGGCTGGCGGTCATCATGGCAACAGAGAAGGTCCGACATGGACCCGGGCTGCGTCTGGGAAGAGGCATGCCCCGTCTGGGAAGAGGCATGCCCATGGTCGTCGGCGCCGTCGGCGGCGGCGGGCTTAGCGTCCGAGGCTCGGGAACGTCTGTCCGCGTCGGCGACGAGGGTCGACTGGCTGCCGCCGTCTCCGGAGAAGGTTTACGAATCCCGCGGGAATGGGACCTGGCAAATGCGGGACGCTGGTCAAACCCGAGGTTCAAGACTCAAAAGAGAAGGGGCGGTGAAACTGTATCATCGGACCAGATCCAGACCGAGCCAACGGAGGGACATGCATATAACAAACCTACAGTGACGTCTTCCCGCGGCCTGGTTCTTCCGGCCTTTTTCTCAGAGAGGGAGGTAAACGAAGGCGGTTTTTTAGAGTTTTGGCGAACACTCAAATCTCGCTTTTCAGGGGCCCCTTTTCGCGAAAAATGGTCAAACTTGGCGACAGGGCCCTGTTCCAGGCCTGTAAAAAGCAGCAAGAATGCGAGTGAGCGTGCGAGGACGTCGTGAAGCTGGCTGGTGATCTGTTTTGTGTAGAGATTTGCTCCCAAATAGAATGACCTTCTAACCGACAAACCTCCTATGGCGAATTTGTTCATTCTAGCAGCTGGACTGGCCGCCCACAAACTCCTGGGGACCATCATCCACAATACTGAGGAGGCGCCCCAACCCAGACCTCAGCCGGCGGTCTGTGCGGTTATACATCCAGATGGGCCTCGAGGCGCACGTCGGTTCGCCTCACGCCTTCAAAACGGCTCGGAGAAGCAATTTAGAAAGCTCTTCCGAATGAGCAAGGCGACCTTTGAAGCCCTCCTGCGTTGGCTGAGGATTAACGAGGGCCTCCGCGGAACGCGGTATCAGACTGCCGAGTAGAAGTTGATGGTGGTGCTGTACATCCTTGGCCGTGGGCGCGATCAGCGTGCCGCCGCCCACAATTTCGGTATAGCGCAAAGTTCGATCTCCAGGACGATGATGACGGTCCTCCCAATGCTTGTGTCTCTCCACAGGGCGTTTGTACGGCTTCCTGAGGACGATTGGCTTGATCCGGCTGTCGAGCTAAACCCAAAGACGTCAGCGTTTAACGGTTGTATTGGCGCGATTGACGGCACCTACATCAGGGCACATATCAAGGCCTCAGAGCAACCGCGTTGGTTCAACCGCAAAGGCGTGATATCCCAGAACGTATTTGCGGCGGTACGACAAGACCTCTCCTTTAGTTACGTACTGGCCGGCGCCGAGGGCTCCATGAACGATGCGACTCTATTGGCACAGGCGTGTAGTCGCTCCTTTCGTATACCTCCGAATCGGTATTACGTTGGCGATGCCGGCTGCCGGCACGCGTGCCGGTGTTGTACTTCCTTTTCCGAATGTCCGGTATCATCTGCAAGACTGGAGGAATAGTCAGAACCCGCCTATCACCAGAAAGAGCTGTACAATCTCAGGCACTCACGTATCCGTACTGTCGTAAAGAGGGTGTTCGGCTTATTAAAGAGGAGGTTTGCTATAATCAGGGATATACCGCCAGAGTATAGTGTAGAGAAGCAGGTGCAGATCGTGTACGCTGTCGCAGGTCTCTATAACTTCATTCTTACGCAATCGGAGGAGGGAGCTTTAGTGCCAGAGGAACGAGAATCTATCGCATGCGCCGCCGAGAGGGCTCGTCAACAAGTAGTAGGATCATCGCAGGAGGTTTGTTGGCGTTGCGCGACTTCGTTATGGCAACAGTATAGTAATTATAGGTTAAGAAGATAATGGTGGTGATAATGTTAGAGTCTGGAGATGGTGGGGTAAATAGAGGGGTAGTAATAATCTTTGCTATAATAAGCCCTAACCCTCTGGGCCTCTTTTCCACACCTCAACATACCGAGCTTTAAGTGCCGGCCCCGCTCTCAAATAAACCGCTGCCTTTATAGAGTTCTTACAAAGATATTCTGAACAATTAAACAAGTCGTCAATCTCTAGAATTGAGCCGTATCGCCTCTCAATATCCTCCATCGCTACAGCAATATCGTCGGCGCCAACGGCCTTGGGAGCTGCAACTATCGCCGCCGCCTCGATAAGACCCTCCGCCAATCGCGATGCCTCAGTCTGCTTCCCTCTCCCTCTTTGCGCCTGGCGCGGAACGAGTACTACTGACTCTGGTTGAACAACAGTAGGCGCGCGGTGGTGATGGGCGTCAGGATCAGTATCGCGATTACGGCGTTGAGCGTCACTCAATGGCCTTGCCCTGGGCGTGCTCACTGGCGCCGGCGCCAGCGAGGGCAAGGCCGGCCGACCTTCTTCCCCGGCATCACCATCACCCCGACCATCTTCCTCTCCTTCCACGGCTTCTCCATCGCCACCTTCATCGTCGCCATCCTCAGGCGTATCACCAGATGTATCTGAGGCCTGGTTTATCTCCTCCTGGGCTTCCTGATCGCGCGCGCTGAGAATGTCCGCAGGTTCCATGATCGCGCCGCCCACAGACCTCTCCGTTGCGAAGACCTCCGCATACACCTCATGATCGCCAATTGGCCTTGTGGCGATAGTTCTGGTCGCCCCAGGATGGGCGGCCCAGAATCGCTCCCATACCGCATCAGACACATCAGGGAGACCATCCTCTGTAAAAGAGGTCCCAGAAGTCATCAGATCCATCAACTCCCGCCACTTCTTCCTCTCAGCGTAATATTTGGCCGCGATACACTTAGAGTCGGTAAGACCTTTCTCTGGCCACATCGCTTGCGCCTGTTCTAACGTGTACTGCCAGGCTTTCTTGAATCCTGCCCTCTCCGCCTGGAAGAAGCCCTCGCGAGTACAATGGAGGAACCAGAGCATCAATTGGGCGACCTCCCGAATACCCCAGGCCACTGGCGGTCTCCGTTGCGATCCAGCCTGTGATGGTGGAGGAGGCATGCCGCGATTCCTCTTCCTTATTCTAGGATTCTGGGCGGCGCTTTTCGCGATGGCGCGCTTCCGCGGAAGCAATGAGGTCACCGGCCTAGTGTCCCCCGCCTGGGACAATTGAGTACTGGGAATTGTACGGGTAAGCGTCTGCTCCCTGGGCGCAAACCCTCTACTCGGCACAGGCGTTCCTAACGATAGTGTCATCTGCGTAGATGGTAGAGGCTCGTCGTCATCATCGTCCGAATCGTCAGAATCGTCAGAACCGCTTTCGAAATCGTCGGAATCGCTTTCGAAGTCGGAGCGCAATGGGCCTGGTGAGTCTTCAAAGAATCGGTCGCGGTATGACTGGCTGAGTTGCGGAATGGTTGAACTGTCCATCGGGGATGCCATTTTCGTCGTTTTGGCTGGTGAAAACCAAGATTTGACATTCTACGAAGACTGGAGAGAATGGCCACGACAACGAACACACCACCCAGCGTTGAACAACGAAAGCGGTGAGTCTCCTTGGGCTTGGCCTTCGGCTTGGCAATCTACTCTATTTACGGCTAGTTGGACTAACCAGGGCTCCATGCAGTACATCTTGGCGTAAGCGCTTGCAACAGGGGTTGCAAAGTCATCCCTTTTCGCGAAAAACGGCCAAAACTGGTTCATTTTTCGCGAGAAGATCTGGCCCCTAACAATTCTACACTTTTCCATCACACCACGCACCACACCGCCAGTTCTACCATTTCCACCACTTCCATGGCTCTTGGTGATACGCACTTTACTACGCCTATCAAGGCACAAGTTCTTGGTGCCATTCGCTTTCTGGAAGGCCATAAGATTCCACACTATAAGAACGATGTTTTCAGCTCTTTTGGTGTAAGCCGCCGGTCAGGCTGGCAGATCCTGCAAAACGCGCGCGAACGGCGGCACCCAGAGGTGGAATCCAGGGGCCGGAAGCCGGTCCTTACGCCAGCCAATTTGCTAGCAATGGAAAGGATTATCTGGCAATACGGTTTCCAAGCCCGGGCACTAAGCTAGCAAGGCCCTGCCAAAGCCGCCAGCATCTTGACGCCAGTTTCTACACGCACGATCGAGAGGGCAATGGGTACACTAGACTACCGGAAGTGTATTGCTTGCGAGAAGGGCTTTGTCTCGCCAGCGCACGCCAAGCAAGGATAGAAGCAGCCAAACTTTCACTTTCCTATCGCCCTTTGCCTGAGAACTGGCGCGATATAAGATGGTCAGATGAATCTCACTTTGGTATATACCCTGAAGGGAAGGTCCAGATTATACGGAAGCCTGGAGAGCGTTGCTGCCCTGACTGTATCCATCATGCTGAAGAACCTTCTAAAGGTATTGAACGATACCATGTTTGGGCTGCTGTTGGCTGGAACTTCAAGTCACCACTTCACTTCTATAGTGTTCCTACCAACACCAACGGAAAGATGTCCTTAGCTGTATATTGCGATATCTTAGAAGAAGTAGTAGGTCTTTGGCTGGCACGTGGGGATTCTTTTGTTCTGGAAGAAGATGGGGATTCTGGCCATGGTGGAGGAAAGAAGCCTAATATTGTAAGGCAGTAGAAGGAAGAATACCAGCTCAAGCACTATTTTAATACGCCTGGCTCACCAGACCTTTCGCCCATAGAAAACTGTTGGCGTGCAGTAAAACAATTCGTACGTGCACACTATACTATAGGAGCTGACTTGAAGGCAATGATTTTGGAAGGCTGGGAGCGTGTAAGTCAGGAGAGCATCAATAAGATGGTGGATTCTATGGTAGTGCGGATGGAAGATGTGTTAGCCGGCCAGGGTCAGATGACTGGGTGGTAGAAGGCCCTGTGGTGAATTGCTTGTAGGTAGGAATTTATATGGCAGTGGAAGTACTGTGCGGGGTCTGGTGTGCTGGTTTTTTTTTGGCAACCGCTTGGCCCCGTAGGACACCCGGTGCCTGCGGCGCTCCTTCCTGACACAACCTGATTGGTCAGCTCCCGCCACCTACTTTACCACTCAATCTTACCACCATTCACAACTATAAAAGAGAGGCCTTTGACCCTACTAAAAGTGGTAGAAGACAAGACAATTTTAGACACTTTAAACCTCCCAGTACCAGATGCCCTGCCCTGTGAATGCGCGTGACAATATAGCTTCGCGCCCGTCCGCCGGCCCCGGCTGATAGATCTACCAAAGAGATGGCTGTTCAGCATGCTGTCGGTCATCTTCTCGGGCGGGTCAGCATCCCTTACGGTCTTCTGCCGCCGCTGGGCGAGGTATCGCGGGTCGAGCTTCGTGACTAGTGGTAGCTCATTTCGCGCACGTCGTCCTCCAGCCAGCAAAGCGTCTCGAGGAGTGATTGCGCTCTGTGTATCGCCAAAATCGCGCCCCGCGTGGTAATTAGCCGCGCATATGCATGTAATACGGTATGCTTTGTCCTAGAAAGGAGACCATAGATCCCGTGCTAGAGCTCTGTCAATGCCGACTTCGGTCTTAGAGCCTTGTCTACCTCACACCCACCTTTCAATCCGAGGTGTATACTTTATAAATGATATTTCCGCCTCCTCATTATACATACGGCCATAGATAGTGGAGAACTCGGGATCCCGTCCGCTCTCCCATAGATAAGCCACTAATCGCTAGACTAGTAGTTGGGTGGGTGACCACCAGCGAATCCCTAGTGCTGTATGTTTTTGGTACTTCTTTTTTACGGGCGCCCTTGCCAATATTCTTTTAGGCTCAGTCGTGTCGAAAAAGCAGCCGATGTCCCCGGTAGCTACCCGAGCATCTCCGGTTGAGATGTTGTATCTGGAAGAGAGTCCATTTTAGACCATGCAGCACGCCTCGACACAAAGGTGACGGCGATAAGGGTTAGGATACGAACGTGTCGGACAGGTCGTCGCAGATCAGCCAGCTCTCCAGCGGCTGCACCCTCTGGCCCAGGCAAGCTGGCGTCGTGGTCGTGGACGGGCCCGTTGCGGTTGGCCCGGTAGCACTGGTGGACGTTGGCGCATCTCCCACGTACAGGGTCGAGGCCGAGGTGCTGTAGGGTAGCGTCGTGGAGCAATTGCTCTGGAGATCGTCAAACTGCCCGATCAAGTAGTCTGTGAAGTTGCTGACCGGCAGCCAAGGGTTCAACAGGCGCTTGCAATACAGCTGCAAGAAGCATTCACTACAGTACTGCATTGGTCACTCATGTCAGCGAGCTTTTGGGTCCCATTTATTCTAGCGTCGAGCACCAGAGTCTTCTTACCAAATCTTTGCCGTACAGGTTCCTGATAGCGGCCATGTCGCTGTCGATCTCGTCTAGGTCGAAGTTTGGGTCCCAACACTGCGGCGCCACGGTGCTGTTGTTATCGCCGTCGCTAAAGCACATGCTCGTGTCGTAGCGTATGTAGTCGCTCCCGCGCCACGACTGCGATTCTACAAAACACCAGCTCGACGTCGCGTCGCGGGTACACACCAGGCCGGCGTTGTAGGTGAAGGTCAACGGGAGCGCCCTGGCCTTGACGATGATGCCATTTTGGATCGTGGTCTCGTCGCCGCAGACCGTGTTGACCCTGCTTTCCCAGGCGTTGAGAGAGTCGACACAGTCGGCAGAGCAGAGGCTTTGCGCGTCACTGGACGTCCAGTCTGGAGTTGGGCTGTTAGTAGTATGCCCAGAAAAGCAGGTTGGAGTGAAGGCAGCTGAGGTTGAGCAAGCTTACAGTGAATGTCGACCCCTTCCCCAAGCAGATGGGCCGCGGTCTCGTTGCATTTGACGGTGGTGTTTCTGCGGTAATGCTATAAATGAGTGAATAGCACCTAGGTAGTTACATAGGGTAGCCGCCAGACGGAGAGCCAGGGCCTAGGTTAGCTCACAACGCTGCCAGGCAGGTCCCGCTCAGAGCCAGCCCGGCTACCAAGGCGCCATCATCGTAGTGCTTGTAGAGAGTAAAGTCGGTCGAGGTCTTGGCTACCCACGCAGCAAGCAGGGTCGCCCAGGTCAGGTTGAAGAAGCACATTTCGTGAGCAGCTCGAGCCACGCTAGATCTTCACGCTAGATCTTGACGCTTGGCTTGAGAAAGGAGTTCGAGCCCAGCCCGGCCCGGTTGGGAGTGCCCGAGGACCACGGCTAAGTACTGGTTAGTCAGCTCCTGGCAAGACCAGGCCAGACCAGCTTATAAACCCCTCTCGGAATAGAGGGGAGTTTGCAGTCCGCCCGAAGGGCTGTGGGTGTCCCGTTGAACGAAATCCACCTCCCTAACTTGTAGGGCTAGCTCTCGGCTTACGCAGATCTCCCAAGACAGCTATTCAAACCTGTTTTCTTCAGCTATGTGCTAGATTATGTGCTAGATTATGTGCCGTCTCTTCGTGCGCATCCGACTGCAGCTTGACCGTAAAGCTGTAAGATTTTGTCTAGCAATCATATAAGCTGCGGGGTATCTCACCAATCCCTTTCCTCACAGTTTGTTGTGTCACCGCAACGGGTCATAATAATAAAACTCGTTGGGTGGCACTGCATATCTATATTGCCTGGCACAAGCGAGGGGGTGCTCTCGATCACTTATGAGCCTGAGCGAAAAGCACTCACCCAACCAAGTCTCACTGTGCTCGCGACCTCCCCTTCACGTCACTCTAATGAAAAGTTGCCGCGACAAATATCAGCCACTTCTGCTCTCGCCGAGTATTCGCCGTATCTTGGTCCGCCCATCGTCAAGTAATCAGCTTGACAAGAATAGAAGACCAACACAACAACTACATCCCCAGGTGCGTGCCCCTTTGAATACTTACCCTAACACCGAGATAACACTCTTGTCTTGTTTCGTGCATAGCCTCGGGTAGTCTGCCTACTATGCGAGCCGTATTTCTCTTCGTCGCCTCTGTTCTCTCTGCACACTATGGCGCTTCTCAGGCTTCGGCGCAAGCTAGCAATAGCTTACGGGCATCTTGGCTGGGAAACTCATCTGCCTTGCCCAGGAACTCGTCCTTCACCTTAGAGCCTCTCTACCAAGCCTACTCTAACAAGACGCCCAAGTTCACAACCGAGCCTCTCATCCGGTTTCTGTCTGAGCACCCGGGCGCACGACTTGATCGCATGGCGCCGAGCGGCTTTGATCTCCTCGTCAAGAGACAGTCCAACGGGCTTCCCGAGGGTGCCTGCGCGCCCGGGACGCCCTGCAGCAACGGAGCCTGCTGCAGCAACGGAGCCTGCTGCAGCAACACGGGCGTCTGCTCGTATGCGCCATCGAGTTGCGCCCCCGACGTCTGCATCAGCAAATGCGACGCCAAGGCCCCCTGCGGCGAGTACGCCGTGCCCGGCAAGGCAACGTGCCCTCTGAACGTGTGCTGCTCCCAGTATGGCTTCTGTGAGTGGCGGGTCTTTGTTGTCACCCTGTTCTCCTCTCCACTCTGGCATCAAGGTCGCCTCCCAGTCCAAGCCCATCATCATCATGATACTGATCTGATCTACGCGAAGGTGGCAGCACCGCCCAGTTCTGCGGCGACGGCTGCCAGGCCAGATTCGGAGGCTGCGGGCCCGCGCCTCTTCCGTCGTGCCCCAGCGGAGGCGGCAGTGTCGTCGGGGCGCGCCGGATCGCCTACTACGAGAGCTGGGCGGAGACGAGGCATTGCGACGCCGCCGAGCCGGAAGACCTGGACTTGGCGAGCCTGACGCATCTCAACTTTGCCTTCGCTTTCTTCGACCCCACCAGCTTCCAGCTCAGCCCCATGGACGCCATCGCGGCCTCGCTCTACTCGCGCTTCACAGCCCTCAAGACCAAGAAGCCTAGTCTTGAGACCTGAATTGCCGTCGGCGGCTGGTCCTTCAACGACGACACAAACGTGCCCAACACGCAGAGGGCCTTCAGCAACATGGTCGGGTCCGCCGCCAACCGGCGGGCCTTTATTGCCTCGTTGCTCAGCTCCATGCAACCGTACGGCTTTGACGGCGTGGACCTGGACTGGGAGTACCCGGTGGCTAGCGATCGGGACGGCGCAGCGGCTGACTTGGCCAACTTCCCGCTCTTCCTCTCCGAGCTGAGGACCTCCGTCGGCCCGCTCGGCATCAGCGTCACGCTGCCGTCCTCGTTCTGGTACCTACAGCACTTTGACCTCCTGGCCATGCAGCCCAGCATCGACTGGTTCAACCTGATGAGCTACGACATCCACGGCGTCTGGGACTCGAGCAACAGGTTCACGGGGCCCTACATACGGCCCCACACCAACTTGACCGAGATCCGTGAGGGGCTCGACCTACTCTAGCGCGCCAGCGTCGACCCGTTCATGATCGTGCTAGGCCTGGGCTGGTACGGCCGCTCGTTCACGCTGGCCGACCCGGCCTGCAACCGCCCCAACAGCGTGTGCCACTTTACTGCTGGCGGCTCGCCGGGGGAGTGCTCGAGGTCGGCAGGGACCTTGACCAACGCCGAGATCAAGCGAATCCAGGCGTCGGGTGCCGCCGTGGAGTCGTACGACGAAGCCGCCGGCGTCCGCTAGATGACCTAGCAGACGAACCAGTGGGCCAGCTACGACGATGGCGTCACCATGCAGCAGAAAATACCCACGGCTCAGAGTCTCTGCCTAGGCGGAATCATGATTGTAAGCTGCCCGCCCTGACCGGCCGTCCATCACTCTTCATGGTGCAGCTACTGAGCCCCGGCGGTGACGGATTCCAGTGGGCGATAGACCAAGACAACGCCGCCGGCGACAGCATGGACGATCTGCTCGGCATCGGCAAGGCCAACGGGGTCTCGGACGCGGTCGTGCAGCGGTACAAGAAGCTGGCGGCCCAAGAGATGCGGCGGCAGGCTGTCGCCTCGAGCTGCTACTGGTCGTTGTGCGGCGGATCATGCACGACGGGCTACTTCGACGTGGCCGAGGCCCGCGGCTCCGTCTCGGCCGTCCAGCGCGGCGCCGTCTGCGGGCCGGGCGAGGTCCAGATATTGTGCTGCGCGCCCGGCACCACTATGGGCTCCTGCCGGTGGGAAGGCTTCCGCGGTCTCGGCTTCCCGTGCTTGCCCGCCTGCTCGGACCCGGGCGCCACGCTCGTCGCGCGCAACACCAACTCGTACACGACCAACGAGGGCGGCCAGGTCAGCGACCTGACGTGCAACGGCGGGTACCAGGCCTACTGCTGCGTGGGCTTCGTCCCTTCCTCCATCACCAACTCGGGCAACCTCGTGCTCTACGGCCAGAACGCCAATCGACAAAGCGCCACCACCACCGCCGCCACCTCTCTCAGCAGACGCGACGGCGAACACGGCTTGGTGCTGCAGAAGCGCGGCAAGGGACGGCCTTGGGCACGGCCGCCTTCTGCGCAGGGTTGGCCGTATTGGGCTCAGTCGAGACGCTGGGCCTGCTCACCATCGCGGGCGGCGTATGCGCCGTCCTTGCCGTTGCCGTTGCCGCGATTGGTTTCATTGTCGACATCATCGGGAGCTTGATCGGTTGGATAATCGGGGGCCCGGGCCCGTCCACGCCCAACACGGGGAGCCCAACGACCATCGGAACCCGGACGGCGTACGGCCAGTGGCGGAACAGCGCCGCGCCGAGTACCGGACCCTGGTGCAAGGGTCGCGGCCGGACCAGGGCGCGACGTGTCAGCTAGACGAGTTCCCCATGGGCAACCTCCGCGAGTCCCGGAACCTCGCCCCGCAGGCCTGTCGCCTCGTCAACGGCCTAGCCAACGGCGCGCAGGGCCGCGACTACGACGCCTGGAAGTCGGCTCAGTGGCGGCCCTGCTCCGCCTACAGGCGCACCGTGTGCAGCGTCCGCGACGACGGGCCGCCCGCGGCCTGGAAATTCAGCCCGCTGAACGGGAACCGCGGCGCGGGGAGCGGCAAGCACTTCCTCTATGCCTACGGCTTAGACTTGCAGACGCCCGGCTCGCTCTACTTCGCCTCCTTCACTTTCACCGCCGGATCGCCCCAGTTCAAGACCAATACGATGGTAGTAAATCACGGCTTTCGTGTTCTCGACGATGATCCGTAAGTGCAGCCCCCTCCTCTCTGATCATGCCCTGGGGCACTTGTCTAAGAAGAGGAAGAAAGTTATTAACAGCAGTCTCTTTTATCGGGGTGAAAAGCATGTTCGGGGCGGCCTACGGATGGATGAGGCAGAGCTATCGCGATGACCCAGGCCCACTCGACGCGAGAAATAGGCCTTTTGACTTCCAGCCCGGAATATTTCAGAAAAGGGCAGCGCAGGAAGGTCTGGCTGCCGGCAACGCCACGGGGAACACGGGAAACGGCACCGAGGCGAACGGCGGCAGCAACCCCCAGCCCGCTGCTGTCTGCCACATGGACCTGGAGCAGCTCCAGCAGAAGAGGCCCCAACGACAAGCCGACGCCAACCTCGACTACGATCGGCTCCTCTTCGTCGACGTGGCCGGCTACCCGGTAGATGGGCGGAGCTGCGACGTAATATACGAGGATAGGGACCTGGATTCGCGCGTGCGCATCGTCATCGACGAGGACGGCAACGTGGTTGACGTGTACGCCGAGGACGCTGCGGACCCGTGGGGTAGTCGCGGCGAGAGTCCGGCTATGGCTGAGCTGCTCGTTAGCACCGCCACCATGGCTACAACGGCCGGGGCTGCACGCCCGAGAAGCGGCAAGCCCTCGGTCGGCGTCCCTGCGAGTACGACGGCGACGGTGACGCGGCTGAGAACGGTGGTCACGTTGGCTCCCGCCGTCTAGGCTCGCCGCCCTGCCGCGGGGGCCGACCGTGCTGGATTCAGTCTGTCTCTCTTTTCTCTCTTTTTTTTCCCTCGGTGTAGTCGACTTTCCGCACTCGGGCGGGTAAAGGCTTTCAAACGGCGCATCCAGTGATGTCACCACATCCTCGGTTCAAATCACCCTTATTCTGCTGAAGACTCTCTTCATATGTTAGCTTTCTTGAAAAGGAGCTTAATAGCAGAAGGTGGGATGCGGGCTGTCAGTGGTAAATAAAACGTGGTCCCTCTTTGGGTACTGACGGCACATGGTGCGTAATCCTCCGTGGCAGATTGCGTTGACGACGTTCCGTGGCAAATTGCGTTGACGATGTTTCGTGGCAGATTGCGTTGACGACGTTTCGTGACTCCCGCTCTTCATAGGACAAAACAAGGGTGAGAATGTTGGACTCCTATTAGGCATACTTCTTCCCGCAACCGAAGATGAGTTCCCAACGGGCGGAGAGCATCCCCCTAGTGTTTAGTTGGCCTGTCGGGAACGCTTCGGCGGTTGTTAAAAGTTTCCGCTTTCGTTACGACAGCTCGTGTCCCCCTTCACCACAAGCAAGACCACTTTATTGCCGACTGCTGCAGTTGGATGCACAGATTTGTGCGGCGTCTCGGGCTGAAGATGCGTCTCTGTCGGGCATCAAAAGCCACATTCTCGATGCTCGCCGCTTCGTAATCTGTACGACGCGAGTAGCGAGGGGGTGACCGGATTCAGATGCTGCCGCCGCCCACTGCGTTGCAGGGACAAATGTGAGGGGCCAGCTAGTGGGTCCATGTGCCAAGGCTGGGCAATAATAGTGGGCCAGCCACACAAAGAAGGCACCCAATGAGCCACTGACACGGACGGACACTACTGTCAAGCCCTTAGCTACAGAGTGGGGTCTAGCCCGGTCTGTTCTGGCAGCTGAAAGCCCCACCACAGGATTATCCTCAGGGTTAGGGTATACCCCACACCTAGAATCGCGCTTCATAGCTGGTGGCCTTCGGCCTGTAGTTTTAGAGAGGACAACCCATTCCAGACCGTTCTTTTCACAGCTTGGTCACCCCCCGTCCAACCAGAGCTGCAGAAAACGGCTGCAAATCCCGCAGTGCCAGTTGGATGGACCCCCAGGTTTTGCCTCTCTTCAATTTCCTCTCAGCCTTCGGCTAATTGAACGGCAAGTCCCGAGATAGTGAGAATGCCAGAGACCTGTATGAGGAGCCCAGCCCGCATCCATGCATTGGCTCAGCTGGGGCTCTGCAGCTGCGCATTTCCGTCACATTACGAGCCAATCTGACGAGACAAGGCTGGAACCGAGCTTCCTTTGCGAGCAACTATAAGGTCGAGCATGGCATCTGGCCATGAGGGAGCAACATCCCCTTCTCTCCTCCCTCCGTTTTGCGTCCCTCCTGGTCATTGAATCTCTTTGGACCACCTGTGACCACCTTTGACCACCTGTGACCACCTGTGACCACCTGCAACCACCTGTGACCACCCGGCAATTTCACCGTTCCAGTCCGCCTCTGTTCATCCCAACTTGCGCCATGCCATCCTTCACCCTGGCCCTGTGGCTCGGGGCTGCCGCCATTGCGGCGGCCGGCTTGATACAGGGGGATGGCTACGTGCACGCCGGCGTCAGAGAGATTAACCTCGGGCCACACCTCCAAAGGCGTCAATACTCGGTACCGGTTGAAAATATGGATACGATAAGGCAAGCCTGGTCTTTAATGAGAGTCTGAAGCGGTGTTCTAATGCGGCGTTGACAGGTATCTCATGACGGCTTCAATTGGCACGCCTGGGCAGCAGATTTCACTCATTGTTGACACGGGCTCATCAGAGCTCTGGGTCAATCCCGATTGCGCTACATCGGGCGACCAGGACTCTTGCTCACAGGGCGGCACCTTCGACCCCAGAAAGAGTTCGACGCTCGTCGACACGGGGGAAAGCAAGTCCCTTTTCTACGGCAGCGGCAATGCCACGGTCGAATATGTCGTTGACACGGTCACAATTGGATGTGCGTTTCTCTTCCGTCTCATTCTCACTGATGAACTGCCCAACTAGGCGCTGACATGCTGCGACACTCGGCACATGGACAGCCGCCACGGTGAAGCAGCAGATTCTCGGCATCGCTCTCGAGTCCGACAATATCAACTTTGGACTCATTGGATTCGCGCCCGCGACGGATGGACAGGCTGACTACCCCTATCTTCTCGATACGCTCGTGAAAGAGGGTGTCATCAAGAGCCGCACTTTCAGCCTCGACCTCCGGGGATCCGACGAGCCCACGGGTGCCTTGATCCTCGGCGGCATCGACACGAGCCGGTTCACAGGCCCCCTCGTCAAGATCCCCATCATACCCGTGAGCCAGACTCCCTTGCGCACTGACCGTTACTGGGCCGTTCTGACGGGCGTTGGCCTCACGGGTCCCGACGGCACGACCGACAAATCCGCCGCGTTTCAGGTGCCCGTCTTTTTGGATTCGGGTACGACCGTCACGCGTCTCCCGTCGCGTCTCTTCGAAGCCTTTGGCGAAGAGCTCGGAGGCGAGTACGACCCCCAGAACAAGTGGTTCGTCGTCGACTGCAGCGCGCGAAATCTCAGCGCCACGGTCGACTTTTACTTTGATGGCAAGACAATCCAGGTCCTGCTCAAGGACTTCATCGTCCAAATCGACGCCACGACGTGCATCGCTGGCGTCTTCCCCGACGACCAGGAGCCAACTCTGGGCGCCAACTTTCTCAGGGCCGCCTACGTTGTCTTCGACCAGGACAACCGCAACATCCACCTGGCCCAGGCCGCCAGCTGCGGGTCGGGCCCATCCATCCAGTCGATTGGATCCGGCTCCAGCGCGGTGCCCTCCGTAACGGGCCAGTGCACTTCCGGCGCCGCCCTACCCACAGTCGGAACTACCGTCACAACCGGGCTTGACGCCACCGGGACGCGCGCACTCACCAAGACGTATACGGGACCGGCCATCACGGCGTCATTGGGCGGCGGACCGGGCCCAGCCTCGACTGGCGGGTCTCTCACGGCAGCTCCGACTGCCACTGCTTCTTCTGGAGGCGGCGGACCGAATGCCCTCAGCAAGTTTTTGAGCGATAAGGCTTCGACAACCGCTTCTGCCAGTCCGACCTCGACTTCCAAGGCGGCTGGTACTCGTGCTGGAGTGGGCGCAGGAATGGCCGCTGTTGGTATGAGTTTTGTGGTAGCCTACGTCCTTTAGTGGGTTAGGAAAAGCAACCTATGGGCCGCCTGGTAATTTTGTTGTAGTTTCATGATGCTTCAGTTTCATTTTTCTATTTTGATGTGTTCTGGCTGCAAAACACACCAGATCCCTTGGTAGAGACTGGCTCTGCCAACATTAATGACAATGACTTCCACCTCGCTCCCTATTTCTCAAGCAATAATGCACTTGAGAAGCTCGACTGTACAAAATCAACCTGTTCATTACCTCTTCAAACAAAAGTAGCAACCCACACATCCATTGTCCTCACCCTCCCCACCCCGCCCGCCGCCTCAGCTGCCGCCACCACCGCCTCCCTCGCCGACCTCAACATCGACTTGACCCTCTCCCGACCCTCCTTCAGCCGGCCCACCTCGCCCAAAAACCCCTCCCATACCACCGTCCCCGCCTCCCACCACCCATCATCCAGCTTCCCGTCCCCGCCTCCCACCGCCCATCATCCAGCTTCGGCCCTGGTACCACCACCCCCTCCCTCCCTCCGCACCCGCAGCAGCCCCCTTAATCTCCCCAGGACTCATCCCCGTCTGGATATTCTCGCTGCCTGTCCCCTCCGGTCTATGCGCCTCCAGCATCCCCCTCACCAGCGCCGCTGGCACATGCGCCTCTGCCTCGCGACGTGTGGCATGTAAAGTATACTCGGCCACACACACCCTGCCCAGCGCTCGCAACAATGCAAATAAATATGCCCGGCACCCGTATTTGTATTTAATTTGCAAGGTGAGGCTATATTTGAGCCTTTCTAACATGTATTTGAGTTAATTGTTTTATTTACAAATATTTGACCGGCGCTGAAAAACAATATTCCGGCCCGGGTAAACCCGGCATAGAAAAAAACCTGCCAGCCGAGACACCGAAAGCCAGCCAAAGCCATGCCGAAGCTTCAAAACAGGCCATATCGCCGCCAGTTTAACAGGCACAATAGCTTGTTGATAGTATCGCTACTGAGCCCGTGTCTCTGCAGTCCAACGATCAATTTAGCCATACTGAATAGCCTCTCGCAGTCTGAAGACATGGCCGGGATCGAAAGAAGGTCAAAGGCCATTCGTGATAACCGTGGAAAGCCGTCTTTATTGTCGGTCCACCAAGCCAGAATTTCATCAACAGGCTTGGTACTTCACAATCCACTTGTCCTCATGCCCAGGGGGCAGAATCATCGAGACCCAGTAAACTGGTGTGATTTCCAACCTCTTGATGTATTTCTTGAGCTTCGCAATTGAGCGATCAATGATTTGAGCCAGGAAGGCCTCACTTTCGCCGGCCAAAGGAAGCTCGGGCGCGGCGGCAGGCTCGGGGTGTAGCAGGCGAATATTAACGGCGAGCCGGGGGAGTTCGGAGGACTATTGGAAATGGAAAAGGGACTTCCGGGAGGGCTCTTCATTGTGTTGACAGGTCGGAATGGCTTCAGTTCCGGTAGAAATGCGGGTTTCCGTAAGTATGGTGGTGTTCAGAAAGTTGTTCAGAGCTTGCTAGGCAAATGCAGGATTTCAACTGGAAAATCCACTTTTTCCTGGGCCGGTAACCCACTCACTGTTGGCACCCCGAGCCCAGGAAGATGGGCCATATAAAATGGCCTCACATATGTCAAATACATTTACGGATCTACGGCTTCATATTTGTATTTAATTTGGTCTTTTTGGCCTATTTGTATTTGCGTATATTTGTATTTGCTTTGTTTGCATTACCGTATTTGCATTGTTGCGAGCGCTGACCCTGCCTACTCTTCCGCGCAGTGCAGAGAACAACTCCCGCAACTCGTCGCGTTCCTTCTCGAAACACCACGCGCTATGGCCTGGCCCAGCACCGCAACATCCCATTTCGTGTCCACATTTACCGGCGCGCTCAAAAACCCCAGCGGATCGGCGGTATGGAACCTCGGGAAACACAACAAAGTTCAAACTATATCACGCCAATCGGCGAAACGGTGCCTGGGCGCGTGTCATTTCTAGGTAGGTCAAAGGTTTGATCAATCGCAAACTGTGTGATCGAGTTAATACCTCAGAATTCGACATTGTTCCCGGCTGACTCATAGTCGCTAATTAGGTTCTAGGTCTGATGATGACGAGCTGACTCTTCAAACGTTGAGACTGCAGTTTCCCTCGCCAGCTGGCAGGCCCTGATTCCTTTGATGACGACACTTGCACAAGAGCGACCTGCGCAGTCCCTTGGCAGGCTGCCTCCTTAACAGCTTTTGGTGGAAATTGGGAGGCGTCGAAGCTAGCCTCTGTTAAGGCGGACTAGGCATCCCACCTTGCCGCACAGCCACCACTGCCACTCCCCGCGTTTCGTTGACTTTTGCTCAAGTGTGCAACACCATTGAGGAAGGATCCGTGCACGATATTAAAATGGGCCTTGTATCTGGCCGCGCGATCTGATTGGATCAGCCAGCTTCTGGCAGCTGAAGCTCAGGTGTCTACAAGCAAAGTCTGCTAGGGTTCGGACAAGAGGCAAGGCAGACATCGTTGCCTCTGCTTTGAGCATCTTTGGCCGCTAGACGTGCCGACCAGCTCAAATTGCAGTATATATTCGTGCTCGCCACTCTTCGTCCACTTCCAGCCTGATTCAGCAACATCCACAAACCACCACTAGAATCCACATCATCTGACTTGGCGGCTGATTAC
Organism: Lasiosphaeria miniovina; assembly: GCF_030549165.1. NCBI lineage: Eukaryota > Fungi > Ascomycota > Sordariomycetes > Sordariales > Lasiosphaeriaceae > Lasiosphaeria > Lasiosphaeria miniovina. Next base: position 374,840 of record NW_026848223.1, on the reverse strand, counting down.
CTCAGATCGGCTCTTCTCAATTGCCAGAGAATCAATTATCGCCCCATTCCCCCCCCACATTTTCCCGCCCCAATCCGGCCTACCACCCCCCATTTCCCCGCCCCAATCCGGCCAAACAACCAACTCGACCCCGACTCGCGGCTTACAGCCCGGGCCCCTGAAATATCATAACCGCAACAATGTATCAGCCCCACTCCTACCACAGTGGCCACCTCTGCGGCTTCTACTACTTCCCCACCCCCGACCTCACCTTGAACCAGTGGAGCGCCCCGCAGCGGAAATACCTGCCGCAGGTCTCTCTGTCGGTCAAGGCGCGCATCATCTCATCCACCAGCCGCACCACCCTCACCCAGACCTTTGTCAACACAGCCAGCGAAGCCGCTATCCCCGAGCTGCGGTACACATTCCCACTCTATGATGGTGTCTCGGTGGTCGACTTTGTCTGCACCATCAACCGTGACCGCGTCATCCGGGGCGTCGTCAAGGAGCGCGAAGAGGCCCGCCAGACCTACAAGGCCGCCGTCGCTCGCGGCGAGACTGCCGGCCTCCTCGAGCAGCTTCCCGAGGCCAGCGATGTCTTCACGACAACCATCGGCAACGTGCCTGCTGGCGCCGAGCTCAAGGTCGACATCACCTACCTGGGCGAACTGAAGCACGATGCCGAGGTCGACGGCATCCGCTTCACCATCCCCACTACCATCGCCCCGCGCTACGGCGCCTCTCCGGCCCCCTTAGCCTCGGCCACTGCCGTTGATGCCACAGCCGGCATTGACATCACCATCGACGCTGAGATGCCCGATAGCTCAAACATCAAGAGCATCCAGTCGCCGTCTCACCCCATTTCGGTCACCATCGGCAACACCTCAACTGGCGCTGCCCAGGGCGCGGCCATGTCCCTCCAGAAGGCCTCGGCAAGTCTCTCGCTCGGCACCGTTGAGCTGGACAAGGACTTCGTGCTCCAAATTGTCGCAACCAACACTGCCAACCCTGTCGCCGTGCTCGAGACCCACCCCACAATTCCCAACCAGAGGGCCCTGATGGCCACGCTCGTGCCCAAGTTCAACCTGCCGGCGTCGCGCCCGGAAATCGTCTTCCTGTGTGACCGATCCGGGTCTATGGGCGACGGCAAGAGGATCCCAAACCTGCAGGCCGCCTTGCGTGTCTTCCTCAAGTCGCTTCCCCTCGGTGTCAAGTTCAACATCTGTTCGTTCGGCTCTCGCCACGAGTTTCTCTTCAAGAAGGGCTCACGGTCATACGACGCCTCCAGTCTTGACGAGGCAATCCGCCATGTCGACCGCTTCGCTGCCGACTTTGGCGGCACCGAGATGTACCGCCCAATGGAGGACATATTCAAGAAGCGCTATGCCGACATGGAGCTCGAGCTGTTCTTGCTGACCGACGGCGAGATTTGGGACCAGGCGTCTCTCTACGAAATGATGAACAAGTACATCTCGGCGAGCAAAGGCGCCATCCGCGTGTTTCCCCTGGGAATCGGCAGTGCCGTCAGTCACTCGCTCATCGAGGGCGTCGCTCGTGCCGGCAACGGCTTTGCCCAAACTGTGGGCGACAACGAAAAGATGAACAACAAGGTGGTCCGCATGCTCAAGGCGTCCCTGACCCCCCACGTGAAAGACTACGTGCTCGAAGTCAAGTACGGGAGAGAGCCGGCCAGAACCGCCGAAGACGACAGCGACGACGATTTCGAGATCATAGAGAAGGTTATGGATGCCCTGGCTATTGACGTACCCGAGTCGCAGCCGGGAGGCGCGGAGCCCCAGGCGCGCGCAGTCCCGAACAAGCCCATCTCTCTCTTCGATACATCGGCCGACGTAGACGCTGAAATGACTGATGCGTCGCTCGGCAGCTCTGCCAGTGGCAAGTACTCGCACGTGCCGCCAGTGAGCGAGCCCAAGTTCCTTCAGGCCCCGTTCAACATTCCACCGCTTTTCCCCTTCAGCCGGACCAGCGTCTACCTTCTTCTCTCCCCCGAGACCACCCAGAGGACACCAAAGTCGGTCATCCTCCGCGGCACATCTATCCACGGGCCCCTCGAGCTCGAGATCCCCGTCACGGTGCTTGCCGAGAAGGGCCAGACCATCCATCAGCTAGCTGCCAAGAAAGCTGTCTTGGAGCTTGAGGAGGGCCGGGGCTGGATATACCAGGCCAAAGACGCAAAGGGCCCCAACGGCAAGCTGCTCAAAGACAAGTTCCTGGGCCGCTTCTCGGACATGGTCGAGCGTGAGGCCGTGAGACTTGGCGTCGCCTTCCAGGTTGGCGGCAAGTGGTGCAGCTTTGTTGCCGTCGAAAACGGCAACGAGAGAGAGTCTGCACAAGAGACAACACCTGCACAAGTGCCGGACAAGAATAAAAAGACTCGCAAAGGTAGGTTTCCACTCCAGCCTCCACCATACGATGCCTTGCCCCATGCACTTGCCCGCCCGTCGACTAAGCCACTGGCGCCGTCTGGCTTCGGCCGGACCGGTGATCGTGCGGTAACAGCTTCGAAGAGCGGCTTGTCATCCAACCATCTTCTGAATGCGAACCCCCTTCCTGCGGTTCTTGGCTACAACCAGCTCGACTTTGCGAATTCCTCGCTCTCGGATAACGTGCTCGATAATTTTGACTTTGATTCGTTCCTCCATGATGCGGGGGCCCAGCCTGAGGCAGCATTTGACTTCCCGGGGACCCCCGACGCCAACGAGTCAGCCGAATGGCTAACACGAGAATCAATAGGTGGTGTCGACACGCGTGCACTTTCAATCTCGTCCGAGCCACTCGCGAGGATGCATACGGTGGCAAAGGCTGCCATTTCTGCGGATTTATCGCAGGCTTCTCCGCAGCTTTCTCACGTTTCCTCGCCCAGGGCTAAGGGGGTCCCAGGGATGGTCTCGAGTCTTGCTCGAAGGTCTGTAGCTGCACTAGGCGGCGGACAACAAATGATGCAGCAGCAGCAGCAGCAGCAGCAGCAAAGAGGGGCAATGTCTTTCGGAGCTGCACCAGTCGTCGGACAACAAATGATGGCGATGCAGATGCCGCAGCCCCAGTCAAGTACGGCAATGTCTTGTCTTGCTATCCAGCTGACCCGTAGCCGAGACACGGCGCTGACCTGTTTGCTTCCAGTGGCGTTAGGTGCACCGCCTCCTCCTCCGCAGCCTGCTCCCGCCCCCATGTCGAAAAGAAAGCCGGCCAAGCTCCCGTCCTTCATGTCGAAGAAACGCACCACCTCCGTCGACGAGAAATACGACCAAGGTTTGTACATGCCTGCGGGCTCCATATGCCGCAAGCCACCACAGCCGCTCACACCCACCCCAGATGATGCGATGGTCCTCGCGAACTACGAGATCAGCGCCCCGGAGTCCGCGACGGAGGGCGGAAAGGAGGAGCAGACGCTCGAGGCGCTCGTCGCGCTGCAGACCTTCACGGGCGCCTGGGACTGGAACAGCAAGCTGCTGAAGACGCTCGGCCTCGTCGAGAAAGACGTCAAGGCCAAGGCCAAGAGCGCCAGCTTGTACCCCAGACCCGACTTACTCGCGACGGCGCTGGTCCTGGCGTACCTACAGGCCAGGCTAGCGGGCCAGCAGGACGAGTGGGAGATGTTGGCCGACAAGGCCAGGGACTGGATGCAGGGCGAGCTCGCCAGCCTGGGCGCCTTGTCTGCGGAGGAGTACATTGAGAATTTCAAGGGTCTTTTCTGAGTATCTTTGGCACACGAATATTTCTATGCCGGGGGGGGGGTGTTTTTGGCTACGGTCCTGGGTCTGTCTTGAATGGACCTGCAGAAAAGAGACAGGATTATGAGAATGACTTTGTATTAATTAGGACTCACATCAGGAAGCCTGGCTGCTTTTTCCCTGGGCCGTACTATGGGTGCCTGGCAGCTAATCATGGGTAATCAATATCTCATGAATTTCTGACATGTTCTTTACTGAGCATTTTAAAGTTGGCCATTTACATCATCCAGTGAATCGGGACCTTCCCAGATCTCCAATGCGCGATCCACAAACAGAACCACCACCGCCAGATAATTTGCTCACTTATTATTTGTCCCTATTTTCTGATGTGTCAATTTCTACATTACGGTGACAAGTTTCGGCTGAGGGGTGTGGTTCATTATGGGATATAGTGAGAATGTTGAAGGTCATGTCCTATTGTTGGTGTTGGAATGTGGGCCTCGAAGGGGCTAGGCAGAGGATTTGCAGCGTACTTCGCGACCTCCTTCGCAGCCTAACTCGCGACCTACTTCGCCACCTATTTCGCCACCACAATAGTAGTATAAAAAGGGGGCTTTCTGACACTGCCAGAAAGAGGGAAGAAGAAGATATACAGAACAATCCATCACTTGAACCACCAGTTTTCGGCGTGCAGTTACGCCCTGTTGCTTCCAGTACCGGTACCCTGGTGAATCCAACAGTTGGATTCAGGTGAAAGTCCGAGACACGGGCTCCCAACACAGCTCGGCAGTCGGCTCAGGTCTAGGGGTTTGTTGCAATGCAGTGTTTGCCCTCTGATGAGGCTCTGCGCCGCTATGTGAAATTTATTGAACGAAACTGCTGGTAAGCCGGAGGTGGACAAGAATTTGCGGCCATAATAGTAACCACTGTTCTCAGGCCGTGCTTCTGTTGGGCTGTGGACTCTTTGAGAAGCGTCTACTACAAATCTGATACTAATTACAACGACACACGATTGAACAACGCCAGTATTTGACTGGATGAGCGCGTCTGAGTCTACACATTATGAATTGCTTTCTCGAGCGCTGCCTTGACGTGCCGCAATCCCGCCAGCGAATTCCGGAATTTGGGGCCCCCGAAAACCCTGTAGGTATCCAATGGGGGTTGTTCAATCGATGTTGAGTGGACACAGTTAGGTGACTTAGTTCCTCTCGCTTCCAGGTTGTTAGCTTCCTTCGGTCGCTCCTACCCGTGGGGGCCAAGCTTTCTTGTTGGCGTGACCAAAAGGCGCAGCGCCAGGCCCAGGAGCAAACCACACCCTGATTATGGCACCGCCTGCCATAGGTAAGTGGTAAGGTACAGGCAATACACGTAGTAGTACCCGCCAGCTGCACGCAAGCATCTAGGTACCGTAATTATGTCCGTTCTCTTCGTATTCATCACCTGGCCAGTGGCCATTAATTACTAATACCGAAATCTGCCCCAGCCGCGCCTCTAGAGCCCAACTGAACATCGGTCGCTTCCATCCCCACTCCACGCCGCGCCTCCTGGGCCCTCGGTGCCGCCGCGACGCCGTCGGGTTTCTGGTCTGGGCTCTAATTATTATTTGCTAATGGAAGGCATTGCTATTTGGCAGAGGACCTTCGGCATTCAGATCTATATTTAGGCGAGGACGAAATGCGGGGCAGAGAAAAAAGGCACGAAATGCGTTGCCGTGCACGCCATCATCCATGCCGTCTCGCGACGGCAATGGCGACCACGAGCAGAGCAAGTTGGTTCAATCTGCACCCCCGCCCACGTCATGGTGTCTGTGCCGCCTCACCGACACTCCCAGTCTCGGCCCTGCCACCACTACAGGGCATGCCTCGGCCTCGTTCCACCACTCTCTCCTTCTCGCCGACGCGTCCGCAGGGGCAGGGCGGGTCTCGCAATGACAATACCGTCTCACTCTCACCCTTCACGTTCGCGCTAGAGAGACTTTAAAAACGACACGGCGTTTCACTCTCCTTTTCCCAGAGCACACGCATGCCTTCAACGGCATCTGCGAATGCCAATATTGATGCGATGGCGGCTCTACAATCCCGACCCCCTCGGACCGCGGCCTCTTTGAGTATGCGTCGGGCCGCTGGCTGTGAGTCTTCCCGAGAGAACTGACCGGGCTGATGGGGGTTGACTCTCCGAGACTGCCCCGAGACTGAGCCCTGGCTGAACGTGATTATCAATCTAGCTACAACGGTGCCCTTCGCCACCCCGAGCGCAGACGCATCTTCAACGTCGGCGAGCTGAAGCGGCTTGCCGCCGAGTCGGTCGATCGCAGTCGCAGCTATTCGCCTGCATCCGACAACCCTGCCCAGACTGGCTATTCGCCTGCACCCGGCAACCCTGCCCAGACTAAGTACATCTCCATGGAGTTTGTCAAGGACGCCAACCTGAGTGACACGTGGTTTGACCTTGACGAGACCCAAGTCGCGTCACTCACGCGCCAGCTTGCCCAACTCGAGTTCAAAATGATGTCCCTTGCATTTCCAGCCGGCGGGAGCCTTTAATTTGCCGACGACCTGGCAAGTTCGCTCGCTAGGTCCGGAGCCCCACTTCACCACGACAAGCGCTTCTGTGTCGGTCCGGACGCTGACTTGGGTCTCTAGTATAGCCGCAGATCACAGCTTAATGTCAAACGAGAGCCATGTGAGTCCTGCGCGTTGTGTTTGTCCGGATATCCGTGGTTGCATTGACTGACTGGCTTACAACCGCCTCCGCCTCCGACATTAGACGCAAACGCCAAGACCGCTCTCACGAGAGGAGCTGAAAAGGAATTGGCGTACCTCCAGCAATTAATTCGACTACATTAAGAACCTGAGCCGTTATCTCGTCATGGCGTCGTCGCTACGGCCGTAAGACCCAGCTCCTAGTTCTTTTTGCATCCGCCACCCCGACCTGCAGCCTAACAACATCATTGTTTCTCTGTCGCCTGGCTCGGGCCTTGAAGTTGCTGGCTTGATTGATTGGCAGCATTCCTTAGTCCTCCCCCTCTTCCCTCAAGCTGGATCCCGATCGAGGGTGCAGCCGTCGCTGCCAAAGGAATGGGATAATCTGGATGACAACTAGAAGAGCAAAGAGATGGATATATACCGTCGACGCCTCCTCCACTATCACTAGAAAACACAGAGCGGTACAACAAACCACACTACCTGGGGTTGATAGACGCCGCCGGGAGTCTCCGCCGCCGACTCTTCCAGACTGCTCACGAGCCGTGAGAAGGCGAAACCATCGCACTGAAAGCTGCACTGGTGCAGGCAACCGAGAACTGGGAGACGCTCGTGGGCCCGGGGCCGAGGTCGAGTGCTACGGCGTGCCCTATCAAGTTCGACCCTGAAGACATAAGTAAGACATTGGAGCTGCAAAGCCGACCGACTGAATCTGACTGCTCGCTAAAGGCGTGCCGCGAAATGATTGGTTTCGGATCTGACGGGTGGGTACCCAACACACATTTCGAGCAGGCCATGGCGCAGGCCAAGAAGCTGAAGGAGGGCTGCATAGCCGCGGCCGAGACCGACGAGGAGCGAGCCTAGATCTTGGAGAACCGGCTCCTGGACGACATGGACGGGGAGGAATACTTGTAGCAAGAAGATGCACCTAGCTGAGCATCAGTCTAATTGAATGGTCAACATTGAGTGTCAACTTGCCCCGGAGTCTCGACAAGCGCTGGTGATAACCGGTTACCGGTGACGAGGTAGTCAAGCGAGCACAAGACAGAAGAGGTGGTCTGCCCCGACTTGGCAAGATCGCCTCTGCACGCCTGCCGAGGGCCGACCGACCAGGCAAAAGGAAATCGGCGAGGGGCCACCTTGGACTATGACGCATTCCGGACCAATCAAAGCCCGTCACTGGTTCCTGTCGCGCATGCTGTGTCACCGTCCCTAAATGCATGGAGATGCAGATGTTGCCGTTCCCCGACCGGCTGGCCAGAGCTCGACATTTGCGAGGTGCTTGTACATGGTGCATAACTTGGTTGGTCCCCATCCCGCCATTGTGTCGTAATTAAATCCCCCTCTTGTCTCTCGCCAGTCGGCCATATCGCCTTCGTCGCCCTTGTCACCCTCGTCACCCTCGTCACCCTTGTTGGACTTGAACGATCCCCTCCAGTATCAATCAATCCGCATCGCCCATACGGCAGATGCCAGGGCTGCCTCCCTCCCGGAAGCCATGGCAGAACTCGGACCGCTCTGCGACTCGTGTTTGAACGATGTTGGGTTCGAGAAGCCACCCCAGTGGATAGTGAGGGACGCAACACCGACCAGCCTGATATGGCTCGACGGCAAGGTCGCGTTCACGCAGTTCATCATCCAGGACAATGTCAGAGGGTACCACGCCGAGATCCCCAAGGCCCCAATCCAGATCACCGACAGGGAGAAGTGGAACGCGATGCAACGGATTCCAGACCATGAGATCTACCCCGTGGCTGGCGGGCACATGAACTACGGGGACTACAGCGACTACCCCGACGACCTTGCCGACACGGACGCGTCCGAGTGCACCACACTCAGGCAGCCACGGGTGGTAGAGCGCTACGGGCCCCTCGTCGGCACCGACGAGCTGGCCCGGCGCTGGGAGACCGAGATCAACTTTTGCGAGTTCCTCACCCAGCACCAGCACCCCAACATCGGCCTGTACCTCGGCGGAATTTTCGAGCGCGGCCGCATCGTGGCCACGGCAATGGGCGACCCGGGCCGCCACGGCGTCTTCAGGATGGTGCGGCCCGCGAAGCCGCCGCCGCTTGACGTCGAAAAGTGGCTCGCGGGGATCGAGTCCGCAGTGAAGCACCTGCACTCGCTCGGCTACGCCCACAACAACCTCCGGCCCGATCTCGACCACATCGTCGCGGGCCGCGGCAAGACGCCCTACATCTGCGACTTTGAGTTCTGCCGCCCCTTTGGCTCCCACTTCGCCGTCCGCGGCACCGCCTTCGTGTCCGACCCCAAACACGACCTGGCCGCCCTGCAGAAGCTGAGGAAGTACTACACCCGCAAGCTGCAGGGCGCCCCCGACAGCTGCCTCGTCCGCTTTCAAGATGGCCCGGACATGGAGGTTGCAGTCCTGGCTCCGAGCGAGGCTCAGGCGGCCGAGGCGGCTGCGGCGTATCGGACGACCTTATTGGCTCAGACGGCCGTCACTTCCTAGTGAGCGATTGTTGGATGAGCCAGGCCTACTTGCCGTCCATGTTCTAGGGGGAAATTTCATTCTTGGGCGACGTCTTCTTGGTTGGCAACTAAAACTTCACTGACGATATAATAATCATTATGACGTGACCACTTTCACTTACCCCAGTCCGGTCACTACCTTTTATTGTTTGGGATTCGGGAGAGAGAAATGGGCAGATGGAATGAATGGTGGAATTGAACGTTTCCTTCGTACGGTTGCTTTGCTGCTCGCATTCCGCGATTGACTGTCGTTACAAGACTTTAATTCGCTATTTTGTCGTAACACGCTGCGTTGGTTGCTGTGCAGCAATTACATATCTGATTGATTGTTTCGACTTGGTGAGTAATGGCCCGATGTTGCTAAGAAAAAGTAAGGTAGGCATGAATTGCAGCGCTCGAAAATGCGGCCGGCGAGCACAGACCAAACGTCCAAATCCAAACCCAGTGTGCTGTGGCGTCTGTCACTCGGGGCCGCGGGAGTGCGTCCATGCATTGTGGGCTGCAGACGACGACGGCGTCCGCGCGTTTTGAAACCGGCGGTCTTCCCCTCACTCACTCCTACACCGGCGAGCGAGTCTGCGAATCCGGCATCCAGACTCTGGAACCCCCTCCCTTTTATTCCCTATCCTATTGGGACATTTTCTCTGAAGCCACCATGCGAGCCCGTTCCGAACAGTGCGAATCCGCCTGCGCCACGGGACTGTGTCCCCCTCCCTCCTCTGCCCCTCCGCCCCAGAGCGTTGCGTGTTTGCTTCTGTCCTGCTGGCTTCCCCGGCATTGCATTCTCTGGGGAAGTGAGCTGGGTTCTCGCATTCGATCTCAGAGTTGGCGTTGTTGAATTTATAATAGGCTGCAGCTAATTACCCGAGTAAGGGACTCATCTCTGGCAGTCAACATGGCTTCCCTGTCATTTCACTTCCAGTGCTCGTCAATCAACGTGTCCGGAAACCGGTGAAGGCGTTTGGCAGTGCAGTCGGGCAGCCGGGCGATCCCATTCGCCCATTCGCCCAGGGCAGCGCATCTGGACATATTTGGGTTGACCGTCTTGGCATATGCCACCTCGTCCTCTCACGCGTCTTGAACTGTGCGTGTGCGGTCACAGGCAGACCGGCATCCATGCCGCCTTGATCCCACCGGTCTCCATGTTGGCGACCTGCCTCCAATCAGTCAGTCGGGCGCCGAGACAGCGAGAAACTGCTCCTGCGTGTGCAGTGCTGCCCGCTGCGTTTATCAGCTGATGGTGATCCAAGGATCAGCAGAGCGTCTGAGCTTGGCGCCGAGTGACAGCGTCATCGCCGATTCATCCCAACGACCGGCCCTGGCCATCCCTCACAGTCACGGCTCGACCGCCCTCCCGCGCCACCACATTTGGTCAAGTCCTGGACCGCAATCACACAGGGCGGCGCATCTGGCCGTCATTGGCGCCCTCGCTCAGGACGGCGCAGTGGTGCTGCAGCTGCTGGCTGCTGGCTGCTGGCTGCTGCTGCTGGCTGCTGGCTGCTGGCTGCTGGCTGCTGGCTGCTGGCTGCTGCTACTGGCTGCTGGCTGCTGGCTGCTGGCTGCTGGCTGCTGGCTGCTGGCTGCTGGCGTGCACGTGCTTGGTCGACCGACGGGTGCGGCGCGCCGAGGCAATTAGGTAGTTGGCGGCGACGCCGCACGCGCCGGCCACCTTGCCGTCCGTATTCAGGTCCGCCAGGTACATGCTCGCGCAGGGCGACTTTCGGTCCCCGCCACCAAGACATAATCGTAGCCGGGCTGGCAGCGGGTTCACTACTTCCGTGACGCGCAGATCGATTGATTCGTTGACGTAAAGCCGTAGTATAGAATGCGATTAGAGGATTGAGCGCCAGCGTGCAGAGCAGAGACACACGTCGGTCCATCCTGCCGGGCAAAAGCGCGTGACGCTCTCCTCCGCCACGGCGTCAACCACGTCTCTCTCGCCGTCTCTGTAGATATTTTGATGGTGATGAAGTTGAGTGCGGAAGTGACTACGTTGAGCGATAGCCCAGCACGGTAGTGTCCGTGTCGGCGAGTCCAATCGCCACCCGGCTAGTGCCCTCGACCTTGCCGTACGCGTACGGTATGAGGTTCCTGTCGATATTATTTTCGGGTGAGCTTAGCGTCCGTGTCGGGTAAGGCAATTAGCGGGCGGCTTTCTGTGCTTATCGTTAGTCTCCGTGAAAGAGCAATGGTATCGCGGTTCTTTGTCGCGACGAGGGCGCCAATTACCTCGCAGGTCACCTCTGGCGGTTGTAATTGCCCGGTCAGCCCATCTGGCGTGGTAGCTGCGTATTGGTATTGACCTGACGTCAAATTCAGCGATTGTGAATCGCTATGCGTTCGCTCCCCTGGTCACCAATAGTTACCACTTTGGCCGTGTTGGATGAGGAAGGCTGTGTTTTGTTGTATTTAATGCGTACGTAGAATATTATTACGCTCGGATAACTACGTTAGGACTTTTCGAGGGAAGTTCGAGAGTGACGAGGAATCTGCCAGACTCGCCATGTTGAAACACACGCGATTGAGATTCTCTTTTCCGGTTTGAGGACTTCCAAGACACCGGTAGCTTTATTGGCGCCAGCCAGTGTTTCTTTGGACTTGTTTGGAAACAAGTGTCATAGTTCTCATCGGCCATGATATTCTCAATTGAGGCTTTGTTGTTCTCCCACTTTTCGGCTGTTTGTCACACGGAAATATGCGAACCAACCCTGACGAGAGACTTGGCGTTGGAATTATGACTGTCGTTATAACACCACCCGACGCTTCCACTGCATCCCCTAGGCCAAGTTGTGACGGAAACTCGCACTGAAGCGGCCTGCAAAGACGACCTATCCAGCCCATGTGCATATACGAACCCAGAACACGACAGCAGCGCCAGTTGCCGGCATCGCCATCGCCATCGCCATCCTGCGGCCTCCTGGCCACAGAGTAAACCTGCACAACAGCTATACCCCCCTCGCCTGACAGCCTACCACTGACGGGGAATGTCTCGGGTGGGCTTGCTACCTTATCCTTAATACTCTAGGCCTGGTGTGTGCGTCGTAGGACGAATGCTGTAGCGAGGGAGGCAGTGTCACTCGACGGTCTCAAATACTTGCCTGCCCACCGTGTCCCAGTCCCACCGCGCAAGCCGCAGTGTTACAGCATGTTGGTCTCGTTGCTACCACGTTGGCACGTGGGAGTCGCTGCATGTTCGGGCCCGGTGACTATGGCAAACTTCGCAGTGTCCTGTAGCAGCGTGGAGGCGTGGACAGAGATGCCCCCCCCCCCGTCCCCCGTCACCCCACAAGCCTTGGTGCCATCGCTACCATGTTCCACCGAGAACGTGGCATGCACGCTCTTGCTCTGCTCGCGTGTCTACACTAATTATGGGCTAATTGCGTCCGGGCACTGCGTCCGGGCATTGCGTCCGGGCACTGCGTCTGCTCTCGGCCGAGCAGTCAGCCAGCACGCCACCGCCCATGTGCAACAGCTATCTAGTGGGAATCTGCCCGGCTGCTGCTCGGGAGCGAGCCGGATGGCCGGGACATGAGCGCACCTTAATAAGTGGGCGCGATGCTGTCATTGCGCACCCCCAAGGTTTCCTGCCTCCCGCTCGCTCCACTCCCCCCTTTTTCTCCTGTCTTCAGTCCTGATATCCGAAGCGCCAATCTTTACCACTCGCTCGCGGCTAGTTATTGAGCAAGCATTTGAAGAGGCCACTGCGGCAAGACCCTAGATAGAAGGAGCGGAAAAGTTCTCCCCTTTCCTCCTTTCCTTCTCCCCTTTCCTCCTTTCCTTCTCCACTTTCCTCCTTTCCTTCTCCCCCTCTCACCTCGACCGCCTTTTGCCGGAACAGCCTCGACCGTCGCGAGGGAAGGCGCAGCTCATAAACCACCTTCGCGAGCCAGCCAGTACGATGCTGCAAGCAGCTCTGGCGCTGGCGGTGGCGATGCTAACCACATGCGCGGCTAGCCCGACGCCGTACCAACTGCTGGCGCCGCTGCTGGACACGCCGTGGACGGAGCAGATAGGCACGGCACCGTGGCTGCAGCACCCGCGGCCGCAGCTGCGGCGCGGCGACGACGCGTGGCAGTCGCTGAACGGCATCTGGACATTCCAGCCGGGGCTCGACGCCGACACCGTCACCGGCCCGCCTGCGGCCCCGCTCGCCCAGGAGGTCCTGGTCCCGTCGTGTATCGAGAGCGGCGTCTCGGGCGTCATGGCTTCGGGTGTTACGCACATGTGGTTCGCTACTGCTTTTGCTGTGCCCACTGCGTGGGATGCCCTCCCTGGCGGTGGTGGTGATGGTGATGGCGGCAGACGCGTGCTGCTCCACTTTGACGCCGTCGACTATGAGGCCACGGTGTGGGTCAATGGTGACGAGGTGGGGTTCCACCGCGGCGGCTACGACCGCTTCACGCTGGACGTCACGGACAATGTCGTTGCCGGCGGGGGCGAGAACGAGCTGTGAGTCTGGATTCCTTCGAGGGGCTGGCTTCGAGGGGCTGGCTGGGCCGGCGGTGCTGACGCTGGCGGGCCTCGTCCTGTGACTAGGCTGGTCTTTGTTTTCGACCCGACCGACGAGGCGCCCTACAACATCCCCAACGGCAAGCAGACTAGGCAGCCGTCGCACATCTGGTACACGCCGTGCAGCGGCATCTGGCAGACGGTGTGGCTCGAGAGCGTGCCGAGCAGCTACATCGCCGGGCTGGACATTACCGCAGGCATGGATGGAGACGGTGCGCAAGCCCCCTTGTCCGTTTTCTGCTCGGTTGCAGGGTCAAGGTGACGAGGTAGGCATGGGCTGCGAAGCGCGACTGACAGGCGCAACAAAATAGTGACCATCGCCATCCATAGCGCGACCGGCACGCCGTCGACGCCCGTCGAGGTGGCGCTGCACGACGGGGGCGGCGTCGTGGTGGCCTCGCACCAGGGGGTGTCGGACGAGGTGCTCGCCTTCTCGGTGCCGGCGCCGGCGCTGTGGACGCCCGACTCGCCCTCCCTGTACAACATCATGGTGACCATGGGCGACGACGTCGTGCGCAGCTACACAGGGTTCCGCACCGTGTCGGCGGCGTCGGTCAACGGCGTGCAGCGGCCGCTACTGAATGGCGAGTTCGTGTTTCAGTTTGGCACGCTGGACCAGGGGTAATTAATAGTCGAAAAAGCCTCTGGAGTGATTAGATGGCCCTCTGCTGATTTCGGGTGTGGCAGGTTCTGGCCCGACGGCATCTACGTCCCGCCCACGCTCAACGCCATGGTGTTTGACCTGCAGCTGCTCAAGAGCCTCGGCATGAACATGGTCCGCAAGCACGTCAGTCATCTCTCCTCCCACCCTCCCCCAACCTGAACAGGCCGGCTGATATGAACCTTTCTGTTGTCCCACCCCTGAGTAGATCAAAGTGGAGCCGGACCTGTTCTACGAGGCGTGCGACCGGCTCGGGCTGCTCGTGGTGCAGGACATGCCGTCGATGCACACGAGCAGCGGGGCGGTGCCCGACGGCGCGCAGCAGGCCGAATTCGAGCGCCAGCTGGAGCGGCTCGTCGCCCAGCACAAGAGCTTCCCCAGCATCGTGACGTGGGTCATCTACAACGAGGGCTGGGGCCAGATCCGCGACGCCTACCACCCCGAGGTCGGCATCACGGCGCGCGTGCGCGAGATGGACCCCACGCGCCTCGTCGACGCCACCACTGGCTGGTTTGACCACGGCGCGGGCGACTTCTCGGTGCGTTTGTGCCCGCCCTGCCTTCCTTTTCTTCGTCTCCACTCTCCCCTATTTCGCCCCTTGCCCCTATTTTTGTCGATATTTATCCTCTCCACTGCTGAATGACAGCCCGGCGGCGATTGTTTCTGCAGGACAACCACCACTACGCGGAGCCGCAGTGCGGCACGCCCTTCTACTCGCTGCCGTCGTCGCCGTACGATAGCGCGCGCATCGGCTTCCAGGGCGAGTTTGGCGGGCTCGGGCACCGCCCGGCGCCACAACAGTAAGCAACTTTTCACATCTTCCGCAAGGGGTAAACATAGCGATGCTTCAAGCTTCGCGGGAGCGCTGATTTGGTGTCTGAAACGCTGCAGCCTGTGGCCGGTCCAGGCCGCCATCGACACGATCCCGCAGACGTACGAGGTGCATGCCGACCTCGAGTCGTTCAACTACCGGTCGCACATGCTGTTCAGCCAGCTGCGCGACCAGGTGGCCCTGTTTGCGTGCTCGGGCGCCGTGTGGACGCAGACGACGGATGTCGAGGGCGAGGTCAACGGGCTTGTCACGTACGACCGCAGATTTCTGAGGGTGAATGCGACGCAGTGGCGAGCAGACATACAGGCGCTGTACGCTGCGGCGGCAGAGAGGACGCGCTAAAATGGTATCGGGTCTTGCGTGGCCGAATATTTGCGGTGCGTTGCTGCTGGGAAAGGGGGCGGGTCAGGTCGGGTCGGGCCGGGTCGGGTTATAGGTCGGTTTCGCAGCACAGTATTTCAAGTTGGGCCCCCAAGGAGGCGCCTTGGGCAAGCGGTCTGGAGGTGCGCACGCCCTGCTGCATTCTCGCGACTATGAAAACGTTCGCTGTGCCCCTGCGTGGTAGGGAGGTAGGCCATCAGTTTTCGTAAGGTCTTCGGTTCGAACCAAAGTGTTCCCGGGCCTGAGCTTTTTGCTTTTTTTTTTTTTTTTTAATATTATGTATTGTTTCTTTCACCTGCCAACATCGTGATGATGAACTTCGCACTTGCTGTTACCCTGATTTCTTTTATTCGTGAAGCTGAATGGGCTGGTTAGACCGCGTTTCTTCGCGTTGGTTCTGAGGCTGCTGGGGACAATACATCGCGATACAATACCCGATACAGCCCTTACTGAAACGACTCCCGTCTGCAAACCAGCGAGTGACGTCAGCCAACAATGGCCACTAACCGCAAGCCATTCCATCGCCCATGCTTGCTCCTGGTCCTTGGCTTGTTTCCGTGTCGCGTATATTTGAGACCCTGCTGACTGTCCATCTTTGAAGCCCAAATCTTTGGGTAATAGTTGATTGAGTATTATTCCTTTTTCTGGTTTCCAATGCAGACCCATCGTTGATGGAAAATTTGCTAATCACGCTCTCTCTGGATACCTAATGGTAGTGTTACTGAAGTCGACATCATCATAATGCCACGGGATTCTGTGCCAAGAGAAGCCGAAAGATGACCTCGGACTTTTTCTGCTTGAGGCCACTTTTGACTATTTTGTCCCTTGGGTTCTTTTGGTCCTCTGCGTCGCCCCGAAGCTTTGGAGCCAACCAATAGTCAGCCAAGTTCCTGTTTGTCAGGCCATGGCGGAAACAGTGGCTGCCGGGGAGGCGCGGGTGGCACCGCAGGGCGATGTTGGCGGCAGGATAGTATGCGGCCGCGGTCAAGGTGCCGAACAGCGACGTCCACCGCTGGCTGCGGTAGAGGAGGTCGCGGCGCAGGTCGACGGCGAGCCCGGTCGAGAAGGTGGCGACGGCACTCGGGCCGCCCATGGGCCCCCAGATCTTCAGGGCTATGTAGCGCGAGGCGCGACACACGTGCAGGGCCGAGCCGTCGTAGCGCATGGCTCGGTCCGGCGTGCCGGGCGCCTCGAGCTTGCCGAACAGGCCAAACCTGACCATTCTGACTTCCCTCCTGCTCTGGATCATCTTTGTTGGAGTTGATTCCATCCTACCACCGTTGGTTATTATCGGGATCTCGAGTGTGAAAGTGGTCGATGGAGAAATTGAAGGTGAGTTAGGGTCAGCGTTAGCAATGGCTCAAACAACTCAATCTTGAGGCTATATTTGGTTGAATTGAGCCACCAAAAATGGATATTTAGCTAGTTTGAGGCTAGAATTGATTGATATGGTAATGATTGATGATATTTGACGGCATCTTCAGCTCCACCAAAAAAGATGTAAAAAGTTATCAAAGAGGTCTAAAATAGAAAAAAGAAATGCCCTGAAGCCCGGAAAAGCTCGTCAACGTACCCAATCCTTCAAATACATGATGTTATTGAAGGTATCGTCGCCCATTCTATCTATGCGCCGAAGACCAGCTTACCGTTACTGAATGCCCCCGCTGACAAGTCAACTAGGCCAAAAGCGGAACACCCTAGCTACGGAATTTGCCGTGTAAGACACAAACGCCATCGCATCCTTCGCGCAGGTCACACCGCCGAATACGCACAACTGCTTCATTGAACGGTAGTAATTTGTGTGGAGTGCTCTAGCTTACACCGGCGAAAAAAGCGCCACCTGCATGCTCCGCAGCTAGGGCGTTCTGCTTTTAGCCCAGTTGACTTAGACCTCACGCCGTCTTCCTCAACGTGAAACTTTCGGCATGCTCCTTTTGCAAATGGCCTGCCGCCAAGCTTGTGCTTACGGCCGTGAAGACCTTCTCGTGATGGTGATATGCCTAGAATCGCTGTAGGAATGGAAGGATTCGGTAGAAAGGTCGGATTCGGCTGTTTATTTACGTCGTGATGATTGCATTGCAGCTTCAACGGTGCATTGCAGCGACCTGCGGCCTGCCTAGCAGTCAGAGATTTTCCCGGGCTCAGGAAAATACAGGGCTGGTCTTGTTGGTCAAGGAGCGCCCTGGACCCAGGAAAATCCGAAAAATCCGCCCTAAAAATGGCCTGGCCAATGGGAAATAATTGACAATTCGCCAATTATTTTGGCCCTACGAGTTGGTTGAATTTGACCTCAAAATCGTGTAATTAATTGCTCTAAATGGCTATATTTGATCGATTGAACTGGATAAATTTGAGTTGGTGCCGGCGCTGATTAGGGTAGGTAGGTAGGCAGGTAGGTAGGTGGGTAGGTAGGTAGGTAGGTGGGTAGGCAGGTAAGTAGGTGTAGGTAGGTGGGTAGGTAGGTGGGTAGGTACGTGGGCAGGCAGGCAGGTACGTGGGTAGTTAATTATGTGGGTGAGTTGTTCCTCTGCGGAGAACTGAGACAGCCTAGCACGTGCCTACTCAGGTGCGTACGTAGGAAGTTGAATCCCTCATCTGAAAGTTTAAGACACTAATTACAAACTGTGGCCGGGACCGCAGGGATCAGGCCGGAACCCGGCCTGATGCGCCCGAGCCCAGGCATAAGTGGATCTGGGATCCACTAGTCCAGGCCATCATTTCCATATATATATTCCGCCGTGGCCTTGATAGCTAGACTTCCTGCAAGCAATCCAGTCATTCCCTTCCTGCCCACACTAACTAATCTTCATGACACAAGATATTCGGAGGCTTAGGTTCTTACGGCCTCGGTAAACAACCGACTCCCGTCTGCACGTTCACCCGTCCCAGCTCGCCAATATGCTTTCCACTGGCATGCTGAGTCATTGCAGACGCTGCACTGTTACTACCGTACCGCCGCTCGATAGCGCGCCCAACGGCTCGGCTGCCACCGATGTTGCTTTCGGACGTCCGGCTAGTCTGACTCGTAGAATCTCGGCTGGGCACGTTTTGCACAAAACCGCACCCAAAGTTGCAGTGCACCCCCCGCCTTCCCACATCCCAGGAACCCTATCATCCTTCTAATTCGATACCGTTTGTGGAAAAAAAAGCAGTTGAAAATTATCCGCAAACGCCACCTTGCGCCACCCAGTCCCAACCGTTCGTTCCGCAACCGTCATCACCGACCGCCGCAATGCACATCACGCAGCAAGAGTCGCACCACGTCTCGGTGCTGGCCGGCCAGGGCGAGACGGCCAAGCTGCGCGGGGCCGTGACGAGCCTGGCCGCGCGCGAGAAGAGTTCGCCGGCCGACGTGCTGATGGCGTGCAAGGACGACTTCCAGCAGACGGCGGCGCACATCGCCGCCAAGTCGGGCCAGACGCGCACGTGCCCCCCCGCCTCCCCCCCTACCTCCACTAATTAGGGCTGGTTATTGACTGTACTGTGGGCGGGTACAGGCTCCATCGACGCGCTGGCCGAGCTGTGCGGCACCCCCGCGCACCGGCAGGAATACTTCAACATGGCCAACCGCTTCACCGGCGACCGCCCTGTGCACACGGCTATGCGCCACGGCTATCTGGATGTCCTCAAGGCCCTCGTCCGCCACGGCGCGGATCCCACGGTCAAGAACCGCTACGGCGACCGAGTCGTCGACTATCCTGGCGACTACGAGGCGGAAGAGGTGCAGAAGGTTGTTGACGACTACGAGGCGGCGGCAGGGATTAAGGCTTGAAGTTTGTTATGATGGTGGGTGGGGGCTTGTGCCTTTCTTTGTTTGTTCTTTGCTGCATTTTAGGTTGGACGGGCGGGGACTTGCTTGCCATGGGTGTTGCCAGGCGTTGGCATTGTCACAACGAGACACACACGTTGCTGCATTAAAACGTTGACTAGATGCACGAGACTCTGCTTACTAGCCTCTGTCTCCAAATTATTCAAGCTACCAGTAACCAATCTGCCCGGGTCTGTTGTACAGTGAAACTCAACTACCATATCTCAGCCCTGTCCCGTTTTCACAGTCCTCTCTCGTGCCAAGCGGAGCCTCCTCTGGGAGTCTGGTAGGAGCTGAGAGCGACGGTACCAGGGCAGTTTGTCCCTTTCTCACTGCCAAGACTTCTCAGCAAAGTGATAGGCTCTCCTTTGTTTGATACGTATATAGTGCGTACTTGAATGAGTGGCTCGTCAACCGCGAGGCACATAGTCATGCTTCACCTCAGATTCCCAGGAATTTTCGGACGTCCAGACCGAATCGTCATTCTTCTGTTAGCCGACGCCATAATGCGACGCCTCTCAAGCCACGCGGCACTCAGTCGGCCATAGTGCGGGCCTCGGCGTCTTCGTCGGGGCTGATGGGCGACCAGGCGTCCGGGTTCGAGTCTTCCCAGATCCTGCTCGTCGGCTTGATCTCGATGGCCATTTGGGCGGGCGACGCCCCACCCCGCGCAAAGTCCTGGCAGTAGGGCCACAGCTTGGCCGGGCTGTGCTGCTGGCGGTGGGTCTGCGACTCGAAGGCCACTAAGAGGTCCGCATACAGCCCCGCGACCGGCACGGCCCCCTGCCGGCCAGGCCCTTGGTCCAGCGAGTGGCGGAGCGTCTCGAGGAAGATGGAAGGCCAGGTCGGGCCTTTGCCCGTCAGCCTGAGCAGCGTCGGGTCGATCTCGGGCGAGCAATCACCCGCCGCCTGCCTGCGATACGGCGTGTCGTCGCCAAGCGCTGCGAGCACCACTTTGCGCGCCTGCTGCCAGGCTTTGGGCGGGCCGGGTGCGTAGGTGCAGTTCATCAGCAGCAGCGCGTCATAAGGCGCCGACGCTAGCCTTCTCTCGATCCAGCCCCAGGGCATTCTCCCTGTCTCGCTGTGCATCCGGGCATGGGTTAGCACTGTTTGGTGGTCGGGGAGTGGCGGGAGGTGTGTGTTGACGGGTGACAAAACGTGGGGAATATGCTACTGAACAAGGGGCACGCCGCCGACTTGTTGACTTCAAATCAGGGGGGGGAGGGCCTACCCGGTCAAGAAGAGCTTGCCGTCCTGCATGACGCTACCGCCGTTGTACACGAGAATCACCAGCTCGCGCTCGTGGTTGCCGTTGGCCATGGAGAGAAAGCCGTTCTTGACGAGATACTGAACCACGCAGACATCTGGCTTTTCGGCGTCGTCGGGGATGGTGAGCTGGTGGATGGCGAACTTGTACGTCATCTCGAGCATCTCGCGCAGCCGCTCTGTCTGCGCGACAAATATTTCGTTCGCGCCCACGCCCATCGATTCCCACGCGAGGAAGAGGACGCGCACGGCCTGGTATCCATCCGGGTCGCTGTCCTGCACCGTGCCGGGCCAGCACGGCTCAAGCGGCCCAGGTTCAGTGAGAATCTGGCTTGTCAGTGGCCGTCCTCGTCCGGATTCGTCAGTCGTCATGCTTGCCGGCCCGAACTCACCTGGCCGTCGACAATGAACGTATCTATCGGCTCTGCGTCAGCCAGCTGTGGGACTGGCGTTGACATGTGCCGCCGTCTCGCTGGCCGCTTGGCCTCGGTGCTCCTGATGACGCGCTGGATGAGGTCTCTTGTTTGGGTTGCGACGACCTCGGAGAGCCGGCTGCCAGCCTGTGAGAGGGCTTTCCGGGCCTCGGGCAAGCGGCGGCCGGCGTCGTAGAGCCGCAGGCCGACTCCAAAAACAAAAGACAGCGCCGAGTTTCTGCCCCCTGATACAGGGTCCAGGTCTCTGATTTGATCCATGGCTAGGCTCGTGGAAATCGCACGCAAATTATTAAGGTGGGAGGTTAGGAGGTTAGATGCTATGTGCTGGTGATGATGATAATGATGATGTTTGTGGTAGTGGTGGTGGTGATGATGATGATGATGTTTGTGGTAGTGGTGGTGGTGATGATGATGATGATGTTTGTGGTAGTGGTGGTGTCCCTAGACTATCACTGGTATCTATTTATCATTTCTAGGACAAAGGTTTGGTGTGCGGGTTTATAGTTACTGTTTCTGCGAGTTATCTGGCAATCTGTGGAACCCGGTTAGATCCAGCGTATTCTTTTTAGTTAGAGGGCTCCTAATTTGATCCACTGCGAGGCAAGCCATGATAAGTATGTTCCACAGACTTCCTTACCTCTTAAGTCACCCCCCACAACATTTTCTAACCAATCCCGGATTAGTCGCAGAGCATGAGCCGAGGGTGTGGCGCAACGAGCACGTCCCTAAGCGGAAGTGAGTTCGGAGAAGCGATCTTTGGCCCGGCTATAGTTACCATAATCTAAAATGGGATATAAGGTACGGACCAAATTTGGGACACCAGTCCACCGCCAAATACTACCGTTTTCCTTCGCCTATACAAGCAGCCACCGTTAACAGACCCACTAAAACTACCTTCAGTTCTTAGAGCGTAACTCTAATATACCCGAGTTGAATTTCAGTTCTCCAATAAATAGACTACTGTAAAAAACGTTTACTAATATAGATTAACTATATTACAGAAAGAGGGTATTGGAGATAGTAAATATAGAGGTAGAACGTAGAAGAATGCTAGGGAGTACGTAGCTACGTATTTTATCAAGGTTTTAAAATGAGAAAGTCTACTCGGACTGTAGGTGGCAAAAAAGTACATGGAAATTTCGCCAAGCTACTAGCCCAGCCGAATCCCTGTTTTACCCGCAAAAAAACAATAGATTGATGGCGAACCCGCTCATCTTCAGATGGCTGGTACAATGCAGCTTCAACCGCGCCCGGCGCCTGGACCCCCCCCTCCCCCCACCCAACCTAGCCAAAATTTCTACCCTGCAAGGCTGCAATTGAAGCCATCGCCAAATCCACCAAATCCACCAAAAACATCACTACAATACCGTCAATTGAGCCACAATAACAACAACGCGATTTTATCGCTGCGCAAGTACGTGCATCGCTTCATATTCAATCGGCGATACTAACTAGCAGTAGAATGGCCGAGCGCGCCGATTCTCCCGACGACGGCGACCCTTTTTACCTCACACCCGACTTGCCGGCTCGCGAGCCGCCCGCTCCGCCTGCAAGGCCCGTGACGGCGCTCCCATACGACCACAACCTCCTCAACCACAAATATGAATCTATCAACATATTGATGCTTGAGCTTCAAGCCTGGGCCAATGAACAGGGCTTTTCCGTCAAGAAAGAGCGTGCTTGCAACTACATTAAGGGCTTTGGACCTTCGCGAGTCGATATTTCCTGCCTCCAGGATAAATTACGGCCCTCAGAGGCACATTCTAGCGAGACAGACACCATAAAGCGTGACTGCTGCTTCAAGGCAGTTGCAATAGCTTTGGCTGACAACAACAGGCTACCGCATTTGGAAGTATATTGACGGCGGCGACGGCGACGAGGTGCAATTGCGGGCGGATCAATTGGTAATTGATCTGGACTTGGGTGCGCTGGCTTCATTCCATGGATTAGCCTCTTTTTTGGTGCGAAAAGTAGGGTTTTGGTGGCTTGGCACCACGGCGCTTTGTACCCTACAGTCCGAGTAGACGTTGCCTACAGTCCGAGTAGACTTTCTCTTTACAATGAAGTCAAGATTTTCTTTATACCAAGTTCACTTCGTAATGTTACCGAGATTTTCCAAAACTTAAATAGAAACAAAGTTATAGTTAGAAGCTTGAAGTAGTTCAAGTTATAACGGTCTTAGCGGCTTATAACGGCTTTTAACGTCTTTGAGCGAAATCTGGTATTTTATCCTTAACCTCGCTTTTTCTTTATTTCTGACTGTCAGTTGGATCTCGTTTGTAGAATATGAGAGCTACCAAGCAAACCCCCGCGGACTTTGGAAAGGGGAAAAGGAAAGGAATGAAGGAGGCCGAGATACTCCCACTCACCGCTCCGCAGGCCAGCTCCAACGGAGGCGGCCCGCTCCAGCCGTCAGGCAATATCTTCCTCACATCATACCGAATCGAAAGCCGCAACTGCGGCATCCGCTTCATGCCCGCAGGATACCGCCCGCTGTTGCCCGCCACGTACGCATACTTTTTGATATTCGCCGTATCAACGCAGTCTAAGAACCTGAAGATAGCCTAGATGTGTGTACTGCAAGTGACTGTCGACAAGGCGGCCCGGGGCCGGCTGTCGCGGTCCTCGGGCCTGTTCTCCCACTACCACGTGATGCCCACGTGAGAAGGGGATCTCGGCCTTGTCAATGTTCTCGTAGTAAGTGCTGAACGTGACGGGATTCACCTCGGTGTAGTTGTCGCTGTCGACGTGCTAGAGGGAGGGTGGGCGCCCCTTGAAGTTTCTCTGTTAGTTGCTTTGTGTTTCCTATTCTGCGCTCATACACGGGCTTGACTGCCTATGCGGCATCTTGGATGACGACGGTAAGAAGACTCGGCGTACAGTACACAGAGAGATCGTTTGGGTTCTCGCCCGAGGGACACCCCTTTTGAAGCTGCTCGGTTGCAGGCAGATAAGATTGAAATATTGGTGGAAAAAGCCAGTTCTCAAATTAGCCGCTTCTTTGAGCTTCCTTCGGCACCTTATGACCTAGGTAAGCTCCAGCAAGAAGAGACTTTTATCGCAGGTGGGACATATAATAATTTCTAGGGCGTCAAGAATGCTTTTACCTATTGGATCAGTGTAAAGAAGTATCTAAAGAAGCGACAAAAAAAGGAAGAAAGAAACACGAGGGGTATGATGCTAGACAATGAACCGACCCGACGCCGTGCCTGCCAATCATCTTTCGATTGAGAAACCCACTAGCATATTACAGACCATCATTTTCCAAAACGACAACCAAAATCCTCGTACCGCTTCTCGCAGCTGGTATGACCTCAAAACTTAGGCTTCTGCTCACCAAGGAGAGTAGCCTTGGTGAACATTCGCCGGTGTCGGCGGAATTGGCCTAAAGTCGTCAAACTCATCCGGTACACGAGGCGGTGGCGGTGCGTGCTGCTGCTGCTGCTGCTGCTGCTGCTGCTGCTGCTGCATCGGTGGTTGCGCCCCCATCATCGTAGGCCCACCGAAAACGGCGTCTCCCGGCATGGGCCCAAACATGTCATTCTCGTCACCCTCCCAGCGGAATAACACCGTCTCATGGACAAGAATCTTGCCGCCGTGGCGCTGCCGTAGCTCTCCATCACCATCAACACTATCCCCGTCAGCAGCATGCTGGGCCCCAGCCGCTGCGGCCGGCTCAGCCCACTCAAACTCTGGCCTGATCTCATACACGAGCGTCTTTTGCTGGTGCCGCTCGCGGTAGTTGGCACCAGCCAAGAACCCGAACCACCACAGCGCGGCGAAGCCGAGGACCGCCCACGACACCGTAGGCACAACCCACCAGGCCACTGTGCTAGTGACGAAGTCGGCCGTGGCAGGAATCCACGAGGTGATAAGAGGGAAGCCGTTTCCAGCGAGGTAGATGATGGCGCACACGACGCTGAGCCAGGCGTAAATGCCCTTGTCCGTCATCTCGGTCCATGTTTTGCGCACGGGGTTGTCGTCGGCGAGACCGTTGGCGTGAGCCGCAAGGTAGTCCTTGGTCTTGGCGGGCTCCGTGGCGGGTGGGCCCCAGATGCGGAGGATCAAGATGCCCAGGGCCAGGAAGAAGCCGAAGAAAGCTGTGGTGAGATAAGCAATCAGGCCAGCTAGAAGGTCGTAGGCGTCATCAGCCTGAATGTTGTAAGTGGCGAAAATGAGCACCAGGCAGCTGAGGAGGTGCAGAACCAAGGCCCCGACTGGCGTGGCCTCTTGGTGGTTTTCAGGTACTAGGAACTGCAACTTCCAGCCCTTCTTGCGGAGATGCAGGACAAGCCGACCGATGCTGAGATCGACATTCTGGCCAAAGAATTTGGGAAACGGAATGAAGCCTTGCTTGGCGATCTCTTGCTTCATACGGGCGGCAGTGTATGTCATGACAATGACGTTGCCAAATGACGACAGGGCCAGGAAGGCGTTGAAGATGCGGTCAGCCGTATACTCGCCGGCAAAGCCAAACGTCTTGCGGAAAAAGAGAAGCGCCACTACGTCGTGCGACTGCTCAAAGGCCGGAACTACAGCCATCTGGTGATTTGCCCAGAGTCAGTTATCCCACTCAGAGAGCCAGGCAGAGGAGAACATACATAGCAGATATTGACCACCATGTAGAGAACTGATACCAGAACAATTCCAAACGCAGCTGCCCTTGGATACGTTCTCCGCGGTCTTGCTATCTCTCCAAGGACCTACGGAAAAGTTAGTTCGATGAGGGACATGCAAAGCGATCGTGAGCCAGACTTACGTAGTTTGCCTGGTCAAAGCCAGAATAGGCGAAAACTGTTTTCGTGTTAGGTATTTCATTTTCTTATATTGTTTGGTTAAATGGAGGATGCTTACTGATTGACAAAAACGCCGCCGCGTAACCGTTTGCGGTCCCTTCTTGGTAGATGGCGTTCGCCGGGTTCTTGGCCGGATCCACAGGGGGCTTGAATGCTACTTTGGGGTCCAAATTCTGGGAAAACACGTTTGGGACGAGGTTTCCATCTCTGTCGCGAATGCCTTTTCCAACTACAGCGAGAGTTGTGGCCACTATCACTAGCAGAATACCAACTTTGACAATAGCCAGGAGATTGTTAAGCCAGATCCCACCGCGACGCGAGACGGCATGGATGATGCAGGCAAATGCAGCAGCCGCAATGGCAATAGCGCGGATGCGGCCGTTGTCAGGGACCTCTTCGGGGTGTGCTGCTTGGAGAACGCGGACACCAAAGTTGATGCAGTTGCTTGCCATGTTGCCGATGCAAATGAAGCTGATGCCGAAGAGGACACCGCTGAGTACGACGGTATTCTTCTTGTAGTAGATCCAGCGGTATACGTATTGCAGCTGAAAGCCCAAGACGCGTTAGACAGTACCCACAGCCTGCATTGCATCAGGTGGCTTACGTAGTGAAGATCGCCACCACTCCGGGGCACGGCTTGTTCGATGCCGTCAATGACATAGCGCGGTATACAAATGAGTGCCGGCCAGCCCGTAAAAAATGCCAAAGAACCAAAGCAACAGGGCACCGCCAGCACTCTTGGTGCCCTGCATCACAGCCGTGGGACTGTTGAAGATACCGGTACCTGCCGGCCAGTGTGTGTTAGCCAATATTACCCCTGAATGGCCGACCCCTGCGTTGGTAGATGAAGATGCACAGCAGATGCCTCACCAATGATGCGGTTGATGACCATACACGTCGAGTCAAAGAATCCTAAACGGAATCGCTCGTCAGGAGCGTCAGTTACGACGGCGGCCTGGTTGGTGGTTCGGTTCAGCTCCTCGAGGAGGTCGGACTGGTAGCCAAGTGCTGGCTGGCCGGCGGCAGCTGGCCCCAGCTGGTGCTGGCCAGCTGCGGGTACTGGGCCATGCTGGGCTGCCAAGAAGTGCGGGTTGCTGCTGGACGGACTCGCCATCGGACGCTTCCAAATTCCTGTGCCTAACCAAATGCTTCAGCTCATCAACCATGGACAAGCAGCGACGAAGGAAGGACAGTGAAGAAGTTATGATTTTTCGAAAAGAGTCCTCAAGACAATGCGGCAATCCATCCGACGCGTACCTCGTATCTAAATGACAAGCTGCACCTTTTTCCTTTGTCGAGCCAGGGCCGTTGTGGCTGTTCGATCTGCCTTGCTTAGGCAGCCTGGCGAGACGAGAGATGAGCGCCACCACCCAGGACACCCGCGCTATTGACATGGGCTGTGCACAGGAGCGGGCAGCAACCTCGAGCAACATCACGAAGCGCGATTCGCCGCCTTGTCCCTCCCACCCTTCTAGCGCTGCACCTCGCAGGCCAGAAGGAAATTCGGTGACAGTTTGGGCGACGCGCTGCTCGCCAAGCTCTCGCCTGCGTCAACGACTCCAAATCAGTTGAGTCTCTTTGGCTGCGCTCGCAAGGCGGATTTGCCCCCGCGCTAGACCGAGGGGGTCGATCATGGACACTTTCTGCGGGAAAGTGCAGGCATACTTACGGCTGCACCTTCCACGACAGGCGACCGATCATTGCCCCTTCCTTCCTTCCCCTTCCCTCGTCCCCTCGTCTCATCGTCCCCTCGTCCCTCCTCCACTTGGCTCCCCACTCGCAGCTTCTCCGCACGCAGTCTGAGGTAGTTCCAGGAGAGAGGGCAATCAGGTCCCAGGAAGGCTCGTTGGTCCTTGGGTGGCCCCGACCCCAAAATAAAATACCTCGAGGAACATATTCCTTTCGCCAGGAATGGCAGCACCCCAGATTGGAGATCTCATCAAGTTTGCCGAGCTCGGGTGGCAGGTCTACAACTACGGCTGGAGCGACGAGTTGAAAGCCAGCCGCCAGTACCTCGAGTTTGGCCGCGATGTCCAGCACCTCGCAGAGTCGCTTGAGAGCCTCTCGCACATCATCAACGCGGCCAAAGGCTCATTTCACAGCCATGGCCTCCCGCCTCCCGACGAGCCCCCTTGGGATGAGACCACGCTGCTCGAGATCATCGGCGACTACAATGCTACTCTCAACGAGTGTGCCCGTCTCATCAACGAAAACCGCACCTACGCCAGGGCCACGGCCGGGCCTATCGCCAACGTTGTGTGGAACATCATGGTCCAGCCCAATGTCGAGAAGCTACGCAGCCGCATCGTACTACACAACACCAAGATCCAACACATACTAAAGCCTTTTGAGATGGACTTGCGCCTGCGCATCCACAGCGACCTTGCGCGCCGTATCCAGAAAGTCGACGCCGCCGTACAAGGCGTTCACGACGAGGTCCGCCGCATGTGCGCTGACCTTCATACCTTAATGCGCGCCTTTGACCCCCAGCTGCTCCCCGACGCCCAACCCACAACCGAACCAGAGCTCCACGGAGTGCCTATTCCGGACAAGGCAAGGCAGGCCCTAGAGCAAGTCTATGCTAACTCCGAACCCTCAGGCTTTGACGAGCCAGGCCTCCGCGATCTCGCCGACGCCTTCATGCGGAGCTTCGACGCCTCGACCAGGCGCTTCCAGCCCGAGCAAGACTGGAATATACCCCCGGAAGAGCAATACTGGGCCCTCCTGACGAGCCAGTTTTTGATGGACAAGATAATTGAGTCAGGCGAGTTTCGCGGTGAGGCTGCCGTCGATACGTCCCATTGGCCTCGGTACATCCAAAGCTTGCAACAGAAGCTCTCCGCGGAGTCCCGTCGTTTCAGGCAGCACATGGCTGCCCCCGTTCTCACGACGCCCGCGCCGCCGATATGGATCTGTGAAGAGCTGCCCGCCTACATCGAGTCGGCCAAGCTTCCAGTCGCCATGGAGCTTTTGCTCGAAATGCCCCTCGAGACAAGCACGCAGCGCCGCTGGCGCAAGCTGAGACTGCTCCGTTACTGCGACGGCACTGACAGGCGATTCCGTCTCGTCATCACTGCGGGGGACCGTGACCGAGACCGAGGAGAGAAGCCGCCGTCAGAGACACGCCCAATCGAGTTTAACATTGCGACTGCCTTCCTCATCCCTCGTTATGCGAGCATCTACGGGGGCGAGCCACTGGAGCTGATCCTCAAGGTGCGGGACGAGATGCATCCGCTCGTCTTCTCTTCGCCGTACGACCTGTACAGGTTCCAGCAAGCTCTGACGGGCTACGAGGTGGTAGATCAGTACACGGCCTACCGACTGCAAGTTATTTTTGTCCTGAGTTCCAACCAAAAGGTCAAGGAGTTTGCAGCATTACAGCTGTGGCGTCCCATGCGCCTCGAAGGTGAACGCGTCACCAATGATGGCGCAACTGATAGCATACCCCTCAGTGGTGTGAACGACAGCTCCAGGTTGAGCATAGCATCAGCAGAGACCATCCGGCCGTTGCATCCATCGCTGACGCAGATGTCATCCTCACCCCGCTCGCAAGGTGTGTGGCTCTCGGCTCAAGCATCCGAAAGTCCGACTTCCGGCAGAGGTGGATGGAACCCAGCTTACGTTGGCAACTCTGATGACACTCGCCAACAAGCACGCAATTCCACGGCATCCGTGGCCGGAGCTAGCTTCGCCCAAAACTTCCAGACCGCCGGATCGAGGGCATCTGCGTGGTCAGCCACCACCGCTGCCAGCACCACCGCCAGATCATGGATGTGGCAGCAGAATGACAACGCCGCCGCTAATCCTGCCGCCGCTAATCCCGCTGCAGCCAAACCCGTCCGCACCGGCAGCATGCTCTCGTCCTTCTCAACCGCCAGCTACACCACGAAGCCCGTGTCGGTCGTCGCTGGCGCCAACGTCGCCACAACAGGCACCTTGCACTGCAAGCCGACCGAGCCCCGGCTGGTCCTCTTCACGCAAAACTGCGAAACGAAGGTCCACGGCTTCGTCTCAGTCGCGATCGACCAAAAGACGGCCGCCAACTACAAGGCCTGTGAATGCACTAGCGACCTCAACTGCAAAAAAGCCTTTCTCGAGCGCGGCACCGGCGGCACCAGCCAGCCCCTCACGGTCCTTCGGCTCGGCGGCTGCCCCAAGGCCAACGGTATACCCGCGCCGTGGAACCTCCTCCCTCTCGCGGAACCGTTACGCGCCTTCGCCGGAACAGCCGCTCGCAACAGCAATCCCAACAGCAAGGCCTGGCGCAAGGTGATCCGCATCAGCATGTGCTTTGAGCAGGTCAACCTTCGCAAGGAGTTCTCGGGGTGGCCGTGCACGTGTGCCCCGGCTGCGACCGAGGGCCGGCTCATGGATTGCTTGGGGCAGTGGCACCGCGGCCGTCTGGGGTTCGTCAAGGAGGTGTCGCGTCGCGAGAGGGTTGAGTGGTATAACCTGAGATACCAAAACTCGGTGCATGTCGAGGATAGACGGCAGTTGCCGGGCGCCAGGCAGGGATAGTGGTGATGCTTCTTGTTCTTCTTTTCTTTCTTTGCCTCCCCTTTAGTAATGTTTTTATTTTACCTTTGTTGTTTCACAACCTCAGTCTTAGGTTACCCTTATCTTCGGCTCTAGCCTCCGGCATTTTACTTGCCTAGCATCTATATTGATATAGACATGTCAGGCGTTGAGTAAGCGAGCGGGTTTGGAGCCTTGTTTATGTTTGTGGCTTTTGGGGGCGTCGGTCGGCTTGCGGATTTGGGGAGATACCCTTCTCATACTGGTTTCACTTTCGGTCTCCTATGGTTTGGCGCTTGGAGAGCGGCGTTTAGAATCATCTGCTTGGTAAGTGGTTGAAATAACGATTTATGTGATAAAAAGCACTGGAGCTGTGCGCGTATATATTGATAGCGTCCACGAAATGAAGATATTTACATTCTCGATGGTCCTCTGGAAATATCGAATGGGTCAATCCGGACTCGTCTGTGGCGCTCAAGTGTCAGACTCGGAGACCCTCACTAGATCCTGACCAACTTGCTCGAGAATTCAATAAGATGAAGGGGATCTAGAAGAGAGCAGGAACGCTGCCGTCAGGTCTGCGAGGTTTGAGTTGCGCCTGCCTTGGAACTTCAGGATTGCGGTAGGCTGGTTTGGACGTTGAAATTTTATATCTCAGTGATCCTTCTCGTCCAACCACTGGATTCAGCTCTGGCTCCTTAGGTTTCTCCGGCGCCGTGATAGGATGGCTGATCAGCTTGGCTATGGCAGTAATCCGAAGATTTGCTGCAAGGAATATGAAAGGTGCTTTGGTCCGGGCGGGCACTTTTGTGTGAAAGGGATAATTGTGATGGTTGATCTGTGCTTTGTGGACTGAGGGACATGGCCAAAATCTATTTCATAGAGAGTGGATAAACTGCCATGGGGTAGAAAGATTGGCGAGAATGGCTAAATTAGAAAATAGACCTCAGGCAACAGTGAATGTCCTGTGAAGCAGTGTAAGCAGAGAGTAGATAGTGGTTAGTTCCACAACCTCAACTGATAGGAGGTATTTCCAGTCGGCTGACTCGGCTACGGTTGTGATAATCCGCACTTTGGTTTCCCCGCTACCTACCCACGCACGTTTGTGCTGATCTGTATCCAGACCGGTTAAATGCGGTCATCCGGGGCAAGTTCATTCCGAATCCAATTGCGTTTTAATCGCACCCAATTTATGCTGTGTTACCTACGAATTCTAGTAACTTTGTAATCAAGTCATCCTCCCGAAGTATTGCTTGGGTGTAAGGCTTGCAGGTTAGCTAAGAGCTTTAGTGCTACCTACCCTTATGGTCATTTGTGTAACGGTGTCCAACATAAACTGTACCTGTTGGAATTTGTCAAGCAGAAGGGCCTCGAAGGTTCTAGATAGAGACTTTGCCACCAACTTCGCCACCACAATAGTAGTATAAGAACGGGCTTTCTGGCACTGCCAGAAAGCTAGAGAGAGAAGAACAGACATCTACAATCCATCACTTGAACCACCAGTTTTCGGCGTGCAGCCACGCCCTGTTGAGTCCAGTACCGGTACCCTGGTGAATCCAACAGTACCCAATTATTTCAACCCTCCTCCCATATGCGCCCACGCAGGCCGAAAAGTGACGGAAAATTCAATTCAGCTCAGATGAGCGATCGAGTCATTCGTCGAGCATCAGGAAATTGTATTTTCGCGCCTTCAGATCTCCCGAAGCACTCTAAAAAGATTTCCGAGGGCAGAAAGCCCTTGAGGGCCAGATCTTCTCGCGAAAAATGGCCATTTTTCATGGCTTTTCGCCAAAAGCGAGCACCCCAGCCATGCCAAGACAGTGTTTTCCGGGACGCTTTCCCGTTTTTGGCAGCACTTTTCGCCTGAAAAATGAGAAGCCGCCCGCCACCCCTGAACCCCCCATGAAGCCAATGTACCGAGCTAATGCAAGCCGTGGTTAACTGCAATAAGCCAGAAAACTGGCCCGTGATGACCGAATACTGCCGTTTTTTTGAGTTTTGGCGAAACTCAAATCTCGCTTTTCGGGTGCCTCTTTTCGCGAAAAATGGCCAAAATTGGCGACAGGGCCCTGTTCCACGCCTGTAGAAAGTAACAAGAATGCGAGTGAGTGCGCGAGGACGTCGTGAAGCTGGCTGGTGATCTGTTTTGTGTAGAGATTTGCTCCCAAATAGAATGACCTTCTAACCGACAAGCCTCCCATGGCGACTTTATTCATTCTGGCAGCTGGACTGGCCAGACTGGAGAGAATGGCCACGACAACGAACATACCATCCAGCGTTGAACAACGAAGGCGGTGAGTCTCCTTGGGCTTGGCAATCTACTCTATTTACGGCTAGTTGGACTAACCAGGGCCCCATGCAGTACATCTTGGCGTAAGCGCTTGCAACAGGGGTTGCAAAGTCACCCCTTTTCGCAAAAAATGACGAAAACTGGTTCATTTTTCGCGAGAAGATCAGGCCCTTGGAGAACACGCAACGCGTTTGAGATGATTTTCCTTAAACTATTCACCCCTATATTGAAAGACTATGCATGACATGCATTGTTGCTTTTGAAGTAATTAAATGATACTTGTCTTGAACAACAATTGCGTCTTGATACAAACAGACCCCCTTATTCATGCTAAGTATTAATTATCTTGTCATTCATTTTGTTCTTCCGCCCTCGCCTGACCCCTCTCCATATTATTTACCTCATCAAAAGCTCTCTGCGGCGCCTCTGTTATCCCATTGTTGTCATCGCCTCCGTCTGCTGGCTGTTGTTGATGCCCCTCCGGCAATACTGGTGCCTCCTGATCGAGCCCTGTACGCGGCAGCGGTAGTGAGTAATGGTGCATCTCGCTTTCCGCATCGCTGTGTCGGCGGCGGCTGGTGTGGCGCGAGTGGTACAAATTCTGTGCTGTTTCTTTCATGTTATGGTACGCTTTGAGCACGTATATGAGAGTCCGAGAGGCGGGACTGCCCGGGGAGAAGCCGGCCTCGCGCAGCCGGTCGCGGGCCTTGGTCTTGTCGACGGCGTTTTGCCGCCACGTGTTGCTGGCTACGGTGACTGCGGTGGTCGCCAAAATCGTCGCTGCTGCCCACCATACTGCGGCCGGCCCGGACCACTTGCCGGCGAATCCTGCCGTGTCACTGTCGAACCGGACGATGCCCGCTGAGAAGATGGTCGATACGACGGACACGGGTAGGAGGATGAGTGTGATGGTAGAGAAGATGATCATGGTCGTCGAGTCTTTGTGCGTCACTTGGGCGAGGTCTCTCATGATCCCTTCGTTGCGGTTCTGGAGGAGTCGCTGGACCTGTCATCGAATGTTAGCCAATAGCCCTGATGTAAAGTGGGGACTTTGAACTTACGATGCTATCGCGCCTCGTG
The DNA here is from genome assembly GCF_030549165.1 of Lasiosphaeria miniovina. NCBI lineage: Eukaryota > Fungi > Ascomycota > Sordariomycetes > Sordariales > Lasiosphaeriaceae > Lasiosphaeria > Lasiosphaeria miniovina. The sequence continues at coordinate 341,402 of NW_026848223.1, read as the reverse complement.
CCTATTTTCTTCAGGGCGGCCACCCGCTGTAGCGTGTCAGATATGGCATTGCATGTGTTTTGCATGTTGTCAGCAAAGGTGTTAATGGCGTCTTCGATTTGGAGCCGCGGCTTGGAGCTCTCCTTCATCCACTCCAGCTGCAGTCCCCCGAGTCTAGCGTCGTTCAGTAGTTGTGTCTTGTAAAAGTGCAACACAGACTTGCACACGCCAAGGTTTGCCTCCAGGGCCACGATGCACCCGTCGATGAACTCCATGTGTTGATTCAACATCTTGAACACAATGACTTCGTTAGAGCTTACTTTGGCCACGGTGACGTCGATGAAGTATGGTTGGGTCTACGTGACGTCGTCGGCTATTAGTGTTTATTGTTACTTGGACGGGCAAGGTGACATACCAGCGTCTGAATGTTCTTGTTGATGGCATTGATATAAACGCCAAAATCGCTCAGCGACCACTCTCCCAGCCAAGCCAACACCATTAGTGTAGCCTCAAGTCGTTCCTTGAAAGAGCTAGAGGGTGAGATATCACAAGGGAAGGTCATCTTTTCCACTCGAGATGCATAGGTTGTGGAGCCCTCGGGTTGGAAGCCCTCGGGTTGGAAACCCGGGATAATCCATAGACTTTTGCCGTTGACGACGTCAAAGTGGTGATGGAAAGCTGTTGGCTCGAGCCGCCAGGTCTGCAGCTTTTCCAGCTCGGGGTTGAAAATCTCCGTGGCATTATCTTTGGGTACATCGCGACGCCTCCGCCACAGGAAGCCCCACTTGCCAGTGTTCGTCTCGTCGTCCATGACCATTGCGTTGTTGGGCTGGACGCTCCCGTCGCTCTCCTCACCCTCGTACCGCGGGATGAAAACTGTCTTGAGCTGGAAAGCCAGCTGGTAATGGAATCCACTGCGGCCCAAAGCATCGAAGTTGAAAGTGGGTTGTGAGAAGGATCGGACACTCCGAAACCCGGCGAAGAAGAGGTCGCAGTCGCTTGTGAGAAAGTTGTTGCTGAAATACGAGATGTAGTTGAGAAATACCGGTGAGACGCGGTGGTAGGTGAGGATCTTGAGCAGAATCTCCTCGGTGATTCCAAGTTTACGACTGCTGAGACCAGTCGTGTCGATGAAACTGGCGGTATTGCATGCATTATTAGGTTTTTATTGTAGGTTTGTGAAATTCTCGGTCAGTGATAACTCACATGAACCTGCAGACGGGATCTGCCCGCGGCTGGCCGCGTTCTGGCGGGGTTAGGCCGAATATCTCGTCCAGATCTCCAGGCTCGGACACTGTCCTTGTCAGATTGTCTTGTTGTGGCTCGTTTGTTATGTCTTCGGCAAGTGTGGTGCCGCTTCTCACACTGCCCATGGTTAGCGCTGTCGGGAGAGGAGGCGGAGCGTTGCCGGGGCCACGAGTCAGGTCATTCGGTGTTGGTATATGGACCAAGCTTCGGTCATTGATGCCGCAGTCGTGGAAGACCACCTTGGTGCTCTTGAAAACCTGCCGCCTGCGAGCCTTGGATTTGGGGACCTGGAGAAGCACCGTTTCCTTGGTCTCGTCAAAGTGCTGCTTGAATTGCTCCATCAGCTTGACCCTCTCCAAGGTGTATGGTTTCATGTTGTCAGGATAAGAGTTCCAGCCCTCATAGACCCTCCGTAACAGCTCGACCCCGACCTCCCGGACGAGGTTGTTGCCTTCAAACGCCATGATGGATGGTGATTTCTTCGTCGCTTTCCCATTTAACTGTCGCAGGCCAAGCGCATGCTCACGGCAAACATCAATTCACAAGTACTGTGCCGCCGATGATCCTGCGCTGGTGCTGCAGGGTTAAATGGTCTCGGGCGCTGGTGGGTATTCTAAGATGTCTCTGAGAGAAAAGGGCGCAACTGAGTTCGTGCGGGGGTCATAGTGAGCAAACGAAAGTGAAGACCACAAGGCTCTGCAGTGGAAAGCTCCGGGCTCCTCGGGGGGGGAAGCTCACAATCCATGTCAACTAATGCAGCCGCAATAGGTTCGTTCCCGAGTGGTGGCGTTCACGATGCGGCCTGGGCTGTGGGAACGCGTCCAATCACGACGGCTTTTCCAAGCCGAATTTCAGCACGTCCGCGTGCGTACCGCATGGCTCGAATTCGTGTGCTACACACCCTGAAAAGAGCCCCCCCGCTGACCCTAAAAGGAACCCGTTGACCCTAGAAATGCTAATTCGCAAACAAAAACTCCCCCAATATTCCGTAATCCTGCGCGGCTTCCCTGTGGGGGGCCTGGAACAGCCATCAATTTCCACCCCCCCTGTAATTTAGTCTGCTACCTGCTGTGGGCGACTGAGGTGGCTGCTCGTCCTCGTCCTCCCCCTCTTCTGAAACCGTCTGCAGCTCCGACATTTCTTCCCTGAGGTCTCTGAGAAATTCGTCAATGTCTTGCTGGTCTTTCCTTAACACGTCGATATCCTGTTGCTGTACCTTTATTTCGCACAGTAGTTACTCAAGTTAGCGAGTGTCGTCACGTGAAAGCTGGGTGGAGAAACTTGCCTCCGAAAGCTTTTTGGGAAGGTTCACAATGTAAACGTCGTTGAGAGCGGGCTATTATCGAAATGCGTCCGTCCGTCAGTCAGCCTGCATGCATGCACGCCCACGCGGCAGCCCTTCAATGGCCGCCACGCTCTCGGCAGAAATTTCGTGACGGCGATAGCAAAAATGCCCACCAACCTTTAGATCCACGGGAAGTTGTAAATTTTGGCGAAACACGATGGCGAGATATTCGCGGAGGTTTTGCCATTTTATCCCTCGTGCTGGGATCGAGGCCTGGTACTTTTTGTTGTTTTTCTTTTTCCGGCCGTCGTCGTCGTCGCCGCCGTGAAGCGTCCATTGGCTGATGCTCCCGGGCCTGTTATTCCCGGACCTGCTCATCTTTGGGGATTTGGAATGGCGAGGAAGCGGGCGAGATGATGCAGCGACGTGAGTGTGCGGGCGAAGCGAGGGTTTTGGAGAAGGATAATGACGAGGGCGAGGGGGTGGTCTGGCGGGGGTTGAACCGAGCCACCCACATGGGCTGCAGTACTCCATGCTCTTATAGGTTGCTTTGTCAGGTGGGTGTCGCTGTCGGGTGGCTGGAGTGTGCGCGGGGTTCAACGAGTTCTGCCTGGGCAATGTTTGCCTTCAGGGCCGGACCCAAATGGGAGGCCTGGGGAAGCGGTCGGGTTTTTATTCCAAGACATTTCGCCTCATTATTTTGCGAAGTCGCAAAAAAAAAACAAAAAAAAACATTGCCACGCCGTCTTCAACCGGCCTTTCCATACCCATCGCCAACAGTTGGGCATATTTCTTCACGCCGAAGGCCCCCGAGAGCAGCCACAAGCCAGGTTTATCGCGCCCTGTTAAGTAGCAGTGCCGCCACGCGCATCCGATGCGACCCGACACGTGAATTGTCACTGGTTTGATGAACAGCGATGAGCGATGAGTGGGCCGCGCATTCGCCGAGACACTGCAGTTCCGTAGGCCCAACATCATTGTAACGCCCCTATATTGTTGCTACCCGACTGCTTTATTGTGGGGAGCATGCTGATGATTTCGCCCTGCCAGCATTACACAATACAGTTACTGCAGCAAGCTTGAAAAAGACATCCTGTTCCTGCCTTATCGTCAATTCTCGTATGACATCAAGCTTCAATGCTGTCTGCTTTTAACAGCAGGTCGCATGTATGACAAGATGAGAAAGGAGACGATTGGCAGGAAATGGGTGAGTCAGTCACTCTTAGGCTGAAATGCGTTGGCAATGTGATGTGAAACCACAAAGGCCTTGTCACTTGAACTGTACCCATACGGGGTTCTTTTTCCCCAACGAAAACTAAACCTCGGGCTACTTCTTTCATGAGACAACTTTGCTTGTTTTGGGACTGAAAACCCCTGTGTTGATCTCATAATTACCTGCATGTTAGCATTATGGGCAACAAGCTATATTTAGGCAGCAAAAATGCGAATTTTGTCTCAAGCCACTCAACGATGTCGTAAGAATCAATAACGTCTACCTAAACTTTGGAAATTATATTGTGCATTTGATACTGGTTATCCCCATGCACTTTAGAGTTTATGCAAGATGCCTTACAACTTGTTTGTCTCGGTCTCCACTTCCGCCAGGTGTAGCTCGATCCTATTTTATAGCTGGATCAAGCAGTAAGCATTACCATTACACCACCCCCGTTTTTCATCGTTAGATCCGTGGCCTAGGCCGCAGGCAGCTTAGCATATGCGCCACTTATGCCCAAATGCGACCCCAACCTCCAAGCCGCGGCGCATGCAGCAGATCGACATAGAGAGACGGTAGCACTTCCCTCGGCGCGATTTTTTACACGACCTTTCGACCCTGTCTCTCATCATCTTCCAAGAGATAAAGACTGACAAGTTAGTCCCCAAGGAGAGTGTTGATGGCGCGAAGGCCCTGCGTATCCCGATTGTATGGAAGGGTCTCCACATGGTTGTTGCCGTCAAGATTTGCCGTCAAGATCCCGACCAGCGACGGAGCGTACCTGGTGGACGATTGGACCAAGTGATTGCCACCACCGCAACAGGATCGAGGGGTGCTTTTTAAACCACTCCATTTCTAGTCCAAAACTCGCCATAGACTAACCTTTGACCGTAGACAGGCAGGGCTTGACGCCGTCATTGCCGCGGGAAAGAACGCCACGCTTACCATCGAGTTCTATCCCTGTATTGCGGAGATTCTATCCCCGTGTTGCGGAGAATGGCAACAGTGTTGACTATTTTCTAACCGTATAATTTGTTGGGTAATCTTGGGCAAGGTACTCGGTCTCTCCACCTGCGTACCGAGTGCGTAAATCTAATTGCTGAGCCCTTTGCAGTAAGTGTCTTAAAAAACAGGTCAGGAGTTGAGTTCAAACGCTTAAAATGCATCATTTTACAGTGCCATAAGTTTTCGTGTTCTAAAATAGTTGCACCCGAAGTTTAGTCGGCTATCATTGTATCTAATGCGTTGACTATTCTTGAGATTTGAACTATCTCATAGGCTAGTTAAAAAGTGTCTGACCTCCTATCGGAACCTTGAGCCGCGCAATCGTATCCGGCTTTTTTGGGGTGGTCGTGCTGGCCGGAAGATGTATAGGATGTGCTTGAGGATCAATTTCGTCAAGGCTGCCCAAACCAAAATGACCGTCTTTCTCCGTCGTAAGAGTAGCAGGGTCATTGTGGGAAGTTATGGGAGAGGAGGAGGAAGGAGACGGGGCTAGGAGCAAAGATCTGTGCATTGGTTTCTTGATTTCGGCAGGCCTGCCTGTGGAGTCGGAACCAGGTGAGATTACTTTAACAAGATTGGTCGGCGTGAAGCATCGGGGAGTAGTAGTGTCCATGGGCTTGCTATCATCGCCCTTAGGAGTGACGCTGCTCACGGGTATCAACAGGGCTAGGCGACCCGGCTTTTTCTTGGTTATAACCTGGCTTGCAGACAAGCTCGCGGACATGATGCTTAGGTACACACACGTGTGCGTCTAGTGGGAGCCGCTGAGGTAGACTGTCTTATATAAGCGGGAGGACGCTCACGCTTTGTATTGCTGAACCGGCGGAGCGGTGGGAGACTTAAGAAGGGGAAATGGTCGCGAAAAAAAAAGGTTTTCGTCGGACAAGGACCGAGGTGCTGAAGCTTTTGTGGACGAGAAAAAGAACAAGAGGATGATGCCCAGGAAACTGTGCGCAAGGGTTTTTAATAAATACCTAGGTATTAAGACAATTACCACCCTGTTCCATTTTTGGAGGCCTTGATTATCATGCCTAAACTCGTCATTTTGTCTCAGCCGAGTGTGTCTCGACCGAAGTCCTGGAAAGTCGTGTGTGAGAGGGCCTCGCGAGACCGGCCATGGTCTCGAACACTTTGGGGCGAAGAACAGACTCGGCGCGGCCTATCCGAGGCAACAGTCCGAGCTTCAAGCGGACAGGTTCTGTAACAAGGCCTAAGATTTAGTGAGATGCCAAGGGTGCCTTGCCCCGCTTAAGGGTACCTCGCTGGGCAGCTTGTGCGGTTTGGGCCCAGGTAAGATGCCAGAGCAGAGCACCGATATAGGAATGTATCTCAGCTAACTCCCAGCTGCATGTCCCTTTTCACCAGAGGGACATTTGGCGAGCATCTTGGTCGGTACTTTGTGCGATAGATATTACAATGCCGACGAGCAGCTGGGATCCTGAGGCCACGTGGCCCGCGCGGCCGTGTTTCACTATGTTTGGCGCGCGCCGTACGGGGGGTGGTGATGGCACGCGGCGTGGTCGCTGCGTTGGCCACCTTCTGCTGCGCCACGATTGGCCCCGGCACGTACGACCCGGATTTCGGCAGACACTGCCGGCACGGCTGCCTAGGGGGCTGCGTGGCGTGTAATTGGTCCGTCCGTAAACACGATGTTGCCGCTAGCGCTGATACGTGGGTCTGCACGAAGTAGCGTGTGCCTGCGTGTCGGCCGGCAGGCCGCGCACCGACACCTTCCAGAACAGCGGGGTGGCGTGCGGTTGAGCGCGCCCAGGTAGGCGAGCTCGGCGCTCCACAAGTCGGCCGGCTCGAAAGCGACTTGGTCGAACCGCGTCACGACGGGGGAACTAGCCCGGATCTGCCCCGCAGCGCCCAGTACAACTCGAAATTGCTGGTTAGCGACGCCTCGATAATATTTCCCGACGCTGCACCACTCCTCGCAGGATGCATCTTTGCTTGCGATGTCTAAGCCATGATTATTCCACGTCTGGCAAGGCAGACAGAGGCCGCGACATAGCGCAGAGTCTCCTGCCCACCCTAAACACTTCGGAGCGTTTCTCCCAGACATGCAGCCTTGATTTCTCACTCGAAACGGCTCGGTTGAGAGTCAATTAGCTCCATTGGTTGGACCGATGAGAACATCTTTGTTGCATCCCCTGCGCCGACGGGATCGCGGCTTACCCCACCCCAGCATTTCGCGGGAACGAGCCGGCCGCATATCTCAAGTCTTGGCTGAGATCATGATTCATCAGTCTGCGTGCTGTTCCTGTCGATTCCCCTTTTTTGACTGCTCGCTAAACCGTCACTTATGACACAATTATTATGCGGATATGCATTCGGAACACGATGTCGAGATTGGGATTTTAATGGTGGTGCCCTCACTCGGCCAAATGCTTAACTTCGGTGAGGAGAGCAGCTCTCGGTGCGCATTCTCACCCTTGCAACGATGAATTCCAACCAGATAGATCCTCGCCAACACCCCCTCAAGGCCACGGCCACGGCCATTGGGGCAGGTCAAGGGGTTGGCGAAGGATGCTCACACTTGGGCCAAGGAGAGGGAGTTTATGCTGTCGACTGGGAGAGGTTGTCTGGATTTGCGCCGACGGAGCCGGGTGATATTACGGAGCCGGGTGATATTGCGAGTAGTAGTATTAACAGGAAAGCTAGTACCTCCTAGGTGCTGACCTAGACTCTCCCTTAAGAAGCAACTTTCAATATCAACAGTTACGGAGATAAGTCGTGTCCTTGCCATTGCCGACTTCGGTGCGATGAATGGGGGTCGTGTCTGGTGGATCGAGTTGTCTTTTCTCGAGAGAATCGACGTGCGCCCGGGCGATACTCTTCGTCGTGTTTTCAGCCGTTTTAGGTCGATGACGATTGAAATGATGGAATTAGCGGCCCACGAAAGAAATCAGGATGGAGAATCAGCACTACACTGGGAAGAGAGGCCCGCCACATCAGCGTGAACTCTGCGAGGGTTGCAAGCTAGGTTATTGTCAGCAGAATTACAGCTAGGAGAATTAGGCATGAGTCAGTTGTTAAGCTACTTCTAGCCACGGGTAAGGTGGAGGTCGGTGCGAAGGAAATATTGGGTCGGCGGCTAGTTTTCGAGAGGCTGCCGTACTCTAAGGCTTGATAATCTAGATATCTTGGAAAATATTATCCGCAGATATGGCTTGACGGGCAAAAATTGACCGGATCTCTGGCTGGATAGTGGTAGTAGCAGTTTCCAAGGCAGTAAACGCTTGGCTTGTCAATTTCTGCTGGGCAGTCTGAGTTGCACTAGCAGTCTGAGTTGCACCCTCCACCGCAGTGTCAATGGCTTGAGCCAATCGCGATTGGATCTCGGATGGCATCTGAAGATACAGCTGACTAGAGATAGGGTAAAGGTTACATAAGGGTGCTGTTCTTTACTACTAAAGGCGGGGCACGGATATTGGGTAGTGGTGTTGAACTGACAAGTCACATGACCTGCGGGGACATGGCAATTTGTATTGCTGAGAGAGGGCCTGCAATATTACCTTGAAGCTTCCTGACTTTCTTTGCGGTTGATAGTGCCCAATGTATCTTCTTCGGGGCTGACAACAAACGGGGTGTTGTGGAAGCTGGACTGATCGTTGTCTCGTAGCTCTTCTTGATGCGGTCAATGAACGAAAGAAATTGACCCTCGAGCTGCCTGCAGTATTCTTGCACGTTTCTCGAGAGCTCGGGATTCAGCGAGTCGAAAGGTAATGTGTTGATATTCTGGATGGTGAGCGACAGAGTGCGGAGGTATTGTACCTCGCTTTGGTAGTCCGACGAGGCTCCGCTAGATTCCTTGAGCGCATTGCGCACCTTGTTCAGAACCCCCCGATGCGGCGACGACGTCGCTAGTAGACCAGCCGAATTTTAAAAAGCTCAAAGACCTGCGAGAAATTAAGTAGGTAATAATTATGGCTCGATATTCAACCAAACGGTATAAGGTATCAAGTTACCTAGGTAGACCCAAGGGGATTGAAGCGTCGTATATTCGTAGGGAAAATGGAATCGGGCAAAGTTGGGCAGAAAAGAAAAAGTTGGGTGGGCAGAGAAGAAAAAGGTGGGTTGCAGACGGCAACTTCCAGTCAGTAAGATAAGAGAATGTAATTATCGCCGCAAGCTGACGCCGGGGGTGTATGCACTAACAGCAACTATCAATTCCATAACAACTCTACTATTCGAGGTGCTAATTCCGTAGTACTTGTTGTTAACGTAGGATATAGTGGCTGATGCATTGGAACCCATCTTCATCTTCCAGGCCGAAAATAATTTTCAATTCAGCTAGAAAACATCCCACTGCCCCAAAGAAGTGTCAGGCACCCGACGCCTTGTCCTTCTGTATCCAAACAAGCATCTATGGTTGGGATTTCCCCGTGCTGTCAATATCTGAGACGCTGTCAACATCTGAGACAGATTGCGTGCTTTGTCCGTCACGGCCCACGCTGTCGGCGGAAAATTGATAGATGCCACTATATCCAGCCACCTTCTCCTCCATTCTGTGCAGAGTGATCTGTCCCAGCTTGGCGTTTCTGCAGAGCACAATGCCGGCCGGGTTCCTCACGTCCAGCAGCGCACCCAGAGCGCCCTGGTACCCGGCGTCGACCACGCCGGCCGTAATGGTTGCGCCCGACCTCCACAGAGACGACCGCACGAATATCTGGCCCATGCAGTCCAGTGGGATGTCGACGGTCTCGTTGAACTCGACCAGGTATGCCCCTTGGGCGAGCTGGACTACGTCGGCCGCCGTGCTGTTGGTCGAGGGCTCGGAAAATGGGAGCGTCGAGGTGCACGCAGCCCGTCGCGTCGAGTTGTCAAAGTCGATGGTGGCTGGCGAGGTCCAGGCGAGGACGCGACGCAGGGAGAGATCGATGCCGCACGGCTGGAGCTGCTCGCTGGCCGAGCGTAAATTGCGCACGATGCCATTCTTGATGATTGCAGCTCCACTTAGCATTGCGGCGTCTTGTCGTGTACCTCTTCTTTTAGCTTTGTTGTGTCTTCGTACTCGGTTATTGCACAATACGTGATTAGAAAATGATTAGGGCCTGATCTTCTCAAACTCGGCAAGTTGCCAACTCTTCGAAAAAAGGACTTCCAGTGGCTTCGTCAAAGTGGATCTACCAAGAAGTAGTGCATTAGTGCCAGTCAGCCACACTATACCGTAACAGTAAGGCGGTCAGAGCGGTATTCTCACCGCCTTTGGCCACTGAAGTTGATCCTGGCCATGTCCGAGTGCGATGCCCGAGAAGTCCTTTTTTGCAGCCAAAACGACGTACAATGGCATCTTCGAGCGACAGCCAATTGGACCTCGAGCCAGTGATTGATCTTACTGGCGCACCGGGAGCCCCCGAAGCCCCTGAGTCGGCCAGCGACTGGCTTGACAACCCCCTTCCAGAGCCCCGCCTTTCCGACTTGCCAGCAGAGTCGCCGCTGCGGTTTCCAAGCCCAGGCACTATAGTAGCCATAGTCGACGACCCAGGCCGACGGTCGACGGCTTCCAATAGTATTTTGGCGGCAGAGTCGTCCAGCGAGTCCCCCCTTGCGTCCACGGCGCCCCCTAATGCCGGTGCATCACGAAAGCGCCCGGCCCCGAAGAAGGAGTCTACCAATAAGCGGCGCGGCAAGCAGTTGGTTGATTTAACCGATACAACCGACGACCAGTCAAGCTCATCAAGAAGGGCATTGCAGCTGAAGAAGGTGGTATTCAAGCCGCATATGACGGAGCAATTGATGCTCTGGTTCCAAGAGTGCAAGTCCGAGGGCCTGTTCAATAGCAGCAAGAAGAAGGATTACGCGCAAGTCTGGCAGGACGTCTGTACTCGCTGCAAAGAGGCCTGGCCGCAGTATCCATGGACCCCTGCTGTTATCTCGACGAAATATAATACCGAGCGCTCTCGATATCGCGTATGGAAGGCTCTGTTGGAGTATTCTGGGGTCTCTTTCAACGAGGAAAGCCAACTACCCGAAGCGGCCGAGTCAGTATGGGAGGCTTTCTTCTTACGGCATAACACTCCCACCAGGAACCATACCTGGCTTCAGCACACACCTCTGGGGGATCCAGAGGTCTACTCAGCAGTCTTTTGGCGGGAAAAAGCGACAGGCAACCATATAATGGAAGCTGAAGATATACCTTCCCAGTCCTTTGACCAGATTCTCGATGACGGCGAAGAGTCCGAGAACGATGAGGCTGAACCTAGCGGTAGCGAAGAGGCTGGCAGAGCAAAAGCATTACGAATACTACCAGTTACGCCTGCAAGGAAGTTGACACCGGCACAGCAACACCGTCGTGATACTGACCCTGACTCCAACCACCGCCGTACTAGCGGTTTGTCGGTCTCTGAGGATACAATTGCCGTTTCGCAAGCCTCCCAGCAAAGCAAGACTCCTGATGCTTCTGATACAGCCTTGTATAGCACTCTTTGTAAAGCGGCCTCGATTATGGCCGCTCCGAGGACCCAAGGCGCCACCGATCTCACCGAGGCTATTGTAAGCTTGGAGGCTCTGTTTTCGCAGGATCTCAGCCGTCAGGAGAGGATAAATTGCCGGAAATACCTTCAAAACAACCCTCTGGCCGTAATAGTGTGGAACGCGTTGAATCCAGAGTCAAAGAGAGAGATGGTTGACGAGTGGAAAGTATGAAGTTGAAGTGGTGGATTTGATGGAAGTCAAGATTGTATTCAATATTCAGCTTCGCCAGCCAATTACCATAGAAATCCAAAATCCAACCTCGGCTAAAGCCACCCTTTCGCCCCACCTTATAACCCCTCAACACCAAGGTTTTGGCCGTTAAATATCACCATTTCTATCCTCTTGATTGACGGTATCTACTATACTGAGCCCACATTGCGTCTGCAGCGGTATGGCGAACCCAATCTGGATGCCGCGTTCCGACCGTCCGCCCAGCTCTGGCTGCCGCAAGCGATATCAATTGCCGCTGTTCTGGTCCAAGTACGTCCTCGTGATTATACTGAAGAAGGAAGTTATGTAACGCAGTCACAGCGTATACGATAAATACTTGCTTCTCAAAGCTGTACTCGATTGGGGCGTTCCGAATAATTCTCCACATCCTCTTTATGATACCGAAAGCCTGCTCGACGACGACTCGGATACGGGCGTGCCTTAAGTTATAGAGCTCATTCTGTGTCTCTGGCGGGTTTTGAGCATCTCTCCAGTCTTGTAGGTGGTATCTAATATTCGGAAAAGGAATTACGATGCCTTGGCGAGCCCCGAAGCCAGCGTCTGCCACATAAAACCGGTTCTCTGGTACACGAAACCTCCTTCCAAAGGCCTGGGCACACAACATCGCGTCGTTAATCGAGCCTTCGGCACCAGCGAGTACGTAACTGAACGAATAATCGCTTCTGACTGCGGCAAATACGTTCTGAGAGACTCCTCCCTTTCTATCACGCCAGCGGGCTTGATCACGAGTAGGAATGTGGGCGGCAATGTGAGTGCCGTCGATAGCACCGATACAACCGTTGAAGGCGTTCAACTTCGGGTTCAGCTCGACCGTCGGATCAAGCCAATCGTCCTCTGGAAGGCGTACAACGTGTTTATGTAAAGACACCAGCATTGGCAAGACTGTATCTATCGTCCTCGCCACGGAGCTTTGGGTAATTTGGAAGAAATGGGCCGCGTTTCGCTGTGTGGCTGCGTGTGCCAGGATATATAGGACCACCATAACCTTCTGCTCAGCCAGTTGATACCGGCTGCCTTTGAGTCCTTCGTTGGTCCGCAGCCATCGTACGAGGGCATGGAAAGTAGGCTTATTCATGCGAAAGAGGTCCTTGAACCGAGTGTCTGCGCCATTGAGAAGGCAATTGGCCAACCGGCGCGCAAATCGAGGGCCACCGGGGTGTATAACTTCGCGTAGGCCAAGTTGAGTGCCTTGCTGGCTTGGTTGGTGGTTGAGCCTGAGCCGAGGGTGCAGAATCGCCAAAACGGCGGCAATGCTGAAGTCACGGCTGGCTTGGAAAGTATCCCACATCGTCGTTATGCTTCAAGCATTCTTGGTTGGTACGAATTACATACAAAGTCAATGTTGAGGCTCATTTCTAACCCTGTACAGACTTTTCCAACCGGTTCTCAGCCCACTTCCAGTGTGGCTTTGCCTGTGGCGCCAGCTTTGGATCTACTTTCCACCGAAAAAGTCACAAATTCCAGCTTTTCCAGCCATCTTGCAACTCGCCAAGTTATGGCCAAAAACCGGCAGAATCCTCGTCTATTTTACCATATTCGGTATGGCTGTGGCCCGGGCGGCCTTGCAGTAGCGTGGTACATGCGATTCCAGGGGTGTTGGCATGAGTTTGGCTGGCAAAATTTTATGAGGTACAAAACCCACTTTTTCCACTCAAAATTGGTGCCAGAAAGGGTCAAGCTCCCTCCGGAAATTCGATCAATCTTGGTCTTGGCGCCTGGGACCTAAAGTGTCACGGCCGGCTTGGAATGAGGGCGGAACTCCTCTATGGGGCGCTATGGACGAAGATTCTAAACTACAGAGAAAAGGGAAAAGAAGCAAAAGCCTCCCCTCGCGAGATTCTTCCAGGACGCGTCTCAAGGTGGGGCTCTGGCCGAGCTTCCATTGGTCAGTCGGGTGGATCCACCCGACTGGCGTCTGATTAGTCAGAGCGTCTGGGAGGTCTGGAGGACCAGGCCCTCACACTACCCCCCTCCAAGCCGCGACTGCCGTGACGGTGGTTGTGGCTTTACAGAGCGGATTTAAGCGTGCCTTCTGGTGTACTTCCTCTTTTGCCTTGCCTTATACCCTTTGTGCTCTGCCTTGTTGTCCTCTTCGTGGTCTTCCGGATATTCGTCTTCTGCTGCTGCCTTTATCCAATCACGCAGCCTCACCGGAGGTCCTGCGGCGTCGGGGTATTCTCGATGAAAACTATCCAACGCCATAGCTGCATTCTTGAGATTCTCTGCCTTATACCACGTATCGTCGGGGTCGTGCCCCTTCCAGGCAACTTGGTATTGTAGGGTCTCTCGTTGGCCAAACAGTCGAGAGGCATTAATCCTGTCAACTTCCCACTCTGGCTCCCCGTTGATCTCCTCAGGTGGTTCCGGTAAGCTGGCCTGTTGGGGCAGGGGATTGTCATCGGCCTTACGCAGCCGATCTGCATGGAAGAGGTTTGTGCCTTTGACATAGGGCGGAATATCCAGCACAAAGCTATATCCTCGTTCCTCCACGATCGTCCACGGTCCTGCCCACTGTGAATCCAACTTCGTACTCGGGGCCTCTGTCCTCATGCCCTTCTTGCTCACGTATACCAAGTCTCCGATAGTGAAGTCAACGGGACGTCGCTTCTTATTCGCTTGGATGGCTTGGGCTGCTTGAGCTTCTAAGGCATTCTTCCTTGCTAGGTCTTGCACCGCTTTGGTCTGGGTGACGAGCTGCAATGCTTTCTTTTGCGGGTCGGTCGAGGTATCGAGGTCTAGGATATCAATAGAGAGGGGGTTCCGTGGGGTGGCTCCCAACGCGACCTTTAACGGGGCCATGCCGATGCTCGAATGCCAGGACACATTATGGGCGAAGTCGAGTGCCGGTAGGTACTCGCTCCATGTGTCTTGGTACTTGGTGAGGTACGGCCTCAGTCGTTGGTCTAGATCCGCGTTGGTGATCTCCACGGCGCCTTGCGTCTGTGGGTGGCGAGAGCTGCCGTGCCGGTGTTTAGTCCCGGTCAGCTTATTAATCGTTTCCAGAAACTCCGAGACAAACGGTCCTGCATTATCGCTAATCCAGACCGCCGGGATACCAAAGAAACGGTATACCTTATGGAAGTAGCGCTTCGCCAGATCCGGTGCGGTATCGTTCTTGTGTCCAGGGAGCGTAGCCATTATCTTACTGAACTTGCAAATAAAGGCCCAAACGTAGTCGTAGCCGTGACGATCCTTCGGCATATCTTTCCCGTCAACGACTACCTGGCTCCAGACTTCACTCGGCACATCCAGAGGGTGCAGGAGGCCCGGGGTCTTATCATGACGGGTCTTGTTCCTCTGGCAGCTTCGGCAGTTCTCAATATACCTCTTGACATCCTGTCGGAGGGTGCTCCACCAAAAGTCTTTCTTGAGGAACGCGATAGTCTTGTTTTGGCCTGGGTGTGCAAAGATAGGTGGCTCGTGGGCTTCTCGGATTAGGGCCGTTCGTAGATAGACCGCTCCGTCGGACGTGACTTCCGGTACCACGAGACGACCGTTATCCACGCCCAGACTCTGCTTCTCGTTTTCCTCTTGGATCAGGTCCACCAAGTCAGCACCGCGAGGCATATCCGGACTCACTAACGCTCTGGAGATAGGCGCTAGGACTGGTTGGATACGTTCTGCTGGGATCAGAGGGAACGTTCGATCTTCCTCCTCTCGTGCCTTAACCGTAGGCGAGTCAACGGTCTTACGTGATAGAGCGTCGGCAACCACGTTTTCTCGTCCAGGGCGGTACTGGAAGGTGATGTCAAACTGGCCTAGGAAGTCGGACCATCGGACCTGACGGGTGGACAGCAACCGCTTGGTAGACCAGTAGATCAAGGCTTTATGATCCGTGACTACGAAGAACTCCTGGCCGAGAAGAGAAGGTTCGTTATCCTTGAGACAGTTGACTACGGCGAGCAACTCTTGATCCTGGATCGGATACGCGCGTTCGGCCGGAGTCATGTTCTTGGACGAGTAGCCCACGGGTCTCCAGACTCCGTCGGGCTGTTGTTGCATGATCACGCCTCCAGTGGCGTTGCGTGAAGAATCCGTTTCCACTCGCGTCGGGCGGCCGGGGACGAAGAAGGCGAGGACTGGGGCCTCGGTGGCCAGCTTCTTCAGTTTCTCAAAGGCCGCTTGTTGCTCGGGTCCCATTACAAATTCACTACCTTTCCTCAATAGCTTGGACAGGGGCTCGGCGGCATCGCTAGAGTGGTGGCAGAAGACTCGGACATAGTTGCACAAGCCCAAAAAGGACTTGACGGCGCGTATCGAACGTAGGTCCTCAAACTTCCAGCTCTGGATGGCCTTGATCTTCTCTGGGTCGATACGTACGCCTTTCCCAGCTTCGAGAACTAACCCTAGGTAGTCAATGACTTCCACGTCAAAGCTAGACTTCTTGATGTCTCCCTGTAGACCAGCCTTATACAAACGATAGATGGCCTCCTCTACGTGTGCGAAGTGTGGCTCGTTCTCCTGAGTATAGATGAGAACGTCGTCGGCGTAGGCGCTGGCAAAGTTGTCTAGGAGCTCGTTCAGCTGAGCGTTGATGAAGGCTTGCCACCAAGCAGGGCCGACCTTGAGTCCAAAGGGTAGGACTTTCCACTGGAAGGTTCCTTGACGGGTCTTGAAGGCCGTCAAGAATCTTGAGTCGGGGTGGACTAGTAGACGATTAAAAGCTCGGATAATATCGATCTTGGTCAGGCGGCGGGCGTTACGGCAGTTGGAAAGCGTTCCTTGGATATCGGGTGCGAGGAACTGGCGTCCTTTCAGGAACTGGTTGACCCATCGGTAATCCACACAGAAACGTTTCTCCTCGGTACCCTTCTTTGGTACAAATAGCGTCGAAGCGGCTGTCTCCTCCATACAGGGTTCCACGAATCCAATCCGTAGAAGCTCGTCTACCGTCTCTTTTTCCAGAGGGAGAAGGTGACCGGGTGTATAGAACCTCTTGGGCTTCCCTTCCAAAGGTCGCTCCAAGTCTAGGGTCACGTCGAACCCTTCACGGCTCGGCGGTAGCTCGGTCGAAGCTTTCTTGGAGAAGAAGCCTTCAAGATGGGCGAGCTCGTTTGGGAGTTTCTCGCGAACTCTCTTGACGTGTTCGGGATCTTCGCCGGCAGGGAAAGGAATTGGCTGTCCGTCGTGGGTCTGCCAGTTTGGACGAGGCGCAACGACGTTCAAAGAAATAGGTGTATCCGGCATATTCTGTCGAGACCATCTGGGCTGCCGGGGGTCATTTTCCACTTGCCTATAGAGAGCTGCCACGTTGACTACGGGGGACTTGTCCTGGTCTCTGGGGCTAGAAAGGGTGATGGGCGCCACAACTGGCTTTATCGTTCTCCAAGGGCGCTGGATAATCTTGGTGACCCTCGCTTGCCTTTCGTCCTCAGCTATTAAGCGGTCGCGACGTACCGCATCTGCCTGAGCCTGTACGTCGAGCGAACCAGTCTGGCATGGAATAGCAATGGTGGGCGAATACTTGGCGAGCGCTGGTAGATCTTGAGGCCAGATTATGGTTCGCGTGGCGGGAAAAAGGCCAACGCGATATTTGATGAACCATTCTTGTCCGATGATTACATCGTCGGCAGTGGGGATGATGAGGAACTTCTGTCGTGGGAATCTCCGTCCGTCGAGTTCTAGGGAGAGACAGATCTGGTGGGTGGCTTTGGCGGCGAGTACCCCATTAAAGTCATTGAGGCGGATGGGCTTGGAGAGTTGTTCTTGAACGGCGCCTAGTAGCTTTACGGCCTTACTGGCCATCTTCGGGGTCATTGACAAATAGATATCTGCTCCGGTATCACAAAGAGCTTTGGTTTTGAGGCTAATTCCTTCCAATTGGAGTTGAATAGGGAATAGGAAGGTTTTTGATCCAGACGATCTGCTCACTTTAGCTAGTCGTGGTATACGGACTGTCGAGGAGACTTCCGACAGTCCTAGTAGTTTTCCGATTCGTCAGAGGACGAGGATGACTGCTCCGGGGAGGTAGGAGGATCCTGGTCAAGGTCTAGCATCATCTTGGCCATAGTCTTCCTCTCGGGGCAGTCACGGGCGAAGTGACCTTCCTTACGGCAGATGAAACACGTATCGTCTTTCCCTCCATCCTTCTTAGCCTCGGGAACTTTGGTTGTAGCTGGCCGGGAAGTCGGCTTCTCAAACCGGGACTCCCTAACATAGGTCCGTTCGCTGTGAGTGGTTGGCAAACGTGTCCGGCGATCCCTCTTCTCTTGTTTGCGCTCTTGGTTCTCCTCCCAAGCGCGCTGGTGGGCTAGAGCAGCATCCGCGACGCTACCAGCAAAAGCCTCATAGGAGATTGTCGGGTTCTTTGAGTCTCCCAAGAGTCGGGGGTCAAGCCGAGCGGGAATACGCTCATAGAGTAGGGTCTTGCGCTCCGACTTAGCAACATTAGCCTTATCCGCCAAGCTATTGACTAATCCAATGTATGAATGGATAGTCACGTCCTTATTCGCCGGATCATACTTGAGCTTGGCTAGCTCGGCCCTGGCTTTCGTGGCTTGGTTGTCATCATGGTAGACAGTCGACAACGTAGCTACCATCTCGGCGACGTTGCGGAAGGGCATCTCCTGAGAGCTGTACCGACTCTCCAGCAGGTCGTTCGGGGATCCCTCCGTAAGAGAGTTCAGAACCGCCATGCGGCTACGTTCTGTCTTGAAAGTGGCATCGTCTTCTACAAACTTGTCGGCCACCTTGATGATCCACTTATCGAAGGTTCCGTCAACACCCTTGAAAACTCCAGGGTCGACACCGGCCTTGCGAGCCTTCCGGTCGAAGGTTTGGTTGGCGGCGTGCTGGTCCTGACCGTAGGGCTTGAAAGCGGGAAGGGCGGCGAAGCCAATGGGTGTGAAGCTGTCCCCACTGAAAGCGCTCTCAGCGGGGGTGACAGTTCGGGCCCGGCGATTGACGCCGTCGGCGGTGCGGGCGGCTGCCTCCGCCCTGAGTTCTGCCACTTGGGCAAGCAGAACTCGGTAATCCTCGGCGCTCGGGGCGCCATCGTCACCCGATACTCTACGGGTTTCGTTTCCCGTCATATTGTCTATCGGGGTGTCGACTTCTATACTGGTGACTGGCTCGTTTGGCTCTGTGTCGCGTTGCTGTGGAGCGGGCTTAGCAAGCTCTATGCTCGAGGGGGTTGCTATGACTTCTTCGTCAGACTCTTCGGTCTTCAAGTTCGCTTCCTCCTGGGTCCGTTCGCTTAGCTCTTTCGGCTGGGGGAGGCGTTCGGATTGGCGTATCGGTGGTCCGTAATCTTTCTTCTTGGGCATCGACGCTGTGGTGTTTGGGGGTTTCTGTGACCTGGTTTATCGTCGTGCACAGCCGACGTAGTGGGTTGCTTGTGGGGTTTTGACGTATTTATTGATCGCTGGCCAGCGATGAGAATTGAGAGTTTAGAATTGTGTCACGGCCGGCTTGGAATGAGGGCGGAACTCCTCTATGGGGCGCTATGGACGAAGATTCTAAACTACAGAGAAAAGGGAAAAGAAGCAAAAGCCTCCCCTCGCGAGATTCTTCCAGGACGCGTCTCAAGGTGGGGCTCTGGCCGAGCTTCCATTGGTCAGTCGGGTGGATCCACCCGACTGGCGTCTGATTAGTCAGAGCGTCTGGGAGGTCTGGAGGACCAGGCCCTCACATAAAGTACCGAAAAGCTGACAACTCGCCGAGTTTGAGAAGATCAGGGCCTTAGCGTAGAGGACGAGACCCTCTCACCAAAGACTTGTGGGATTATTTGTACGGAGTACGGAGTACGGAGAGAAATTAACTAGGTACCCTGTTCATTTGCGAATTACGCTAGTAGGCTAGGGGAAAAAGAAAAAAAGTGGGGATCTTCGTAACGAGCAAATGAACGGCGAGATATTCCCTAAGTCAGGTGGGGGACTTTTGGAACACCCCTGCCTATGGAACAGCCCCTGAATCGGACCCCGCACAACACCATGTTACGATCCTGGTTCAAAGGTGCAGAGGGCGCTGCCCGCCTTCTGTGGATTGGCTGGAACAGCATTTAAGGTGGGGGGCTCTCGCTCGAAGGTGCATCCAATGAGGGAGTGCTCAGTGGGGCCATTGCCGAGAGCCACCGAGCGCACTAATGTTACGATCCTGGTTCAAAGGTGCAGAGGGCGCTGCCCGCCTTCTGTGGATTGGCTGGAACAGCATTTAAGGTGGGGGGCTCTCGCTTAAAGGTGCATCCAATGAGGGAGTGCTCAGTGGGGCCATTGCCGAGAGCCACTGAGCGCACTAAGCGGGGAGCTCAGTAGGCTCAGTGCCGGAGACCCACTGAGCGCACTGAGCGGGGAGCTCAGTAGGGATCAGTGCGTCTAGGAACTGAGCACGACTGAGCATGTGAGTCAGGAACTCTGATTGGTCCTCCTTAGATAGATATATACGACGACCGTAGCCACGGTCCTAGATAGTTCTTGCTTGGTTCTTCAAGCAAGCAATACACATTCACTGCACTCATACACTTTGAGTGGCATTCCGATTTGACTGTATTACCCGTGCGATAGGAGCTTGCCCTTTGTTCTATCTTCATAATTACCAACCCAGCATTCTGTGGAGCCCGTGCTCCCTTACAGACAGACGACCCTGACAGTCGAGTGGTTTGTAATATTTGGGCGTGGGTTGGAGGGTGACCGAGCGACCCTTGGAATAGAATCCATTCGGTTAAGCGTTCTTCCATAGCCGGAGAAAGCTTTTGATTAAGAATTTGGGCCTTGGAGGCTGGCTCGGAACCACGAACCCGATTAAAGAGAGTAGTAGGGGGGATGCCGTGATTTTCAGCAGAGCTACGGAGTAAGCCGGTTTCTGCATACTCTGCCAGCGCATTCTGCAAATCCAACTGAGTATATCGCTTCATCTTTCATTTCTCAATTGAATGGAGAAAAGAAGATAAGTATTGAAGCAGAATTGGTCGAGTTGCAAGCGATTGAAATAGGTGAGTTGGGTGGCGAGCGGCAAGTCCTTGATGACAAACCTTGTTCCAAATCCAGGGGTGTTCCATAAGCAGACTACCTGACTTACTGATTATCGCAATTCGCGAACGAATGAGAACGAGCGGGCGTCCTCCGTAAGCACTTTATTGAAGCTCTCGACATTGCCAATAACCTCATGTCTTGTAGGTAAGGCAGACCAGAAGAGAAGCAAGATCTAGAGGTATAAGGTAGGTAGGAGGTATAAATAATGAAAGCATAAACGGATCCGCATTGAGACGTTAATTAAAGCCCCAGGCCCATTTCTAATACTTCAAAGTCTGCTGCGCAACTCCGATTACGACTACGTTGCCATGGCTCCGAGACTGTAATTTGAAGACATAATACCTTACCCCTGCCAGAAGTGCAGCGCTCAATTAGACCATATGATTGTGGACCTCCTGTGCTTGGGTTAAGGGATATGAACCGTGCTCTCGGCGGGCTTCTGCATGAGTGATGATATCTGGGAGTTTAGGCTTCATGACCAAGAGAGTGACGAGGCCATTGAGGAGATGAGCATGTGTGAAGAAACTGCCCGAGACAGACGTGTTGCAGTTAATTGCGCGTTGCAAAAAGGGGGGCATTGCTGGCTGGAGATTAGGCAGCTCTCGAAATCCCATGGATAGGTATCTGTCACAATATTGGGATTAGTGAGCAAGGAAGATCTAGAAGCTGCTATGTGATTCTTCGCCACTAGCTTTTGCCACTATTCATAACTATAAAAGAGAGACTTTTGGCCCTGCCAAAGGAAACAAGAGATTAGACCTTTTCAGACAATTCAAGCCTTACCTCCCTGCATCAAATGCTTCATTTCCGTTGCCCTATGAATGCGCGTGACAGTATCCAAGTTGGGCATATCACGTGGCGGCACCAGCGATTGGACTCGAGTTGTCTGCTCCTACCACACCAGGAAAGACGAGGCTACATGGCAGGTGCTGCCATTACCCCGCTCGTCCTTCAAGTTTGTATCGCGATAAGCAGGTGCTCGAGCAAAGTATAGACGATACGATAGAACAATTCTACAGTTGTGGTGCATAATAATGTTATTTCAGTACTTCGCTAAATACACGCCCGGAGTGTAGTTTCCAATAAAATCTCCACCAGCCGCAATCATCGCTTCCACTCTCTGCTTCATAGATCTGGCACAGTTCCGTAGCATCTCGGTCGGTACTGCAGCCCAAGCTTCCTTTATAGCTTCGATCAATGCCTTACCAGTAGCACGGGGCCTATTATCTTCAATCCACCGCTTCATCCACGGCCAGACATTCTCAACAGGATTAAGGTCGGGGCTCCGAGGTGGAAAATCGACCACAACGCCGGTAGGAAAATGCTTCTTGATCCAAGCCTTGGAAGACTTCGATGTATGCGCTGGGGCATTATCTTGTTGGATTGTCGAGCTAGGAATCTTCTTATGGAAGTCAAGAAGTAATGGAAGCACATATTCTTGGTATTTTGCCGAGTTAATATGCCCCTTGGCCTTGGATAGGTCTTTAGACCTATCCTTGAGCTCTTTATCCCACACAATAAAAGGGCCTTTCTGAGATCCGACGAAACATCCCCAGAACATCCACCCTTTACGGCGAACTTTAGGTTGTGGGAATTCTGTTGGTTTCTCGCCAGGTAGTAGAATCAGAGACTTCTTACGACCAGAGCTTCCGTTGACCCAGGTTTCGTCGCTCCAGATCCATGACTCCCAATCATCCTCGGAGAGGTGCCGACGTTGTAGACACCAAGTTAGCCGATTAGATTTATGGGTAGGTTGCAGGATAATTATCGATGGTTGTTGTGTAATTACACAGCCAAGAGCCCCCAGGGCATACCGAATGGCCTGGTTCGAATAGCCAGCTAAGCCTAGGATATGGTCTGCTAGCCGGCTAGGTGGAATTCCCCGGCGAGAGGGTGTGCCTTCCTCTAAGAAAGTCTGGATAAGCTGTTTCTGTGGTGTAGTGTAAGAGAAGGTAGGTACGCCTGATCAAGGTGGTCACAATGCAGGCAAGAAGGTAGGGGAGCAATGACTTGTATTGGTGTAAGACTTCAACCTGGCCCTCGCAAAGGAAGATGGGCGAGGGCCATTGTTTATATACCTGCTCAGGGGTTCGGCCCGGGCATCAGTCTGCGGTCTTGGCGCCACGGCGTAGCGTATGCCAGCTGGCAGTGTTCTAGCCAGTTGGTGACAAGTGGTGGGCGCGCACCCTGTGCGCGCAGTTGGTGTTTGGGGTGTCCTTTTCCTTACATGTAGCTAGTATACCACGGCGACCCCTCTTATGGTAGGTTGGTGTATTCCGGCCGGCCAAGATACCATATTGGACCTGCCGTACACTAAGGTCAAGAGCCTCTGCAATACGTATATATGACCAGCGTGCATGGAAGTAAAGAGTCTTGCACGCAATCCTCTCCTCAATGGTAGTACTTTTCGTAGGAGTCTTTGGTGTGGCCGGTACAGTAGGTAGTACAGCTTGGTCGATTGCTGGTGGTGGGGTGGGCGGCTGGTTCTCCATAGTTGGTGTAGGGTGTGGATAAGCAAAAGGCGTGTGGATAATGGAGCACTTTCCAACGAGGTAGTTGTAGTAGAAATTTATACTGGAGGGTACCTCTTCTAGAAGGCTCCACAATCTGCCAGGCACCCTTGACAAATCCACTTATTAGTACTAAGCTAACATTAAAAGGCAACAAAACTGTAGAACGATAACGATGGTCCGATTGCGGAGACAGCGGGAGAGGTCTTCCGAGGGATGGGTTTTACCAAGGTGAGCTACTCTGTTACGATCCCGGTTCAAAGGCGCAGAGGGCGTTGTCCCGCCCGCTGCAGATTGGCTAGAGCGGCCCTCGGCAGGAAGGATGCGGCCAATCAGGTAATGCTCTGTGCGGTTAGTTGCCAAGACCTGGGAGAGCGCACGGAGCAGGGGCGATTAGTGGGGCCCATGGCGATCTGTTGGCAGATCGCCCCGGGGCCCACAGAGCGCAAAGAAGGGACTCTGATTGGTTTCTCGTAGTTCTATATAGGAGCTGGCAGCACGCTCTCTCTGGGAGAACGGTTCTGCAGCTATCAATGCATCTGGTTAAGCATACATTGGTTGTGTGTTGAAAGCCTGTCTTTCGCAATCTGTGCACGATACTCCTTGTCTCCTGTCATCTCCTACCTGCCGTCCAGACCCCCACAATCCTAGGCCGGGCCTAGCTCCGTGGACCTGTTGTCCAGATTGTAACAGGGGGATTACCCTTACAAGAATCGAGCTAGGTTGGAGAGGTGCCGGGGGTAAGATATGATAATATTTACTCGAAATAAGGTAAGCCACTACTCGAGCTCGACTCGGCAGATGCTGATACCGTCTAGACGTGGCGACCCAACAAAGAAATCGCCCCACAACGAAATTGGCCCACGCCATGCCCACACCCACTCCACGGGCGCAAATTATCCATTTCTACACAAAATAACTAGCAAAAAAATACTCAATCCTCTTCTTCGGCCTGTCTATATTGTTCGAGCCCACGGGCGATTATTTCCCGGGCATCTTCGACTGCATGTGGCTGGCTTTCTGCCCGGGCCGTTTTTTTCCGCTTTGGGAGTATTTGACTAGCTTTTTGTGCCTTGGCGATGTCCTCTATACGTGCAAATCGCTCATTTCCATCTTCATATACCCTCTTACGCGTGCGAGGCTTTGAAGCCTCTAATTCGGTTGTGAGATGCGTAATTTGTGCCTTCAAAGACGCGATCTCTGTATTCTTCAGATCCAGGGACCTCCCGACCTTAGTAAACAATGCCCGCACACGCCGCTGAGCCGGACTGAGGGCATTCCGAATACTGTCCTGGTACTTCTTGATGTCCTGACTGCCGTGCGGTGTTTTGAAGAGCCTGTCATCGTCGTTCGGGGCCGTCGTCGGCGGTGTTGAAGGCCGGGCCGGGAGTGCCTCATTGTCCTTGACCGCCTCAGGGTCATCAAGTAAATAAGCCGGGTTGAAGGGCCAAATCCCGGTTTTACTGAAGCCCGACATGATGTTACGGGCACTCATGCCTTTACCCGAGGCATCTCTGTAGCAGTAAAGGAACCGAACCTTGTTGACAGGAGCTGACGATGTGAAGCTCGCGAGGGCCTTGGTATTTTCCCTAAAATAGGTCTTTAAAGGTGAAAAGACCGAGCGATCGAGAGGCTGAGACTTGTGCGATGTATGAGAAGGTAAATAGACGAACTGGACCTTATTTTGGAAGGCCGCTAACATGAATTTTTCGTTCATATGGCTCGAATGTTCGTCAAGGATCAGTATACGCCATTCGCCCGGCCTTTGAGGCTTTGTTTGGATCAGGTAGACCTCTTTGAGCCATTTCAGCGCAATACTGGCGTTGCTCCAGCCTGTAATTGAGTAATCGTACTTCCATTCCCGGAATTCCTTCGTCAGGTTGAAGTTATCAGGAAAGTGTTGTCCTTGAAGACTGGCCCCGGTAAATATGATCACGGGCTTCAAACGAACGCCCTCAGCAGTGCCGCATTCGATAACTGAAACCCAGGTTGTTGCATCAGAGCTTTTCACGTAGGTTCGGTTCGTCAGGGAGCTTCCTATGACCTTTCCGGCCCGGTTCTCGAGCTCCTGCATGCCGTGCTCATCCATATTAGCGATGTTGGCCGGGATGACCTTTTTATCCTTGATTTGGAAGGCCAGGCGCTTGGAGAAAGCTTCATAAGCTTCACGAGTAGATCCGCAGACTCGAGAGGATTCCAACAAGGTTGAATTCTTCATCTTCACCGCCGGGTTGCGGCGTAGGAAGCGGTCCACATATCGCTCCCCAATGGTCTTTTTCGTGCCGGCCTCATTGAGTATAGCTTGAGCGAATCTCTGCACCTGACGACGGCTAGGAGCCCTGCCTGCAGCCTCCTCATTGAGGCACCAGTCGGCTAGGAAGCTTTCCTGCGCATTGGAGAGGTTTCTTTCGGCTTGTTTACTTTGTGCTCGGTTTTCTGCCCCGTGGATGCGTTTGCAGAGGGTAGAAGGAGGGATCCCGAAGTCATGCGCGGCCTGCTTCTGCGATGCGCCCTGTTCAACTGCAAGTATTGTAGATTGAATTAGCTGCTCTCGACGGTTCGACATGATGTATTTTGAAGCTATTCGAGCCTGAATTGATGAAGTTGTGTTGTGTTGAAGTTGAAGGGCGGGAAATTAGATGACAGGGGCAGAGATTTCGTTGTGGGGCGATTTCTTTGTTGGGTCGCCACGTCTAGACGCTTTTTGTGGGTTGCCCTCGAAGCTCGGATTCGGAGTTATGGCACACTACATGACCTATTATATAATGCACTATACGATTTAATATTGAATATTTCAGATCATCATGTCAGCGAAGTATAGATTCAGTCGATACTGAATGTGTATGGCTGGCATCACCTATGGTATGACGAAAATATTACGGTACGTTTTTATTCTTTTGTTGGAATCACCAGGTACCGGTACTGGAAACAACAGGGCGTGCTGCACGCCGAAAGCTGGTGGTTCAAGTGATGGTCATTGTTGTCTATGTCTGTCTAGAAGAAAGAGGTGGCCGTAGGCCACTTATATGAAATCTGGGACCCCTACGCCTCCACCGCCGCCTGTCTGGCTGATGAATGCGTTGCTACAGCCACCTCTATGTGGCTGGAATGCGCGTTGTTCCAACATCTTTATATGAATATATAACGTATTTTATAAGCGAGCGGCGAATTTCTAAC
Organism: Lasiosphaeria miniovina; assembly: GCF_030549165.1. Classification (NCBI taxonomy): domain Eukaryota; kingdom Fungi; phylum Ascomycota; class Sordariomycetes; order Sordariales; family Lasiosphaeriaceae; genus Lasiosphaeria; species Lasiosphaeria miniovina. Next base: position 315,305 of record NW_026848223.1, on the reverse strand, counting down.
CAACTTACCACAACGATCCTCAATTAAACCACCAAAACACTAGGAAATAACAGTAACCGAACCAGAAATGGATGAATCAGGCAATTCTCCAGCTTCCTGACACGTGCGTGCATTATGGCCAGGCTTGCCGCACAGGCCACAGCACCGAATCTTTGTGCGAGCCCCCTCCGCACCACCACCATTTTGTCGCGTTTCCTGGATTATCTGCTCACCCACAGCTTTCTGGCCTAGTAGGTCCTGTACCTCTTGTACGGTAAGTGACCCTCCAAGCCGCACAGGTGTTTTTTGGCCCTCCGTCTCTTACTAAGCCCCTCATTGGCCTTACGTAGTAAAGAGACTTCCGTACGCAGAAGAGCTACCTCGTGCATTACGGCCATTGTACATTTGACCAATTGGTCCACAGCAGCCAGCATAGGTGTTGGAGAACTACCTTGATGGTTAGATATCCGGCATTTAATAAGGTCTGTCTGTGAGGTGGCCTCTCGGGGGTTCTGTGGCGTCTGAGATAGCCAAGGTAGTGCCGTACCTAGGCTTGAGGCTGGTGGAGTAGGAGTTCGGAGCCGTATATTCATCTTGGAAATCACTCTTTCTGGGTCGTGTAGTATAAGGCCGGCTCCGGCAAAGGCGCCTTGGATATTCTTTTCGATAAAAGAAGTAAAAAACGCCTCTTTGAACGCACAAAGGAATTCCAACTTGGTAATATGTGTGATATGCATACGCATAAGTTCCTCGATTTGGTAGCCGTACGCCTTCTTCAACGGCCCAAAACAACCAATATCAAGTGGCTGGACCAGGTGCGAGGAGTGCGGAGGCATACAAAAGGTGATAATATTGTGATCCTGACAGTACTCCTCGAATTTGTCGGAGTGGTGGCTCTCGTGGCCGTCGAGGACTAAAAGCCGGTATCTGTCACGACCAGGGCAAGGCATTGAGGTGAACTCAGTCCATTGGGTACTATCGACGAAGATTCTAAACTAAGGAGGGAAAGAAGGAAAAGTCCAATAACGCGTCGTGTGCGCGCGAACAAGTTTGCATCTATCAGTGGGGTAGGTGGGGCCTCGAGGAGGCTTCTGATAGGTCTGTGGGTTCTGGGCGGCTCTGGCCGCTTGAGGGCCAGTTTGGTGGACGGGTCCTCACATTACCCCCTTCCAAGCTCTGAGCGCCTGGCGTTCAGGAAGCTTGAAAAAGTACTGCGGGGGCAATTCAAGTATGCCTGGTGGCATGCTTCTTCTTTGTCCTCCCTCCCGTCGCATCGTGTTCCGCCACTTCATCATCCTCATGATCGCCACTAAAAGCATCGTCTGCCGCGTCTCGTATCCATTGCTGTAATCTCACTGGCGGACCAGCAGCTTCCGGGTATTCTTTGTGGAAGGACTCCAGCAGCAATGGAGAGTTCTTGAGATCGCCAGCTGGATACCAGGTTTCGTCGGGATCCAGGCCGACCCAAGACACTTGGTATTGGAGCTTCTTTCGTTGACCGAATAGTCGCGATGCCAGAACCTTCTCGACCTCCCACTCGGGTTCTCCATTGATCTCCACAGGGGGTTCCGGTTCTGCCCGTTGTTGAGGTAAAGGGTCCTCAGAAGCTTTTCTCAGCCTGTCAGCGTGAAAGACCTTACTTCCCTTGTACCATGACGGAGTGTTTAGGACGAAGCTGTGGCCTTTTATGTCGACTATAGTCCAAGGTCCGGCGTTCTGGGAATCCAGCTTAGTTGTTGGTGCTTCGGTAGAGAATCCTTTCTTACTGACATATACTGAATCTCCCACACCGAAGTCAACGGGGCGACGCTTCTTATTAGCTTGAGCCTCCATCAAGGCCTGTGTGGCAATGGCATTTTGTCTTGCCAGGTCTTGGGCTCGCTGGGTTTGCTTGACGATATCCAAGGCCTTTTTCTGCTGATCGGTAGACAGGTCTAGCTCGGGCAATGGCAGAGACAAGGGATTCCGAGGGCTGGTTCCCAACGCTACTTCCAACGGAGACATTCCAATAGCCGAATGGTAGGCTATATTGTGGGCCAGGTCTAAGGCGGGCAAGTGTTCTCGCCATTTAGTCTGGTACTTGTCCACATAAAACCTCAGCTTTTGATCCAACTCCGCATTGGTGATCTCGATACTTCCTTGCGTTTGAGGGTGTCTCGAGCTTCCGTGGCGATGTTTGGTGCCCGTAAGCTTGTTGAGGGTATCGAGGAATTCGGAGATGAAAGGTCCGGCGTTATCGCTAATCCACTGGCTAGGGACTCCCAGGAAGCGGTAAAGATAATGGTAATACCGGGCGGCTAATATCTCCGCGGTATCCGTCTTGCGTCCGGCCAGGGTAGCGATTAGCTTGCTGAAACGACAGATGAAAGCCCAAACGTAGTCATAGCCTTCGTCGTCCGTTGGCATGTTCTTTCCGTCTACTACTACATGCTCCCAAACGTGCTTTGGGATCGGCAGCGGATGGAGAAGTCCGGGAGTCTTGTCGTGTCTGACCTTATTCCTTTGGCAGCTCTGGCAGTTTCGGATGTACCGTTTGATGTCGCTATTACGGCCCTGCCACCAATATTCCTTCTTTAATAGGGCGACCGTCTTGTTCTGTCCTGCGTGAGCGAATGCCTTAGGTTCATGGGCTTCTCGAATTAGGGCAGTCCGTAGAAAGACGCTTCCGTCGGCGGTGGTCTCCGGAACAACTAACAATCCTTCTTTACGACCCAAGTTCTGCTTGGCGTTCTCGGCAATGATAGTATCGACCAAATCCGCTCCACAAAGTTCCGTAGAGGTCAGGGCGTTGATTAATCTCGCACCGTCGTTCGGCAGCCCTTCAATCTTTTCGGGTGGGATTAAGGCGAACGTTCTGTCTTGGATTTCTCGTGCTTTAACCGTCGGGTTGTCTACGGTTTTGCGAGAGAGAGCGTCGGCGGCCACATTATCCTTGCCTGGGCGGTAACGGAAGGTAATGTCGAAATTGGCCAAATAGTACGACCAACGAATCTGGCGGGCGGACAGCAGTTTCTTAGTAGACCAATAGATGAGAGCTTGATGATCAGTCTGTACAAAGAACTTGGTTCCCCACAGAGCCGGTTCAAAGTCCTTCAAGGTGTTGACCACAGCCAAGAGCTCCTTATCTTGGATGGGATAGTTTTGCTCTGGGACGGACATTGTCTTGGACGAGTATCCGATCGGCTTCCATTCTCCGTCTTCTTGCTGCTGCCAGATCACACCGCCCGTGGCGTTATTGGAAGCATCGGTATCGACTTTCACTGGGAAACCTGGCTTGTAGAATGCCAAAACTGGGGCCTCGGTAGCAAGCCTCTTGAGTGCGTCGAAGGCGGCTTTTTGCTCGGGTCCCTTCTCGAAGGCAACGTCCTTCTTCAACAGCCTAGTGAGTGGTTCGGCAACTTGGCTGGCGTGGTAACAGAAGATCCGAATGAAGTTGCAGAGGCCTAGGAATGATCGAATAGAGGACTTCGACGTTAAGTCGTCCCAATCCCAATCCAGGATGGCAGCTACTTTGGCAGGGTCCACTCGTACTCCTTTTCCGGTCTCCAGAATCATACCCAGGTAGTCGACTTCGGTCACGTTGAAAGAGGACTTCTTGATATCGCCTTGGAGTCCGGCCTTATGAAGTCGATAGATGATCTCCTCAACGTGTTCGAAGTGTTCCTCGTCATCGCCCTCTGAATAGGCCAGAACGTCATCAGCATAGGCACTAGCAAAGAGGTCTAGTAACTCGTTGAGTTGTGCATTGATAAAGGCTTGGAACCAAGCTGGCCCGACTTTCAGCCCGAAGGGCAGGACTTTCCATTGGAAGGTGCCTTGGCGAGTGGTAAAGGCGGTAAGATACCTTGAACCGGGGTCCATCAGCAATCGATTGAAGGCACGGATGATGTCGATTTTGGTCAGGTGCTTGGCTCGCCCACAGCGGCTGATGGTGCCTTGTACGTCGGGGGCTAACACTTGTCGACCCTTAATGAAGTCGTTGACCCAGCGGTAATCCACGCAGAAACGGTGCTCTTCTGAATGGGGTTTAGGCACGAACAAGGTAGGAGCAGGTTTATCGGTCATGCACCGTTCAATGAACCCGATCTTTAGTAGTTCGTCGGTGGTCTCTTTTTCGAGTCCCAAGAAAGCGAAGGGCGTAGGGTAGCGGGACGGTCTTCCTTCTAGCGGCTTACTGAGCTCAAGAACCACATCAAAGCCAGGGCGACTGGGAGGCAGTTGCGTTGAGGCTTTCTTCGAGAAGAATCCTTCCAGGTGAGCCAACTCGCGTGGTAGCTTGGCGCGCACTTTGTTAATATGCTCGGAATCCTCTCCTGCCGGGAACGGGATATGCTTTCCGTCGAAGGTCTTGTTCCAAGCCTTGGGGTCGACGGTGAGAGCGTTGAGGCTTATGGTGGGCTGATTAGAGACTCCATCTAATGGTATGGCAGTTTGGGGCATCTTCTGCTTTTTCCATCTCTCTTGGCGAGGGTCAGTCTCAATTGCGCGGAGGCAAGCAATCATCTCGGGGCTGTGCTTCTGTTCCGTTGCGACCGCTGGAGTCGCAGCGGCTACCACTGTCTGTGTGTTTGTCCTGCGCCAGGGATTTTGCAGAATCTTTTGCACTTTCAGCTTGCGTTCCTCGGCCTCCATTAGTCGATCTCGGCGGACTACCTCTGACTGGGCATTTATATCAATAGTGCTGGTGCTCGGATCAACAAGGATGCTGGGCGAGTATTGTGCTAGGGCAGGAGTATCGTCGGGCCAGCGAAGAGTACGCGAGGCGGGGTGTAGCCATACGTTCTGCTTGGTAAACCAATCCTGTCCTATAAAGACATCATTGGCGGTCGGGATGATAATGAACTTCTGACGGGGGAAACGTCTGCCGTCGATCTCGAGAGTGACCCGAACTTGATGGGTGGCGCGAGCGGCGGCGGCCCCGTTGAAATCACTAAGTACTAGCGGTTTAGGCAAGAGTTCCATCTTTGCCCCGACCTTATCAACGAGCTTCTTGGCCATCTTCGGGGTCATAGAAAGGGAAATATCGGCTCCAGTATCACAAAGAGCGTGAGTCTTAAGACCAATGCCATCGACTAACAGGTTGACCCGTTTGGTGAATGTATTTGATTTTGGTGATCTGCCGACTTTAGCTAATTGTGGTATATGGGCTATCGAGGAGACTTCCGATAGCCGAACTAGTTTTCCGACTCTAACGATCCTGAAGATTCCGACGAAGTGTCGGCAACAGCGGTCCCGTCACGGTCAGAGCTTCCTTCATGATCGAAGCTGGCGAGGAGACTGGCCATAACCTTACGATCAGGACATTTGCGAGCTTGGTGTCCTGGCTTCTTGCACACAAAGCAGAGGTCGGCTGCCTTCAGGGTTTCCACCTCCTTCTCTGACAGCCGAGGGTTGGCTGGAGTTGCCGAGACCTCCTTCTTATATTCCCTTGAGCGGCGGCGAGGTTGGCGGTTCTCCTTTAAGGGTCGCTCCTTTGAGGGTCTCTCCTTCGACTCCTTGAAGGTCTTGCTTTGCTCGTAGGCTCTCTTCTTGGCCAGGGCTGAGTTGGCTACCTTGACCACAAACGATTCGTAGGAGATATCAGGGCTCTCGGAGGCGTCGAAAAGTTCAACGTTCAGGTTGGCCGGGATATGCTCGTACAACGTGGTCTTTCGGTCCGCCTTTGCGATATTTGCCTTATCGGCCAGGCTATTGATCTTACCGATAAACTGGTGAATGTCCATCTGTTTATCGCGGGGGTCGTACATCAGGTTACGTAGCTCCTCCCGAGCTTTCGATCCCTGGTTACGGTCGTGGTAGACTGCCTGTAGGCTAGCGACCATCTCGGCCACACTAGCGAATGGGTATTCGGTTGATTGGTATCGGCTAGAGAGGAGGTCGTTGGCGGGTCCTCTAGTTGCGGCGTGGAGGACGGCCATACGGCTACGTTCGGTCTTGAAGGTAGTATTGTCTTCCTCGAACTTGTCTGCTAGGGTGATGACCCAATGGTCGAATTCGTCCTTGTTACCCTGGAAAATACCGGGGTCGACTCCGACTTTGCGGGACTTTGGGTTGTAATCAGGGTTCGGGGCTCTCTGATCGGTGCCGTAGGCTTTGAACGCAGGGTACGCGGCGAATCCGGTTGGGGTGAAACGCTCGCCTCCGAAGGCGCTGTTGTCGGGCGTGATCCCGCGCTCGTCACGCGCTGGAGAGATCAAACGGGCAGTGCTCTCCAGTTGAGTAATGCGTGACAGGGCAGCGGCGAGCTGGGCTTGCATGTCCTGTTGGTCGTTACTTTGAAGCATATTGTCTTTTACAACGAGGTCTTCGGGTGCGGGGTCGTAGTATTCGGACTCGTCGCGTTCGATGCTCTGCAGGGGTTCGATTGACTTCTGATTTGCAGAGACTTCTTCTTGTGGGCGCGCAGGCTTGTCTTGCTCTGGGCGCTTGGTGCTCGTGACAGGCTCGTTTAGCTCTGGGTCAGTGGAGGCTTCTTGGGGTGTAGCGGGCTTGTCTGGCTCTGGGCTACCAGGCGCGACGCTGACTTCGTCGTCGGATTCGTTCGAGGACGCTGGTCGGTCTTCAGCCGGGCTTCCTTGCTCGGTTGCTGTTGCCTGTCGTTGAGATTTTCGCGTCGCTGGGCCGTATTCGATTTTCTTCGGCATTGACGATCTCGGGTCTGGTGGTTCTGCGGCCTAGTTTTCCGTCGTGCGCAGCCGACGACGTGAGTGCAAATGAATGCGGAGGATTTTAAAAGATATCTTTTAATTGCTTCGCCAGCAATAAAATGAAGAGTTTAGAATTGTGTCACGACCAGGGCAAGGCATTGAGGTGAACTCAGTCCATTGGGTACTATCGACGAAGATTCTAAACTAAGGAGGGAAAGAAGGAAAAGTCCAATAACGCGTCGTGTGCGCGCGAACAAGTTTGCATCTATCAGTGGGGTAGGTGGGGCCTCGAGGAGGCTTCTGATAGGTCTGTGGGTTCTGGGCGGCTCTGGCCGCTTGAGGGCCAGTTTGGTGGACGGGTCCTCACAGTATCTACCCTTCGTACGAGATGCTGTATGAAGATCGAAATGGCGAATCCAATCCAGGCCTTTCTCATTGGTAGTCCAGCCGTTATCGATTACACCGATATACCAGGTAGCCGGAAGATTGCACTCTTGATACCAGCTCTCTTGGTGATATTTCCCTTTTAAAAGGATGAATGGTGGGATAGCCCAGCCTTGAGCATTTACCCCTTGGATAACCGTAGCCCACTCACGATTACCAGGCTGGACTTTTTTGGCTTTCCCATAGCCATCGGAGGTAGTAACAACCATACCAGTAGTAATCATGCCCATCATAAACCCGGTCTCGTCAAAGTTGTATATATCTTCGTCAAGGATTCCGTATTTGGCTTAGTATTATGCACAAGTGCAAACCACTCGCGAATAACTTTCGGATCTCCGCATTTGGCCCTTTGATAATCCTATCTACGCGTAAAACGCGTCCGGAGTTCTGGTTGGCGTTTGACGAAGTTGTGAGCCCAGAGCTTGCCGACAGGGGGCGCGTCGCGTTCGCGTAGCAGTCGGTTGGCCATATCTTCCACAAAACAAAGCCGAGGAGGAAATGCGCGTACACATAGCTCAGATATATACTGAACAATTGTATGATCCTCTAGATCTGTGGGTTTTCGCGAATTGGCTGGAATATCGCGTCGTGAAGGCCGACCGGCGCGTCGATAGCGAAGTGTTGTTTCGGGAACATTATACAGATTGGCTGTGGAAAGAACATTGGGGTTTTTACTATTTTGGATTGATTTGAAAGCTAGGACTACCCTAGCTTCTTTTGAAGGGGTAGCCATAGCTTGTTGTGGTAGAATTGAGGATCAAAGATGAAGGGTCGCGTCGCGGGGAATATTCGCCGCTCGCTTATATTCGCCGCTCGCTTATAAAATACGTTATACTTACTATCTTCTAGGCTTCGACCATCCACAAGGTCGGAGCAATACAAAGCATCATCAATATAACGTACTACTAGATATCTTAATCCTACAACAAATAGCTCGATTTTCTTAGATTATTACCGCCGCTTAGGCCACATCCTAGTGGCTTAGCAGTGCACCCCCGACCCACTTCGCTTATTTTCAGTACATGCGTGAGCCGATCGCAGAACGCCAAGTCACCTATGCTTCGAATGCGAGCTCAGCATATGCCGAACACTTGAAAATATAAAAACATATCATTACTCAAAGTATGACTCAGTTTGCACTCTATCTTGCTTTCTTTAACAGTTTAGACCAATTAATTTATCGTACATCTTGCTTTAATTGACCGTTTATACTACTTTATTTGCCCTACACCGAGTTATATATATTTTTATTGGGGCTGCTCAGCATATGCTATGTGCTGACTGAAAAGCTCAACATGGGTCAAACTCTATGACCCATATTGAGCTGTGACCTGCCACATTGCATGACACTGGCCATCTGACCTTGCCGAGACTGACGAGGGATCTTAAAGAGGCCCAGTTCAACATCGCCCCGTATTTTAAGTCCCTCAAGGCGATTCAGCTCGCTCGCAGTGTCTATCAAAAGCTTTCAGGGGCGACGGCATCGCTTCGCGTTACCGACCACCCCCTGCATGATGCCCGTTGGATTCCAAATGCCATTTTGTCCTCGGCAGCGGTGGAACTAGACTTGCCGCGTGCCTACCGCTTTGCCTGTATTGCCTTCTTCGAATCCGGTTACGACCTCGACCCAACGGAATTCACAGAAGTGATTGCGATTTCGAGTCGAAATAGCCTCTATGTCTCCCAGGTCCTCCTTGGCGACCCCTTCTTTGGCGGCGATATGAACGAGGTTCGCCACGTCATGGAAAATGTCGGCAAGACAGGTGTTGTCATGATGGTTGCACCACTGGCACCAAGGGTTCGCGCTGCCGAGCTCAACAGATGGAAGCAGGTCTCGCACGTCCGCTTCAACCTAAAGCGGGAAAATTGCTTCCAAGCCACCTTCCTCCACCTTTCTTTTACCGACTTTGAGATGCCGTTCGATATTGGTCAAAGGGGGTCCATCGACAGAGCCATCCACGTGCGAGTGGTCGAGACAGTCATTTCCGTCTACGATCGAGGGGACTGGGTTGCCGACTTGGACGTCCTTATCCTCTATCAGCCGACACTCTATGGGAACAGGTTCATACGAAGACTCGACCAGTCGACGCGGCCGAAGTCTTTGACTTCCCCGGACCCAGCGTGCTGGATTGGGACTAACCCATTGGCGCATCTCCGCCCACAGCCTCTGACATCAATTGATAACTGGGAAGAACTGCTCAACCTTCCTGAAGATATGGGCCTATGCTACGTTGGCGTCGTCCGCGCACATGATAACTGGATTGCGCGTCTCGCTACAGCCTGTGTTGCCGCCCAGCGAGGGTTTCGCACTGTCATCCTTCCAACGACAGACGTATGCTAGAAATGCCGTGCCTCGCAAAGGTGGAAGTGGGTTCTGGGTGACGACAAAGAAGGAGACGGCCGAGATGACAGCCTAATTAGTGCTGCCGTTTCAAGGGACAGATGGTATGAAACGACTGACCCCAGCCGACATGAAGACTCGGCAACACCAACTTGGCAGGAAGTGAACGATGAGTTCGGTGATGACGATTCGGATACTTCCGGCGACTCGGACGACTCCCTAGACTCCACTAAGACGGTGATAGACGACGATGTCTTCTCAGCCTCTCCTCATATTTTCATATGCTAATTAGGGCAGTACTAAGTACCAGTGCGGATATAGTGGTCAGATCAAGCTTTTACTTTCAGCAGCAGCTCGATAATAAACAGACGTGACGTGGGGGATATCGATGCCGTATGGGTGGAGCTACTCTCTAAACGTGCGTAAATTACGCGTAGTAAAGCGGTGAAAGACACCACAACACCAAAAACAACAACAATATCAGGATCAATGGAAGTGCTCGAGCTGTAGGCTCGATAGGTTGGTGAGCTTCGCAGAGTAAAGGCACAGAGTTCCATAGCCGGGAAAGTCAAAATAAAACAAAGAAAAAGGCACTGCCGCGTGCGCTGGTCTGGGGATCTCAATTCATGTTAAAAAGACGTAATATTTCTTCCTCAAGATCAAGGCCCGCGGGGAAGATGAAGGCCCTCTCTCTGATCTGAGGGGAAGGGAGGCGGGCTACCCACCTTATACGAGGTGGGTAAGCCAAGAAAAAAGAAAAAAGAAGTACACTAGATTATTTTAGGTAAGGGTGTAAACAACCCCCTTGTTGCCTAGCCCCCTGAACCCCTGATCAATAGTACTTTAGCCTCGCTTAATATGATAACATCTCGTCTGTTAATTTGTTGTGTCTTGGTAGTCGAATTTAGCATAATGCGAGACTTTTCAGGTTATTAGGTGTCACGACCAGGGCAAGGCATTGAGGTGAACTCAGTCCATTGGGTGCTATCGACGAAGATTCTAAACTGAGGAAGGGAAGAAGGAAAAGTCCAACGACGCGTCGCGTGCTCGCGAATAAGTTTTCATCTATCAGTGGGGTAGGTGGGGCCTCGAGGCGGCTTCTGATAGGCCCGGGGTTCTGGGCGGCTCTGGCTGCTTGAGGGCCAGTTTGGTGGACGGGTCCTCACATTAGGTTACCTACATGTCTTGGCCGTTGTTAGTGTGGATCAACGCTAGTCAACGCGCCAGTCCAAAGTGGAGTAGCCTAGGTAGAAAGCACTTCTTGTAGTCCTAATAAGCATGGCATTCTCCACTTCTGCCTTTCTTCGCGAATACTACCTTACCTAGGACACCTCTAGAATCATTTGTTCCAAAAAAAAAAAAACCTGCCGCGTTTACAATAATCCCAACATGATTACAAAATACCTACTCAACTGTTGCCCTGGAAACTTATAGGGGATAGAATCCAAGTGATCTGGATGTAACCTGATTGAGATTGACCAACGTAACCTCTAAGAAACGTTGAGCTAGGCTGTGCATGCTGTCTTCGTCACCAAGTCTTGGCAATGAGGCAACGCGACATTAAGGGCACGACTGCCCAGTGGCTTTGACAGGTCCCCCCAGCTCTCGGCCGTCCTCCTCCCAGCGGACCACGATGGCTTCTTCCGTCCAGCGGATTATGAAATCAACATGATAGCCTTTCCGTCCAGCGGAATAGAACAGCAAAGAATAAAGACGAGCGCAAAAAAAACAAACAAAGACGAGAACCATCCCCCCTTTCTGCCTTGCTTCTCTACCCAGCCTCCTACCAAGACAATGTGCGGCTTCGAAAGAGAACAGGAGCCCGTTACTAGCAAAAGGCTTGTCCAAAGGGCCTAGAATTTTCTGCCCGCTCACTCTGAGAGCCGATTCGGTTTCTCCTTGGCAGTAAGCAGTACTCTGGGACTGGGTCGAATTAGACCCACTGGATCTCGCAATGGTCGTCATCGCCGCAGTAGGCATGGTGGCAGGCCACATGGCCGGCCGCAGTCGTAGTCCCGCGACATTGGGTGGCGGTAGGGTTGTCGTTGGCGTCAAAGACAACCTCGTTTGTCACCTGACAAGCGCCGCAGATGTAATAAATCGTTGCCGGGGCGCCGCTAGAGCGCGACGACTGCGAAGCCCCAGAACTCGAGTTCTTCCGGCTGGTAGAGCCCGATGATGATCCGTTATCAGCCATGGCTATAGTTGTGGGGGTTTCGACGGAAGGTTGGGAACAGAGTAAGCTATCAAAGTCGGGGAATTGACGAAGAAGAGGGACTGATTGTTATTGTTGGATGTGTGCGCGTGTATGTGTTCTGGGTGACCGTGGCAGTGAATGGTTGTGGGAAGACCCAATTCCAGCTCTTATACACTTGGGAAAAAAACCGAAGAAGGGCGCGTTGGTTCCCTCCTTCTCGTCATCATGGCCAACCAACATTTGAACGGTTGGTTGGCCTTTGGTTAGTCCGGCACCCATGTCTGCTACGATTCAATGATGCATCGATCGAAACACCGCTCTCGGTGGCAGCAACGGGACGAAACAGAAACACCAACGGCATGTTGGCCACAGCCGCCCCGCCGCCAACTCATCCTCGGATTTAGAAGCCCGACAGCTTGTGGTGTTCTTGGTAGATGGCCGGCCACGACGCCGCTTCCTGGGGCCGGCTTGGAAACGACCGACGCTGTCACTGCAATTCTTAGGCTCCCAATTTCTTGTTCTCTGGACGTTTCGAAAGTCCGAGGACTCATCCAGAATCTGGCGAGCGGGCGTGGCACTGGTCTCAAGACATCGGTTCTAGCGGTGTCTGAGGTTTGGTTAGGGACTTGGGGGCTTGCCCTTGACACGCTTGAACTTGACTCGGAGTCTGCTGTCGTTTCACCCCAGCCGCCGCCGCCGGCCGGCAGGGACAAAAGGAGCTCGAGGTAGACGGCCTCTCGAGGATGACGTCGAGTTTCAGGTCGGCTCGGACTTGGAATTGGCGGCCATTAATTGATGTCGGAAACCGAGATAGGCCTTCGCCGAACATCTAGTGCCACAGAGTCGAGAGGATTTTAGCTTCTCTAGGAGCCTAGTAATGAGCATTTTGGGGCGGAGCAAAGGTGGCGGGTATTGTTGGATGAATCGATGTTTTCACGATCCATGGGAGGAAGTGAATACCTATACGCACCCCTCGATCGGCGGGTTTGGCGACGGATAATCAATGTCTTCACACACCCCTAACATATATATGATCCTTGATGAATCGCCATCGGCAGTACTGAGGCGTGGCAACGCTAGTCTGAATTCGTATAGATAAGCGACCTGACCAGTCAGGAAGGGGTAATTAAATAGGTGCCTAGTCAACGGTGGTTTTGGCAGGTAGCTAGCTCCTTCGGCTAAATAGGCACCGAGGGAAGACGCCTGGCAAGGAGTCAATATATCATCCTCCGGCTTTGCCGGGGAAATAATTTGAGGCCTTCTCTGTCTAGCCACGTGCATAGTGTGAGATTTTGCACGCCCAGCGGCCGGCCCCTCGGCCGCCCAACCCACAGAGCTGGGTGTTCGAGATAATTATACAAGCATAATTACATAATTACCACTCACCCGAATATTTAAAGCCCCTTCAACCGCTCTCCTTACCTACTCTTCATTAAAGCCACCACCCAATCTTACAGCTTTACTCGAATTCGACTCTCGCACCACCACCACAGACACTACCGGAACCAAGCCACTTCTCTATTCTCTCCCATCACCATGAAAACCGTCAGCGAACTTGCCCTAGAACTGGCCCATATCAGGGCATTGGGTGCGACCTCGACGACCAATGAAGACACTAAGCGGCACCTGAAGGACTATAGTCGTGTCCATAAAGAATACATCAATGCCAAAGCCGCTGCCAAGGCTGCCAAACTTGCTGCTCCTGGTACGGCAGCAACCAAGAAATGATCAGTTCTAATGTGGGCGACGCTGGCACCGTGGGAACCAGACAGTAGGCCAAACCCAAGACCACAGTGGTTCCTCCCGGCCACGACTTGTTGCACGCGAGCGAGAGTGGGAATGGGAGATTTTCGGAGAGGCCGTGGCGGATGCACGCTGGCCGTGCTTGTTCTCTCTTTCTGTTTGGCGGGGTGCGGTTCCCTCCAGCATGCTGGTCATGCTGGTCTATTGCCTCTGGCGGGTCATTCATTGGTAGGAGAGTTCGGGATGGGTGAATAGAAGTGTGTTGCAGAGGGCTCGTTTGGGGAAATTGGTGGAATTGCGTAGGTAGCTAGCTTGTGGGATAGAAAACTGAAAGAGAGCACTCCTTATTTCTCTTGAATGAAACTGCTTCCGTCCGCGTGTACCTAGGTATATTGACGCGCAATGAGTGATCATTTGCGCTGTTGATATTGTGGTAAAGTAAAGCATGATAAGTGACTGTCGTTACATACACCCTACCCACAAATAAAAAACTACCATGGTGGCTGCCGTCAGCTGACGGCTTTTTTATTAAAATCTGGGGAAGTGGGCCTAACCGCCGGCCCGCCCAGCACGGATAGGCAATGCTTAATCGTGTACCCATGGATTACTATTCACCCCTTGTAATTTCCTCCCAGTTGCTATTCTTGGCTACTATTATAGATGGGTACTCAACACACACACACACACACACACACACACTCACACTCACTCACACACTCACTCACACTCACACAATGTTTACCAAGAAAATGCATCAACCTCGAACACACGTTTACCAAGAAAATCCATCAACCTCGAACACACGTTTACCAGGAAAATGCATCCACCTCGAGCTCAAAGACAGTCTTGCCCCGTCTCCCCGCGGCCACGGCAGCAGCCCGCGCATCGTCGCAGAGGCTGCCCGGCCCGCAGACGACAAGACCCACCCGAGCCCACCCGGCGCTCTCCTCCTCGGCAAGCAGCGCATCCAAGTCGAACCGCGATCCGATCCTGATATCTTTGGTCGCCACTCGTCCCAGGTCAACCGCATCCACCAGGCCGCGCCCTGTCTCCTTGACGCTCCAGACCAGCTTCAGGTTCAGGTGGCTGTGCACCCACGGCAGCGCGCCAGTGATGCCAATGCCACCTGCAATGATGAGCACCCGGTCGCACCGCAGAACCTCACGAGTAGACCCACTGCTCGCGTACGGGCCGTCTAGAAGGGTGAGCAGACTCGAGTTCGGCTTCAAGTAGCTTGTCAAGCCTGCCGACTTCCTGACGAATAGCGTGATCCCGGTAGCAACACCAGCCTCATCAGTCGGCGGCGGCGTTGTTGATGACGCGTGCGAGGTCGCAAGCTGTTTCTCCTCGTCGCCCGCATGAGGCTCGGGCTTGGCGGCCCTGGGGACGGGGACAACCACCCCCTGCAGAAAGCTAGTGGGCACGACCGAGAACGGGTGATTCTCCCAGGGCGTCCACGGGCGGGCCGTCGGGAAGTAGGCAAACACGTGCCTGGCCGGCTCCGCGCCCCAGCGCACGCCGGGAAGGTCGACGCGCAGGTAACCGCCGCCGAGCTCAGTGACGCGCGCCCGCTGCAGGCCCCATCTCAAAATTCTGCCAACCCTGACGAGGCGGTCAAAGAACCACACAGCGGCCGCAAAGTACAGCCACAGCTCGTAGCCCAACGTATTGTGCTTCGCGATGGTCTTGCCTAGGTACGCATACCAGCCGATGAGGTGATACCAGCTGCCAACCATGACGAGCACAGCCAGGACGACGTGGGAGATGAGGAACAGCTCATACTGCGGGCGGCGGATGTACAGGCCACTGAAGACATTTAGGGCGACGGTCAGCACGGTTGCGACGATGCCCCAGTACCACCAGGGTGTTTCCTCGAAGGCGCGGTAGATGCGCAGGGCCGTGATGGAGTGAACGATGGCGTAGACCATGAACAGGCGCGCAACCCAGCGGTGCAGGAGCACAAAGGTCGAGTGCGGCCAGTTGCTGAGCCAGAGCAGCACATTGTTGCGCGACGAGAAGAGCAGCAGCACCGGCATGAGCACGAAAGCGAAGGCGCCGGTTCGGATGCAAATGTAGTTAACCACCTCCTTGTACTGCGTGAGGTAGAAGGCGTTGGGTTCCAGCGATTTATAGTCCACCGCGCTCAGCAAGACGTTGAGGATGACGAAGACGGCGAGGTAGAGGGATTGGCCGATGCTAGGGACGTTGCCGAGGAGGAAGGGGAGCGGACGGGTGTGGAAAGTGCCGAAGATGGATGGATACACAAGGTAAGGGTTTATCTAGCATAGTCAGAGATGATGGCCTTCGATGTCTGTCATGGTGGACTTGGAGGGGCCAACATACCCGGTCTAAAATGGCTTGCGCGAATGGCAGGACGTGGACCCAGGTCAGTACGACGGGGAGACCAATGGCGACGACGAGAATAATGATGCTGGTCTTGGTTTAGCAACGCTGGGGGAGGCCGTCGCGCATGGCAGAGGGAAGAGCAGCTAACCCAAATTTGGACTCGTCAACCTCCTCGTTATACAAGCCAGTCATACCGTTCCAGCTGCTCAGGTACGAGGCTTCGACGATGAGCGAGGTCTGGTTGAGCAGAACGTCCTTGAACGTCAGCTGGTACGTCGGTGGCTTGGGGTTGACTCTGTCCAAGGCGACCGAGTAGGCCCATTTGGGAGGCACCGTCTTGAGCCCGCTGAGGCCTTGCTGCCAATAGGCCTCGAGCTTGGCGATGCTCTCGTCGGGACACTTGGTGTTGAGGCACCACGCGGCCGACGTCAAGAACGGCGCGTCGCTCGCATAGCAGCTCGGGGACGTGGCCGGCGTCAGCGGATCGAAGGGCTTCTTGGCTGCCTCAAAGTTGGAGCAGTTGAGCAGGTAAGGCCGGAAGGCCTGGAGACACGACTGAGCACAAACAGGGTCGTAAGGATAGTTGCCATAGCCGACAAGGAAGTCCTCGGCGAGGGCACCGCTGCCAAGCACGAGAAGCAATCGTCGCGTTAGAGTCGCGGCTCTCATGATGGCGGCCTATCAGCTATTTGGGAGCGAAGAATCTACCGGGGAAACCGAAAGCTGCGCAGGAGACGAGAACCGCGAGCCGAGAGACTGGGAAAGACGATGCGTTGCAGGCTGACGATGGCGATGGCCTATTATTATGGCTGCAATGCATGTCCGGACTCCGCGCGCTCAAAAGTAGGCCCCGGCTCCGAGGAGCGGCCCCCCTGGAAGCAATACTGCGTACTCGGTAAGGTCGCTAGGCAGAGTTGCAAACCGTCGAGGGGGGTTCCGGCAGCGATTGGCTGACGCTGTTGGGACGGTAGTCGGATGGAGGCTTGGCATGCATGAACTGGGTGCATATTGGCCAAAAAGGCTCTGTTGCATTCGACGAAGCTGTCAGGTTGCCGGTGGCGTCGGCACGGGGCCTTCACCGCCGAACCACAACCCTCCAAAGCCAATGGACCCGGCCGGTCGGTGCGGGGTTGGCATCGACATGGAGGAGCAGTGATCCCAGCTGAGCGTTTCGAAAGGTCAGCAGTTTCCAGCCTTCCGGAAAGGGTGGCCAGTGGCTTGCCGGTGTCCGAGCCATTCATTGAGCCTCATGAAAAGAGAATGGCGGGGGATCCGGGGGGGGGGAAGCGAGGAAAGGAGAGAAGATAATCCGTAAGGGGAAAAAGACAAGAACAGAGACGAAGAGGCGGAGAGAAATGGAAATGGGGGGAGGAAGAAGAAAAAGGAGAAGAAAAAGAAAAAGGAAAAGGAAAAGGAGGAAAAGAAAAAGAAGAAGCAAAGAAAAAGAAGAAGCAAAGAAAAAGAAGAAGCAAAGAAAAAGAAGAAGCAAAAGATGAAATGCGGAAACACCCCGTTCGAGGTCAACTAGGGATGCATCAAGGTTTCAGAGTGTTCATGTAGAAGGCCCCAAGCCCCTCCCTGTCTGAGGGTGCAAGTGGGTGGCAGCCTCTTAATCTTGTCCGAATAGTAATCGGACAATTACGAGAGGGCGCGCGGCTTGCACTAGAACGCTTCAGAACCTTCCCTGTCCAACAGGCAAGCACACCCCAGCTGAGGCCATCCTTGTCACCGGAAGGCCTGGAGTGGCCCGATAGGCCAGTTGGTGCCGGAAGCCTAGCTCATTACCTCAATGCGCTCCGGCAGGCACACCCGGTGACCGGTGTGCCAATGGAAGCTGCCGCTTTGGGCAAGGCAGTGGGGTTTTGCGCGAGCGCTCCGTCCAGCCCGGCCAATCGCTACCTCCGCAGGAGAGATGAAGCCCGCAATGTGGCGTCGCTCCTGCCATTGCCAAAATTTCCAACTCCAGGGTTTCGGGATCCACGCGGGGAAGAGTTCCTTCGCCAGCGCGCCGAAAGGGGTCGACCAACGGTAGCCTACTTTAGTCTGCTTCTTGCCCTCCTGTCTGCTAGCCCGTTCAATCCTCCTCACCTAGCATGACAACAATGTGTCAACCCTACTTCCTATCAATGACATGGCGAACGAGGGAGCAGACCCCAAACTCGGCGAAGGCCCGCGGGCCATGGCCATCTTAGTGCCATTGTTCGCGCTCGCGCTTGCCGTCTACGCCCTGCGCATCTGGACCAGAGCTAGGCCAAAGTACCGCCTCAACGCGTCGGACTATACCGTGTCGATTGCTGTCGTGGGTCCCCCTCCTCCCGCTATCCCCTTCCCCTGTCATGCCACCCGCTATGCTACCTAACTATTACGCGCTTGCGGGCTGACCCGTCCCCGCACGTCCCAGCTAGCCGAGACGATCGTGCTCGTCCTGACGGCCGTCGCCGTGGCACGTGGCTACGGGCTGCCCAAGAAGCTGCTTTCACCCGACAACGCCGAGACCGTGGGCCGGACCACCTTTGCCGTGTACATGATTGCGCTGTGGGCAGCGGCATTCGCGCGCATTTCCGTCTCGTGCCTGCTGCTCAACATTGCCCAGGAACGGGCTTGGAGGATCGTGCTCTGGGGCTTCATCGTCATCCAGGCCCTCACCCTCGCCGCCTTCGACATCATTGAGCTGGTCCAATGCAGCCCCATCCGTGCCATGTGGGCTGTCGTCCCCAACGCGCGCTGCCTGAACCCGGACAAAGTGTGGATCGTCGTCTGTTTTTTTGCAGGTGAGTTTGACGGCTGCGAGCTCCCCAGACAACACAGGCAGTGGCGGCTGACTCTCTTGTCCCCTTCCCTCCCTAGGCATCGGCACAGCGGGCGACGTCGTGTGCGCAGTCCTGCCCATGCTCATCATCTGGCGCATGAGCCGCTCCGTGGTCGAAAAGATCCTCGTGTCCATCCTGCTGGGACTGGGCCTGCTGGCTGGCATCGGCGGCGTGCAGAAGTTGGTCATCTTGAAGTCGTGGGATCCGTTCTCGCCCAACGCAAACCGCGACATAATGAACGCATTCATTTGGTATGCCAAACCCCCCCCACCCCCCCCTTCCCAAAATCCCCAACCCCAACCCCAACCCCAACTCCCCCTCCCCCTCCCTACCTAAGCACGAAGCCAAACTGACATTGGTGGCATGGTAGGATCCGCGTCGAGGAGATCACGCTTATCATCGGGGCGTGCGCCCCGCCGCTCAAGTCCTTCATCGAGCGACTCCTCCACCGTCGATTTGGCTTTCCCCAATTTGACCCAGCAGAAAGGGGGTTGGACGAGGTGTATACAATGCCCGACTCGTCGTCTAAGCCACAGCGCCTTCTGTGGGATGGAAGCTTTCAGGGGTCGACGTCCGCCGCATCATCGGCGAGATAGTCGTGGGATATAGCATAGTCGGACTGGTGCTGTCAAGCACCCACCCATTCTTGTTCGTTTCTTGTATTGTTATGGGTTTTACAAGGTATTATGGAGCGGGTATAGGGTATTATGGAGCGGGGGACATTACGGTCATTTTACGGTACTGGTAATCATTGTTGGATTCGTCTGTATTTCATGAAGAAAGTATGCGAGGGCAAGTAGGGAATGCATGTGTGTGTGTTGCTTTCTATGGAAGCTAAGCTATCTACGCGTGGGCGGAGAATCTATGTGCGTGGGATAGGCTGGATCTGCAGGGGCCAACCAGTGCCCCGGGCTAGGCCTGGGCCTAGCACAGAAAGTGTTTTCGGACTGTATTAGGGAAAAGTTATATTTGCACACTGCGCGAAGACACTATCCCATTAAACATCGGATTTTTATATCGAGAAGGGACTCTTGGCTATATAGTTAAAATTGAAAATAGTCAGGATGAGGCCAATTATGAAACAACTCAAAGAACCGGTAGAATGAGAACCGCGGAATGGGAGAAAGCCGTCAGCTAAACCCGCACTTGGAGCATGAACATTGATCGAATATGGATAATGTTGGCGGCCGCCAAGGCACTTGCAGCGGCAGCCAATGGCGCCGGGCGTCTCCGGGGAGTAATCGCCGGTGCCGAGGGCCGTGGTGCTGGGCAGCTGGCCGCCAGGGGCGTTGCCCGGGCACTGGAAGAACGGCTCGTGATGGTAGCCAATGTCTGCAAAGTGGTGAACCTGGCTGGGCTCGAGCAGCAGGTGCACCGCGAGACTCTGCACGAGCGCGTCCCCAAACTATTTGCGCTCACGTGTCAGCAGACAACATCTCGAACAAGTTTGACAGCGCAGGGTGGACCAAGACGTATTATTACCCGTTCGTGATAGAAACCCCTGTGGCGGTCGAGACGCCGGGACAGTTCCCAGTACAGCGTGCCACGGAAAAAGTCCAGATCACCAATCTCGAAATTTGACCATAGTGACACAGATTCCACTTGTCGCCAGTCCTGTCGTGGTGCTCGAGGCGCAGCCAGCCGTGGATCCGCCTGATGGGCCAAGGCCACAAGGATGTTTCCAACATGGCCTTCCACATGGCCGTCGCGGGCAGATTTTTGCATACGAGGAAGTCGTCGACGGTGCGGAACAGGTTCGACCACGTGTTAGGCTCTTCCTGCTCTTCCTAGAGGGCAATGGTGGAGCCGTACGTCTTCCCGTGGTGTGCCATCTAGGCAAACAGGTCGTAGAATATGGCACACGTGAACGAAACGCCGGGCTCTAGACGCCAGTACCACTTGTACTGTTGCAGGGGTTCCAGGTCGTAGACTTTCTTTGCCATGCATGGCCGCTTGGTCAGCACTTGGTCTCTCTAAATGTATATAGAACACTAATTCAGTATTGATATTGAATTTGGGCACCCTGACTAGGTAGGAAATGTTGGCTTTTTGCCCTGCTTCACTTCTTCAACTTTGCACCACCAGTCCACTACCAACAACTGCTAAATACCAGCGCCTCTTCCCACCCTCATATTCCGTCAGGTCTCATATTCAGTCAGGTCACATGGGCCTCTGGAGATTTGTGATCAAAGGTTTGCTTGCCATCTTATGTTCGACATAAGATTATTCGGCCAGTTTTCACCTGACGGCCGGCGTTTGCTGAGAAAAGGATGGCTGAAGACGATGAAAGCTGGGAGGACATTGACGTCAGATTGAAATTGAACGTAGATTTCAAAATCTTCTATATCGCCAAGCCTAGGCGATCAAGAGTTCTATGGCGGCGCATGCTTCGATAATCGTGGGGCCGGATGTAACTCAAGACCGGCTGGGGCTGCAGGGCGAAGCTGGCTTTGCTGTTTTGAGCGCCCGGACCGACCCATCCGCATTTTTTGCCCGGTCAGGAGGGATCAGGGGCACTGGATCGGGCTTCAACGCGGGCCAACAGCCCCAAGATCCGGGGAAGTGGGTTCGGCTGCCGGCCCGCCCAGACTGAAGGCTGCCATCGCTGCAACGCCACGACGGAGAGTCCGCCTCCATGGCTGCCTTCTTCCCTGCTTCCCGGCTAGTATTGCAACCTGCCCGATGCAGCCGTCGCCTTGGTTTTCCACGTCCGATGTCGACATTGGGCTAGTGGATGGACTATCCAAGCACCCATATAATGATGAGCTGCCAGAAATTCGGCAGACTTTGCTTGGCAGCTTCCTTGACTTCATCTCTGTCCTGGTTTCTCGTTGCTCAGCCAAGGACTTGGGATTCGAGGGCCCGCCTCCCGAGTGTCAAACAACAGACCAAGTCTCGCTAGTCAAACAACAGACCAAGTCTCGCCAGTCAAACAACGCTGCAGTCCACCGCCATGAAGGAAATCACCCGTCTCGCGGCCCTGTCACTAGCCGCCAGCCAGGTCTCGGCCCACTACATCTTCCAGCAGCTGTCCATTGGCTCGACCAAATACGCCGTCGAAAAGTACATCCGAGCAAACTCAAATTTCAACCAGCCGGTTGTCGAACTAAACTCGACCGATCTGAGATGCAACGTGGGCGCAAACGGCAAGGTCACCGACACCGTCACGGTAAAGGCGGGCGACAAGTTCACCTTTGACCTCGACACGCCCGTCTATCACCAAGGCCCCGTCTCACTGTTGGTGCCACCTCGCCCCAGTAGCTAGTCACTGAACAAGGCATCTAACACAGACCAGGTACATGTCCAAGGCTCCGGGTGCCGCCTCAGACTATGACGGAAGCGGGGGCTGGTTCAAGATCTATGACTGGGGTGAGTTGTTTGCTCTTCCGGCGGCGCCGCAGGGAATGGGGTTTGCTGACAGAAAACAGGCCCCAGCTTCGGCGGCGGATCAGCAACATGGAACTTGGCCGGTGAGACAATCACAATCCCGCGTCGCACTCTCCACCATTGTCGTTTGCTCACCAACTTGCAGGATCCTACTCGTACAACATTCCGTCCTGCCTCGCAAACGGGGACTACCTTCTTCGCATCCAGTCCCTTGCCATCCACAACCCGTGGCCGGCCGGAATCCCGCAGTTCTACGTGTCGTGCGCACAAATCACGGTGACGGGGGGAGGAAGCGCAGCCCCGGGCCCGACCGTTCTCATCCCCGGCGCCTTCAAAGACACGGACCCAGGCTACACGGTGAATGTGGGTCACGGACAGCTACCAACCACAAAACAAGCCATGCTACAGATGCACTGACGCGCTGGGCACAGATCTACTCCAACTTCAACAACTACACAGTACCGGGGCCCGCCGTTTGGAGCTGCGGAAGTTCCGGCAGCAACCCGGTCACGACGCCAGGGGCGACAACCGCCCAGCCCTCGACCTCGACCTCGACCTCGACCTCGACCGCCAAGCCCGCCACCACTTCCAGCAGCACGACGCTGTCGACATCGACGCGCTCTGCGGCGCCTAGCACGACCACGACACCTGTGACGTGCGTCGTCGCCAAGTACGGCCAGTGCGGCGGCAGCGGATACATTGGGTGCACTGTGTGTGCGAGCGGCTCGAGCTGCTCCGTGTCTAATGCGTATTACTCCCAGTGTCTCTGAGTTTGAGCTGCGCGCTGCTGTATTAGTGGTGGGGTTTTCTGCATAGATATGCAGCGTTGGCACGATGTATATGATGAGGTATCCGGGGAGTTGCCTGTTGTGAGGCAAATATGTTGTGAGGCAAATATGTTGTGAGACAAATATGTTGTGAGGCAAATATGTTGTGAAGCAAATACGGGAATGTTGATTGGCCCGCCTCGTTGCAGATACGAGAATTTTTTATCGGGCAAGCTGTTTCCTCTCTGCCAACATTACTGTAGCCTCCCGGCGCACATGTGTATGATGATGCTGGTGATTTGGAGGGAGCTGTGCCAAGACTATGGCAACTGATGAAGATGGAGTTGTTTGATACTGCGTATGACGCTTGAGATTTGAACGCTTCGTTTGCAATGATCCAATTCGGCTCACGGCGCATCGACTAGCTGCGAATTGGGCTGTGTGTTAATTGATCCGCGTGGCTGGGATGCTGCCGACTTCCCGCACACGGGCCCGTCAGCAAACAACAACCACATCCTCGATTCGGGCGCCGTGGACGAAGCTAGAGAGGAGAGGAAGACGGAGAGAGGACAGACACCACTCATGGCCGAGACAATCCTAGTCACGGCCATGACCTATCACACTGTGGTTTCGTTAAGGGTGGACGTTCTAAGAGCTGCTTGCTCCCCGGGAAGTCGCCCTTTTCGACCGAGAATGGGCCTTTCGGGGAACCAAGACCGGCCTCGAGAGCTATATCAGCCAAGCAACCCATATCGACCCTAAGGTGCTACGCGATAGTGCCGAAATCTAGAAGTAGCTCGTCTCGGCGAGGATGTCCTGGGCGGCGTCTCGGGAGACCATACGAATCGAAGATGCAGCATACTGATCAGGCTCGCTTTACCCTCGGCTCACCTTCGGCCTACCAGTCGCGCAAAGTTGATAAGTTTTCTAATAAAGTCCGGATTAGGCGTAGAGCCTGAGCAGGGGGTGAGGCAGAGTGAGCGTCTGCCTGAGGCGAGGTGAGTTTAGGTTTTGGCGCGGGCGCGGTGGCGATCCACTGCATCGGTCACTGGTACTCGTCCGACACCCACCTGGGGCCGGCCGATGCAGACTTGGGGGGGTGGACGGTGCGGGCAAGGTCGACGGTCGCGAGCAGGTCGAACGGGAGAGGCCGGGGTGCCGGGGGGAGACCGATGCTGCTATCGGCCAGGACGCTAAAGGCGGGCATAAAAGCTGTCGAACCGGCTAGGATCACCCCAGTCACGACGAATGCCTCGACATCCTGGTGGAGCGACGGATAATACGGCTTCAGTTCCTAGGGCGGCGCGTGCTGGCGTTGGTGCCGCACGCCGTGCGTAGCCCACAGCGGCACGAGTCTGTTGAGCTCTCGCCACGTCTCACACACCGCCCAGTGCAGCGCTTCTGCCACCTTGACATCGCTGTTCCCGTTAATGTTGCAGAGTTGAGTGATGCTTTGCCGTATTCCAGCCGACACGAGAAAAACTAGAGACTGAACGTTAGCCAATGTCATTTGTTCCATCTTTCTTGCTCTTTCTGCTCAACGACCACAATACCCGGCCTCCGACCCTCATTCTTCACTGCGGATAACAGGTAGCGGCAAGGGTGTGGGGAACACGACATGTTCTGTGCTACCACACCGACCCCGTGTTGTTTTGAAAGCACAACAAAAGTAGCTACTAAGTGGCACAACAAATAGTTCTCGTAGTGAGTAGAGAATAGACCACCCCCATGGGGGCGGGTGGCGTAATTAGTCGGAAAAGAATTGCGGGGTATCATAATAGCACGCACGCACATATAAACGGCTCGAGGCTAGGCGCCCGAGCCTCAAGCAAGGTGATTTGCACCAAGACCTCACCTTGTGGCTTTTTTTCTTCCTCTTTTTTTCTTTGCCCCTAATCAAAGCCGAGTTCGTTTCGTTGTACAAACACGACTGTGCCTGGATGTGCCTGGATGTGCCTGCTTGGCGCCTTCGTGGAATTACTCATCCCCACCGCCGATCACTGCTCTCAACGGCCCCCAGGCTAGGCAGGCAGGCAAGCAAGTGTGGCATAAGAACTGCTGCCAGTCACTCCTCGTGCCGGCAGAGCACTGGAAATCTTGGTCTGGACTTTCCAAGCTACAACATAGACTTTTCTTCCGTGACCACGAGTCCATGACCGGATATGACTCCTTCACCTTGGTCACGACATCAGCTGATATTTCTCGGCAGGGGCTGGATAGCCGACAGGACACATCACGACACGGCGTGGAGGCAGTGGCTCGGACCCAACAGTAGCCCGTCGGCCCCTTTTTGCAGCAAATAGAGCCAGTCTCGATTCGCGACGTCTTTTGGCACTAGTGCCTGACTAAAATATGTATTAGAAACAATTAGATCACATCACCAACTACTATACACGCATCGGTAACCCTCGACTCGCAATGGAACTCGCACTGTGCGGCGGACTCGGCAGACCCCTCGGCGCGAGGTGCTCCATGTACATGTCATCGGGGCGCGGCGGCCGCTCTGGGGGCGCCGGCGGAGGTAGCAAGGCCTTGGGAAAAGCGCGGCCCTCGAGATCGAGGTCGCCGCGCCACTGCTGCTGGACCGTGGCCTGGAACTCGTCCTCAAGCCGGTTCTTGTCGCTGTATACGGCAGTACGTCGCCAGCTC
Organism: Lasiosphaeria miniovina; assembly: GCF_030549165.1. Taxonomy (NCBI): domain Eukaryota; kingdom Fungi; phylum Ascomycota; class Sordariomycetes; order Sordariales; family Lasiosphaeriaceae; genus Lasiosphaeria; species Lasiosphaeria miniovina. Next base: position 289,995 of record NW_026848223.1, on the reverse strand, counting down.
GACCCGCTGAACACGTAGGCGACCACCTTCATGAAATACAGAATCGCCAGCGTCATGAAGAAGGTGTAGCCCAGACCGGACACGGCGTCGGCTATTTGGATCCTGTTGGGCAACCTGGTCAGCCCCTGATGGTCGCCACCAACGACACTGCTCTCAAGATGACTTACCCGACACGCTGTCCCTTGGTGTATTCGGGATGCGGCATGGTCGAGTGGCCGTCAAGACCAATCCACCCCGGGCTACGACAAGGTTAGTCGACGACACGACGAGGAGCAAGCGGGGGAGGTGCACATACTCGGCGAAGATACCCGTGAGTATCATGCCAACGACACCACCGCCAGAATGCACGGCGAATATCTGGAGCGGGTCGTGGCGGAGGAAGAGCTCGGTCTCCTTCTTGAGCAAGTTGACGGCTAGAGCAGCGACGAAGCCGAATACTGGAGCACTCCAGACGGGGACCTGAGTCTCTGTTAGAAAGGAGCACAAAAGGCTAGCACCAAACAGACGAAGAGCAGGGGGTCTCACATATCCGGCAGCGGGGGTGATGGCGACGAGCCCAGCGATGGCACCGTCACAGAAATACCACACCGAGAGGCGGTCAAAGGCCTGTCTTGCCATGGTTTCGTGGCGCTCGGCCTCGTCGGGCGTACCGTCCGAGTGCGGTTCGTTGTCGGGCACACCCTTCATGACCCAGATCCACAACATGCCGGCCGAGCCACCCGAGCACGCGGCGACGTGGGTGGCAGTCCAGGCCGAGACGGCGCGGAGATTGCCTTGCAGGGCAGAGCCGCCGTTGAAGCCGGCCCACCCGAACCACAGAAGCGCTGTGCCGAGGACGACGAAGTTGATGTTGTAGGGGAAGTTTTCCTGCCCGCTGCCACCCGAGTGAGGGGGCGTGTGCTCGGCGGGCGGGTCGGCATCGGGAACGTAGACACGGCCGCAGGTGCAGAGCAAGAAGAGGATGCGCAGAACGCTCCACACGGCATACCAAATGTGGCTGAGCCTGTGGCCGACGCGCCTTTTGGCCTCGGCGAGGAAGGCCCAGAGGCTTCCGCGAGACTCGATGGAGCAAAATACGGCAAAAGCCGCGACCGTGGTCCCGCTTACGATGTGCACCGGCGTGCCGCCGGCAAAGTCGAGACTGCCGAGCTCCCTCAGCCAGCCCTTGCTGCTCCACGACCAGCGCGCTACGGGGTCGTAGACGAGCAGGGCCCATAGGCTGATGAAGATTATGAAGCGGCGAGGCCGGGCGCGGTGCATGGTACCACCGCACACGACTGCGGCTCTGTGTCAAGGGTCAGCACCATGTGCCACAGGATATCTGAAGGGGGTTGGGGGTGCACCCACGTGAAGGAGGCAAACATGCCCTCGTACAACGAAAACAGCAGCTCCGGAATGACGGCCGAAGTATCGGGACCGTCGCCGACGCTGACGGGCCCGGCGAGCACATGTCTGAGGGCGCCGGCGCGGCTCTCTCCGCCCCACCAATTTGACGAGATGGAGCCTTCCGAGAAGGTGACCAGATAGCCCCAGAGAACCCACTAGAGCAACAAACGGTGCGTCAGTCAGTCAACAATGCGCCACGCAGCAAGAGCACGGGAAGGAGCACAGCCACGGCAAAGCACCGTTGGTTGGGCGCGAGTGCTCAGTGCAACTCGACCGACGTACCTGCAGGCCGACGAAGGCGGCTGTGATCATGGGCAGGCGGAAGAGAGTCAGGGCAAAGGAACGGTTGCCCAGGCCCGAGTAGATGAGGGATAGCGAGGGGATCATGATGAAGACGAGGGCCGACGAAATCATGACCCAGACGATGTCGGCGCCCTGCGGCGCGGGTTAGCAAGTCGTTCCCGATAGCAACACAACATTCCAAAATGCGCGTCGGGATGCGAGCGCTGCCGGCTTGCTTACCTTGTAGTACAGCTCGGGGTGCTTCAGCACGTCGGCGTAGGCGACGGGGACGGCCTCGGCGGTCGGGGCCGGCTGGACCATAGCGATGATGACCGACTCCATGATGACCGAAACTCACTCGCACGCACCTTCAGTGCAACGGAAAGGAAGGGCGGACAGCTCGATGACACGGCGACGCGGCAACGCGGCGACTCTCCTCTCTGGCGATGGAGTGCGAGTTGAGAGCGGGAGATGGATCTGACCAGACCTGACCATGGCAGAAAGGGATGGGGACCGGGGCGGCGACATGCATTTGGAGGTGAGCAGGATTTTGAGCTCGAGCTCGAGCTCGGCATCTTGCCGCAAGCGCAAGCGCAAGCTCGGTCGCCTCCCGCTCGGCGATCACTCTGTCATCCAGGGTTGTGTTTGTGGGCTGGCTCACCATACCAACCTAACCTAACCTTGCCATCCCTACCACACCATGCCAGGTCTGGTCAGGCACGTCCAGCGCAGTACCATTGGCGTTTGGCACCGCCCATTGCTGCGTACCTACCGCATCTAGCGTACGAGCTAGCCAGGGCAGATGCGCCGACCGACCTGGGCGGTGCCAAATGCTGCACCACTGCAGTTCCAGGTCCGAGACTGTGCCGCCGGCCTGTCATCCTCCAGGAAGACGTGAACGGAATTGCAGTGTTGGGCAAGACCTGGCTTGTGGCCGACTGTCACTGTGGAGTGGGAACCAAGTCCTCGTTGGGGCCTAGCGGCGGCGCAGCCCAAGCACAAATCCAAGAAAAAGGGAAAAAAAACCCCCTCCCCCCGAGGTCCAAAGAAACCCTGCCACCGAGCGTAATCTTTGGGTGCCATCCCCTCTCAATCATCTGTTTACTTTGCTACTTTGGCAAGCCGGCCAGCGGCACGGAAACCAATACTCGCCATGTTCGCCTCGGCGTCGTCAACCAAGTACGGATAGGTAGGTTGCGGTGCGGATGCAGACGGAACGCAGAATCACCTGCACAGAATCGGCCAAGTTAATAAGTTGTCAGCCAGATCAGCCAGATGTGTGCATGACTGCGAGTGCACCTGCCTTACTTTGAGGCCAGCTTCAACTCAAAGTTCCATCCAATTACCCGTTTAGGTAAGGCAACAGGTAACGTCTGGTGTTGCACACTGTAGCGCCTGCCTCCAGGGAGTGCTTCGCGACCCCCCGGGGCAAGCGCGACCGCCCATGTCCTAGGCAACAGGCACGGACCCGCACCGCACTGGCCAGCACGCACTGTGCAGCACGGCCCCTGCCTGGGCTGGCTCCAAATCCCCCGCCAGTCAGGGAAATCGCTCTTATCAGCACCTGCTGCACAAGTCCAGCGTCCCCTCCCCCCACTGCCCGTGCTGAGCCGCGAACTCGCCGCGCACTTGAACGAGCGGCGAGACTGAGCTGCCAACCTGAACCTAACCTGGCTTGGCCCTTGCAAATACGGGCGGCCAACCTGTACCGGACCTGTTGCTCGCCGCCTGAAAGCGAGCAACAACAAGCAGCCAAACCAACCCAGTTGGCTCTGGCTCGCTAGATAGTTTCCATCCCAATAATTCACACCATTTGATTGGATTGGGACCCGAAATGGAACTTCCATAGCTCGGTGGCACGGTCCAATACTCTGTCGGCTGCTTTTGCTTTCCAATGCAATGCCACTACGCTGCTGCACGCACGCGCTCGCACACTCCGATTCCCCTCGCCGCCCTGTGTGAAGGTTGGCCGTTCGTTGTTCGCGAGCGAAAGCTTGGGCCCTGTTCTGGACAACCCCGCCCTGTCTCCGATGGAAAGATTGGAAAGACTGGAACGGACTTTGAATCCGTCTTCCACCGCGTCCACCCAATCCGTTGTCCAACGCTGACGGTACTAAGGTTAAGGTACCTTACCTACCCCAGCGGCCCCCCCGGATTTCAGAATTCAGGTTGGCTCCCATGCATGTCTGTGTGTCATGAAAATTGAAGCAGCAGCACCTCTGCTGGCTGGCTTTCCACGGTCTTGAGCTACACTCTCATTGCCCATACGGATACGGATACCACCGGCGGCACACCGACCACCAACACCCGACATTGACACTTTGCCGTGTCCGTGTCCGTGGAATTCGAGGCAGCCTGCCCCGGTCTCCTCGCTGAGACCGTTGTCGCTGCTGGCCATTCCGCTGGCTCTGCCCGCCCGATGCCGGGGGCTGCGCGAGCCGGGCATTACCACGACCATCGCACTCGCAGGTCAGAGGGCTCTTCGGCCCTCACGGCCACCTTCCCGGTCGACACCATGTCGGCGCCGGTGAAGCTGCGGCTCATCACGAGCTCGCTCCCGGCAACCGCCTCTGGCCGCCTCGTCCTCGGCCCCGCCCCCGACGACAAGGACAAGGACAAAGACGGGGACAGATACAAGGAAGAATCACCGCAGGTGTCGCCCCAGTCTGACACCTTCTCCCACACGGGCTCGTCGCAGGTCTCGCCCGTCTCCTTCGCCAGCAACCCCTGGGGTTCCTACCCCCCGCCCGAGACGGACACCACGTCGCCTGGCACCCAGGCCTTCTCGGGCGAGTCCGGCTCCTTTTCCAACACGTCCTGGCCGGCATATCCTCCAGCCTACCAGACAGAAAAGAGCCAGCGGCGAGAGACTTACTATTCCATTGCATCCGAGGCCCCGACTTGGCCCCCTCCTAACGACCACGACGTGCTGTCGCCTCTCTCAGCCACGACGACTACAATCACCACCATCACCGCCGCCACCCCGACCACGGCCCAGGAGATTATCTTTCTCCAGGAAGTTCCAGATGCCATCTGCCAGAGGATCCGCATTTGCTCGCCCGGCGGCGATGAGACGCCGACGGCGGCGACCAGCGGCTTGATCCCCCACTGGACACCGGATCGCATCCGAGTCCTGAGCGCCATCTCCCCCATGATCCGCGCCCATGTCGAGGAGCTCCGCCAGCGGTCGGATCGCTGGTGGCTGCCGCTCGTAGAGCTCGGGGACGGCTTCGACAGCGGGGCGGCGCTGCGGGTGCTCGACGCCATCACGTCGTCGTCCCTATCTCTACCCCCGGCCGGCACGCAGCAGCAGTCTCAGAACTGGCGCACTAACGAGCGCGTGTCGGTGCTGTGTCGCAACTGCAACGTCATGTGGTTCTTCGGCGTCGTGCCCAGGCTGCTGCCCGCGTGCCAGAGCTGGCAGGTTGTTGATGACGACGACAAGCACCAAGTGATCGCTTCGCGCAATATGCCTCGCCAGTCAGCTGCGAGCTCCTCCCGTCGCTGGTCACAGGCGAGCCTGTCCTCGCAGGCGTCCGCGCCCAAGTGGTGCTGGCACTCGGAGCCCGGACACAGCGCCCGCTTGACCTGCCTCCAGATTGCCAACATTGCCCTGGTGCTCCAGTGGGACGAGGTCTTCCGGCGAGAGATCAAGACGGTGGTGTGGGATTGGACCGGCACGTCGCAGGCCGTGCTGCACACACCCGTGGCACGGCTCAGGACGCATGGCGACTACGGACTTGACGGTGAGTTTCTTTTCTATCCGCTCTGTGTGGTCCGCGTTCTCGTGACTTGGAAACAACCCTGACACTACACTTTAGCGCGGCGCAAGCTGGAAAAGGAAAAGATCCTACTGCACATGCGAAACTACCTGCACAGGCACAAGGACTCGCACGCGACGAGCGTCAAGCGGATCAATCGAGAATTCAAGATGCACACGATGGAGCTGGTACCGGACAGCTTCCTGCACCCGAGCATTTACAGCATGCTGCGCGAGATCGAGGGGGCCATCCTCAAGGAGAAGCGGGCAGTGTCGGGTGCCCAGGCCGGACGCCCGCCCCCGCGCACCGTCAACCCCAACCGCCCCACGACGCCCGGCCTGCTCGGCAAAATCAAAGGCATGGAGTCGAGTGTCGAATACATGTTCTCGGGTGGCAAGCCTCACCGCGACTTTGTTATCGGCTTCCTGGCCGACGTGCACGAGTATGTGGCCCAGCAGCAGGAGGAGCTGGCACAGGACATTTGGAGGTGGCGCCACACAGAGCTGGCGAGATGGGAACCCGACAAGCGTTAAAAGAAGGTTGAGTCCGCGTATTTGTGCTTCGGTGGGTGGGTGGCGTATGCAGTGTCATGTTTCTGGGGTTCCGGTTGCTCTTGATCGTCGGGGAACGGAAAGCGTCTTTGTGCAGATTGATTGCCTATATTATTACCATGTACGAATAGTTTCCTTTTTTTTCTCTTCCCTTTCTAGTTCTACTTTTTCGTATAGCTCGTTTCTGTACTGTGTGGCGGAAATAATTGGATCAAAGTTTTGGCACAATCTGGTTGTCTTGTTGCATGCACTGGCATAGACCCCTTTTGATTTTTATGTTCTTATCTTGAGTCTCGAGTCTCGCCGCGCCGTGGCGGTTTCTGGGAGCTTTTGCGTTTCAGGACGCGGTGGGTCACACGGCACAGCGGCACCTTACCCAGCAAACAGGTAACATGAAGGTCCGGAAGGATTCAAGATATTGGCGCCACCGCCAGTCACGAGGCGTTTCTAGCTATCTATCCCCTTTGGCTGTGGCTAAACCCTTTCTTTTTTTTTGGCCCCCGCACCTTGCTAGGCAGACTGTTCGTCCGATAAGGCAAGCCGGTTCGGTTCGGCGCCAAGAGTTACAAGAACGTTGCAAAAAAGTGTTGTTGGGCGCGCCGATCACATTGCCCTCCCCTGCCCTGGAGTTGGTCCTAAAAAACTACGAGGGAGTGTCTTGTTGGATGTGAGTGTGGGTGAGTGTGAGTGAGTGTGAGTGTGAGTGTTGCACTATAGCAGCCGAGGCATGCCTTGCCATGCCATGCCATCCCGTTCTCCACATTGACCCGCTGTCGGCCGAACTCTGCCGCAGAGAATGGAACTGGGCCGAGAGAACTGCCGTGGCCGGCTTACCAAACAGGCCGGTCGCGAACGGAAACTGAAACGGGGGAAAAAAGATGAGACGAGGTGGTATCTGTGCTACGATTGATTAGTTAATTACTAGCCCTATGCAGAGGCTCTTCGCCTTACACAACCCTAGGGGGTGGCGGGTGTGTGTGTGTATGTGTGTGCAAGTCACAATTCCACCATCAAGTTGTGGACGTTCAAGCTGTTCGCAGCTAATCAGGTACGTGTCGCATCACAAAAAAAAGCCGATCGACAAGGCGAATCGATCGACGCGCGGGGCAAAAAAAGCGTCGAACCGAACGAAGCGAAACAAGCGCCCGTGCGTTCTTTCTTTCGTTTCTTTTTTTTTTCTTCTTTCTTTTAGTTCTGTTTCTTTTTCCCTGTTAGACAAAAATAGGCCGATCTGCGCGTTTTGCAACTGCCCGGGGGCTGGCTGGCTGGCTGGCTGGCTGGCTGGCGGCTTGGTTCCGCCCGGTCGCTAATGCAGGGCGTGGAAACCCCCTCCTCCCCGGCGCAAAAGCAGCAAGCCGAAAGTGTGACGGGAGCTGGAAGCCGGGGAAGTCAAGCCTGATCTAGCCCGTTAGGTATCTTTCTGGAGCTGCGCTTTTTTCCATGTTGTTTTTTTTCCCTTTATAAACCACCTCGGGGTCAACGGCATAGAAGCAACTCTCGGTCGGTCAGGGCAGGCATGGAAGACAGGCAGGCGACGGCGGGAAGAATGAGCTCTGCAGTGAACGGCCGGCAGCCCTGGAATGATTCCCCTGGCCCTGGCCCAACCCCGCCATGGCTACCTGCAAGGGTAGGTAGCTTCCTAATCACAGCTGTGGTTGCACCCACCCCATCAATTCTCGCCGATCTCTCTTCCCCAGGTCGGCGGGTTTTACCCCGCCCACACTACAAATGGCGTTCTGTCACAGTTTTTGCTCCGCTAGATAAGGTCCCTTTGGGTGAGAGAGGAGACAAGAAACAGCCTTATCTTTGCAACGAAAGCTTAACCAGCTGGCGCTCTCGAGTTGCCGCGCGCTGGCAGCAGCGCCATGGCCGCTCAGGCTCCCAAGAACCCGGTTCGCACGCAACGCGCCAGTCCGGCACCAACGAAATTGCACGTCAAAACTACTGTGTAGTATACCTTCCTTCACCTTAGCTTCCTAGGTAACCTTTTTTTTTTTCGACCCTGTGTAACATGCATCTCACCTCACCTCCATGTTCAAACTTCAGCCCGCAGCATCCGGTGCGTTTCTTGGAGGGTCCCCACTTGTTACCGGATCGGGCAACCCACTCCGTCACCGTTGGTGGCGGCGGCGGCCGGGAACCACGAAACCACAATTTATCATTGCGGCGGTGTCTTGCCGTTGGTGCCAAGGTAAAAAAAAATTAAAAAAAAATAAAAAGTGACGCTCGCTCTCCGGCCATCTCTCCAGTCATCTCTCTCCCCCTGTTTGCCTTGCACCACTCTCGGACTCGGGGCATTTGTGGGAAAAGACGCTAGACAGCGCTATTCTAACTTCTGCCCGGACAATTTTTGAGATAAAATGATGCGAGTTAGCGCGGTTGACCTATCGTCCGTCCGCGGATGCAGATGCGCTAGACAAGCAGCTGACGACTGCTATCGGTTTATCACACGTGTTGTGTACGCTCAGGTGACCATTTTGCCGTGGTGCTATCTATGTGCATGGTTATTCGTTGTCCGCCTACCTACCTTGGTGTTGCTTGCTTTACTTGTGCTCTCATCAGTGCCGAGACGCATCTCACTCAGATCGCCGTAGTGGCTATTTTAGGGGCTTCCCGATAGGCTATGAGTGGGGGGCGGGGGACGAATCGGGCAAGATTGCCCAAGGCGGGGGTTTCCGTTGCAAATGGATACACTCAACGTCAGGTAATACGGACTCGGTGGTAGTAGTAACAACATAAGCCCTAGCTGAGAAAAGATAGCAGGGGTCAGGCCGGATTCAGATTCTGTCATCATGCCGTTGCATGCTCGCGCTGCATTACATTTGACAAAAGACCTGGATGGTTGCTGCCTTGTCTCGTTGTGATAGAGGGTAAGGTTAAACGTATCGTAGACTTTGATTTCCGAGTAATTGACAGTGTCGCAGCTGTTCTCTGCTGTCAAAGAGTGTTTTAGTCTTGGCTAAGTAATTAATTCGGTTCTAATTACGGGGTAGTGAGGGCTAAACACTTCCCAAGGGAACCGCTTTGTCTCTCTCTTGGCACCGTTCACACCATCCAAGCTCAGCCATGGGTTTCTTTGTTCAGACGCCTCGATGCCTCTCGAACCTCAGCCAACTCACGCGGTGCTTGCAAGAACAAAGTCGACCCGGGCGTGGGCGCATTCCCGCTCCGCCCAGTGGCCGGGCCTGGCCAAAGAAGACTTCCGCAATTAGGCCAGTCTCGTCCAAGTATCGGTCCAGACAATGTTTGGATGTTAGGGTTGTGAGCTCGAGTTCCAATTCCGTCAATTCGTAGCCGTTTTGGTTCTTGGCACCGTCGTGCTTCATATCTCGTGCCACGGCCTCTCCAGAGAGGATTAACTTGGGCTGTTTGCTCCTGTCTTCAATGGTCACCAATTGGCGCCTCTGAACGTTGTGCCATGATTCCAGGACCGCGCTGTTGTTGTAAACACCATGGCCAGCAACCTGTTCCCCGCCGTGACTGAAGCTCCGACGCCCAGCCCGGCTTTGGAGGGGAGAGCAGACACCACGGCGAATCCCACCAAACCGCCCGCCCTTTGCGGCTTTATCGACTACACGTCCTCGTACACGTGCAAGACGGGAGCGTGCAAGTTCAACACCGACTACTACGCCGTCGGCTGCTGCGATGGTGACAACTGCGACTGGTAACTAAGCCTCGAGCTAATGCCGTTTGTGTCAGTGAGGGGATACTGACAGAGCGCGGCCAACGCGTAGGCGGACTACATGTTGCGGCTATCAACCGAATACTTCATCATTCGTTACATGGTAATCACTACCCGCGGCGGAGCAAGTTCCTATCTTCAGCCACGCCTGGGTCATCATTGGCGCAGCCACTTGCTGATACTGCAGGCTAGGGATACCTGGACGTCGACGTGCGGCGGCACGAGGCCAGGAAAGCTGGTTGGCACGTGGTCAGTTCCGCCCAAAGCCATCACCGGCATCTTGACACGAATCACCCACCTAGCTAACTTTCGCACTCCCAGCTCCGACCCGACGGCCCCCTTTGGCGGCACGGCGCGCTTCGAGAACGGTTGGAAAGTGCCACCACAGCAGCTGGGCGGGGATTGATGCATAGTCTTGACAGTTACCCGTGCTACCTTGTCACGGTTTCATGTCTTGTAAAAACAACACTGTGTGGGTTTCGACGCATGATGCTGGGAGTTGCCTATGCTATCTTGTTCTGGTTTGGTGTCTTACGAAAACAACATTATGCTGTGATATCAAATACGGGCCTAATCAACAAGCAGTTTGGCTCACTCCAGCGTACCACTGAGTTGATTTCTTTGTTACTCTAGCCACAATGCCCTTTAGAATTGGCTTGCTAGTTAACATATTTCCTTTGCTACAAAACAAATACCATTTAAAAGTGGCTTGCTAACATGAGCCCTTTGACGGTTCTTTCACTAGGAAACACAATTCATTGTCTCGTCATGTAATGCGATACTCAACCTCTTCCTACTTTCTTTCTCGTGGCGGTGAGCGTCATTATCCTCATATCGACTCAAGGACCACCTATAGACAGACCAAGATAATTAGACTTCAGCCTGTTCATGATCAGTCCCTAACATATAGACTCTGGTGATGACTCGAAATGTTCGGAGAGGCAACACGGATATCGGGATAAAAAGGAGCTGACGTTCGTTTTCAATCCATGTCTACATATCTATACCCTCCAGTTCCTCACACACTTTGGAGACATTTAAAGAGTTCAGGATCCCAAGCTTTGCAGTTCGACAAAAACTGCTTCAACTTTTGGGGTAGCCTCGACTTTGATATATCCAACATGGCTGACGAGTGCGAAGACTACTACGCGTACATCTTCGTCCAAGGGGACAAGAAGTACCGCTTCCTGCGCACGCTCGGCACTGGTGCCGAGTCGACGGCGCAGCTGGTCGAGGATATCGACACGCTCGACGTCCTGGTCCGCAAGGTCACAAACATCCGGCTAGACTGCCTGATTGAGGACATTGTCACTGGTGATGCTTTGGACCCCGACGAGGCTCTCGCGCGGGGACTCGTCACGACGAAGCCAACCGAGTTTCTTTCGCTGGGAGAGATGGCAAGGTGGGGCCCCAGGCCCGACCTGCCGACCCCGTACATTCCGGAGTGCTACTCGCACCAGTACATCCGGCAGCTGAACACAAAGGGCGTGGACAAGTACTCGTCTGTGTCATACTGGAAGCTGTATAACGGCGGTACCGCATGGGACTGCCTTGGGATGAACGAGAGTTTCAAGGGACTCTATTCGCCCATCGGCCGCATGGTGTGGCAGGTCGCCGGTACTCTGAAGTACATGTTGGAAGCCGGCGAGTGCCCCATGTTCCACTGCGACCTCCACCTTTGCAACATCTTCGTCGACTTCGGCAGAGACACCAACTTGCCCGACTTTTACGTTGGCGACTTTGGCAGAGCCAAGATGAGGTTGCGGAACGAGGTGTGCAACGACAAGTATGGCGAAACGGGTGTTTACTTGTTCGTCCACGACGTCGCCCAGCTTGCGCACTTGATGAAGACGATTCTGGACTGGGTATGCCCCAGGTGGAAGTCCACCATCACAATGGACGACACCCCTAGACCCGTCAAGGTCCTCTGGGACATTTGGTTTGCGCTCCTGATGTCACAGTCAGAGTGGGACACTAAGCGGAAAGAGGGGATACCTGCAGTTCCGAATCTCGACGAGGTCATCAGCCTGGGCCACCAGCTCGAGTATCTGTGCCAGAAAGGGGGTGCGTGCGACGAGACGAACGGGGCACCTTGGGTAGAGTTTTTAACCTTTGTCCGGTGGACAGCCGTCTACAAGGTCGGCATTCAAAGGTCAATGGAGGTTGAGCGACAAACGAGGAGTGAAGCTCTTCACCCTCGCGACGCGGATTACTCGCCCAGTCCCATCCCAGGCCCCTTCTACCTCTGCAAGCCTGTCTGGGTCCCCGTTGACAGCCTGCCAAACAGCCGGCCTAATAAGTTCGTCGATGACGCATCCAACCCAGACACAAACTCGACCAGGAGCCCAAGAAACTGGGAGGCGCTGCAGTTTATACCTACCCCGGAGCCGGAATACTCTTACAGGGCAGCCGACATGGCGAAAGCCCGCGGGGTCATCACCGACAACAGCGTTAGCATGTGGCTGTTCTCCAACTCGGACAGGGCGGTTAGAGTTGGCAACCCCGAGAAGGAGAAGGAGTCGTCGGAGCCGGAGCCGGAGCCGGAGCCGGAGTCCGTGTTTGACGAAACAACGCCAGCGTTGTGGCAGGCTGTAAACCGTCAAAAGACTCGACAAGATATGGACAGCGGGCCGGGAAGGTCTCCTGACACGCCCTACTTGCGCTCCCCCGAGGACGAGGCAACTGCTCCGCGCAACCCCGACGAGCTGAAATGGTGGAAGGAGATTGATCTCCAGAATGACAACATGCCAACAGCCCCGGGATCTCCCTACATGCCAGAATCCTGGCAGCGCTTGCAAGAGATTGATCTCCAGGATGACAACATTCCTCCAGCCCAGGATCTCCCTACATGCCAAAAGCTTGGGAGCGTTTGATGGAGGCTCGGACCCGCGCTGGCCTGGACGGCTTGGCGCCCCCTGTGGACCAGAACACCAACATACCACCACCGGCGGCACCTCAACCCAGCAACAACAGAGCAAACATACCACCTAGAGCTTCAGTTCTTGCCCCGGACCCAGTCCCTGTCACGAACAGAAGAACTCGAGCTCCAGCAACTTGGCTACCCACCCTATCAGCAGCTCCAGCCTCAGCAACTCCAGGGCGCACAGCCGCCTCCACCCGTATCCCGTCCCGGCTTGCTCCAAGCCGCGCCCATGCTTCAACTGCGGCTCCCAAGAGGCTCCCAGCTTCGACTGCGGCTCCCAAGAGGCCCCTAGCTTCGACTACGGCTCCCAAGAGGTCCCCAGCTTCGACTACGGCTCCCAAGAGGCTCCCAACTTCTACTGCGGCTCCCAAAAAGCTCCCGGCTTCGACCGCGGCTCCCAAGAGGCTCCCGGATCCATCCCCTGCTCCTACAGCATCGGCGAAACCCAAGGGAAAGCCGCCAATCAAGGCCCCACCTGGTCCACCAAAGTCGCCTACCAAGGCACCAGCCAAGGCACCAGCCAAGGCACCGGCCAAGGCACCGGCCAAGGCACCTCTCAAGCCTCTCGCCAAGGCACCGGCCAAGGCACCTCCTACACCGCCGGCCAAGACAGTCGCTTTCAAGGCACCGGCAAAGCCGCTCCCAAACCAGCCGCCAAAGCCAAGGCCTCGGCCGAGCACCCCCACAAGGCCTCGACCAAGCACCCCCGCCACCCCGTCGCCTGCACCGAGCACTGTCGGCAGCGCGTCTAGACGAAGCAATTCGTCGTACGCGCCATCCGTCTCCAGCCCGTCTTCGACTGCGCCAGACACGGCCCTCTACCAGGATGCCGCCCTCTCGGCCAGCCACTTCCGCTCGCCCCCGCCGCTGACCCCGTCTACGGAGCAAGGCTTCGAGGACGGGGAGTTCGTCGAGCTGCTGCGGAACTCGCGCCGGATTCTGACCTCGGGAGCAGCAGTCTGTGAAGCTGACTGGCCCAGGGTGGCTGCGGCGTTCGCGACCCTCGAGGACGTCGCCGACGGGTGGATCGAGACGGTGCGCCGCCACCGCAACCTGCACGAGCTGCTGCACGGGCCCGGGTGCCAGTGCAGCCGCGGCGATGATGGCGAGGACATTGGCGCGTGGCAGATCGAGATCCAGGAGATTGTCGAGAAGGAGCTGGCTTGGCGCCGTGGACACGGTGTTTGAGTGAATCCCATTTCTACTTCATGCTGATTGTAATTAATTATAATCACTGAAAAATCCCCCAATTCTCTTCAACACGTAAACACCGACCACGAGCCAAGTGGCGCGGGCGATGTTTCACAAAAAGAATGGGGAAAAAGAAAATAGAACCCCCCAAAAAAGGAAACCCTGGAGTTTGGAGTTTGACTTGCGCAAATGCTAAGTGGCATGGCGCTCACGATGCCTTAGCGAAGGTAAGTATTTAATTCCTTGTCTCCCCGAGTCCCTCACTGCACAACTGCCAATTGGCACGGCGCTCACAATGCCTTATCCAAGGTAAGTACCTATCAATCAATTTTCATTTGTCCCTTGTTGGAATAACATACTGGAATGACGCGCTGATCCAAGGAATGCGGCTCCGCATCCCTGGCCACAGCAACGTCTGTGGAGGAGCGGGCCTGACAGATGCATATATATTGGCCTACGCCCACCTGTTCAGATAGGTAAAAAGACAGACAGACAAAAACGAATCCATCACTTGAACCACCACCTTACGGCGCGCAGCGCGCCATGCTGTTTCCAGTACCGGTACCCTGGTGATTCCTACACCCTATAACCCGCGCAGCCTACTCATTCGCTATGTGAAAGGACCTTCAAAGTTTTCTAAACCAACTGGTTTATGATAATTAGAGAAAACCAAATATAACCGAAATCGCCCCGATAATTAAGACTTATCCCAAGTTCAGACTAAACCAAACGTTAACAGTGAATACGTGAAGTAATTAAAACAGCACCCGTGACAAAATACAGATAAGGTACCTTAGTGAATTGAATCAATAAGTAGGTCTTATCTACGTTTTCCACATACCCCCCTCTGAACAGGGGAGAGGGACTCTCTGGTAGCCATCCCCAGGGTGTATAGTATTTACTGGTATCTATGTACCATCTCGGCTTCACTAGCAGTAGTATATCCACGTGGGCCAGGTGGTGGGTGATTCAGCCGCTTAGCTGCATTTTAGCGCCAAAAAACGCCCGTGCGATCAGCACGTTAAAAGATCCTACCATATGCACTGTCGGCCCCGCCGAAGGAGGCCACGAAAAGAGTGCAAAAAGGGTCTTAAAAAAGGTCAAAAAATTCGAAGAAAAGGTTTAAAGGAGGGTTTTAATCGGGGCTCTAAAATGGCTCGAAAAGCAAGGTAAAAGGTGGTTTTATTTGCGAGTTATTTTGGCTTATGGCCCACAAGTCTTGCTTTGCGGCTGGCCCGTAGCTGCTTACAAAACTTGTCAATGGAGCAGCCAATTTGCTGCTGTTGAAGATGAACTATGCGGACGGCAGCTTCCTCGCTCGTACGCTGGGCTCGCACAATCCGCTGAACCTCCTTAACAACTTCGGACCGTAAAGAATACCACTGCAGTTCAGTCTGCCGGCCGGCCCGCCACCGGTTCCCCCATCTCCGATCAAGAGTAGCCACGGCCGGCCCGCCCTGGAGGCCAACAGTCCACTCACGCCAAAGGTCTGCCACCGTCCTGACTGCACGGCTCATACGGTACTGTGGCGGCTGTTCTTCTCCTTCGACCGGTAGCCAGCTAATTGTGGGAGCCGGGCTGCAAAGGCGGCTAGTAGCAGAGCCATACTGGCTTTGTTCATCTGGGCCAGCTCCCGGCCTAGCCATAGGGCCAGCTCCCGGCCTAGCCATAGGGCCAGCTCCCGGCCCATTTATAGGGCCAGTTCGTTGGCCCGCTTCGGCTAGGACCGGCTGTGGAGCGGTTGCTTGTATATGGACTGTAAGACCAGCAGAAAGGATATTGTGGAGCTTAACTGTCTGCTGCGACTGGGCCTCGATAAGCCGCATCTCGGTGGCTTGGAGCTTTGCTGTGAGCTCTAGGACCCGGGCCTCATTACGAACATCGATCGATTTTAAGTAGTCTGATAGGACTGGAAGCGCTTGGGTTAACACAGCCAGTTGGCTGGGCCGCTCTTCTTCCTGTACGAAAGCAGCCACCTGCTTGGCGAATGGCTTATATCCCGGGTGTTGGAATACTGGGTGGCTCCAAACTGGGCTGTTCGGGAACCTATCCATCAGGACAGCCGAGTCTTGTAGAACTACCCCACGGAGGTAAAAAAAGGAGGTTAGTAAAGCCCATAGCAGCTAGATCGTTAATTTGGCCAGGCCCTGGGCCAAACCGGCCTTGCCACTGGTCCAACTGCGGCCAAATCATCGAAAGGAGGTCGGCTGGCGGCGCCACGCCGGCCCTCCGGACCTCAAAGCATCCCATCTGCGGAGGATGGCCGGCCATAGTACGCATAAACGTGCGGGGCAGGGAGTTGAGGTAACAGCCGATCATCTGCTCTTGGTTCCAACGGCCGGCCCGGCGGATTTGATCCTCGCTAACACCCTTCAATTCGGCCACCTTCGCTCCCGAGCTACGGCCGATGTGTGTCTTCTTTTGGGAGCTGATCCCGGCATACGAGAGGGCCCGGGCCGCCCACTCCCGTTGCGAGTTGTAGGAGAGACCTGCCGTCCACCCCGTACTACTGCTCGTAATCAGGCGGATGTCGTACCACGCCGGCCGCTGGCTGAAGTCTGGGAACGGCTCTTCTGTAAGATCCCAGCGAAAAAGGAGGTAAAATGCGAGGCCGCTCAATGCACAAATCAGTGGCTTGCGGTTCCGTAGGGCCCCGGCTGTCTCGAGCCGGCCGTGCTGGTTGGTCTTCCCGGCCCGCGTCGTCATAATTAACGGCATACAAGGAGTAGGGCCTTCGTCCGGGAACTCAAAGGTAAATAGATCGGATAGCTCTAAAGCCCTCCGGTCGCCTCCATGTGTGAGCATATAGTGGCCAAGAAGCAGGTCGACAAGGGTCCGTAAGTGGCTCTCGGCTGGGCCGGTGGCCAGGGTGGGCGGCGATATATTCGACACCCCTGTACGAATATTTGGCGAACATGATTCGCTGAAATCGACAGAAGTTCTAGTGGGGTAAACGGTAAAAATTAGTGAGATGAATACTGTAACTTAGCGGGCTGGCGCTAAGCTATAGCGGGTATTTTCCCTTTACGTTTTGCTGCCAGCTTTGCCCCCTATGGTGCCCGTAATAGCATCCCTCATCTCGCTAAGTTTTAGTGTATCACATTCGCCGAATATTTGTACAGGGGTATCGAATATATCGCCGCCCACCCTGATTTGGGCTCAATTCCACATTCTTCCTCTTGGTTCCCTTTTTGTTCTCAAGCTCAGCTTTCAGAGCCTCATTTTCGCGCCTGAGCTTAGCCAGCTCAAAGTCCCTAAGGGTAAACGCCTTCCTGACCTTCCTAAATAGCTAGTAACGTACTGTAAGGAAAGAGCACCCCAAACGCCCGGTCCGGCCCAGGCGCCACCAGCTGGCCCCAAACAGCTGGCCCGGCCCAGGCGCGACCAGCTGGCCCCAAACACCCGGCCCAGACACCCGCCAGATTGAGCCACCCAACTATGTATATAAATAGTGGCCCTCGCCCACCTTCCTTTGCGAGGGCCAGGTTGAAGTCTTTTACCAATGCCAGTCATTGCTCGCCCTCTTGTTCCCTCCATCGTGACCACCTTGATCAGGCGTACCTGCCTTCTCTTACATATCGCGAGTAGCTGCTTCCTTCAAAGAACATGTTTTCACAGAAGAAGCAACGGGCGGACCTTTCTTTAGCGGGCTTTCACTCGGCTAGTCTAACCTCCTTCCTGTGCCGTGGCGGCATCGGCGTATACTTACGACCGTGGCACGTCTCCACATAGTTGCTCCAGTACTCTGCCCCGTCCACGACGTGCCTCTTTCCTTGACGACCGCACTCGCCACACGGAAAGGGACGGTCGAAGGCACCTTTACTGAAATGGTCGTTCTCGTTGTGCCTTGTCAAGCCGCCGCGGAAGGTAAAAAATTTTAGACAGAATAGGCATTGCTAGCGCTCGATCTGTTTGGCGACGTCCTGCGTCTTATTATCTCCCAACGAGCTCATAATGGTCTCCACCTCAGTGTCCCGGTTTCCCAGGTACGCAAGAAGTAGCTGTGAAAAGACCCGGGCTCGCCGGTATCCTCCCAGATCTTTCTCGCGAAGGAAGCGGCCAATATACACAGCGACCTTATCGGCAGCCGCGGTCCGAGTTAGCGGCTTATGTAGCTTTACCGTTGCCGTTGGCGTGGATAAGTCGTTAGTTGATTGTCCAAGGGCCCTTCGTCTATCCACCTCTTTGAAGTACTTCTGTCGCTTATCCTGGACTATAAGCTCTATAAGTTCCTTTTGACGGTTCACGTACGTATTACGAGCCCGTGTCGAATCCGTATGGTCCCATCCTTTACATTCCCGCATTTCGTCGTACTCGTCCTTCACCTCCTGAATATATAATATTAGGTAAATAGAATATCTCTTTACAAAAGGCTAATATACCGTCGAGTTTTGAACCAGCACCGACTCGGAGGGAATATAGTCGCCGATGCTCTCGGTTGCCAGATACCAGCCACAGGCGATGCCATATTTTCCAAAAGGAGGCGTAGTTCATCGTAAATATTTCACGATCTATAAAATCATCCTTCCAATAGAGTGTCACGGCAGGTGCCAGACAGGTGGTAAGAGCTGGCACACCCCGACCAGACATTCTGGTTTAGGATGTGGTCAGTGCATAACCTCACCAACTCAACCTATTTCTCTGCGCCCTGCGCAGCCTTTGGAACTTTCTTTTCTTTTC
This sequence comes from Lasiosphaeria miniovina, assembly GCF_030549165.1. Classification (NCBI taxonomy): domain Eukaryota; kingdom Fungi; phylum Ascomycota; class Sordariomycetes; order Sordariales; family Lasiosphaeriaceae; genus Lasiosphaeria; species Lasiosphaeria miniovina. The sequence continues at coordinate 271,539 of NW_026848223.1, read as the reverse complement.
TTTCCTTAGCTTTAGATTCTACGAATACAGCGACCATATTGCAGCCCTGTCTCAAATTAGTTGACTGTGCGGTGACAATCTAAAGCTCAATCTCACTACTCGCCTGGGAAGGCAATTGCAAAGAATATCCCCCGGAAAAGAACAGAACCCCGCGGTCGCTACACAGGTGTACGATCGCCGACCGAAAGAAAGCACCCAGGCGGAGTGCTAGAAAGAGAGGCGACCGGTAAGATGCCTACCGCCGACGATACCGCCATGCAGGCAGTTCTGCAGACGGCTGTCGACGAAGTGAACTTCGATCGCGAGAGCTTCATGAGAACCCACCCTCGCAAGAAGTCAGAGACCACGTTAGCTATGCTAGCCAAGCAATCCGAAGTGACCGCCAAAGCCACCCAGGTCCCAGCGAACCCCACTAATGACCGAGTGGACATCTACGACTCTACGAACCGTGTCCTGCGCGATGTCGACGGCGCGAAGTTCACGCTCTCTGTCGATGAGATCGATAAGGACCTTTAGGAGAAGATGTCCGACATGGTAGCCGCATTCGTCAAGCGGAACAAGAATGGACCCGCCTTACCCTTTGGCACGTGGTTACATCCAGATCTCATCGCTTTTGAGGGACCTATGGATATCAAGGACTTTGAGCAAGCATCGACTAGACATCCTGACGAGCATTACCAGGAGTTCAAGGTCCGCACGTTTTTAGCGCACGGCCTGTACGACCAGATGTCTCAGCTATATAGCATCGCTCGCTATCAGGCAGTCGTTATCGATAACCTCAAAGCATGGGCAACCCGAATCCTGACACAGAATACACGCTCAGCCGCTGCGACTTCGGTTACGAGCCCCACAGCTGGAACCCTAAGCCCAGCTGACGAAGGTCTCGTCGCAAGCCTAAACGATGCCTTACAAGATCGGAATGAGGCCATCGAGCGCATGCAGGATAAGATCAATAGCCTGAGCCGCGCAATCGCTGACAACGCTGTTAACGGCTCGATCCGCGGATCAACACCCGCATCAGTGGACAGTACGTCACGTCGAAGCGCCAAGATTTCTGATCCTCCGCTATACTATAACGAGAAGGACAAGGATACGGTCACCTTCAACGCCTGGATCCGCCAGATAAAGAACAAACTGCAAATCAACGCAGACCACTACGATAATGACCACGCTCGCCAGTCATATATCGAGTTCCGTCTAGCCGGAAAGGCTTCCCATCAACTGGAACCCTACTTGGAAGAGCGCCATCCCAACCAGATCAACACATCTGAAGGCCTGCTAACATGGCTCAAGAACGAGTTCCGCAACCTTAACCGGGAGGAAGAGGCGATGGACGAGTTCACCACTCTCCAGATGAAGCCAGGAGATGACTATCATACCTTCCGTAACGAATTCGTACGCCTAGCAGGAGAGTGCCGACGACCACGCTCTGAGTGGAAGAAGAAGTTCAAACGACGCCTTACCCCTGCCATGCAGGACAAGCTCACCCGCGACTATATCGACAACCAAGTGGACTTTGAGAAGTACGCTAAGATCGGTGCCGAATACGCACTGAATATGAAGCTGGCGCAGAAGTCTCGCCAGGCTAACCGGAAGGCGGAGCAGCTCATGAACCCCCCGGCACAGAACAACCGACGCCCTTTCAACCGCCCCCCATCAAGCAACCCCAACAGTGGAGGAAACAAAGGGGGTGGCAATACTAAAAAGCCCACCGTTGAGGAGATCAAGAAGCTGTACGCTGAGGGCCGCTGCTTCATCTGCCGCGAGCAGGGACACATTACTCGCGAGTGTCCCCAGAAGTCAGCACCCACACCAGACAGAGCAGCCCGACTACAAGCAGTCATCAGCAAGTTTGCAGCCAAGGATACTGACACCAGTACCGAGGCGGGCCCTACGAACAGTTCTGCAGAGAACGCTAGTTCGGAAAACTAGTTACCCTGGGGCAGTTGGACTCCCTCCCAGAGGTGACACTGATCTGTACAGCCAGAAAGATAGAGAAAGGAAAAGAGGGCATAGGCCTACTAGCCAAATACTTGGGCGGCTCCTCATTCACTGTTAGCTGTGATATAGCAAGCAATGGACTCTCTTTAACTACCACTAAACTACGGGTGTATTCGAGGTTCGGCCGGCGGAGCATCTCATCGAGAGATTCGAAGGGGGTGTTAAAGGCACCGGCGGCGATAGCTTGGGTGGCGATGAGGCTGATAAGGCAGACAAACTGGCAGGTGGCGAGGAAAACTTTAAAAGTTACGCTTTAAAGAAAATTAGTATACTAAAGATATCGAAGAAGGGAGTAATTATACCTTACTTTTATAGTACCGGTCCCTTACGCTCGGGCATCTGCTATTTGACGCTTCTCGTAGGTTACTATAATTTCTGCCACTATCGTATTCTACGACGGGTTCTCTAGGTCCGGGACGACTATAAGACGGATATGCTTATATTCGAACCTCATTAACGAACCCAGTCGGAATCTGAGGCCTACGAGGACCAGCGTCTAGTGGAGCGCGATACGGAACTCAAGTTGACAAGGTACATCCTCAGCCCGCGTCCACAAGGTATCGAGGAGCATCAAAAGGTCTTCGGCTGTTGTCTCGACCTTCTCGAATGAAAGCTCCGATTCGCGCCTTAAGTTGAACATTTCTGCAAGATCCGTCCGGATCCACTGAACGTATTAGCACGGGGAGGCCCTTTTATAAAGTCGGACTCTCCTTATATTACTGATATCAGCCACCGGGCTTTCTCTAGAATCGCCTTTATCCTACCTCAATTTCCATAAACCACGATTGCTGGGGTCTTTGCGCCTCTTCTCTCTAAGGATCGTATTGTCCGCCTCTACAACCAAGCACCTCCAATACATTATTACGGTCTTCGTATCAGTAATCGTCTAGATAGTCTCGTATTCGTCGTCCCCATCCCCGAGGACCGGGCGGGTGGTCTTCGACGACTCAACATAATCTCGAAAGTACGACTTTATTATAGTCTTTTCGCGTTTCTGGTCGTTGCAAAGACCTAACCAAATCTGGTCAAAGTCCCCGCCCTTAAACTTCTTAACGAATCTAATATCTTATCGTTAACGAAGAACAAATAACATAACCTACGAGATCAGGTAGGTACTTACAGCCGCATCGCTTGCCATGTGCGAAACCGCTCTTCTTGTAGATGAGGGCATACTTTCCGCTTGCTATCAAAATTATCATTTGCGAGGAACTCATCGTCCTCGTCCGCTTTTCTTTGTCGCTCTTTATCGTCGCGTAACTTGACAGGTGTGCTGAGAACGAGAACGCGGCGTCGGGACATTTTGACGCGACTCGGATGCTTTCTGCTCAATGTCTGCGACAGCGAGAGCTGCCAACAGGAGGGAGGCAAAGCTCCCCCTTAAATAAATTGCGCCGCCGCCGCAACGGCGAAGCTGGCGAAACGGCCATCTTAACAGTGCGCCGCAAAAATAACGGTGTTTTCGTCTCCCCGGCAGACAATCCTTTCAATGGATGTTTGTTGGCGTGGTACTTGGGGAGAATAAATGTAATAGCCTCGAAACAAAACCGGCCAGGAAAAGCCTTAACTAGGTGTTTTGGGGAAGAGATAATTAGGCCTCTAGGATTCCAAAATAAGGATTCCAAAATAGGGATTCCAGCAGCTGTTACCCTCGTCGGCGGAAAACTTGTAGGGCGAGCCGTGAAAAGATCGGGCCTTCCTTTCAAATCTTGGAGAGTCCCTCGCCAACAAACTTTCAGGGATTGACGAGTACATACCACCCATCAACCCAACCAGCGCCCCAGCCCCATCCACGGTGCAACACCAGCACCACCGGCATCTGCGTCCCCCGGACTCGCCGCCGCCGCGGCCTCTGGCATCTCACGCACCCTGTCAAACGGGCGCTGGGCCGCGATGTCGCGCTCGCTGAACCAGGCGCCGTGGAAGCCGTAGGGCACGCGCTGGGGCAGGCGAACGCGCGCGACGACGGTGCGCATGCTGCGCGCGTCGATGATCCACAGCTCGCTGGCAGCACCGCCGTGATCATCGTCGGGACAGCGGCCGCACGCGTCGAGCTGCGACTCGTCGAACACGTACGTCAGCAGCCAGCCGTCGTCTTCGTCCCCGTCGTGGTCGTCTTCGTCCCCGTCGTGGTGATGGTGAGCCCGCGGGACGAAGCGCGGCTCCTGCGCAAACCAGCCGGCCGGCATGTCGAACAGCTGGATCGCGTCGCGGTCATCGTTGATTTTGATGGGAGCGGCGAGGATCTCGGGCACCGTGCGCGCGTCAACGCAGCCCTTGACGGCCTGGGGCGGGTGTGCCATCCCGCGCGCGATGAGGGCTCTGGTGTCGATCTTGGCCAGCACGTCGATCTTGGCCGGCTTGCCCAACGCGATCGAGTAGGGTGTCCATTTGGTCGAGCAGCCGTAGACGTAGCGCGCGTCGGCCATCTGGTGCAGCGGCGACACGGTCGGGAACTCGAATGCGATGGCGGATAAGGCCCACTGCTGCGCGATCTTGGGGGTAGTGAAGGTGTAGGGTTCCTTTTTCTCTTCGGCGTTGCTTGTCGCTGCGCCTGCTACTGCTCGCGGAAGCACGAACCGGTAGTAGTATAGCCGGCACTGCTCCTCTTCGGCGTACTCGGGCGGGGCCGGGGCGGCGGCCGGCACGGGCAGGTTGCCCAGGCTGAAGATGAGCGACGCAGAGGTCAGCCGACAGGCGAGGAGGTTGACGGCCGTCGTCGAGCCGCCCGCGGGGTTTTTATTGTCTGCGGCGGCGTCGTCGTCCCAGCAGTTGGCCGCGTGGAAGATGCAGCACGGGTTAGTCTCGAACCAGTGCACATCCCGAGGGCGGTGGCGCGGGAACACGCCGAAGCGCGCCTTGGCTGCGGCGTCATACGACACGACGGGCGCGCCCCTGGCGAAGTTTAATGGGTCCAGGCCCAGCGGTAGGTCCATGATGATGGTGTGGCCGTGCGAGACGCCAAAGTCGTGCATCATCTTTGGAGACGCGACGCCCGGCACGGCGAGGTTGAAGCGCGCGGGCGCGCTGGACTTGGCCGGCGGCACGACCGAGTACTGCACGTACGGCTTGACGGAGACGGAGTGGAACGCGATCAGCTCGTCCGTGACGTGGTCGACGCGCGGGTGCGCCGTCGTCCACGACCGCATGAAGGACAGGGCGCCGGAGCCGCCGAACCCGGCCCTCGTGTCGCCGCCGCGCTCTGGCTCGTTCTCGGCCGCTCTCCCGTTGAACCAGCCAATGGTATCGAGGGACGGCAGCGCCACGCGCAAGGGCGGACCGCTGGCACACGTCGCTAGGGCGCGCCCGTCGTGGTATAGCACAGCGGTGTTGGCCACGCTGATCTTCCGCACCGGCCACGGCGACGCCGGGAGGCGCGAGAGCAGGACCAGCAGCATCGTGCGCAGCACGGTGAGCACGAAGGCGAGGGCCGTCGTGCAGGGGTTGAGCAGCATGGCGATGCTGGGTAGGAGCGGGCGTCTAACAAAGCGGCTTCCGCGGGCGAACGCGGCCACGTCCGTCACGAGGAACTGGTTGGCGAACTCGGGGCGGACCTCGGTAGTGCCCGTATTTCCGCCTCCCCGGCGAAACAGTACGCCGCTGAGCATGCCGTCGCCGTCAAACCAGTGTGCCTCGCGCTGCAGGTCGCCGTTGGAGAGCGGGTTGCCGCCGTTGCGCACGTACTGGCCGCCGGCGAGGTCGGCTGGGATCTCGCCCTCCCACGAGCAGGGTGTCAAGGGGAGGGATCTCTGGACCGGCGCGAAGTTGCCGGATAGATAGGGGTGCGAGTCGTCGCACATGTCGGCGATCAGGGCGCCGCTCTCGGACATGGCCACCATGTCGGCTGTTGAGCGTGGTTCAGTTCAGTAACAGTCAAACACGTAGTAATAACTCATTGATACCAGGGCCGTTTCTTGTCGCAAGCAAGCGGTGACAGTAGAAGGGAGTCCACTTCCACGAGATAAAAAGTCTGATGGCAAACATGGCTAAATGCTACGCCGTCATTCATGGATCTTTCTGATGTCGTGTCTGCTCTCTCTGCGACGAGAATGACGACATGGCACTATCAGAGCATGACGTTCCATCCAGGATGGCGGGTACGTTGTGCGATATTGACATGTCGGGTTGGAAAAGTGCAGTGGGGGATGTCTGCGATATCAAAGATGATCGTTAAATAAAAAATAGAATACCGAAATATTTTCAAGCAATTAAATTCGCGCCGTCCTTGTCTTGGGAAACGGACAGTCCGGCACCTGGCTGCCAGTTGCCGCTGACACTCCCGTAGTCGAGACCAAGCTTGAATGTGCACGGAACACAAACAATTCCGAAACCAGCTGTCGTCAGCTGGCCGACCTGGGCTAGTCAAAATGTAATATGCATCGAAAAGCAATGGCCTTGTCAAGCTGCTCATCGGGCTGCATGTGTACAACATGAATACTGGCGATTCCATCTGCAAATGAAAGGAAATGCAGACCGATAAAGTTTCGGTACTTGTTTGGAACTTGACAGGCAGGCTTATTTTTGGACTCGGTGTTGTGGTTCGCAGTTGCACAGGCTGAACAATAAACACGATGGGTCAAAATCATAACAAACGCAGACGTGGCTGCACACGAGCTGCCTCGAGCCGTTGATCCCGGGCAGCTCGGAGCGACTTCTGTTTGTAGGAGACCGCCATTGGACCTCGAAGGTGCAGGAGCTACCCGAGGGGCTCCTCCGTGCATCTGCACTGGACGATGCAAAGCGTGAGGCCTACACAGTCGCGTGACACACGGCTCTGGGTGGTTCTTTCTACTTTCTACCGCTGGCTGGCTGACCTATTAGGCTGCCATGCAAAATTCCCCTCGCCCTTTCTTTTTGAGTCACCTCACTCTTTCAGTTCTTCCCAGAACCACTTCCCTCCCCCTCCTCTTTCTATCCAAATCAGCCCGCACACCTTTTCCCAAAATTAACCTCCACATTTTCAATCACCCGGCCTTCCCAGAATCTAGAAATCAGAGGAAATTCTTCCCTCGCTCTTTCTGAACTCTGAGTTTACGGGGTCTTGAGAGCAAAAGAAATCGCGTCACATTCTCGCCGCCGAAGCATCCAACTGCGTCACATTCTCGCCGCCGAAGCATCCAACTGCGTCACATTCTCGCCGCCGGAGAATCCAACTGCCCGCCATGGCGAGCTCGAGCCGAAGGTAAGCTCAACTCATTGGATCCTTATCCTCAATCTCATCACTCGTGTCTAATCGTTTTGAACATCTAGAGGTGCTTCAGCATCCGGCTCAACGCCTGACTGTTCGAAACCCTGTCACCGCTTCCAGCGAGGACAGTGCACGTTCGGCAACAGATGCAAGTTCTCGCATAACGTGGCATTGAATCAAGGAGCTCAATATCGGGGGCATGGCAACCGAGGTGGACATGGCAACCGGGGCGGACACCTCGGATCTCCTGCAAGGTCACAGTCCGGCGACACACGCCGGGCCGAACCAGTTGACCGTGCCAACGAAGGGAAGCTACGAGAGTGGAAGCGTCTTCTTCAGGGATCGCAGAACGTTCGACCATCGCCGGCTAACGTCAGTCGCTTCTTCAAGCTCGGCCTAGAGCTGATGGACGGCGACGTTGGCGGTGCCCAGGAGGTCATCAAGCTGTTTGCCAGCGAAGCTGGGCTGGCTTTTATCAAGAATGTCACTGATCGAAACATCGCTGCCGTCCTCGGAGACGCTCCCAGCGCCGGCTTCTGGGAGGCCCAGATCAAGCCTCTCTTTCAGCTCATCACCCATCCGGCGGTCGTTGACTGTGCTGTCTTGGAGCAACAGGTTGCCATGCTGTTCAATTTCATGTACGGAGTGGGCGGTGATCGAATGGCAAGAGTTTTTGGCTACGTCGCGGCACTAGTCAAAGCCTGGCCAACATCCGCACCGACACCGCCACGCATCGCAGCCGTCGAGTTGACTCTGGCCGTCTTGACCAAAATTCTCGACAGCAATACCACCAACATAATCAATGACAAGTTCTCTACCTTGGCTAACAGCCTCTCGACGTGTCTCGAAGAGGAGGTGTTTCCAGACGAAGAGTTTTCCCGCTTGCAGGCTTTGAAGTATCTCGAGTACATCCGGCTTCGACTCAGCCTTGGAGAAGACATCGCCAATGTTCGGGATCGCCCCCAAGCCGCTGTTGCGCGGGAGCAGTTCCTCCTCAGGCGTGATCTTCCCGGCCAGCTGTCTGCCGATGGCACACGGCACGACAATGACCACGCAGAAATTCCCGATATCAAAATCCTGCCCACCTACGAGGAGATCATGTCGCCCCGTGCCGAATACTTGCCAACGATTGATCCCTCACAGTGGCACGTCAAGGGCATCCGCGGACGCTTGGACAGAGAATTTCGCCTATTGCGAGAGGATACTGTTGGCCAACTTCGCGACGCAATCAGGGTGACACTTGAATCCATTCGGAACCCTCAGGCTGGGCCAGTTTACCGCTCAAAAAATGTCGCACGAACTGACACGTATGAGCACCCTAAGCCCGTGCGTGTCGATATCGATAGGTTTGGCAACATGGAGCTGGTGACTCGCTGTAGCCAGATTGCAGCCGTCCGAGCCCTGACCCTAAACAAACGCAGAGAATGGTGGATGCAGAGCAAGAAGCTCCAAGCTGGAGCCTTGGTTTGCATTCTCAACGCCGGCGGTTCTGTCATATTCTGCGTCGTCTCGGAGTCTACGATGCGGACCGTGGATGACAAGAAGCCGGGTCATCGATCCAGGGAAGCCGACTCAGAGGAAGAGTCTGACGGCGAGGTAGGGCAGAAGGCCGAAGATTTTACGCTTTCAGAAAATCAAGATGTGCTGTATGTCAGACTCCAGCTCATTGACCCTACCAGCCACGACATTACCCAGACACTCTGCTGGTACCGAAACGTGGGATCTTCACCACGCCATTACCTAGTGGAATTCCCTGGTGTCCTCCTCGCTTCGTTCAAAGACACGCTTGCGGCTCTTCAACAAATGTACAGAAAACCCAGCATGCCATTCAGCGAGCTGCTGGCCCCAGGCGAAGGCCAATCCACAAAGCCCAAGATCAATCCGCCCCAGTATGCCCGGAGAGCAGGCTTCTCGTTTGACCTCGCCTGCTTGACTCAGCCAGGTATAAAGCTTAGCGTCTCTCCCCAGAACCCACCAGACCCCGAAGAAATTGCGTCTCGGACAACGCTCGATCCTACACAGTCGGTTGCCCTCCTCAATACCCTGTCGAGGGAGTTTTCGCTCATTCAGGGTCCTCCGGGCACCGGAAAGAGCTACACCGGAGAGAAAATCATCAAGGTCCTTTTGGGAAACAAGGACAAGGCCAAGCTTGGGCCGATCCTGTGTGTCTGCTACACCAACCACGCCTTGGATCAGCTCCTTGAGCACCTTCTAGACGACAGAATCACAGAGGTAATCAGAATAGGCTCCAGGTCGAAGTCAGAGAGATTGCAAGACCTTAACCTGAGGGCCGTCGCAAAACTGTTCGGTCGGACAAAGTCGGAAAAGGCTGGTCTGTGGGGACTGGAGAATCGCATACGTGACTCTGTTCAGAGAACACGGCGTCTCATTAGACAATTGTCAGGATCCGATTTCTGGAGAACGGTCAAGACCTTTCTGGCCGAAATTTTCCCAACTTATCATCGGGAACTGTTCGGAATGGATGGTGACGGATGGCAGACGGTGATACACCAGCCAGAGAGGATCGTTGAGAAATGGCTCAATGCTGGAGCCACAACGCCAGCTCACCCACGAACGCCCGAAGCTCTAAATCGAGTTCGCCTCTCGCATATGACGCGCACCGAGCGTCGGTCGACCTACGACCAGTGGCTGAGAGCCATCAGAGATCCAATCATCACTCAGATAATCAGTTCGCACCGAGAATATGCCGAGATGATTGACGAGCGAGACCGTCTACGCAAGGACGTCGACCTGCGCTGCCTTCAAGAAGCTAACATTGTCGGCGTGACCACCACGGGTCTTGCGAGGAATCTTGGGCTTCTTCGGAAGTTGCGCTGCAAGGTTTTGCTTTGTGAGGAGGCAGGCGAGGTCCTTGAGGCTCACATCCTGACAGCGCTTCTTCCGTCAGTAGAGCAAGCCATTCTGATCGGAGACCACCTGCAACTTCGCCCACAAATCCAGAATTATGATCTGCAGAGCAGTAATCCCCGTGGCGAGCAGTACTCCCTGGATATGTCTCTGTTTGAGCGACTTGTGGAGCCACCCCATATGTCCGATTCACGACTTCCTTTCAGTGTCTTGGAAACGCAGAGACGAATGCATCCCTCGATTGCTGAGCTGGTCCGATCAACTCTCTATCCGTCCCTAAAAGATGCCGGAAAGGTCTCAACATACCCCGAGGTGGTAGGCATGAGAAAGCGGCTATTTTGGTTTCACCACGAACACCTCGAGACTGGCGCTGCCAGCCACGACCCGTTGAGCACGTCCCACTCAAACGAGTTTGAAATTGAAATGACGACTGCTTTAGTCTCGCATCTCGTCCGGCAGGGCGAGTATTCGAAAGAGGACATTGCGGTACTCACGCCGTATCTGGGTCAACTGCAGCGGCTTCGCCGTCGTATGGAGTCAATGTTTGAGATATGCCTGAACGACCGCGACCAGGAAGAGGTTGAAGCGGTTGAAGCGGTTGAAGGAGTAACTCAGCCGTCAGCTCAAGTGGCCAAGACAACTCTCCTCAAGAGCATCCGGATTGCAACCGTGGACAATTTCCAGGGTGAAGAGGCCAAAGTCATCATCATATGCCTTGTTCGCAGCAACCCGCAAAACAACTGTGGCTTCCTCCGCACGTCAAATCGCATCAACGTTCTTTTGTCGCGCGCCCAGCACGGCATGTATATCATTGGAAACGCGAACACCTACAGTAGCATTCCCATGTGGGCCGATGTTATTCGTACACTTCAAGCAGATGGGAACTTTGGCACAAGCCTCGAGCTCCAATGCCCTCGCCATTTGGACACTCCTCTTGCGGTTTCTGAGCCAGACCACTTTGTGCAGTTTGCCCCCGAGAGCGGCTGTAACCTGCCGTGTGATAAGAGGCTCGACTGTGGCCACTCCTGCAATGGGAGGTGCCATTCGGAAATTCTACACAACGCTGTCAAGTGCCTTGAGGATTGCCCACGTTCCAAGAAGGGCTGCAACCATCCCTGTCCGCTACGGTGTGGCGACGTGTGCCACCAGAAATGCCAGAAGCTCTTGGGTAACATTTGCCTCACACTTCCTTGCGGCCATTACGTCTCATCGGCCAAGTGCTGGGAGGTGCAGGATCCTGCTTCGATTCGATGCAAAGTTGTTGTCACGCGCACAGTCCTAGGATGTGGCCATGCAGTCAAGGTGCAATGCCACGAGAATGTGAGCGCCGCCAACTACCGTTGTTTCGTCAAGTGTGGTCACCTCCGTCCCTGTGGTCATAAGTGCACGAGGCTGTGCAATGATTGTCGTCCTCGGAAAGACGGCGAGATCACAGCTTCTAACCATGGCGCTTGCTCAACAAAGTGCGGCCGGAACTACACTGCATGCCGCCATACCTGCGGCAAGGTGTGTCATGATGGAGACTGCGCTCCTTGTGCTGAGCCATGTGAGGTGAAGTGTGGCCACTCAAAGTGCGCTAAGCGTTGCCATGAACCATGTTCACCATGCGCGGAGCAGACTTGCCACTCGAGCTGCCCTCATACCAAATGCACGATGCCATGCGCGGCTCCGTGCAACTGGGTGCCGTGCTCTAAACGCTGCTCAAAGGTACTGATCTGCGGCCATCAGTGTCCTTCGGTTTGCGGAGAGTCCTGTCCAAGCAAGGAGTATTGCCAGAATTGTGCCTCTACGGAGATCAAGTCCACTACTGTGGACTTTCTGGAGATGCGGGAGTACCACGAGATCGACCTGGACGAAGAACCATGTATCTTCCCCGACTGCGGCCATTTCTTGACAATTCAGTCAATGGACGGCCAGATGGACATTGGCACGCATTACGACCTGGACGAGAGTGGAATCCCGATCAAGATTCGCGGAGTCTCGGAGCCTTTCTCGACCGACTCCGCACTGGTCCGGGTATGCCCGAATTGTCGGGGCTCGCTTCGCAATATTTCGAGATATGGCCGCATTGTTCGTAGGGGGATGCTGGACGAGGCAACAAAACGGTTCATCGGCTGGTCGAATACCAAGTATCTCAGCCTGGCCGATCGCCTGGTCACCGAGCAAGGGAAACTGCAGAAAACGGCAACCAGCAAGGACAGGATATCTGCTAGCGCGGCAAAACGGCAGACACCCAAGAAGCAGACTTTTACTCTGCCGCGGCTTGGAAATCTCCACCAGTTCCAACTGATCGCTGGAGACAATGGACGATATGCATCGATGATGAAGGTCTGGGCCGAAATCAGCTCTTTTGCCAGCATGGTGCAGGAAGCAGAGCAGCCTTTTCAGCGAGTTGCCGATCTCGTTAAACATGCCAACCGCCTGAACAGAACGAATGAAGAGTTCCAATTCGATGAGTCGGTCATCCAGGTCAAGGGTCACCTTCTAGCAATGACGCTGCTGCTCAAGTGCGACGTGGCTGTTTTCTCCGATTTCTTCCATCTTCAATCAGAAGGGATGTTGCTGACATCCCAGAGACCAGAGATTGACTGGTCGATTTACACGACTGAGAGCGCAAAACTCATCGAGGCTGCGAGAGCCAACATGTTTCCGCGTGAGGAAGTGCAAGGTCACATCTTCGCCGCGCAAATGTCCACGTTCGAACGCTGCACCCGCTCGCAGCCTACGGCGGTATGGGACGAAGCCGAAGAAGAGAGTGACATGGAAGCGGCGGTACGCCTGAAGGACGTTGCTACAGACCATCTCAACCAGGCTCGCGCGTTGCTTCAGAAATACCCATCCACAGCCGTGCTGAGACAGGAGATAGAGAGCGCCGAGATCATGCTCAACGACTGGGTATTCTACAGCGAAGTCACGGAAGATGAGAAACGTGCCATATACCATGCCATGAGCAGCGAGTTCCGCGGAACGGGACATTGGTATACCTGCGTCAATGGGCACCCGTTTACAGTTGGCGAGTGCGGGATGCCGATGGAGCAGGCCCGCTGCTCGGAGTGTGGCGCGGCTGTTGGCGGCCAGAACCATGCACCAGCAGAGGGAGTGCGACATGCAAATGAGATTGAAGCGCTGGCGAGAGGTGTTGGGGGGCTGGGACTGTAAGCTGTCTCAGCCGGTCTAGAAGAACCGATTTATGACAAGTTGAGATATCTCAACGAGTACTTACTTGTGTTGTTTGTGTTATGTTGTTCTTCACTATAGTCGGATACTAGAGTTGCAGGTAATTGTGGGCGGAAGGATTTCTAACAAAGGAATATCGCGACAAACATGACTTGCACGATAGTCTGTCTAGGTGGTGGACATAACAGTGGGCTTGATCTCTGGCGGTTATTAGCCACACTAGTGTCGTGTTTCTATCTTGATTTGGGGTCTTATTGCGTATATCTACATCTTTCATTGCGTCTTCGTGTTATGCAATGTACGATCCAGGTCTAATTCATTTTCTGAGGTCTAGTCTATATTAACCCAAGCAAATTTGAAGCCGGGAGATGCTGACGCTGAACTTTGAGGTAGCGTATCCAAATACATATTATATTCCGTCTAGTTCAATGAGACTTTGCTCAAAAAGGGACTTCCACAGTTAAATCTCTCACAAAAGTAAAATGGCCCATACCGGTTAATTACCACGTACACATTAAAAGGTTAACACAGGCATAGACTGAGATAGTGGACTGGCATTAATTACTAGTATCTCGCGGCTAAGGCGTTCTTGAAGTTGAGCACTCACGGGCCGAGGGTTGGAGCGTTGGGTTATTCTCTCTACGATATATGATAAGTTAACTAACCCAGATTTGGCCAGGCCCTACATTTGGCCCATGCGCAAGCCACCATGCACTTACACCAAGGGTGATTGACCGATTTTTCTTCATCACACCGCAACTTCCTCAAAACAAGACCAAATTCTTCCATTTCTTGGTTAATCGAGAGCTCAATCAATCCTCTATTTACCATGCCTGAATACGACGAATTGGAGATGCTGACCGCGATGAAGTTTGTGCGAGACGGCGGCAGTGTGCGTCAGGCGGCAGCAAAATATTGTGTGCCGAGGAGTACACTTCGGCACCGGCTGGCCGGCACAAAAGCCCGTTGCATTGCGTTTGAACACATGCAGACTCTAGATAAGCCTGTGGAAGAGCGTTTGACCGAGTGGATCGTCATGCAGGGTGCCCTCGGCCTGCCTCCTACGCATGCGTAGGTTAGGGAATTCGCCCGCCGGCTGGCCCGGGAGCTCGGGAAGCCTGACGAGATCGGGGTGAAGTGGGTGCGGCATTTCATGGCCCGGAACCCGACCATTAGGACCCAGAGAGCACAGCGGATCGACTCGGTGCGCCTCAACGGAGCTACGAAAGCCGTGGCGGCCTGGTTCGAATACCTGGCCCTCCCGGTTATTCGGGGCATCAAGCCCGAGCACCGTTGGAATAAAGATGAGACAGGCATTCTTGAAGGCCAGGGTTCCAACGGCCAGGTCATAGAAAGCTCAGAAAACAAGTTGTTGATGAAGGAACAACCCGGATCTCGCAGCTGGACTACCTTCGTGGAATGTATCTCTGCAACTGGCCAGTCCCTACCTCCTGCGGTCATTATGAAAGGAAAGACCGTTCAACAACAACACTACCCAGAAAAGCTCAAATGCTTCGTTGGTTGGCACTTCACAAGCCAGGAAAAAGGCTGGATTGACGATGCAAGGGCATTGGAATGGCTTCAGAAGGTCTTCATTCCTAGGACCCGGCCAGCCAACGGAGAAAAACGACTACTTATTATTGACGGCCACGGCAGTCATACCACCAATGATTATATGTGGTCATGCTTCCAAAACAACATCTACCTTCTTTATTTACCTCCACACGCTTCTCATGTTCTTCAACCTCTCGATTTGACTGTCTTCTCAGTCCTGAAGAGGGCATACAGGAAGGAGCTCAATAGCAGGCCGACGTTATCGCACAGCACGGTTCTAGGGCGCCGGCTTATGTTGCTTTGTTATTTCAAAGCCCGGAAAACCGCATTTCAGCCCAGCAACTGCAAGGCAGGTTGGCATGCCGCCGGGTTGTGGCCTGTCAACAAGCAAAAGCCCCTGCGAAGCAAGTTGTTGCTAGAAAACAGGAACCAAGGCACCACAAATACAGCTTCACAGGCCCTGGAGGAAGCCAGGTCATTAGCTTACCTGCAGCAACAGGTATATGATAAATACGGCGTCTGGAAGACTCCTCAAAAGGTCACGGAGCTCACGGTCTCCCTGGCGAAATTGAACATACATTCGGCGGCTCGCCGCACTCGCCGTACGCTATTCAGGAAGATCGAAAAGGCATTCAACATCAAGGACTTCGAATTGGCTAAGCTACGACGTGAGAATGAAGCTCTCAAGGCCGAAATTGAGAACAAGAAAGGCAGCAAGAAGAAGAAGGTCCAATTGAGCCCGAATTCCAAGTTTGCTACGATTGAGGACATTCGCAAGGCACAGAGGGCAGCTGGGCGCGATATTGACAGTTCAGACGAACCAGAGGGCTCGGAAGATGAAGAAGAAGACGAAAGTTGCATTGTAATTAGTTGATTTGACCTTTTTCTATAGCTTCAAATGTCATGCGTTGCGTTGTGTAAGTGCGGGCGGCGCCCGGGCCAAAAGTGGGGCCTGGCCAAATCTGGGTAAGCTAACTTATGTGATGGTATCCGAGCCCTCGCTGAGCTCTCGCTGAGCCGGCTGACTATGGTCCGTGCCCCACCTTGCGCTCGCTGGCCTATCGTATTTTGGGATCTCCACACCAGGCCACCACACAAATGCAGCCTAGATCCCAGTCTCTCCATCCACTCAGCTGATTGCGCAGCTGAGTTGGGTCTAGTACGCTAGCGCTACAGCGCTTCCCAGTTAGACAGGCCGCTGTAACTAGGCTAGCTTGGCTGATCGAGCCGCTGTGGCCCCCTATTGACCAGCCTGCCCGCGGGCGTGCCAGCGAGTTGGCTGCTCGAATGCGTATAAGGCCTCTCGCTCGCTCCACGTCTGGCCGGCTAGCCGTAGAGCTAGCCAGCTTCCTGCGCATCTTATCGATCAATTGACCTCTTTTTAACTATGGCCCGCAAGCGACAGAGGGCGCCGGCGGCGCAGCCGGCTCCGGCTACGGCTCCGGCTGGCGGCCAGAGTGGGGATGTGATTACGGTTAGCGGCCTACCCCCTGTCCTAGGCTTGGGACGCGTGCAACGCGACGCACACAACAACGCAGAACTACGCGCCAACGCGCAAAGCATCCTCTCGGTAATCCACAATATGCGGCCAAAGAATACGACCTCTACGTACGAGCCAAAGCAGCGGGAATTCCAAAATTTCTGTAGGCTACAGCAGTATTACGATGGGGATACCGTCACAGAAGACAAGTTCCTTTACTTCCTCACCAAGAGCGTCACCAGCCGGCCGTTACGAGCCAAAAGCCGGAAGGCGGCCGTGGATACCCCACAAGAAGAGACACGGCTAGCCTGGCGATCGGTCCGTAGCTATATCACGGCAATTACGGATCTCTACCGCACGCAAAAGGCACGCGGTATGAACATCCACCCATCTCCACGCGAAGACAATGTCCGGGACTATCTCAAGTCCTTACAGCGGCGCGATGCCGAGCAGGCCAAGACCAGCTATGCGGATAAAGGTTCTGATACTCTGCTGGATGGCTATACGGAGCTGGAGTTCGAGACGATATGCCACGAACTGTGGGTACATACAGCCACCAGCAGGGTGGGCGGCGATATATTCGATACCCCTGTACAAATATTCGGCGAATGTGATACACTAAAACTTAGCGAGATGAGGGATGCTATTACGGGCACCATAGGGGGCAAAGCTGGCAGCAAAACGTAAAGGGAAAATACCCGCTATAGCTTAGCGCCAGCCCGCTAAGTTACAGTATTCATCTCACTAATTTTTACCGTTTACCCCACTAGAACTTCTGTCGATTTCAGCGAATCATGTTCGCCAAATATTCGTACAGGGGTGTCGAATATATCGCCGCCCACCCTGGCCCAAATTCGAAGTTTGCCTCGATAAAAGATATTCGGCGCGCGCAGAGGGTAGTGGGGCGCAATATTGACAGCTCTGACGAATCAGAAAGCTCGGAAGAAGAAGAAGAAGCCAAATGTTGTATAGTAATTAATTGATTTGGCGATATTTTACATGCTTCAATGTAGGGTGTCATTCATGTCAGTGGGCGGCTCAGCACGGGCCAAAAGTGGGCTGGGCCAAAATAGGCATGGTCAACTTACTTTATACTCGTAGCGATCGCTTAGGCGAGGCTATCGCCGCTATAGTCGTAAAGGATCCTCTTCAGCGAAAACAGGCGCGATCGAAGTACTCCTTGCGAGTCGACGAAGTGGCCGAAGAGCGCTAGCAACGCTGCCGAGGTCGGTGAGGTCTAGAGATCGAAAGAGAGGTGAATTTTCTGCTCGACCGCGGCCAACTCGCGCCTTAACCGCTCGAATTCTGCTAGATACCGTGCCTCAAGCCATCGCCGAATCGTCTTGCCTGACTCTGGCACCAACTGAGCTACTATATCTGGATTGAGTAGCTTCAAAAGCGACCGAAAAGACGCGTTTTCTATAGCTAAGAAAGGCACGTTGGCCGTAAGAATCTAATTGAGTAGTGCCTCTCTGATCTGATCCGCTATTGAAATAGGAATCGCGAGCCGCTCCGCCGCAACCACCTGAAGGTCTAGAATGGTCCTCTGCCTTTTAATAAGCGGCGCCTCGCCGTCGCCATCGCTCTCGAAGACCTTATGTTTATCGTGAGGGTACGCTTTGGAAGAAGAGGTCGCCGCAGCCGAATAGAGCCTCTTATAAAGAGCGCAGGCCCACCACGAATCCGCGTGTTTGTCGCCGTCGATCCGCGCCAGGAAAACGCAGTGTTTAGATATCTAAGAGGTACGTACGCGCGAGCGGTGTAACCAATTCTTAGGGACGTATTACTTGCCACGGTGCGTGATCTTCGGTAGGCGGCTGGCCTCGCGCGATAGGCCATCGACTTCAATATTCCCGATATCGCTGAGCTGGTCGACAATACTACGAGCACGGCGGAGCCTGGAAAAGGCGCTGTTTCCGATCGATTGCGTGGTGGTTGCATCGCTCGCTTGCGACTCGGCATCGGTAAGATCAATTGGCGTGGATCGCGCGCTCGAGGAGGCCATCGTTGAGCCTGCGGCTAACAGCATACAGGAACAGAGCACATTTTCCTTTGGCGCGGTACGAACGAAAGAGCTGGCATTTGATTACCAGGGTCATTTCTTGGAGGGCAAGGGTCTTCGGAGTTGTCCGGATCCTTACCATTTTGGCCCTGAAAATCCGACCAGGGAGACAAATCGGCAAATTCAAATCCGACCTCCGATTTGCCAAATTCAACGGTCCGTTTGATTTGGGTCACTCGACGATTTGATTGATTTATTCAAATCAGATTTGCTTTATGTCACGCGTTGTCCACTTCAAACAGAGAGCTGTGAAACAGGAGCCATGTTGCACCAACGAAGTGTCCGTTGTCTACACAGTCTTGCCCTGGAGTACTTCATGATGATACTCTTTCTTCGGAGACTGTGGCTCCTCGCCTTCATCCTGGCGGCATCGGTACATGCCGACACCTGCTTCGAGGATGCCAAAAACACCTCGATAGAGGTCTCTTTGGGTACCATGGATTGGCGCTTTGGAGCATCGGAAACTATGGAAGCCAAGCAGCTCCGCCCGATGATCGAGCCTCGAATTCAGATTTATATCAAACTACAGAAATTGACATCTGGAAGCAGGGATGAGAAGAGAGGAATCCATAACCCTACCAGGGGTAGTTCTTAATATTCCTCTTTTCTTGTCCAGTGCTAAGACGTGAACATGTCAGAACGCGATATCATCGTTTTTTTAACGTCAGCGCTAAATACAAGGCCAGAAAGCCTCCGGGTAGAACCTGCCCCTTGTTACCACGACGCCTCTCGAGATTCCAGAACTCATTGAAGACTGCCGAGTCCATAACCCCGCTCTTCTCATCGACGCTGACCTCTGTGGTGCGTGGTCTAACGATTGAACCTGTCAATGCTAGACCTAGAATGGAGGCTGTCAAAAGCCGTTGTGTGGCATGGATTATAAGCCATGCTTCTGTCCTGCTGCCCTAAGCTAGTGGGAAGGGGAAGATGACGGGGGCAGGGTGCGGCACTCTGGAGCGTAGTGCACTTTCTTCGTCTCAGCACCCTTGTTCTGCCTCGACGTCTTACTCCCGCTAGGCGTGGGCGAACTTGCAATAGCCATCCGCATAGGTCTCTGCGCAGGTCTAGCCCAGGTTGTATCTTATCCAGCCGTCAAGGCCTGACTTCAGGGCCTCGGCCTCCAGGTCTTGACATCGGGGGGATGCATTTCGTACACAGCCAGGTACATGCAGCGCCGACACCGGCCCATAAAGTCGAGATGGTTGCTGTCGAGAGCTATGCCGACCTCTTTCGAGTGTTCCACAATAACCCGCGATGAGCCGCTCGGAAATCTCGGATACTTTCTCTTCGTAACTTGGCAGCTGCCTCCTTCTTCCCTGAAGTCAACTTGCAAACCCTCTCTTCCACTAAGCCGTATGCCTCTCGGGCCTTCAAGCTAGGGCGATCGGCATTACCGAGACCGGCTGGTCCCTTTCCTGGTCGACCGCGGCTGCGCCAGTCCGCGAT
This sequence comes from Lasiosphaeria miniovina, assembly GCF_030549165.1. NCBI lineage: Eukaryota > Fungi > Ascomycota > Sordariomycetes > Sordariales > Lasiosphaeriaceae > Lasiosphaeria > Lasiosphaeria miniovina. The sequence continues at coordinate 251,766 of NW_026848223.1, read as the reverse complement.
ATTTGATTCGATCGGGCTAAAGTAGCTGTTGTACTCCCGCGACGCAGTCACGACCATGGGCCCTCCCTCCTCACCGACCTTGCCCTGGCAGACAAAGCGGGTGCTTGTATAAAATGGCTGATTTTTTTGCAGACATTTTCCGGCGTCGGTTGGAAGGAGGTGGGAATATGAAGGGCATCCCGTCCAGACTCGTCATGAATTCTTCTATTACCTCGGGTCAGATCTCACTTGCTCAGTCGGCGCCACGGTCAGGGGATCAAGAGCACGGATATAGATCAAAAACGACCGGTGCCACTGGTCAGTGCCAGGAAATACAGACTAACCTAGACTTTTGCACTTTTGTGCTATGATGCGGCAGGCCAGCTCCATGGTGCCCACCTGCGACACTCTCGGGAGTTCGCACGTTCTCCCCCCGCGGCTGTCTTTCTCTCTCTCTCTCTCTCCTCTTCAGTTTCCAAATCAGCAAATATACGGAGGCACTCCTTTCCCTAGAATCAGTGTTGTCAGGGTAAGAGTTCATGGTGCTATACTTGGCGCCCGTCATTCTGTCGCGGGAGCATTGTATTGAGTATAGGTGGTTAAGCTAGTTCTAAGGCACGCACAAGCCACCAGGGGCTTGGCTGACTGACTAGGGCAGTCGGAACTACCTAGGGCAGTTAGACATTGCCAACGTAGCCGACGTCGCTAACGCAGCCAGGGCACCCAGAATCACGTGTAGGATCCCGTGACTCCAGGTCTCCAAATTGGTAGTTCTAAAAGTCGTCACAGGAACAATGTGGCTCATACTAGTGGCTGATGTCTTGGTGCGTGGCGCATGCTGAGGGATAGGGTCAATACCACAGTACAAAATTAGTATCTTCCACTTGATCACCGCATGCCTGATAATGTACCTAATATAACAAATCTCTGTAATAATCTCTTCAAGCCCAGCTGAAGGGTGATATTGATATTCCTTTTGTTTTCTAGCTAGTTCTTCCTTTCCACCCCTCTACTATCTAGCTTCTCTCCTTTCTTTTTTAGATTGCCGTGTCTCGATGATAGCATTTGTGAAAGATGATAAAAGAGAAAAAAGGAAAAATATCAAAGTTAAGATGAGAATGCTAAAGCGAGCTTCAATGACTTCTTAACGCCCAGCGTTAAATCTATCTACACAGCATTGGGTTAGGAGCCTGCCTCTTCTTTTTCTTCGCTTTCGACCAGACGGTATCCACGGAAATTCTTGTGGTATGGGCACCCAGCCACACCACCGCATGACAACTTTGACACAGACCTGCGGCCATTTCTTTGAACCTGCCATTGATAGACCCAGCCGGGGGAAAAGGGGGGGGGGGGGGGGGGGGGGGTGGGGGGGTGTTGGAAAGGGCTCGGGGCGTCTGATGGAATACAATTGGTTATTCGTACTCCTTTCGCCCAAGCCAACCCCCCCTTTTCGTTTTGTTTTGTGTTACATCTCTTTTGTCCTTGAATGTTTTCCCCATGGTCTAGGCGCTGACGTGGGTATTTTTGCAGTACCCGACAGCCATGGTTTCGGCACAGGTGTGGCCCAGGTTGAACTTCACCCAGTTTCCACCCTTCGACCTTTGTGCGGCTTGCTCCTCGGATACGCACTTTGCGTGCATGTCGTAGTCTGCCGTGTACGTGCAGCGAGGGCACCGGCCCATGTGCACAAGGTTGGTGCCCCAGAGCGCCATGGCATGCTCCTTGGCATGGCTCCAATAGCCTTTGGAATGCTCGGTGCGGAATTTCCTGATACTTTGTTGTCGCAAGGCTACGGCGTCCGGACCAGACTTATTACCGATTAGTCTTTCGACTTCGTTATAATATTTCTCGGCAGTGTTTGTCGGCCCGACCACGTCGCTGTCGCTTACAGGCTTCTTGACGACACGAATGCGGTTTCGCAGAGCCTTGTTGGCCGCATCGAGCGACGGGATGTAGTTGGAGTACTCCAGCGAGGTTGTGACCACCATGGGGCCTCCGTTATTGCCGTCATTCTGACAAACGAAAACGACCGACGTGTAAAATGGCTCGTCCTTTGGCGTGGCCCTGTTAGGATGCTTGAAGGCCTTGCCATCTATCATCTTCGTGAAATCGTCTATATAAGGTACACGGTCCCAAGAGACGCAGTGGTTAGTTAGGTCTGCTTGCTCTTCCGACCCGGTGGAGGCGGGGGCCATGCCAGGGGGGTGCGAAGGATGGGGGATGGGTGTTCTGTGACATACCTAGTGACTTGCAGCCTTGAGCGACGATGCGGCAAGCCAGCTCCATGCAGCCGATGGCGGATATGTTTTGGTGGTCCTCGACGGCTAGCCGGTCTGCGGTTATGGTGGCTTGGGCTCCCCTGCTGGCGATCATCGTGGGATCCAAATGGGTGAGGTATTCCGTCGCAATCTCCGTGAGAACGGCTCTCGTCTCTTCAGGATTGGCAAACTGGATTTTCCTGTACTGTTCTACCTCGGCTTTGGCCATGCCGAGAATCTGTTCCCAGGTCGGCAACTTGTCCTTGAGCAAATCCCTCTCAACGGCCGGCCATAGCTGATTCCACTCTTCCCGGCACTTCTGCCAGGTTGGCGCGTCTCTTTTCTTGCCCTTCTTAGCGGCAATGTGTCCCTTGAATATCTGGAGCGCCTTCACCTTTATCATGGCTGACTCAAGTTCGGCATGGATTGTTTTTTCAGGCTCTTTGGGAAACCAGTTTCCCTTGAGGACCCCGTCGAGACTGTCGATGGCCGTGTCCAAGGTCTGCAATATTGGGTCTGTGAGTTTGACCAGATCGTGTATGACCTTTGCATCCTCCTCGGCTGCTGCTTGTGGCCACATCGTGCTCATACCTGCGAGTTGAGTGCGAATTTCGTTGCAATGCGCAGTAACCACCTCCATGACCTTGACCCTGTCGTCATATATTTTGATCTTGGCAGCAATGTGTTCCTGTACCAGGTGGATTGGAAGATTGAGGTGATACCGTGCCGTACGAACAAAATCATTTGCATCTAGCATGGCCGCCTGCATACGGGGCTCTTTGTAAATATCAGCGGGTACCGCGGTCTTCCCGCCCTGCTTGCCGAGTTCGGCTACGATATGTTCATAGAGGTCGTAGAGGGCGTGGCTGACCGTGTTGCAGATATAGTAAAGGTTATTTGATGCCTTGGATGCCAGAATCGCGCTGGTCAAGGGGAGGTTGGGGAGTTCGCTCTTTAGCTTCGCACTCTCAGCACCAAGCCCGTAGAGCCGAGGCGACTCCTGGACGACGTTGCCATTCGCGGATGCCCTTTGCGCGTGAAAAAGACGGTTAGTACAGCTTGGCGACGAGCATGATGGGTGACCGCGACCGAAAACCCCATGATAATACTCACATGGCGTATCTCTTTTGGTGGTGGTGCTTGTCTGTATGATCTCAGGGACCCGTACGAGGCGATGATGGTCTTCGGCCAATATGCACTGGTTTTGGAGAGAGCACGTGTGATGGGAAGGGGGAGGGAGAAGCAGGTGAGTTGACGATGTGGAAGACGAGACTGGCCATGATCGGAGGACGCGCAGTTTGATTTAATACATGGGGCCCATTGTGCCCTGAAGCCCACCAGGATGCTTGCCTCCTGTGCCTGACATGTTGGCTCGCAACAATCCACTAGCCACCACCACCCAGGCTCATGTGTTCTGAGATGAAGAGCGTGAGGCCCAGCCGGGAGATCAAACAAGGGACTCCACCCGTCTTGGAGAGAGGCAACTAATAGTCAAACCCGGGACGATGGCTCAGGGAGCGGCCCTGGGCCAGGCGTATCCCCCCGGGGGCAGGTGCGGCGGAGAAAGTGGCCGCTGATACCTTTCTAATGACCAACCGCCACTGAACCCGTATCAGCCATGACGGCGTGGCGAGTGGCTCGCGTATAAGGGTGATATCGGGGGGTCTTGATAGTGAAGAGTGGGGGAAAGGCACATGCACTAACATGCGACACTAAGTATAACACGAAACATGTCCAGTGGAGGAGGGAGAGGGAGGCGGCACAGGAGTGGAGGCGGCAAAGCTGGCTATAAACAGACCTGAGGGCAAGAAAATGCTTGTGTGAGGCGGCAAAGCTGGCTATAAATAGACCTGAAGGCAAGAAAATGCTTGGGTGAGGCGGCAAAACTGGCTATAAATAGACCTGAGGGCAAGAAAATGCTTGGGTGAGGCGGCGTATATTATCTCACGAAAGCCTGAGCCGTACGGCGCGGCGGCGCGGGGGTCCCGCAGAGACTCCAGCGCCGCAACCAACATGTTCGAGTCTGACTTGTCTTTGCATGTTGGCGACACGCCCCACATGGCGACATGGATCCAGTCCATAATGCCAAAAAAGGGGGTGTGATGGGCTCTGGCATCCAAGGTCTGGTATAAGACGGGGTCCTGTCTCTGCTCGCTTGATCTGACAGCTCTCATCACCCCAAGCAAGCTCTCAGAAGCAACCCGCTACTAGACAGACCAGAACAGACATTTGAATCAGGTCCAGCCGGTTTCGGAGAAGCGAAGCGTGTCACCTCGTCCCACGCACTCGGCTCGCCTGTCACCGGAATTTCTGACTCATCCCCCAATCCCGACTCTTTTGCGCATCTCTCAGCCACAAAATGGCTTCTGTCACTGCTCCCAAGAAGCCGTCTGCCCCGAAGGGAAGAGGCCGTCCGCCTGCTGAAATGGATTTCAAGGAATGGGTCCAACCTCTGCTCAAAAAGGGGGGGCTGCCCCTTCTCGGGTCAACATACAAGCCCACGCCAATTCATGGGTCAGGTGAAGACAAGCTAGTTCTGCACCACACACTCAACTTCCCTCATAAAACGGCCAAGGAGGGATTGTTCGCGCATCCAGCCTGGTACCTCTTCAAGCCTCGTGTCTCGAGCGGACGGAGCACGCCGGAATCAGAGAGAGAGAGACAGCAGGGAACGCTAAGCAGCTCGCCGCCCAAGATCAAGTCTTCCTCAGAGGACGGAAACAGACTGACCCAAACTCAAACGCGAACAAGCAACACCAGCTCGGGTCCCACCAGCTCGGGTCCCACCCTGCTAAAACAATCAACGGGACTGACGGGCGATACAAACGTGACAGTCCCGGATCGAGAACGCTCGGCTAGCCCACCGCCGACGTTGAACCAAGAGGCCGATATTGGTCTCCCATTGGGCCAGATTTATCGCGGCGAGACGCAACCGCATGCGACCAGCTACTATCTCGTCCTGGACGAGTACCAGCGTGTCTGGCTGTGGCGGCACAGCCCCGACAAAGAAGAAGAGAGCGACGAGTTCGATGGCGTGCTCAGCACCGACATGGATTCACATTTCAGGGCCACTATTTTGTGGCATGATCTTGACGAGTGGGCCAAGAAAGGATGCAAGGAAGTCGATAACGCCTCTTTCAGCTCACAGATCAGAGACCATGCCACTGTCTCCACCACCAACCTCGATCTCGTCCAGCTCGGCGAAAAACAGGTTGCCGATGCAAGGACCATTGGTTTGGAAGCGCACGCAAAGTATCAGATAGACATGGCAGCATACCTGGCTGCTCACAAGTAATGCTGATCAAGATGCTTCTCCCCTCATTCTGCATGCCCGTTGTCGCTGGTATAGACGATTTTCTCTTTTCTCCGGCCTTCTGGTTTTGGGTCATGGCAGGCCCATGTCTCTTGGTCTCGGGCAACGAAATAGGCAAGACCTGTTGAAAAGAGCGGGCACAAGATGGAAAAAAAAACAAGGGTTCGTCGACTTTCTTCTGGTTCACATTGGGGTTGCGTAAGGTAGGTAAGAGGTACTTTTGTGGGAGGGGGCGGGGTGAGATGGGGAAAAATTGGACTCATCTACCATTCAGTGTTGCCGGTCCAACAGATGAGATATGGGTCTTTTTATTTTCATAGGAGGCAGAAAGTAACAATGGCAGTGCCTGATTTGTCCTCCAAGAAAAAGGCAGGAGCCCAGAGGTGATCTTGCACGGGCTCAGATTTTTTATGTTTCCCACGAGGGACTAATAGGATTCTTGAACCCCACCGTACCAACCGGCGATCTGATCCCCTTGTGTGCCTGTAATGCAAAACCCAGCGAGCATGTCGCAAATACTTCTGGTGGCGGATTGGCTAGTACATATTGGATGCCTGTAAAACTTGGCTGTGGCTGGTATGGTGGGGTTGGCGAGGGAATTTCGCCCGCAACAGTGTCCTTTTCACCGGCTCCCACTAGACGTACACGTGTGTGCGCTTATGTAAGTGTGAGATTGCTTATGTAACTCTGAAAATGCATCTAACGCGGCCAATTTTTTCGCACCCCTTTTCCACCACAGCCAACCTATCGCCCACACTGCAGCCATGGCCACCTTTCCAGACGACTGCCTCCCTCCTGAGGGCTTTTTCGAGTCTCGACAGGCCCTATTCGAATCAATCAACGCGTACGCAAAGCCTCGGGGCTACGCTTTTGATTCGAATAGGGCCTGTCGAGACTCGAAAAAGCCCTCAGGAGGGAGGCAGTCGTCTGGAAAGGTGGCCATGGCTGCAGTGTGGGCGATAGGTTGGCTGTGGTGGAAAAGGGTGCGAAAAAATTGGCCGCGTTAGATGCATTTTCAGAGTTACATAAGCAATTTCACACTTACATAAGCGCACACACGTGTAGTGGGAGCCGGTGAAAAAAGTCGCTGACATCAGGGGGATGTCGAAGGTCGGTTTGTGTGGGAGGTTGCCCGACAACCCCGCCACCAGTCTTTGCCGCCGCCAACATCCCAAACGTGCGGCCAACAGGGTCTAATAATAACTTGATTAGCCCACTCAAATTCGTACATGAGCGCAAATGATTGGGTCTCGCCCCTGCTGGGCGGCTGATTTGCGGGACTGATTACTCCAAGTCGGGGCCGAAAGCGATCGCTACCTTTACCCCCAAATCCCAAATTCTTCCAACCCACAGTTTGCCCTGGCGGCATTACCCGCCACATTTCGCATTCGGTTTCGCGTGCGGCGGCGGTGGCGGGACCGGGATTTATTGACCAGTCAGTGTTGCCGGCTCAACCATTGTTCCTTTACATGACTGGACGGGTGGAAAACAAACTTTGCGCATGCACCTGCTGTATTCCATAAGTAAATATCGTGCCTCCCGTATTCGAATATAGCGCAAATGGACATCTAGAGCGGGTCTTAATGCAGAGACCGTTGCTTTTAGCAAAGAAGTTGAGCTGCGCATGGGCGTTCTGCAGGCCAATATTGCTGCGTAAATCGCCCGAGGAAAGGTGGGCGAGGAAAGGTGGGCGACGAAAGGTGCCCGGGCTTTGCCCTACCATTCTTTACTAAGGTTTCCGCCGCTGCCTGTTGGTTCCCGGTGGCCCACCTGCTTCGGGGGGGGGAGGGTGGAAGAAGGATTCCGCGATAACATATGCCCGGTTTGTTTCAACCGACCTTCCACGATTTATCGCCTTTCCAGCTATGAACAGGTATGCCGAATGCTTCCAGATCATCGGGCTATTGATGCGTACTAATATATCGACAAGAACGCGTTTTTTTTGAGCCGCCGCGATGGCTACGGTCGGGGCCCCTCCACAGCCCCCGCCGCCTCCGCCAAATCCAGGCGGAGGTGGTGGCCTTCCTCCCGACCGCTTGATCCTACCGATTGAGACCCCCGATGACGAGATTCCCGTCGATTACAAGAGATGCCGTGCTTGCAGGTTCGTCAAGCATCACCAGCACTTTGTTGCAAAGCCTGGTGGAAGAAGAAGAGGATTGACGGTTAATTGCGATACTTGCCGCGGTCTGAATGTTGGCGCGCATCGATCCAGTATTCGCGACCTCCTCTCGAACATGCCTGCCCTCGCCCCGCCCCTACCCCCGTTCTTCCCCGAGGTCAATCCCCCGCGCCGCCTGCCCTCGGAAGTCCTCAGCCTCGCAGCGGCTTTCAACGCCTTACCTCAATATTCCATCGGCGTGGTCAGGTTGAGGGTTATACACCCGAACAACAGGCGGCACATGACGACCGCCTTGACATACAGCGGCGTTATAGATCAGAGCGCCGGCAGGGACAAGTTCCCTCTGCAATGCCGCCGTCACAAGAGCTTCTCGCTCGCCCGCCGGGCGGTGATCCCGGAGGTAGTGATCCCGGAGATCCTTTTGTGGAGGACAACAACCGCCAGATGTGCCCGCGTTGTTAGTAGTATTCCTCCGAGGCTGAATTTAGGGGCCGTGATCACTACCGAGCCTGTGATGTAGAACTTCAATTAAGCATATCACCCTCGTAGTTAACTACCTTATAAAGCGACTATATGAGTGGGCCTAACACTCCTCGCCCTACGCCCTGCCGTTAGCGTGGTCCTGCTTTTGGTAGCCAGTACCGTCCCCGTATATCTCAATCTCCTATCGCCGAAGCTGCCGTACCTCTATTTCTAACGGAGGAAAACCCGGTCCTTAAAGACGACTTGGCGGTTGATTCCCTCCTCGTTACCGATCGTGAGCTTTTACAAGCCTTCCAGGCTCGCATCGACGGCGAGTCTTCCCTATAGCATTATCCCCGGTATCGCTACTCGTAGTACAACCTTCGTATTACCGGTGGTATATGTACGGGCTGTTACTACCGTAACGATAGAAAGCCCGACGATATGCCTAACTATTACAAACCACTCGACTGTTAGGGTCGTCTGTCCGTAAGGGAGCACGGGCTCCACAGAATGCTGGGGTTGGTAATTATGAAGATAGAACAAAGGGCAAGCTCCTATCGCACGGGTAATACAGTCAAATCGGAATGCCACTCAAAGTGTATGTATGAGTGCAGCGAATGTGTATTGCTTGCTTGGAGAACCAAGCAAGAGCTATCTAAGACCGGTGCCACGGTCGTCGTATATATCCATCCAAGGCGGACCAATCAGAGCGTTGGTCCTAGGTGATCAGTGCGCTCAGTGTCCCGGACCGCGCTCAGTCGAGACTAAGCGCACTAAGCGCCCCGAAGTGCCCTGAGCACCCCGATTGTCCCTTATTGGCTGCATTCGGACCCAGCGGGGAACCACCCCGCAGCCCTGCGTCGGCCAATGGCGGACTGCCCCGTGCAGCCCCCTGCACGCCTGAGCCAGGATCGTAACACTAACTTCTTTTCTACCGAGAATAATATGGACCTCGGTGACGTCCCGGATCACCTACCGAAGCTTATATAAGTTAAGGAGCAGCTTATTATACGCGTTTACGTCTTTCTAGATATTCGATTAGTTCGAGGTTAATAATACCGGTATAGTAAGTACTGCGTTAGCTTCTTACGTAATACTAGCTCCCTCTATAACTAGCTCCCTCGCCTCCCTCAGGAGCTCGACATCGTCATAGTACGGCCTCGCTAGTCAGAAAACAACAACGCACATTTAATCAGGAGCTTTCGTGCCGATTTCAGGGTTCGCCGTACTGCTATTGAGACTTGGTTACTATCACGGCTCAGTCAACGTAAGGAGACAGGGCTGCAGTAATCATCGCTGAATTCGTAGAATCTAAAGATGAAGAAGGAAGCTATGACGGGGACCGCGCAGGGCGCGGAGAAATGGGTAGTTGTGGGCCCAGCGCTGGCACCAATCCAAATATATTCAATTCAATTAAATAAGGAAATCCGTATTTGCAAATAAATAAGCCATTTTTGAGGTCAAATACAGGCCAAATTGAGGGCCCGGTTATTTGGCGTATTTGCAAATATTTCCATTGGTTAGGCCATTTTTAGGCCCAATTTTCCGGGTTTTCCTGGCGCCAGGGCAGTCCCTGACCAAGGCCAACCCTGCATTTTCTGGCCCCGGGAAAATCCTCGAATGCCCTGAATTCGAGTGCCGCCGTGCCGCTACAATGCAACTATCGCCAACCGTTGTAAACAAACTGCCGAATCCTACCGAATCCTACCTTCTTGCAGCGATTTCCCTACTTCCTTGGCTCCCGAGTCCTCGACAAAATGCCTGCCTCCACCGTTGATGTCGCGACCCTCTCGACAAGCCTCCCTACCGCCGGAAATCTTCCTCCCTCCCTTCCTCCGAAGCTATCACGACTATCGAGACAGCACGATGCGCTCCATGAAGAAGGAGTAGATGTCAAAGATCTTTCCGGGGTTCCAGTCAAGGATTGGCCGAAGATAAAAATACCAAGAGGGTCCTTTATACCGGAAAAGTGGGCGGGAAAAACACCAAAAAGGACATCGTGGATTCGTGATCACGGCTACTGGGTCGCCCAGATCATCAACAACGCTATCATCGAGGGAGAATATTTCTGGGCATGCCACTATTGCGAGAGCCTGTTCAAGGCGGATTCAACAAGCTCGGCGATTATACATCTGGAAAAAGAGCACGCAACATTCGCACCCAAGTCATCGTCTACTGGTATGAATAGGCCCGGAAAAAGGCAAGGCACGCTTCAAGTTGTCAATACAAAGCGCGCGAGGGTTGTTTTACTGCCTCACAAGCTCTCTTTGGAAGAAAAGCTCGTCGATCTAGTCGTCGGCTCGAACCTGCCTTTCAGCATCGTTGAGCATAAGGGATTTCGGGATTTTTGTATGGACCTGAATGCCGAGAAGACAGCTACCCTGATTCCTTCCTCGCACAATACCATTCGAGAGCATATTCGAAAGAGGTTTGAGGCTGAACAACAGGCCCTACGTGAGAGGTTAGCCGCATCGCCATACAAGAAGCATCTCTCGTTCGATATTTGGACTTCCAACGCGACAGTTTCCTACCTAGCGGTCTTCGTACATTACACTGATGTTGACGGCGCCATACAACAAGACCTGCTTGGAATGCCCCACCTTCGAGGCTCTCACAGCGGCGAGAACCAGGCTCTCTACATCTCTCGGCTAGTTAACGACTACGGCTTCGCTAAGAGCGTCGGTTATTTTCAGTGTGACAACGTGCATTCGAACAACTGGGCAGTAAAATTTACCTTGGAGTCGCTAATTCCTGGCCTTGACCGGTTTTCCCGGGATTCCTTAGGCACAAAGCGTCGTGTGCGCTGCTTCGGCCACATCCTCAACCTAGCAGCGCAGGCCTTCATTCTCGGCAAGTCGACTAACCTCGAAAGAACCTTTGACGATGACTTCGTCGGCCAGTTACCGCCCGAGCAGGAAGAAGCGTTGTTGAAGATATGGCGAAAGAGAGGGCCTGTTGGAAAACTCCACAACGTCGTCCACTTCATTCGGAGGTCACCACAACGCCGGGAATCCTTTCTACAGGTCGCGCGCAATCAGATCGGCGAGGGAGATGCGCAGGAATTCGGCGCGGCTATATTTGACAGGTCAGTCGAAGGTTTACAGCTTTGTGGCGATAATTCTACGCGTTGGAATTCTGTTTTCTTCATGATCGAACGCGCAGTGCGTTTACAGAGCCAAGTGGATTACTGGTGCCATAAAAATCTGACCGAGAAGGACCCTCAAAAGCGCATGCCCGCCGCCGACCTGCTACAACCAAGTGACTGGCACCTGCTTTCCATTGTTTTGTCTATTCTTAAACCCTTCAAAAAGATCACGAAGTGGTTTGAAGGGCGCGCGGCTACCTTTCCTGAAGTCCTCGCTACGCAGGAGTGGCTAATCGATCTGCTTGAGGATCGCCTTCGAACCCTACACCCGAACCTTGAAGCCGTCACCGATTTTACCGGTGGCCCGGTACACACCCATCCAGAGATCACGGTCGCAAGCCAACAGCCTCGATCATTCGGTATAGACGACGACGATGACAACGGCGTCTTGTTTACCGGGGAAGCATCACAACGGTCGCAGCGTAACCGTCGTCTTCCTACCCGGTTCGACGGCTCGGTCATCGACCTACCCCGGCGCCTGCCGACCGGCCAGATCAGGCCGCCCTCCCTCGACCTTGTTGCCGACCTTGTTGAAGACCTACCAGACGAACCACTACACTCCCCGCCGCCGTCACCACCTGATCTTGACGACGATCATTTATCCTTTCTTCGAACAAGCGTTGGCCTGGCCATTCAGAAGCTCAGAGAATACGTTAGATTGATGGAGGAGAGCCCAGCATACTGGTCGGCTATGATACTACACCCAGGGCACAAGGAGAAGTGGGTCAACCAGTTCCTGGGCAGCGACCGGGCTGAAGAAGCGATGAGGGCATTCCGGGATCTCTACGAGGCCGAGTACGCCGGCATCCCTCTCCCAGTGCCGGTTCGTACGCCTCACGAAGGTCGAGGGAGTCATCTTATCACCCACGACTACCATGATGACCCTGATGACCCCAACCTGAAGAACGAAGTAGCTGAATACCTTTACGAAAGTGTCAGGCGGGTGGATGACATACTGGCTTGGTGGAAGGAAAGAAGAGAGCGTTGGCCCCGGTTGTCAAAGATGGCTTTTGACTTGTTGTCAATACCGTCTATGTCAACAGAGTGCGAGAGGGCATTCAGCCAGGGAAAACTGATCCTTGGGACTCAGAGGCATGGTATGCTCGACGAAACCCTGAATTACCTCATGTGCACGAAGAATTGGGCGACGAAATAAAGGTCCTGAAGGTCGAGGGCTTTTTTCCGGTCTTAGGGTGCTATTCGGGGCTCGATTTCCTTGTTTTTTTGGTGGAGCGGCAAATTCCGTCAATTAAGTCAAATAAAACCCACCCAATCAGAGAGAGCCCTACACACAGATAAATACACCACTCCGGGCCTCAAATACAGTTAAATAAGGCTTCATATTTGGCCTGATTGAATTGATGCCAGCGCTGGTGGGCCACGTGATACGTCAGGCACGGACCACACTCCAAACAGGAGCCTGTCCAGGCCATGCCGTGACAGTTACGATATTTAATCGCAAACTACCGTGGTTATTCGGACCTTCAGGTTGACGTCGAGCGCCTTATATAGTTACCCGAGGACGGTAACGTTATAAACCAGGTCGCCGTTATTGAGGTTAACGAGGAAGTCCCTGCCGTACCGCAGGTCCCCGGTGACGATGAGGTTGAGGATGACGACTTTATCGACTATACCGCGGCACCTAACCTTATTCTTACGCAGGCTGATCTCGCTCGACTACGTGACCAGGTACACGGTAGGGAGCTGGCCCCCGAACAGCCCCCATTCGCAACTATATTGAGCTCCCCGGCGTTAGGTCAACGCCCCTAAATGACCTCAATAACCGCCTCACCCTTATCAGCCTCTCGATATCTACGCTCATACCCCGGGGCCTCGGAGAGTATACCCTGCCGCGTGTTCGAGCTGTGGATTGGTCGACCTGGGTCAAGCATGCATTGTTTTGGCACCTTGCACGTCCCTTCGAGCCGTGCTCAATTACATCGCCAAATACTGTACCAAAGCCGAGCAACAGACTCAGCCGTATAAAGAGATGTTGTCTGGCTTGATCCCGAGGGTCAACAACGCTCGCCCTATGGTTTCTCTCGTAGCGAAGATGATGAACAAGCTCATTGTAGAGCGTGACTAGCCTGCGATGGAAGTAGCTCACCTTCTGTTAAACAGGCAGTATTGAGTCACCAGGCATTGGAAAAGTGTGTGCAAAAGTGCTTGTTTATTTTCTATCTTGAAGAGGGAGCCGTAGTTATTATAGCTGCTGTGGTGGCCAGTGCGCTGTGGGTTCAACGGGAGGTTCGACAGGGACGGTAGGTTCGACATTAGCGACGACAGGATGTTCTGGATCGACAGAGGTGACAGGAGTTGATGGCGTGGATTTACGACCGTGGCGGCTCCGCACTCTATATCGCCTCTCGCCGTGATGTTTCTTTGCTTCATGGGTGTTCAAATGGTAGATAGTACCATATCCTCTTCTGCATCCTTTCCAATTACACCGGTATGGACGCACTGGCTATCGACACGTAAGCTTACTTATACTGAAGGAAACGGCAATACTAACAAGAGTCTCATCGTCAGATCGCACACTGCTAGACCTTTCAGGCTGAACGTCGGTTGTGTAGTGATCCATTGCTGTAGGTTGTTGAACCACTTCTCTCAGGTCAGGCATTCTGGCTTATAACCCGGCTATTTTCCAACACGACTACCAGGACAACCGACAACGCGCTCGATGTGACCCTCGATGCGCCGCTCGACCCTCGATGCGCCGCTAGACCCTCGATGCGCCGCTCAGCCCTCGATGCGCCCCTCTACCCTCGATGCGCCCCTCTACCCTCGATGCGCCGCTCAGCCCTCGATGCGCCACGGGGCCAGGATTTCGCTGTTCACCACTTGCCGTAGTGCTCGGCGTACAAACGTCTGATGCAGAGAAGAGGCGCAATGCTTGTCCGCGCGTTATACATTGGGTTCTAACCACGACCCGTTCTTCCAAGTACCTTCATACCCGCTCAGCCGATGCCTGACTACGGAGGAACTTACAGACTTTACGTGAAGCAACTGCTTGAACTAGTGGAGCAACCCTGGTAACGATAGGTTAATAGATTCCCCTCCACTATGCAACTCACCTTGCCCGTGACACCTTGCGTATGTTGGTGATTTGTGAATTCGGGGATCTATCCCAATGTAGATGTGAGGTTGAGTGAAGGATTCTCCCCCCTACATAGGCGTCCAATCACCGTCATGAATGAAACCCGACAGTTTGGTTCCCCCTGTGAGGGCCTGGTCCTCCAGGCCTCCCAGACGCTCTGACTAATCAGACGCCAGCCAGGTGGATCCACCCGACCAGCCAGAGGGATCCACCCAACTGACTAATGGAAGCTCGGCCAGAGCCCCCACCTTGAGACGCCCTGGAAGAATCTTGCGAGGGGAGGCTTTTGAGCTTCTTTTCCCTTTTCCCTTTAGTTTAGAATCTTCGTCTATAGCGCCCAATAGAGGAGTTCCGCCCTCATTCCAAGCCGGCCGTGACACCCCCACCTACAATCGCAATCGTGGCTGAGTGCGAGTACGCAGTAAGCGCCGCTTTGCCGCCTTTTAGTCTGTGTCACTTGTCAGTTATCACCCTCTCAGGGTTAATTCTTCACGAGCTGTCCACCAGCCGCATCTGTCACGCTCTGTCAGTTACCAGATTTCTAGCGCTAAGTGCAGCCGAGCATAAAGTCGCGGTGAATTGCCGTCTTTGAGGTTCCGGTGGAAATTCCGCAGTATCAACAGCAACCAGCTCTGACATTCACGACCTAAACGATCACATTACACTGAGAGAACATGGCGAGAGACGAACTCGGGAAGGTAATACAACAGCTATACGTGATTAATCGCAAAACTGACTTTTAAACCCAGATTTTCCAGAGTTTCATAATCGGCGATCAACGGAAAAACACATGTTATTTACTTTTACCTTTTTGAGCTGCTTCCAGAATACGGAAAACCGAAGGGGAGTGAAGGTCAGAAATAGATAGCCAAACGCGCACGCGCGATCGGGCGTACCACCAGCTATACATTAGAGTCCGCGCGAGCATACCCTTTTAGGGTAGTACGGTATAAGATTAATAATAAGCAGTCCCCAAATTGCCACGTTATCAGGGGCTCATTTCTGGCTCAGGGAACTCTCGGCTGGGGCTTGGGCGGCAGTTGGTGTCGCTTTCGGCTTTTTGCCGTGCAGCTAATGTGCATTAGCTTTGATCCATCCGCAGCAGTCAGACGCAGATATGTTCCCTCCCAGTTTTCGCCGTAGATAGAAAAAGCGACAATTCGTGACCAGACGTGCGTTCCTAAAAACTTCTACAGATAAGAGCAGGATAAGAAAGGGGCAGGCAGCGCCTACTGCTGCCCATGTATGCCGCCCATGTATGACTCCCTCTTTCTCGACCTAGGACCTGGCTCTATTCTTGCCTATAATATAATACCACTATCCGCCGGTACGTAAATACCCAGAATAGAATTAGTTAGATACTAATTACTCGTTAGATATGTGCGTAACTTGGACGATTCATTACTCGTGTGGATGTGACTTCTCTAGAAAGGCCCGAATAATAACTGTGACGGGAAATGTGCCGGGGGAGATATTACGTACGACGAGACAAGGGATAGTACACAAGAGGGGCGTTGTGCTGAACATATGTACCAGACGCCGCCGACAAGCAGCGGTTCCAGTGCTTCAGATATCTCAGAGGAGTAATCCGGAAGGAAGTGGATGTGCAACTCCATGTCAAGGGCACTTCAACTCGTCAAAGGAAGAGAGCTAGATTAAAATTCTATGACATTCTATTAAAGATAAATTTTAACCCAGCCCAAGTCATAATGAGAAATCGAACACCCCAGTCAACGGCCAAGCAGATCAGCCCCTGATTCAACAGTCTCAGGAGTAAAAAATACAGGTAATGGATACGAATTGGCCTAGGAAAACGTAAGTAGGTATTCAAAATGGAGAAATATGGCAGAGCACGTACAACATCTTCTTTAGATGGAGGCCAGTTAAATCCTTGACTTGTTGAGTAGACGTAAAAACGACAGTTTATACGGATTAGAAGATAGACTTCTGCGTTCGATTGCTTATGAATTTCATTGGCTTTCTTTATAAGTGTTGATCTCCGTTTTCGTATCCTCGATAACAGATGTCGCTGGTTATTACGAGAAGGTTGCATTTTGCTTCGATGTGGAGTTGCGGAACGGCTAGCTGGTGAAGCTCTTTCAATGAGCATTCGTTTGCCTTTTTAAGGAGAGAATCGGAAGTAGTGAATGCCGATATACCGATAATAGTGCGTTTTCTTAAAGCGGTCTTGTGGCGTTCGGCCTCCTTCCGCGGCGGGGATGTCGCAGTCCTGCGGGGGCCAAGTTGGGTCAATAGCTACCCAAGTACCTAAAGAGATAGATAAAGCTGAGATGGGTAATATCGTATTTATCCCCCAAGCCAATATGGATCCTCTAAATCTTGAATTACTAGACTCGTATTTTGTGGGCGAGCTTGATCTCCCAGAAACTACCGACATATTTGCCTTTGATATCGGATGAGAAACGCCCACACCCCTAAAGACGCCCACAAAAGCGCCCCGCCGAATAGCACATATCCCTTACACCATTACGGGATGTAATAAACTGTTCACCAGGAACTCGAACCTAAAAGCCCATCAACGTACGCATAATAAAAGTGGCGAGCGTCCGTATAAGTGCACGAGTTGTAAAAGCCATTTTACACGCAAGTCCGATGTCGTTAGGCACTATAACAATGTCCATCTACGTGAACGAAACTATCACTGCGCTAATTGCAATCGGTATTTCGGCCGTAAGGATACACTCGAACGGTTAGTAAGCCTCCTCTATTGAAGATAATCATTAACATAGTCTAGGCATATGGGCCTGTGTAAGACCGGGAAAGGCCAATTTAGTGCTAGGATTCAGCCAGGTTCGGCACCGCCTTCAGGCTCAAACGTAGACCTAATCCAGTTTGAAAGTTGTTTTAGCAATCCCCCCTTTGTATTTCCCTAAGATAGTTTTACTACTTAATAAAGATCTCGTCTTGCACTTATCCCAATCTTGTTCAATCACATTTCACCCAAGAAATCTAAAATATCCCTCGTTACGAAGACCAAGAAAACGGCCCAGGCTGGACTTAGAGAGAAAGAAGCTCCTGAGGCTGGAACTAGGAGCGGAACTACCACCAAAGCCAAGATAAAGAAGACTACCCAGGTTGGACCTAGGGATGGAGAGACTACCCAAGCGCCCCAGGCGAAGATAAAGACGAGTACCCAGGCTGGACCTGGGGATGGAGCCGCCAGATCCGCAACCCAGGCTGGACCTGGGGACGGAGAGACTACCCAAGCGCCCCAGGCGAAGATAAAGAAGAGTACCCAGGCTGGACCTGGGACTGGAGCTACCCAGGCCGGAGCTACCCAGGCTAGACCTAGGACCGGAGCCGCTGAAGCCGGAACTCAGGCTAGACCTGGGGACGGAGAGACTACCCAAGCGCCCCAGGCGAAGATAAAGAAGAGTACCCAGGCTGGACCTGGGGATGGAGCCGCCAAATCCGTAACCCAGGCTGGACCTGGGACCGGAGCTACCCAGGCTGGACTTGGGGACGGAGCCGCCAAAGCCGGAACCGAGGCTGGACCTGGGGCCAGAGCCGCCAAAGCCGGAACCCAGGCTGGACCTGGGACCGGAGCCGCCAAAGCCGGAACCCAAGCCGGACCTAGGACCGGAGCCGCTGAAGCCGGAACCCAGGCTGGAACTGGGACCACCCAGGCGAAAATAAAGAAGATCAACCAGGCTGGATCCGGGGACGGAGAGAAAGAAATCCGAGCCCAGGCTAATTCTCAGAAGACACAGCAGGTTACCCCTCTCGGCGAGAAAAGAAAATTAGTAGAGGAAAAGAATGAAGAACGGGGTAATAAGCAGCGAGCGCTAGGCAGCTTCAATATGAGTGATCTCATGGGAGAGATGAACTCTATTATTAGGTTGGAAATACGACCGTTTGATCAATCCGAATCACTTTATTCTCGATCGTCTCGTTCGCGTTCTCAATCTTTTTCACGGTCTCGTTCTCAACTATCGTCCAGTTCACGCTCTTCGCGCTCTTCCTCCCGCTCTTCCTCCCGCCCTTCCCCTCGCTTATCTTCGTTTAATCCGAGAAAAAAACAAATCCCAATGACTGAGAGTCTAATACAACACCGATCAGAGTCAGGTTTTCAGTGTGGCACCTTCAAAATACAGAGGCTAGTTTACGCTAAGCGTTGGGCCTTTTGCACAGTCGAGAAAGACGGATATGAAGAGGCTATTCTAGTTAATATAGCAAGAAATAAGCAAGAACTGCCACCTAAGGACAAGGTAGCGCATTTAGCGTTCAACACAGGGGAGTATCAAGCATATCTCAAGATCAAAGAGAAATCGGAGTGGAGTATATACGCAAAGGGGGAAGAAAAAGAAAGAGAGGTGATTATAGTAGAAATGATACATTACGAAAACGAGAAGAAGACGTATACGTATTGGAGTTTTGCTGCACTCGCTCAAGCGTGGGGTGAAGAGGCTGTGTTGGAAGCAATGAGGAATGATAACGAAAGGAGGAAAGGTTGGCACGTGCTATAACATCCAAATAATTAAATAGACATCACAGAATGGAATTAAATACACCTCCTGGATTGTTCTCTAAGGTCACCGTCTCTATCATTAGTCCCTCTAATCCTTACCTATCTTAATATTGCTATCGTAATCCTCGCTCTCGATACCATCGCCTTGATCCCCGCTGTCGTGATCCTCGCTATCGTGGTCCTCGTTATCGTGGTCCTCGTTATCACTACCATCACCCTAATCCCCGCTATAATCTTCGCTCTCATTACCATCACCCTCACCCTGATCCCCACTATCGTAGGCCTCGTTATCGTAATCACTATGATTCCTACTACAATTAGAATCGCAATTAACCTCATACTCACTTTGATAATTATCCTATTGATCGTCGTTACCGTGGGTAAATTAGATATTATGGTCTTTAATATCTTGGATATACTGAGCGTCGTGATCATTGTAACCTTGCTGATTCTCGGAATAGGAGGCATCGTAAGCTAACTCGGGATCCTACGGATTATCGGTAACCTGGTAGACGGAGTGAGAATCGTCTTGCTGGACGCTATCCTCACAGGCGGCATAGACAAACTCTGCTAATTTTATATAAAGAGCTCTCAAAGCCATATATAGAGATGGGGACACTATAGCTAAGAAGGTAGTCTCATTACACATCGCAGTTACCCGCCACTCAGAGGGTGTTTTGCTCGTGATGACCTGGACTTCATTTTTAATAATAAACTCGCAGTTTTCTATAATGCTATTAGCGTTTCTTACTCCGAGATTTGGGAAGAAAGCTTACTAATTATCTCAGAACGAAGATTAAGTGGTATTTTAATGATAATAGTGGCTCTTTGTATCGGAATCCTCAAGCTCGGGGTCCCAAGGGAGGTTTAAGTGGAATTGCTCACGTAATCGCTTCTGTTTACTTCCCCCTGGCGTTCCAAATACACAGCCCTTAATATACCAATACGGCAATGAGCCGCTTCATGCGCGCACCGCCCAGTGATGCGCTGCCCAGTGGTGCGCCGCCTAGTGGTGCGCCGTTCAGCGTGTGATGCGCCGTTCAGCGATGCGCCGCTCTGCGTGGTGATCTCGACGACACGCATCACTACGCTGCATATAAACTAGAGAAAGTTACTACAAATCAAGAGGGGGAAAGTTAGCCGTTTTTTGTAATGAACCCACTGCAAAGGATATTCAACAAATTATTGCAATTAAACGAAAATCAAATGCAGCAGCACAAGGAAACCCCGCTAGTTGAATATGTCGTTCCCTCGCCTAGCTCCACCGTCTTCAGCTCGGGAGGAAGTGATACAGCAACCGGCACGACCCAAGATGCCTCTAATCCAGGATACGGACAAAAGAAACCTCCCTAGGCTGGGCAAAGGTCAAACGCAGCCCCAACGAGCCAACTCAACGTACCCCAAGACATCTCCAATCTAGGAAACGGGCAGAAATGCGAACCCGATTCATCCTACCAAGCACCCATCGTATCCAGTCAATCAAGTTCCTAATAACCTCCTAAAATAAAAAACACCTAATGGGGGAATTATACGAGGGTAGTAAGCAACGACAAGCCTTATCTAAGGGAATAACGTACGTAAAACCTAATATATAACTCCAAACCAAAACTAATATATCATACTTAATAGCTTAATTTCAAGTATTTATCAGCTAGGGGATTGCGGATCGTCGCTATGGTGACGATGTGAACGGTAGATCCTTTGGCTGGACCAAAGATTGCGGGTCATCTGCCGGGTTAATGATGAGAACCGTGGAGATCATCTGGCTGGACCAACGGTAAAGAGAATTGCGGATCTACGTTTTCTGCAAAAAATTGAAGAGCGGCCTATAGGTAATCTTACTCTCCCGAATAAGCTGGTCTTTAGGGATGCCTTAGTTAGGCTTATTTAAAAACGAGCTGGTCTCTTTTTATTTACTCTTGCAAAGCTTCAAGTTCCAACGGGTTTAACACGTACCACCAACAGGTGGCACTTCTTCGTGGCCCGTGCATGAACCCCGCTACGGGAAGTCCGTTCTTGCCCACAGCCTCCGCGAGTGTGGCAGCTCTAGTTGGAACATTTGTCTTCCATAGACGATGGGAACCATCCCGCGTGCTTTTGGCAACGAAACAATGACTTGCGGCGGTGTTGGCGGTTTCTCCGTCCCACCGGTCCATATATATCTGGCAGCCTGGTATGCTTTGCCCGCGTAAAAATGCGCTTTCCTGCAAGCCACGACCACAGTTGACTTTGCCTTGCCTTGAATCCCCTGCACCCACAAGATGGACAACACCACCACCGATCAACAGAACCTGGCGTTAGTCGGCTACTTATTGTCCTGCATCTTTTATGTCATGTTCCTCGCAACCGAATGGGAGGTTTTCAGGCTGCCGAACACCCCACACGACTTTTGATACTCAAAAAACTGGCTTCGATTCCCATTCATTTGCTCGGCTTTTCTCGCATCCTGCTTAGTTCTCTTGGGGCTTCTTTTCATCCTCGCCTGGCATAAGGTTGTCATTCCACACGAAGTTGCATATCCAGTCTTCGTTACTTTGGAAGGCGTGTCTCTTTTATCCATGCAAATGTTAATGGTATTGGCTACCCAGCTCCCCCGTTTTTGGAGCGCGCCGACACTGTCTAAGGGAATTGATCTGAAGTGCGTTGCGTGCGAGGTTGAGAGAAAGGTGGTATTTAAGTAGTTGGTTGTCGCTGTCGATTTTAAGTTTGTGGGTTGTATGGAATTGTGGTGTTTTAGCATCTGCTGTTTTGTGTTTTGATCGCTGGGTCAGGCGGTACTGAGCGGGGGGGGAGGGTTGCTGGCAGCCAAGGGGCCGCGGCCGGCCTCAGCAGATGGAAGTGCTATTAAAGACAAATTATCAGACGCGTGGGATAGCTAGTAATAGGATCCCGCCCGGACAAGGATAGGAGGACGGCCGCACATGCACAGACTCGTCGCCGCTGCCGTCTTCGCTTGTGCGGTCTTCCTCGTCGTGGGCTAGGCTCGGCAGGTCGGCGTTGCTGCATTGCTCCGCCGACTCAGCACTCAGACGTCTCCGAAGAGGCGTGCGGCGAGTGTGCCGCCGCCGCCGCCTGTTGACGCCGGCACTGGTTCCAGTGAACGCGCATGCCCTCCAGGATTTTGCTCTTGACCGGCTTGGCGAGGTCGACGTCCATACCTGCTGATGAGATTTATGGCCAGATTACTGTCATCATTTTCCTCGCCAAGCCATATGATGACTTCCGCTGCTTGTTCGTAGATTTCACGCATTTGGCGAACTTATTCATTCCGTTCGGAAATATTGCTCTGGTTAATGCAAATAGCATCTACCCGGAGTATCCGAGAGTATTCTTCAGGAAAGATGCTATAATGCCACCCAAAGATTTCTTATAATATCCACCACATCCTTATTAATCCGGACGGGGCACACTCGTTACGAACTTCTCCACACATAAGGCAGTGCACAATAAATTGGCTTTTCGTCCAGAGAAGCGTTGAATAGAGTGCATCCTATCTCAGAATCCGGATTGACTAAGGATGGAGAGATAGGAGTCGGATCTAGGTCGACATACATAAGGAGATCGAGTTTCAGATGCCGTTGCTTGTGGAAGATGATCCTGCCGCAAAGCTAGTGGAGTTTTACAGACTCCTCCATGGACGTCAAGGCTCCGATTTATGGGAGGATCGCCCTCAAAGGGTAGGTTTGTCATGAGAGATGGATCCCAAAGACGCGTTTAGGCGGAAATTTTGTTATTTCGGTTACGAAGAAAAAGGCTCTTAAGGAGCAAAGAGACGAAGTGAGGAACGAAAGCTCCTAACGTTAGAGGACGCGAGAAACGACCTCGCTCCCCGCGCGACTTTCCAGTTCCGCCCTCGCCGCCCACAAATAAGCACAGGTAGGGCGTCCCCTGCTCGCCGAGGCGGATTCGATCCAGCTGCCTGCATATCAGCCGGACGGCAATGCTCTGTCTTCCGTTGAGCGTCAAGGAGTCCGCGAGCCGCTTCCCCGCCTCGGCGCTTCTTATGACCCAAGCGGCGTCTCTCATTCTTTAACTAGAGCCTATCTGAAGGTCTGAAGTTGTGTGCCTCCAGGGAAGCCCTCTTTCGAGAAAGATGATGAGCAACAGAGTGACCAGCAGCAGCGGCATAGTGACCGCAAAATACAGGCCGACGCTCGAGATGTTCATACTGGAATCCCCGAACATGGTTGAGCTGAAAAGAGACTATTCAAGTCATATACCAGCTAAATATCCATAGTGTTCCTTGAAAAGACACTCACAGCTATAAGAGATGCTGGAAGAAACATCGTGGCGATCTGGGTGAGTATCTTGATTGTTGCAGCATCTTTGTGTCCAAGCGTACTGACACGTAGTAATTGTTCTGTGTTGAAACCAGCTTGGCTGGATTGCGATTGGAGACCAGTGATGCCTATGTAAACGCCGTTCATGGTGGTATTCAAACTGGCTTTTGCTCAAGCTGCTAGAAGAGCGGAGAGCTTCCGTCGGATTAGTAACCAGGCACACAGCTGCCGGTGCGAGGTGTGGTCGTGGGCGAAGCATCCTCCGTAGAAGTTGTCCTTGGCGCCATTCTGGCAGTTCTGGCAGGGGAAGTAGGTGCCGTCGTCGTCCGCCGAGGTGGTGGCGGCGATGAGCAAGCCATCGATGTCTCTGCGGTGGACGTCCTGGCGAGGCTTGGTGAAGAACTCGCAGTTCTGGACCATGACCATGAGGTCAACGGAGTAGCGGTGGAAACCGTTGTTTCGACTGAGCGTCTTCTTCTGGGAAGGTTGTAGAGGGCAAGACTCAAGCCACTGAAGGAGAGCCTCCGTCTTGATGCGGAAGACTTTTCCGAGGTCATGGTCATGGTAGACGGCGCCGTGGGTGTCAAGCAACTCCTTCAGGGAGAGCGACTTCAGGTCGTCCTCATCCATATTGGCGGGGCGATAGCAAAGGCAGACGCAATGTGATAGACAGGCTGTGAGTAGGCGGGGAGATTAGCGATGAAGATGGAGGGCGGGTGCAAGGGGTATGGCCTACCTCTTGGGGGCAATCGATGCTGCTGGGTCGCGAGTGGACGACGCTGTCGCGCTCCGTGGATCTGGGATCGGACTAGACACTGCTACGCGGGGGGGTCAATGGCTGTGATCTCCGGGCGAGGAACACTGACGCGATGGCTGCCTTGGGCCGTCAATGGAGAGGTCGGAGCATGGCGTGTGTGCTTGGGCAAGCCGGCCGAGTGTGGGCGTTTGGGTAAAAGCGGGAAGAGAAGCGGGCGTAAAGGAGCTGGGGGAGATGAGCGTTGAGGAGCTCAATGCAGGTGAGCGGGTTTGAGAAAAGAAGAAAGGTCGAGCTTGAAATAGAGAGTTAACCCAAGGGGACGATAAACGGTTGTGTAATATCGGGCCGGATTCGAGGCGCGCAGCTGGAAGGCGCTCGCAGGAAGATTCCTGTGGTCGGAATCTGTCACAATATTGGGATTAGTGAGCAAGAAAGATCTAGAAGCTGCTATGTGATTCTTCGCCACCAGCTTTTGCCACTATTCATAACTATAAAAAAGAGACTTTTGGCCCTGCCAAAGGAAACAAAAGATTAGACCTTTTCAGACAATTCAAGCCTTACCTCCCTGCATCAAATGTTTCATTTCTGTTGCCCTGTGAATGCGCGCGACAGAATCGTTGCTAAACTGGTCTGTTTTATGTGCGCTCAATCGGTACGGCTAGTGCTGCAAAACAGATAAAGTCAGGATACTCGGAAGCGTAGCTCGTGCGGGAGGCTAAGCAGGCGGGAGCGGCGGGGCTGTTCTTGTTTCAAGGACGGCAATGCTGCTGCTGATGGTGGACGTAGTGACAATTGGCTTAGGAAATCTATTGGCAGATTGTGACACACGACTGTAAGGCGGTGATCAGTGGCAGATTAGCGGGGTAGTACCAAAAACGAGCCCCCGCAACGAGTTTCCAGCCGCGAGAATTGACCCCGCCTTACGCCAACCCGGCGGCTCGGCAACGACTTGTGCTTGTTTACGGTGGGCAGCGGGCAGAAGGATCCCAAAGTGAAGGAGGAAGAAACATCACAGAACGGAGTTCACACAAGCAGTACTTGCAGCCCCACCAATTTCACGCTATTTAGAGTGCCGTATTTCTAATAGTTCCTACGTAATGTTGCCCTACGGTTGCGGCCAGCAACTCCAGCCTTGTCTGACAAGTTGCTAAGCGTTGTAGGCGGCGGCCCTATGTCTAAGAAAAACGCGTGGTTGTGTTTGGGATGGGTCGTAAGGGTAAGGAGAAGAGACAGCAGAACGCAGGCTGCAGGGATGCCACGGAAGTGAGCGTCGAGGGCATGCTAGTGAGGGGTGCATCGCGGCTGCGACAACAAGCTGGGATTGTTTGCATTCTGCCAGTTTGGCGTATATATCCGTGCAGTAGATGAGGATAACGGAGCCCTGAAGTGGCTGCATGAGGAGGACCCAGAAGTGACCTGGGAGACAGGTACGTTTTGGTAGCTCGAATTAGCTTGCAAACAGAAGCCAGTTTTGGCGATTGTACTACTTATGGGTAGAGCCCAAAAGGGAGCCGTGGGACTTGTGCCCAAGACTCTCCGCCGACGGGAGCGAGGCGAGTTCGACGCCGTCGAGGGAGGGGTCGAGGAACTCGAGGTGGGAGGTCGCGGGGTTAGAGATCAAGACACAGCATAGCTAAAGTATTAGAGAGGTGTTATTCTCGTTGATTGGTCCGCCTAGCTCACATTTCGATGAGGCGGCATCAAATACGACCGGACGATGGGCGTTGTCTAGTACTGGTTTCGGCCATAGCCAGGTGAAAGTGGGTCACCACCTGACAAAGTGGTGAAGCTACACGCATCCCATGCACATTGCCACTTCGCCGGGGTGTTCCTGTACAAAGCAGTGTCAATATACAAAAGGTTTGGCGGTTACTAGAAACCAGCGTTGGACATACTGGGAACTAAGGTGCCCTGACTTGAGTACGTGACTTTCCAAAGGCAGGCTTGGCATTTCCCCCCTCACCCCGGGTCAAACATTGCCCCTCACCTATCTCAGATAATGGAATCATACACTTCTGGCGCGCTCGTCCCGAATTTCTACCTTATCTTCCTCACAACAGCTTCTGCGGCGTCGCGCGACTACGCTTCCGCAGGATCCGACTCTGATTCGCACCGGCGGAAACACCACCAATGGTGATACTTCAAATTGTGCGCGCCAATGTCGACAAACGCCCAACGTGCGGGGTTAGGCAGTGGGCCACTTGACGACGATAACGACAACCGCATTCGACACCTTCATCAGACCGACCAAGATTCACACTAAGAATTTCGACAGCTGCTTACGTAGACTTCTCGTCCGTCTAGCAGTTACCCCTATTTCAACTGCTGATTAGCTGTACTGACAGTCCTGCGAACATTAGCCCTTACCGTCTAGTTAGATCGCCTTTTCCTACCTACTGCCGATCACCGGTACGATTCCTGCTGGAGGCTGAGCCTGATAAGCGTGCGAGATGCGGTTCCTAGAACGAGACGATACCGGCGAATTCCGCCTGACCAAGCACCTCCCGAACGATGCGACCCCTGAGATTCCGCCATACGCGATACTTTCACACACATGGGGCGGTGAAGAGGTCCTCTTCAAAGACGTGGAGAAGGGTACGGCCAAGAATAAAGCTGGTTATGCCAAGATCCAGTTCTGCGGAGATCAAGCCTGGCACGATGCTGAAGCACTTCTGGGTTGACACATGTTGCATCGACAAGTCCGACGCTGCTGAGCTTCAGCACGCTCTCAACTCCATGTTTCGCTGGTACCGAGGGGCATCGTCTGTATAGTATCTTTCGGTCAATTGATTCAGACTCCGCAAGTGATTGGTCCAGCGGCGACGAGCCGCAACACCAACTTCATAATGCCGCTAGTTCCGCGAGACAGCCAGTTCGTGGCGCGAGGCTGCCGCAACGGAGCGAGTTACGACCCGCTCGCAACACCCTCCCATTCGTGCCATATGAGGACTGGGTCCCAGGCCAATTATATGAACAACACCCACCCACCTGCATGCGCTACATCATGGAATGGAAGTTGACACTGAACAAGAGAGCAGCGGTCAAGCAGACCGAAGAAAACCTCGTGATGGCTCCAAGCGACTTCTGGAACCAGGAGCTGGCATGCAAGATCGCCGATATCGTGCGGTCGAAGGGCAAACCTATAGCGCCGACTCAACAACGATCGCAATCTCCGTGAACGACCGCTCCGAGAGGGATATAACAAAGCACTTCAAAGAGTTGCAGATTGACTGGCCGGTGGCGGAGAGGCAACTCCAATCGTGGAGCCACCTTCTCCGCATTGGCAAGACCTTAGAAAAGCAGCCCGCACCGCTGGACGGGGGGCTACTGCTACTCAGCTGGCCGAGAGGGATGTTCGGCTCGATGCGGAGCAGGTGGCCTCTGGTGCGCCGGACGCCTGGAGGCATGTATACACTATCTTTAGATGCCTAGAACCCCCATGCAATCGGGGGCCCTACTGCTAGTCGTGCGCTGGAGGGAGCCGCCGACGTGTGGGTGACGGCGGTGGCAATGGGCTTGGCCGCGGGGGTTTGTGCACGGCCCCCTATCGATAAGACTATCGATAAGGAAATAGTGAGGCTTTACCGGCATGCAGAGCTGCGAAGCCACAACCACGGGCCACCAAACCATAGCGGTAGGAAACCCCTTTCCGTCGTTCATACCACCTTCGCCTGTCTACATCTCGAGGCTCCTCCAATCGCCAAATCCATTCTGCAACATCTAATACTAGTCGAGCGCGCATAAAACAGACCCTTCTGGCGACAATTTTCCGACCGTAGGAATTTCCTGCAAGCGCCTTCCAACTGCGCACCTCGACTCAGGCGCTTGCTTCCAACTAGCAGAGTCGTAATTGCCTCGGCACGGTTACCATACCAAAGTGGGGATCATTCTCCTATCTATCGCTCTCAAGTCTATAGGTCATATACTGACCATCGTGACCCACCAGATGTCTGCCAACACTATTATTGAAGCCATCGCCCGTCTTGGTGGGGATAAAGATCTAGACATCGCACCTGACAACGGTCCGCTTGAGATAAGACACATCGAAGCCGCTGCAGGCTCCCTGCGCCAACGATACTCCCGATGTGCCTTTGAAGTTGGCGATATCAATACTAGAGTCTGGTCTGAGAATTTTCGTCACCATTAGAAGTGGAATGATGACCGCGGAGCGCCAGACTACGTGGTATTCTTCGTCCGCTACGGCGATATCTGGGCTCTCTGTGTCGGAGATATGCGTCCCGAGGTCGATCACGGCCATAGCAACGACTGAGCAAATATCAATTTCCACAAGAACGATATCTCTTTCGAGCAGTCCGTACATCTGTCGAGCAGTCCGTACATCTGCAGGACGGCACCCATACCATCCTCACCGTCGTTGGTGCCAAAGGTTGGTGGGACGAGGAGTGGGAGTTCTACCAGGGTCTGGTAGTACAGAAACCATACCCAACTCGAGCTGCTAACACCGCGTTTATGTGCGTGGCTATTACGGAGCAGGTAGGAAAGGGTGAGGGCTTTTGTGAGAACATTACTTTGGGATAGAGTGTGGGTAAGGCAAAGAGAGCCGCAAAGGATCTCTACAAGGCGGCGTTAGACATGGCCGCTTAAGTGTCGGTCTGAACGGGGAGAAGGGAATATCGTCTTCTTTATCCAAGGGGATAGCCGATTGGCTTTAAATGAGATTGGTAGAATAAGGCGGAACAAGAGTAGCAGAATAGGCGTTACGTGTAATTCACTTTCTTCCTCCTGCTGTTTCCAGTAGAACTGAACCGCACCACACCACACCCCTCAAGCAACGTTTTCTTTCTAATTCCGTCTCAGAACGTCGGGCTTTCACGTCAACGCCCTATAATCCACCGTACTGCCAAAAATAGGAGAATACTATGTCTACTCCGTACAACTCCCTGAGGAAGAGTTAAAAACACCTTTCTATTTCTGAAGATGGCGCTCAATTTAATGAAGAACTCGCTATATGGTAGTTGACTATTGATTGGCTTTGGAGCAGAGTTTTCACCTCCTAGCAAGTGGAAAATACCGCACACAACCACATATACAACCACAACATAACGCGTTCTTCATCAAATAACACGCACTCTTCGGAATAGTATAGCCCTAAATAGCTCCTATATACTCTCAACTTTTCAGCTGCGCGCATGCACGCGCTGTTGTGTTATTTACATCTACGTATACGAATCTTTAGCTTCAAAACAACGCAACCTGCCAACAACCACTCGATGCCGCCAAAAAAGTGGTGATTCCTCTCAGGGTTTCCGGTAGTAGTGGCCGGGGTCCAGGGATGCGGGGTGGGAGGCAGCCTATTCGAAAACGGAAGTCACCGTTTTATAACGGTCAATTTTACACAAGTCCGTGAGTCACTAACAGAGGGAAAGAGGGACCCGTTTTTGGATCCCCAAGTACCCCTGTTTCTGACCCCCTCTACCTCGTAGGGCAAGCTTCTAGGGATTGGGTTGCATGTGCATGTGCATGCACTAGGTAGGGGGTGGTGGATGAGGGGTCAGTGAATGCGGACTAGGTTGCCGATAGATGGATGGATGGATGCCGAGGGCCTGGGAGTCGGCGGCCTTGTCTGGCTCGCGGAATTCTGATGTAATTGTCTACTTACAAGACGCTTACCTGCACATCATGATGCGTCTCGAGATGGGCCGCGCTGCTGGCTGCGTTTTCGTGCCGATTGCCCACTACGGCTAGCTTACCTATTTTTGTCTTTTATCACCCCGCGACACGGTTTCTGGGAATTGGACGGGACGCATGCATCCATTGCATGTGTTGGTTGGTGTGTCTGCCGCAGCCCAAAATCCAAATCCAGCCCCCAACAGAACACAATGGATGCGGCAAAGCAAGGTGGGTTGGTGGGGGAGTTGGTCCATGGTTCAGGGGAAAACGCTGCCGAGCGCAACTCTTTTTTTTTTCTCTTGCTATTTTTGGCAAGTGAAAAAAAACGGAAGGACCTAACGTCTGTTGGAACTTGCCAGTCGGCAGTTGGCGGTTAGCCGCGCCAAGTTCCAACAAGCGCTGTGGCGCCCAACGAGAATCCTAATGTCGAATTCAGAATTCCAGAGAAAACCTGGAAAACTCAGCTTTCCTGCGCCACCGCCTCTTCCTCTTCCTCTTCCCTATCCTCCCATTATTTGTGCCGCATCCAGGACTCCAACAACTCCCAGAAGCCCTGTCCTTGAGTGGCAAAGAAGAAAAAGGAACAAAATGCCAAGCGTGGAAATAGAAAGGCACGAAAACAGAAGTTAATGTCACGGGAGAATATGGAGATTCGAGAAAAAAACTCGAAAAATGACCAAACCCTTCGTCTTCGTGAAATATGACAATATCTATATCTAATTTACCCACGGCCCGCGCCTCACATTCATTTTTAGATACCAATGCCATACATACATACATAATGAAGAGAACAAAAAATGACAGACACAGCGACCAAAAATAATGACTCGGCAGTGTGAAACTGTATCCGCCGTCCGTTTTTGTTTTTGAGCCCGGAACCTAGACTTGGACCTGGACCTGACATTGCTGCTGCTGCAATGGCGAGTGTTGTTGTTACAAGGACACACATAAACATATCGATTATGCACGCGAACGGATGGATGCTCCATGGTGGTCATATAGCGACAGCGTTCCAGTTCTGCACGCCGCCCTCACACGTGGTGGTGATGGCGGGCCCGGTGACCTTTGCGATCTCAGCCCCGGCGCGCTTGACTGTCAGGGTGACGGCGCCCGTGTTGGCGCCGATGGGGATGGCGCCCAAGTAGACGCCGGGGGTGCCCTTGCCGCCGGCGGGCGCCTGGGTGAAGGCTGCTGTGGCCGCCGTCCCGTTGGCGCCGCCCCCGGGCGCCGCCGCGCCAGTGGCGCCGCCGAACGTCACCTCGACGGTCACGCCCTCGTCAGAGTTGAGCAGCGCGGCGAAGAAGACGCTGTCCTCGACGAGCGTCTCGGGCGGCACCTCGACCTGCGGCGGGTTGCCAAAGGCCTTGTTGTTGCCCGTGGTGCCGCCCGACGGGCAGGCCGTGGCCTTGGTCTTGCGGTACGTCATGTAGGCGTCCTCCTTGGTGATGGCGGGGGCCTTGCCGCCGGCCTTGTACTGGGCGATATAGAAGGGCAGGAACTTCTGCCAGCCCGTGTGAGGGTTGTTGGCGGCGTACTTGACGGGGGCGTTGGCGTTGTCGAAGAGGCCGAGCTCAGACACGCGCACGTTGTTGATGTAGTGCGACTCGCCCCAGTCGTTCCACGTCAGGATCTCGACAAAGTCCGGGTTGACCTCCATGACCTGGGCCCAGCGCGTGTCCCACAGGTTGTCGCCGCGCCACATCCAGTTCTTGTTGAACCCCGGCAGGTTGGTGAAGAACCACGGCGACACGGGCATCATGTATTTCTTACCACCCGTCAGCGCCGCCTGGAAGTCCTTGTCGGGCTTCGTCGTGATGTTGGCGTCGCCGTTGGGCCACGCGTCGAAGCTGAAGAGCCCGTCGGCGACTCCGCCACCCGCCGCCACGGCAGCCGGGGCGCCGAGCGACGACCAGTCGGGCACGAAGAAGCAGTTGGTGGCCTTCTTGATGTCGGGCCAGTCACCGGCGGCGGCGGGACCTTCAAAGGTCGAGACAAAGGGCTTGCCGTCTACCTTGAAGTAGGCCGGGTCCGCCGCGAACGTTTGGACTAGCGCTAGGGCGTCGGCCTTGGGAAAGGCCTGCTTTGGACCGCCGAGGTAGTCGAGCGACAGGAAGCCCTTGAACTGCTGAGCGTTGGCGGCCTTGAAAGCGGTCGCTAGTGTCTTGTCGTTGGCGTCGTCGCCGAAGCCGACGTTGAATACGAAGCCGTCAATGGACAGGCTCTTGGCGAGCTTCATGTCCGTTTCCCAGTCCTGCTGGGAGAGTGATTGAGTGTTTCCGACCTGCAAAAAATTGCCATCGCGTCAGTAACTCTGGCCCCTGATGAGCGTGGTGTCGTCGGGGCTTACAATGACGTGCGCAAATACTTCTTTTGCGGCTTGGGCCTGGAGAAAGGCCATGGACGCCGCCACGGCGAGTGCGAGGACTCCCTTCATCCTTGCGTTGCCAGCGGATTGTCAAGATGATTCCGGAATCAAATGGATGTGTATAAAAGGTCGTCGTCAAGACGAGAGATCCCGTTGCCAGCACGGAATGGAACAAGATTTAGTTGGTTGTCGAGGATGGTCGATGAGATCTGAGCCGCTGGTTCGGGTCGGATGACTTGGGAAGTTCAGACGGATGTATAAGTAGCCAAAAGATGAGATAGACAAAGAATCCCAAGGCAAGCTCGAACAATTGAACAAAGGATCACGTCTCTAGGCCACGAGCATCCTGACTCGTCATGGGGTGCAGATCAGGGACACGCAAAGACCTGAACGGCAGCCGCAGGCTCGATATGGGAGGACCAGATGTACAGCCACGCGGCCCGGGATGTCAAGGCCCGGACGTAGTTTGTTATCCAGGAGCTGCCTTTGCTGGGCTTGGTAGCGGCTCCGAGAGCTGCAGCGAACCCTGAGACTGCCACTAGATTTCGAGGTCTGACGATCGGGGCGACGGGTGATGGCGGTAATATGTGTGGTTTGCGTCGAGGCTCGCCTAGATCGCTGGCCTGATACGGATGTGTCAGTGTTTAGATCAAGCTTCGACGACGTTGGGTTCGGACGGTTTGGGTTGCGACACATCAAACATCTGGAAGACGGGCCCGGCCGGTAGCCGGGTGACCTACTTTTGAAGTCTAGCGAATGCCGCTTCGGTGGCTTCTCTGCGGGCTCAAAAATGGGCCACACCTCACCCCGGGTCGGGGCTGGTGGGACGTGAAACTGCGCCCCATCTGATACCTCGGGGCCAAATATGCTACTATTGATGGTGTTGGTGCCGGAGACGGGCAGCAATAGTCGGCGGGGAAAGCCGAAAGCGAGTTAGCCAGCTTGGCATCTGCAGTTCCAGCCCCCAAAAATAGCCCGGGCAGGAGCCGGTGTGTTGGAACGCCTTTGGGGGCACCTTTGGGGCTTGTTCAGACAGAGTTGCAATTGCGAACCGGCGGCGTGCCGGCGTCGGTCCCTGCATTGTTGGGCTGGTCCGCCGCAGACCGACATATCTGACTCCAGTTTTGACCGATTTGTGTGGGCTACGGACGGGGACGGGCACCACGCATGCCACCCACCGGGGCGGGGGAGCCAATGCCAGCCAGTGCACTCGGGTCAGGGGTAACAGTGGTGCGGCTGGCCCGCGGCCCAGGCCTCGACCGTCCTCCATGTCAGAGCAGCAGAGGCGCTGTTTCAGGCCGTCAGCCGTCGGCACTTTTGGCGAGCTGAACTGCAAGTCATGGGATGGTGGAGGGACCGCCCGGCTGGGCACTGTTGCGGGCGCTTCAGAGGACTTACTTCAGAGTGTTATTGCATGCAAGTTTGCCCAGGCTGTGACAGTGTGTGCACAGCCTCAGCCACGGCTGGGCATCCACTCGAGCGTTTTGCCATCCTCAGTTAAGCAGTCGTGGCCTTTTCAGGGGTCTCAGTCGCAAATGCAGTGAGCATTGTTGATTTGTTTGCGAGCGCGGAATTTGTCGTTTGTTTATGATGCTCTGCATCGATGTCTGTCGCTGCTCTGCATCGGTGTCTGTCGCTGCTCTCAACGCTGCCGATTGCGCATTAAAATCCTCTAAAATCTCACACGCGTCATGTATCTCTTCGCACGCAATCCGGTGCGCCGCAAGGTCACCGCAGGGGCCCGCTGAATCTGAGTTCTGACAGGGCGGTCAGCACCCACAGATGCCGCCAAGAATGGTTGCCGACTATAGGGCTATCCTGTTTGCCGAGCTTCGCCTCCTCCTCGAGGGCCCAACGTCACAGTCTCGGTCCCACCCACGCGGGCCCAAACCAAGGCGTGTCTGAAGCTCGGCGATCGGCAGCCCGATATCGAGAGCCGTCTTTTTTCCATCCAGAGTATAATAATCGCTTCTGCCCCAAACCCAGAGAGGCCAAGTGGCAGGGCTGACGGGATTCGGGATTGGGGCGCGAGCAATCCTCCCATCCTGACATGGTAAACTCACAAGATCTGCACTGGAAGGTCCCAAAGGAAGAATCCGTGGCCGTGTCCGTCTCCGCCCCTGGTTCCCCTGTCGCCGCCTCTTTCGATTATCAGGCCCAGCAAGCTTGGCCTCTGCTGCTGCCGGAATATAGTGACGTGATTTTGCGCCAAGCAGCAAGTTGTTGTCAGGACTCAGAAATCAGAACCGGGGAGCGCATCTCGGCGGCCTGTCACCTGTCACCTGTCGCCTGTCGCCTGAAACCACCCAGTTACGCGTCCTAGACCTGGGTTGTTGAGTTTCGAGACCCAAACTGCAAGTCACGCAATCATCAATGGGAACACGGACTCAGAGCAGCAAAACGAACTTCGCAACAAACCACCACGAGAGACTCGCGCGACGCTTTGCAAGGCTGTCCCATTCACAGCTCCTGAGCTCATAAGAAAAAGGTGACCAAGGTGACCAAGGTGACCAAGGTGGTGGATCCAATCGAGCGCCCCGCCCCTTCTTCGCATCCCAGCGATGCCATCTAAAGCTCTATGCCTGCCGCCTTCAGACCCTCCAGCCAAATCCCCCAGCGCTCCTGGTTGAAGCCCTTCCACTTGCGGTCTTTGTACTTGTCGCCCGGGGCGCCCTGGTTGGCGACGAAGGGGCGGTTCTCCTCGCACATCGTGTGTAGGGCGTCGCTGGCAAAGCGGACCCAGACGGCAGCAAGTTCGGCGAGCTTGACCTTGCTGGCGGCGCTCTGGCCGGCCGGGGGAGCCTCTTCAAAGGCGGTGCGCAGTGACCACAGCGCGAACAGGGCGAAGTCGAAGGCGTCCTTTGGCTTGTCGGCGCCGGCGATGGCCGTCAGCTTGGCCATGAACGCGAGCTGGTTCCCGAGCGACAGGGTTTTTGCCTGATCGAGATCCAAATCTGCTTGTAAGTCCAAGGGCGCACCTATCAGTGATGATTCGAAGTTTTAGTTCTGGACCCCGGGAAAAAAACAAGACGACGAAGTGAGAGGGGGTTGCTTGGATCACTTGATCTTTCGCTGGACCATACCATAGTTAAAGTACTCGCGCGCCACCCAGCCAAAGGTGGGCAGATCTGTCCAGACGAGGCCGCCCTCGTAGGTGAGCGGCTGGTCGTCGGCACCCGTGACGGGGGCTTTGCGTAGCTGCACGAGAAAGTCGACCAGCGGGCCCTGGCGCTCGGCCGGCGTGGCGGCGGCAATGTCGAAGACGACACGAAAAATGGTCCAGACATAGTCGGCTAGTGCCAACGAGGAAACGGCAGCGGCAGCCTTGACCTGTTTGGAGAACTCGGTCACGGCAGCCACGACGGCGTCTCCCTCGGCGGCGGGCTTGTTGACGAGATTGTTGATAACATCTCGGGCGAGGCACTCGGTGCGGAACGGATCCGGTGCGCTCATCTTGACGGTTGAATTCTGGGACGCCGACGCTCCAGGCTCAAGTCAGCCAAATATTCGAGAACTATCAGTTCTGGACCAGGACTGGGCAAGGTATGAGTGAGCGTGCAGGGTAGGTAATGAAGGGCGAACCACCACCAAACAATCAAGACACATCAAGTCAAGAGCCCGCTTTTGGCACTCGCTGAGCCGGTGAAGCGCAACCGACAAAAGAGAAGAGAGGCAAGGGTGGGTGAGTGGAATGTGGATGAAGTTGCGGTTGCGGGATGACGGATTTGCGGGATGACAGATTTGCGGGATGACAATTTGCGGGATGACAGATTTGCGGATGACGGATTTGCGGGATGACGGACTGTGGAAGGTGAGTGTATCGTGGGGTGGACCGTGGGGTTGCCGTGGTTCAGTGCATGGATGTGGAATGGAATTGTGGTTGGGTGGGAATCAGATCGATCGTGCATCAAGCAAGTGACACGGAACCTAGCTGGAAACTCTATCTAGCTTCTATCGCAGCCCGAAGCTAGAAACTGAAAGCAGTGGAGAGTTGAATAGAATTGGTTACCGTACCTTTAGATCAACTTGCCAGTTGTGCTAGGAACCCGGGATGAAGCACGGTTCCGCACTTGTGGTTGCCGTGAAATCTAGCGCAAAGAGGGCGAGCGCTGCGGGAGAAATAAAATAGCTCGGTGCCCCTCCTCGCAGTTCAGTTCCAAGCTTCGCACTGCGCAGGAAGCTACGACACGTCATTGGGGCCGCCCTGCTGCTGCTTAGGCCAATGAGGAACGAGCCCCTTGCTTGCTCCCCACAATACTGCAGTGGGGAATACTGCAGTGGGGAATACTGCAGTGGGGAGGGGGAAATGTCTACTACCAAGACAGCCGACCATCCCAAGCAGAGTTGAGCTCAAATCTGCAGCTTTCAATCATGCATCAAGACCAAAGCCCAGGCAAGACCTGCACACAGCATCACATCACACCGACTGGACTGAGACATGGCCGGCCGCCATCGACGACGGAGCGGCTCACCATCTATCTTATTACCCCCCTTACCTGAGTATTACCTTGGGTCCGGATACTAGGTATCCGTATGCACACAGTGCAGTGTGGCTGCAGGCTAGAGCACTTCATAAACCGTTAAGTCCGGACTAGGCGGGCTTCTAGGCTCTCTTGGCGTTCGAGCTTGCAAGCCAGCTGAAAAAAAGAGGCTGCCTCTGGCTTGGCGCGACAAAGTTTTTTTCCAATTTCCACGACGGACGCGCCGTTTATTTAACTCGGGGCGGCTGAGCTGGATTGTCCCCGCATCCTGTTTCCTTTGTCGCCAAACCGCGGAGCAAGCTTTGCATCCAAGGTGGCATCATCATCATCATCGACATCATCATCATCACCATCATCGTCGACATCATCATCATCATCGACATCAACTCCAAAATCGACAGGATGCCGACCTACGCCGTCAGCCTGCAGTTGCTCCTGTGCCATGCCGTATGGCTCGTTGCAGCAGCAGCCGCCGCTGTGGGAACGGACGGGCTGGCCTCAATCAAATGCTCGACGACTGTCTGGACTAAGCAGCAGGTTGACGCGGCCGTTGCCGAGGGCTGTCGCCTGCAAAAGGCCAACACGCCCATTGGGAGGTCTTCGTATCCCCACAAGTTCAATAACTACGAGAAGCTCGTGTTTGCGGCTGCCAGCCCCTACTTTGAATTCCCCATCGTGCTGAACGGCATCTACGCCGGAGGTAAGTCGCCGTGATCTCTCTTCACGCGTGTTTGATGTTCTCGCAAAGAAGGCGAGAAAGTGAAGGAGTCGGGCTGAGAACTCGCTTTCGCGCGCAATCAAGGCGCTCCCGGCGCCGACCGCGTCGTCTTCAACCCCGACCTCAACAACTCGTGCGTCTACGTCGGCGCCATGACGCACTCGGGCGCCAGCGGGAACGGCTTCCTGTCATGCTCGGAGAAGCGCGACGGCTCGGGCAGCCCCTCGTCCACCGAGTCGAAGACCAAGACAAAGACGACGGGAACCGCGACAAAAACAACAACAGGCACAGCGCAGACGACGCTGGAAACAACGGCGAAGCCGGACACGACGGGATCGGCGCAGACCACCGCCACAACGGCAGCGCAGTCCAGCACCACCACAGGCCCCGGATCCGGCGCCCCGCGCATGGCCCTGCCAGGCGGCGACGGGGGCGGCGGGTGGGGCTTGCTGCTTTGGATTGCGTCCGTTGTTGGGATGGCCGTGCTTCTGTAATCGAGAGAAACCAGAATCAGCCGCCACGACAGGCCCTGTGGACGGCGACGGAAGGGAGGCCGTTTGGTTTTGAAACGCCAGGCGACGAAGAAAACGGCTCCTTGTACGACTCGTGGGCCACTTTCAGGCGCACCGAGGTTATTTCGTTGATTCTTCCGCGGACGGAATGGCCACTTTTTCCGCGTAATTGAAAATTCCGGCGGCGTTTTTGTGGGTTGTTGGTCGCCCAATGTTTGTTGGTTGGCATCTGGGCTGTGCGTGGGGAGACCATGTTGGGGGCCGGCGGTACTGCAGTTGGTCCTTGGCGCGCCAATGCTCTGCGCGTGTCCGCCGTGTGGTCCTGGCACAGAACCTTTTCTAGCA
Organism: Lasiosphaeria miniovina; assembly: GCF_030549165.1. NCBI lineage: Eukaryota > Fungi > Ascomycota > Sordariomycetes > Sordariales > Lasiosphaeriaceae > Lasiosphaeria > Lasiosphaeria miniovina. The sequence goes on along the minus strand of NW_026848223.1, from coordinate 213,809 downwards.
AGATGATGGTCTGGAAATGAGGTGTGCCCGGTTCACGAAGTGGTCCTTGCCTGTCGGCCAGATTGTGCGACAGACACGGTCTATATACAATGGACATTTTTGACCTGCCACCCTGTCAACCCGACAGAACCCAACTGAACTCCGCAGTTTCCTGCACCATGTTCTGTTTATGAAACAAAGTCTCGGCTGCCAAGCTATCCCGCCGCCTCCCCGCCCCGGCGGCCAGCGGCCATGCCCACCACGTTGTGATTGCTGGTTTCCAGCGGCGCCAGCCAGCTCATTGACACGCATTTCTGCAGCATTGGACATGGCATGCCAGGCACACATCGGCTCTTTCACTGCTATGTAACACGCAGGCCCCCGGGTGAACAATGTTTCACACCCAAAGAAACCTCCCTCAGGATAATCGACTTCAGACGGGTTGACTTTAGACGGGCGGATGCATGTCCGAATCTCGGTCGGCCCTAGTGGAATACACGGACGGCCGTGATACATGCGAGAACTGAGAGATCATGGACTATAAATTTTGCAGGATTCCCAGAGGAGGAAATGTTTTTTGCCGCCATCATCAGCACTCACTCTTCGCCTTCATCGCCTTCTATCGCCGACATCCAACCGACCGACAACCGCCTTCTATCGCCGATAACCAACCGACCGAGAACCGACCGACTCCACTCAAATCAAAGCAATCAAACTAAATTAAACTACCAGCCTACTTCCAAAATGGTTCTCGTCCGAATCTTCACCGTGGCTCTCGCCGCCATGTTCGGCCTTGCCGCCGCCGCGCCCGTTGAGGACCGCTCCGTAGGCACTAGCGATGTGGACGCCCTTAACAAGCGCGACCACTTTCAATTCTTCTTCCGATTCTGTGCGTCCTTCTTCTCCCCAGTCCCGGTCTAGCCGACTTCTCCGAGCATCCATGGGTGGCCGAGAGAGGTGCAATTACTGATCTGGTGTGTGTCGAAACAGACAGTACTCCTGGTGGGGTTTGCGACCACAAAAGCGATACTATCACCACCGACCCTCCCATGAAGGGACAGCCGTACGTAGCAGCCCATCCATCCATCCATCCATCCCACCCTCCTTATTCTCACATGACAAGACGAGACATGACATGGCAGAACCAAAACTGACGGTGTTGCGTGACCACAGCTACGGAGGCAGCGAAAACCTATGCTTCACCGCGCCGGGGGGCCAATTCGGGTCCCTTGAGATCAACAGGGACCTCGCCGCGCTCCCGTGGGCCGTCACCACGTTCAGCGAGGGCGATTGCAAGGGCCTCAAGTCGCCTCCCCAGCGCAAGCCGTACTGCTTCACAAGCCCCGGAACTGCCGTGAATCAACAGATCAAGAGCTTGTACGTCCCCCCACCCCCCTCTCCTCTCCATTTCTGGTCTGGTTCCTTTGCCTGGTGTTGATGTCTCGCGGCCTGCTGACTTTTGCATCTCTTTCGCCATCATTATAGCATGGTCTCCCCGGCGCCAAAATAGATGTGAGTCTTTTTTCTCGGCGAATCCCTCCCGCGACGGATGTAGGCTGGCCCGCTTACTATGCGGCAGGTGCGGCAGGTGCGGCAGCTGCAGCAGGCACGGTGGGATGGGGAGGTGTTTAGAGGAGAGGATTTCTGCGTTCTTTTTTGGGTGTGGTGTGTTGAGGAGTGTACTACCATGGAAGATGTCTACTATAATCAAGGGCCGAACAGGTGGGATTGTGGAGAAAGTGTCGTGAACGGAAAGCTCTGTCACGCTCACTGCCCAATCGTTCGTGTATACCTAACCTAGACTAGGCCAGGTAGCCAAGGTAGTGTAGTGGTGATGGAGTTTCTCGATTCAAAGGATAGAACACAACGTCTCGGGCTGCGAGCCATCAGCTTTTCCGACTTTGCAAGGTGGTCCTCGGGCAGATGCAAACAGGTTTCTTCTTCTGGCTCCCACCGCAGCTATGCTATGCTGGCGCTGACGATCTTGAGCTCTTTCACAGTTCGCCACTCTCACCTCTCAAACGGGCAAGTCCGACAAATACGTGCCAAATGGCTTAGCTCGAAGTGCGCAGACAATCCGAGACTCTGTTCCTTGGACCTGTGAAATTGTTGCACGTTGGATCGTTCCGGCCTCCTACTTGCCCCATCCTCTTGTTCCGGCATCCTACTTGCCCCATCCTCTTGTGTGACCAGCCACATAATGTTGACACGGGACAAGTGCACAGTCAAATGAAACAAACAGAATGACAACACCAGGCCTGCACCATGTGCTGACTCTGCATCTCCTTCCTCGTAAGCCACATCCTGAAATTATAACAACGCAGCGCAGAGCGGACAGTTGAAACCCACTGAGATCCGCTCCTATTGATTCCTCCAGACAATTCTTCAACCGTGAATATTGAGACTGAGTCAAGTGCCAATTCACTCAGGGGATTTGTCACGAGAGAGCTTGGCCGTCGGCAGTGCCTCTCGGTTGCCTCCCAGACAACCGCCTCAAGCAAGAGCATTTAATAAGGACCCTCTGGCCAAGCCCCCGGAGTCCGAGAGGCGGCCCAAATATTCCATTTCAACGCCTGAGCTGGTTTCCTCCAATTGGCTTCCAGGGAGGTCGAGAGGACGCAGACTTTTCAGTTGAACGGGACCGAACGCGGCCTGCTGCTGCTGCTACTGCTGCGATCGGCCGGGCGTCATCTTATTGTTCTCGCTCGGGGTAATATAGCGGCCCGCTCACACGAGCTGCGTGTACGCAAGCACGCACGCCTCGGAGATGGCCCCCCGCGGCGTACAGCGTAATCCCGTACCCTGCGTATTTACTTTCCCGCTAGCGTACCGCGTATGCTGGATGGCGGATAGCCAATAATTGGCAGAGACAATTCGTTGCGGTCTGACTAAACCCGTGGACCACCGAGCACTTTGGGGCCATGCCGCAGAGCCGGCTCTGGCGACCCTCGTGCCGTCTCCACCTTGACAAATAGTCTGTCTGATGCTACCTCGACGTCGCCGAACTCGGGAGATCGGGGCTGCGCCTCGATTCGTCGTCATTGTCACATTGAGCGAGGTCCAAGTAAACATTGGCCTAAATCTATAACCAAAATCGGCAACTTTGACTAATTTCTCCGTGCCTTGACGTAGTCGGAGTGCATCCGTATCCGGGTGGTCCGAGATTTGTGGTTCGAGATAACTGTAAGACAAATTGAACACAGCTTGGCCGTGATGTATACTCGGCACACTGGCACCTATAAAGCTCGAGTGCCCTCGTTATTCCTCGGACATAACTGCACTCCTCAGCTTGATAACCACCAGGTCAAGACAGAAAAAACAAGCCTGCCCTGTCCAGAACAAACACCCCCTCGCTCAAACCCCCGTCCACGAGTCCGCAATGGTTATTCTCGGTCTCGCCACAGCTCTGCTGTCCCTCGGTGCCACGCTGTCAGCAGCAGCAGCCGCGCCATCCGTCGCGCCGCGCGAATCGGCGCAGAAGGCATCCAGCAAATGCTCCAACGTGCAATTCATCGTCTCAGCCACGGCGCAAAACGTCAAGTTCGTCTCGCCCCCCGACCCAAAAAACGCCACGGCCATCCTCGCGTTCCTCGGCCAGGCGCTCTCGACGGGCGTGCCGACCAACGGCACGCAGACCGTCAGCGGCGACTGGATCATCAACGGCGTCTACTGCAAGCCGACCGTCACCACACGGCCCGGCGGCGGCGTGCTGCAGTTCCTGGTGCACGGCTCCCTCTACGACAAGAGCTTCTGGAGCGGCGTGGGCCAGGGCGCCCTGTACGACTACCAGGCGTTTGCCAACCTCGCGGGCTACCACACACTGGCCATCGACCGCCTGGGCCACGGGTCCAACCCGCAGCGCCCCGACCCGGTCGACGTCGTGCAGCCGTCGCTCAGCATTGAGATTATCCACCAGATCATCGCCGCCATCCGCGGCAACACCGAGAGAAACGCCCTCGACCGCGGGTTCAGCAAGATTGCCTACGTAGGCGAACCCCCTTCCCCCCCCCCCCCCCCCCCTATTTTGAGGACATTTGCTGACACTCCCAAAACAGGTCGGCCACTCGCACGGCTCCATGCTCGGACAGGGTCTCGCAGCGCGGTACCCGTCGGACGCGGACGCGTCGGTCCTCACGGGGTACAGCCAGACACCGAACCTGGTCAAGTTTGCCGAGAACAAACTCGGTCCAGCCGCAGTTCTGCGCCCGACGCAGTACGCCGGGCAGCCGCTCGGGGAGCTGGTGTCTGTGAACGGGACGACCTTCATCGCGGGCTTCTACGGGCCGGCGGGCTCGTTTGACCCGGCTGTGGCGCGCGCCGACGTCGCGGTGCAGGCCACAACGTCGGTCGGCGAGTTGATCGGCGCCCAGATCCTGGGGCCTGCGCCTGCTTATGTGAACCCTGTGCTGGTTGCTACCGGCGTCAACGATAACTACTTCTGCGCCACGCCGGTTGCTGCGTGCAACACCATCCTCGCCAATGTTCACTCGGCCGTGTTTCCGAATGTGGCCAAGTTCGAGTATACGGCGATTCCGTTTACCGGGCACGTCATGCAGCTGAGCTACTCGGCGCCCGTGACGGCGCTGCGCATCCAGGTGTTCCTCGACAAGTTCTTTTGATCTGGTGGTGTGATTAGCCAAGGTGGTTTGGGCTGTCTGAGAAATGCTTCTGGGTCCAGGGATGTCAGTCCTCAAGTTTGTTGTAATTAGAGTCTTTTGGAACTGGGAATTATAGATTGTAATAGGCGAACAGACTCACAACATTCAGCAAAAGCATATATCACGAGTGTCTTCTATGCAAGTGAGCATATGGACCCCCCCCCTTTAATGCTCCATGATGTTGTCTTATAATTGCCTCCAACAATTGGGCCTAACAAGCATCCACGGGCCACCATGAAGTTGGTCGCTCACGGAGGGTTATATCTGTAATAGCGAAGGCGGACGTGTTATATCATCATGGATCAGGCAATAAACCTGCTCATTTCATTTGTCTAGCGCCTCTCAATGAGACTTGGCAAACAAATTCACGTCACTCAGTGATTAGCGTGTAATTATCCCAAAACTCAAAATTGACATTACCAGTAATAATTAATCATCAGCGTTTCCTCCTGGGACACGCGTTAGGGCTAGAAGAGGGCCGCTCGCAGACGGCCTTCATGAGCCAGTACTCGGACACGCAGGGCTTGCAGTTGGGGGCGACGAGGACGCGGTCGCCGGGGCTGCGGAGGCGGCCGAGGGGCACACCGCGGGTGTCGGCGAGCACGTAGACGTGGCCCTCGGTCTGGCAGGCGGACCACGAGTTGCCCATGAACACAGTGACCTTGTCGTCGACGCCTCGATGGTGGCCCGTGATGGCCCGCGTCTTGGTGTGCCGCACCGTGTACGTCGCGTGCGCCGAGCCTCGCACCACGATGCACCGGAACCCCTGCGCGATCGCCTCGGCCCGGCACACGCGGTTGGTGCCTTGGATCATGGCCTCCTTGAGGTCGTCGTCTCCGCCCGTCAAGTGGTCCAGCACGTCGTGAGGGACGCCCCATATAACCTGCCGAAACAAAGTGTTAGCCAACATTGTGCATGTGCCCTGGGGTAGTGTTCATTGTTCAACTTACCCAAGGGTCTCCGTAGGTTCCCGAACCCGTGCGGTGGTACTCCTTTGGCCATCTACCAGTTTGGGTTCGCGGAGGACAGATGCCCGATGTTGACGGCGTGGTCCCGGAAACGTACCTCGGCCTCTCTCTCCGGAAGGGGCGTGCATATACTACAGGCATTTTAACCAAAAGTGAAACAAGATGTTGGCCAGCAACGTAGTAAGTCGATTAGAATCAAACGCAAGTCCTCACAACACTGCCGTCTGTCTCATCGGTGAGACATACAGGTATTTAACACCATCTGGATCGGCATGGTATCGGGACACAAAGAACTCAAGAGACAACCACTGACTTTGCGATGCGCCTATATTTAGCATGATCCAATCACGCTGTCCTTTGTGTTGGAGAAACGCGTCTGAAGCGAGATGAAGCATTAAATCTCAAACCTGAAGACCGAACGCACCTCAAGCCAGCACCTCGCAGTATGAAGTTGCTATTTTGGAACTCGGTGGGGCGGTTGAGAGTACATTTTCTTAGTCCTCGATGGGCTGCTTTGCTGACAGATAAAGACAGTGAGCGAACCGTCAGTGCCGAGGTTGTGTCTTTGTCGCCTTCTCCCGTTAGAGTCAAAGCAACATGTCTGAATAAAGCCAGAAAGGACATGTAATAGAGGGATGGCCGTTTTTCCATTCTCGAGGAGCCTCTCCAGCGTTGCGTACTTGGGCGAGTCGATCCCGGAATCTGTCAAATATTTACGCAGTCACTAAACAACTCCCAACTCAGTTGCCATTGCAACCAACACCTCACCCAACATGGACCACAATCAGCAGTTCACGCAGGAGCCAGAGTACACGTACTTCGCCGGTATTGACGTGGCCGAGGACCCTAACTTGTACAGGCTAGGCGGATTCCACCCAGTGCTCTTAGGCGACGTGCTTGACGACCGCTTCCGGGTAGTGCACAAGCTCAGGTGCGGCGGCCAGGCGACAGTATAGCTCTGCCGTGATATCATCCGCAACAACTGGCGCGCCATCAAAATTCACACGGCTGACGCCTCGCACGACGACTGCGCCGACCTAGCCGCGGCGCGGCTGTTTACTGCTGCCGCTGTACCGACACAGAAACAGACACGGGCAGATTGGCCGAGCAGCTGTGGCGGCGCCACCTGGCTGTTCCGCTTGAGCACTTCCAGGTGCACGGTCCAAACGGGTCACATCTGTGCAGCGTGCTGCCGGTGCTGGGGCCATCGATCGATAACGCGGCCGACCATTTCAGAGCAGTGCGGGCGCCGCATGCCATCAAGGACTTGTGTCTCCAGCTTGTCGAGGCCATGAATTCCCTGCATCGCATGGGGCTGTGCCATGGCGACTTTTGGCCCGGGAATATCCTACTTCGCACCACTGACGATATCGACTGCCTGAGTGAGGATGCGCTGGTCGAACTCTTCGGGGAGCCTGTCTTGTTGGCGGTGTCCAAGTCGCTGCTCCACGACGAGAATGGGGAATACTATGGTGGCTATGAATACGAAGGACATGCCCCTAACGAGTATGAAGGTGGTGAACTAGACGAGGGAGACTATAGCGATCACGATCACGATCATGACCACGATCACAATCATGGCCACAACGAAGCCGAGGACGAATACATGGAGGAATTCGACGAGACACTCGGCCCACATGTGCCAAAATATCTTGTGCAGCCAGCCGGGTTATACATGGACGACGAGCGGGCACGGCGGTACATCTCGACGACAATAGCCGTAATCGACTTCGGTGTGTCCTTTTCTCCAGAAACGTCGGGCGTCGACATCAAAAACGCCAGCACGGGTATCCCCGCGGCGTACGGTGCACCTGAAGACATATTCGCCAAAGGCCAGCTCGGGTTTGCCAGTGATGTGTGGTCGCTTGCGGCAACGCTGTTTGTCACGGTCAGCGGTGCGCTACCGTTCTCTGACTTTTTTGGCCTAAAAACCATGATGCCGTGGCTCGAGAGCTACCTCGGCCCGCTGCCTGCCGTGTACCGTCCCGGGTGGGAGCGGTACCTTGATGCGACGAATACGGTAAGGCACGCGTTTGAGGACTGTGGCACGAAGGTGAGGGATGATGAGAGGATTCCGGTGAGCAGGACGAACGAGTCGGTTGACAAGACGAGAGAGAGGCGTGTCAAGGAATGGGGTACCGAAGACACGCTTGAGGCGATCCTGCGGAGGGAGTTACGATTCCCGGCTGAGACTGCCGATACCAGTGGCACCGATGAAGGCGAGGTTGAACGCGAGGATGGAGGTGACGTTGTTTACGACTACTGTATGAACTTGGACAACATCGCGCAGCTTGCAGACCTGCTGCGTCGTATGTTTGCGTGGATGCCACAGGACCGCGCCACTCTTGATGAGGTTCTGGCGCACCCGTGGTTCGAGGGCCACAGGATCACAGTCGATGCGACCGATGGCCATGATGACAGCGATGCAGACAGTGCAGCTTCCCCTAATGGGTGGGGTGCGAGTCTTGGGCTCTCTGTCGTAACGGCGAGAATTCTGCGGAGGGTGGCCGGTTTCCTAGGCTATGCCTCCGATGCAGATGAGTCAGAGCTGGGGAGTGAGGTGCAGTAGACTACACACCGCGCTTAGCATACCGTCCCCAGTCTTCGCTGGGACCTGTAAAAACCTTAGACATAGGCTTGGACATAGAGTTGACCTAGAAGCCTCAAGCGCCCTCCGGAATAGATTTCAGCAGAGTAGTCGCCGGTGCCGTCTTGCCCTGTTTCTGTTCGCAGCGGGTAATTCAAGCACACCAATGATAACACAGCGAGCAGACAAATCACGACGGGTAGGTTCGGCACTTGAAAGACAAGTTTCATGGCGTGCAATGAGCCAGTGACATTTTTCAAGGAGGCCATGGGCCCATAACCGCCCGCGTTCCGGAATGATGCTTTAGCTCTGGTTTTCCGAGACAGCTCGCTTGCCAGAGAGGCCAAATGAGAACCCGGGGGCGTTAGCCTCTGTTCAGGTAGGTAATGAGCGGATAGGCAAGTCGACGGCCTACTTACCGACGGCGAAGCAAACACCATCATGCCCGCAGCTGCCCTTGGGAAACATGACCGCCGGTTCTCTTACTGACGCACGGCGTGTGGCGTCATGCTCTGTCAGAAGAGCAATAAACGTCGGCCGATGGTCATGGCCCCAGTGGGCACATCCACCCAGGGCGCGTGCAAAACTTGAACTTCCCTTGCACTCTTCATTGTTGGTTGGTTCCTGCTGCGCTGGGCCAATTTATAAGTCCACCTTGGGCAGGAGCAACCACCAAACATTGTCGGCGGGTGACCGCAGGCTTCGTGATCCAGGAGGCGCCTTCCGATTTCAAACTCGCATTACTCTCGGCGCCTCACCTAGCCGATACGGCACTAACCTAGTTGGCCTTGGGGTCTGTCATGAGGCTCCACAAAAGCATGTGAGATCAAGGAATGACGAGTGGTGGTTTGAGAGATGAGAAGCTGCGGCCACAGCCGCTCTTTCCAAGATTACCCAGGTGGCAGGAAGTCTGGAAGGTGACCACTGACTAGTCACCGCGACACCACGAATGCAGAATTATGCAGTGCATCTGCCTGTGACTAGCGCTGATGCTGTGACGACCTATTCCATACCGTTGTAGCTGGGCAGGCGCTTGTGTTTGTGCTCCGCCGTGGTTATCACTGTCCGTTTGCAGCTTGCACAGTTTGAAGAGTGCACGATGAAAGAAAAGGCACCCCAGCCCAACGGGTTGGGGGCCTTGCAGCCAATCACCATCGCGGGAAATGTGGGTCAATGCACAGCCCACTATCCTCTTCAGGCAGCCGTCATCATGTGAGGACGTCCGACGCTACATTCGAGGCTCCAAACTGCCGTAGTGGATCAAGGCTCTTCAGAAACAACGCGTATGGCTGCACGACGATACAAGGCAGACCCAAGAAGACATAGAAATTTGGGGTTCGTATGCGAAGGGAGTCAACTGCGCCATCCACTGCTTCCCTCAATCACCTAAAGCAGTCTTGGGTACCTACCTACCCACCTTGCCGACTTAGCCAGCTCTCACAAATAGAGCACGACCCCGCTCTTCGCACAGATCGCGACGACTCAAATCTAAAATCGCGATAGTTTTCAGCTCCGCCTACGACTTTTCTTCAACCGCGCATCTCGCGCCGCCTTTGCGATATGAGCGCCACGGATGCGATAAACGCCACGGATGTGATGGATGCCCCAGATGCCAAGGACGCCCAGGATGCGAATGACGTCTCGGATGTGAAGGATGTCCCGGATGTGAAGGACGTCCCGGTCTGGGATGCGAAGGAGCTCCGAGCCGTCCACGACCAGCTCGGAACCATCAAAAATGTCATTCTCTGCGTCGACCCCGTCGACTTGGACAATATTTGGGTGAGCCTGTGGGCCCTCGTCCGCGTCCCAAACGCCCACATCCACATCGTCCTCTCGCCACGCGTGCTAGATCTGCGCGTTCCCAACTTCGGCGAGCTCTTTAGAGAGTTCATGCAAAAGGATATCGGTGGCAATAAGTACATGCTCAACGTGCTCAACAAGGACGCCAAGAATATCTTCGCGAAGCTGGGGGGTAGGGAGTTCCGAGACTACTTCAGACGAGACACAACATTCCAGAAGGACAAGCACACCAGAACACACATCCCCCTCTATATGGCCCTGTCGGCGCTCCGCTTTGCCCTCAAGTTCTCAAGCAAGGGTCACACCCGCGACCGGTACACCTTCTACTGGGACCGCAAGTCGATGAATACTATCATCCCCGGCATCCACCACCCAACTCACGTCAACGACTTTCTCTACGCATGTACCACCGCAGAACGCAATGAGGCCCACCAGTACGTGCATCAGCGGGGAAAAGAGCGCGAGAGAAACATGCTGTCCGTCATGGAGAAGACAGCCGACAGGCTGGCCAAAGACCTGGGCTACGTGAAGCCAGGCGACATCTTGAAACCCCTCGAGGACCTGATCACGCTCTGCAGAGGCGACGGGCACATCGCTAGCAACCCAAGCCTGATCCTAGGCGGGGGGCCGTTCACCGAGATGGTTCGCATCCTCGAAGAGACTAGTCTCAAGCCCAAAGCCATCATGGCCATGGCGCGCACCTGGTTCGCCGACGCCAACATCTTCCTCAACAATTATAACGATCTCATGGATTTGGATTCGGCCATGCGGCTTGAGGAGATCGTCAAGACGAGAGCGATACCCACGTGGTTGTTTCCAACCGAGTGCGCCAAAGCCAAGGTGGTAAAAAATGAAGTCCTTCGAGCGTGTCCCTGGGACTTTTCCAGGACTGAACTGGAAGGCATCTTCCGGAAGGCTGGCGACATGGAGTCGTTGAATCAGGCGGATGCATTTGCCAAAGAGACCCAGACATTGGCTAAGATCCACATGTTCGACGTGCTCGCCGTGGTACCGGTCACCTTCCCAGACTCGCTGCCGTACGTCCGCGCCGAGAGCTACTGGGAAAAGGTTGGGGAGCAGCGCGTCATCCGTCTCAGGAAGAATGAAGCCGGTCCCATCAATGTCTTCGAACCCGTGGAAGAGGTCATGAAGAAATACAAGCAAGCGGCGATGGACGAGATTAGCTACGTTCTGACTTCCATCAAGAAGCCCGAGCTAAGTGAACTAGAACAGCCAGGTGATCAGGGTGGGCAGGCAGGGTGATCAAGGTGGGCAGGGTGATTAAGGTGGGCAGGGTGATCAAGGTGGGCAGGGTGATCATGGTGGTCAGGGTGGACAGGGCGGACAGAATGATCGGGACACGCAGGGCAACCAGGCCACGCAGGACAAGCAGCAGAGTATACAGCTCGAGCAGCACTGGCAGTCCACGCATAGCCAATAAGGCCAGCAGCCTAAGCAAGTCATTTATGGTTAGCAAGGCCAGCAGAGCGCCCAGCAGAGCGCCCAGCAGAGCGCCCAGTTCAAGCAGCAGAGTGTGCAGCCCAAACAGCCGAACGTGCAGTCCAACAAGCCCGCACAGCCAGTGCAGCCCGTGCAACCCAAACGATTCACTCATGGCCAGCAGGGCCAGCAGGGCCAGCGGGGCGTGCAGGTCAAGCAGCAGGGCGCGCAGGGCTAGCAAAGTAAACAGGTTATTCTGGTCGAGCGCGGTCCACTGGGGCCGCTGGGAAATCTAGGTAGGAATCGAAGACACAAGGCTGGCAGGACACAGAGTGGAGCGAGAGAAGGGGTAAGTTCAGTGCGAGTCCAGTAGGACACGGCAGTGGCGTGTGGGAACCAGTAACGGGTTCTTTTTCATCCCCTTTGGGGATATCTGATTGGCTTTTGTTTTCCTTCTTTTGATATCATCCAAGGTGGTCATGAAGTGTTAGATCGGTTTCTTGCGTGACTCTTTCGTTATCTTCCTTTCGTTTATTCTCTTCTCTTCCCTTTTCTTTTCCCGCCCCATGGGGCGGGCTCGCAACTAAGTTAATAGCACTCCGTTCAACTGTTGCGTCTCTAAATCTTGCTCTCGTCAACCCGGGCCGACCACACCACCCCTCGCCGCCTTTTTCTCAAGCACTTGCTAAGATGCCGTCGGGGAAGCAACTGAAGTTGGTTGAAACCGAATTAGCAGTGTTCTGGGTGTCTACGGAATCGAGTTGAGACAATGAGAATCGCCAACTTTCCGTGATGGAAAATATAATTAGTACTTGCCCACCCACATTTGAGGGCTTGCTTGTAGAGCCTAGTTTATGATCTTCTGTGGCGTTTCTTGCTTTGTCTCTCGGTCCAGTGAGACGCGGCAGTGGTGTGTGGGAATCAGGAACGGATTCTTGCCCTTTACTAGAGAAGTTTAGATAATTAGGAGAATGGACAATGGACAATGGACAATGTGCACAGACATCCTTTTCACAAGCTAGATCTATGCTTTAAGAGTTGAATGGTGTAATTGGATGAGATTTGATAATCGTGTTATCTCGTCCTATGATGGCAAGAGTGCACTGGCTTGCTTTCAGCTTTGGCGATGGCTAGGTGGTTATTAGCGTGTCTGTGAAGATATTAATCTTCAAAATAAATGGGCTGGTGCTTTTCTGTTAAAGTCAGGTGTATTTGCGAGGAAGACAGACAGCAACAGTGGCCACGAGGAGTAATTATCTCTAATGGCCAGTCAAGAGAGAGAGGACTGGCCTATTCCTTGACCGACTCCGAGAAGTATTCCGTGATAAAGCTTCAGCCGTCCGAACAGCAGAACCAGGCAGCTGTCGCTCTTCCATTCGTCAAGATTTTACCCCCACACGAATGGTGGAATTTCCACTTGATAAGTCCGAACCCAAATATGACCTGGAAAGCAATGACACCTGCCTTAGACCCAGAGGCGCAGCTCGAGCAGACCACCAATAGCCATCCCGCACTAACCAAGGCCTAACTACTGCATCGGAGGATGAATGTTTTCTCCAGAAACAGCCCTGGGCTAACTCGGCCGTTTCTAGCACGAGGCATAACACGATTGCCTCGCCAACTGCGTGCTTGTTCTAGGTGCCAAGGCCGACACGAGGATGTGTGAAAATTGAGCAGCTGTCTAGATGGGCCGGGCAAAGTCGACAAGAGATTAATTCGAGCCCGGTTGCCATTAGGCAAGTCCATTGCGTTTATTTGTGGTACTGTTATTACAAAGTTCGGTGTATTATTTGGCATTTCATTCAAGTCCTTGGCCCCGCAAAGCCTCATTTCCGGTTTATAGCCTAAATGCAGTGATTCTGACATATACTAGGGTTGCGAACTAAGCAGTATACAGAGATTACCCATGCATGGGAAGTTCCCATTTCGGTTGGCGATGGTGGAATGCTTAATTTTATTCCAACTCGAACGCAAAAATGGAGATTATCACCAAGGACTGATGTTTCTTGATTGGCACTTGCACAAAGACCCCCCGAGACACAAGCCGTAAACATCACTAGCCAAATAGATGGCTCGGGCTGAATTGTAATATCGACCAGCCCCAAAACGACAAACTGCTTGCCAATGGGCCCAACTCGAACTGGGGTATTAGCTCGTTCTCTGCGCCCTCCTGCACAACAGACACCAGCCTCCGGAGCCAAACGGCGAGTGCTGTTCTCAATCCATGCAAACAGCTGCAAACTGCGCATAGACCGAAGACTGCCCAGACTGCACCTCGAACGTAACGATACCAGAAATCCGCCTGGCCTGCCGGCGGGAGGAGCAGTCCCAGCAACATTCTGGCAGACAAGTCAGCAAGCGACCTTTTGAGTTGGAATCTAGTTTGCTCAGGCAAATGGGCCACTGAGGATTAGGTGGCAATGGGGTCCAGACATATCAAACTTACGTGGCGCCAGGATAAACCAGGGACCTAGTCGCAGCGGTTTTCGATCGCTCCGAAACCCGATCCAGCATTAAGCCCAGCATGATTAGGTCCGAGGCCAGCTGGTCCCGCACTACTATGAGCTCCCAGACGTCGCTTACCAGCTCCTCTGTTGGTCCTGAGAGAGCGCGCAGAGATGATGAGAAGGTGGATGGATTTCTAATTGATCATTGTCCCGAAACCGTGGGCTGGGACTTAGTAACATACCAGACGCGCTGCCCGCCCTGCGTCCTCCCGAGCTCGTGCTCATGGTGTCGCGAATCAACTTGCGGATCCATCGCGCGTCGGACTCCTCGGACGGCGGTTGAGTGGTGGGCGCGCGTCGTGACAAGATCCTGCGCCGGATGACCAGATACTCGCTAAGGGAGTGGTGCGCGGAGCGCCTCTGTGCGTCGAGCCGTATCCGATTGATGGAAGCCGCGCCGTGGTCCGAGTCCGAGCCGTTCGTGTTGCCCGGGCCATCATCTAAGACGCCGTTCGTGTTGCCCGGGTCATCATCTAAGACGTCGTTTGTTGCCATCTGGGGACGAGCAGTTTAGTCGGGGGAGTTGATTGCCGCACATGCGTGTGTGATGTGGTGTGGTGTGAATTGGGGAAGGAACGTAGCTGGCGGCGACGCTAAATTCCCCTAACCAACAACCATCAATCCCCGATCACTTCAACCCACCCTCCCTGATTGCTTGCGACCCCGAGACCCAAAAAAGCTGGACATGCACCAAAATACCCCTGAAATGTTCAAACAACAATAACTCGAGCAAAACCGACTCAGAGACGAAGAGGCTAACCCCAGGAAAATTCTCATCACTCTTATTTCCTATTTCACCAGGTTTCTCGAATCTTGAGCGATTTTGTTGAGCGGGCGATTGAGTCTTGAAGTCTAGATCTGGCCGCTGTGCGGCTGACCACAGATGCACAGTGAAGCGGGGCAGGAAAAGCCACCGAGCGGCGAACGGCGAACAGCTGATCTGCGATGTTCTAGAAGCCTGTGGCCTTCAGAGCCTCGTCGCCGCTCCAGGTGCGGTGTTTTCTCCCACGGGAATTGACCGCTCTTGCAAGAGTGCTACTGCAATCCGAATTGCTAGGCTTGTTTCTGCCCCTGACTTTGGTTGCTGGGCCTTGTTGCGACGACAACGACAACGGCTCGGCCTCGGATGAAGACCGCCTTCTTCAGCGCTACCAAGTTGGCCAATTGCTCGGCTGTTGCGGGCTAGAACTGTGTGCGACCATGGCATCCTCCATCGGACGCCCTCCCCGCATCACAGCTCGGATAGTCGCTTGGGAGGGCGGCTTCAGCGGGCATGTCAAAGAGCAGCAGATGGTCAAGGAGTACACGGCTCACCTGAAAGAGTCCATCACTGAAGAGGTGCAGGGCACGGGCTGGCGATACCAAAGATTCAAAACGTGCAAGGGCTCCAGCGGCGGGACATTCAAGCTCGAGGTTCGCACTGGACTGACCCTTCCCCCCCCGACCCTCCGGCGATGCCGCCACGCTTCTAAGACCTAGACTACAGGTAGTTACTAACCGATACGCCATACAACAGCTGTACCTCGTCCACTCCGATGCGCCCGAGTCGCCGACATCAACCGAACAGCTCCTCCTGCTCTCCGAGAAACTCCTCAGCCCCCGACTCGCTGCCCACCTGCGGTCACTCAACCCCAGCGCCGGGTTCTTCTTCGCCCCGTCGTGCGAGGGCGACCAGACGGTCACGGACAGGACATTCATGCGGTGCTTTAGCGCGGGCATAGTCAGCCAGTACTGCATCAACACGAAGCTGTCGAAGGAGCTGGAAGCTGAACGAGACGGTTTCTTGGCCAGGAACTCGACGAGATTCATTCACACCGTGTAAGCAAGCAAGCAAGCCATGGTCCGAACTGACACAAAGTACAGGTGCTAAATAACTGCGTTTCGTCGTCCCGTATTATTAGCATGGTAGGGATGCACAACGCCGCCTCCATGGTAGCGCGTTGCGCGAGCCAGATCGAGCAGCTCACCCAGCAGGTCGAGAAGTTCAACGGCATCGCGTTCGACGGGGGCGTCGTCAGGGCCGGCGCCGCCGTGTACGGGCACGTCTCGGGCGAGGACCGGGCATCGCTGGAAGCCGCTGCACAGACCATTAGGATCGGCATTGCTAATGCTTGCCATTTTGTGAGGGCTGCGAAGGGATTCGCAACCGATGTGAAAAAAGAGGTATGTACTATGTAAAGTGCCCGCGGGTAATTAATTGGGCCGTGGTGATGAATCTGGGGCCTAGCCGTTTGCTTAGTCGATTAATTTGAGCCGCATGTTTTAGTTGGAGCCGAAGATCTTGAAACTCCACTCGACGGTAATTCAAGCAAGGCTCGCATTGGCTTCCGACGCTTACCTGAGGGAGTCGGTCCGTGGAATTGAGACTTTGAAGCTTCTAGAAAGTAAGCACGTTTTCCATTACCACTGTGGGTGCAATGGGTTGCCCACCTTGCTTACACAAAACAGAGATAGAGAAGCCAACACCCGACGACCTTGCCATCACCATCAACGCCTTTGGCAATCTGATGCAGACTACGATGCCCCTCTTTCGTGCCACGCTCGCCGTGTCGGACGACGAGCTAAGGGACATTCTGCCCACCCTGGTCATTGCGGGGGCCACCGCAGCAACGGCCATCGGCGCCGGCGGCCTAGTGTACTTTGGCGTTGCGTCGTTGTTTGGCCCGGTCGGCATCATTGGGGCCGCAGCGAGTGCCGCCGGCCTAGCATTTGGATCAATGGGGGCCAAGAAGGGAGCCGAGTGGATGGAGAGCCAACAGAACAACCGTAAGCATGGCCAAGAGAGCAGCAGGGAGCGTATGAATTGATGCGCTGACCCGAAATCAATGTCAACAGCATCCGTCGTCCTCCTCGACGTCCAAAAGACGTTGGAGGAATGTGCAGCCTACCTCCTCGGCCTGCTGGTCATCTCGACCGAAGCCGAGGGCGGAGATGACGCAGTCTTTCTTGAAAGGGTGCAACAGCTACGGTCTCAGGTCTCTAGTGACCTCGTCTTGACCCCAGAGTATGTCAAGGCGTATTTCAGGCAGGCGACTAAAAAGCTCGAGGGGGACATGGGCCTCCTCAAGGTCAGGCTTGAGAAGTATTCGGCCAAGCTCGCGGCGAAGCAGTTGAAGGATATTGATCTCCTATCGCTTTCTGGAGTCGAGGAGAGAACCGTAGTTGAGGAGTAAAGAGGTTGTGTGTTTCTAGGTGGGCTTGCAGAGATCTGGCGAGATGCATATAACAACACATTGATAATCCATGCCAGAATCATAATTACCACAGTTAGTCTAGTCAACCGTTAGTCTAGTCGACAGGTGTACAGATGACCTGTTGTTAACAATCCCGTCTCCTTCGGCTCATACCACCACTTCTGAATATGTTCAACTGGAGATAGACGTGTGATAGTGTGTAGGAGGAGACGTGCTGAGATACCTCCGAGTACCAGATTCTGTATGGATATCAGGCTAGTGGATAACTACTGCTACGTACTGCTAGGTGATGAGTCTCGTTGAAACTAGCAACAGCTTACCTGACAGGAGTGCAAGGCTCCGGGCTGTATCCCACTGTCACCGCCAAGCCGACACTGCCACCACCGAAACGGCACCGCCACCACCAGATTCTCGGCAGCATTGAGCCTCAGAATGCTCTGAATGGGATCAAAAGGGTGGGATAAAAGTCTACTAGGCGAAAGCGTTTCAATGGCTGACAGGCCATCCTTCTGCAAGTAACTAGTTACTCGCCCCCTGCGGATATACCAACCCGGCCAGCTAGCTCATCAGCAACTTACCTAATTAACTAAATTAACTAACATGGACAATTTCAGCGGCCATTGCAGCCCCGCCACTCGAAAGTACAGTCCGGTCCCGGAGCATTCCCCGAAGGCACCTCAGGGAACGTATGGGAGGAGGTACCAGAGGCGGATGTTCAGCTGATCGCATATGCATCTCCCGTTACCCCCACTAGGCGAGGGTTTCAACTAACACTTTAACCCCGATATACTAATATCATGGGCCCTACCGGTTCAGGAAAGAGCAGTGTGTGTACATACCAAACTCTACTGGCTAACTCGGCTGTGTCACGATACATGCACCAGAGGACAACTACTGCTGGAAAGCTTCTCGGATAGTAATTAGTTCATCAACCTGCTCCTCAGCCCTGACAGCAAACAAGCCAAGGTATGACACGGCCTCAACTCGTGCACGGCGAGCGTGGAGGCGATTCCCTTCGACATCAACGGCTTCGGGGGTAGCATTATCGACACGCCTGGATTCAACGACACTCATCTCACAGACACTGAGGTTCTTCGCCGCATCTCGGAATGGATGGTTACAAATGGATGGATACGACGTCAAGGTGGAGGAGATGCTGAGGCGAGGAGGAGCCGGAAAACAACTACCGATAGGAAGAAGGGTGGAAGTGAGCGGATAGCCTATAGTCTCTCAATCAGGCTTACAGCAGACCCCATGTCGTCCGACTAAACCATCGCTGACATCTCTCATCCTAATCAACTAGCTGCTGAGCGGTCCGGTCACCGCCACGCCGCTCATCCTCATCCTGCAGGAGTGGCAGGCGTGGAAAGAGCTCCGCGAAAGCCACCGGGCCGAGGAGAACGAGCTCGCGCACAAACGGCGGGAGCAGGAGATGGCGTCCAAGAAGCGCCGGCTGGAGATCGAGAACGAGATTGCGCGCGAGAAGGAGGTGCTGAGTCTGCGCAAGGGGGCCGAAATCGTATCGTGCCTTGAACAAGATCCCGCTTGTCGGCCTGCTGGCGCTGCCCGAAGTCAAGGCGTTGATGGACGCGAACTAGGACTGGCCCTTGATGTCGGTTGGGATGTTGATTGGGCAGTTTGCTCGAGCTTGATTCGGCTCGGATTGCTATTATTTGTTTCTCGAGGTTGGGTGCGGAACTCGTATACGGTGCTTGCCTATATAATGGTCTCGCGGGATTGTCTCGACGCTCAGAGGCACCTCATAGGCTGCGTTGTGTGTCAGGGCTCTCCCGCTCTCTCCATCCGTCATTAGGTGCCAAGCCTAACGGACAAGGGGAGAAGGAGGGGGGGGGGGGGGGGGGGGGCCAACGAAAAATATAATAGTATCTGGCCGAGGGGGGTAGAGTCGTGCCCGAGACGAGAGGTCGCAGCCCTGGTTATTATATAGTATCGGAGCTATCCGGAAGACCTCGTCTGCTGATGCTCCGAATTGAACATAAAATCTTCAAGACTCGACGTGTAACGTTATGTCTGCTTGCCGCCAACTGGAGTCCTGGATGGACTTGCGCGGCCATCTTGTGATAGCTTTGCGCAGCGTGGCCATGGACGAGTATGAGCTCTCGAGTGAGTCGCGTCGCCGCCTCTTGGCTTGCACTTTGCTTTTCTAGAGACGCGTTGCCACAACCCGACGGGTTGCCTCAACTCTCTCATTTGCCTAATGCTAAGTACGCCTCGCCCTGGTACCCTCCCCACCACGCCGCCTCTGACCACCGCTTGTCCTACCAGGCCAACTGCATGTCGTCCTGCCGCCGCCCCTTTTGGTGTTCCTGGTCCTCGTTGGAACAACGCGCTAGTCAGCCACAGATGTGGCGGTGGAGGCGGAAACAGCCACATGTGGCTGTGGAGGCGAAGGGGCGCAGGGCCACCGAACCTAAATAAGTGGCCGTAGGCCACTTCCACCTTCCTTCTTAGACGTGGCGACCCAACAAAGAAATCGCCCCACAACGAAATTGGCCCACGCCATGCCCACACCCACTCCACGGGCGCAAATTATCCATTTCTACACAAAATAACTAGCAAAAAAATACTCAATCCTCTTCTTCGGCCTGTCTATATTGTTCGAGCCCACGGGCGATTATTTCCCGGGCTTCTTCGACTGCATGTGGCTGGCTTTCTGCCCGAGCCGTTTTTTTCCGCTTTGGGGGTATTTGACTAGCTTTTTGTGCCTTGGCGATGTCCTCTATACGTGCAAATCGCTCATTTCCATCTTCATATACCCTCTTACGCGTGCGAGGCTTTGAAGCCTCTAATTCGGTTGTGAGATGCGTAATTTGTGCCTTCAAAGACGCGATCTCTGTATTCTTCAGATCCAGGGACCTCCCGACCTAGTAAACAAGGCCCGCACACGCCGCTGAGCCGGACTGAGGGCATTCCGAATACTGTCCTGGTACTTCTTGATGTCCTGACTGCCGTGCGGTGTTTTGAAGAGCCTGTCATCGTCGTTCGGGGCCGTCGGCGGCGGTGTTGAAGGCCGGGCCGGGAGTGCCTCATTGTCCTTGACCGCCTCAGGGTCATCAAGTAAACAAGCCGGGTTGAAGGGCCAAATCCCGGTTTTACTGAAGCCCGACATGATGTTACGGGCACTCATGCCTTTACCCGAGGCATCTCTGTAGCAGTAAAGGAACCGAACCTTGTTGACAGGAGCTGACGATGTGAAGCTCGCGAGGGCCTTGGTATTTTCCCTAAAATAGGTCTTTAAAGGTGAAAAGACCGAGCGATCGAGAGGCTGAGACTTGTGCGATGTATGAGAAGGGAAATAGACGAACTGGACCTTATTTTGGAAGGCCGCTAACATGAATTTTTCGTTCATATGGCTCGAATGTTCGTCAAGGACCAGTATACGCCATTCGCCCGGCCTTTGGGGCTTTGTTTGGATCAGGTAGACCTCTTTGAGCCATTTCAGCGCAATACTGGCGTTGCTCCAGCCTGTAATTGAGTAATCGTACTTCCATTCCCGGAATTCCTTCGTCAGGTTGAAGTTATCAGGAAAGTGTTGTCCTTGAAGACTGGCCCCGGTAAATATGATCACGGGCTTCAAACGAACGCCCTCAGCAGTGCCGCATTCGATAACTGAAACCCAGGTTGTTGCATCAGAGCTTTTCACGTAGGTTCGGTTCGTCAGGGAGCTTCCTATGACCTTTCCGGCCCGGGTCTCGAGCTCCTGCATGCCGTGCTCATCCATGTTAGCGATGTTGGCCGGGATGACCTTTTTATCCTTGATTTGGAAGGCCAGGCGCTTGAAGAAAGCTTCATAAGCTTCACGAGTAGATCCGCAGACTCGAGAGGATTCCAACAAGGTTGAATTCTTCATCTTTACCGCCGGGTTGCGGCGTAGGAAGCGGTCCACATATCGCTCCCCAATGGTCTTTTTCGTGCCGGCCTCATTGAGTATAGCTTGAGCGAATCTCTGCACCTGACGACGGCTAGGAGCCCTGCCTGCAGCCTCCTCATTGAGGCACCAGTCGGCTAGGAAGCTTTCCTGCGCATTGGAGAGGTTTCTTTCGGCTTGTTTACTTTGTGCTCGATTTTCTGCCCCGTGGATGCGTTTGCAGAGGGTAGAAGGAGGGATCCCGAAGTCATGCGCGGCCTGCTTCTGCGATGCGCCCTGTTCAACTGCAAGTATTGCAGATTGAATTAACTGCTCTCGACGGTTCGACATGATGTATTTTGAAGCTATTCGAGCCTGAATTGATGAAGTTGTGTTGTGTTGAAGTTGAAGGGCGGGAAATTAGATGACAGGGGCAGAGATTTCGTTGTGGGGCGATTTCTTTGTTGGGTCGCCACGTCTAGATATAGATAGCATCAACGAAATCCAACACTTGAACCACCAGTATACGGCGCGCAGCGCGCCCTGTTGATTCCAGTACCGGTACCTGGTAGTTCCAACACTCACGTACCCCATCCCAATACTAATTAATGATTTAAGCAGCCGTACTACCGCCTCGTAGCCGTTCTCCGCGGCTCTCGACAGCGGCGTCCGGCCGCCGTCATCCGTCAAATCGATACTGGCGCCCTTCTCGAGCAGCAGCCGTACAGCCGCCTCGTGGCCGTTCGCCGCGGCCCTCGACAGCGGCGTCCGGCCGTCGTCATCCTTCAAATCGATACTGGCGCCTTCTCGAGCAGCAGCCGTACAACCGCCTCGTGGCTGCTTGCCGCGGCCCTCGACAGCGGCGTCTGGCCGCCGTCATCCGTCAAATCGATACTGGCGCCCTTCTCGAGCAGCAGCCGTACAGCCGCCTCGTGGCCGTTCGCCGCGGCCCTCGACAGCGGCGTCCGGCCGTCGTCATCCTTCAAATCGATACTGGCGCCTTCTCGAGCAGCAGCCGTACAACCGCCTCGTGGCTGCTTGCCGCGGCCCTCGACAGCGGCGTCTGGCCGCCGTCATCCGTCAAATCGATACTGGCGCCCTTCTCGAGCAGCAGCCGTACAGCCGCCTCGTGGCCGTTCGCCGCGGCCCTCGACAGCGGCGTCTGACTGGCGCCCTTCTCGAGCAGCAGCCGTACAACCGCCTCGTGGCCGTTCGCCGCGGCCCTCGACAGCGGCGTCCAGCCGTAGTTATCCGTCAAATCGATACTGGCGCCCTTCTCGAGCAGCAGCCGTACAACCGCCTCGTGGCCGTTCGCCGCGGCCCTCGACAGCGGCGTCCGGCCGTAGTTATCCTTCAAATCGATACTGGCGCCCTTCTCGAGCAGCAGCCGTACAACCGCCTCGTGGCCGCTCTCCGCGGCCCTCGACAGCGGCGTCCAGCCGTAGTTATCCTTCAAATCGATACTGGCGCCCTTCTCGAGCAGCAGCCGTACAACCGCCTCGTGGCCGCTTGCCGCGGCCCCCGACAGCGGCGTCTGGCCGCCGTCATCCGTCAAATCGATACTGGCGCCCTTCTCGAGCAGCAGCCGTACAACCGCCTCGCGGCCGTAATCCGCGGCCCTCGACAGCGGTGTCTGGCCGCCGTCATCCGTCAAATCGATACTGGCGCCCTTCTCGAGCAGCAGCCGTACAACCGCCTCGTGGCCGCTCGCCGCGGCCCTCGACAGCGGCGTCCGGCCGCCGTCATCCGTCAGATCGATACTGGCGCCCTTCTCGGGCAGCAGCCGTACAACCGCCTCGCGGCCGTTCTCCGCGGCCCTCGACAGCGGCGTCCGGCCGCAGTAATCCTTCAAATCGATACTAGCGCCCTTCTCGAGCAGCAGCCGTACAACCGCCTCGTGGCCGCTTGCCGCGGCCCTCGACAGCGGCGTCTGGCCGCCGTCATGCTTCAAATCGATACTGGCGCCCTTCTCGAGCAGCAGCCGTACAACCGCCTCGTGGCCGCTTGCCGCGGCCCTCGACAGCGGCGTCCAGCCGTATTTATCCTTCAAATCGATACTGGCGCCCTTCTCGAGCAGCAGCCGTACAACCGCCTCGTGGCCGTTCGCCGCGGCCCACGATAGTGGCGTCTGGCTATGCTCCTTATACTTTGCCTCGACGTTGATACTCCTGTCGTCGAGAAGTAAATCATCCATTATCCTCAGCACCTCCTCATCCGCCTCTCTCCCAAAGCCGTGACCTAGGTCAGTTTCATCTACGCTTCCTAATCCTTCTCTAGACCTATAAATTTCCACAGCTTTTTGGAGATTCTTTGCCGCAACGTCATATCTTGCTATTCTATTCAGCAACACTCCGAAATTCCATAATCTGGTCGTTTTGTCCAGGCCATGCCAGCACTGACACTTTGCCACTGGACATTTGGGCACTTTTCGACTGCTTATCAACTTTTCATAGTCTTCCCCATCTTGCAACTTTCTTCGAGATTCATCCCAGTCCCAGACCACGAGTAAATCCATTGGGAAGGCTGTTACTGAGGCTGAACGCTGTCGTACATCGTCTGTCAAGGGAACCGCAATCATAATAATAGTCGAAAACCCGTCGCATAACCTGACGATTGTAGGCGAAGATGCTCCTTGCAAGAGACAGACGACGTCGCCTTTCTTAACGGCTTTTGCTGAGGCCTGGAAGGTGAAACGAGAGCTCTGTTTTTCTTCCGGGCCGAAATGGCTTGGCGTATCCTCCCAGGTAATCTCCACGTGCTGTCTGTTATGCCGAGTAGCATCCTCTCCAACTGAGGATACTTCGCCGAGAATGCAGCATCTTGCTTCAATCACCGCCACCTCCACACCGTCCCAAGTGCTGACGGACATCTGGTCGGAGAGGCAGAATTGAACAAGATTCTTGAAGACTTCTCCCCATGCGGCCTCGTAATTGACATCTAGTCTTCCTACATGTAGATTATCATTGCTCATACCAAGCAAGGCATACACCTTGTCGAGAGGAACGGTAGCCTTGTGCGTATGGTACATATCCACTAGCTGGCCTAGAGGGTGTATACCTAGGGAAAACCTGTCTTGTAGATTGGTTTCGTATCCTTCGTATCTAGGCCGGAATACTGCGCCTCTTATAAGGTAGACTATCGGAGGAATCAGACCTAGCAGATGTGGGCGCGTTTCGTAGGACAGGTTTAATGCGCTCAGGCCTGAGCAGAACGCATACCCGTCGATCTCCGTAGGACCACATTTAATTAAGATATGTCGAGCTGCAGCAACCTCCTGGAGGACCTGAACTCATTGTCAATGGCGATTCCCTACTCTTTGGTCGTCTGCCACGTACCCAGATGCGTTCAAACCATCTCCGTTCAAGCAAAGTGAGGATATTATTCCGGTTTGTTTCGTCGGCTGGGGAATTCGCGGGCTCTTCGTCTGCAGCTGCGCGAATGTCTTCGAGTGCTTGGTCGCTGCCGTCGGCTTCTTCTCCGAGCCAAACAATTACACGGCTTGCTTTGGAATAGATCTTCGCCATCAACTGAACCTGACGTCCTTTTTCGTCTTTGTCGTCTTGGTTGATGCAAATAGCATCTACCCATAGGATTCTTTCCAGAAAGCAATGTCGAAGATGTGATAGCGCCACGTGAAGGTTGGCCGTGATATATAGCTCATCGCCGTCCACATAGATGGGCTGTTTGTTGTCATCAGATCCCCACACGTATGATAAGGACTCGTACGGATGGGTGCTTGCTGAGTCCAACATAGGAAAGGTAGTGAGCCGGCACTGTATGTGAGAATTCTTATCTGAATGTGGTAAGAGTCGGAGCAGCCGCACACTGCCCTTCGGCAAAGGAATGTACGGGGGCATGGTAGCGTCGGAAGCATAGGCTAGCTAGAGAGAGAGAGATATGTCCCAGAGAGACAATTAGAGAGGCAATCGCGTATGTTCTCGGAATCACTGATTCTTGAGCAATTGAAAAGCTAGATTGGTGGTGCCTGACATCCTTCCGTGTCTGCCCCGCACCGAAGAGGTTTTGTTGGAAAGCTGGCCCCAGTGTAAAGTCTTGGGGTAAGCTGGGGACCCCATTTTACCCTGAAAAAGAGGGGTTTTCCTGGGCTAGGCCCAGAAGGTTGCCCTGCATGCGCCTCCAGGTCAGACTGCCGGCGATTTCCGGGCTTAGTCAGGACCTCGAAAATCCCACAGGTTTCTTCTGTTCTTTTTTTGGTGGTTCCTTGCCGCCTAAACTTCGGTAGGAGGCTTCTCCTGTCAAGCATCGTCCCCGCCTTATTTCCGCCAATACTGTCAACCGCACCTCCACTTATTACTAGACGCAAGCTCCAGGTGCCTATGGAACAGCCCCTGAATCGGACCCCGCACAACACCACAAACTTCAATTGCCAACAACTTTGTCAATTAATTAGCTACAATGATGAAGTCTTCAGTATCGGATTCTCCTGATTCTTCTCTTTCAGAATAACTAAGGTCCTCTCTGCCAGCCTCTCTCTGTGAGGCACGAACCTCCTCAATTCCAGCGAACTGCGTATTAGGGTCGACTTGGACCTTCCTTCTCTTTCGGCCTCTTGTGCGTTCTAGGCTTTTTTCTGCAGCCTCCAATTGATGCGCCGTATTGGCTAGTTGGAAAACCACGTAATCGAAGGCTTTTGCTGCCTTGCGTATGAAAAGTCGGTCGTTGGCAGTCCGTTTTTGGCCGGCTAGAAAAACCTGCCCCTGAATACGGAAATCCTTCGGCTTTTTAGGGGTAAACCATATAGGCCGGCCCTCCGAATTCTTATTTAGAATGGGGTTATGGACCTCTTGAAGGTCTATAGAAACCGTAGAGGTCAGTTGACCAACGTCGCCGTTAGAATTCTTAATAACAAGGCCGTTGCTTAGGGGCTTCCTGAGGCTGACCGGCCAGAGGCCTGTAGCTTTCCAGCCGGCTTTGATATTAGATTCAGTCATTCCATAGACCCTGGCTTGCCGGTAGCATTCTAGGAAGGCCCTCTTTTCAGCAACAGTGCCTTCGTCGAAGCCGGAAACAACCTCGTTATGCTTGGCTCTGTACCGGGCTTTTAGAGGGCCGAAAACCGGTAAATCCAGGGGCTGGAGAACGTGGGAGGTGTGGGCTGGTAGAAATAACAATTGTACGTTATTAGAAAAGGCTAGCCACATGAATTCTTCGGTGGTATGACTACCGTGGCCATCTAAAATAAGGAGGCGCTTCTCCGAGGGGGTAGCTGGCCGAGTCTCTGGAAGAAAGATATTGCGGAGCCATGCGACGGCAGTATCATCGTCAGGCCAGCCGTTTTTAGTGGGTTTCCACTTCCAGCCCTTAAATGGCTGTAAATTGCGTGGATACCATTGTTGTTGAAGGCTTCTATCTTTGAAAATGACGACTGGGTTCAAATACCGGCCGTCAGCGGAAATACATTCGATAATCGAGGTCCAAATTCGGTCTCCTTTCTTCTTTTTCTGGAATTTCTTTCTTTCCTTAGATCCAACAACCAGGCCGTTATCTCCAATGCCAGAAGCAATGCCAGTTTCATCCATATTATACCTATGCTTGGCTGGAACAGCCTCCACGCCTGGAGGCTTCAAATAGTCAAACCAAGGCCGGATAACGGCCTCACAGGCTCGATCAGCACGGTTGGCATGGATTCTCCGAGGCCTAATTGTAGAAATAGATGGATTTCTAGCCAAAAGCCGGCTAGTCCAGCGTTTTCCGAGGGTCTCGTTATCTTCGAGCATTCTTCTAGCTAGTTTCCGAATTTGGGCGTGGGTTGGAGGGTGACCGAGCGACCCTTGGAATAGAATCCATTCGGTTAAGCGTTCTTCCATAGCCGGAGAAAGCTTTTGATTAAGAATTTGGGCCTTGGAGGCTGGCTCGGAACCACGAACCCGATTAAAGAGAGTAGTAGGGGGGATGCCGTGATTTTCAGCAGAGCTACGGAGTAAGCCGGTTTCTGCATACTCTGCCAGCGCATTCTGCAAATCCAACTGAGTATATCGCTTTATCTTTCATTTCTCAATTGAATGGAGAAAAGAAGATAAGTATTGAAGCAGAATTGGTCGAGTTGCAAGCGATTGAAATAGGTGAGTTGGGTGGCGAGCGGCAAGTCCTTGATGACAAACCTTGTTCCAAATCCAGGGGTGTTCCATAAGCAGACCACCTGACTTAACCACCACAACAGCAGAACTGTCCGTTGAGTCTTTGAAGCCGACTTTTTACCAAACAACCATGAAAAATGCTTTCTCGCCAGGATCTTTCTGAAGCCCGGGTTTTGGCCGCCGTCCCGATCAAATAACGGATCAAATAACGCCATGGAAGACTTCGAAGGCCGCAATTACAAGTCCATGGCCGCCGCCGCCTCAAAATATCGAGTCCCGTACTTCAAGTTACAAAGTAGGATTCAGGGTGCTCAGCCGAAGGAAAAGGACGGCGGAAAATGTTACCAAGCTCACGCCTACCGAGGACCTTACCTTCAAAGCTAAGTTGAACGTAAGGATCACGAACGGTTAGTTACTAAGGACTTGGGCTTAACAGCCGATAACAACCGGTAAACTAACTACCTTTCTTTCTTCCAGGCTAAGAACTTCTCGGCTAGAATTGGGGAGAAAGAAGGACAAAGAACGGGGGAAGTTGGAAATAAGCAAGCTAGGGAGGTGCGGTGTATTTATTAAGACCTGGTAGCTTTATCGGTCAAGTGGCTAGTACTTAAGCTTGCTAGTCAAGGTACAAGATTGTAATCCGAACGCGGCATCTGATTAGCTACCCGTGGTAGATCCTACGAACAAAATGGAGCAATCAGAATCCGGCAGTCCCAACTACAGCAAATATATTCCACGGCTGTTGGAATAGCGACACTTTGGGCCATGCAACAAAGGATGGAGAGGGTCAGGTGCGCAGGCACGTGACGGAGGAACGTGCTGCCCGGGCGCCGCCCCTTCATTAGGCCCCCACAGCTGGAACCATAAGTAGCACAAAACATGAATCAACGTACTATTCAGTATCCCGGTATGACTCTGTCGGTGCCGTTCAATTGTTTGGCATTTTGCTGTACCGCGATAAATGCCCGTGTTAAAGGACGGTGAGGGGACTGGTGTGGCGCCGTGGGTGGTCTGCATCATAACTTTTCAATGTGTCCTCCTTCCAGCCAATCACAGAGGCGGTAGGGCCAACCCTCCGAGTCTGCTGCCATCCGAGCGCAACCCGCCGAGACGGCTGCAGAGACGGGCCGAAGAAAGTTCAGCCACGGCGGAAGAAATGGACGCTGGGTGGTCGGGCTGGCAAGTGGCTGTTCGCGTCGAGCATGTTCATGGCACGGACAGAGCTGGGGAGAGGCTGAGTAAGGACGGTGAGGGGAGTGGTGTGGCGCCGGGGGTGGTCTGCATCGAGCGGGAGATGGCCAATGACAGACGGGAATCCCGGGGGAGCGGTTTCAAGTCGGCGAGTGGGTGGCGCGATGATTGGAGGCGGATCGAGATGCACCGTTGCCGGAATTTGCCGCAGTAGTAGTAAGGTAATTATCTGGTGTATTGTGGTAAACTTCGGATGAGGCTAGGCGGGCGTGTGAAAACAAGAAAGAACAAACCTGACCAACGTAGGGCTGATTGCCAAGGCAGAGTTTTTTTTTTTGGGGGGGGAGGAATGGGGGCCAGCTGCAGCACGGCTCAGGGGCTTAGACGGGCGCCCGCAGAGTTGTCCCAAATTGGAGTCAAGCTTCGAGTTGGTGTGGAGGGAGGGTTTTCGCTGCAACAGCCCGTTGCGCGCCGGCGATTGGCTGCACCGCCCGGGCAGGTGCTGAGAAAATTCCAGCCCGCCGAGCCCGAGCCCGTCCGCTGCTGTGGATGGTCTGTTCCTGCATTTTTGGACATCGTGGCTGCGTCGGAATAGCTTCAGCCGCACCCAACTCTGCTATCCCGACAACATACACAGGACGGGAGCGACAGAAAGTCGTGCGTGCAACGGTTTATTTTTCGCTCATGCTTTGTGCCTGGATTAGTTTCTGGTCTCCTGCGCGCCATGCACGCGTGCAGCATGCGCAGCACCCGCGGCATCGCCAGTCGTCGTCTCGGCAGCAACGCGCATGGCGGCAGCAACGCACATGGTAACAGCAACACGGCGGACAGGGCCTGACCAGAGTGGTGGGCTCAGGGCCATGCATGACTCGGCCTGCATGTGGTGGCTTCGTCTCGGAGCCGTACCCCTTTTCTTGGCTTTCGATTCGCGACTGCCTTTAGTAGTGATTTCCCATCGGAGATGTCGCGTGTGGGAGGGACAACGTCTTCTTCACTCCTTTGACACGTAAAACGGTTGACGAAGTTGTGCGCTTCGATTCCTTCCTATCCTTTCTTCTCTTTTTGTGACTTCACTTTTTGTGCCTTCTCTTTTTGTGCCTCCACCTGTCGCTCCTTACCGCCTGCAAGATGAATCATTGACATTCGTGTTGCCGTCGCTCGCTCATTTGACTGGCCCGTCTTCCACTTTTACTTCTCAAATTGCCACTTGAACGAGACCCTTTCTCCTTCGCGACCGGCCTTCGTACCCACCATGGCCTTCTTTGGGAGCGGCGGCTCTTCGGAGCGGAGGAAGAGCAGGAAGATAAAACTCACAAGTAAATACGCCCCTTGGCGAGGGTTAAGACGGGACTTGGCATGAGCTGGGGCTAACAGCACCGGGCAACAGGAAAGGGAAACCCGACGTCGAGGCCGTTTCTGTCGCGCCTCTACGGCCTGGCCACGACCATAGCCATGACTCTGGCGCTGATCGGAGTCATCATCTTCCTACACAAGACGCTGCCCGACGGCGCCGCCTCGAGCTTCGACCCGTCGGCCCAGTCGCTTCGGCCCCGCCGCATGGGCGCCGGGCCGCATGCCAGAGTTGCAGAGCAGGTAGAGAGGCGGGCGGAGGTGGTCCGGCCGATATTCACGGCCCCACGGCTGTCCCTCGGCCTGCTCACGTCGACCGTGTCCTGCACGACAAAGATCATACCGGCCAAGATGGCCAAGCGGTACCAGCAGGTGTCGTGCACCACCAGCTTCTACTTTGTAGCGCCCACGACGACGACGACGACGACGGCCGCGCCGCCGCGCTTCACCGTGATAAACCCAACCCGCATTGTGACTTTCCGCCCGCCGCCCCCGCCGCCCACCTCGGGTCCCTGCATCACGAGCGTTGTGGTGTGTCCGATAGTCAAGGGACGGGACCTGCAGGGCCGCCAGGCTTGCACCGACTCGTACTTTAGCATTCCCGGCTGCACGCCGACGACGACAGCCGCGCCCACGACCCTGCCGACGACGACAGCCGCGCCCACGACCATGCCGACGACCAGCGTGGATCCGTGCTCAAACACCACTCGCGTCTACTGCCCGGCAGTCGTCGCTCACGTCTGCATCACGACCGTGATTGCTCAGACCCGCGAGGGCTGCCTTGTCACCAATACGACTAGCATCCCAGCTCCGACCAACTCGACGTCGCTCCCGCCGCCGTCGGTGCCCGTCACGACGAATTCGACCACCACGGCCACTACGAACACGACGTCGTTCGCGCCATCGTCGATCCTGCCGTCTTCAGTTCCCATCAGCAATTCTTCGAGCGTCCCGGTGACAAACACGACATCCTTCCTCCCGTCTTCGGCGCCGCCGTCCTCGATACCGGCTAGCAACTCGTCAAGCATCCCGGTAACCAACACGACTTCTCTCATCCCGTCATCGGCACCGCCGTCTTCAGTCCCCGCGTCCTCCACCGCGTCTGCTCGGCCGTGCACGACAACATGGGTCGACTGCCCGCCCGAGATCGTCAAGCGCGACGAAGAAGACGGTTGCAGCACCGTCACGTCGACCTTTTCATACTGCCTGCCCAACTCGACGACCACCGCGGCCCCGTCATCGACGTTCAACCTCACCAGCTCGGCCCCTCCGGTTTCGAGCGCTCCGCCGAGCCGGCCAGCCTTCTCGTCGCTTCCCGCCTTCACCAACTCGTCAATCCCCGCGTCGTCGAGCAGCAGCAGCGCGCCTCCTTCGTCCACTATTATTATCGTGAGCTCGACCTCGCCGCCGCCGGCGTCGAGCGCGCCCCCGGACCCTATCTGCAGCATCACCTCGGTGACGTGCGTGACCACGACCACGGTTGATGTCATCTTCCGCCGCGGCGTCGTCACGAGCTGCGACACGTTCTGCTACACGCCCTCGTCGTCGGTTGCCGTCACCGTGGTGTCGAATTCGTCGTCCAGCAGTGCGGTCCTGTCGTCTGTGTTTTCGTCGGTGTTCTCATCGGTGCCGCCGAGTGCGGTTTCGTCGAGCGTAGTTTCGTCAGCAGCTTCATCTCTAGTGTCGTCTTCGTTTCCAACATCTTCGTTATTTTCTTCGGTGTTTTCTTCATCTGTGCCAGCGTCGTCTTCGGCATTCTCTTCATCCTCACCAAGCTCAAGCACGGTTTCTTCAAGCCAAACACCGATTATCAGCTCAACTCCAAGTGCACAAAGCAGCACTACAAGTAGCACGACAAGTAGCACGACAAGTACCACGTCTAGCTCCAGCTCCGGCTCCAGCTCCAGATCCAGCTCCAGCTCGGCAGTCACAACGCCTGGAACCACGACAGCCCCGACCACAAGCTACAGCTCAACGACGCCAACTTCAGCAGCATCAACCACATCTATCTCCTTGACCCCTCCAGCCAAAGTCCTGGTCGTCTCATCGTCAGCCTCGAGCTCGACGGTGACTCCGGTCTCTTCTACCGCTAGTAGCCGCAGCGCCAGCGGCATCAGCAGCACTAGCAGCACCAGCACTAGCAGCACCAGCACTAGCACCGGCAGCAGCACCAGCAGCACCAGCAGCACCACCTCACCTTCCAGCTCAACACCAAACTCCCTTCCCCCCACCACCACAGCAACAACACCATCAACCACACACGCCATCCCCACCGCAGCCTTCGACTCCGCCGCCCCACCCAGCACCACCGCAACACCACTAATCGCCATCGCCGGCGGGAACAGGCCAAACAACACCACCAGCAACACCCCGCACGCCAACCGCGAAGGCGACTTCGCCATCTGGCCGTCCGGCTGGGGCGCGCGGCAAGCGATTGCATCCAACTTCGCGCCCGTCATCGCCGCGCGCGGCGCCACGCTGGTCCTCGGCGCGCTGTACAGCCAGCTAGCGCTGCACGAGCCGGTGCGGCAGCTGGTGTCAGCCTCTGGGATCTCCGGCGCAGCCCTCGCCGGCTCTTCCTCCTCCGGGTGGGTTTTCGGCGCCGCGGCGGTCGTGGCGCAGCTCGGCAGCGCCTTCGCAGGCGGGGCATCGTTTGTCGACACGACGTATTGTCAGAGTGGTCCGGGATCCGGGGGCGACCTCAACCCGTGCGCGCCGCGCGTCAGCGTGAATCGCTGGGTGCTGGACGTGCTGGTCGTAGTGTGCGTGGTGCAGCTGGGCGCGCTGGCGGGGGCGGTGGCCAAGTGGTTCCAGAAGCCCGGCGGGCTGGCGGCGGACCCGACGACGATCGCCGGCGTCGCCGTCGTCATGGGCCATCCCGAGGTTGAGAGGTTGTTTACCGCGCTGCCGGGCGACGCGTCGCACCAAGAGCTCAAGGCAGCGCTGCGGGGCCGGCGGTTTCGGTTGGGCGCCTTTATCACCGAGGCTGGCGTGGAGAAGTACGGGATCGTGCCGGTGCCGGAGGAGGAGGAGCCAAAGAAGAAGGGGGATGGGCCCTGGGCGAGGGTTGGCGAGAGGCTGGCGGGGGTGCGTGAGAGGCTGGCGCTGTTCGAGAGCTGGCAGCACAGCCGGCTGTTTTTTGATATGCTGTTCGCGGCGCTGCTGCTCGCGCTGCTGGGGCTCGCGCTCGCGGCGCTTGCGAGCGTCGACAACCCGCAGTCTGTATTCTTTACGGCCGAGTCGGCGGCCGGCGGGCCCGGCGGCACGGCCATGAAGATCCTGTTTGCGCTGCTGGGCGTCGCCGTGTCGGCGTACTGGGGCCGGCTGTTCCAGGGTGCGTTGCCCCCCCGTCCCCCCCCCCTTTTTCCATGCGTACAATGCAAACTGAATAGCTAACTTGTTGGTGTAGACACGCAGACATTCACGCCGTACTTCCCGCTGCGCGAGGGCGAAGCACGGCCGGCGCCGACGATCCTGCTCAACCGGCACACGAGCCCGCTGTGCGCACTGCTGCCGCTGGCGCGCAACGGGCACGTGGCGGCGGCGTCGGTGGCATTCACGGGGCTGGTGGCCGAGTTCCTCATCATCTGCCTGTCGGGGCTGCCGTACCGGCCGGGGCAGCTGCGGAGTGAGTTTGTGTTCTGCGGCGCGGCGAGCGCGGGCATCCTGTGCCTGATGCTCGCGCAGCTGGCCCTCGTCATGCTGTGGCGCCGGCGGCTACCGCACCTGCCGCGGCGGCCCGACTCCATCGCCGCCGTCATGACGTACGTGGCCGGCACCGCCATGGTGCGCGACTTCTGCGGCCTCGAGAGTCTTAGTACCCGCCGGCGCAACAAGGCCATCCGCGACATGGGCAAGGTCTATGCCTACGGCTGGCGGCGCGGCGCCGGCGAGGATGGGCGTGCTGTCGTGCGCTGGGTCGTCGACGAGGTGCCCGGCCAGCAGCTCAAGTTGGCCGCTGACAGCTGCGGCGTGTCGGCTCGCTCGCGTCTTAGTGTTGACAGGCCCGAGAGCCGGGACAAGCCTCCCCTTCCCCAGGCCCAGCAGCGCGAGTACGCTTCCGCGCATGGGTACTACGGCTACGAGAGGCCGGTGTAGATGGATGACATAGATGGATGACACGTAGTTAGAGTCTTGGATATATGTGTAGATGAGTAATGGACGAATGACTTGCAATCTTCTTGATCTACGCGCATCCTGCAGAGGCTTCAGGACAAATAAAGACGGGACGTAAGCTTTTGATACCCTAAAAATAAACCACCAGTCGACCAGTCAGAGCCGCAAATTAGTTCTTGTGGTCTTCAATTCAGCATGATTGGGCCGTTCTTCATTCTACTTACTTTGCTCGGTGTAATGGGAAAGATGTCCACCTTTCTCTTGACGGGACTAAAGTGAAGTAATCGGGTTTGATTGGAAGTGTCAGTGGGGATGTATTTACATTTATTTCCACCATTGATTTCCACTCGCTCTGGTCTATCAACATATCAAGTCTCAAAGGAAAAGGGATGAAGGGGGCGAGAGGGGAATGAAGTGGAAGGGGAAGTACAAATGGGTAATTACAATAGCAATGAGAAGGGGTGGAGATGGCGATTGAAGGGGCAACGGATAAGGATAAGGGGGTTTTGGTGTGGAGGGGAAGGGCAATATTAATGCAAGGGATGTGTGAGCCGGGGAATGAACAGAGAAAATTCAAAGAAAGAAAAATAGCCCCGATAAATACAATGCCATACCCTCAAGGCCCGGCCCTGAAGCAAACCCCATCACAACTTCACAGAAATCTCGACGTCCTTCAGACTGAGAAAATGGTCAGCCACACCACCGTCTCACTCATACATCAAAGACACCACCCACCGCTCGAGCCTGTCCAAACAAGCTCACCCACACGACGAGACCTAAAACTTGATCCCGCCGACAGCGCCACCAACCTGGCCCGCAACACCGCCAGCCTGACCTAAATTCTTGCCTGCGCCAACTACGGCTCCCGCGCCCTTGTTCGCCACATCGCCGGCCTCTTTGCCGGCTGCACCGGCGGCGCCCTTGGCAACGTCCATGGCAATATCTTGCTTGGAGAAGCAGCTGCCCATCGTGAATTATGTCGTGTGCGTGTCGTGTGGGGGAAGTTGGCTGAGGGTTTCCGTCGGGGCTCGGAGACTCGGGAGGCGTGCAAGAGAGGTCGACAAACAAAAAGGGGGGCTTTGAGAGGGGGGCTTTGAGAGGGGGGGCTGAAGAATCTCTGGCTGTGGCAGAGGCTGAGAATCACAACGAGGGATGGTGGGATGGTCTTGTCATCAGCAGAGCCAAGACTGCTTCAACAAAGACAGCACGCCGCCGAGTTTATATGCGCCGCCGTGCCACTGTGCCAGCGCCAAACATGCACAGAAAGACAAAAGAAATCGTTAGAATAGCGAGACGAAAAGGGGGCCGAGAGGGAAAAGGCGCGTTTTGCTGTGCACCCTCCAGATCTGGCCAGTGGGATGAAAGAGGCCGGGCCGAGCCGGACCGGAGAGTAAGAGACCTTGACACACCATCCCGTTTCCTGCCGAGTCTATTGCATGATTGCACTTGCATTATGTGAGACCGCGGCGTGGGGAGAAGTGCTCCCAATTGTTACTAGATAGCAAGGTGAACCCCCGAAAAGAAAGAAAAGAAAGCAAAGAGAGAAAAGGAATGAAAAGAACGAAAAACAGTTTTTGTCCGGCACACAGCTAGAGCACAAACGCGAACCTGACAGGAAGACCCCAAAAACACATTGAGGGTTTGGAACTGGGACCAACGCGGATGTATCAAATAAGAACCTGAGAGCGGCAACTTGCAAAACAGGCGGCCGGGAAACCGCACCTACCCAGGGTCCAGAGTCCGCGGGCGGCGCAGACGGCAACTCCAACCCGAGCCGGCTCAGACACGTCTCGGACGGTGCCCTGGGGATGGGGGGCGGCGTCGAACGGTTGCGCCGCACGGCAAACACGGAACGCAAAACACACACACACGTACACACACGGCCCAGCATACCTAGGTCAATCATCTGATGGGCCCCTTAAGACGAGAACGCGCCGCCAACCTACTTATTCGGAATAAATTACTATTTGTTTTAGGACGGACGCGGTCGGACGGACGGCCTGCGAGCGACTTGCGACGGGTCGTTGGTAGCGGTGGCGGTGGCATGGAGCGGCGCAAACTGTGCATGCGAAACTGAACAGGTGTGCACATCTTGTTTATTGTTCCCGGTCTAGGTGGCACCAACTCGCCGTTGCCGCTGGGGTGCCGTGGTTGGTTTTCTAGCCCGAGGTGGCCATTTCGTTTTGATGAGATCATTGAGATGTTTTGGTGGTTGATAATTAGATGCCGTGATGAGCAAGCTGCTTGTTGTCTTCAAACGGGGGTCGAGTGGACTGTGCAAGACATTCAATCATGTTTTGACCCCTTTTTAAATCGGATTAATTACACTTTCCGACCTGCTTTTAGCTTTCTGTTTTCATGTGTTCTTTTTCCTCTCTCCTTGCCCCCTTGAATCCCGGCCACACACAACCCAGTCTAGTCGACAACCCCCTTTGGCAGTATCGCGACATAGTCCAGCGGCGCCCCCTCGTTCCCGTCGGCCAGGCCAATGATCTTGAGCACATCGCCCCGCTTGACGTCGACGTTTGGGATGGTGATGCGCGTGGCCGAGTGAGCGTCGAGCTTGGTCGAGAATTCGTGGCCCAGGTGGTCCTCCAGATCGCCATACCACTCGTGCAGCGGCTCGCCGTTGAGGAAGGCACCGTAGTGCGCCCGACCACCAGCAACATCGAAGTAGCCGACGGCGATGTCGTACGTGCCCAAGGGGAAATCCAGCACCGTCGCGGCCTCGCCGGACCCATTGTTGTTAGGGCCCGAGCCGACGACGATGGCGGTGGAATTCGACGCGGCCTCGAACGGGTCGACGGCCACGGGCCGGTAGCCGCCGCTGAGCGCCATGCTCTCGGCCTCGATGCGGTACGGGTGGTGGCCGACCCGGCTGGCCTCGTCGGCGATGCCCGAGAGGTTGTAATAGTAGCCGGCGACGGCGTCCCGCCACACGAGCGCGTGACCCGCCTGGAACCGCAGCTTGAATAGCACGTCGTCAAACCGTGCCCCGTCTACCTTGCCCTGCAGCGACTGCCACGCCGGCACAAACGTCTGTGCCGCCGCCGCGCCGTCATAGTGGGCGTCGTAGAAGTGCTGAATCACTGTCTTGCCCGAGTGCAGGCGGTGCGTGTAGTTGACGTGATGGAACCACAGGAGGAGGTTGTCGGGAGTCGTCTCGAGATTCTCAAACACGGCGGCCACCTCGGGAGGATACTGGCCCGAGTTGCCGGTGCCGTTGGACACGGTTCTGTCCATGCCGATCGTGCTTTTGTCGGCACGCGTCCACTGGCCCCATCGGTTCTCTTGGCACTGCGGACAGGGGCCAAAGTGTGTGTAAAGAATGTCGGTCAGCGTCTGAATGCCGAGGTTGCCCGTGTAGTTCTCATAGGCTGGCCACGACGCCATGGAAATATCCGTGATGACCTTGACCACGCTCGGCTCCGACCCAAACGTGAGGCGGATCCAGTCCTGCAGAAGAGACTGAACATCTCCTGTGGGATCCCAGGCCAGGCGGCCGTAGGCGTACAGATTTGACATGGCGAGGTGGCTGCCGAGCCAGTTCGGGTTAGTCCCAACGTTGACGACGCCGGCATACCCGCCGAGAGTCCGGTTGAAGCGCTGACCCGAGACAATATCGCGGACGAGAGAGGGCTTGCCGCCGACCCTCATGTCAAAGTCCAGGATGGTCTTCCACAGCGGCGGTGTATAAACCAAGTGGTCCTGCTGACCCAGATATTCCTGCGTGATCTGGAGCTCGATGGCCGCGTTGGTGTTTGGCAGGTGGGCAAACAGCGGCGACGCCGGCTCTCGGACCTGGAAGTCGATGGGCCCGTACTTGATCTGGACGATGACGTTGTCGAGGAACTCGCCGTCCAGCTCCTTGAAGAAGTCGTAGGCAGCGTTGGCCCTGTCATCTTTCCACACGGCCGGGTTCATGTTGGAGTTGTAGACAAAGGCCCTGAACATGATGATGCCACCGTGGGGCCGCAAAGCCCGGGCGAACAGATTCGCGCCGTCAGCGAGCGTGCGGTTGTATGTCAGGGGCCCGGGCTGCCCCTCGGAATTGGCCTTGACGAGATATCCCGCCCAGTCTGGGATTTGCTGGTAAATCTGGTTCGTCTTTGCTTCCCACCAAGCAATGACGGTCGGATCTAGGGGGTCAAAGGTGGCGGTTTCTTTCAGCCCGTCGGGTCCCGGAGAAGCAAAGTTGAGCGAGATGCCCACCCTAACCCCGTACGGACGCATGGAATCAGCAATGCGCTTCAGGCCGGCAATGGTCTCGTTGGTCAGCATCCGGGGGTTGGCGTTGACGTTGTTGACGACAATGCCGTTGATGCGAACTGAGGCGAGCAGGCGGGCATACTGTGACACTCGGGTCAGGTCGGTGGCAACCGAGCCGTTGGCAAAGAAGATAGAACGTCCTGCATAGCCCCTCTCGATGGTGCCGTCCATGTTGTCCCATTCGTTGACCCAGCGGATGGGAGCATCAGGGTTTGATACAATGTCGGCATCGGCAAAGTTTCCCTGGGCGATCCTCGACAGGTATTCGAACGCGCCGTATAGTGCACCTCGCCCATTCTGGCCAACTATGGTCACAGCGCCGCCCTTGATGTTGAGCCAGAAGCCATCGGGTACAAGATCAGTGCTGAGGTTCTGGCTACCAAGTTTGTCGTATGCCGAGAGCGTGCCGACCAAGACAAAGGACGAGTTAAATGAAGTCCAGGCCGAGTGCTCCTGTGAAATCTTGAGCTTTCGCCCCAAGATCCGTTGGATTCCGTCCTGAAGTTCCTGTCCAGCCGTATAGACGGGACTCGTGCTGGTCGAGTTCAGGGCGACAATGTGGGACGGAAGTGACGATGCATATTGCTGTCGCTGACCGTCGGGCAGCGGTGCGTATCGCAGCCAGCCACTGAGACCGTTCTCGGCAACCGCGACGGCAGCCACGAGAGCCAGCAGTCCCCAGCGAGCTCTCATTGTTTCAGCTCGCTACTTACTAGTAGCCATCAACCCAGAACCAGATCCTGACATGGATCCTCACCTGGCTGTTTCTCCCGTCCAACAATGGCACGTTTCTGTTTTATACACCATGGCACCTCGACCCCTTCCCCTCAAATCTCCACCCGAGATTCGGCCCTGGCCTATTGACCCCAGGTCCCAAGACGGAGTAAAGCAGTCTTTATTTCTTCCGCCCAGCAGCCAAACTGTCCAGTGTTCAGGCTAACAGACCCCGGCAATCCCAATCAGCCTGAATCAAGGGCAAAGAGCTGCGTAACCGCCGTGGACCGCCGAACCTGACCTTCTCGGCCCGGTATCCGCATTTCGCAGGTTAGCCGCGCCTCGCCCATAACCCGGCGAGCTTGCCCGACCGAAAACGAGGTTCTGGTTGCCTCTCGTGCCATTCCCGTCGCGCATCTACCCGAACCGCAGACTCGGGCATCAGCTAGGTACTGTGACGGCCGCAATGGAATCTGGTACCAATATTCAGGTCTGTATTCTCCCACTCGTGATCCCAACATGTAAGTCTTGCGTCTCAAAATTGGCGACGGTCAATTCGCGGTGACCATTGCACCAAAAAGGAGGAAGAAATTTAAAAAAGAAATCGTGAGAATGGTTGCAGCTTCGCAAGGTCCCAGGAGCATTGCAATTCCAACTCAAGTGTTGCCGTGACAGACCTTGCCTACCGAGGC
Source organism: Lasiosphaeria miniovina (assembly GCF_030549165.1). NCBI lineage: Eukaryota > Fungi > Ascomycota > Sordariomycetes > Sordariales > Lasiosphaeriaceae > Lasiosphaeria > Lasiosphaeria miniovina. Next base: position 174,378 of record NW_026848223.1, on the reverse strand, counting down.
AAGGTAACGGCAATTGAAACAAATCCGAGTTTATTATTTATTTGCATCGAGTGGATTGTCGCAAGTTTGGCAGATCTAGAGACGATGTGGGGCCGGAATTTCCATCTCGCTTAAGAGCAATGGCCCCCACCCCCCACGTCGGGTGCGGAAAATCTCAGTGGCAGCCACACTTCCACGTTCAGCCACACAAGCCCCAGCCGGCTCAGCTGGGACCCGCTCTTCGCAAGGCAACAGGAGCTTGAGGTAAGCTCGAGCGAGGCCGACCGACGTCGTCACGAACTAGCGGCCTGAATCCAAACCAAGCCCAACAGCACCAAACCACCGCGCACCTCGCCCCATCCACAAAATCACATCCGTCGGCAATCGACCGCCCCACGAGAAGCGACAAGCAACGACCCTCTCTCCACACCCACCAATTCTCCGCCGAGCGATCGACCAAAGTCGCCATTCGCCGCGACTTTTGGCCAGCGTGTCGCGCCGCCCCTTTAAACCTCCTCCACACCCACAACCAGCGCCATGGCATCAGATCAGGAGCGCAAGCACGCTCTCTCGTCCTTCAAGACGAAGCTGATCGAGTCGCGCGAGTGGGAGGCCAAGCTCAAGAACCTGCGGCTGGAAATAAAGGGCCTGCAGAAGGAGTTTGACAAGACGGAAGAGAACATCAAGGCATTACAGAGCGTCGGCCAGATTATTGGCGAAGTCCTCAAGCAGCTAGACGATGAGAGATGTGCGTATCCCTCTCCCTAATCCCAATTCTGCATCCTTCCCGTGCTTGCTTTTTCTACCAAGGGAAAGCAGAAACGCTAACTCTATCCCCTCCGCCACAGTCATCGTCAAGGCCTCCTCTGGCCCCCGCTACGTGGTCGGCTGCCGCTCAAAGGTCGACAAGGCCAAGATGAAGCAGGGAACACGGGTGACGCTCGACATGACGACGCTCACCATCATGCGCATGCTCCCGCGGGAGGTCGACCCGCTCGTGTACAACATGTCGCTCGAGGACCCTGGCCAAGTTAGCTTTGGCGGCATCGGCGGTCTCAACGACCAGATTCGCGAGCTGCGAGAGGTTATCGAGCTCCCCCTCAAGAACCCGGAGCTATTCCTACGCGTCGGCATCAAGCCGCCCAAGGGCGTGCTTCTCTACGGACCGCCCGGCACCGGCAAGACGCTGCTTGCCAGGGCCGTTGCTAGCAGTCTGGAGACAAACTTCCTAAAGGGTGAGTCTACATCCTGGCTAGCATCAACAAAACCCGACGACTTTTTTGTGCTTTTAAGCCTCTGCTGACCTTCCCGCCATTACAGTTGTCTCGTCGGCGATCGTCGACAAGTATATCGGCGAGTCCGCACGCCTGATCCGGGAAATGTTTGGCTACGCTAAGGAACACGAGCCCTGTATCATCTTCATGGACGAGATCGATGCCATTGGCGGGCGCCGCTTCAGCGAGGGAACTAGTGCTGACCGCGAGATTCAGCGCACGCTTATGGAACTACTAAACCAGCTAGACGGGTTCGACTACCTCGGAAAGACCAAGATCATCATGGCGACGAACCGCCCCGACACGCTGGACCCGGCGCTGCTGCGCGCTGGGCGGCTGGATCGCAAAATCGAGATCCCGCTGCCCAATGAGGTGGGCCGTCTCGAGATTCTCAAGATCCACGCGGCGAGCGTGGTACTAGAGGGCGATATCGATTTCGAGAGCGTCGTGAAGATGAGCGACGGTCTAAACGGTGCCGATCTGCGGAACGTGGTTACCGAGGCGTATGTTGTCACATTTACTGTCAATGCAAGTTTTTCCCGCTAACACTTGGCTTGCAGGGGTCTTTTTGCCATCAAGGCCTGGCGCGACGCCGTCAACCAGGACGACTTCAACAAGGCGGTGCGCAAGCTTGGCGAGGCAAAGAAGCTGGAGGGCAAGCTCGAGTACCAGAAGCTGTAAGGGGGTACTTGTTTTCAGCGTTTGGGGGGTGAAGCGGCATGGAAAGCGATTATACAAAGAGACAGCAGACCTGAGCCTGGCAGCCGGCTCGCTCCCCGCGAGCCTCGTTGTAATATTGTAACACTAGCAAATGACTATACACCAGCTGTTGGAGAGGCTCTCTTGTAGTTACTCGGCACGTTGCTGATCTGCCTGACGTGTGCAAACCAGCGCGGTCGAAAATGTCAAGCACACACGAAATGTTTCGTTTCCAGGGTGAGGGTTGTTGGCTAACGAATGGCATCAACAGACAAGAAAGGGGTACAGTACTCCGTACTTCAGCTTCAACCTTGGCAAAAAGAAGGTTGGCGAGTTGTCCATATTAGCACTCTGCATGCAAATCTAAGGGTCCTGCAGGGAGATTTTTACATACACGACGCTAAGTGTCATTGCTATTGGCGTCTGCTCAAGCGGCCCCCATGCTTTTCACCTTGCCTTGATTACCCAACCTAACCTACTTACAATTGTCGGTAAACAAACTGGATTAATAAATGTGTTATCTCTCTGGTAAGCAGTTTCATGATATGTGCCTTGCGCAAACATGCTTGCGGAATTACCCGCTCAAGTGCTGATAACTAACTAGCCCTAGATCTAATCAGCAACCCGTGTAGTGTGTATACACAAGGGTTAGCTGATCTGCCCTGGAACGGCACAGAGACGACCGAGGACGCCGTGCTGCACATCTAGAGGATGCGCGGGAACGGCTATTAGCGCTGAAGATTGGACCAGTGCTGACGGCACCTAGAAGCGGACTACCTTATTAAGGTCAACTAGACTGGAAAAGCGATTGTAGCACCCGTAGCACCTGCAATTCCTGTGTCAGTATTGTGCCGCCGTTTGTGGCGTCCTCGTCATCATTGTCGATTTGAGCGTGTCGCCTGCGCCAGACATGGTCGTGCTGGATGCACCGCGCCGATTGCACTGTCCCAGCCCACTGAGTCCTCCACTGCAATTCTCTTCAGGCTACCCCGCGCTGCCTGGACCCCACTTCGAGGCTCTTTGATCCAACCAACACTACACCTTGTGTTACTGGCGTGCGTTCTCTCGGCTGCAACGGACTGCGAACGACTCACTCACTTCCTCGCGCTGACTTCCAGCAGCACCGCGCCTAGTCAGCAAGTCCGACCACTACCATCCAGGTCACACGCGCAGTAGGCGCAAGGGAGGAGCTTGGATATATCACCGCATCATAAGCTAGCTCGCAGCGCGACGGCCCCAGACCCCCCCAAGGTGAGCATCGCGGGGCTGACGGCAGTTGTCCCGATTGAGTGCTAACATTTTTCGAGCAAGCTCATCAGCAGGGAATCGATTCTAGCAGCCGACAATCCCCCCCCACTCCGCCTACGGAACACTGGCGAGCTCGCTCTCCGACACCTTCGTCTTGTACGATCACCTCAATATAGGGACCCGATCAAAACCGGGCCTCACCGCCCCTACCATGACAACCGAAGACTAGGTTATCCTACCGCCGCCGCGGCGGTACACCTGAAGCTCGGCTGCGGACCTGGAATTTCGCCTCCTCCATCCCGGTCCTCCCAACCGTCTTTACCCATGACAGCCCCTAAGCCGCCGGCCCTTCCTCCCCGCGAGATTTAAGCCGTAACCGGTGGCGCCCCCTCGAGGCCCGGGATACAATAGCTTCTACAACTGCTGAGACCACTCCGCCCCGCTACACCGCGGCCAATGGCTCGAGCCAAGCAGCTCCTCCCTGCGGCGGGCCAGGGGAACCCCTGACAAGTTAGTGGGCCGACGCATCTCCCTGATCCAGGGACCGGACAGGACCCAGCAGCTTGCAGAAGATTGGGGGGTCACCACGATGGAAGCAGAGGCCGCCCTACGACGCTGCAATGATGATCACCGTGACTAAGATGCGAAGGAAGACAGATACGGAAATATGTTGAGGAGCTGAGAGAGCCTGGGCGCCCTTCGAGACTTGGATGGGGCGCCCGCTCCGGCCGCATCTTGGGCATCGGGAATATCCATGGATACTAGCATGGGGAGCGAATTCCTGGAATATCTTGGTCAGAGCCGGCGTGAAGCTGCCGGCATCTCTGCGACGATGTTCGATGGTCTGAGAGATGCTCAGAATCGTGCCATCAGCGCCGGCGCTCCCCCAACGCGGCTGCCAGCACTCTCGCCCATTTTCCTTCTCGAGCGCCTGTCTAGGAAAAATCGGCCCAGACTGTCGGAAGGATGGCGGCGATATCTGGTTGACTACGCAGTTGCGTTGACGACGCTCCAGCGGGCCGAGAGGCTACTTTGGGCGCTCGACAACGGTGATGAGAAACGGGTCTCCCATGCCGAGCTGCATGACGCAGCCGCGTCCACCGGGCGGATTGATCATGGAGAGTGCGATGCGCGCTTGGCCAGGGCGGATGAGGAACCCGCAATCCACCTCGAGCAGCAGCCAGTCTGAGAACTCCATGGGGCACCAGCCCTAGTGGCCGACGTCGCGGAGCTCCTCTACAAGGGTAAATCGTCCGTTATCATCCCCATCGTGGCCGCCGAGCTTGCCAACGGGCCTCGCCTAACCCGCGTCATCGTGCCCAAGTCGCAGTCGAGGCAGATGATGCACACACCGACGTGTGCCCTGGGTGGGCCCTGGGTGGTTTGTTGGATCGACAGATATATCGACTACGCCGCTCCCGGGACACCTGGAGTTCCCGTTACTACAGGAGATGCGCAGCAAACGGGGGCATAGTCCTGTGCGAACCCGAGAGTCTGCTGTCGTTCAAACTGTCGGCCCTAGAAGCTACACTGGACGGCAAGGATGAGACCGGTACCCCCGGTCCCTTTCAGAAACACAGTACCTCTTTGAGAAGGGTTCGAGGGACGTCATCGACGAAAGTGACGACGTCTTCAGCACCAAGTCGGAGCTCACATACACGATTGGACAGAAACAGGCCGCCGATTTCAGCCGTTTGAGATGGCGTCTGATCCAGAGTATCCTCGGCTTGGCGGCCGAGATAATCCCGAAGCTCTCCCAGCAGTATCCTGACAAGTGTGAGGTGGACTCTAAGCGCATCAGAATCTTAGATAGGTCGGCATCTCTGATCATGCGGAGCAGCTTGCGCAGCGCATCCTCGATGTGGAGCATAATCTTCGCTAAAGAATTAGTCGAGTTCCCCTAATAGTCATCCGAGTCGCCCTAGTCCATAGCCGTGACCAAACGCCAGGGCCATCCAACAACAGGCTTCAGCGGCACCAACGACGCCAATCGCCTCTTACTCCTAGGGATTGAACTGCCAGATGTTGGGAAGGAGCAGAAACATACCAACGTTCTGGTGCTCAACCGCCTGCTCCACTCCGACAACGAGGTACAAGACATTCGCAAGCTATTACCAGCCGTCGGCCCCGGTCATCGGCACACCACAGCGGCCCACCGCTGGCCAACGACATCCTCCACCACGTTGCCAGATCCAAGCCGAAGATTCGCGTCATCCTAGACGCCAGCGCGCAGATAGTAGAGCTAGGAAACGACCAAGCCGCGCGGTGCTGGGTGGAGTTGGTGCCAGACGAGGACATTAGAGCCACCATCTTCTTCAACGCGGCCAAGGACTTGTGCGTCGTGGAGCGGGACGGCACCACCGAGCCGTTTCTCACGTCCTCGTACGCAACCAACATGGCCGCTTGTATCGTCTTCCTTGACCAGACCCGCGGCACCGATCTACGCCTGCCCAGCCACTACCGTGCGGCCGTGACACTCAGACCGGGGCTGACGAAAGACAGATTAGTGCAAGGTGCGTGGCCATCCCCTTCTCTTTCTCAAACCCGGCCCTACCTTAGGTATCTACCTAAGGTACCTGACCTTATCTTATCTACCCTATCTTTCCGGAGGTACGATGTCTTGCCAATTCGCTGGCTATATACTAATTGCCTACCCTGCCTTGGCATGTATGCGTATGCGGCAGTTGGGCAAAGGCGAACTGTACCCCAGAGTATTGGCGGTCTAACCCTTGTAATCATTGGAAAGACCATGGGGAGAGTTCTCTCAAGCTCTCAACTGGGTTTACCATTTTATTTTTATCAAAGAGTTCTACCCACTCCACCAAATATCAAAACATAGGGCGCTTCGGAATAATACCCATTAACCATGCTCCCTGCTTAGGAACCAAAATCCTCCTAGTACTCCTGAGTTTGTTTAACACTGCCGCTTACAACTTTTGACCTAGCTGTCCTTACTTTGGCTCCCAATCAAATGACGAGAAAAGGCGAGCAAAATCTGACAAACATTCCTCATATTGCCAGGTTCCATTAAATTCCATGGCCCGAAGCTGTGCATGACTAGAAACCCGTTGGTGTGGTCTGTAGTGGTTGTTGAGGGGGCGGGGGTTTTGGGGAAGCCCTGGACTTGGGGCCCGAGGTTGGTTTTGCCGGGTTTGACTGTGACGGCTGGAGATCAGGTTGCACAGCGGATTCGATGCCAAGGAGGTAGTTTTCGTACTTTGTGTCATACTCCGCAATTGTAATGTACACCTCGGTGTGGTCTTGGGAGCGGAGTAGGCGTCTAGACGAAGTAGAAACATAAGGTTAGCAACACGTCTGACTGGAGTTGTCTTGAGCACAAACCACGAAAGCTTTGAAAAATACCTTGAGGGGTTAAATGCAGGGGGTTGGGGATTGGTTATGTACTGCACCCTGCACTGGCTGGATGAATGGAAGGGACATAAATAATGGAGGATACAAGGTCTCACCGTTTCTTCCCCGGACTCTTTGACTTCAGCAACCCAAAGTCTGAGTTTCTTTGGCTGGAATGCAGCAGCGTGTAGATGTAGGCCGCCATTTGCGCGCCTTCCTGACACTGAATTTGCTCCCGTCTAGTCTTTCGAGCGTAGGGCTAGTATCTGCTTATGTAAGCATAACAATATGGGTTGAACTCTGGGAACATTTGAATCGACGTGGGCGTGGAGCTTGGGACTTTATTCGGAGGGTCGGGCAAAAGAAAGGGCTACCTTCCTCCCTAGGGATCCGAGCCTTCGAACAGGGGAAGGTAACCGTTTGATCCTGCCTCAGTAATCTGATTCAATCACAGCCTGACGAAACTTCCCTTGCTTCTTAGGCTGCGTTTGGTTTGTGTGTAAGGATCGGTAAAAAGCTACTTTTTTAGGTTTAGGAAGACCGCTACCGGACTCCCTTCATATCCTCCGGTAGGCTTTACCGGCATGAACTGGGATTTTGAATCCAGTATATCTACCGGGCGAACCCTGGGCTATTATTGGCTGATTTTGGTGTGTGGAGCAATCTTCCTACCAGGGGTCCGTATTACAAACCACTCGACTGTTAGGGTCGTCTGTCTGTAAGGGAGCACGGGCTCCACAGGATGCTGGGGTTGGTAATTATGAAGATAGAACAAAGGGCAAGCTCCTATCGCACGGGTAATACAGTCAAATCGGAATGCCACTCAAAGTGTATGAGTGCAGTGAATGTGTATTGCTTGCTTGAAGAACCAAGCAAGAACTATCTAAGACCGTGGCTACGGTCGTCGTATATATCTATCTAAGGCGGACCAATCAGAGCGTTGGTCCTAGGTGATCAGTGCGGTCAGTGTGCTCAGTGCGATCAGTCCCCACTGATCGCCCTGATCATACTGATCGCGCTGACCGCCTCGTTATTGGCTGCACTCCCGTGGAGCGGGGAACTGCCCCGCTTCCTTGCGCCAGCCAATAGCGGGAGGCTCCGTGCAGCCTCCTGCGAGCCTGAACCAGGATCGTAACACCCTCTTTATTACTGGACCTTACACGAAGAACCAAACGCACCCTTAGGCTGGTAGTTCTGTCTTCCTGGATTCGTCACATTTCCCGAGCTTGCGTTTTCCCGAAACAGCCCAGAACCGCCAACATGCATGACCGGGTTGGGGCGGGTTTGAGTGAGAATGATAGAAGAGCTATTTTCGGGCTGACCATGACTGCTTCGGTCTGTGCCAAACGAAAATTTTGTTTCGGAATGGGCCAACTCCGGCGGCTCGAGCAGCGGGGAGGCGGGCGAGTGATTGATAACTTGATTAACTGCGTCTGAGGCTGAGCGCTTGCCGCCCGTCACAGCTTCGTGGCGTCCAGTTAGATCAAACAATCCAATACCTCTCGTGGTGACCTGCTACCCTGGGGCGCGGGCAGCGGAACAAAGTACAAGGGGCAAAATCAAATTATCCTAGAGACATGAAGAGCGGCGCCTCGAGCCCCGGGGGTCGCCTATCTGGTTCGAATGTCGAATCAAGAAGTCGCAACCGAAAGCTAAGGAAGGGGCGCCAGTGGTTAGCACCTTCCCCTGCACGTCCGAATCATGAATGCAAACGACAGGGAGGTCGCATTCAAGCCTCGAGTGACGAGGCCAGACGTAAGGTAGGTAGGTGGTTGTTCGAGAGCCCTGCACACGGAATTAAGCATAGTGCATGATATATGTGAACCTGATATCCGGCCGGACCTCTGCGCCTGTACATATACAGACTTTAGTTTGGAAGAACAAACCTGGTAGGTAGGAAGGCCACAAAAATACTTACGGTAGGAATGCATTTGACCACAATGTCATTCCCAAACTACACCAACAAAGCCCTCGTTGGTATAGTACTTACACGGCCCAAAATGGAAGAAGCTTGGACCAACAACAAATTTGGCCTGCACTGACGTAGCCATAATTAGCTCCTTCCGCGTTTCTGGGGAATTTTGGCTGACTGAAAGCCCCACCACCAGATTATCCTTAGGGCTGGGGTATACCCCGCACCTAGAATCGCACTTCATAAGGTGGTGGCCTTCGGCCTGTAGTTTTAGAGAAGACAACACCGTTCTTTTCATGACCGAACAAAGACGCAGTCTTTGCCCCACATCATCGTCTCCCGTCGCTCTTGCTACTCTCAATCCATTTGCCCTCACTACACTCTGCGCTGAACTCAGGTCTGCGCCTTACCTACCACCTATACCTAGGCGGGTACCTTGACTTGGTCAATTTCTCACTTTCCTCTCCCATCAGTCCCAGACGTAACAGTCAAGATCAACGCCATGGCGACGCAGCCAAATCTCACACCGCGGGAAATTGCCAAAAGGCTTCCGTATACATGCAGCTCGCAGACATGAAGAAGGACGCGACCGTGTCCGAATCCCTTCTTTCCGACCTTGGAATCCACAGGGGGCCCCAGCTTGACACAGACGATTTGAACCCCAGGAACCAGGAACCCGAGACCGAGCCTGTTTTTTTCCAGTCTCTCCTCAGCAGCGCGCCCGAAAACGGTGTCATCGCGTATCAAGACGAATACGATTTGTGAGATCCTTGCACTGCACCCGAGTTCGACGAATTTGACTATCCGCACCTCCCATGTATAGGATGTGCCGGCAGTAATTCTATCGCTCTCCTGTCACTATACACTCATGTGTCGTCTGAGCTGACACCCGTCGACGTTCCCGAATCCGCATTGGTGTCGGCGGGATTTGAGGACAATTGGCCTTGGTTCGTCATGCAACCTTCCGACTTACCGCACCTGGCACCGAGTCAGAGACGAAATACATGGACAACTATGAAGACTTATGGGGCTGTCGGCACGCCCCATACCGGTTGTGTCGTCATTGAGACATTGACTGCACAAAGCACGAGCAAACATTACTCTCCGCAGCGAAATCCTGATCCCCTTGTTTTTCATCAGAAATTGTCTTCATAGGGTACCGAAAAAGTGCTCGGGCCGAACATTGCCTGTGAGAATCCCCACCCCCCTCCTCTTCTGCTGCTTCTAAAGGTAATCTGCTCACGCTGCGTAGGCAATCGGCTTTTCAATCGGGCACGACACAGCTCGCATCACTCAGATGTGGTGTGACACCAAGGGCCGGGTGACTTTCCGCCACTTAAGGGTGTTGAAGCTAGACTACCCCTTGTTGAACCGCGACGCAAAAGATATGTTTCTCATTTTGCGGTGGATGACATGCACGCCCATTGACGCAGACGGCACCAACCCCCCGCTCGTGAAAAAGAAGATCTCTAGAGTGTCGGGCTCCCTTCCGACCACCGGGAGCCCTCTGCGCTCCGTGGCAACTATCCCTCATCATCCCGCCAACGCTCCCGCGGTAAGTAGCCCACTCAAGACGAGCAACACTCCTGGGGCGAACGTTCTTGAGAAGGGAAAGACTGCCACCGGGACCAAGGTTCTAGCGACAAACCCTGGCGTTTCCACGACTAGTACACACCTAGTGGCCGCTTCTCCCGAGAAAGCCACTACCGCGAAAGCCAATCCAGTTATTGCTCTGAAATAGGTGGATAGCGGCCGGGGCTGGTCCTCGATTCTGCCGCAGGATCGCAACGGATGGCATCTGGCAAAGGACTAACCACCGTACAAATTGTGTCACTCTATAGATGGCGTTGGGGTTTCTGGGTTTGCTCTTGTCTTTAATTGGTCATTGGAACTATTGTTTGTTCTGCCGCTAGAGCAGCTTGATCAGTCTTGATGTATTAGGCTTCTGTAGTTCGGCTTCGGACGTTTTATCGATGTAGGACGTGTCAACCTAGAAGGTCTTAGCTAGCGCAGAACTTGGTATTGTCGTAGCTCTTAGGCTTTTTTTCTCTGTGGTTCCGTTGATAATATCCTCGTGTCTGATCTCTTCGTTTTCATCCGGCCGCGTACGTGAAGGAATGAGATATTCGGAAAGCAGTGCCGCAAGGGGCCCTTGACAGCCCATCGAACGCAGATATACGGCAGCGTGTGTAGGCTCTGAAGCCTCTGGCGTAGGTACCTACGCTAGGCGCCTCATCCTGTTGTCAAAATCGCCCGTGTCCGTCGTTCACCAGCTCGCGCCTCGCGGAGATCTCTTTACCTGACTGGATAGTAACTTGACCACGTCGCAATGCATGAGCCATGATGTCATGTAACCTCTGCTTTAGGGAGGAGAGGACCAAATATCTCCAAGGCTCGGGCACCGGCATAGCCCGGGCAGGTTCACCGTCCGAGATTTAAAAGCTACGAACCAGTCCCACACACCGCTAGTTTGACAAAAACACCAGCTGCCAAATTTCCCCGTCTTTTTGCCCACTTCTCCGGCTATAATGCGCCAAAGTGAACATCGGCCTATCTATCACGCGTCGTGTTCTCTAAACGAATAAACTAATAGTTGCTAGAACTCACTCATTTTGTTTCCTTTACTGGGCGCTTCTTCAACCCAACGACTTTTACATACCCTACTCACTTCTCTGCCTGAAACCATCCGTCCAGAACCAACAGACCAGTAATGCGGCTGCCAGCAAAACTGTGGTCGCTGACGGCCACCGAGGTCCTGACCTTGACAGAAAGGGACCTGGTCAGTGTCGAGGACTATGCGAAGGCACTATTGAGCCATGCCGGGTCGAGAGACGGCGTGGTAGAAGCATGGCAGTACTTGGGTAGGCCGTCTTCAGTCCAATGTGAAAGGAAGCTCACCTATTTAATTGACCGATCCTGCATTTATTCATTAGATCCTGACCTTGTTCTGAGTCAGGCTCGCGCTCTAGACCGTGTTCCGCGCGACCAGAGGGGTCGGCTTCACGGAGTAGCTATCGCCGTCAAGGACATAATGGACACCAAAGGTGAGTGAGGCTCCACAGCTGTTGGTTAGGGGCGGAACCGCTCACTCCGTCTAGACATGCCAACCGAATACGGCTCTGCTCTCTACTGGGGCAATCGGCCAAGTGCCGACGCGTCACTTGTTGAGATACTCCGGAGGGCCGGAGCCCTGATAGTCGGTAACTATGTCTGTTGAATTTGTCGTCGAAGTCGTCATTTTAAAAAGTCGCCACAGGCAAGACCACCACGACGGAGTTCACAGTGCTCAACTCCGGCCCTAGCACCACCAACCCGCACGACCCAAACCGCACGCCAGGCGGGTCCTCTGCCGGGTCCGCGGCCGCCGTGGCAGACTTCCACGTCCCTCTCAGCTTGGGAACGCAAACGGGCGGCAGCGTCATCCGTCCGGCTTCTTACACAGGCACCTACGCCATGAAGCCAACATATAACACGGTGTTCGGCGGTGGCATCAAGGTCGCCTCCCTCGAGTTCGACACCATTGGATACTTTGCCCGCAGCATCGACGACCTCAAGCTCGTCACCGAGGTCATCAGTGTCACTGCAGAGGAACCCGTCGAGGAGGCAGCATTGAACCAGGTCAAAATAGGTTTTGTCAAGTCACCGTTTTGGCCGTCTGCGGGGCCCGGCACCGTCGCAGCCATGGCCAAGGCTGCCGAGATTCTCCGCCGCCACGGTGTCGCCGTCATCGAGGACGTCGAGTTCCCCGACGCGTTCAGCGACGCCACGACCCTGGCCAGGATGTTTGGCGTAGTCTTTGCCGCCGACGCGGCGGTGGCGTTCTACAGGGACTATCTCATGGACACCGACAAGACTAAGCTGGACCCGCGCATCCGCGCTTTCGTCGACGACGCCCCGAAAAACTCCCGCTCCGACGTGCGGCAGGCGTTCGACTACTACGCAGCCCTGCGCCCCGTGCTCGACGAGATTGCAGGGAGATATTCGGCTCTTATGACTCCGAGCGCGATTGACGAGGCGCCCTTGGGGCTGGGCGACATGGGCAGCCCTGCTTTCAACTCGGTGTGGACGGTGAGAATACACCAGACCTTCCGGTATTGCCACGGGCTAACTGACTTGTTTCATTTGCCCGCCTGATTAGGCCGCGCACATGCCGGTAATCCACGTGCCCGCTTTCGTGGGACCCAACGGTATGCCCGTCGGCCTGTCTCTCGTAGCCCGCCGGTATGATGACCAGCGTCTTCTAAGCATCGCTAAGGTCCTTAGCAAGCCTCTTATGAGTGAAGGGGGATGGCAGATCAGGTCTTGACTGAGCTGCCAGGAACCCCAGTCTTGAAGTAATACCGGGACGTCTGTTCCGCCGCGCCAGGCTTCAGAGCCCTCGGCTCATAAGAGGTCGAAGAAAAGAAAACAAGAACAAGCAAATAATTGGATCCATAGATAATACAGCGAAAGAATGCATGCAGCCCAAGCAGACCAGCCTCTTGCGCCAGAGCCAAGCCCAGGTCCCAGCCCCAAGCAGCCAAGAAGACCAAAAACAAAAACGCCAAAAATAGCAGAGCCCCACGGGTCGGTGCTCAGCCGCCGGGTATGCAGAAGGACTCGCTGTCGTACTTCTTGCACCGCAGGCCGGGGCAGCAGTCCGCGTCCTGGCGGCACGAGGTGAGAACCGAGTGGCAGGCCTAGGTCGACATGTCAGCGAGAGCGCACCGCCAGCGTACATGCATTCTCCCGACAGACTGAGCGTCTCTGTCCCGCCCGCAACGGCTTCTGATTTCGGGATGATTTACCTCGGCGCCGTAGCTCAGCATGGACAGCTGCGCGTCGGACCTCGGGCCAGCCAACGGCATGGCTAGGCCCGCGGCGAGGCCGAGGCAGTAGTAGAGCCCGAGCAGGACGGCGGCGAACGGGATCGGGAGGCGGGGCGGCATTCTTCTGTTTTCAAATTTTTTTTATTTCTGGTGTGTTGTTGGAGCAGGCAGGTGGGTCATGACGGCCGATCTAATCAATCAGATCTGCCGGGCCAATGCAGAGTTGAGAGGGGGTGGGTGGGTGGATGGGTGCGGAGGGGAAATCCAGGTAGACCAAAAAAATAAATAAAAAAAATGGATCGCGGGGACCATGCAGCATGCAGGCCGTGTCCTTGTTAAATAGGTAAGTAGAATAGCACTCGCCCGAGGACCTGGTTTCGCTCTTGGGGGAGGGAGGAGGGGGTTAAGGATTAGAGAAGCAGCCGCCAGCTTGCTCGCTCTTGAAACCTTCGCCTCCCCCCTCGCCAAGTCGGAATCGTCAAACGCGCCCAGAGTGGGTCGGCGTGGTGTGGCCTCAAAGTACGGACGACACGGTGGAGCTAGCGCGCTAACGGGTTCTGCAGCGAGTCGTGCCGTGGAGCTGTTAGGCGGCGCGCATGCTGTGGCTTATGTGCCGGGAGGGCGCATTGAGGGGGAGCGTTTCAGGTTCGCGTGGTGAACCTGTCCACTCCCCCTTTGTGGCAACTCCTTCCATTTCTCGCCCGCCCGCTGCAGGCAGGTAGATTCAGTAGTTCCATGCCACGTGGGGAAGATTAAAGCTCGGCAGGGTGATGGATGCACATTGCACGCGGGGATCGGTGGGATTATCGATCGTCATGCTTTCCCGGTCCCTATCAATTCTATGCGCCAGCGGATAACCTAGGTAAAGGTAGTTGGGTGACTTGATTACCCCCACGATCCGCGGCGATCTTGCATGCCTGCTTCGCATCAAACGCACATCCGTCTATGACCCGACCTGCCTGCCTGCCTGCCTGCTTCCTCCATCCTTCCTCGCTCGCAATCACACAGCCCGTTCCCGTTTGCCTTGATGATGATTACCAAGGTGATTACGTGCTGAACACGGCAACGTAGTTCACTTCCAGCGACGCGCCGGCCCCTCCGGCGGTCTGCGGCGTCGGCGTGTGGACGTGCGCGTCGTTTGCGACATTGTCGGGGAAGTCGCCTCCGATGGCGACGTTGAGGATGAGGAACTTTGGGTTGCGCGTGACGGCCGTCCAGGCGGCCTCGTCGTTGACGCGCGTCCCGGCGACGGTGGCCGTGACGGCCCCGTCGACATACCACGTCAGGGTCTCGCCGCGCCAGTCGCCGCCGGGGTTGGTGCGGTCGATCTCGACGGCGACGGTGTGGAAGTCGCCGCGCGAGAAGGGCGCCGTGCTGGAGATGCCCGCGAACTCGTCGCACGGCCCGGCCGGCGCGGTGCCGCAGTGCAGCGTGTGCCACACCGTCGGCACCCCGTTGATGCTCTCGGCGATGTCGACCTCGCCCGCGCTCGGCCACATCTCGTTGGGCCGCCGCCGCAGGTCCGACCCCACGGCCCAGAACGACGGCCAGATGCCCATCTGCTGCCACGCCGGCGCCGCCCCGAACCGCAGCGACGCCTCGATGCGCAGCTTGGCCCCCGCGGCGCACGCCAGCGTGATCCCCGACGCCGTCTCTATCCGCGCCGACGTCCAGCTGCCGCCGTTGTTGACGGGCGTGATGAGCAGCGTCCCGGCCGCCGTCACCCGCAGGTTGTCCCGCGAGTTGCCGTAGCTCTGCACCTCGTGTGTGCCCCATGATTCCGGCCCGTTGGCATACCCCGTGCCGGCCTGGACTGCCCACTTGGCCGGCGACGGAGGCGATCCGGGCGCCTGGGTTGAGAAGTCGTCCTGGAAAAGAATCCTTGAGTAGCCAGCGGGCATCGCGATGCCGCGGCCGACTACATGTTTCGCAGGTGCTGTGTGCAGGAGAGCTGCTCCTAGCAGCACGCGCAGCAGAAGGCCGGTCATCGTGGTATGCTGATGATTACTGACAGGCTGGGGTGACGAGGTGAGAATCACAGCCGCAACAAAGAATGAACAAAACCTTAATTGTTAACAGGAAAGAAATCTTGTTACAGAAATGGGATTTCACGTTCTGTGGAAAGCAGATGGCCGCCAGCGCCATCCTTTTTTTTTTTTTTTTTTTTCCTTTTCCGAGGACCGTTGGGAACTCTAACCGTCCCTGTCTGAGACCTCGTCTGCACGACATCATTCCAGCGAGAGCAGGAGCAAAACAAGGCAGCGCTGCGACGCATTTCCGAGGCTACGTGTCTCGGCTGATTGCCTAGGTAGCTATTAATTTAGGCGTGCAGGTTTTCTTTCCGGGATTCGAGTCAACTAGTCAAGAAGGTGCGCCGCTGCGTGCCCTTGACTCTTAGCCAATGTACCCGGCGCCGCAAGGCTTGCGCCGGGATTCGGGCCGTCTTGCGCTGTGCAGTCCTCGCGAGTCATATGCGCAGTCGAGGCCTCCCCGATCCGCTGGCGGAAACCTACACTTTGGACTAGTCAATCGAGGGAAATCTATGACACTTCTGGGGCGTTTGGCTGGGTAGGTATTAAGGAATGCATGTGCCGTGGTCGGGGCTGTCAATTTCCAGTTGCTCCATTTCCCCGCACCTGCCTGACCCATCACATCTGCCTGACTGAGGCTGATCACCCCCCGTGCTTCGGATCCCCATCTCGCACTCTAGCTGCTCGCCGTCTCCTCGGGGTCGGGAATTGTTGTGCTGGGGCGCCGCGGAAGCGCAGCCACGGTACGGATATTTGACAGCCGTCCGGGTGCTGCGCGGCTAGGTGTTTCGGTGAAAGGAACCGTTGAGCTACCGTCATACGCACGGCCGGGCGTTTTGGTGAAAGGAACTGTCGAGCCATCGCACGGGCTCTGGAGCCTGCGTCGATGCAGTTGTGGCTGCTCTCTGGACGAGTCGGTTGCCGGCCGGACACGCTTCTCGGCGGCTGCAGGACCTTGGTTGGCAAAGCGCTGTGCCCTTGTACGAAATTCCACAAAGTTGTCTTCATCAAGGCCCAGTATCTCTTCCGCAGCTCCACAGCCCGGTCGGGATCACCGGCACATTTTCACCGGACTCGCTCGCATCGGCCGCCTCTTGCTGAATGTCGTAAAATGTGCTGAGGTAGGCAAGCATCTGGTAGTTGCGCTTGTCCTGTGGCTTTCGCAGACCGTAAAGTTGATTGGCGTACTTGGGAAAGTAGGCCACTTGGGAAAGTAGGCCGGATCGGGTTCTTGGGCGCCGCGGCCTTGGATGAAGATGGGAACAATACGGATCCGAGGGCGGATTCGGGCGGTCGGGTTCTAGTGGTAGGCCCCAACAAGGTCTCGGCCTGCAGTGTAATCTAGAAAAGCGGGGCCCGCGCGGCGTGGGTCCCCAGCGCCGTAAGCAGCAGTAAGAATTGCATCACTAAGAATTGCATCACTAAGAATTGCATCACTAATGCATGTACATGTACAGGGAAGGCGGTGCGGTGTCTGTCTCTCCACTGTCATAGCGCTGATCTCCCCGCGCTTGCCTAGGTACCACAAACACCAGATGCCGCTGTAGCCTGCCCGGATGTGCTTGTACTTCTAATAAGCAGCGCGTGCATCTACGGACCACTTTTAATTCATCCCCCGGTTCCTGTTTCCACCCGCCTGTCAGCAGCCGGGCAGAGTCTTAATCTCAACTGAGCGCTGTCCTCGATATCGACATGGGCGACAGCGGCGTGAGCTATGACGGCGCTGCCAAAAATGCAGAAGGCTGTTGGACCTGCCGCTTGCGACGCAAGAAGTGCGATAGGCATGGGCCAGTGTGTCGTGTTTGCTCAGCACTGCTCATCACCTGCCACTACACTCCGGAGAAGCCGGACTGGGTGGACGGCGGCGAGCGACAGCGGGAGATGGCGGAGCAGCTCAGGCAGGAAGTCAGAGACAAGGCGCCCTATCGCCGCAGCCTGGCATATACGAAAGCCATTGTGCACGACGAATGCATGCCGTATGCTACAGTACCGCCCGGTTTGCCGGAAGCCGGCGCCAAAGCCTCGGATGCAGCTAATCCGCCGACTCGCCCTCGCCGAGATGCACTGGAAACATTCTCTGGAAAATCTCCAGGGTCGGGCAATGGAAACACGCATCCTGCTTCTGCACGGTTCCCCGGCGTGTCTTCCATAGCCCCTTCGACTTCTTCTCCAGACAGAGACGTGCAACGCGCGCCGGACTGGACCGGCCTCGACCGGGGCCTCATTGTCTGCTATCTCGAATTTTATTTTCCCTTCCTCTTCCCCTTCTATCAGCCCTCCATGCTGGATCGCGGACGGGCGTGGGTCGTCGACTTCATCACGGACAGCCAGGCCATGGAGCAGACGACGCTCAGTCTGAGCTCCTACTTCTTCTCGCTCGCGCTCGAGACGGCGCAGGAGGCCGCGCACGAGACGTGCAAGCAGATCGCCTGGGAGAAACTGCTGAACCAAATACACGGCACGTTCGGCCTCCTGCGGCAAGAACTGCCGTGTGTCACGGCCGCGGACGGTGTGGCAGAGAACCTGCCAAGGGCTGTGCAGATCATGGGCTGCATCCTGCTGCTACAGCGCTTCGAGACGGCCGTCTGCAGCTTCGAGAACTGCGAGGCACACCTCAGCGCTGCCACCGAGCTCTTCCGGCATGCCCTAGACGGCACAGGAGCTGCCGCCCTAGACGGCACAGGAACTGCCGCGGCCTCCGGCCCGACTGCACGGCCATGCAGCTTCGCGTTGACCATGCGCCAGCTACGCGGCCACGGCCCGCCCTGGCCGAGACAATATCCGACTTTTCAGGCTCCCAGCTCGGAGCAGATGGCGTTCCGCTTCTTTTCCGCGCTGCTGCTCGTCGACGACATCGTCGCCAGCACGGCCCTCGGCGAGGAGCCAAAGCTGCACCAGTATCACGCCAGCATCCTCGGCGATGGCCAGTGGCCGGCCGACAGGGACGGCGAGGACGAGGCGTACACTATCCGCCTCGAAGGCATCGTGGGCTGCCAGAATTGGGCAATGGTCGCCGTCGCCAAGGTTTCGGCGCTCGACGCGTGGAAGAAGCGCCGGAGGGCGGCCGGGGACCTCGACGTGATGGAGCTGGTGCTGCGCGCCGCGGCCATCAAGGGAACGCTGGTGGCCAACCTGACCCGTGCCGAGGTCGCCCCCCCATTAGCGGTTCCATTTTCGGCCGGCACGGGCAGCAGCAGCAGCGGCAGCGGCAGCAGCGGCAGGAGCAGTGCCTGGGACATCTTCACGCCGTGCAACGGCCAGGCGTCCGCGCTGGCCGAGCAGAGCCTGCTCGTCACCCGCATCTGGGCTCACGCGGCCGCCCTCTACCTCTCGGTGGTCGTCTCGGGGTGGCAGCCCGCCAGCGCCGAGGTGCGCCACCACGTCGCTTGCGTCTTGGAGCTGCTGACGCAGCGCGCGCTGTCCTGGGCGGCCCTGCGCACCGTTGCGTGGCCTTTCTGCGTCGCGGGCTGCCTCGCGGCGCACACGCAGGAACCGCTCATGAGGAGCGTGGTCGAGGGGCTGCGGCCGCCCGGTCTCCTCGGGCCAGTGCAAAAGGCCTTACAAATCATGGAGGCTGTGTGGCGCAGCAGGGACCTGCTAGATTCTACCACCTGGGATCTTGCGGCATGCTTTCGAGGGCCGGGCCATCTCGTGCTACTAGTGTAGCTAGGCAGATAGCCGTCCTAACGTGCGGCAACGTAGGTAGGCTGCTGCTTGCTCGTACCGCCGTACCTTGGGTTCCTCTTGGAATGCTGAAGCAAGGCAGACCGACTCATCATTTCCCTTACAGAAAGGACTTCACTTGTTGCTTGACTAGGATACATGGGTAGGTACTAGAAAGACGAGGAGGACGGAAAGAGCGTGAAGCTAGAGCTTGTATTTAGTCTCTCATGAAACAACTGCTTCTACCTGCGTGTCCAAGTTGTAACTGAACGTGAAACCCCCCTCCCCCCCCCTCCCCCTCCCCCCCAATACGTTCCCACGTGCGCAGTGTTTATTTGCTTGCTGGCATTGGAAATTTGGTGTAGCCCTGGCCCTTGACAAAGGTGGCGTGCCACGGCACGTCCTTGGCTCCGGTCGCCAGCTGCGCGTAAAACTCGGCGTGAGCGTCACCGTCCAAGGCCATGCCCTTGATACTGCCGTCCACATTGCGCTCATCGGCATAAAAGAATCTGATCGGGCCACCATGTCAGTGAAGCCGGTCAATAGCGCTTGCGCATGGCATGGACCTTTTCTTTTCTTTCCCTTTCAAGAGACTGTAAGCGCGCGTAGACTTACCGGTAGTTCTGCGCTGAGTAGGTGTTGTCCGCCATGCCAAGCCAGTACGAAGCAGCCGACTTTCCGACGCCGAGCGTCACTGTGAGAGGCACCGGGACGATCTTTGTGTTCTGGACGTTGCCCGTGTAGATGAACACTTTGGCGGCATCCTTTGGAAGTGTGGCCCAGCCCTCCACCGCCTGCTGGGCAGCGGCAAACGGGCTGACCGTGTTGACGTTCAAGTCGGAAGCCACGCGCTCCGCGGGGATGGAGAGTATCGAGCCTTCGACCGGCGGCGCCGTGAAAGTTGCTGCGTTGTAGACGACGAGGCTGGGCGGCGCCCCGAACTCGGTCTTGACGGCGTCGAATGCCGTCTTGACCGACGTAGGCTGGGACAGGTCGATCTTGACGGCGAAGAATCCTTCCTTGCTGCGACTGTCAGTACCCTTCCTGGAGGCGACGGCCACGGCATAACCGCTGCTGGCGAGTTTGTTGGCGACGGCGCTTCCAACACGGGGACCGGCTCCCAGGATCAGTGCAACAGGCTTGGTGGACATTTTGGCTCCCCGTGGGGTGTTCTACTACGTGGAGTGAAGGAGAAAAAGCGAGAAAGAGAAAAAGCGAGAAAGAGAAAAAGCAAGAAAGAAAAAAAGTGAGAAAGAGAAAGAGACACAGCAATGTGATAATGCTGTGGGATCCTGGATGTGGTGCGATGGGGGTTCGACTGTGATTTGGTTCCGCTCCTGGCCCTTTGAGATTCAATTCTACAGCGGGACCGAATCCTTTTATCCCCGTCATCACCGCCCCTGCCTGGACTGACCCGGGTTGATTACAAACTGTCTCGCGCGCGCGCTACAGCCCTCGATTCTTGTTTCCCGGCCTCAAAAAGCAACGCTCGCGTCTGATTGACCGAGGGACGATTGGTGAGCATGTCGCCGACACAGCAGCGCGCGGGACCCACCCCCCTTCGCCTGCCCTTCGCCTCCTCCTTCCCTCCCCCTTATCCGCTCCCGCGCGGCGAGTGCACGGTGCGTCCAAAACATGTCTATGGATCCGACAAAGCATTACGAAGCACGAATGTTGACCGAATTCGTTCCAACTCGAGTTATACGCGTCCAGCTAGATTTCCATCGTGATCAGACCACCGTAAAGGCCACCTACCCCTTCTCGAAGGATGGGCAAATCCTGGGCGCGATGTTGAGTATAAATACCTGCGAATGTCTTAGCCGCTTCGCACGGTGGGTCATAGAAGCAGACTTTGAGTAGAATCAGCTCATCACCCCTAGGCCATGGCCACTCAGCTTGCCCTCCCCAAGAAGCTCATCGCGCTCGAGGAGCACTCGGCGCTCGCCTCCCTCGGCGCCGGCGAGTCCGTCCCCTTCTACGCGGACGCCCATGCCACGTTCCCCGCCGCGGCCGCCAAGCTGTTCGACCTCGGCGCTGGCCGCCTGCGCGACATGGACGCCGGCGGCATCACGCTGCAGGTCCTCTCGTGCACGGCCGGCGTGGGCGTGGGCGACCCGGCCGGATGCCGCGGCGCCAACGACGAGCTGGCGGCGGCGGTGCGCGCCTCGCCGTCCCGCCTCGCCGCCTTCGCCGTCCTGCCCATGGCGTTCCCCGACGCGGCCGCGGCCGAGCTAGAGCGCGCCGTCACGCAGCTGGGCTGCGTGGGCGCGCTCGTCGACGCCCGCCTGCCCGACGGCGCGCACTACGACGCCCCCGCCTACTGGCCCCTGTTCGCTGCCGCCGAGCGCCTGGGCGCTCCGCTGTACCTGCACCCGGCGCCGCCGTCGCCCGGCGAGGTCGCGGCGCGCTACGCCGGCAACTACCCACCCCGCGTCGCCGCCGGCCTGGCGTCGGGCGGCTGGGCCTGGCACGCCGACGCCGGGCTCGGCTTCCTCAAGCTGTGCGCCGCCGGCGTGTTCGACGCGTATCCGCGGCTGAAGGTCGTGCTGGGCCACAACGGCGAGATGGTGCCGGCCATGCTGGACCGCGCGGCGCGCACGCTGCGCAAGTTTGGCGATGCCAGCCACCCGAAAAGGGGGCTCCGAGAGGTGTGGGACGAGAACGTGTGGGTGACCACGAGCGGCATGTACACGACAGAGGCGTTTGACATGCTGCTGAAGACGACAAAGGCGGAGCGCGTCATGTTCGCGACCGACTATCCGTATGATGACATGCGCGAGGCGCGGGAACTTGTACCGGCGCTGGCGAAGAGCGGCCTGTTGACGCAAGAGGAACTGGAGGACTTCGCGTGGAGGAATGCGGAGAGGTTTCTGGGTATCGTGGCTTAGCTGCCTGGTTCTTTTCTCGCCGCTTGCTAGTCAGCTTCATGAGATGGAGTGGCAAGGAACAAGACACGAGTGAATTGAATAAACGCCTCAGCTCTTGCTCGGGTTCTAAGCCTAGTGGGGATTTCCCTCTAAAATCAACACTTTCTCAATAGATTGTATTTCTTGCGTTTTTTTTGGCCTGGCCATGGTGCACGGATAAGCTGAGTGGGGCTAATGAATACCCAATGTCAACCACCAGCAGAACCTAGTTGGTCGACGATGAGGCTGGGCAAAATCGTTACTATAATTGAGATTCCTTCTGCGGCAAATCTCGGGTAGCTGTGCCTACGGTGATGAGCCGCCCTCAGCTAATAGGAAAAGTCAGCAAATAATAATGCGTTGCGTGTCATAGCTATGACTCAGCTCGAGGTATAAAAGTGAGGCTTTCCCAGTACTGGTCATGAACTTCACGCTTCAACTCTTCGGAAGAACCGGGGGACGAACAGAGGCACCTTGATCGGAACGGCGTTTGTGGCAAGGGATATGATGCGCGTCGTTGACGCCCTCAATGACGGCTTGTTGCGCTACTGGGGCACGTATATCTTTCCTCTGGCGATATTGACGTATGCTGACTGTGTTATCGCTTCTCGGGCTTCTCCTACGGCTCCGTACTGGGCGAGACTGTTGCCGCCATGTTCCCTGACCGCATGGACCGCCTGGTTCTCGACGGAGTGGTCAACGGACACAACTACTACCACCGGTTTGGCATGTAAGCATCACCCCCTACTAGCACTCCTCGCTGGCTCAAGGCTCAGCATGCACGGCCGCAGCCATACAGGGATATTTTGTCAACGGGACCATGCCGGCGGATGGCACCGTCTTTGAAGTCGATGTGTCGCTATTTTGACTAGCTGCGGATAGAATTTGGCGTAAACACGCGGCAAGTTACAGTACAGGCTGAAGAGAAAAGGCCTTAATTATTGTTCTTCAATCTGTAAGGAAAGGACACCCCAAACACCAGCCGCGCGCACAGGGTGCGCGCTCACCACCTGTTACCAACTGGCCGGAACACTGCCAGTTGGCACAAGCCACTACGCCACGCCATAGCGCCCCGGGCCTGAACCCCTGAGCACGTATATAAACAGTGGCCCTCGCTCACCTTCCTTTGCGAGGGCCAGGTTGAAGTCTCACACCAATACTACTCATTGCTCGCCCACCTTCTTACCTGCATTGTGGCCACCTTGATCCGGCGTACCTGCCTTCTCTTACAAATCTACCTACTCAACTCACTACAAGTTTCCTTAACTTTCCCCAAGATAAATAAGGTAGATAGATAAATACGAACCAAGTAAAATCCCAAGAAGAAAAAATTCCGTAATTCGTAAAACCCCCCTCCTTTAATTCATGACGACGCAAGTCTAGACCTATATTAGGCAGCGGTCTTGGGCACGCTCTTAACTAGGATTTTGAGACTCGACTCGGGCACAACGTTCATGCCCACCACAGCGCGGAAGGGCTTGGTACCGGTGATTAGCTTAATGTCGTACCGCTCGATCAGCATCTTAGTGATGAGCTTCATAGCGTCGACGGCGAAGAAGCTGCCGGGACTGTTTTTATGTCGTCAGAACGTCAGCCGACACTTGCAAAAGGGGGAAAAAAAAAGTGAAAGTGAAAAGTAAGAAAGAAATGGATAGTGTAAGGGTACGCACCAAGCATGCCGACCATGTCCAAACAGAAACTGCTCAGTCGAGGTATTCACCATCTTGGTCTTCTTGGTCGCGTTGGGGCGCGAGAACCGGAACCCGTCGAACTCGTCCGGGTTCGCGTTCTCGATGAACCCCTGCAGCAGGTCGTCGGGGACCTTTTCACCTCGCGCGGTCTGGTCCGTGCACTTCTGCACGATGGGGATCAGGATGTCGTCGGCGATCTTGCGTCTTTGGTTGATGTTTGTGAAGAGTGTCACGTAGAGGCTGCCGATTTGTTTGGTTAGTATATGTATTCTTCGTCTTGATTACAAGACAAAGAGGGAAGAGGGACAAAGAGCCTTACCCCTTCAGCCAGTTAGAATAGTTGCGCACAAAGAGCGCCGCGGCCACCACGACATCCCGCGTCCAGTTGATTGCGTTCTCGTTGTAGACGTCGTTGTGTCCTAGCATATAGCAGCTATGTGAGAAGGTGGCGAGAAGAGCGAGGAGTGTAAAAGCTTACCAAGCTCCTTGCCGTAAAACACAGTGTTGTCCACCCTAACGACGCATGTGAGATGATGTCGGTGATTGGCACCTCAACCCAGTCTGTAGTACAACCATTGTTAGGCACTGCTAGTTTCTTCCTCACATTGTGTCTGATATCTCAACTTGTGTCTGACATCTCACCTTTTGGGGCACCGATGCACTCGTCCAGTGTCCGTGAGATCTCCTCATGCATGATCCTGATGCTGGTGGGCAGCTGCTGATATCCCTTCAAGATGAAATTGGAAAGACCGTGAGCGAACACCTTGGGAAGGTGAAAGAGACTCTCGACACCATCCGCAGTGAGAATGTGGCGGTGGAGAGCTGGCGGGATCCAGAATTCCGGGCCCGCGTGCAGAAGAAACTTCACGCGACAAGGGATGAGATGCGGCGGATTTCTGACATCTCTGGTAAATAGGACTTGGCGTGGAACATTGGAATTTGTCATGACTTCGAAAATCATCTCTTACCCGGCCACGAAGATACTCTCTTCTTGCCCGGCACGGAAGCGTTACTAAGAACTGACTCCGCATGACCGATTACTGACGAAGACGGCATCCGATATTCAGTAGGATGGCGACCCGTGTAGCGGGATTCGGCATTCGTCGGGCCCATTTCGCTATGTAACCCCAGAATGAGCGACAAGCAGCCGGAGATGCACCCAACCCCCCCCCCCCTTAGCCTGTTCAGAGTATGAACTCAGCTGGGCATGGGCACCCAAACATGCAAGCCACCTATACATTACATAGACATAATTATGGAACAAGCTGACAAACGCTGCATGTATTTTACTGACGGGAAGATGGTGTCATTGCTTAACCCCAGAATGGAAGCGAGGGACGGGAATCGGGCAATACTACAACTAAATTGGCCTATAACACGGCCCAACCACGATTTTGCACGATTCCCGGCATTCCCGGCCAACAGGACTGCCGATCTAAGGTGCACACTATTAAGTAGGTGTGCAGCAGCACAAGATTCAGACGAACTGCAGCTTACGTCGGTATACAGCCAACCAAGTCGATATCAGCCCCTGACCATGGCCTCGCTCAGCTCTCAACACCGCGTCGGATCTCTGGCCGTTTTTGTTTGTCTCGCCGTCCTGCAGATATTATCCGGAAGCTTTACCTTGGCCGTGGCGGCTCCCAGAGATACCCCGCCCAACACCAACGGCACAATCGACACGAGAGACGTGCTTCTGGCCCGTGATGCCATAGCCGACTCGTACAGCGAAGGCACCCTACGCGGATCGCTCATTCTCTTCAACGGCCGCATCTCGACCCTCGACGCGCAAAACACCGTCGCCAGCGTGCTCGCCATCAAAGATGCCAAGATCGTGTACGTGGGCGACAGCGTGGCCGCCGCGCTGCACCAGGGCTCCTTCGGCTCCAACCTGCCGCGGCAGATCAACCTGCGCGGCCGCGTCGCTGTGCCGGGCCTCATCGATAGCCACAACCACCTCGTCCTCCTTAGCAACAGGCCCGGCTATCACACGCCGCTCGAGAACGTGTACAGCATCGCCGACGTGCAGGCCGCGTACCGGCAGCGCGCGGCCGCCGGTGCCGTGCCCGCCGGCGCCTTCATCACCTCCATCGGCGGCTTCCACTTCAACCAGTTCCGCGAGCGCCGCCTCCCCACGCTCGCCGAGCTCGACGCCGCGGCACCCGACAATCCCGCCTTCCTCATGGTCGGCTTCTCGGGGCCGTGTGCCACCAACACCGCCGGCAAGGCCTTCCTCGCGGGGCTCCCAGGCAGCGCGTCTGTCAGCGTCGCGAGCAACGGGTCCATCGCCGTGGGCGCCGAGAGCGGCAAGGCCCTGCAGGCGCTGCGGGCGCAGCTGACGTTTGCGGACCGCGAGCGCAGCGCGCGCGACGCCATGGCGTACGCCGCGAGCGTCGGGCTCACGACGCACCTCGACCAGGGCGCGTTCGAGTTCACGGGCGACGCCGGGTTCGACGGGACCGCCAGCGAGGACCTCTTCGCCATGCACCTGCCGGTGCTGGCCGTGTACGCGGCGGGCGGCGGCACGGTGCGGCTGCGCACCAACTTCCTGCACGAGGACTCGGACACGTCGGTGCCGGGCGTCACGGCGCGGCTGCAGCACACGTTTAAGTTCTTTGGGGGCGACATGGTGCGCACAGGCGCCATCGGCGAGTTCGCCGTCGGCATCGCCGACTACGCGGGCGGGCCGGTTTTCGAGGCCGCCGCGGCGCGCATCGCGCAGGCCGGCTGGCGGCTCGAGGTGCACTCGCTGACGTCGGCCGACTTTCAGACGCAGATCGAGGGGTTCGAGGCCGTCAACGCGGCGACCGACATCACGGCGCTGCGCTGGGTCGTCGCGCACGTGCCGCTCATCACCGCCGAGTTCCTGGGCCGGCTGAAGAAGCTGGGCGGTGGAGTTAACCTGTCAGGCTACCAGTACCTGGCCGGCGACGGGAACGCGTCGCGGCCGGCGGGCCCGCCGTTCCGGCTGGTGGTGGAGAGCGGGATCGCCGCGGGCATGGGCGGCGACGGCGCCAACATTGCGCCGCTGAATCCGTGGATCCAGGCGTACTATGCCACGACGGGCCGCAATGCGCGTGGCCATCTCATCAACCCCGGGCAGCAGCTAAGCCGCGCCGAGGTGCTGGCCATGTACACGCGCGCCAACACGTGGTTTCTGGGAGGGCCGGACGAGGGCCAGCTGGGTGTCTTGGAGGTCGGCCGTCTCGGGGACGTGGCGGTGCTGAGCGATGACTTCTTCGCCGTGCCGGACGAGCAGCTCAAGCACATCCGCAGCGTGCTGACCGTCGTGGGCGGCGTCGTGGTGCATGACAGCGGCGAGCTCACGACTTCGGCCCAAGGTAGAGACGTCTAGTTAGGCGTAGTTGAGACGCATGGAATTTTATGAAAATTGCATGGTACTGCTGCTGTAGATAGGTAGGCTACCTTTCTAGCCTGTGACGGCGGCAAGAGACTCGAGATCAAAACTAGTTGTCCGCTGAGCACCCTGTAATTAGACCACACTCAACGCCGTCTCCTCAACCTTGATTATCGGATTATTTTGGGTCGGGTTGTGTGTCATCACTTTACTTCCTTCAGCCAAGGCCCAATTATCAAGTATAAATTTCCTTTTCCAACATTTTAAATTCGTTTTCCAGGTCCCGGTGAATGTCCAAGAAGGCTGTGGATGGAGGGTGTGGCAGGGAAAAAACATAATAGGCAGAATCTGATCAAGGGACTTAGCGAGGGTGACCGTGTCAGCGACATCTAGTCGACATCTCAGGTCCCTGCCTTTAGACCTGGAACAGCTGTTGAAGCGGTGAAAAGACACCACAACACTAAAAAAAAAAAATAATAGCAGGATCAATGGAAGCGATCGAGCTGTTTCGTCGATAGGTTGGTGAGCTTCGCAGAGTAAAGGCACAGAGTTCCATAGCCGGGAAAGTCGAAAGAAAACAAAGAAAAAGGCACTACCGCGTGCGCTGGTCTGGGGATCTCAACTCATGGTAAAAAGACATGATTTTCTTCTTCAAGATCAAGGCCCGGAGGGAAGATCGATGCCCTCCCTCTGATCTGAGGGAGGGCGGGCTACCCACCTTATACGAGGTGGGTAGGCCAAGAAAAAAAGAAAAAAGTGCACTTGATTATTTTAGGTAAGTATGTAAACAAGCCCCTTGTTGCCTGGCCCCCTGAACCCCTGATCACTGTACGACAAGATTCTACAGGAAATCAATCCCCCCCACATGGAGCACACGGCTCAGCTCTTTCTGCTCAGGGACGCATGCCTGACTCCGCCAGACCTGCTGCTATTCTCGCTCGCAGACGAACCCGGGATCGCTGAGGAAGGATTCCGTGACTTCAAAGGTGGAGCTCTCCTCTCTTCCCAGGTCAGACCGCCAAGGAGGAGGCAATGCGCCGCCGTATCAAAAGCCGCTGCTTGGGTCTTCTCGAAGTCTCGGGCCCTTTTATAGAATCCATATCCGGCCAGTCTAGCCCGTACGAGTATTGCCGCGTCAAATACTTGCACAGGACCGTCAGAGAGTTTCTCCAGAAGCCATCAATCCGCACACACCGCGCTACGGTCTTCAAGGGGCCATTTGACCCTCATCTGAGGCTATGCGCTGCCTATCTATCCTACGCGAGGCGGGTTAGCCTAAGCCCCTAAGGGAAAGCCCTGTTGCGTCATGTTTTTGGCAAGGTCAGGCTCTATATATACTACTCTTCGCACGTCCAGAAGGATTCCGGTTCATCCCGGGTAGTCATTGTGGGTCTTGACAGGTTGAAGGCAACAGCGAATGCGGCCGTATGTAACGCCTTTCTATTTGATCGGGACTCTAACCAAAAGCGTTCATGGGTATTCTCGCTTCTCCGAGACGCCGGCATCACGCCGAATGATTTTGGGTATAACTTTCTGTCTCTTGCCGTGCGGTACGGGGTCACAGAGTACGTCAGGGCGCGAGCTCCCGCAGGTGGCATCGTGCAGTCATGAGAAATGGGGGAACCACAGAATACTGGCCGCTGCTCCAAGATGCCGCCTCGACAGAAAATGACCTCTCGGCGGAAAATCTTGGCCGCACGGCGCCGATGCTCGACATGGTTGCGTGTTTGCTCGACAAAGGCGCCAGCCCCTATCAAAAGCCGAGGCCCAGCCAGCCTATGCGGCGAACATTCTTTGGGCGCGGAAACAGCTCTGACGTGGCGAAGAGGTCTATGGTGAAGGAATTCTCCGCTCACATGGGAATATCGTCTGGATTCCTACTCCTTGGCCTTGTCAGAACTCGAATCATCAATCAAGAACCAACCGAACAGAGGGCTCATTATGAGTTGTACAGAGGATTCGGTCGCACGCCTGACCAGGCAGGAGAGCAGACATGAACGGAAGCCTTCATGACAGTTTTCACTTGATCCGACACCAACACGAGATGCATGATACAATCGCTCCCAAAATAAAGCAGAAAGGCGAAAGTCCCCAAAAGCAACGGGCCGAGCGGCCGCCCGATAAACAACAGCTGGAAACTGCGCCGCAGCAACACGCGGGAGCAATTCAGCGGGATCCCCCACCCCCGAAGTCCCGAGCCGCGTTCGAGGGGACAACAGCGCGGAAGCAAGAGAGCTGCTGTCCGGGTCGGGAGAGAAGAGCTTTCCAGCGAAGGAGGCGTGTAATTGATTACAGGACAGACAGATAAACCTTGACGGAACACAGCGTTGACAGCAGCCATAGCATCACGCGCCATGCATGCACGCTTTGCGCCTCGAGCCGGCCTCCCCTGGCAGATTGATAGGCTAGGCTGATCACACTGTCAAGTTGCGCGTATTCACCGAGTTAATAGCGATCGGACATACAAGAAATAATATGCATCATCAGACTCCCGAGTCCCGAGATCCGAGATCCGAGATCCGAGTCCAGCTGGTCGCTGCGCCACGCTCGACGTCACGTCGCAGCTGGTGCCTCGACACCGCGTCTGGGCGGGCAGGCAACTGGATTGGTGGATAGGGACCCCCCCCCCCCCCCCCCCTGCCACTCTTCTCGGGTGCTCGGGAATGCTTCCTCGCATAGCCGCTGTCGTGGAGCTAGCGGTTCATGCGGGAGGGAGAGAGCGCCAAATATAGGGTCCTAGGGGTATTTATCCGGCCGAGGCATCTATTTCGCGCTTCGACGCGCGCCTGGTTCGGCGCGCCTGGATGGTCAGAAATAGCAACGGCGGGCGATGCGAGGAATGAAGAACTGGGGTTCGTTGGGACGAACCAGATCATCTACACCCGGTAGAAGTCGTGGGGGCGGAGCAAATGTGAATTCCGAAACAATTACAATCTTGTTTCATACACTAAATCGTCCACATGTCGACAGATATCCTTGTGGAAGTGACGGCAAACACCGAAATAATGCTGTGTATGAAGAAAATCCAAGTGACATTGAGAATTTCTCTGCCACCTGACCCGATAAGCCGATTGCCCGCTGTAGCTCTGAGTCTAGAGTCTAGCCGTATCCGCCGCGGCTTGTATGTCTTGCCTGGTTCGCCCATTCGACCTTGCCATGCGCCCGCTGAGAAGTATGAGAGAGATAAAAGGCTAAGATACAGAGAAAATGTAAATAATAGAAGAAAAGTAGAAGGAAAAGTAAAAAAAAAAAAAAAAAAAAAAAAGTAAAAAAAAAATGAGAGTCCATGGATCCGAATATCGGCACCCGAGGAATTCGAGTCCACGCTGAGAGGAACAGACATGAAAAATGATAGATAGATCGACGAAAGACAATATAATATGCGAGTAGCGGCATGTGGCTTTGAAAGAGCTTGGGAATAGATACAAACTTCGAGTGCGCGTTTGGCCACAAGGCCAATCAAGAGTCAAAAATGGCGCCGTAGGCGGGGACGCCACGGGTCTCGAGACCATAGACGACCTTGCGAGTAAGTCTCTGGTTGGAGATGACAACGACGGCTTCGCACTTGCCAACGGGCTTGCTGCGCCCCGACGTATTCTGGCGTCCTTGGAGGCCGGCGTAGTCTGCGGGCGTGTCGCGCTGGCTCTGCTCCCACACGCGGTAGACGATCTTAACAAGGTCTGGGCGTCGTGTGGCAGGGCCGCCACGGCTCGTGTCGATAATGATGGCACGGGGGTCCGTCTTGTATATCAGGTCAATGACAGCCGCACCATACGTGGAAAGCGGCGCCTTGGTCGACCAGACAATGCGGACGGGGTGGTCGGGCTTCTGCACAAACAGACTCATGCATGGTGCGATGCCGGACCCGGTGGCCACGATGATGCACGGCTCAAACAAGCCAGCGATGCGCATGACCCCAAACTGCGGTGTGCCGCGCGTGTAAATCTTGGTCGGCGGGTTCTGAATGATCTTTCGTGTCCAGTCGCCGGCATTGGAGACAATGACGGAAAAGCCGTGGTCGCCGGCGTGCGAGAGAGACTTTGTGGTGTCTGGGCTGCGTACCAACGACAACTGACTGACGTGGCCCTTCATGTTGGCACCTCGGATGTTGGCGCCTCGCTCTGCCATAAGCGCAGGAACGGTGGCTTTTGAGAATCCCTCGCCGTGGCCAGGATTGCAGCAACAGCCGGCGCAATGACCTGTGGGCTTGGGAGCGGCAGGGTATGGTATCACGCCAAAGGCATGAGTCTCTTTGAGCGGGGCGTCGGTAATGCGGATGGCTTGGCCGTAGTGAACATTGCGGTAGTTAAAATTGAGCTTGACACAATGCTCCGAGAGGACCTCGGCCTCAACTTCGCGCAAGCGCAGGCGAGCCCAGGGGTATATAACGAGCAGCGTGGTTGTGGCCAGCATCCAGAAGTTTGAGGATACCAGCAGAGCCTTTCCCATACCCATGTCACTGTGCTGGGCGGCTTCGGCGGTAACGAGCATCAACTGGGCCCAAAACAGCAGCACCGCAGACCAGCCCATGAAGCGGTGAACGCCCTCGAACCAGTTGTGCATGATGCGTCGTAGGTGCGGGTAGGCGGTGATGAGCATCGTAACTAAGAGGACGATGATGGTGTAGCTGACAAAGTAGATGTAGCTGCGCAGGACGGTGGTCTCGCCGTTGGACCGGAAGTCCATGGTCAAGAGGACAAGGAAGGCGAGGTACCAAACTGTGCCAGCAACAGCACCGCCGCTATGGATACCACCGTACGAGTAGATCTTGGCGACCAGGCGTCGAGCACGCAGGGGAAGGCGCGTGGGCCATGTTCCAAAGACCCAGAAGAGAGAGTTGACAACATGCTCGTTGCGAACGGCTATGGCGGCGAGGATGTTGGCTGTGACTGCGGTGCTGGCTTGCTGGTACGTGAGGGTGTTGCCAGCCACAATCCAGTGGGCAATGAGGAACGCGAGAGCAGCGAGGTTGGCGAGAAACGCCAGACAGAATATGCGGCGGTAAACCGACCCAAAGTTCCATCTCAGGTGCCGGAAAACCCGAGGCCCCCTTTTACGTGGCAGGGGTGAGTTATCGAGGGAGTTGGAGGTAAAGGGGTCATTGAGCTCGTCTTCGGAAAGCAGACCCTGGCTGTCGGGCTTGTCGGATTTCTCCTTTTGGTTGTCTGGCCTGTCGCTCACAAGAGTGTCGGACGAGATGTTCCTTGGCACGCGCCCTACCTCCAAGTCGCGCGGAGAGACCAGCGTACTTGTGCGGACACCGAGGAAGAAAGCTCTTGTTGGCTGCGTGATGGATTCGTCGTTGCTGTCTTCGGAGTCTGAAACATCCGTGTCGCAGTCTGTCAGATCATCGATATCTGGAA
This sequence comes from Lasiosphaeria miniovina, assembly GCF_030549165.1. Classification (NCBI taxonomy): domain Eukaryota; kingdom Fungi; phylum Ascomycota; class Sordariomycetes; order Sordariales; family Lasiosphaeriaceae; genus Lasiosphaeria; species Lasiosphaeria miniovina. The sequence continues at coordinate 142,096 of NW_026848223.1, read as the reverse complement.
GTGGAAGTGGGCTTGGTCGTGGCATCGTAGGGAGGGCTGGAGCGCGGATGGAAGGGTCCCAAGAAACGAAGGATGTGCAGTCTTGTTTCGGCGGTGGCATTGGCCAGTTTGTGGTGAGATCGCCCCTGTCAAGGTGCTCGTGCTCTGGGCTTTGGTACTTCCACTGCACAAGCCGAGAAGGTGATTGCGGGAGCGACATGTTCAAGCCGTCTTGTGAACTCGAGGTTGAGGTGGTAATCGAGTTGGGAGCCAGACGATAGGCAACGCGCGTAGGGTAGGTAGTAGGTAGGGTACTAAGAATGCTTCCTCTCGGGAATAGGTGATTGAATCCGGGCAGCAAAATACCTGCTCGGGCAGTTTCAGCTTCTCTTACACCGCAACCCGTGATGTCACTGGTGATGCCTTCCTCATCTATGTTGCGAGTACGTAAAGGCTCCACAATAACACGGGAAGCGGAAAACGGATGACCTGAAGAGCTAGAGACCTGGGGAACTGGGGACCTGGGGTTAGACTGGGGATAATGCCGACGAAGCCGCAGAGTCAAAATGGGACGAAGAAGCCAAAACCATATTGGATGGCCGTTGAATGAATCGGTTGGGGCGTTCTCTATATAGCATCATTCTGGAGTGTGCTCTCTCTGGAGTGTGCACTCTCTGGAGTGTGCACTGAGGTGAGTGTGCACTGAGGTGAGTGCAGGTCCTCGGATGGAATGAGAACCGAGCCGAGGACGAGAGAATGCTCCGCCGCTGCCCAGCCGAGGAGAAAATAGCACGGACGGCCATGTTGTTGCTGTCCGGGCAGCCAGACTGCGGGTTGGTGAAGAGGGCGTAAGGGATCCATGTGCCATATCGGCGGCGACCTGTTTGCAGGGATTGATTGCAAGTGCTTCTGGAAGATGCCCAAGGACCTAAGGCAGGTACCCATGCTGGCCAAATGAGATCCCGCGGCCGCTTGTAGCCCTACAAATCCGTAAATAGCATCGACGAGACCGGGGGGGACGGCTCCCGTTCGCCGATGGGATCTCGAACCGGGGAGACAGCTGTCGGCTATCTCGATGGTGCGCACAGACACGAGAAGCGAGACGTGAACCGGCGGTTGGCGAACACGACTTCAGCCAGTGCGCGCAGCAGGAGCAGTGAGTGCGTCATAATTGACATCCAAGAGGCGGCTGAATTCGGTTGCCCCATGTCTCGGGAAACTGAACAGCCATATAGGAACGAATCTAATGCGGGACCTAATTAGCTACCTTACCTAGGTATTGGACGAGTGGGGGTACGGGCGTGCTGTCACTCGTGTCCTAAATCGTCTTTCTGGAGCTGGCAAGTGAGAAAGGGCCAGGTTGAAGCCCCAGTCACCGCAGCGAGAGGACGGGAATGCTCGCCCAACAAAGAAAAAAGACCGGCCAGTTGGAACTGGGAAGCTGTGCCTTGGTGTCAATCCCAGCCGATCCCTGTCAATCCCGGCCTGCCCCGGCCAATTCCGGCCAGTCTTCCACCCTTTGTAAGGCGGTGGGTGTCCACCCCGGCCGCGATGCAGATCCAGATGTGGCTTGCATTGGGGGGTGGGGGTGCTGGTCAGTGGGATCGGACCCGCTGTAGCGTGTTTGGCCTAGGGTCCCGAGCAGCCTTCTGTCAAACCCGCGACCGCCGAATTCCGAATGCCCAGGGCTGTTGTTATGGGTAGATTTGGTAGGTGGCGCTCTTCATTACCCGTATTCTGAAAATCCTCGAGTCTCCCCTCAACTCCGTAGGACCACTGCGGAGCACACGGAGCATACCATAGGCACACTGAAGTTGGACAGCCTCGCGGCGTCCTCTTTCCAAGATACCTAGGTATGTACATCCATACCCTCCTACCTATCCGCCCCCGCCAAGCAGCTCCAGGGACGCAGCAACTACGGCAGCCCTCGATGAACGCAACCATGAACCAGGGAGAAAGTCGCGTCCGTCCACCTAATTAAGTCATGAGTACGACGATAGCGGGGCGCTTCCAGCGGGCCGATGTTCTGAGGTCGAAACATGCGGCTCGGGAAGAGAAATGGCCGATCATCCGCTGTTCCACTGCATCTCCTCAGAACCTTACAGGGCTCGACACCCAAAGAGCTCGGATGGCGGCCTGCGGGGTGGGACAAGCTCTGGGTTCCGGGCCAATCAGAGCAAGTGCCGTTGGCCAATAGCGCATGGCCAACAAAAGCGGCTGCGAACTCACTCACCCGTCATGAGCCAGCCACAATGTGATCGGAGAATATATTTCAAGTCGCACGCAGGTATTTTGGGCGCGTCGGCCGTCTGTAGGATTCGCTTGTTTCCCAGAATGCAGCGCACCCGGGAAGACAAATTGGTTGGGGCTAATTAGCTATTCTTGGACTCGGATAATGTGGGCAAAATGCCCTCTGGCTCCCCTCCTGGGCAAATTCTCGTGGCCATCGGTGTGGAGCTAGGTGGGGGTTTGCCTGTCCCCGTTCCAAAAATATCGTCCGAACTAAAGTGGCCCACTCAATTGCCTCTCCTGCTCGCCCGTTTCCGCGTCCAAGAAGCACCACAGACGTTTGCACACCTTAAATGCAAACCGACATAAGCCCCCATCTAATGCTGTAGATGATGCTCAGAACATTGGCTTGGCCGTCAAGTGGCTGGTTGCCTCCAAGAACATAATTGGAGCCGTTCCCAACCTCCCAGCTCTCATGCCTGAGGCTGCGGACCTTCAAATCCTTTCAGCCCGTGTCCGAACCGTTGCACTCTCCCATCAACGGCGACCCAGTCCCAAGCTTTCTCACCGCGCCCCTGCCACGTCCTGCCGCCCGCGTTTAATATGACATCTTCCTCTTTTACTTTACGCCGCCATCCGCGCGCTTCCTCTCTTATCTAAGCCGGTAATAAAACTCTCCCGCATTAGATTAAAGTATCCCATTGCATTCGGCTTGGATAGCGGCTCGTTGGTCTAAAGGTCCCTACGTGTTCGTGATAATGATCCTTCCTCACCCATAATTAGACCTCCCACCTCTTCCTTTGAGGGAGTTCCTTGGAACACCCACGCCCCATTATTAGATTCCGAGAACAAGTTACAGGGGCTTCAGATCCTTCCTTGTGTCTCCATTTTCCAGGTTTTCACGGCTGCATATGGGCTTGTGGTGCAGTTGCTTGACTGCATCGCGTACATTTGCAGCAATCCAATCTGATCTAGCGGCACGTATTTGCCTATTACTCGTGCTGTCACACATGTAGATGTCGTCTAGGTAGGTCTATCAGCAAGCTTTCCTTGGTTCCGGGGTCGAAGTTGGCCGTCAATAGCCCCATCCGTCATTCCGGTCGCAAATCATCCACTTCTGGCAGTTCTTGCCCTTGTAAAAGTCCTGCGCCCACACCTCCATCTGCGCAATCACTGCTCGCTGCGTTGCGCGAACGCCCTCGTTGATGTCGGCAGTCTTGGTGAGCAAATCGTTACAGTGACGCGCGCCGGGCATCAGGAACACGGGCGCCGCGGCCGTGCTCTCGAGCGGTCCGCCTGGCCGCAGCTCGCTCGACACGGAAGCCGACCGCCAGGGGTCAAACTCGCCGTTGACCCACAGAAGCCGGGTTGTATTAGTCAAGTCCCAGCCCTGAGTCACGTCGTTGGTCATGTCAACCGTCTTGCCGGCGGCGGACCCGTACGTGGCGTTGCCTTCGGTCGGGAAAGACAGCGCGCACTGCCGCTGGTAGTACTCGACGCTGACGTAGCGCGACACTATGGTGGTGTGGTTTTTGGGTGCACCGCTGTCGTGTAAATCTCTGGTCAGCTAATTTTTGTCTCGACTTCAGACTTCATACAGCCAATTGAAGGGCGGTCAAGGACTAGTACTCACGTTTGCCAGTAGGAGAAGGGCTCATTACAAAGAAACCACATCCACTGGCGGTTCCAACCATTTCCAACGGTCCAGTCTGCGTAAAAAGCCTGGCTCGTATTATACGTGTCGAAGCAGTCGTTGACCGACTGGAGGTTGCCATCGTTGTCGGTGCAGACTTGTATACCGCAACCATGATGGATTAGCATGGCATTCGCTTGTCATGTACCTGGCGATCTCACTCGTTCACTGCGAGGAGCCAATGACCAAACTTACCGTTGGGCACATATTCGTTCCTGAACCACGACGCATAGTTGGTGAGCGCCTTCTTCAAGCCGACACCGATAGCGGGGACCGTGGTGTTAAGCCACTTCCCAGTGCTGTTGGACACGTTCGTGCCGTTGATTTGCACAGGCCTCACGCCTTCCATGCTGTCGCACATCTGGAAAAAAGCGGAGTAGTTGGAAAAGAACTGCACGCTCTGCCACATACTAACGGTGTTTGAAACGGCGCTGTTTGTTCCCCCGGCTCGTGTCAGCAAAGGACCCAAAAGCGGGCAATTCAAAGATCAGTATACTCTGAGGGGAATGAGTCCGTACGTAGCAAAGTCATCGGCGTGCCCGAGCTCGTCCAGTCCAAATCGCTTCTTCAGGTCGCAAATGGCCGTCTCGTTCTTGCTATCCAGTACATTGTCGACGTGCTCGACGATCCGCGAAATGTCGGTGCTGCAGTTCTTGGGCATGCCCTTCTGGATGGGAAGAAAGTACGACCAATAGTCGTCAACGAGCTGCACCGGCGCACTGGATGCATGGTAGGCCCAGAAAGTGCCGGGCGACAGCTTCTCGGTCCAGGCAGCTAGCGCGCCGGAATATGAGCCCCCGACATTGATCCACGGCTTGGTTGCGAGAAGACGGGAAATTGTCAGCGATTTTGGCCAATCTTTGACGGGCCTTGAAATCCTTCAGGCAGAGGGCGCACTCACGGAGTTAGGGGCATTGACCAAGCTGCTATTGTCGAATGGGAGCTTGACATTCCTTGCAATGTTCACTAGATCGGCGATCGAGTTTTCGAGGGTCAGATACGTGAGATTCTGCGTGTCAAGGACCTGGAAAGGCGAGGATTCGCCGTAGTACCGATCTGAAAAAGGAGGACACAAGGGTCAGTCTGCGATCTTTCAACCCCAACGGTGCCGGCTGGCCGAACGGGCAGAGGCGTACTTACGCTCAACCATAACCACGGCGCCTCCAATGGCACGAGCATAGAGGCCGGTGAGTGTCCGCTCAGTGATGTAGCCGCCGTAGTTTGTCGCATCAGACTCGCCAGGAGTGAAAAGCACAATCTGAAATCGAGACAGGGTCAGCTTCCTTTTCCGCTGTCGCTGCCAGCCATGGCACGGGGGAAACTCACGGGAGAACCTGGCCCAGCCCAGAATGTGTTGTTCCACCAAATCCGTTGCGAGAACGTTCCCAAGCTAGGGTTCTTATGGTCAATAAGCTGCCGGAACGTAGAATTGCCGCTCGAGCCTCCAACCTCCGCCAAATCACCAAGTAGACGCTGCATCAAAGGTCGCTGCAGCCGGAGGCCACGAGCCTGCACCTGCATGAAGCAAAGCAAGCCCAAGAGGAGCGAGAACATGCTCCCGGTCTGCATCTCAAAACGTGCCAACGAGCAATGAATGAGGGTGCGATTTCTTTTGTGAATGCGGAAGAAGGGGAAATTCGAGGACGAGGGGATTTCGATTTCGATTTCGATTCCGATTTCGATTTTGGTCCCGGGGAAGAAAATTTTTGGAGGGCTAGTTGGCCCCAAGGTATCAGACGAAACGTGAAGCGTCGTGCTGCCTTGCAATCGGATGAGTGTTTGGGCCGAGAACGGCCAGGCTCCGCTACTCTCGATTCACAGCAGCAGGTGCAATATATTTAAATCCAAGAGGTGCCGCAATTGGGAGGAGACACAAGCCTCCGTAGGACGAGTGGCACAATGCGGCTGCAGACGGTGAGGCAGACTCGCAGAATGAAGCCATCGCGGCCAATTCATTCTACGTCAAACTGAGGCACAGGACTCAATTGCGATATGTTGCAACCAATGGTGGTCTCGTCACCGACACGTCAGACGACGTGAACAGACCATGCGCTGCAGTATTCCGGCTCCACGGAGCCGTGGCAATTCGTGCGCCAGGCAAGTGTGCTCCCAGCAAATCACCCAAGGCGGCTAAGATGGTGGCATCCGGAAAGTAATGTGCCGCCCGGCACGGTGGGAATAACTGGGATGCCAAATTTATTTCCCATAAAGGGCCCATAAAGGGAGCGGATAAATGGGGGGCTCGGCGCACAGCGGCCGGCATATTGGGCAGGTCATGCTTCTGAGCTACGGTGAGCCATCCAATGCGTCATAACAAAAAACTTGAGACGAAATTTGCTCAGAAGAAGCATAAATGAGGAAGCATAAATGAACAACGGCGATGTGTGTTCTATCTCCGCCAGATTGGTATTTCACCTTGTCAGTCCAACTTGGTAACTCGGCGACGACAATCAGACCTGGGAACTCAGGAAACAGTAATTACGTAGTCTCAACAGGATGCTTCCGGGCCATGATGAGTTACTTGAGAGGCAGTTGTGGTTACGCCTTGATGCCGAATACCCCGAGATACACGATTTAATCCATACCACACACAAGTAGCTAGTGCGATAACAGTAGGTACTCAGAGACTAGTCGACCCTCAAACACAACAATGAAAAACGAGCTCTCCGCTCCATCTTTCACTTCACCAGACTTTAGAACCATACTATACTCTATCTATAGAACAGGCCCACCAAAAAACGCCTTGATAGATTTCCAACTATAGTGCCATTGAGAGGAGACAGATTTGATTTGTTGATGCCATCAGCCGGCAAAGGGTTGGCGTTTTTCGTCCTTGTTACTTTGTTTTTTCCATTCATGTTACTCTCTTTTTTTTTTTTTTTCTTCATGCGTGTCACTTTGCGGCTTTTGGACTTGGAAGGAGACAAGAGCTATTTCAACTTTAAGGGGTCATCGACTTTCTTCCTCGAATCGTCGATGAACGTGAGCTCGAGGTCATAGCTCGCAGTCATCTTAAAACAGGTCTGATTCTCAACTCCAGGTAGTGGCTCGGTCTTATTTGCAGGCGTAACCGTAACATGAGGTACTTATGTGCAAGGCTGGGGGGGCCAAGGACCGGTCTTAGCTTGGGATGATTTTGGCGTTGTTGTGGGCCCGCAAGGTTTATTCCCTGCCGATACCGCCCGCAGTTGTCAACAATCAGGGACGGTTTGGGGCCGCAAACTTCCGAGCCCAAAACACGCCCCAAAAATGGCTTGTGGATGGACCTGTTCTTTTCCATTCTGCTTTGGGCAGGTGCCTCAAATTAAGGAGATCCCATCAGCAGATAGCGATTGGGGGACCTTCCAGCTTGTGGGGCATTAGCTCAGCACTGGGAGAGAATGCACGTGACACGACTTGGCAAAGAGCTTGGACCATTGGCCATCTCGAAGCTCCACACTCCGGCACTGTCTGGCGTCAAGTTCGAAACAAACACCACCGGGTCAGGCGACTCCCCTCAATTGACTACGCAAGCTTCCTCAATTGCTGTCCAAGATGGCGCACGCTGTAGAAGCCGAAACTCCGCGGAGTATGGGTTCCCATCCTCCCTAACGTCTGAACCAGTGCTTTACCTTCAAGAATTGCTTGCTAACTTGGATGGTGCAAAAACAGAGGCGACCCGCGAGGAGATGCGCGATGCCAAACTGCCCATGGCATACCGAGACAGCTGCGCCAACTTGCTGATCCCGCTCAATCGGTGTCGCTTCGAGACGTACTACATGCCCTGGAAGTGCGAGGTACGCCAGACACAAACCGGACCCGCCCCGAAACATGCACCTGAGAGACCGACAGACACGGGTGCTGACATTCCCCACAGACCGAGAGACACAGCTACGAGAAGTGCCAATACGTCGAGTTCAAGAAGCGTGTGGCCAAGATGAACGAGCTCCGGGAGGCAAAGGATGGCGCACGGAGCAACTGATGCGGAACCACCAACCAGCGAGTAGGTGATGGGCTCACCTTGTACATATTCCGAGAAGACCGTGATGGAACTGGAGCTGGAGCTGGAGCTGGCTGGGTTTGCAACGGTATATATATGCAATACACTGGCTCTCCAGCTGTCCAATGCAACAAAGATCAGCCGTGCGCTAGGAGGAAGGTCAGAGACAAAGCACGAAACCGGGTCTCGGCACGACGAGAGCGCTCGCCTCAGACCCTCTGCCTCGTGGACTTTATAGCTTTGTGTACCAGTGTGCCCGTCAATTTCCAGCGATCCGCCTTCCTACGGCTTCGTTCGTTGTGCTATGGGGCGTGGCTCTTTGGTCGAAGTCTCCCGGGTCGGGCCGAATCGCGTGGTCTACGGCCTTCGTGGCCTAAGGAAAGAACAAGGGATCCCAACAACAAATGCCGCAAACTAGTTACGAACGTGATCCGTCGTTGGCTGTGAGCACTTCGGAATGGATGCGAGCTGGCAACCATGGCGCAGGATGGAGTCATCTTGGGGTTTCCAACACTTGCCTCAAGGTCTTGTGGGTTTGACTTCCCAGTTGCTCATCACTTCCTGCACCCACACACTCGCAACCTATTTCATGCAGGCGGTACTCATCAGAACGTCTATAGGCATTGAAGTTCAGCATCATATCCTCCTTCTACGGGCTGCTTTCTAGCGCAAGGGTTAGCTTTAGGACGAGTCTGCCAGCTTCGCCCTGCAGTTTCCATCCCCGACATATTGAGAGAAAACCCGCACTGTAAGTGTTTCTGCCCTTCCCACCGAGGTACATCCCATGCCCAAACGATACAAAGTCACTGCAAAGTTCTCGGAGCCCGTTCAGCAACTGGGTCTCGAAGGGATGTACGGACCTAGCGAATACTAACCGTCTGTTCCACTTCCACTGTTAGTGGGCGAGATGGGCATTTCCTGACTAGTAATTGCCTAGTTTGATGGATCTAGCATGGAGTGTTAACTAATTTCGAAGCGCACAAGGCGCTGGTTCATTTCTCTGGTATGTTCAGCTTGCTCTTTGTGTCCCAGTGGGGTTTGTTACCAATGCTGGAAGACTCCTATACCGTGTTCCAAGACAAAGACAGCTACGAACATTAGCCGACAATGGCCTTTATGGACTAACATTTATGGCGGAGTATTGAACATGCCAAATCGAGGCGACTGAGCAGCTTCTTGGTTCCCACTGTTCGAGTGGTCAAGATTAGAACCTCGACCTCCTTTTCTCAAAATATTTAAAAGTTGAGAGATCACTTCCAAGCGCAGACTCTAATCTCGGCCGCGTCTTCACTCTTGGTCAAGGCACAGGAATCGGCCACCTAACCATTGACACAGCCGATAAACCACTCCAGCTCTCTCCCTCCATTACCCAAAACCCGCATGTCCTTGGGTTTTGGGAAACAGATACAAACATGGCTTCCACCCCCAAATTTGTCAACCACTACCAGGTGCTGAGAATTAGCTCTACGGCGACAGAAGCGGAGATCAAGAAGGCCTTCCACAAGCAGTCGCTGCTTACCCACCCAGACAAGATGGGAAACACCCCCAAGAATCACGCCGCATTCTGCGCCGTCAACGAGGCCCACAGGATCCTTTCTGATCCCAAGCTGAAACGTGACTACGACGCACTGTACGCCGCCAACCGCCGCTCTTCCCGAAATCCAAACACCAAGGACCCAAGCCGCCCCTCCGGCCCCTTGGCCCCACGTCCGCCTCCCGCCAAACCCACTCCGAGGAGACCTTCAGGGCACCACTCGTCCAACCCTGGTAGACACCACACTCCACACGCGTCGAAGCCGCCAGAGCCCAAGCCTAGGGAGCGCCGACCCACTCCGGATGCGCCGAAGACGCCGGATCCCAGGTACAAGGACGCGCCGAAGACGCCGGAGCCCAGGTACAGGGACACGCCGAAGACGCCGGAGCCCAGGCCTGAGAGCAGGTACAGCCGCCCCGGCGGCTCCAATGCACCGTCGCCGATCCCTCGCGAGGAGTCAGGACCGCGCCTGTACGAGGTGCAAAAGAAGCTAGAGAAGGCCGACTCCAAGCTGAAGACCTTGCGGACCATTGTTAGCGACTCCAAGATGAGCGACAGGGACGCGGCGCGCCTCAAGGCCGCAATCGACGAGTTCCGCGACGCCATCGCTTGGCACCGCTGCGACACGGAAGAACTGGCCAAGCGCCGCCGCCTTCCGCAGTCACCCGAGGAGGCTGTGAGCATTGCCAGGGGGGTTATAGCTCACGAGTACAAGTCCCTGTGCTGGGATGTTCTCATGCGCGCCATTCTCGACAGCGCGGTCCGTAAATCTGAGAAGCTCGGTTCCTCGGAGGACTTTCGCCTCGGGCTGATTACCAAGCTTGAGGAGCACCAGCATGTCCTCATGCCTTGAGATGGCTTCTTTTTCTTTGCAGGTAAGTATTTGCTGCGTAGATGCTAACTTCTTTAGTACCGAGTATTATATCTTTACTTGTTGCACTTTTGATCTACCTAGGTAAGTTTCTAATCTCTTTTCTGTACCTCTATTAGGAGAGCAAATAATACAACCTGGTCTGCCACGAGTATTTATTTTCCACTTACGTTTTGACATCTTGCATTGTAGTGGCTCACGCTTTTGTCTAATTGCGTGAAATGAGAAAGGAATTAATTAGGAAAACAGCCAACACGTGAGCGAGAGACGAGATTCATGTTGATGCAAAACTTTTAAACTCCTTTTTCACCCCGTGCCCAGGGTATTTAGATACTGATATACCGTCCCAGACCTTCTTACTCTTCCGTACATGGACATCGTGCCCTTTTGATCCGTTTCAAACAAAGTCAATGCTTCAAACAAGGTCAACGCTGCGCTGCACCCCATAACGCCACTCAGTGTACGCCACTCAGTGTCCGCCACTAGTGTCCGCCAATCTGGCCCTTCGGCAGCGGCGGAATCCAGCACACGGCCAAATTGAGCGCGACATGTATCACGCCAATGACCCAGAACCCCTTGGCATAGTCCGTGCCGCCGCCCATGTAGCGGAAGATGATGGCGAAGATGACGCCGCCCAGATTCCCGCCGGCGCCGGTCAGGCCCGACAGGATGCCGTTGGCGTAGGGGAAGACGTGGGGCACGAGGGCAAAGTTGGCGCCGTTGCCGGCCTCATGGAACACGGCCAAGAGCACGATCAAGCCGACCATGGTCGGCAGGTGGTGCGGGTTCAGCGTGCCGATGAGGATCAGCAGGGCGCCCGTCAGCAGCCCGCAGACATGAATCCACGCCTTCTTGAGCCACAGGCTGCGGCCGTAGCGGTTGTACAGCAGGTCGCTGACCACGCCGCCGGCGGGCCGCGTGATGAAGTTGAGGAAGCCGAAGATGGCCGCGTAGTTGCTCGCGTTGGTCTGGCCCAGCGTCGGGAAGTTCTTGAGGTAGTACGACGCCAGTATGGCGTTGATGGCCAGCTCCCCGCCGAAGCTGCACGCGTACGTGGCCACGTGGAACAGGCCGTGCAGGCTGAATACGACGCGCACGCCCTCGCGCACGCTCGGCTTGACCACGATCTCGCCCTGCGCCGTCTCGAGCGCCTCGGTCCGCGAGATGTCGGCCTCGTGCTCGAACCCGTGCACGCTCTTGCTGCTGCTGCCGTCTTCTTTGCTGTCGCTGCTGCCCTTGAGGTCCTTCTCCTCGTCCGCCGCCGCCGCCGCCGGCAGCTGCCGGTCGGCCACGGTGCCCGTGATGTTGACAATCTCGCCCGGCAAGCCGTGCGACACGAGGTTGCTCTGCACCTGGGCGTGGCGGTCATCCCACTTGCCCATGGGCGTGTCCTCGCACAGCAGCAGCAGGCCCAGGCCGCAGGCGATGAGGCAGACGAGCGGGACGAGGAATGTCAGGCGCCAGGCCTCGCCGGGGGTGCGGCCGCGGCTGTGGACGAGCGAGTCGTAGACGGCCGGCATGATGAAGTAGGTGATGCCACCGCCGGCATTGCCCCAGCCGCCGGCCAGCGCGTTAGCCGTGCCGACCACGTTCTTGTCGAACCAGCCCGTGCACCAGACCTGGCACGGCACGAACGACCCGCCGAGGATGCCGATGAAGAAGCGGATCACGTACAGCCCCGACGCGTTCTTGACCAGCGGCGCCAGCCCGATCGGGATGCTGCCAACCAGGATCAGCATGCTGAACACCTTGCGCGACCCCATGTGGTCGCACAGCGGGCCGGCTACGAATCGCACTAGTAGCGTTGCTACGAGAGAGATGATGTTGGAGTTGGCCACCTCCTCGGACGTGAGGTTGAGGTCTTTTTTGATCGTCACTGTGAGCTGTTGCCGTGTTAGTGGCCCTGGGACTCATAGCAATTGTGGGGACGAGCTTGTTGACATACCAGTGGCGGGAATGTGTACCATGCCCAGAACGCCAGCATGAAGCCGAGCCACGAGAAGAAAAACACGCGGCCATGTCGGTTGACGGGATTGAATACGGGGATGCTCCGGGCCTTCTTGTTGACCGGGTTGAGCACGGGGGCTTGCCACAGGTCGGAAACTTGGAATCCCATAGTCACAGGTGGGCCTAGGGGCACGGCGTCAAAGTTACTTGCGGCTGGGGACCGGGGTGTTGAGTAGAGGCGATGGGGTTGGCCCAAAACGCAATCGACCAGAGTCGCGTGCGAGTCGGGGTTTATACTCGTTCGTCTCATCCGCTCGTCGCAGCGGCCCCCAAAATCTCAAGAAGGAAATTCCAGGTTTGCATCTCCGCATCTTCAAGAAACGCAGCCCCACGGCGCGGCACGGGGTTGCAAATGACCAGGGGGGGGGGTCCCGAAGCGGAAAGGCTGCCGAGGCTTATCTCGTCGCCGCCCATTGGCTTGTTGGGCTATGCGAGAAGCAGCCTCCCCATTTGACGAGCTGGCTTGGCTTGGCAGCGATAAGACGCACGCCGTGGCTTGCCATGACGGAGCGACCCGAGAGAGGGAGCCTGGGGCGTCTCGGCCGTGAGCCGTGCCATCTCCGCGGGAGACTTCCCAGTCTTGATGACGGTATGCAGGACGAGATGTGGGTAACGGGGGGAATCTGGGCCGTGGGGGTGGCTGCCTCCGGAGCTGCGGCTGAGGACGACATCACGACCCGAGGAGGTGTCGGTTTCAGACTTGTCAAGAGCCGAGCACCCAGTTAGGTCTAGGCCCCGCCCTATCCGGCAGAGATAGCAGCAGATCTTGGGAATTGCATCTCCGGTCCATCTGCATTCTGCATGGCTATCTCTCGATCCCTTGCTCTCCCCACGCAGCACCCCGCGGAGTACTATTTTACAAAATTTTTGCCAAGAGGTGGCATGTCCAAAATGACGACTACTTCCTTTTCTCATCTTGGCCCGAGTTCCACGTTACATGTGCCGCCGAGGTCTAGGCCTTCGGAGAAACAAAGCGTCATATCCGGCCATGTTACCGAGACAGCGGTCTCGGAGCCAGTGTCATTGCATCTAGTCAGCACGGGGCCCTCAAGGCTCTCGGATGGCGTCAAGGCTCTCGGATGGCGTCAAGGCTCTCGGATGGCCTTTGCAACGAGTCCAGATATGGAGTCATCCGTTGTGGTCTGAGACCGAGACATATATGTGGCCGAAGCTGAACACTGGCTTACTTATCAGGGCTGCATCTTGTCTCCATGATGTCATCAATGCATGTATATCGCACTCTTCGCTCAAATGGGTCTTATCTCTGGCTGCGCAACCCAACGGATCGCCATGTCGGTCCGGCCGCTATCTTATAGGTGGGAAACTTTTCAATCTTACGTACCTCGTCCTTTTCTGATAGACACACCGAGGCGGTGAATAGGGGTCGACGTTTCTTTCTCGCTTCTCAGCTATTTCATAGCAGCCTCCACGTCCGAGACCAAAAAGTACGACATATCTCAACTACAAGAAAGCAATGAATCACCCGGATTTCAATACATCATTTGGCCATCCACCAACCCTCTCAACAATGGGAGGAGCGCAGACAAACAATAGCAGGCTGCCGAATGTTTACACTCTTTAGCTTGGGACATGCATATCCAATGGACATCCAATGGACATCCAATGGACACCCAATGGACAGCGCTGCCCCTTTTGCGGCTCAGAGCCACCCCGTTTTCTACCGAGACATGATCCCCGCTCGATCTGGAGCTGTTGTCCCGGTAGGAAGAAAATACCAACACTAACCCGCTACACAAAAGCGGGGATTTCAACGGCTCTCCGCAGCGTCTACGTAATTATCCCCCGCATGCCCGTGTAAATGATCCCGACTCTCGTTGCTGCCGGTCTAGTGGTAATTAAGGACGCGGCATGTGTTGCCCGGATGGCTGCTTGGCCCGCTCGTTGGTCAACTCCAACTGGCGCGCCACGAACCTAAATCTTGCCACTCCATCGTCACTGTCCAGCTGACACTCGTGTAATTAATCCAAAACAAAAATAAACATGGCGGACGTTCAAAAAAATGGCACCGACACGGCCGTCCCGAGCCACCACAAGGCCATTGTCTACGACAACCCGGGACAAATCAGCACGCGGATCGAGACGGTGGCGACGCCGCGGCCCGGGGTGGGCGAGGTGCTGGTGCGCATCACGCACTCGGGCGTCTGCAGCAGCGACCACGCCGTCATGACGAACCGGTGGGCGAGCCTGCCGCCGACGGCCGCGGGGCAGGTCGGCGGGCACGAGGGCGTGGGCACCATCGCCGCCTTCGGCCCCGGCGGCGGCGGCGACGAGCAGCAGCATCCCGGCGGCACCGCGCTGAAGCTGGGCGACCGCGTCGGCATCAAGTGGGTCGCCGCCGTCTGCGGCACCTGCCTGCCCTGTCTGTCGGGCCGCGACGCCCTTTGCCACGCCGTCAAGATCTCGGGATTCTACACACCCGGCACCTTCCAGCAGTACGTCATCGCGCCTGCAAACTACGTCACCCCCATCCCCGACGACGTCCCCAGCGACCTGGCTGCGCCGCTGCTTTGCGGCGGCGTGACCGTCTACGCGGCCCTGAAGAAGTCGGGTGCGCAGCCTGTGAGATCTCTCTCTCTCTCTTCTCTCCCCCTCTCCATATTCTCGCCTAGGTCTTGAGTTGGGTCTACTGACGCCTGTCCTCTCTTTAGGGCGAATTTGTCGTCGTCCCGGGAGCCGGCGGAGGGCTGGGCCATCTTGCTGTGCAGATCGCCAGCCGAGGCATGGGATTCCGCGTGATTGTATGTCTGATTCGTGTCCGCAGATACTGACAGAGGTTTTACAGGATTACTGCTAATTCGACGGTGAAAAAGGGCATCGACTCGGGCGAAAAGGAAGCCTTTGTGCGCTCGCTCGGCGCCGAGGCCTTCTTCGACATTGCACAGTACAGCCGCGACAAGGCCGGGTCGGACCAGCTGGCGGCCGAAGTCAAGGCGGCGACGGGCCGGGGCGGGTTGGGGGCAGCGAGCGTCATCGTATGCACCAACTCGAACGCGGCGTACGGGCAGTCGCTCAACTTCCTCGCCTTCGGCGGCTCCGTCGTCTGCGTCGGGCTGCCCGAGGGCGACCCGGTGCCCATCGCCGGCGCCGTGCCCGGGTTCCTCGTCAGCCAGGAGCTGCGCATCGTCGGCAGCGCCGTCGGCAACAGGAAGGATGCCATTGACACCCTCGACATGGCCGCCCGCGGGGTCGTCAAGACGCACTTCCAGCTCGAGCCCATGTCTAAGCTCACCGACGTTTTTGAGCGCATGGAGAGGATGGAGCTCCAGGGCCGCGTTGTCATTGACATGAGCAAGGAGTGACATTGGCCCTAACAGTAGACTAGATTGATGGCCAAAGTGTCGGGATCAGAAGCTCGTTAAGCCCCGCCTCTTCGTAGGTCAGGCGAGGCCTACAGCGATAGTTAACCTCATGGCCCTCTAGAAGATATAGTGCCTCTATTATCAAAAGAAAAATTGTCCGAGACTACACCGGTCAGACAACACTCGAGCGACATAGGTCCCATGCAGCCAGTGACATTATACAATAATTGCTATTTAATATTTTCACCCGAGGCACGTCTCGGACCGAGCGCAATCTTAGCCCAGCGCCTACTCGAGAGATGCATGTGGGAGGAAAGCTTATATCCAATCTGTGCGCCATGCCGCCGTGCTCGAGGCGTCGGTGGCGCGCGCACAGCCCGAACCTCCGGTCTTGCCTCATCATTAGGTAGGGGGTGTGTGCCCTAGCCTAATTACACAAAAGACTTTGGAGCATCCGCCCGCTCGTCGCCCCCCTCCCTCAGCGATCCCTCCGTCTATCCATCCTCCTCCGTCTTGTCCATCCTCCTCCGTCCATCTATCGCGGAATGAACAACCCTCGAACCAAGAACATGGCAAAAGAATGTCCCACCTTTTCCGACCCGAAGAGATTTCCCGCACCTCCCAGAATACAAAAGAACAAGACAGGAAAGTGGGCGATGTATATATCCCTGACCTCATTGAAACCCATTCGAACAATTTGGCCCCCGTCCCCCGCCGAGTAGAATGACGAACCAAAGAAGAAAGGAAGGGTATGTATGATACACGGAACCGTCTTCTTGTTCCTCAGTCTCTATTTACCTCTGCCTTCTCAAACTTCCAGCATCCCCGCCCGACTCTCATTCCCAACACGCCCCAAACAAAGATAGCCAGTTGGAGGCGTTTTCAAAACACGCGTACCAGCCCATCAAATGACTGACAGCAAGAAGACAAAACAGGATTATTATGCGATGCAATGCGAAGACCAAAAAATGCGACCAGAGACAAAGGAAAATATACATGCCACGCACTCGAACGAGTTATAGCACAAACACCAACACCAACACCAACATCACCACCGCCACCGCCATGGTTAACTTCGTCGTGGCCGCCGTGGTTGGCCCTATGGCAGGTCGCGTCCCGACTTGAGACACCTCCCCTTGCGGCCGACCTCCTCGCGCAGGCGGGCGAGGCGGCGGGAGTCGCCGTTTTGGAACGCGAACGCGCCGTTCCAGAAACCGCAGTTGATGTTTGGGGTCTCGTGGCGCAGCTCGGCCTGCTCACGGCCCGTGTCGTCGACGGGGGGGATGTTGGTGTGGTTGTCGATGCCGCTGATCATGCTCTTGCCGGGCAGGTGGTGGAACAGCTCCGGGTTGACGCTGTAGCAGCGCATGTCGTCCGAATCGCGGCAGCTGATGAGGATGGCCACGTCGTAGGCCATGGGCTCGTCCTCGCCGCGGCCGTCGAGCGAGAGCTCCCTGAGCAGGCGCCGAGCCGACGTGCGCGTCACGGCGTACGCGAACGTGCACAGCGGGAACACGGACTTGTGCACCAGCCGCGTGTGCGGCGCCACGCCCAGGTTCTCGAGCAGGGACGCCGTCCACGGGTGCAGGTTCTTGGGGTCCGGCAGCGAAGCGTCGTTGAACGATATGTGCGGCCGCGCCGCCAGGTCTGACGGCCTCACGTGGCCATCCTCGAAGCCCACGTCGATGGAGTGCCAGTAGTCGCCGCAGTGGCCGAGGTACAGCAGGTCCCAGGCGGCGGGGTCGCCGTAGGGGTAGCGCATCGCAACGGCGTCGGCGTCGGCGTCGGCGTCGGCATCGATGGCGGGATCGGCAACAACGTCGGTTGAGAAGTCGGCGGTGGAAGGCGTGGAAGGGAGGGAAGAGACGGGGGTGGTCGAAGCAAGGAGAGTGCGGACGGCGCTTGCGACGAGAGGTGCCTGCAGCGAGCGTAGGCGGATGTCCCAGTCGACGTCGTCTTCTAGGATCAGGGCCGTCTCGGCGCCCGAGTCGAGGAACCTGTGGGATAAGAGAGAGACGGTGGTTAGCCTCTTACGGGGTCTACTGCCAGGCGAAACAAGAAGGGCGACGCACTCTCGCAAGGAATGGAGGTGGCCCAGCCAGGCAAGCAGTGAGCCGCGGCCTATCTTTGTGTGGCCCTCAAGGTCGGACTCGGTCCAGTTGGGCTGGATGGGGATGGTGAAATCGAGCTCGGTGACGTTGGCGGCCTGCAGGAGGCTGTGGCGGCGGGGCGAGTCTTCTTTTGACACGACGTAGATGCGGCCGAAGCCGAGGGTCGAGTTGATGGGGAGGACGGAAGGTTGCTGGGCAGTGGGCTGGCCGTTCGGCTGACTGTGTTGCTGATGGTCATGTTGCTGGCCGGGTCCGGGCAGCCACGGGTCCGGTGACGGGTAAGCCCACAGGCGGAAGACGACGAAGAGGGCGATGGCGACGGCGACCAGGTAGCGGCTGCGCAGCCGCAGCATGGGTATTGTCGTCATCCTAGCGGTCGCGGACTTTATTGTCTTCTTTGGGCCGCTGTCCGGATGCTCGCTCGCCCACTGTGGTATCGCACTAATACCTTAGGTTTGCAGGCGCGATGGTGAACACAGGCGTGGGTGCGGCTGGAGCTGCACGTTGGTGGTTCTGGAAGCAGTCTGTTGGATCTTGGCGGGATGCGCGGCGCGCCCAGACCTGAAACGGAGAAAGCCCGTGCGCTGCTGACCTAACCCTCTCAGGAATGGGATCTTTTGCATGTGTGAGAAGGCTCGGAGCCAATAGCTGCAGCGCATGTGTGCCCGCATTTTAGCTCGTCGTTGCAAAAAGTACACAGTAAAACCAACCCACGCCACCATACCCGTACACTAGACTCAAGACTGTAAAAACCTGAAAACGGCGCGCTAACGCCTCGGTTTGGTTCTAGTGGGCCCATCTACCTTATCCGCAAACACCATCTGATCGCCACACTGCCAACAAGGCCAACCACCCAACAAGGCCAACCACGCAAAATTGCAGCCACGAGGCACAAGAGCGTGCCAGCACACATCTGGGCACAACTTTGTTTGGGGCACTAAAATCGGCGTTGCCCGGTCGGGTTCGACTAGCCCAGTGCCAACTGGCTATGTTCGCCAAGGGCTGCCGGGTCAGCTCATGAGGCTGATGCAACAATGTTCGGACGTTTCCCCTGACGATGCCAGATGGCGGGGTGTGGCACATACCTTGGTCGTCTCGTAGCCCTTACTGAGTACGCGGAATATGGCTGGTGACACTTCATCCCAATGTCTCGTCGGGGTGCTTCAACATCACCAATACTCATCGCCAATACTCCGGTACCTGTTAAACCAGCGACCGTCCAGCCTGCTCCATCCCCGACACTGAGCACAAGTTCGACAAGCCCCAATGCAACACCCAGCAGTTCCAGCAGTTCCAGCAGTTCCAGCAGTTCCAGCAGTTCCAGCAGTTCCAGCAGCAGCAAGACAGCAAGTAACCAGCAGTCCCGCTGTCGCCAATGATTTAGGTGCCAAGACTGCACCTGCACCCAGCCCCGGTAGGCGGCTGGTGTAGCTTCAAGCCTAGGTGTCGGAATTCGATTAATGTTAGACTTCTTACCCTTCGTTGACGGTTGCAGACTTGCGGTTTTCAATGTCATGATATTTACCTAACCCAGACTGGATAAGTTGGGTTGTCTCTTCATTGATTCTTCAACATACTTTGACCCCCGGCTTGCACTTGCCCGGCTTGCACTTGCCCGGCTTGCACTTGCCCGGCTTACACTTGCCCGGCTTACACTTGCCCGGCTTACACTTGCCCGGCTTACACTTGCCAAGTGGCAGGTTTTTGGCGACAGATGAGTGCACCGAAATCTGCTTTGGAACAATGTTCATTGTGTCGATGGGCTCGCAGCTGTTTCTAAACGGCTGACAAGACAACCGGGGATCAATGTATTTTGATCATCCCTCCCCACAACATTGCCGATCGCCACCAGTCGAGAAATCAGCGCCTCGCTTCCCTCGAAGCTTTAAACCCTTGATCAACCACACCATACCAATCCAGCCAAATCCCCCCTCACCCCATGGCCGCCTCCGCACTACTCTTCCGCCTTCTCGTCTTCATGCCGAGCAGCATCGCGCTTGCCAAATCCAAAGCCGCCACCACCAAAGCCGCCGCGCTGGAGCTGCGCGACGGGACCGTTGGGGTTCATGACGCCGCCCGAGGGCCCCATGAAGGCGGCGGGGCTGACGGCCTTGTTGGCGTTCTGGTTGATGCCGAAGCGGATCCAGGCGAAGACGCCGTCGGCCAGCGTCTTGCCGACCAGCGCGTACCGCACGATGGGGTCGTCGCCGTTGGCCCCCTGCATGAACAGGAAGTCGGCCGTGTTGAGCGTCACCGCCTGCTTGTTGCCCATGTACGGCGTGATCTTGTTGACCGCCGTCAGCAGCGACTGGTCAAAGTACAGCTGCCCCACGTGTGCCGCCTTGCCGCCCGTTATGGTGTTGTTGGCTTGCTTGGTTGCGCCGAGGTAGACGATGGCTTTTTTTTTTTTGTTGTCAACGGTTAGCAAAGGGTGTTTTCGACCAGTGTTGTGGTTGCAACTCACCGTGGATGTGCGTCGCGCGGCCCTCGTAGTGGCCCGGTAACAGGCCGTCAAAGGCGGCAACGCCGTGGTCGTCAGTCGGCTGGATCCCGCGCAGAGCCGTGAGCTTCAGGATGGAGGCGTCTTTGGGGTCGCCCATTCCCGGATAGCCCTGGACTCCCGTGTAGATGCCCTGCACGCACATTTTAGCGACAGCCGACCACAAGTAAGGGAGGGCTTGAGTATTACCGTCGAGTTCGAACTCCAGATGTCGACGTAGGCGTTGGGCACAGCCTTGCACGTCTTGTAGTCGACGACTTGGATGGCCAGCGTCATCTTGATTCCGGGCTCCTTCTCGGTAATGTCTTTCCTGACTTGTTCTCCCTTGACGTCTGTGTCGCCATCAGCAAACGGATGTAGTCACCCAGCTGGTTGGGCGTCGGCAACCGGACTTACACAGCGGGCCCTGGTCAACAGCGGGCATCAGCATGCACGCGCCGGCATCCGAGAACAGATTCGAGAGGTCCATCCCCTTGGTAACCGTCTTGTTGCTCTTGTGGTCGATCCTCGAGACGGAGATGTAGTCACGAGGCTTCAGCTTCGGACTATCAGACCACATACGTTAGACACAAAAAGACGTGTTTATCAGAATGCGAGGCGTCCAACCTCTCTTCGGTCTCGAGGCCGAGCTCTCTGCGCAACCTCGCAAACTCGCGGCCATGGATCTCGACTGTCCGCGTCACAAACTCGGGGTCCGAAAAGTGCTTCTCGCAGTGGTCGAGCGACTTGCGTTCGAGGGGAAGGGCGCGGTGGGCGTGGACCTTCTCCTTGCCAGGATGTGCCAAGACAAGAGGTGCGGCCAGCAAGAGGCTCGAAAGAAGGTTTTTGATACCCATTTTGGCGGTGTGGGACTCGAAGAGCGCAGGGAAGCGGCGCACGGCAAACACTGGGAGAGAAATAAAAGACGAGGCGGCCGAGCCAAGATCGGGGGGTCGGCTCCAGCCGACGTGATATTTACGTGTTTTCTTTTCCATCTTTCTACCTGTCCACTAACGGAGCTTGGCTCGATGGAGCCGGATCTCGGCACCATGGCATGGTACTGTGGTACTCTGGGCCCACGGAGAACAGCAAATGGAGACACGCAATATCCGGGTCGTGCTCTTTCAATTCACCCATGAAGTCCATGATACGTCGAGCGAGAGACGAGCGACACGAGTGGTTGAGGAAAGGCGCCACAGGAGCGACTATATGTTGGTCAATATAGGGACGAATCCGCGTGATATGTTTTAGTTTGTGCCGGAGAGAGTACATGGGCGGTGGCACAGAGTGCTCGCTAAGGGCTGAGGTGGATCGGGTATTGCTCCTCGTTATTATTGCACAACATGTCGCCAGCTTCAGCCCAGAGCGCGCAGCCGATGGCGAGGCGCCAAGGCTGTTCCCCGGATTTTAATCTCGGTCCGTGGCCACCAGAGGCCCGGGGAGCAGCCAAGCGGACGAATCGGGTCGGCCGGGTCGTGGCTAGCCCTCTCTGCGTGACGAGGCGGCTAATTTAGAAATCCTGCTGCCCTGTCCCTATGTGTTAGACCCGTGGGTAAAGCTAGGGCACATATAGGTAATAGGGATCCATGCGGGCACCATCTCGCTTCATTAGCCATATTCTCCGTGGCACGGTTTGGCACTTCGTTGGCCCATCAGCGGCGGCGGATTAGCCATGTCCCTGTGGCCCATTTCGGCAGTTGTGCGCTGCACCCCGCATTGTCGGGCAATTCGCTTGCTCGATGGCAAGATCTGGAATGGGCAAGTTAGCAGCCCTGAATTTGCGATCAGGTCTATTTTTGTCTATTCTTGCTCCAAGTTAATAACGAGCCCCGGCCGGCAGCACTGGCTGGCTAACCGAGTGTTTTCCATCATTTCTCTCGGCATGCGTGCAACCTATTGTGGCAGCAGTTTAGGTTGGCCATCTTCCATCAAATACTTAGTACGCTCGTCTAGAGAGCTTGAATCTTCAAAAACAGACCCAAAGTCCTACCAACGCATATTCATCATAAATCATCCTCAAATATTACCTACGGAGATTAATTAGCGTGTCACAACATAATTACGGTAAATAAAATAGAGCCAGTCGACTTGCAGTAAAGACCGTGTATTTTGAATGGTAATTTACAATGTAGAAATCCTGCTGCCTATGGTTTTATGGTTTTATGGTTTTACACAAAAGACTGAAAAAACAAGTCAATACAACCGCGAAACAGCAGCGCGCCAGGGGTGTAAATGTGAACACAGGAAATGGTGGCTAAAGTAACAACCGCTAGCCACACACTTGCGCCTCGACGGAGCAGTTGTCACGCCCCTTCCTTTAATTAGCGGGGCAGTTGGTCGCCCACTGACCACAACCTTGGAGGGGCAGTCTCCTAGTCACGAATCGCGGCTTTGGATTTGCCTTCGTTTCGCAGGTCTTTTAGAACGTGTGTTTGATGCTCCTTTTTTCTTCTTCGTTTCTGTTCCTTCTTCTTTTCACCATCGCCGTGTCGTCTTGCTGCTCTGCAATGTTTAACCCTAACCCTTGTACCGCAGACCTGGACCGGTTTCTGTGAGACTTACGACGCCGCCAAGCCCTTGGGTTGCGTCATTGCGAGTCCATGACGTAGACAGAATTCAGCGACCCCGCCTCCCCCAAGGTTTCAACGACACGGGGTATTTCTGGGCCACCCTCCATAATTCGCGTTCTTTTTACTTCGATCTTGCACCAACCTTGTTGCCTCTTCCACACCATAGAACTCCGCATATTCTCCACGGGCTGCTAGAGCACTGCAAAAGCACTGCAATCCAGTCTTAACACACTGTCACGGCAAATTAGCAAACATGATGCACAACGCCCTCTTCTCGAGCTTCATCGCCCAGCTCTGCCTGGCCGCCCTTGCCCTGGCTGCTCCCATCGCTGACGAGACGCTGACAACCACTGGCCATGGCAACTCGTGGCAATACGGCACGGGCGGTGGAATTCTCGGCTTGATAATTTTGATCCTCGACATCATCGTCTTCAGTACGTGCTCCCTGCTCGCTAATTAGAACGGGGCTGGTTTGGTGTTACTGCCTGGGAGAGGGGTGTCCCGCAACCCGACCCCCACCACCACTCTCCCATTTTTGTTAAACGCCACTCCACCCAAATTTGAACGACGTCGCTTTGCTAACCTGCCTCTTTTCGCACTTGTTTAGTTGAGGTCTTGAAATCCAACCGGCCGCCCTCTTCTAAGCTCATCTGGTGTCTCATCGTCTTCCTGTTCCCCGTCATTGGGATGGCCATCTACTGGTTGTTCTCAAACCGCTCGTCTCACAACAGCGGCTCTGGATACGAGCCCTTGGCTTAATTTGTCTCCACCAACCCTCAGGGTGCCGGCATGTTCACCGATTAAGCCCCGGCTACTCCTTGCTTTCGCCTTTGGCTGATCCACGTCTTGATGGGGAGGGGGGAGATGGAGTATACATTTATCGGTTGGTCGCTGGCCTAGACTGTCCTACTAAATCCGCTGTTGCGGATTATGCCTTTGTTCCAGAATCAATGCATACGAGAACGGGAGGGAATGATAGGATTAGGGGGTCAAGTCTGTGTATTGGCGACGCAGCCTCCATTCAGACGGCGACGACATGTTCTTCTCAGGGGGACGCTGCTGCGACGCGAGTGCTATTAGTAACTTACTTGGAGGTAACTTTCTTAGATCACAGTCACACTTAATAAAATTTTAGTTCCTCCTTTCGTGCCGCAGATCTCAACTTAGCAAGATGTCCTGCTACTTCTAGGGAATTAGTAAATTCGGATAATATCCTGCTTGAAAGTTCTGCCTTGACCACTTCTTTGTCGACGTTGTCGGCGTAGAGGCGGTGTTTTTCTTGGGCGACATTGCCAATGAATATTTTAGGCGACCTGGTTAGGCGACCTGGTTAACCAGAGCGACCATGCGTTGTTGGCATCGTCGACGTGCTTTGTATGAACAGTAGGCCAGAACAGGCAAGTACCGACAGGTAGGACTTACATCGCGAATTAACTTTAATATCGCAGTTTCCGGGCCCGCCATGTTTAGGACATTAAAGTTGGCCGGATTCTTTCCCGGCTCCTCGGCCCCGTGTCCTCATCCCGTCCCACCGCCCCATCTTCCTTTCAGCAGGCCTCGAGAGAGACTCTTCTCAGCACTCAGACACGGCAGGTCGTGTCCTCGAAGCATATAATGGGCTATATAGATGCGACTGATTGTATCGAGACAGGTGCGGACTTTCGAATAGAAAACAACACAGCCAGGGCTCTCTTGCGTTACAAGTACGCGTGGGCGATTAGTTAGTTAGCTTCGTGTTGCCGGTCCGACAGATTTTTAATTATCTTGGCCTTGGGGAGCGTACATCTTACTAAGAGTATCCGAGAATTCACGTCAGGGCCTTTCTTCGTTGTTCGCTTCTGTCGCGTTGGTAATTATTTGCCGGACTGAGATGTAATTACTGGTCCTCGCTCCTGGAGTCGAATGTGAAATAAAATGTGACCAGCCCCGGATTTCTCATCTAAATAACAATCTGGGTCAACGTTGAACTTCCTGAGGTACCGGGGGTGCGTGACGGTTTGGCGATGTATCGAGGCGGCGGAATCACGACGACTCTTCTCTTCCCGTGTCTGCCACTCAGTAAGCAATGGTAGCCAGTAGCACAAAATCCCACCGCCGCGACACCCGCCATTCACTAACTAATTAATTCTTCCTCAATCCGTTCCCTCAGGGTGGGTCTTGCTCCATGATGGTTCCGTCTCGTTGAAAGAATCATCCTAGGCGGCGTGCCTCTAGCCAAAAAGAGGCCAAAAACCTCAACGTGTCCGTCACTCTCCCGAGTCAGAAAGCAACTCTCCGGATCCTAACCAAGTGCGTCACGCTAGGCTAAAGCTCAAGTTTCGAGACGCTAATCTCCTTGCTTCTCCGGGGCTAATACGGCGCTGGCGGACTTTGCCTGACTTGGGTAAGGTTTGAAGGGAGATATTTTCGTCCCTGCAGAGCGAGCCGGAGCCAGCAGGCATCGGCTGGCGGGGACAGCTGTTGGTCGAGATCTATTTTCCTCTCTATCGAGCTAGCATGGGCGAGCCCATGTCTACAGACTTCTGTTGACTCTGGATAAGGCTGTCAGCGCAATTTTTGTCTCTTCCGACGGACCACAAAGTCTGTGGCAGGTCCTGTCTGAACAAACCAACCAACGCTGGCGCGAAGAACAAAGACCCAAGAATCTGCGACCCAAAACCCAACCCTCAATCACTCAAGTCAGGTTTCCATTTCCTCACCAACCTGTCTAAATCTCTGTTCTATTATTTTATCTTCTTTTGAGCGGAACTTATTCATAACATGGCTTCGGCACAGAAAGACAGCAAAGGACACACAAAAGAGCAAAGGACACACAAAGGAAGACAACAGGGGACACAACAATCAACACTCACGAGCATGGGACAGATACACTTTTGCTGGGATACAATATAAAAGTTTGCGGTGAATATGCCATTGATGATAAATTCGAGCACCACTCCATGTATGTAGTTCGCAGGATTCTATGCCCTGGGCGAAAACTTTGATCTTGTATGCGGTGCTAAAATTCATGAGCCGGCCGGTATGACTCTGTCGGTGCCGTTCAACTGTTTGACCTTTTGCTGTACCGCAGCAAATGCCTGTGTTAACCTTTCAGTGTGCACGTAGTGACGGCCATGAATGAGCCATTTCACTCAGTGATAAATTTAACTGTGGAAGCCCCCCCTTAAGTAAAGCGTTATTGAACCAGACGAAATAACATGTGTTTGCAGAATGGTTTTAAGAGAATGGAAAGAGACGAAATTTTCAAGGAGGGCGCTTTTCAAGGAGGGTGCAAAAATTTCGAATATTCCTATTGATGTCGGAGATGGAAAAATGGAAGCAACACGAATATCACGAGTTGGACACCCACAAAGGAACCCACTCCACTCAAGTCGCTTCCCATCAAACGATGACTGAATTAAACAAACCTGACTCAGAGCACAATTATCATCGCATCGGCTCGCCATGCAGCCGTTTGTTGCTTTTTAACGTGGCCAGGAATGGGATGTTTCGGAAACGAGGTCGAAACAAGAGCTGGCATCTGTTTGCGTCTCTCTTAATAATTAATTGCTGAAAGTTTAGGTGTAGCGGCTCTAGAGGCTCGCAGGGGTTTGATTTGAAGTGGCGTCTTGTTTCAAGACGAATCTCAATTATTCTTACAACCCGCCTTTCCATAGTGCTTCTTGGAGGTGCTCCATTCTCTCTGTGTGACAGAGTCCGCTGGAGATGACGTGGTGCTCGCCTTGGTTCCTTCATGATACTCCATGTTCGGCCGATGCTCACCACAGCCCCCTGATACGGCCATTTCCGCTTCTTTGTCTGGCACCTCCGCCCCCGCCCATTGAAATTGCCCTAGGTCTGGGCAACTTTCATGGGACATGCGATTTTCTTCTTTGGCTGACCAGAGAATCTGAGATTTGACGGGTTTCAGGCTGAGGCCCCTTCTTTCAAAACCTTTTCCTTTGTTACAGAACCTCAGCCTCACCAACACGAGCCACGGGCTATTAATGTCACAACTTCACCGCCAGGA
This sequence comes from Lasiosphaeria miniovina, assembly GCF_030549165.1. Lineage (NCBI taxonomy): Eukaryota > Fungi > Ascomycota > Sordariomycetes > Sordariales > Lasiosphaeriaceae > Lasiosphaeria > Lasiosphaeria miniovina. Next base: position 115,315 of record NW_026848223.1, on the reverse strand, counting down.
CCCACCATCAGTCCAGGGGTGCGGCGTGTGCACCACAAAGCTCCAGTTGACAAAGTCCAACCCCCAGACATTGCCAGACCAGTCACAAACACATCTTTTAGTTTTATTCTAGGTTCCTGGTTGTCACCTCGGCGTTTCCGAGACATTGAGGCTCATGTCACCCCGGCCCGGCAAATCCCACGTGGGAGGCCGGCTTCCACCTCACCAACTCAGCCCATGCGATCGTTCTTATCAGTCCCTTGACCTGGGGCGCGAACATCATGGGCATTTAAACCAAGCGTGATGTCCTGTCGATGGCAAAATCTCTCTGTTTTCCAGTCTTCAGCAAACTCATTCGCTCCTTCCAGGCATCCACATCTACATAGCCGCCAGCATCCATCAACAAGCTACAGTCTTCAGCGCGACGCAACCCACAGCCGTCAGTCTCTCACCTCAACATCTTGTTGCAACCCGACTGCAAGCTCCGTGGCCCCCCAACTTCGAACTCTGCATTCATCGCAATGGCTCGCGTCGTGTCCCAGGAACGTCAGTCTGCCCCGCTCGGCTTCGGCTGCCAGACGGGCCAACATGTGCACCACCACCACAACGGAAAGCGGGGCGGCTATGAGAAGCCGCCGAACCCAAAGCCCACCCCGAGCGGCGGATCGAGCAAATGAGCTGCCGGTCGACGACGCAGTGAGTCTCGGCGAGGCATCTAGTTGCTTCTCTCCCACAAACTGACGTTGAATGCTGACCGGCCCCCATTGACAGGGCAGACACCTGCGACGGGTGACCATGACAACACTCCCTGCGCAGCTTGAGTGATGGGCGTGTTCGAAGGGGATATCATTCTGGATAATCGGTAATTATATTAGAGGGGGGCTCATTTCGTTGATTTGGCATTTTAGACCTTGGTAGACGGCATCTGGGAACCAGACATCCTAGATACACATAGTTATCACTTGGAGTAAAGCTACAGAACCTTGCGGTGATAAATCGACAATTTGGGGCGGGCCCTCCAGCAGCGTTGACTGATAATGAACTGCATTCGACGTTCGACCGTGACCATGCTTGGAGCAAAAAACTTCGGGCAATTTTCCCAAATGCTGTGCTGGGGTAGCCTACAGCCACTCAGCCTACAGCAGTATATATGTACAGTTGACTAGACTCCCTAGCCACACAGGACAAGTATCTGTTTTGTCCAGCTAGCAGAGCGGCACCGATTATAAATGCAATAGAAAAAGCGCACACTCAACTTCTGGCGGTAGCCTCCCGCATCATGACCACCAGCCCGACTTCCTCCCATACATGAAAAGGACATTACCATTATCCCCGCCTAGTCTTCCGAGGCTACACCCTGCTGCGGTATGGCCTGGCGCAAAGCTGTCTTCGCTTTCTTTTGGACTGCCTTGTACGGACCTCTTCTTCCTCGGATTTAGCGGGGTTGCCGTTTTTGATCCTCCACCGCCGTATGCGTTCTCAAGATCTTCCCCCGTACAATATTTTGTCTTCTACTCTACATTGCCAAATTTATCTCTAGAGATTTAGATGACTTGACGAGGTTGGTCGCTTGCAGACAAAGAAATGTGAGTGGTCAAGACGAACCTGGAAGGGGGCTGGCTCACGTGTTATCGCGCAGATTTAGCGTTTTGGCTTGGCCATCATCCCAGAAGCCTGCGCGCTGATTCGTCCTCTCTGCGTTTCTGGGGCTTGAAATCTCTTGGATTCTTCCTGGAATGGACATGCCACAAAGCAGATGTGATAGTGGCACTTTCGGAGTCACCGTCGAGTTGCCTTTGGATTTCTGTGTCCAAAGTTCATCAACCATCATTTATCTGCACCTTTTTAATCGCTGGGAAATTGGAATCTTGGCTTAACAGGCGCATCTTCTCTTCCCATCGCCAGCGCGGGACGGTTTGCTGGGCACATATGAAGGTGAAGAAGCCAATGCAGAAAGGGATGTTTCGCAGCTTCGGTTGATCGCCAGATGCGGCATTGGAGTATCTGAGTAATTCACGGTGCGTTTGATGCATGGATTGATACACCTGAAATTTCCAGGTGGTCGCGGATTCTGTTGCGTTTGCGGGGGAACAGGAACAAAAGTAAAACGTAAGTCAGGTGGTCTGCTTATGGAACACCCCTGGATTTGGAACAAGGTTTGTCATCAAGGACTTGCCGCTCGCCACCCAACTCACCTATTTCAATCGCTTGCAACTCGACCAATTCTGCTTCAATACTTATCTTCTTTTCTCCATTCAATTGACAAATGAAAGATGAAGCGATATACTTAGTTGGATTTGCAGAATGCGCTGGCAGAGTATGCAGAAACCGGCTTACTCCGTAGCTCTGCTGAAAATCACGGCATCCCCCCTACTACTCTCTTTAATCGGGTTCGTGGTTCCGAGCCAGCCTCCAAGGCCCAAATTCTTAATCAAAAGCTTTCTCCGGCTATGGAAGAACGCTTAACCGAATGGATTCTATTCCAAGGGTCGCTCGGTCACCCTCCAACCCACGCCCAAATTTGGAAACTAGCTAGAAGAATGCTCGAAGATAACGAGACCCTCGGAAAACGCTGGACTAGCCGGTTTTTGGCTAGAAATCCATCTATTTCTACAATTAGGCCTCGGAGAATCCATGCAAACCGTGCTGATCGAGCCTGTGAGGCCGTTATCCGGCCTTGGTTTGACTATTTGAAGCCTCCAGGCGTGGAGGCTATTCCAGCCAAGCATAGGTATAATATGGATGAAACTGGCATTGCTTCTGGCATTGGAGATAACGGTCTGGTTGTTGGATCTAAGGAAAGAAAGAAATTCCAGAAAAAGAAGAAAGGAGACCGAATTTGGACCTCGATTATCGAATGTATTTCCGCTGGCGGCCGGTATTTGAACCCAGTCGTCATTTTCAAAGGTGGAAGCCTTCAACAACAATGGTATCCACGCGATTTACAGCCATTTAAGGGCTGGAAGTGGAAACCCATTGAAAACGGCTGGTCTGGCGATGATACTGCCGTCGCATGGCTCCGCAATATCTTTCTTCCAGAGACTCGGCCAGCTACCCCCTCGGAGAAGCGCCTCCTTATTTTAGATGGCCACGGTAGTCATACCACCGAAGAATTCATGTGGCTAGCCTTTTCTAATAACGTACAATTGTTATTTCTACCAGCCCACACCTCCCACGTTCTCCAGCCCCTGGATTTATCGGTTTTCGGCCCTCTAAAAGCCCGGTATAGAGCCAAGCATAACGAGGTTGTTTCCGGCTTCGACGAAGGCACTGTTGCTGAAAAGAGAGCCTTCCTAGAATGCTACCGGCAAGCCAGGGTCTATGGAATGACTGAATCTAATACCAAAGCCGGCTGGAAAGCTACAGGCTTCTGGCCGGTCAGCCTCAGGAAGCCCCTAAGCAACGGCCTTGTTATTAAGAATTCTAACGGCGACGTTGGTCAACTGACCTCTACGGTTTCTATAGACCTTCAAGAGGTCCATAACCCCATTCTAAATAAGAATTCGGAGGGCCGGCCTATATGGTTTACCCCTAAAAAGCCGAAGGATTTCCGTATTCAGGGGCAGGTTTTTCTAGCCGGCCAGAAACGGACTTCCAACGACCGACTTTTCATACGCAAGGCCGCAAAAGCCTTCGATTACGTGGTTTTCCAACTAGCCAATACGGCGCATCAATTGGAGGCTGCAGAAAAAAGCCTAGAACGCACAAGAGGCCGAAAGAGAAGGAAGGTCCAAGTCGACCCTAATACGCAGTTCGCTGGAATTGAGGAGGTTCGTGCCTCACAGAGAGAGGCTGGCAGAGAGGACCTTAGTTATTCTGAAAGAGAAGAATCAGGAGAATCCGATACTGAAGACTTCATCATTGTAGCTAATTAATTGACAAAGTTGTTGGCAATTGAAGTTTGTGGTGTTGTGCGGGGTCCGATTCAGGGGCTGTTCCATAGGCAGGGGTGTTCCAAAAGTCCCCCACCTGACTTATGGGCTGAGATAACCCGCTGTTCCGTGCCCCACCACTGGCACAGAGTTGGAGTCGAGCCCGCGCGCCTGCCTTCATCTGCCGAGCCCCCTCTCTCCCCAAAATAGCAATTGGAGAGGGGTTGAGAATTAGCGCAAATGGGGGAATCCATCAATTTCCCGGTGGTTCTGAAAACTTGACTGGGTATTCATATGGTCTCAAGTCCCCGGTTCTGGCCCAGCTCACGAGCTGGAACTTCTTCTGTCCCATCCCAGGCACCATTAGGTTGGTGTCTTCCGCTGTCCAGACGCTAAACTGCCATCGTCAACCCCACTTTGGGTCAGCACCCCGATTTACCCCGCCAACAGCTGTTAGGGCCTCACCATGCCTTTTCCCTACAAGACAGTGCTCGTCACTGGCGCAACATCGGGCATTGGTGAAGCTCTCGCCGAGCGCATGATCGCCAGCGGTATCTTCGTCATTGCCGTCGGCCGCCGCAAAGAGCGCCTCGATGCCCTCGTGGCCAAGCATGGCGCTGACAAGGTGGCTGCCGAGCCATTTGACGTGGGCGACCTCGACGCCATTGAAGGCTGGGTGAAGAGGTGCAGTCCCCAACCAATCTAATCTAACACATGCTCTCCCCACGCCGTTGCCTGCGGCAGTCTGCCGAACACCACAGCTCACTCCTCCGTTTCCAGGATCACGGCAACATATCCAACGCTCGACTCTGTCGTCCTCAACGCCGGCTACCAGCGCACGCTCGACTTCACGAACCCGAAGTCGGTCTCGCTCAAGGCCGTCACGGCGGAGCTTCACACGAACTACCTCTCCCCACTACAAATGTCCGCACAGTTTCTGCCGCATCTAACAGCCCTCGGCCCTTCAACGCCGGCATCCATTGTGCTGGTGTCGTCGGGGCTGGCCGTGGTGCCGATGCCGCGGTGCGCCAACTACAGCGCGAGCAAGGCCGCCGTACACAGTCTGGCCTGGTCGCTCCGCTCACAGCTGGCTGGACCTTACTCGCCGGCGACGCGACACATCCGCGTTATCGAGCTCGTGCCCCCGGCTGTACGCACCGAATTGCATACACAACAGCCCGATCTCGTCGCCACCGGCGGCGCTGACATTGGCGTTCCTCTCGACGACTACACCGACGAGACCTGGGCCGAGCTGACGGCTGAAGACGGCCCCGACGAGATCGTCCACTCGGTTTTCAAAAACACCGGCCTCCCCGACATTGAGCACAGGCGCGTGGCTGCCTTCGATTCGTTTGTCGCTGTCATGCGGAAACAGGGCGCAAGGTTCTGAGCCGCTGCCGCTGCCGCTGCCGCTGCCGCTGTACTTCGCGGAGAGGCCAACTGGCAACTGTGGGCTGGTCTTGTTAGTCACCGTGGTGAGTCAAACACCGCAGCAACTTGGGCCTGAACAATCTGGCTCTATTGCTGCCCCGTTGCCGGGCTATGGCAAGTCTGGCAGCGGCGAGGGCTCTTGTTTTGCTAGGGGCTACGTCCCTTAAAATATTGGGTAAGATATCTGGGTAAGGGCCACAAGCCCAGAATCACTGACACCTATGCTTTTTCCTCAATTGTCTTTTGCCGTGTCATTACAAGCAGCAACCTATTTACGGGTTTGATCTCTGGAAAATTATGTGTCATATTCCATATCGCATTACTTATTCGTCGTGCACGCATTGCGCACACAGACCAGACCAGCTCATTTCGCGTCTGGGCTGCCAAGCAGGGCCTGGCGCGTGTCGTAGCCGTACTTGATCTCCCCGTGCCAGTAATGGGTGGTATCGACCTTTGAGACGGTCCACGCTTCGTCGAGGGCCTGGACGACTTCCGCTGGTAGGGGGCCCTTCTCAAGATTAGCGAGGTTGGCATCGAGCTGCTCGGCGCTAGAGACGCCGATGATGATACCGTCGTTGCCGCCGTTAACGGCGAGCTTGAGGGCCGAGTGGTGGACGACCCAGCGCAGGGCCGTCTCGATCATGGTCAGGCCGGCCTTGTCAACGGCCGCCTCGATGATCTGCAGCGCCTGGAACGTGGAGTCGCGGTAGTAGCGGTTGCGGTACATCTTGCCCGTGTGCGACTTGTCGCTGAACCGGCCCTCGGCCGGAACCATGTCGGTCGACTTGATCTTGCCCGAGAAGAGCCCGCCGGCGATGGGGTTATAGACGACAATATCAAGCCCATACCGCCTGCACGCCGGCACCAGCTCGGGCTCGATGCCCCGCGTGATGGCGTTGTACATGCCCTGGTACACAGTCGGGCGCACCCAGCCGTTGTGCTTGCACGTCAGCACAATCTCGGCCACCTCGAACGCCGTAAAGTTGCTGATGCCGAACTGCACAAACTTGCCCGCCTTGTGCAGCTTGTCAATGGCTGACAGCGTCTCGACGAAGGGCACCCCGCGGTCCTGTCCGATGAGCGTTATTTAGATGCCAGTAAAAGTCAGTAGCGGGCGAGGGCGCGGGGAGGTTAACGTACGGCAGCGTGAAGATATAGAAGGTCGACAGTGTCGGTGCCCAGCTCCTTCAGGCTGAGGTTGAGCGACTCGATGACCTTGTCGTGCAGGTTGGTGCCGTGCTCGCCGGGGTACTTAATCTTGGTGGCGAGGGTCAGGCCGCGGTCCTTCCACCGGGCGTCGCGCGTAAAGGCCTCCTGCTTGCCGCCGACGTAGACACGAGCCGTGTCGACCTCATTGTAGCCGCGCGACTGGAACAGGTCGAGCACCTTGCCGTACTCGTCAATGTTGGTGACGCGGGCGCCCGTCGCCTCGTCAGGGCCAAAGGTCATGAGCCCCAGGATGATCCGGTTCTTGGGCGACTGGGCGATGAGAGGCATGTTTGCGAGACTGTGGAGAGATGAGCCGACGTAGCGATGTGCCTGTCTTTGTCTTCAGGGGCTTGGTTTGATAATGTCTAGAAGAGACCTGATCAGCTCAGAACCAAAGATGCGAGGTAGCACGCCGTCTGCACTGGGCAGACCTAACCTACCGGCACTGGTAACTAGGTGATGAGATATGACGGCGTGTTTCTGATATTGAGGTAAGAAGTAATTTCTGATTGAATTCGAGACCAGGAGAGAGGTTTTATAGACTTGTAAATGTGCTTCAAAGGGCGCCAGTATCTAGATGCCGTAACTATAGCCCGCCCGGCGATAACTCACTTGAGGAGGTCCAATTCCGCCAATGACGCAATTTTAGCGGGGTCCAGATCGGACTTCGCCAAGAAGTCGGAGATACGCGGCGGCGTTATACGGCCTGAAATGAGACGAATTAACAAGTATGTATCCATTCAACGATGAAGTGCTGACAAACCGTGCGTATTTTATTCAAGGCCACTCCGTAAAGGGTCGATGAGTAACCTGCTACGTAATCGTCAGCTTCTATTACTATCACTCTCTAAACTAATCCGTATTGCTATGCACTGCGTGGCTGTGCTAATGTGTGTGTGTGTGAACTCTGAACACTTGGCATGGGAGAAACAATTTCCCCGTCGGCCTGATTATTCCGTACTGCACGCAATAATACACCACATTGAGGCGCAATTCACGACAACGAGACCAAGTGCAGAGTATATGCAAATCTTGTCGCTGTTAACTCCAGGGGGCAACACCCCATTTGAGTTGCCGTTGCTTATTTTTGTTTCGTCTCAGAATCTGCCTTTACTAATCGCTTCTACGTCCGGATTATGAGTAGCCTTTAAATTAGAACCCCGAATCTACAGTACCTATGTTTTTGCAACTGTTGGCAGTCTACTTTGTAACTGGCCGGGAATGGACCCCACGGTGGCCGGTCCCGACAGGCTCGGTTAGCTTTCATTCTACCCCGACTCGGTTGGCCGAACGAACGATCGCAATGGATCCTTATTCCTTGCTGGGCCGATCGACCGGGAGCATGAAAATCGGCACAACGTTGCCGTCTCTTGTCTTCAGTTCGAGAGGCAGCAAGCACCGGCGATGGCCGCCAGGGCAGGTCGAAGCGAGCCCAGCCGCTCCCGCACATTTGTGCGGGGCTGTGGGGTCGTCTTGGCGTTCTGAAACAATGGAGCTCAGCCGGTGCGACAAGCGGGCTGCAATATGAGTGGCCTGCCGTGTTCATAAGGTTGTACTCCTTTGGTTGAGACTTCGCGCCGGCCTTCTATCCGCTTTAACCGCGAATATCTATGTACCCCTGGATGCACAGCAAAAGCATCACGAACTACTTGCCAAATCAACACAAATTGCAGCCGAATTTCAAGGCTGTTGCTGGAGAGAGATTGTCAAATGCAAAAATCCAGGTAGATAGATACCTAGGTACAATGCCTACCTATACAGGCCTACACGTGTCTAGCCTTTTATGGTTGCTGAGCACGCACGGGCACTTCCAGTAATCCGAGCTCCCCCCAGTCAGCCCCTGAGCCAGCTTCAGCAGCTACTGAAACACACTTGTCTCACACTTCACTATGGCGCGTCGCAGTTTCGTCGGACAGCCCCAAAACCTCAGACGAGGGTCGGCGCAGGTCCATGCCAGCAAGCCTCACAAAACAGAGCAGGTGTAAGCTTACCTATTGCTGCATTTCCACCTCGCTTCCAATCGTCATCTTCGCATGTCCTCCATTTCCCTCCCAACTCTGTTTTTCTTCTTCTGCTTGGCAGGCCAAGAGCTGGTCCTTTTGCCGTCCTCGGTTTTATATATTATCAAATTCAACAAGGGTTACTTGTAACTGATAACCCACATTCTTCCACTCAGTCGTTGTAAGAATCTGAGAAAATGGAGCCACCTCGCAGCTACCTGCACGTCCAGCACCAAGACCAGCACCAGGACGATGTCGATGCTAGATCCAGCACCGAGGTTGACGAGTCGCTAATGGGGGACGAAAAGCATCCCGAGTGGCACCAACCGTCACGAAAACGAAAGTCGAAGCGGACCAAAGCTGCTTCGCTGTTCCAATCATACCGCTGGATCATCGACACGTCCCTGCTCCTCGTCATCCTCGCCCTGCTTGTGCGAGACCAGTGGCGCCAGTCCTCACCAGCACATCCGTGGGACTTTGGAGGCGACTTCACAGGAGTTGGCCCAAAATGTGCGGTTCCATTCACCACCACCCTTATCAAGGTATCAGACGCAATGGGCTGACATGCAGCCAACCACTCCAGTCTCGCAGCAAATCACAAAATTCAAGTCGGACCAATCATTCGCCCCCATGAACACATCTGAGTTCTTCACCGACGAGGTTCTGATGAAGTGGAACATGTTGATGCCGAAAGGCATGGGCTTCGTGTGGGTCAACGAGACACACAAGTACCACGATGTATGTGCCCCTGTGTCTGCCCACCTATCATCCTCAGATGTCAACAGCTAACCATTTACCTTCAGCTCCCCACACCCGTCGACTGGCCCGACAAGACCGTCTTCACCACGTCCATGACGCACCAGCTGCATTGCTTGGTAAGACGTTCCCTAGCCCCTTGCCGAGCATCACGGCCTCTCTCTAACATCCCCGCTCTGAAATCAGTTCGCCATCGTCCAGACGTACTCTGGCCTCAAGGCGAACCACACCATCCCCGACGACCACCATTGGCACATGATCCACTGCTTTGACTATATGCGCGAGGCCATCATGTGCAGCGCCGACATTGCCCTCGAAGGCCACGAGACGACGTTCCCCGACGACAACGGTGGGTCCGACGGCTGGGACTCGAAGCATGGTGAGTTGAAAATTTCCGCCCATTCTCGAAGTCCAACCCCTTCATTTTTCATCCGACCACGAGTTTCAAAGACCGCTCAAAACTAACAACACCTCCTCGCAGTCTGCAAAGACTACGGTCAAGTCATCAACTACCTCGAAAGCGTCAGGGCCTATGACGACCAGCTGATCTATTGATCACTAGCTGAGAGTGCAGTCAGCACGATCTCACGTATATTTATTCATGCCCACTCCTCTCGGTCGCGGGAGCGACGGAATGCCTAGGGCTTACTTGAGCATTGTACATACACTATTGAATGACATATGGATGTGACAGTCAAAAGAGGATGGTTGTTAAATAAAAACTGGACAAGGTCCAAAAGAAATGTTATATCCTGTATCTTAGTCACGTACCTACTTTATTCTCTTGTAGTTATCGGATTCGGCAAAGGGTGCAAATCCTGCGAGATTCAACCCCTACAACATGAATATCAGGGTACATAATCTCTTTCACAGATTCTCCAAACCGCATCTATTAGTCAAATCAAGGCATAAACTTCGTCTAGACAAGCATCCTTCCCTCCCACGGCCGATGTCCTTCATACACACAGTTCAAAGCCTGGCTCTCACTCATCCTTAATATTTGGTAGCTCACCAACTCATCAACCTCGATATACCTGAGGTATCCATCAACCTGGCCTGGGCCATTCAAATATCTCATACACTTTCCGATTTAAAAGAACACTGGTTTATTTACATAACCATAGACCACCTAACTAAGTAGCAGAAGCTCAACACGGTTTGGGGATCGCCTCAACCCAAAATTTACATTACCTGATGCATCCGACCTCGGGAAATAGGCATAACAGACTCGAGACTGCTAGAAGAAAACTCCATTCGGGTACCTATTTCGCTGAAATATTTGTTAGATTTGGCCCCAATATGTGCCAAGCGTCTGAGACGAAGAATACGTTGCGTGCAGATTTATTCAGGCTTAATTACATTAAGGCTCAGACTTTAAATCCCCCTCCCCATGACCAAGGTAAGGTACCTTGCAAATGAACCTGGCCCGAGAATGAAACCTGCCTCGATACAAAATACGGCACTCTTCGCTGCCGACTACGAGAGATAGCCCTGGACTAACACTTATTAATTAGACCTCAGCGATCAAGCCATAAGTCAGTCGTGCATGTCAGCTATGAACTAAGAAGTTATTGGCAGAGAATGGACATGGATTGGTGACGGAGAGGGTAGCTATGGGAACAGTCTTTCGACACTTTCAGCACCCTCGCCTCGCCTCGTGTTCTCGAGGAAGGAACCTAAGAAGCAATATTGGTAACCCTTCCATCTTCCCTTCCTTTGCCATCCATGGCCCAGTATCGAAGATTCGATGAGTGGACAGAACTATTTGAACCTGCAGCCCGCCAGGCCAATGTGCTCTGGATTCCAAATCCGAGGTGCGTGTCTGCACGCTAATGTCATCTTCCCACGTAAACCTCCTTGGCCGTGGCCCCTAGACGTCCATCACCCCCCGATAAGTTCCACAGCCAGACAAGCTTCGGTATGCCTGTTCCCAAGCAAACAAACCCCAGCCGAGAACAGGATATACTGAAGGGTGTTCGGCCCCAGCAAGAAGGTGAAAAATAGGAAGATCTCCTGAACGTCCTGCAGCATCGCCATAATCCAGTGCCGAATGTCGAAGTCATCAAGTGAGCAAAATACCCGACTAGAAGCGAAATGATAATACCGGAAAGGGGCCCAAATGGAACACCTTGGACACGACGCCCAAGGTAGAAACGCGGCTTGAAACCCCCAGACAAAAATATCGTTGGTCATGTCTGTTTCCCGTTGCCAGCTCATCGCGCCCAAGACAAGAAAGAAAGAAAATTCGTAAAGCCCTCGCAAGATGAAGGCCCAAGAACATGGAAGCACTGCAACCAGCCTTGAGCTCAAGCATCACCGAGTCGTGAAGGAGAGACGCGGGGCGTAATCGTAATTAGCGTAAAATGTATGTGTCCTGGTTTCCTATCCTCCCAACAAGCTTCCGACCTACATAGCCGTCTTGCGCCTCTCGGCGCTAGTCAGGACAAGCATTGGTGCCTTGCGCTGTCCGTCGACGGCCTCCGTCTTGGCTTCCCTGTTGCTCTTCTTGAGGAGGCTGGCGAAGCTTCCCGGGTCGCGAGCACTCTCGCTGTCAGATGAAGCAGTGCTATCAACACTGGTGCGGTTCACCTTTTGTCGGGAGCTCGGGCGATCGGATCCAATTGCACCCCAACTACCAGTGCTAGTCCGCGAACTAGGCAGGCTGCACTCGGCATCGTGGTCAACCAAGCTTCCAGAGCCGCTACGACCAGAATCACTGTCGTTGTCCGTCATCGGGGTCTCGACCATCTCTTCGGTGCTCTCAGAAATGGGACTAATACTGCCGGAGCTGCGGGCTTCCTTGCGCCGCTCCAGGCCTGCCCGGACAAGATTGCTGATCGCCGAGCGACGAGTTCGAGTGACGAAATTCTTGCTACCTTCGTGTTTGGCAGTTGGCTTCGCCTTGAGCTCATCCATCGATGGCGGATTACGGGGCTGGCGAACGGGGTGCTCGCCAGCTCGAGCCTGTCCGGGACCATAACCAGCAGTCATGGGTGTTAGCGGGAAGGAGGCTGTTTTGGGACCCGTAGACTTGAGCGAGTCATCAGTAGCGATTGACAGTTGACCCTTGTTGCCATTAGCAATTGACGAGGACTTCTTGTGGCCCCGGCGGAAAGCATTTGCGCTGGGCGGTGGAAGAGGAACGGGATTCTCAGCCGGCGACTCGAAACGACGCGGAGGCGACGGGTTGCGGAATCCGGTCCTGCTGCCCTCAGCGGGCGGGGGAGACACCTGAACACGAGGGGTGCCAACGCTGGACTGCTGCATATTCGAGTACGCGGTGGACAGTTGAGCCTGGTTGTAATATTGAGGGTTCAGTTGGTTCGTTTGGCCCTGGTCCATGAACAGCGTCTGCTGGCCAGTCGCAGGATCGTAGACGCTGTAAACCTGGGGCTGTGTCGTGGCAGGTGTCATCATGGCTTGAAGGTTTTGAAGGTTCTGGAGATTCTGGGCTTGCTGCTGGTAGATGTTTTGATACCCTGATTGTTGCGAGACCATCTGAACCTGAGGATTGATGCTCAAACCCTGGAACTGCTGCGCTGCGGCCTGGAGCGCCCTGAGCTGTTGTTGCAGTCTCAACTGCTGTTCCGACAGATAGGCGTTGGTATACAAGAGTTGAGCATGCAGGTTGGGATCGATCTGCTCCTGAGTTTGATCGTCGAGCTGAATTTGAGGAGGTGCCAAAACCTGATCGGCAGTATACTGCTGCCCATACTGTTGCTGCTGCTGGAGCTGCTGCTGGAGCTGCTGCTGCTGCTGGAGCTGTTGCTGCTGTTGTAGCTGTTGTTGCTGCTGTAGCTGTTGTTGCTGCTGTAGCTGCTGTTGCTGCAGTTGCTGTCCATAGCCCATGCTAGAGTTGTGTCCATGTTGTTGCTGATGACCAGCACCGAACCGAGGCAACGATGTCTTGGGTCCGCTTAACAAACTGGCATTGTCGTACATGTTAGAAGTCATCGAGATACGATTCCGACCATTGGTTGCGACGGTTGGCGAAGGGAGGCCATTTGAGAAGCTCGCAGCCGACGCAGACTTGGGCGCGGTACGGAGACCAGCAAGCAGGTGGGATCGGCTGGTTCTTGGGGTGGGAGCGCCATTATCGATATCGGTCGGGGACTTGGCCGTCTCGAATGACAGCGGCTTGATGTTCTGGCCGCCTCGTCGGGATGCTAGGGCCGAGGGGATACCGAAAGAAGGATGCGACATTTGGGCGATACCTCCGGCGTCCATAACGACGTGTGGCGACAACGATGTATCGGTCGAATCTGTCTCGGCTCCTGCGGAATATTGGACTGACACGCGTCGTCGAGTCGGAAGCGAGGAGTGACAGGTAGCGTCGTGTGGAAAAGGCGACAAGGCGGGAAGCCGACCGACTGCAATTACGAAGAGAATTGACGGGAAAATAGGAGGTGAATATTAAGCATGAGGCGATGCAGTTCTTCGCGGGCAAAGAGGACGTGTTCAAACGCTCGGCTTTGTGCGACTTGCTCTATAACTCTCTGGGAGGGATGCGAAAACGACAAAGATTCGGAAATGCCTGGTGCCAAAGAAAAATCCAATCCTTGAGTTGGTGGAGTCGGAAAAAAAAAGAGAGATCCGCAGGCTGCAGGGAAGAGTCGATTAACGATTTTGGGGGGCTGAACGGGAAAAAAATATCGGAGGTGCTGAATGAGCGACAGGGCGATAAGAAAAAGACTGGCGAAGAGAAAGCTGGAAGAAGAGTGATTGTCGAATCCGTCAGGCGAGGGAAAGTGATGAGGGTGGCTCGGTGGCGAGACACAACCCTGGAAATCAAGAGACAGAACTGTGGACTGCAAGCAGCGAGCCTTGACCGTGGGGACCGAAACGCACCCTGCGAAGCGAGACGGCGCGTTCAAATCGGCGGGTCGCGCCTTGTTCCCGGAGTCAAAAGAATCGTCGCGGACTGGCCCAGCTAGCGGTTTTCCCCTTCTCCTCTAGCGCGGCGCAGGCACCTAGACTTGGTTTCCACTTTATTGTCCGTTGTAAAACCGCAGGTCTTGTCTTCTGATGCAAGTGTCGCAAAAAAAAAAAATTTCGATGGTCGGCTGACGAGGGTTGGAGACTTCGTTGACGATTTGGAATGTATGCGTGCCTTGTCCCGAACACCACGAAACTTCCTTTCCGATCTGACTGTGTTTGCGCGACCGCGTGGAATTATGGCTGTCGAGTCAAGCCGAGGCTCGAGGATGCTGGCGAAGAAATGGAGAATTGCGCAAATAAAATACAAGGATTAAAAAGATGATTTGCTGATAGCTTCCGAAACTCTTTTTTTACGGTCGAAGTGCTCTGAAATCTCGAGGGAATGCGACGATGGCTGTGCTTTTTTCTCGACAACGACTATGACGGGGCAGCAACGACAACGCCGACGGCAAGACGACGGCGCCACGAAATGGAGGAAGAGGGAAAGAGGTCGAGGGGGTGAAAAGGAAGGGCGGTGTGCTGGCGAAGCAGTAAAGAAAGAGAGAGGAAGGAGGAGAGGGTGCAAGCGAGAGATGAATATCGATGAGTGATGGCGGAGGGATTGGAGAAGGGGGAAGTGGGCGGGGTCAGAGAGCGATAGGAAGCAAAACGACTGGTGGACGGCGGTGGGTCGTGGCAGGGGATGACTTCGGAAGCAGGGGCGAGCGGATAGAAAGCCATGGTGATTGAGCGAGCCTGCAGCAAGGCAAAAATGGGCGTGTGAAATCGTCGTTGAATGGGGCCAGAGCCCAAGGATGGGGCCGCTTCGGCCAATCAGGGAGCCAAACGCGGTGCAGAAAGATGCGAGATGAGCTAAGCAGCGACAGGGAGGGCTTTATGTACCAAGCTATGAGCTAGAAGGCAGTAACGAGAGGGGCTATGAAGACGCGGCAATGGCTGCTAGTGCAGGGGGCAAGCCTGCTACGGCCCTTGTACCCTTCGGAATGCACGCCAATGGCCAACTCACACTCGGCTCGCCCAATCAGGCGCAATAAACGTTCTTGCCCTCTGGGGAAGAGGCCAATCGCCTTCGCGCGACTGGAAAAATTGGGTGGTCTTGCGCCAGCGATTCGAAACGGCCCATCCCTGTACCATTTTCCCTTCTCCTGCGTGGATGCATCAGTTGGCATCAAGCCGATCTTCGAATGTCCACACGAGACCCGCCCGAGGTTGCTTGTCGCGGGCTTGACGGGTTTGAAGGCAAGAGAATTGTTGTTTACTATAGACTCTTCGCCATTCACACTGATGTTAGCAGAGATGGCAGCAGGATTGACGCGCCTCTGGCCGCCATCTTCATAACGCCGCAGCCGATTACTGTCGAAAAATAGCCTTGCCATGGTTTTGGAGGCCCAAGAACGGGCCAGCTCGCCCATCTACCCACTAGCTAGGATCCACGCTGATGTCAGAGACGGATTGCCCAGAACAGACGGTCTCAGACCTGAGGCTCGCTCGCTGCTTGTCTGCGGGCTTGCGGCGTCCTTCCGGCCTCGCAGTTACGAAGACTCTTGTTCGCCGGCGTGCTAGAAGCCTCCATCGTTGTCGAATCTACATAGAATAATCCCGCGCGAAGCTGCTCGTCAGGCCTCGACTTTTGCTCTCGCGCGACTCAATCCCAGTCCAGTTCCTGGCACCGTTGCTTCGCATTAACGTTGGAAAATCACCCACGATCGGATCCGCCACAATCGATGCGCATCAGACGGGTTTCCCGGAACTCGAGGAATCACCAAACCCCGCAAAAGATTTGCCCTAGCCTTCGCGCAGCCCTGTGTGTGGGACCCCGGCCGACGAGACGGCGCAGACTCGTCGCGGCTGGCTTGTTTCTGGTTCTAGCGCCAGCCAAAGAGCATCCGCCTTCCCTCTTTCCCTAAGCAGCAGCTAGCAAGGCGGTGGATCGGCTCGATTGTTGGGAGGCTCATTCACGTCTAGGCGACACTCAAATCCCTCAAACATCGTTAATGCGGGCTTGCCCCTGATACGGCGCATTCTCTGCTACCTGCGTTAGTCTGGCAAGTCTGGTTGGGGAGCCACGAGCGGCTGTAGGAGGGTCGCACTGACTCACCTCGCTGCGCTGAAGCCAAATGTCGTGCCTCCAGGCTCCTGGGAGGCTGCATAGGGAGCAAATTTCCCCCTCGCGGATGCTAGCCTGCTTCGCGGACCTTCAGCGAGTCCTTTTACGCATGTATTTCTCCTTTCCTGGCCGAATTTGGTTCGCTTTCTGGGAATAAACTTTAGTTAACCGAGCAATCACTGTGGCTTGACTCTTGAGCAGTGGGTAGGTTTACAGGCGCACAGCCGAGGGATGGACAAAATCTGAGACACCGACCCTATCCAAAACGGCGGCGAAGCTCTGTGCGCTCGCTGTCCCTGATGCAACGCTACATGTTGGCGTCCACCTTCTGCACCTTAGTGCACGTGTATGTGCTCTATCCGCCGGCTGTGCGGGTTAGTAGAGTAGCAGTTGCACGTTCGAATTCGAAAAGATCGCCTACGAAATGCACGAGAGAGGCCTGTAAACCAAGACGGTCAAAAAGGGGGCCTATTGTGGCCCGACACAGTCACCACCTTCTTTGGCCCCCAGCACGTTCACAAATATTGCGGGGTGGTCTCGGCGTGTCTCCGAACGGCGGGCCTGAGCAGGAGAGAAGCATTTCATCCATCATCCATCCCATGTTGATGGCGGCTCTCGGCAGCTGGAGCTGAACCCACTCGATTTAAGTCCTCGGGAAGCGCGGGAAGCGCCTTTTGGGAGGCGCTTCGGGAGAGGGTCCTGGAACCTAAATTACTTGGAAGACGCGGCCTGTTTTTGCAACCCCAAGTATGGGGGTATCTGACATCGCTTGGTTTTAAAAGCCCCGGTCGGCGAAGTCCTGGGCCTGGATGGTGAACAGGTGTTTGTCCGGGTTGCCGATTGATCTGGACCAATTCACACAAACCAGCCGATAGATGCGCCACGACGATCTGGGCAACCGACAAGCGCAAGCGCGCTGATGATCGACAAGATCGAGCTCCTCCTATTCAGCTATTCGGATTTGGGGGCTTTCTGGGTTTGAAAGGCTCGAACAGCCCAGCTCACTCCAGTCAAGTCATTCGGGTTGTGCAACTTGCCAACTTCAGCCTTGGGCTCGTCGTGCTCCCCCGATCCTCGCATTTCCCCACTCCCCAGGCTTCCCTGTGAAACTGCAGCTGCATGCCCTGCGCTCCTCCACTTCTTCCCAGGGTGATTGCATCATTGGCGTCGGTTGGCAGCCAAGCGTCTCTCCGCGCAGCAAGCACCTGTGCCTTCGCTGCTGCACCGCAAACCCAAACTGAGGTGGGCTGCACGCAATGCGACAGCGCTTGCTTGCTTCTCCTTCTTGTCCTACACCCTCGTCGAGCTGTCGTCATTTTTTTTCGGCCCGTTCATCCAATTGCGGCCCTTGTCTCGGCGAGCGAGAAAATGGTTGTGGAAAACGTGGCTCCACAGCATTCGCCTTCCATCAATGTCAGTGAAGCGTCAACTAACAAGAACAGTGATAGTAAATGGATATCCCTAGAAGACCTTGAATAGCAGTCCATACGAACAAAGTCTCGTCAATGCTATGAGCCGCAATCCTCCATCAGGTTATCAGCCAGCATGTTGCTCTGTCTGAGTGTCCGCCTTGGCAGCCAACAGTTCTACAACAACAGGGCCTGCTCGGCGCAGCTTGCCCCTTCGTATCGGGTCGAGCCACGCCAAAATCCGTGCCGCAGTGGCCAGTGTGTCGTGGGCGGCACAGGAATCAGACCTGACAGCTGCACCTGCTGCTGCTGACCGAGATCACGAGTTTCCTGACATAAAATTCGATTCATCATTTTTCCCTTTGATTGAACGACGGGCCGGGGGTTTTCTGTGGGTTGAGGTTGGTGGTGCTGTGGTGGTGTGGTGGTGTGGTGGTGCTGTGGTGTGCAGTGAGTGCATGTCTTGCCTCCGAGGGACGACATGAACAGCCATGCATTATGTCTCTGGTCTCCCCTGCAACCCCATCATTTCATCTCAACCCCTCCACCAACCCCCATCTCCTTCATGCAGGTGTCTTTATTTAGATATGCACAACCCATCCCCTTCCTCCAGGCGCCGTACGGCTGGGGCAGAGCTGACCTCTTTATTCCGCGTGTCCACTGATGTTTCTTCCTTTCCCTTCTACCTCCTGTTGACTTTCCCCTCTTCTCTTTACGGGGTAATATTGCAAAGAGTATGCACTTTCGTGTTAATTAAGGTAATTATCTTGCCAGCCGCCCTCCATCGTGTAACCCCGGGCTTGGGTGCATGCAGCAACACTGGTTGGGCTCCAAGTCACGTGAACTGCTTTCTCTTCATGGCTTTTGTGAATCTTGTCATCATTGGCTCTCTTGTGCCCTGCTGTGCTGAACCTGACAAAGGAACTGAAAGGGGTGACTTGCCCGGGCCGCCACACAGCATGCTACCTGAGCAACCTGGAAAGGGCCTCCTATGATATGGTTGAGGTCAAGGTGACCGCGACAACACAGTCTATGGTGTGTATGACATGACGTTAGACTCTGCTGTGTGTCTCCTCTTCTCGAAAACTTCACCTAATCGCTCTTGTTTTAGCTGCTTCTTATCTTTGAGCTGGAACTGTCACCGCTTCAACGGATCCGGGATAGTGTAGTATCTTGCCACAAGACTGGGTACGCATCCACGCTGGCCGATTTGTTGACATGTTGAGAGAGGCTTGTAATCCATTCGCATCATTGCGGTTCAAACCCTTCGGTACAGATACGCTCCACGTGGCGCAGTCTCCTCGGAGACGACTTCTCCCATCCAGTCTTATCCCGAAATGAATTTCGGGCCTCTTCCTTCCACGCTTCGAGCTCTGTGATGGCTCTTGGTTAATTGTTTTCCTTATCGAGCTCCTCATTCGAGCGTCCCGTGGAGACCCAGCCCCCTGATTCACACCTTTTCGCCACTTAACTTCAGGCAACATGCTTGGGTTGTGGCTTAGGACGCGTGGCCGGTCCTACGCATGAGTTGAGAGTAACAGGGAATCGGCTGTTCTGTGATTGGAACCAATAATTAGTCTGCAATTTCTCTCAGCTGCCCGGTTGCCGGGGTTTTCTCTTTTCCGTGGGTGGAGTGTCTGAGTCATGGTTTTCTGGGCTCCCATGAATGTTACCTATGATCGTAAATCAGCCGCAGTTATGCCATCTGATCTTGACATGATGGTATTAACTTGCTCAGACAACGGGGAATAGCGTCTGGCAACGGGGTCTGGTAATCAAGCTCGCCATGGGAATGCCTACTAATTATTAAGCTTGACTTACAACCTCGGTGCCTTGAAAGCCTACGTCTCCCGACAGAAGGATTGAAAATCCCCTCGTATCATGTAATTTGTCGAAACTCGAACATATCGGCGAGGTATTGGACTGGCCTCTTTTCACGGCCAATGGCAGTAGAGAGTGCCTCAAATGAGAAGCGGCCAGAGTACTGGAGGCTGCAGCTGGCCAGGAGGGTGATTGAATTAGCCCAGATTCGCAAAGCTCGTTTTTTGTGAAGCAAACTTCCGAATGAAGGTGCACTCCCAGTGCCCAGCCGATTCCAACGGCCTAACCACGACAGCGTTGGGAAAAGTTCGGGTGGTGAGCAGTGTCTCCATTTTCACCAAGTTAGAGCCTGCGCACACAACCGCGCCGTAAGAATAAGGAAGACATGGTTGATTTCCTTTGGTTGTATAGGATCTGAGCCATGGCCATCGGGTTGTTGTCGTACCTGCTGTAGATTTCTGGTAGGTTTTCGTCTTGTTTGAACTGCAACAAGTGTCAGTGTTGCAATCCTGCATTGCTTATACGTGGGGAAGTCTGGGAGGTTCGGAATAAAGCTGGATGTCATCAATTTCCCCGTCTCCCTCATCTTCCTTCCCGTACGCTTTTTCAGAAGCAGGGCCTTGGGCAGTTTGGTGGTGAGACACAAGTGATATTATTCACCGAGCCTCGAGCGAGTCCCGAGTATTTCAACCCGGACAGGTACATGTCATATACAACAAGTACAAGCACGATACAAGACTGGATTTGTGGTGATGAAAGAGGGGAGTGGAATTCTTCCCCGATTTCTCGGAAAGTTCCATGTTTCTCAGGAATTGGTCTAGCGGCCGCAGCCAAGGACTGGGCCTGTTATCGGGTCCCGCATTTGACGGGTAGGTAGAGTCGTTGGTTGAATCGTTTTTGACCTGGGCTGACGTGATCGCCGATCATCGAGTAGAAACTCGGGGTTCTCCAGTTGCAATAGCTCGCGTAATTATGACTGTCAGGCTCGATCTAGAAAACAATGCACTTCAATAATGAGTCGGCAGTATCCGAGAGGATTCTCGCAGAGCTCGTACTCGGTAAATAGAGCACACGACGGCGTCTAGAACGGGCCGGGGGGGGGGGGGGGGGGGGGGGGGGGGGCATTTTCCCCGCCGATATCAAACCAACAGGCATAATTACCGTAAAGAACTACCAACTATTGTAAGCAAAAGTGCACCATGTTTTGTTGCGTAGGAAAGTGGCCCAAAACTCATCAATATATGACTTGAATCTGAAGGCATTGTCCTCGCTCCTCTCGGATTTTCACGACCTACCCCGCTTATTAACTCGCATTGATGACCAAAGGGGGTGTTGTCAAATGTCGGACCCGTAAAGCTGGCCAATTAGGCTCTCTGGCTCGCCACCAGCCAACGTCAGCTCTGGACTCTTGAATGTTGGCGGCGAATGCCTGCATGATGCTCACCTCAGCATTCGGAGTCGAAGGATCAAAACACGCGTCTGTCCTACGTCGGTTGGCGGGCGGCCATTTGGGTGTGGGAAAGAAGTGGAAAGGAAGGCGATGGACACTCCAAGTCCTTGGGGAAATGATGATTAATTATGATTCACAGCACAAAACACAACCGAGCGGGCCGACGAGGTCACCGATGACAGTAAGCCGGGGGTTGCTCACAGTATTCCTAAATGGGATTAAAGTTCTGATATTTTTCATCGCAGGGGCATGGGGGGTGGGAAGTCCATATGGTGGCGGCCGGGAAGTGGTTAGACCTAGCTTCTTTGTTGACTGTGATATTAACAGTGCTTGTTGGCGCGCCCTTGCCGAGCGAATCAGAGCCAACACCAGCGTTCTGAGTCCGATGGTAAAGTCCGAGTGCCCGTAGCGAGCCGGCGAGGCCGTCGAGGCCGTGCTGGGTACCCGGAGAACGCGGCCTCGGCCTCGGCATCGGCCTCCCGGAGGATGCTCAGACCTCTGCTCACGGGCCTAGGTGTAATTTCAGAAGGCCCGATGGCCTGCGCGTCACCCCGGATTCATCACACATGCTCACAAACTGGCCCCCCGGTAGATGCGCGTATCCAGGGCCCTAATCGTCATTGTGCTGCGTGGGTCTAGCTCAGGGGACAAGAGGGGTCGATTCAAGCTCGCCCTGCAGCCGAGCCGCCGTCGGATCCTCCCTCGAGGGGTGCAGTACAGTGAAACTCGGACATGAAGCGTGAAAATACCGGGGATCTGACATGTATTGCCGCTCTGCCAAGACTCAAGAGTCAAAGTCGGCGCGGTAACACCGGGCACTGAAATGCCACGGACTTGGCCAGAACCAGAAAAGGTACCTAGCCTGGAAAGAAAGGCACAAAAGGACACAAGTTGGGAGAACCCGAGCAGCTCGCACTCAGCCAATAAAGAGTACTTGGCTGCAGTCGGTCGCCTTCCCAAAGCCGGGCCCCTTTAACCTATTCCGGGTCCGATCCGAAGGCACGACGCATGATTATGTATGCCTCAGTGGGGAATCGGGAGGCAAAAAAGAACCTTGCGCAAGCAGTTATTATGCGCTCAGTAATTGTTATATTTTTCTCCGCCGTGGCTACTTTTCAAACGTGGCACGCACCCACACAGTCACACCCACATCAGTGACACCACCGCCACCACCACAACCACGTCCCGACGGAAAAACGGGGTCCCGCCGAATGCCCGCTTGCATGTCAGCACCGAGCCATGCCACGCCACGCCAACCCAATCTCCATCCCCTGCCTGCCGCTGCCGGCTCTGTTTCTATTGGCTGGCTGGTGCCCCTTGTCGGCGGTAGTCAGACACAGACATGGAGGCCGGCTGCATTCCGCAAAAAGCCTCCTTAGTTCTCACCGCGTCTCCAGGGCCCCTATCCCACCTTGGCTTGATCAAGTTGACAATCGCAGCCCTGTTTTTGCGGGGTCCCCAGCAGGATTTCGATTCCATCTGGCGGAGCTAATTAGGTAGTTGGTCTGATCTTGAACAGGTCCGTCAACCATCCAATAATTAATATGGGCGCATGCTTATTTTACCCCAAACAACAACAACACCGGCCGGGCTCGGCACCGGTGGTTCGACATGTCGTGTTCGACACGTCGTTGTCCATGCACGGAGACGAAGGCACACCACGCACCCGACGCAGAAACAGCAGAATACCGCCCAATCCCAACTTGCGCCCTCATTCCGTTCATCCCTTTTTTTTTCGGCCCAAATGGCGCATAAGTGCCTGAAGTCCTCTTCGGGGAAAGGCATGGGGAAGCAAAAACGGAACCTGCGGAAGGAATTGAGGATCAAGAGCTAAAAGATGACCGTTTCTCTCCGTTTCTTTTCCCCTCTGAATACTAGCAGAGGTTCGGGTTCAAGCAGCCACTGCCAACCCCCCCTTTTCGGGCGCGGGCCCCT
Source organism: Lasiosphaeria miniovina (assembly GCF_030549165.1). Taxonomy (NCBI): domain Eukaryota; kingdom Fungi; phylum Ascomycota; class Sordariomycetes; order Sordariales; family Lasiosphaeriaceae; genus Lasiosphaeria; species Lasiosphaeria miniovina. The sequence continues at coordinate 92,408 of NW_026848223.1, read as the reverse complement.
CCTCCTCTTCCCCCCACTCCGCCGAGCAGATGACGTGAGATATTCCCACATCACGATCTCACTTTTTCAACATCTCACCAGCCTAGGTAGTTCCAGACGCAAATCCTGACTCGGCCCTAGACTTGGCTTTCACACGCTTACGGTGGATGCATGGGTAGTGTGAGTTTCGGCAACGCCATTTACAACACGCGCGGGTGAGACTAAACCAGAAAATCAAATCGGAGTAAACAATAAAATGGCAATTAAAGGTGAAGCGATTTGAACTACTTTATTTGTCGTCAACACACGCCGCTCCTGCTCGTTCAATTGGCCTCTTCAAAGAAACAAATACCAGTACCTAAGTAATGCAACCAACTAATCACCTTCACTGCGTCTAGATATACTGTGGACAACAACGCAAAGTCGAGTTCTTAAATGACGATGTTCGGATACCGACATGTGGCCAATACCATGCCCACTACTTCTAGGACGACTCAGTTAATTCACGAAAAGAAGCGGAAATGGCAAATAATAATAGTGCTTGGAAAAATCAACCATGCCCAGAACCAGAGAGTGTCCGACCAACGCAAGATGCGGCTCGAATTGATCAGGGTAAATTCAACAATATTTACCAACGCGACCTTCAGTAATAGAAATCATAGTGTTAGGTATGTGACCGTGTTACCCGAACGACGCACAAGAATTGATAATGAAAAGAGAGCCTTGCTACCATTAATGTAACATGGTTCAAGCAATCAGACCCGGACAATAGGGGCAGAGTATGGATTAAAAATGACACTATGTCACGGAAAAGAGAAAACTGTCGTGAAGTCATAAAGCCAGCCTCTCCCCGCCTTGGCTCGCGAGTGTTACCGCATTCCTCGGCCAGCCACCATTAATACAAAAGACACACGCAAAGGCACCCGCTCCCCCCAATCAAGCACCCTCCATAGGGTGCATAGATCCTGTTGTTGATAATCTGCGCCTCTCTCTGCCCCTTCCCAATGACACAATGCTGTAGACGCCCAGAACAACACAAATGCAATGCTTTCCGTGAAATGCTTGCATGCCCATGCCAGTAGATGCACCCAACCCCACAGCTCCGACCTATGGGAGATGCAGCAAACCCAAACCGATCTGTCCCACTCTAGCGCACGGTGCACAACACAACCACAAACCCAAACCCGACCTCACGGCTCGCGGTGCTTGCGAAACCGAGGACGACCGCGACAAAGACGCCGGCGGGAGGGGGGTAAGGGCTATCGCCTGTCTGCAAGCGGGACCTTGTCGCCGTAGAAGCCTCCCTGGCCTCCAGCTGCGATGCAGGCCAGACATACGCCGCCGCCATAGACACGTGTGTGGCGCTTCCACCCGTGGCCCGCGCCGTCGACGACCGAAATGATTTCGCCTTGCAGATCAATTTCGTCTTGTGACGCCGGCCCAATACCGTGACCGCCAGGTCCCCCCACAAACTCGTAATCGGGCGGGAAGTCTTGCCCTGGAGGAGGCGGTGGAAGTAACGGTGAGGTGGGAGGGTAGCTGGCGGGAGAGAATGTCCTGGATGATGTCATGGTCTCTGCTGACGAGGAAGCTGAGCCCAGGTTTGGGATGGGGATGCCGATGGCGACGCTTTTGGTGTACGACCTCCGGCGAGGCATCGAAGTCTCGCTCTTTGGACTTGAGCTGACGATGTCTGCGGATGTGGAGCCTGCCATGTAGTCTGGGTTGGGCCGGTGAATAAAGCTATCGTCTAGCAGCTCGGGCGGGACTGAGACGGCATAGCTGTGACGACGGTCCTCAAACGGAAACACGGCGCTGCTCAGCGTCGGAGGGGTCAGGGGCGGCGGGGGTGGGGGGCGCGAGAAGTGTCTGGAGGCCGTATAATCTACGTCAGCGAACCCCGTCTCTTGTGTCGCCCCGTCAACACTCGGGCCATCTCCCCATGGCATTATCATAACGTCGTCGTCGAGCATTACACCCCGAGAGCTGCCGGCGGCGGACCAGCTGGCGTGGTCGTCCATGAGTCCCTTTCCCTTTCCGCTCGAGATCTGGCTACTCGCCCCATCGGAGCTGCCGCTTTGACGTCTCGAAGGGAGGGCCTGGATGGGCGAGTACTGCGAAGAACCACTTCTCCTTATCTCTGCGGTTGAGCGAGAGTGTGGACTGGCTAGGGAGGGGTCATGTTGGTGGTGCGTTTGATCGTGGGTGCTGGGGATGCCAGGGATGCTGGTGCTGACACCACGTGACGTTGGCCAGGCTGACCCTGAGTGATCCTTCGCGCGATCGCCGTCATTGCCGTCCATCGCTGGCAGCTGCCCAGCAGGCCCAAACGGAACACCCAGAGACACGAGCCCCGCCGCCCAAACGGCCTGTTGCGACTCACACACAGAGCTGAGGTGACCCCCCTGCTGCTGCCGCGCCCACGGGGGGGGACGAACGGCTGAACCTCGCTTGCCGCAGGACGCTGCTGAATCCTTCCACGAATCTAATGACAGGCCTAGCTTGGGCTCTTGCGAGTGGCTGCTGTTGCTGTTGCTGCTGTTGACTGGAACACTGGGATGGCCTTTGCGAGACGGGCTTCGCCGTGCCGTGGCAAGTCGAGCGGCGACCAAGATTGCGATGGCCACCAGTGCAAGGTATATATGCGTGCTTGAAGCCTTGAGGTAGTAGCGGCTTGGGGCGGGCGGCTCCAGGGTGACGTTGCTGTCGGGCGGGAGCTTGAAGGTTGGCATGCCTGCTGCAGGGCGCTCTAACGGCAGGAGCGTTCAGGAGATTACCGATGCTGTCTGTGGGCGTGCTGTCCGCTGTAAGCTCCGTCTTGGTGGGCGGCCGGCGCTATAAGCTAGGGGGACCTGGGCAGGTGAAGGGGGTGGTGGTGGCACGGAAATTTGCCGTTATGTCTGGGTGGGAAGGGGGGGGGAACTGCGTTAAAAGTGTCCCACTTGGGGCGAGGGGGCAGCTGTGGTGTGGCTGTCATGGGGGAAATTTCGAAACCTTGTCGGCGAGACCGCCAGCGGCCCAAAACGACCGGTTTGGGGACCGAGGAGCATGGGAGCAAGACTGGCACCGAGGAGCCAGCACTTGTTTCAATCCGCGGGCCGAGGGCCGCGGGGGGGAGGCGGACTGTCCGTGGGTGTGGCCCAGACGACAAGAAGCGTATTCCGCGGGAGCAGGAAGGGGAAGAAGAAGGGAAGGGAGACGGAGGATGGAAAGGGAGGCAGGCGCATTGTCCAATAGGAGCCGTGCTACTTGGAAGAGGAAGGACGCACTTACACTGGACCAGGCCAAGTCCAACGCGAAAGGGCCGGCGCGTGGCTATGTACGAGGATATTGACCTGTACGCCTTGAGGAAATGCAGATCAAGGTCGCGGCCCAGCGTGACACGAGCGAGCTGATGGATAACCTTCTGCGCCGTCGGCCTCTCCAAGGGTGGGCAGGATAGGACGGGACAGTGGTGATGACAGTGCCTCTGGCCGGCTTCTCGATTTTTGCCGGGCTGGGCGGTGCCACTGGGCTGCTGGGCTGCTGGACTGCTGGACTGCTAGACTATTTGTTTGCCTGCGCTTATGGCGGAAGGAATGGACGGGGCAGCATGAATCCCGCTGGCCTCGGGGTCAGGTTTTCTTGTGTTTGGGAAGTCGGGAGGTTGTGAAGGTAGTTTATATGTCGCAAACCGATCATGGGCAACGTGCAAGACCTCACGTCTTTGTACGACATGGACTGCCATGTAACTTCGGATCATTTGGGACGCGCAGGCGAGCTGAGGTCGAAACCAGTGCGCGTGAGGAGCGATCTGATCGACCTAGCGAAATGCCCCGAGCAGTCAAAACGGGGCTAAACTCGCAAGAGCAATAATTTGGCCCCAAACTGAGGCGTTGCCAGCTGAAGCCTGGCTCTGTGGAGGCCCCCCCCCCAGCGGTGTACAATCGCTGAATTGTGGCAAGCTAAGAAGCCCTTTGAGCTACCTTGGCTACGAATTAGGCCTCCTACTCTGTAGACCTAGCGGCCGGGTTTGGCGCGCGCCGACAGAACAGTAATTTTCTCAGGACCGAAGCTCGACTGGGGTCCCATTTGCTTTTGCCAGCTTTCCAGGACATGGGGACTGAGGAATGGCGACCTTCCCTTGTTGCGGAAGCCGTCGAGTGTCATTGGCAGTGGGGGGATGGACAGGCTGACAAGGCGTTTTGCGCTGAAAATACCACCTCCACTGTCAGCGGATGTCCAGTGAGCGGATAGTGTATGCACTCCGTACCTTATGTACTGATTATGTACATAGCTGTACAGCATACATACCTGACCTACATACATACGGTAGATCCCCCATCGCCAACTGCACGCAGTGGATGGACCCGGAGCTAGTTGAAGCTGCTGGATTGTGCTGCAAGACGTTGGGCTAGCCGCGGGCTGGGCTCCGCCGGAAGGTTAGAGAGCACACAGAGAGACCATTGAGCCAAATAGCTGCCGTTCTTGTGCTCTTGGCCCCCGAAAAACATAATCAATTCCGTATGAAGACAGCCGCACACCGTCATCGGAGGGATGGGCGCGTTCGATGCTTCCAGCGGCCACATGTGAGACAGCCCAGCGCTGATACGGCCTGGGCGCCTTTTGTACCGTTTTGAGTCGCAGACCGGACCTGGAGATCTGCTGGGATGGATCATTGAGGGGCAGCATGAGGGGCAGGGCGACGCGACCGACCGCGAAGGTGGCTGCCCTGCACAGAGAAAGTCTAACCCGACAGACCCCTGCTGCCATTCAGCCAACCGCCAATCCCCGTCCCTGCTTATTTTAAACAAGCTGCATTCCCAGGTTGTTTGAGCCCTGTGCAGTGGCAAGTGTCCTCGGCCAGGGCGCTGGAAACGGCTAAAGTGTCCATAGGGCTGGTTGTCGACAACGGCGTCTGCCGGCTGATCTCCCACTGCAGTTGAGTGATGCGGTACGGTTTCGTCAACGATGGGACGGTTTACGGACGGAAACCCTGTGTATCATCGGAGGAGTAATACTCTGCATGATTGGCAGAATTAACAACCTAGGAACTAGATATCCATACAACCAAGTCTGCGGACCTGGTTTCCAGGTTCAAGGGTATCTGGTTGTGGGGAATGCATTGTCGGTGACGGCCTGGTTGAAGATGCAGCTTCTGCGCGCAAGGTTACTCCTCTGTCCATCCCTCTGCACGAGCGTTGTGGAATGGCTGGCAGGTAATAAAATCCGTAGGGCAGAGTGCTCGTGCCTTGCACTACCTTGGACGGGCGGCCAGCATGGCTGGTCTCGGTCTAGGGCCCGGGGGGATTTCTTTGCCGAGGTCTATTTTCGGCTTAGCGGCTTGTTCAGCTGCGTTGAGCCCTACAGGGGAGCCACACCACGCGCGTCCACCCCTTATAATCTTGCCTCCCGGATTGCGGGCACTCCTCGGTTCGGGCAAATCGTAATGCGCGATCTCCTTCAGTGTAGGAGGGCCAGGTACGGAGTAGCTAATGGTGTTTCTCGAGGCAACAAACAGTTGACCGGTCGGACGGATCAATTGGTACGGGGGCGTACTCCGTATCCGTAACTGAGAGGGGGATGTGGGTTGGCGGATGAGCGCGGCTTGGTGAGGCAGGTAGGCACGCGGCTGCCGAATTTGTCACCGTTGTCTTCGTCGCCCGCCCTAGGTGGATAGTCAGCCAGCCCTGTGCCAAAGCGTCTTATTACACGTTCCCCATTTCCTCTGGCGATAGCTCGCATCATTGGATGGGGACGTGATGGACGTGACGGACGTGACGACGTGATAGACGCGACTGCGTCTTGGCATTTTGACAGGGGAACAGGCTGCGGAATAACCTCGCCGACCGAGGGCCCCCAGCATCACAGCATCGCAGACCGGCTCGTCAGCTAGCCCGAGACAGTCGTTGAACCTGGATGGAGGGACAGATCGTCACCGTCGGTGGTGCGGCGGCTACCAACGCTGCGGGCTGCAGAATTGCATGCCCTGCACGATCGCGATCACCTGGGATGGTGCGGGATGCAATTCGTGGCTTTCAAAAACGAGAAATGCAAGTTCAGCTCGTGGCTCGTTTTGGCGGCGCCCTTTTTTTGCCAGGTGATTGGCGACCCACAGGCCACAGGGACTCTGTCCCTCCTGCCTCGTGAGGTAGCGTGCAACCCCAGCCTGGGAGCCGTGCTTTCCAATACAAAGAGGCCAACGCCCGACGCCTGTGCATCTCCCATGACCACTGCAATGGCTAGTGTCTGGCACGAACTGTTTGTATGTGCTGATTTCACTTCGAGCAGCTCAGCTCGTACCTTGACCACCAATAACTCAAGTTGAGGAATCAGCCAAGACAGGCAGTCAAGGGTTCAGTAACCATCTTTCTATTACTGCTTTTGTCAACTGAATCCCTGGACACGAAGTGCTTCGTATCTACAGATTAACCCGTGCGGAGTGGCGGCGGGTGCCGCACTATCAACGGTCCACAGCTGCAGCCACAATCAGATCGATCACCTCCACGGCCTTAGACCAACCAGGCACCGCAGCAACATGCGTTTGAAGTACCTACAGTACTGTACGAAGTACTTTACATACCCGCATCTAGCAAACGTATCTGGTCCTTACCTCTGCAGTCTGTACACAAGACCCCAGAGCTTTAACAGTTCTGTCGACGAATTGCCTCGAGATTGCTAATGGATTGCATGTGATGTATCAGCGCTGGTACTTTTATAACCAACCTGAATAAGGTAGTACGTAGCTGTAGGTAAGGCAGGTAGGTACTGTACATACATAGTATATTCTCTAGTACTCCGTCCTCTGTATAAGTCAGCTTTTAGTTTCTAGTCGGCTGCTATGTATCGGTCTGGTAATTAGCCCCCATTTCCGAGCCTGGTCTGCCTACGTAGCTCCACAGCGTCGTGCGAAAAATGGGCAGTGAAAAACGGAGTACGGAGCGGAGCCCACCACAGTTGCCAGCTGACACGGTAGCTGAATCCAAGAAACCCTCCACAAAAGAGCCTCCATTCCCGAGGTTGCAGGGCTGCGCGTTCGCCACTCCTCATCCAAAAGACCAGCCCGTTTGCCTTGACGGGCATGTCGTGATAATGGATGTGCGGCCGAAAAGGCAAGTGGCATTCGGCGACCTTGTACCCCTCCTCATCCGCGGAGTAATCTCAATCCCTGTAGTCCGTGACGCTTCGGCAATCCTCTCAGAACCAAGATTGCCTGCCAAACCTGGAACCTACCTATGGGGGTACGTATAGGTAGGTATTTGGCTATGCCATTCTGCTTGTAGCTGGGACCGGACGACAAATTCCACTACTACTAGACAGACCTGCCTGCCATTCATCCCACATACATACTACCCATTTTACAGATCACCTATTATGAGATTCCGCGTCCACCTCTCTCCACTCGCCGCCCCTCCTCCTGATGCAGTCCAGTAATAATGACATCTGGATGGCATTATGTTGAGCCTTTCCAGCCGGGCTAGATTAATTTCGCACCCGATTCGCTCGGCATGGCTATACTACGTATATATATATATATCCAGGTACGTACAGACGAAGGCATAAATACCTGGTATGTACTAGGTATGTACGAAGTACCTACCTTACCTAGTAGGGTAGGTAAGGTACCAACTTGGCCAAAATAAGAAACGGAGGGCCTCGTGGTTCGGACGGGAAACACTTGACCGCTAACCCGTACTCCTGGGATGATGCAGGACTATGCCATAAGGACACCCACCTGGTAATTAGCCCATAAGAACTCCGTAGACAGGCTCGGCGAGTGGCAGAGGCATGAACCGCCGGCGCATGCTATGCGATGCCATGCCGTTCCGTCCATACCTGCATTGTCGCCGATACGGGCCCGAATGCTTACTCATAGCGCCGATGCAATGAACAAAATTGTTGCGACTAGTGTAGAGGCTTACTGTTAGCGATTGTTATCGGTTTGGTCATGTCACAGTTGACGGAGACGGACCATTCCTGCACAGTGCACAGCTGTCACAAATTTTAATCGCGGTCAGGCTGGCCCTTCTCCCGACAATCCGACGCACCCCTCCCTCTGCCTGTGCCATCACCTCAGCCCTACGAGACAACCCCTGCAGGCAAATCATCCCGGCCCTTGTTGGTTCCCCGTGCGGATGCACAATCCTACAGGGCAGCATTACTGTTTCCTGCCGTTGGTTCCGGGCTCGCGTCGAAATCCTTTCCTCCCAGGTTACAAAACGAAAAGGTCGATGGATCGGTTCGGGAGGCGCCACGATGTAGAGAACAAAAACAAAAAAGAACCCCAAGAACTCGTGGCCCGAGCCTAGAGTCTGCGATCGCGTGCCGTGGCTCCCGCTCTTCTGATGGATGCTCCAGTAACCAATATGAAGAAAGTGCAACCTGGAAGGCACCAGTCTGAACCATCACATGGAAGCTTTGCACCATGACTCGCTCCACCGACGGGCGCAACTTCCGTCTGCAGACCATGGCCCCGAACTTGGAAAAAAAAAACGGGTGTACCCAGATGGCGTGCCACAAAAGCCCTGCGAATGCGATCACGACTTTTTTTCGGCGACTCTCAAAGGCTCTGACCGCTACTTTTTGATGAATTATAATTCTCCAATATGCGCAGTCTGCCCATCAAGACGAGACCGCCATTGAGGCGACTTGGAGTCTCGACGTATTGATTGGCTCACGGGCTCAATCAATCAGCTCCCTCGTGCCACGGCTGGGATTGAGTGTGGCAAAGGGCTTAACCTGAAGTCGTCAGCTCCTTTTCCTTCTCCTTCTTGTGCCATGCCGCTTTTGCAATCTTCACTTTTTATTTCCAAAGGCACTCCGGCACTCCATCCGCTAGTGTGCACTGTACATACATGCATACGGATACTAGTGCTCGCATTCACTGGGTAGGTTTGCCGTTTTGCTTTGCTGGACCATGTCGCCCCGCAATACAATACGAAGGAAGGACAAACGGTTACTCTGCTAGAAAGAAATCCCAAGAGAGATGGCACTCTTTCTTATTTATTTATTTTTTTTAATTTTTTTTCCGGTTTTCTGTTCGTTCGCCGTGACTCGTTATGGGGTTTGCCGCATCCAATCTGGCGGTATCCAACCAGGAGCCGGGTGGGTTCTGGCGTCACATCGTCGTCTTTGTCAAGCGACGGCACCGCCCCTCACCCAGTCTCTTCTGCTCTGGGTCGGCCGCCCTTGATGAGCCATTGACTGGACAGGATACGGAGCGCCTCGATCTCATCATGACATCCGTCGCGATTCTTCACTGGGCCAAACCGCCGCTTAGGACGCAGAGGCTAGGCCATGTGACGCCGCGTCTTCGCCAGATGGAGCAATGCAACGAGATCCTGCCCCAGCTGAGTTCTGGAGACGAGACAGCAAGGCTCGACTCCGACTCTGGACTCGCGAGGCTGGGCAGCCCAATGGCTCGCGTAAACCGTTTTCTCTCGTCCTATTATCTCCAGTTTCTCTTCTCGTAGGATTTTGCGGGCCCTCATCTGAGCAGAGGACGGACGTGTTGAGATATGACATGGCATGACGGCACGCCGTGCAACAACTCCCCTCACGGCCTAACAAGTGCGTCTCGAGTTCTCATGTGACACACAAAGGCCTGCATTGGACAATCCGATCTCGTCGGGATGCTTCTGGGTGGAGGCGGCACAGCCGATTCCACGTCGCATTCTCTACCATTCGCCGGCGGGAGAGAGCCCCAAGGAGCTGCGTCCCTCCTTCGCGCCCTGTCTTTGCCCACTTGAGCCGCGCGCCAGTCTCGACTCGGGTTTTGTGACTACCAAACAAAGAAGGCTCCAGAGACCCGTCGTCATGCCGGCGCCTTACACGAGGGCCTAGCCATGCGCTTCTTGGCTCAACGCAAGGAAGGCGCACTTTCGCCGTTGGCGTCTTGTCCTAGCTTGGTTTCGCTCGGGTCATGTCCTGGGCTCAACATCCATCATCTGACTGGCAATATCAAGTCAAGTCACACCTCAGCCCCCATAGGACACCAGTGCGGTGCTTGTCAGCCAGCCTCGTGCCGGCTTGTCAAGCGCCAGTCCGGTTTCGCGTGTCCCGGGATATTGGGCCAGCTGCGCGACTGGATAGGCCGGCCCGTCTTGAAAGGGCGGTGACCTCGCCTCCACCCTCACTGCGTCAAGAGTCGTTGCGGACGCGGGTGCTGCTGTCTTTTGCGGTGGTTATTGTCTCTGCGCCAGATCCTGGCGGCAGGGTTGGTCAGTCTTCGATCTAGGGAGCACGGAGAGGGGAGCTCCGGGCAACCTCTCAGTATGGCGTAAGGGGATCTTGCTGACTTCCTCGAGAGCCTCACGGACGGTGATTCGTAGAGCTTCCATCGCGGCTGCGGACAAGGTGAGACGTAAATCAGCGGGGCCTCGCTCCAGCTTGCCTTCGGCCCTGTGGTGATGCTCCTCGTCATCGAGAGGGTCTACACGCTCGCTTCGGTTTCTCCTTGTGTCCTCGCAGGCAATAACTCACCTTCCACATGACAGGCGACGGGTCTTACCCGTGGACATACCATTGCCAATCCCTTCCATCCTCTCCTACCATGTCCCCACCAAAACAAGAAGCAAGATGCTCAACGGGGAGGGGGGGCTATTGATGAGACCGAATGGGGGGAAAAGCCACCATCCCATCTGCCGCTATTTGTCATCCTCGTCCCCATCCCATCGTTCCTAGCACGACCATCGACGCCGCCGGCGCCTCAAAGCCGCACCACGCTGACATGAGCATCGTAAATTATGGCAGCGGCGGGTGGAAGGCATGGGCGGGGAAGAATGGGATCGCAAAAGTATCATCCTGACGGGAGTCGTCACAGTTGCGTTGCCGAGAGCCTAGGCAAAAGGGAGGCAAGCGGTCAGCCAAGATCCCGTCGGCAGGAGCCCGCCTCTTTCTGTCACCCCTCCCCAAAAAATTCCTCACTCTTCCTCACCGCTGTCTGAGATACCTACAGAAGGAAGCGGTCGAAAAGATACGAGGTACCAAGAAGGGATATTAAAGGTTTGCATTTACCTCGTTACTGGGCCGTTGGATGGCATGAGAGGGCGATACAAGACGAAGTAGAGACCAAGTAGCGAGATGATGCATTAGCGCGGCTGGGCAGAAAATCGCTTTTTGCGATGACTTGCAGATCCTAGGCCAAAGAGACGCCTCGCGCGCGGCTAAGACATACCAGATACCAACCTAGATGCCCAGTCTAAGTAATACGAAGCAAGGGAGAGCAAAAAAAGAAAATAGAAAAGAAGAAAATAATTCGTGACATTTTCGCCTCAATTGACAGGAGCTGTTACATGGATATATGTGGTGGGTTTGTGTGTGTGTGGTGGGAGATCATACATACATGGAGACTAAGGACGAAGAAACGAGAGCAAGCAATCCGAAAAGAGAAAAACAAGAGTACCTAGATAGCAATACAAGGTAGCCCAAACTCCACAACCTAGGATTGGTAAGTGATGAGAAGATCGATAACCACTGAACGCCGGATACCAACACAAGCTCTGTCCGACCGATAAGAGAAAAGGGGGTGTGCGCGAGGAAGAGGGAGAAGGGGCAGCCCGGTGACCAACCCCCCTACCATGTAGTATTGCCACTATTAAAAAAAAGACGTCGACAATATTTCCAAGTCAATTACAGTCGTCAAGAACACGGAATACGCATGGAGAAGGACCCACGTGCCAAGAAGACAAGACATCTTCTAGGAGGGCGTGTGCACACAGTAATTGGAAGAAAGGCCCTGGATCCAAAGAGAATACGTAAAAACGCAAGCCCCTTCATCCTCTTACAGCGCGGATATCTCCATTGGCTCGCCACCGCCGCCTCCCATGACCTCGGATTCGTCTTCCATCATGCGGATCATGCCATCGAGGTTCTCGTCCAACATCTCCTGGTCCTCGGGCGGAAGACAGCTCTCGAGAAGATGGCGGTACTTGTCGATTTTCTCGCCCGTGCCCAGCATGCCACGGGCCTCGACGTACTCGGTCTCGATGGCGCGCTGCTCCTGGAGGATCCTCTGCAGCTCCGCGGCCAGGCGGAGACGGTTCTCGTAAGTGTCGACGTCCTGCCCATTGGCGCCGCCGCCGTCCCCGTTCACCACCATACCCAACTCATGCTCGACCGCTTCCTGCACGGCGATACGGTTCTGGTGGGTCACGAAGGCGAGTACCTTATTTCGCGCATTGGTGGAGTCTTCATTGGTCTTGGCGGCGGCCTCGTCAGCCTCGACGCGTGATTCGAGATCGGCGACGGACGCTCGCAGGTTGTTTAGTTCGGCCTGAGTATTGAGAAGAATACGCCGCGCCTCTCTTTCCGCGTCGTCGTTCTCCTTAAACTCGTCGTCAAAGCTCCGTGCCAGGTCCTGGAACTTCTGGAGCACCAGAGGCGTGATGCGCGACTGTACCGTGTTGGCTGCATCGCTTTGGTAGCTGGCAGCTAGCTTGGCTGAGTCGGCGACCGCGTCGCGAAACGCATTGTGCTGTTGCGATTCTGGCGCGAATGGACTGGACGAGCGTTGCGGGCCTGAGCGGATGGTCTTGGACTTTGAGGCGTTGAGCTCCTTGATCAAATCCTCAGCCCTAATGCCTTCGCTGTTTGGGATATCGGTGGATGCGCCGCGGCCAAGAAGCGCGCGTATGCATTTACGGGCGTCTCTTTGCGCAGCAAGATGCACCGCAGTATTGCCTTCTTGGTCCTGGGCGTCAAGTAGCTGCTGCACAAAGTCGGGATGGTGTGTTTCCTGCAGCTTGTTCAGAATGTTGTCTAGATAGTACCGCGAGCACGAGTGACTTGTGACGAGCCCACTCTTCATAACTGCCGCGTGGTGTATGACGGTGCAGCCCGATGCATCCCGGGCTTCGACGGTACCAAATAGCTCCTTCATGATAAGTGGGAATGTCTGTTTCTCGTAGCAATTGGTGAAGTTGACGGCTCGCATGAGGGGCGTCTCGCCGCGCACGTTCTGCGCTCTTAAATTTGCACCAAAGCGCTTCAGTTGCTTGATGACATCGACGTCGCCCATGGCGGATGCCCAGTGTAGAGCGGTATGACGCTCTGTGTCGATTTCGAAGTCGGGCTGGAAGTTGGTTGGGGGGTCTGGGCGGATGGTGGGTTGTTTGTTCCTAGAGAGTAAGAAGTAGTCGAGCAGCTCGTCCCCATACATGGCGTGCTGCTGCTGTGTGAGGTCTTGTATCATCTCCTCGCGCTTTCGTTTCCTGTGGCCTGTTGAGAATTGTGCCGTGTCGTAGCGGTCGTCTTCTCCCATGTACGAGGCCGAGGCTACTGTCAAGTTGTCCGGGGTGTCATCTTCCGGCAGCTGGGAATCTGCCTGCTCGAACTCCTCTTGTACAGGGGCACCTTTGGGACCATGTGAGACGTTGCTGGCTTGCGATGGGGTTTTCTTGTGCGACTTACTGCCCCATTTAGGAACAGCAGGCCTGGCCTTTGGGGCCTTGGGCTTGCTGGTATGTCTCGGCGCAGGCGGGGGGGTTTCGGTGCCTGGCTGGAACTCGAAGATGGGCCGTAGCCGGTCGTAGATGTTATTTCGGAGAGCAAGGGACTCGCCCTGTTCAAGAGGAATCCACGTGCCTAGACAGAAGAACGGAAAAGGTTAGCTACCGTACTCAACTGGCACTATACATGGAGATGGTGCAAGTTGAGTCTTTGGCATGCGCACCTTGATACTTTCCATATCCGCCCTGTATTTTCTCGTGTACCTCCTTCTGAACCTCCCGCTCAAGGATGCGAGTACGGGCGGGCTTGTCGAAGCCGGCGGCCTTCAAAATATGTGTCGCATTGATCCAGTCGTCCTGGCGACGGCGCATAACATGTTCTTTCAAGTCGGGCCCGAACTGGAACTCCCACACAGGGATCTGCCAATGATACGTACGGTTAGCGGTCGGAGGCAGTTTTGGCAGGGCGGCGGGGACTACTCAGAGCGCGAGGGTTCGATTGACTTACACCACTATATGTGGCACTGTAGATGCCGGCCTCTGTAGTTCCCTTCGCCATGTTGCCGAGCCCGCGCGATGGTCAGAGGCTGGAAGTAAGCCTAGGTCAAGCGTCCGGGGGGGGGGTGGGGAGGTTGGCAGAAATGATTCATCGACAGGCCACCTAATTTTTTCTCCCCTGTTTGCCGCAGACGCCAGCGGCCAGGATGCAGAATGGCTAGGTTGATGGAATCCGTAATCCAAACAGCGTATTCCGTACACAAATGATGCGCTGCCAAAGAGGCCTAACACGCGCGAGGCTGACGACGTCTGGGTTCGGCGACGAGCTTCAATGGGGCATGATCTGACAAGGCGGTTGCGGAAATGAGGACGCGGCACGAAAAAGACGCGGTGCGGGTTGCTGGCAGGGCAGGCCCGACGCGGTTGACGCGAATCCCTTAAAGGGGATAAATCTTGCCTGCACGTGACAGGTCACCACTGAGGGGTAGCACGGCGGCTCCCACCCGTCGGCAGCGGCAATGGTCAGCCCCAAAGTCCCCAGGGACCCCTGAGGCAGGCCACCAACCACAATTTTTATCCGCAGGTATCCGACACTCTTGCCTTTCCTTTGGCTCGCAAAGAAAAAAAAGATACTTTGGTACATTCCTGCCTCTCTTCTTAATTCTATTTGGCAAGCCATCGAGAGTCCAGTCATGTCAGGCTCAGGCACTGCATCGTCGAAGCCGGACCTAATTGACCCATGGTTCAAACCAAAGTCATGTTTCTATCCGGCTCATGATTCATACCCAAGTTATGCACAAACGCAAATGATTGGTACTACTTTGCCGTATTCTTTTTGCTCTATTTGCCCCATGTTTCGTAGAGACCGTATTATCATTGGTAATTACTAAGAATTGAGCGTCACTGACAGTATCTAAGAGTTGCGAAAGACGGTTAATTACAACGTCTTGAGTCCTTACAGTAAACATCTTTAGCTACATAATCCTTGTCAGGGTGTAACCAAAGGGACTATTCTAGCTCAAATGCCGGCGGGTCCATGATTGTCTTATCAATATTTGACCGTTTATCAGTTTCGAAACACCCCCATATTCATCGTGTCCTTTTTTGTCTGCATTGATCGTCTCTCAAAGACACAATTCAGCTGTTACTTCTACATGACATTTGAACAGCCAATTCGCGGAGGTCGGTCAAGTTGGCCACTTGGTGAATCTCAATTCGCAACATAAAAAGAGACAGTGGGAGGCGACGCCGACACAAGAGAATGACACACTGGCAAGGATCGGCTCAACGGTGCCGAATATCGCATATTTAATTTGTACCTACATATGTGGCCTACGCCAAGTATGGCGTAACGTTCAGATTGTTTGGCTGTCGGCATTGGATGTCGGATGGTGCGATATCACGCGAGAATGGCAAGTTGCGTTTTGGCGAGACAGCGCATCCTGAAACCCACAACTGGAAACCGTTCGGTGATGCATTTCCTTTACTTTGAGAAGGATGTATGGTAGGTTCTCACTGTATGTGCTGCATTAGGGGGTTGGATGACCACACTCGTGAACCTCAACTCAGACGCATGGTCGTCGGGTGATGCCGTGAATGCACCACTAAGGACACGGTCGTCAACGACTGGCATAATGATAATTATGAATTCGTAGGCAGCAGGGTGCGATACTGATAACGCCGAATGGATTCGTTGCTGCGTGGCGCAACCCGCGGGGTATTGCACCTCATGCCCAAGTGGCGAGACCTTGAAGCCCGGTTGCGCAACCAAAGAGAAACGAATGCACCAGATTAGAGACGTCTCGGCCATCCATGAGCTCTCTCCAGTGAGACAACACTCTGGCATAAAAAGAGTAGAAGTCTCCCTCTTTTGCTTTCCGAGGCCGAGCCAAGATAGGACTGGTTTCTGACAACAAATAATAGCGGCTCCCTTCAAGAGACACCAAAATAAGCCAACACGCTCAAACCTATTCATCATGGCTCCTCCTGCAGCAGACGTCGACATTCAGCCCAGCCCTGCCGTCTTGGACCTTCCTATCAAGGCCAAGACCGTCCCCGGGCACTCTAGCGACTCCCGCCTGGCAGGACCTCTGGAATACTCTGGAAGTCTTGATTCCTTTGATCAGTTTGACGTTACGGCCGTCATTGGCCGCGAATTTCCCAAGCTTCAAATTAGCGAGATTCTTCACGACGATTCCAAGATTCGAGATTTGGCCATTCTCGGTATGTCTTTCCTGTCCGGTTGCTCGGGAGTAACCCACACTGTCACACATACCAAGACTGCTGACCCAACTGCTGTTCTAGTTTCCCAGCGCGGTGTGTTGTTCTTCCGCAACCAGGACCTCAACATCGATGACCAGAAGCTATTAGGCCAGCGGTTGGGCGAGTTGACGGGCAAACCCGAGACGTCCAAGCTGCACCGCCACGCGCTGTCCAACAGCAAGCGCGGCATCGCCGTCGATGAGAACGGCAGGCTCGATGACGAGGTCTCCATCATCTCGTCCGAGCAGAATCGCAAGTTCTATGCGGACCGGGCGGCCCAAAATTCCAAGAAGATTGCCAGCGAGGGCTGGCACGCCGAGTACGTCGACCATTCCTTCATTGCTCTTGCACATGGGGAGAAAGACGTGGATGAAATCTGACAAAATGACTCAAAGCATCACATTCGAGAATATCCCTTCGGATTATGCCATTCTCAAGATTGTGCAGCCGCCCTCGGACGTGGGTGGCGACACTCTGTGGGCCTCGGGTTACGAGGTATACGACCGCTTGAGCCCGGCATTTCAGAAGCTGGCCGAGGGTCTCACGGCAACCCACTACCAGCCGAGATTCGTCCAGGTCAAGGATGCTTTTGGCGCCGAGCTCATCGACGACTACCGCGGCGCGCCCGAGAACAAGGGCCTCGACTTCAAGGCCGTGCAGTGAGTCACGTCTTGACTGAGTCCTCTTCTGCACTGTTTTACCCTGTTCTAAATCAGTCTCCAATTATTCACTGACACCCAAAACATAGTCCCGTCATCCGCACCAACCCCGTCACGGGCTGGAAGAGCGTCTTTGGGGCTGGGCACCAGGTCGAGGCTGGCTGGATCAACGACGTCACCCGCCGCGAGAGCGAAATCATCAAGGACTACTGTTAGCCACCCCTCAAGCAAACTACCTAATGCTGCGTATTGTGCCCCCTCAAGCAAACTACCTAATGCTGCGTATTGTGACCTGCCTAATAATTACTAACTCGATGCGCAGTCAAGCAGCTGATTACCGAGAACCACGACCTGCAGGTGCGCTTTCGGTGGAACAAGAATGATTTGGCCATCTGGGACAAGTACGCCGTGTCCTTAAACCCGTCCCCTTCAACCGCCCCAACCGCGAGCCGAAGTTGAATACACACTGGCAGCACGTACAAGTAATTAGTCCGCTAACACTGTAGTCGCTTTACACAGCCGCTCCGTCTTTCACACTGCCACATAGTAAGTGCAGCAGAGTCTTAGCTCTCGGGACCCGAGCCACCGTGATGATCGTGACCGGCCACTAAGAACAGTTCAATGACAGTGACTACGCCGGAAAGCGCCAGGGCAACCGTGTCGTCTCACTTGGCGAGAAGCCCTACTTTGATCCCAACTCCAAGTCTCGGCGGGAGGCGCTGGGTCTGCTGGAGTGAAGGGAGTTGGCAGAACACACTCCAGGCACGCATGAAGACACGGAAAGGAACAACGGAAAGGAACACTCGGTTAAAGGACACATCGTTCGTGTTGCGGGACACATTTGTCTGAAGACTGAAGACAATTTGAGTTTGCACTGCAAGAGGACGAGAGTGCGAGAGTTCGAGAGTAAAAGGTAAAGAAAGGCTTGGGCAGGCTGCAGAGTTGAAGTCTAACTGCTTCTTTATTTCCTGCTCCTCATAGCCGAACGCAGCTTGGGTACCGTAACCTTCTCCGCTCTCAGGCTTGCTTCAACCTTGGGCGTCCGTGTCTTGCCAAACGGGCTATAATCCAGCGATATCTCCATGCCGAGGGTCCTCACGTCGGCCGCCCACCTCCAGTATTCGTTCTCGGACGTGACCACGCCGCGGCCGACGAGATGGATCGCAAGCGACCAGACGTAGGCGAGGTCGCTCGAGAAGCCAAACAGCTCCGACTGCTCGACGATGCCGGTGATGACGTCCTTGTTTTCCCGTGTCGCTTCCACGGCGGCGAGGTCAGCCCACTCCGCATCGTGCGGGATGTCGGCCAGCCTCCGGCGCGTCGGGGTCCTGGCGTCCCGGCCGAACGGGTTGGCTTCTTCCGTCGGCCCGTCCCGGCACCGCGTGGCCTCGTAAAAGTCGCACTCGGGGCTGGATGCGCGGCACACGACCAGCGCCCAGCGGTATCTGCGCCAGTTGTAGTACAGCGGCGCCGTCGTCAGCGATTCGACCAGCGTAAACGGGATCGCGACTGTCTTGATCAGCAGAGGCCCGTGCGGGCGCTTGAGAGTCGGCAGCATGCTCATTCTCTGCGACGCGAAGAGTTTCGCGTGGATTCCGTCCTCGGCGCCGTCGCTCTTCTCGTCCGGAACGACCGGGGCCAGCGGGGGGAACAGCACCCCGTACATTTCCGAGACCGGGGGGGGGGGGGGGAATATGAAATGGGGCCTGACTATAACCAGGTACCCTGTCGAATAAGACGATTCAAGGCTTGGGACCAGAGAGAAAAATAGCAAAAGCTAAGAGCGTAAAGAATGGTGTGGAGCGGTGTGTAACCAATATAGCTATTTACGAGGTGCGAGGCTGGGCCAGGCGGGCTCTGTGGGTCAGGGTCGAGCGTCGAATGCATCTTCTTTGCGTATCTTGAGGTGTTTTGGGACCAAGCGCGACCAACCCGGCCGGCCGGCCGGCCACGGCATGAGACTGACGCGGTGCCAAGCCGCTCGGTCAAGTGCAATTGCTCATTGCAATCGCGAGTTGCGTACGTCAATGTTCAGCAATCCTCAAGTACTCAGAAGTAGCCTGGCTTGACATCAATTGGTCCAGTGCACCAAGTCTCTCCTCTTGACTTTTTGTTGTTGTCCCCAGCCGAGCCCATCACGAGCGCCGATTAACTCGCCGGGAACAAGTGGGAAGCAGGGGGCGCGTGGGGGACCCAGCTCGGCCGTTATGGAGCCCACGCCGGGCCGGTCTCCGTCAGACCCGGGCCTCCGACAGGGCCGAGAGCCAAATTAAAGTATCACCTTCGGCCCAAGCGCCGCATCGCAGCGCGACGAAACGCGTCCCGACACAATTGAATAAAATCAAACCTTCAAATGATTCTGCCAATGATTTGACGCGACTCTTGCGAGCGGAAAACCCGAGGGGACTCTGAAGATGAACGCCTTCCCCCCCACTTGAAAGGTCGGCCAAGCAGAATTACGGTCCTCGGAAAGGTGGAGGACATTGAACCCCCAGCCTCCAGGGCAGGCCGAGATGACGGGAAATGTCCGTATTGCTCCCGACCTCGATGGTGCGTTTTGAGACAGGGCGAGGGCGTCGGTGACTCCTCACCTGGACTTGGGTATATAACAACATAGATATGCTGTTAAAAAGGTAACTCTTGTACACATTCCTCCACTTTTCTCTGCAGCGAATGTTCTTTTCATTGCGACCACTCGGTCCTGCACTCGACCTCATCTCGCACCCACGCAATCTGGATATGGGAAGAAGGGAAGGCTGGCATCAAAAGCCGCGCGAAGAAAAGGACGGCGAGGGCATATGATTGCAGCGAAGAAAGACGAAACGAATGAACTGCAGACAACTGAAGCTAGCCAGTCAACCTAAACGCAGGCAGGTAGGGCCTTCCAGTAAATCCGGGGCGGGGCTCGGTGGTGAATGTAGGCTGGGGATTCATTCCGCTAGGTTATCTGTCGAGGGCAGCCTGTTTGCGCGGAATGAAGATGGCATTGGCGAGACTCATTTTGGAGAAGGACAAACATTAATGGAAGACTGAGTGTTGGGCTTTCGGGGTGGTGATAATTGCTGGGGCACAACCAAAAGTGTGGCATTGGCTGGCCGCCCATCATTGTGCAGATGGGGCGCCCTCAGTGTGATTGATGTTGGAGATTTAGCAGAAAGATGTGGCAAGGCCAACCCGACCTGCTGACCACAGAACTTGTCAAACCAAAGGAAACAAACCCTCGACCAGTGATGTCGAATTGGTAATGACAGGGTTAAATTGTTACCTGATGTCAACATCAAAGTCTGGTTGCATCAGTCCGACTAGTCCAAACATAACTGCAAGATAGAAGTCGTTTCCATCCCAAAGGTCGCTTAGTAATTAATCTGCCATGTCATAAACTGCCTTATTGGATCATACCTACCTGGTCATATCAGGAAATAGGAACCAGGCCATATTGAAGGTTTGTACCGCTGGATATAGTCCTAAGACGGGTCTCTTGACCTAGTCATGGGCAGGTATAGATGCAGCACTGCTGCATCCTCTCCATGAATTCCTAGGGGGACGAGAATGTGGAGTAGTAGGCGGCAATGAGACAAGTGCTGGGTGCCGGGACTTGTGTGTGGTGCGTTGGGTGTGGCGTGTTTTGCGCGGTTTACTGTTGAGTATTGGGTGCTCGGACTGGCGGAAGGGAGCTAGGCGAAGAGAGGGGGCTAGGCGAAGAGAGAGGAGCGCGACCAAGCGAGAGTCCCGTCGTGTGCTAGGTGGTACCTAGGCATTTCTTCAGTTATTGTGAACCTATTCGATCGTACCACAGGTTCCAGTACGCGAGAGGATCGGGTCGAAATCGACTAAGCTAGACAAATGAAAGAGAGGGACCGAAAGAAGAATAGGTGAGGCCGTTCCGCCTTGGCTTAATGGGGTACTGAATTTTGGTGGACAAACGGCG
Source organism: Lasiosphaeria miniovina (assembly GCF_030549165.1). Lineage (NCBI taxonomy): Eukaryota > Fungi > Ascomycota > Sordariomycetes > Sordariales > Lasiosphaeriaceae > Lasiosphaeria > Lasiosphaeria miniovina. The sequence goes on along the minus strand of NW_026848223.1, from coordinate 71,655 downwards.
GACAACTTGAAGTGCCTGCCGCCGCCTTCAGCAGTTCGGCAAAAATTAACCGGCCCGGTTTCCGGGACCGCCGCGCAAGGCCGAAATGCTTACGTATGTACATACATACATACGCAACCCGCCGGCTGGCCGGCAGAGCATGTGGGGCTGCGGGGCCGGGGCCTCAACCAACCCAACCCGTCTTCAGCTTCACAGTGCTGTACATGTACAGTCGCATCGGCCAATGGTTGTCCAGGGTTCAGCCTGACCCCTGCCCCTCGCGCCTTCCGTCGGTGGAGGGATGGTCCAATCGAGCATCCATTGCGGCAGCCACAAATAACAGCCAGTTCAGCTCAGGCTTTCCTCCTTTAGCTCGAAATGCAGAGGCCAAAGTTTCTCCGCCATCCCCAATCCTCTTTCGGGGCCTGTTTGGATGCACCTCTGGCTTCGCTTCCGCCATGACGCCGACATGGACACACTGCGCGCGCCTCGTCGGTGCTACCCTTCTGGCGATGTGCACCGGCATCGCGCCCGCTAACGCGTTCGCACCCCTGGAACGGCGTGGTAGCGACAGTTCGTGGAGCCCCGCAAAGCAGACGGGCCTGCCCGAGCGCGACCACCCAAATCGGGTCGGATGGAGCCCCAGGCCCACGGATGCGCCGCCATCGCAGCACAACTACGGCGCTATGGACTTACTGAAGCGCGACACCTTCTCAATCGGCTCCGACACATGCGGCTTCCTCGCCGGCTATTCGTGTAAGCACCGGCCCCTCAAGATGCTGCAAGCCCGTTCGAATTGACTGACGGGCCGGACTGACCTCGAGTCTCAGCTGCGGCTGTGACGTGTGTCAAGCTTGGGGCATACTGCACCGACGATGGCGCCGGTAACATTGACTGCTGCACTGGCGCCTATTCGGTCTGCAAGTCCAGCATGCTGTCGGCCTGTCTGGACTTCTCGGCCTCGTTGCAGGGAGCCTGCGGCACTGGCCTGGGACCGAGGACTCTCTGCTGGTATGCCCCCCCCAAAGAGCAATATGCGGCCCAATCATGACTGACTGACACATGCCCTGCTAGTCCCCAAAGCTTGCCGTCATGTGCCACTCTCCTGTATTCGGCAGCCGCCTCCCCCTACAGAGTCTCCTCCCTCTTCGAGTGCAATACGGACGGCGGACTCACCACCCTGCTGAAGACACCGCCAGACTTTCTGGTGACCCACTCTGCTTCGTCCTCGTCCTCGTCCTCGTCCTCGTCTACCTCGACCTCCTCAAGCTCTTTGACGACATCCAGCTCCACGTCGACGTCGCCTGTAACAACAAGCGGCAGTGGGAATGGTGGAAATAGTGGGGGCAGCGGTGACGGGGGCAGCTCTACCCCCATTGGCGCTATCGTCGGCGGGGTTGTTGGTGGAGTCGCAGTCATAGGGCTGGCCATCTTCCTGGTGTTCTTCTTTGTGCTCCGCAACCGCCGGGCCAGGAACAACAACAACTTGGTTGTGGCGCCGCCCATGGCGCAGGGAGCAGCGTATGGCGGCCCGGGCCAGCCGCCTTTTGCGCCGGCCGCGAACCCCAACCAGCAGCCGTACGGCCAGGGCACCGGCGAGCAATACTTCAAACCCTACGACCCTAATCTACAACAGCAGCCCGAATACAACAACCCGGCCGGCGTATACGGCGCCGGCTACGCAAACACGGCGACACCGTCGACTACCACAACGGCCGTGCCTCCGCCGTCCAGCACCAGCCCTGGCTCCCAACATCTGTCGTACCCGCCCGCGCCTTTTCCTCAACAGCAGGGGTACCCTCCCCCACAGGGCTACGCCGCGCCCGTCGTCATGAACGAGCTGTCTGTACAGCATGCCGTCGGAACCAACGAGCACCGGGCCGAGCTGACGTAATCAGAGGCTCGGTTTTGAGGACAGTTTCCTAGGCATCGCTGGATGGGCTTGGGATGAAAGGACGCCTGCCGTTTTGCGACTTTTCTTTTTGACATTGCGCCCGGAGCACGAATTTAACAGTATATGGTCCCACGAGGGTCTCCCATGTTTCACATCTACGTCCTCTAATATATACCTTTCACGAGGTTTTTGGAATACGATCATGGCATCTTGATAGTAAATAATCTTCCTGGGAGTGGATGGAACGGGATGTGTATACGGGCGATGGTTTGGCTGGGATGGATGGTAGTTCTGGACGGACTGGATGTGATGAGATGAGATGGACGGGGGATATGTCGATCTAATGCTTACAGGTGGCAACGACAACAAGTCGTTCGGTTGGCATAGGGGTAAATATACACGACTTCAATTGACTCATGGAACGAGGTCAAGTTTGTTTTCCTTTTATCATTTAATTATGTAATGATACTAGACAAGTCCTGAGCGCCAGGGATTACGCTGCAGTTCTTGCTAAGTCCAGCTCCTCGGTCGCTACTTGGCAACTAAGTTCGTGTTATGGTTAACTTGCGTTATCTCCAAGACCAACAACCTCTGAGTTTAACCCTAGCCTGGGGATGACTAAATTAGCTCTGGCCCCAACAGACACCCATCGAATCAAGCGAACACCCCAGGCGCTGCGAAACTGATTTCTGCAAGAAACAATCCAGCTGAGCGTGTTGGACGATGGTAGTCAGCCGGAACCGTGACGATCCAGGCTCAGCCCACGAACAGCAGAGACCACAGCGGATAATCAACCGCACCTGCCGCTTTTCAAGTTCTCCCTAATTTCGACGGTCGACACTGATCGTTAAGATGGTACTGTACCCGTGGACGCTATCGGACGAGAAGCTTGAACTCTCGAGATCGCAACCCACTCTCAACCTTTCACTCATCCTATCAGCGAACGCCATACTATTCGTGGTTCAGCGTCCGTCCCCAAGCCAAAGAACCCCTTAGGTCTTAGTCACCCACACTATTGCTATTCTCTCCGGCGAGCTTGGTTTGAGACCGATGTTATTCAATCTGTGAGTCAGGAATCTGTGAGTTAGGTATCAGGACATCTACAACCAGCCGTGCCTTGTCCCACTGCAGGTGTTCCTCGCCTACCTGATCAGCACCACATCAGCCGTTCTCTCCTAAGAGTGGAATCGGCACGCTCCCAGCGCCCAGGGCGCCTGGACTTCAAGGTCGCCATTATCTGTGCTCTGAAGCTCGAGTACGAGGCTGCCATTCTGCTCTTCAACCCTGAGAGCATATGGGACCAAAGTGGACACCTCTTCGGCCGGCTGGACGAGGACGACAATACCTACATGCACGGCCGAATCGGCGATCACAATATCGTTCCTGTCCTGCTTCCGGGGCAATTCGGCAAGGTGTCTGCAGCCCGCGTCACCACCGAGCTGTATCGACGAAAGGTAGCTGAATCTGGCTAAATCGTCTGGTCGTAGGTCTGCGGTGGCTATCTCCAGCATCCCTGGAGCTGGGGGAGCTGGCGGCATCGACGTCCTACTCGGCGGCGTGATTGTCAGCACATCCGTCGTACAATACGACTTCGGGCAGTACTCTCCCGATAGATTCCACATCAAAGACACAATGAAGGACAACGATATTCTGGGTATGCTCGAAACTCTTGACACAGGATATGGACGGGCCGCGATAAAGAAAACAACGGCAACCCTGTTGCAGGATCTCCATCGTCGCGACACAAGCCGCACCTATACCCTCCCTGCGGCAACGCAAGACAACCTTTACCGACCGAGCTGCCGCCACAAGCACAGGGGCGCTCCCACATGCGAGTGCCTGAACACGACTGCAAACGGCGATTCTGTCTGCAAGTTGGCCATCGAGTTATCCTGTGAGGACCTCGGCTGCGAGGAGGAGTGTATGGTTTGAACGTACACGCCTCAAGGAACGGCAGGCAGAACAAAGCAGCGCAGAGGTTGAGACCAAATTCAACCCTTCCATCCACCTATCAGTACACTTTGGCCGGGTTGCCTCAGGCGACGTGGTCATGAAATCCAGGACGGACCGGGATCGAATTGCAGCGGAGCAGCAAATAATCGCATTCGAGATGGAGCTGCCAGCGTCTGGGATGAGCTGCCCTGCTTCGTTGTCAAAGCAGCTTGCGACTACGCCGCCTCGCACAAGAACAAGACGTGGCAGCTGTATGCAGCAGCCACCCCAGCGTCCACAGCAAGGGCTATTCTGGAGCGATACGAGAAGACGGACAGAATCACCCCGAGTCTCTTGGGAACTGAAACGTTTGCGACCAACACGAAACCCACCGAGTCCTCAGTGGCCTCGATGCCCGCAGGCGCAGGGGTTCATATATCCGCGGTTACCGAGGTCCACGTCCCCACTGGGAGCTCGTCAGCCACAACTGTCATCGCAACCATCTCTGCCGGAGCAGAAACTGCCGTAGGCGGTCCAGAAGACGAAGTTGACCAAGAATCTGCAGCGACGTGGCCGGTACCCTTTTCCTTGAAGGGGAATCTCATCAACCGCCCGGAGATTCTTAAGCCCGTCATGGAGAGGTATGAGGTAGGCCAACGGCGGGTTGCGCTTGTCGGGCTCGGTGGGATCGGCAAGTCTCAGCTAGCGATCAAGATTGCACAGGAAGCCAAGAAGCCAAGAAGCCAGGAAGCCAGGAAGCCAGGAAGCCAGGAAGCCAGGAAGCCAGGAAGCCAGGAAGCCAGGAAGCCAGGAAGCCAGGAAGCCAGGAAGACGTCGCGGGTGTTCTGGGTTGACCCAACCACACGATGCAGTCTCTAGAACGCCTACCGGGCCGTAGCTGACAAGCGAAGTTGCGCACGACTGACTCCATGAGTGACAGCGACGCCCTTCGCTTGGTTCACGGCTGGGCTGTGGCGTGAGGAGAATGGCTGGTGGACGATAATTCTCGACAACGCCAACGACGAGAGTGTATTCTTTTCTGGCGATCCAATGCCTGCAGACTTCCTGCCGAGCACTAGCAATGGCTCCATTCTGGTCACGTCGACAAACGAAAAAGTCGCGCAAATGCTCACTGGTGGTCAGAAGAATGTAATCAGAGTCCGGGGCACGAGCGAGGAGGAGGCCGTGCACCTCTTCAAGGCTCTATAGACTAAAAGACGAAATTGAGGTGCCGGCCGAGGACGAGATCAGGGAGTTGACTCGCCTTCTGGAGTGCACGCCACTGGCTATATTGCAGGCCGCGGCTTACATAAATTTCCGGTGGCCTCGCAAATCTGTCCGGAACTATATCGACGACTTTTGGAAGCACGGCGAGGACAAAAATACAATGCTGGACTGGCCACCGGATCTAGGGTCAGGTTCAAAGGCGGCCACGAGGTAAGTGAAATCCAAGACAATATGCGGATAACATCTGGCAAACAAGCCTTGGCGGAGGAGAAGTTTGCCAAGGACCTTGACACGCTGACTCGTTACTACCTTGTCGAGTACGGCGAACAGCAGCTGGGGATGCTCCAGATACACCCGTTGGTCAAGACCTGCACGCAGTTCTGGCTGGAGAAGACGGGCCACCGCGCACGGTGGAAGAAGCACTTCCTGCGGTCAATGGCGTGCGAGTTTCCCGAGCGACCATCGGACCATTGGGACGAATGCGAACAGCTCAGTCTCCACCTACAGCATCTGAGCGGATCGGACGATGAAGTGTCTGACAAAGCCAGCGTCAAGATCTGGATTGAGCTTTGTCAGGGTAGCACAGGTGAGTCATTGAACAGTCCTGAGGAAAAGGGAGTGTGATGCTAAATTTCATTTCTCCAGTTCTGGGATATGCAAGGCCGTAGCCAAGCGGCCAAAAAGTGCTGTACCGGGCCATCGACCTCGGGGAAGATGTGCTGGGCGTGGCCGAGGAGTCGACCATGGCCAGCCGCGTTGAGCTGATCTAGCTTCTGCGGCTTCGGGGGGACTACGCCGAGGCGGAGACGGTATGTAAAAGGATGGTCGAGGTGAGGGAGCGGAAGCTCGGCGCCAGCCACCGAGATACGCTCCAACTAGGCACACTGCGAACTGAGATACTGCTGGCGCTGAAGAAGCCCAATATGGCGGAAAAGTACATCTCGCGCGTCGTGAAGCTGTCCAAGGAGGACCTAGGGCAGCTGGACAGCGTGACACTTCACCTGTTGGGGATGCAGGCCAAGGTGCTGGCCGAGCTCGGGAGAGACACGAAGGCCGAGGAGATCATCCAAAACGCCATGCAGGACCACGAGAAGAAAACAAGCGACCCTGACGGCGACAGCGACTCGGAGGACCCCCACACGACGACCAGCCTGACCGACTACTATACGACAATCCTGGCGCGGCAGGGCAAGCACGAAGGCGGCAGAGAGGCTGTGCCAGCAGGCGATTGCAATGATGCAGCAGGTTCTCGAGAGGGACGCGGGCCGCAGCGTGCTGGGCTATGTTAGCGAGCTAGCGTCGGCGCTGGACAAACAGGGCCGGCACCGGGATGCCGAGGACGTGCTGCGGGATCTGGTCGCGCAGCAGACTAAAGCGCTGACGCTGGGGCCCGACAACCCCAAGACGCTGCGCAGCACTGTCGAGCTAGGGCACAAGCTGTGTCTGCGCGGCAAGATCGAAGAGGCATGGAGTTGTTGGAAAAGGCTTGCCGTCGTGGGTTGGCCAAGGTGTTCGGCGACGTCGATCACAGGATGGTGGGCCGAGACACGGTGGGCCGAGGAGATCAAGAGGACGATGGAGTCGCTGAAGGGCGAGCTTGAGAGCGAAAGCGAGAGCCAGGGCGAAGTGGCAGCGGACGAGAAAAGCACTGGGTTGGTCGCAGTACATGGACTTGGGGTAGCGGTCGAGGTTGGGCCGGAAAGAGCTGAAAGTAATTGATGTTGGTGCCGATGTCACGAGCAAACTCTAAAGGCAGCATGCCCGGGCCTGAAGAGAGGGCCATGGTATTCTGGCGTATTCCGTACCTAGGTTGCTAGGTTATTAGAGGTTGGTCGGGACTCGAATGGTGAAGTCTATTCTGGTAGACGGGCTGGCGGAATGATAGACCGCTTCTGCTAGCTTCGTGAACCGTGCCTTCCGGTCCGTAGGGAGCAGCTGCCATCTGCAGTCTGGTCGACCGCCGAATGGAGGGATCGAAGGGCGGGGTCGAAAAGAGCCAACCAAGGTTCTTGCCAGTCAGCCGGTTTCGGGACCCCTTAGCAGCCCCACACCCACAGCGCTGTTCCCCACTGATGCACGCGGTGCAGGCGGCGCGTTTTGTGATTGGCAGATCATCCCCACAGGGGCATAAAGGGGTGCAGTGGATATGCTCATGTGATCGGCCTTCAAGCGTTGTTCTGTGCTACCGTTCAAGTTCTCTAGGTTGCTTTGGCTTGTGACGACAGCGAAGACGTAAACACGCCAGCTATGCAATCGCTACGAGGCCACGCACGATCTCCCGCAAGAAGACCACGACCGCTCGCCCGCGTTGCTTCGTCTGATATTGGCCTTGCTGTTCCTTTGTCCGATTGAGGAGAACCCCGCGCGCGCCTGGGAGCACACGACAACCCGACACGAAAGCCGCACAATGTTCCGCTCGTCTGACCTGCGCCCCGCGCAACCTCTGCTCGACCCCCAAGCCAATGCGCACCCGTACGCCAGCTCCGACGAAGAAGACCGCGGCCGGCCGACGCACCGCAGCACGCGACGCGGCAGCCCGCTGCTCCTCTCGCCGTCGACGTCGGCTTCGCACACAGCGACAGCCCCCCCTTTTCTCCAGGCCCGCCCGCCAGACCGCCCTACATTCTCCCGGCGCAGCACGATGCGCTCGTCGCGCAGCCCCGCGGCAGCCGACGGCGACGCCCGCCGGGCCGCGCGAAAGAAATACACCCTGGCGGCCTTCTTCCTGTGCGTGAGCCTGTTCTCCTTCACTGTGCAGACAGAGCTGGCGGCCTACGTGCAGCACGAGCTGGGCTGGGACAAGGCGTACTGTATGCTGTACGTGACGCACGGGTCGTGGGTGCTGCTGTGGCCGCTGCAGCTGGGCATACTGCGTTTGCAACGCCGCGACCAGCCGTGGCCCCAGTTCTGGCGCCGGCACCTCTGGCTGCTGCGCACCACGGCCCAGATGGTCGAGCGGCAGGACTTGCACGCCGCCACCGCTACCCGCCCGCCCGGGAGCCGCTCACCCTGGCGCTACCTCCTCCGCACCACCATGCTCGTCACCTCTGCCCTTACAGTCGCCGGCCTTAGCTGGTACGTCGCTGTCAGCATGACCACCCCTAGCGACCTCACAGCGATCTACAACTGCAGCGCCTTCTTCGCGTACGCCTTCTCGGTGCCGCTGTTGAAGGAGCGGCTGCGGCTGGACAAGAGCGTGGCTGTGGGCGTGGCCATCATGGGCGTGCTGGTGGTGGCGTACGGGGACGGCAAGGGCTCCGCGGCTAATGCGGATCCGCCGGCGTCGGGGGGGATGCCGCCGCGGGGGTCGGACAGCGGCATGCGCCTCGCCGGGAACCTCATCATTGGTGTAGGGTCGGTTCTGTATGGTCTCTACGAAGTGCTGTACAAGCGGCTTGCCTGCCCTCCTGAGGGCACATCGCCGGGGCGGGGCATCATCTTTGCCAACACGTTTGGGAGCCTGATCGGGGCGTTCACGCTTACAGTGCTGTGGATCCCGCTGCCCGTCCTCCATGTGCTGGGCTGGGAGACGTTTGAGCTGCCGACTGGCCAGGCCGCGTGGCTGTTGTTCATCAGCGTGGTAGTGAACATGACGTTTACGGGGTCGTTCCTTGTCCTGATCTCGCTCACGAGCCCCGTGTTCAGCTCCGTCGCGGCGCTGCTCACAATCTTCACCGTGGCCATTGTCGACTGGTTCTGGACGGGCCAGGCGCTGAGTGCCGCCGCAATATTTGGCGGCCTGCTCATCATCGTCGCCTTTGGAATGCTCAGCTGGAGCACGTGGCGCGAGATGACCGAGGACGAGCGCAAGAGGCGCCAAGTCGTGGACCTGAGCGGCGACGACGAGGATGATGGCGAGAGCCGCAAGGATGATGATTAAGAGCATCGGCCGCCCAACAACGCCCCAAACGCCATATGCCTTTCAGAACTGGACTTTGCTGGTGACGGCGCCGCGGACGTTCGGGAGGACCTCGTGGATTCGGAGATTCGGTCCCTGTTCACCATCGGCAGCGACTCAAATGCTGAGGAGCAGGACCCGCTTATCAACGCCGCTGCTGCAGCCGGGTCGGAGACTTGGTCGGGGGTTAGGCCGGCCCCGACCCCCGTTAGTCTGATAGACCGGCAATGAACGACGAAAAGAGCCAAGGCAGATGGATCTCGGGTTTCCAGTCATCACAAAACCGAGGTCTCTTAGCACCCAATCCCAGGATATCCTGGGCGTGTTGGCCAGAAAGCGAAAAACTAGAGCGCAGGCACTTGAGAGGTCACTGGCCAGCCCATTGGTTCTTGGGGCTGCTGTGGGTAAAATTTATATATTATGCATCGGCATTGGGAATGCCCGGCTTGGTAACAGCATAGCGATTGGCTTTAGAATCACGCTCGTACATGAACCGTATAGTAGATACATATACATACCGACCTACAGAGACGACGCGCTGCCGCTACCAATCTGACGGCGGTCGACGCGCAAGCATCACTTAGCTACTAGGTTTAGATTTGGAGTACCGAAGCTTGTTGGATCTTGATATAACACGACTTGACTTGATTTGACCTCGACTTGAAACAATCTGACAGGAATCTTGTCTTCAATGTTTCGCCCAAAATAATTACGAATGTAGCCTTGGGGCATTGTGAGATGGCAAGACTGAACCTATAGGGGGCCTATACCGGCGGTCGTGTTGCCAAAAGTGTGAGAGGGTAACACTCCAGTGGAGAAGGTGGAGAGAGCCAACTTGTCCAAATGGACGGCCGACAATACTTGCAGCAGCTGGCTGCGTTGGTGTTTTAGTTCCCTGCCATCTGTCATCCGTATTCCATTGTCGAAGAAGAAGACGAAGACGAAGAAGAAGAAGAAGAAGAAGAAGTACGAGAACTGAATCGCTGTCGCAATTGCTTGTGTTGATGGCAGTCTAGATACTTCCAAAAGTCGAAAGATCTGCTAGAGCCTAGGCCCATAGCACCGTTTTGCATCAACTGCTAACTCAACTACTGTGATGGCATGAAGTTTCGGAACTTTCGTACGAAACCTCGATCTTGATAGCGTATTCGTATTCAAGATGGATCAGATGACGATAACATTGATGTCGACTGTCAACCGAGAGTAGGCTGCCCCCCTCCGAGTTCAGCCTCTCTGAATCTGAGAGTTGGGACAATAATGGGAGTGTGATTACCAGTGGCAGCTAAAGAAAGCATTCTGTCGTTTCGATGAATCGAATGCGTCCTTCACTGACCAAAGGCCCCGGTTTGAACTCCGAGTCGTGCATTTATTCCAACATCCACATATACTCGCCATCCGCGTCGTAGCGGCTCTGGCTGTCGTTGTGCAGTGCAAGATCCAACTCTTCTTCATCCTGCCTACATTGGCGCTGCATCTACCATTGGAGGTTATTGGTCCCAGCACAGAGAGTCTCGGGCGGACTGGCGTGTGGACTCATGTCAACAATGTTCTGCAGAGATCCCACATTCGTCCGGGTGCTCGTGGGCGCATTGCAAGTTGAAGTCCTCGCCTCAATTCACAGGCTCATGCTCTTTGGAATTGCAAATTCGAAAATTTGAGAGGAGGAGGGGTTTGGGGTTTGGGGTTTAGGATTTGGGGCTTATACTATTCTGGGTCCTTCCGTTTCAGCGTGAATGAACATGGGAAGTTACGATTCAATACAGCTGAGGGCGAGGCGGCTGCAGACTGTGCAAAGCCACTGGATGGGAGACCCAAATGGGAGTGGGGGGCATGTGGCTTCTAAAGAAGGCAGCCTCGTTGATCGACTACAGTGGCGCTCCGAACTCTGCGCGTGGACTCGGAGCCTTGGATAAACCAAGGTGGAGAAATAAGAATTCTTGGCCAAAAGCAAAAAAAAAAAAACGGGTGCGGGATCCCGAGCCGCCCTCAACTCCTCGCGCCGAGACTGCGCCCTTGCAGGGAGACAACGAGGGCCCGAAACGGATGAGGAGCGTCAGGCGACGGCAGCTTCGGAGGCCGAAATTGACAGCCTGGCCGCGGCGTGGGACGTATCGTCAGACACATCGGTTACAACAGTAGCGGCGGCCCGAGAGCAGCAGAAACAGCAGACGCGCGAGCGTATTGCGCATCTAATCCAGCGGCACGGCCACGACATCAATACGTGGTGCGGCGAGCTGGCGCACCGCAACGTCGGCGGGTCGACCACCACCGACCACGTCAACTTCATCACAGACCTCGTCGAGCGATACGCGTTGTGGCGGCCGTGGATCATGACGGAGCGTGCGGTTCGGCAGATGCGCGTCTTTCGCGACGCTAGTGCGCCTAGAGGAGAGAACGAAGGGCGCGGCGGTGACGTCGGGCCCTGGGTGCTGGGAAGGCATGGCAATGACTCCTCCCTCATCGAAGACCCGAAACTCCGCTATAACTACCATCGTGTGTATTGTAGATGGGGTCTCGCCGCCCTAGATAACAGCGACGTTACTGCCACCAACTGGGTCACAGACTCGGGCGCATTCCTGCCCGACGACAGGGCCGCCGGCGGCCTCGACATCCTCCTCGGCGTTGCGGGCTCCTTCCATTTTGGAGATCGCTTGCGCCAGCCGGAGGAAGACGGGCTTCGCGCACAGCATTTCGAGTGGCGCCGTTACATAACCGTCGACGAGTCTGACTCGGCACCGGCTCCGCAAAGATGAGGAGCGTGATCAAGGTATCGTACGGAATGCCGGTGCTGCCTCCCGAGAATCTCGACGGCAGGCCCCTGGTTACCAGCGAGCGCGATATGGCGACAGATTCGCTGTCGCACGTGCTAGACAACACGTGGTACGCGTTCAGATGGCTGGTCGCCGTGCTGCAGTGGATCGAGCATCGCGTGCGCCTGGGCCACGGCCTCGTATACCTGCGCAGTACCGGCGGCAAGGGACGAGCTGGCATCCTGGACGTTGAATACTCGCTTGTGTCTCTCGCTGCGGTGCGCGGCATGGTCGGCCAGCTGCGACGTCTGCCCGAGCTGCGCGGCATGCTGCTGTGGGAAAAGAGCCGCGGACAGGCCGACACCATTTTCCGCATCCACGATAACGCCATGTCGCGGGTCCAGCCCAAGGGCATGGGGTTCAAGACTGGAGAGAACGTCTTCATCGTGCCAGTAAAGTTCCCCTTTCTCGGGGGAGCCGAGGCGTTCCTCTTCTCAGTCGAGAATCCGACCTTTAGCGAGGATAGACAAATATAGGCTGCGAGCCTGACCATCACGCCGAGTTAGATCCTGCGCACCTTTCAGCCAGACGCATTGGCGGTCTCTGTCACAACGTCGCGGGCGGGGCAAGTTGCCGAGCCTTTCAAAATAGCTTCCATGAACTTGTTCGACGGGGTAGCTGGCAGAGATCCAACGAGTCAGAGCCCAGGGCCAACAGGTATTCCGAAATGGATTTGGACTGCTAAGAAGCTCGGGGAGACGCCACAGACACCGATGCCAATGGTGTCTCAGCTGACTATTCTTACATCTACAACGACGCTTCGTCGTCAACACTTATTGGCGGCGTGTCGACTACCTAGCCCGTCTTGTCAGCTCGGTGTGAGCTCGAGCAGCTCGAGGAGAAAATGCGCGCGCGCCTGCAGCAGCACCATCTCACAGCACTCGGCACGCGGCCCGCGTCATGGAGCGTCAAATGCGTTCGGGTGGGGGCCGTACTGGGTACGCAGGCGGGAGTATTGGCGGCGTGGACGTTCAAGCGCGTGCCGGCGCGGACCGAGAGGCGCTACTAATACATTCCGCCCGGAGCTTGGCCTTTGAGAGCCGCGTGCTGCACCTCGACCGCTTCTGCGCCGTGCTTGTGAGTCTGCACGGCGGCGTCATGCAGCGTGTGCGCCTGCGCGGCCTCATCGCCGCCGTCGCCCCTGCCTGGATTGCGAGCGACGTACCCCTGCCGCTAGGTCGCGCGCACCAAGACTCCGTCGCCAGGCTCGTGGCCGTGTTTAAGGGCGACACGCCCCCGCAGGACGTCTTGGGTGAGCTGATGGCTGGGGCGAAGGTGGCAGCAAGGAGCACGAGTTCCGCGAGGTCATCCTGCGGCTCATTCACGGCGCCATGAGGATGCTGGAGCACACGGGCTACGTCGGCGGCGGGCTGGAGGCAGCCTAGCTGGGCGGCCCCGAGGGGCACTAGTAGCTCAATATCGACAGGGGGAGCGAGCCGTGGGTCCGCGCCCTGTCCGCGCCCTGACCGACGCGAAGCTCACGACCTCGTTCGTCTGCGTCGTCAACTCGTGCTTCGAGACGCCCGAGTGCCCGTGTCCTGGTAAGGAGACGTTGGCGTCCGCCATCCGCCATCCGCCTTCCGCTTGAGCACGTGCGTTGCCTACTATTGGCAGCGCATCGACCGGGATGGAAGGATCGGCGACGAGGGCGGCGGTGCGGCGCAGCTCAAGGTCGGCAAGGCATACCCGGTCAACTCGCGCAACCTGGGCATTTTTGCCGACGTGGTTGGCTACGAGACGGTGAAAGAGACGGGAGAAGAACAAAACCATCTCGTCGCCAAGAGGAATAAAGTCGGCAGGCTGCTGAAGTATATTATTGACGACCGAGGGACGTTGAGGGAGTCGCCCAACGGGCAGTTGTGTGTCATGAGCACGGAGAAGGCGTTCGAAACATGATTGGGCACCAAGGAAATAATAGAAGGGATTTTGACAAGATAATCTATCATCTGCCTAATTAGCAATCCCGGCCGCAGCGTGCCTATCGTTCACCAGCACATATCGATACCGCGCTTTGCCCTGCGCCATGTCAACGACAGTCTGGTTGGCATCCCGCAACGATCGCATCTCCACCCACGGCTTGATGCCTTTGTCGGCGGCGAACTGCAGCATCTCGCGGATTTCCTCGGGTGAGCCGATGCTGCTGCCGCCCATCTTGATTCCGCCTTCAAGAAGCGTGAGGGCGCTTACGCGAGGGAGCTTGCCGCCGTCGGGGTTGCTAGTAGCAAGTCAATCCAGGGGTATTTGCGTGAAAGTGGGTGTCGAGACGTGGCTCGGAACTTACCCAACTTGTATAAAGACGCCATCAACCTTGAGCAGCCGCAGGTAGTCAGTCAGGGGCATGTCCTCGCTCGAGACGGTGCACACAATTAGGTCGAGCGACCGGGCGTGGCCCTCGGCCCACGACCCGCCACCGCCGTCATCCGTGGCGATGTACTCTTCCGCGCCGAGCCTCAGCACGTCGTCGCGCTTTTCAGCCTTTCTCGAAATGCCCACCACCCTGTCCGCGCCCAGGGCCTTGGCAAACAGGACCCCGAAATGGCCGAGGCCGCCGACGCCGACGATGCCCACGCTCTTGCCCGGCCCGCACCGCTCGCGCCGAAGCGGCGAGAAGACCGTAATGCCGGCGCACAGCATGGGCGCCGCGAACTCGGATGGCAGGCCGGCCGGGATCTTGAACACGAACCGCCCGTGCGTGCGGTTGTAGTCGGCGTACCCGCCGTACGACTTGCCCTCGCCGCCCGGGTACACGGCGCCGTAAGTGCCGATGTTGGCGCGCGCGCAGTAGTTCTCGCGGCCGCTCGAGCACGCCGCGCAGCTTTTCTCCAAGCAGCTGCGCGCCTGCGCGCCAACGCCCACGCGGTCGCCCACGCGGATGTCGCCCGCCACGCGGCTGCCGACGCGCACCGCCCGGCCGACGATCTCGTGGCCGACGCAGCATGCTGTATCCCAGGTGTGTGTGTTAATTAGTGTTTTTAAGGACAGAAAGAAGGGAGGAAGAGGGAAAGAGACCCACGATAGGGCGTGTCGAACCAGCCGGATCTGAGCATGTGCAGGTCGGAGCCGCAGACGCCGCAGTGCGTGACCTGGATGTCGACGTCGTCCTCGGTCCACTGCTTGGGCTCGTACGTGCCCCATTCCATTCTCCCCTCGGCCGCGGCGGGAGAGTGGCCCAGCCAGCCTTGGAATTCGTACTCCGAGGCCGCCATCGTGTTGTGTGACTGTTTTGGGCTGCTGCTTCTCGTGTTTCGTCGGGGGGGTGGGGTGGGTTGGGGTTGGCAAACTTCCGTCTGTCTATCTGTTTTTTTGTCACATCTTTATAAGATTCCGATCGAATTAACTACTTAAGTACTCTCGAGTTCTCCGAATCGTCCCGTCGGTCTTAATTCGCAAGTCCTATGTCCGATGGTATCGCGGCGGCGTTAATATGGCTTAGCAACTACAGCGCAGAATTGGATTTTTTTTTTTTAGCGCTGCTCGGTATGACTCACGCCGGTGCTTGATAATTGGGGGTAGGATATTGACGCCGTCGCGTCCTGTTGCTGCCTGGACTAATCACATTTGATGGCTCGACTGCGATGCTGGGAGTAGATGGCTCGAATGCGATGCTGGGAGTAGCCGGTGGTCGAGTGATCATTAATAATATTATTCGAAACAGGGTATAGGGGTCGGCATGGACGTATGTTGGAACAACGCGCATTCCAGCCACACAGGCGGCGGTGGAGGCGTAGGGGTCCCAGATTCCATATAAGTGGCCTACAGCCACCTCTTTCTTCTAGATAGACATAGACAACAATGACCAGCACTTGAACCACCAGCTTTCGGCGTGCAGCACGCCCTGTTGTTTCCAGTACCGGTACCTGGTGATTCCAACAACGTAATTAATGATGTGTTGATCGCTGTTGGCTGACGCCAGTTTTGTCACAGGATCACAATCACCAAAGCCTGCGAGCACATTGCAGCCTCGCTAAATTGGTCTAGCAGTGTAATCATTAATTACACCGTACATGGAAGGTGTAAGTCGCTACTTCGCTTACTTCTCAGGGGTTCAGAGGCCATGGCTCTACCTATTCACACACGCACTTGCTCAATGTAATCTAATGCGATTTTCTTTCTTTCTTTTTTTCTTCTTTGGCCAGCCACTTCATACTAGATGGTTAGCCTCCCTTGCTTCTGATTAGAGAACCGGCAATGCTCATTCCATTTTCCTTCTTTTCCTAGAAATCTTTTATTAGAAATCGGCGTCTTTCCTGTGAATTGGGACCCTAGACTATCACGGACAACGAAGAATAGGTACCTAATTTCCACTCCGGCACTCAGGACCAAAAGACCACAGCTCTGATTGCGCATGAAATTACAGTGGTAATTAGTAATTATGCCAGATACGGAACATAGACGCCCGAAATATCTACTTGAGTTTGACTTTGATGGGATGAAGTGCTGGATTTGGCGCCATAGGCTGCCGGGTGCAGTGGCCACGTCTAGGTCTTGTGCCCTCATTGAGTAATCACCATCGCTACGGTGAGGTTTGGGTTTGTGGTAAGATTGCTCCGCCCAACTTTTTCCCCTTCCATAATTTGACGCCAACATCCAGCCTCAATTCCTCATGCTCCCTTCCACCATGGTCTCCTCTACCATGGTCTTCTCCACCATGGTCTCCTCCACCATGGTCTCCTCCACCTTGCTCTCCTCCACCCTGCTCTCCTCCACAACGGTGAACACGTCCCACACTTCCAGTCGCAATGAAACGAGACGCCATAGCTCGACAAAACAAAGATAGCAATCTGTCTATTGGACTTCTCTGCCAGCCGAGATACGCCTCATAATCTTAGATACGATTGCGCATCAGAGGCATCCCAGCTGGGCGTCTTTCGCGTCCTTCTGTAGTGAATGGCAGGCCATTATAGAGACGCGGAAATTCCAGCTGTTAAAGCTACCAGTGTCCTGCCTCGATGCTTTTGAACGTATGGTCATTCGCCAGAGAGAGCTCGTTCGCCATATTTGCCTTGATATCGAATTACGGAAGTACACATGCCGAACCTGCGACCAGGGGGAACAGACAGATCAAAACACCGCCATTTTCACAAAAGGAGTCAACAAGCTATTCTCTATCCTCGGCCCCTGGAAGCAAGCGAGTGGATTGACGCTGGAGCTCAACGCCTATTATCCCAGCGACTCTGACCACTGGTTCAAGAACTATCACTTCACCTCAAATCTTGATGACGAGGGTGGTGCAGACGCAAGTTCTATGCATAAAACCAACAAGTGGCACGACCGACCCAGACCATGGTTGGGTTAATGGCAAACAGATTGCGAGCCCTCCTGCGCTAGCATACTGCGGCTCTTTGAGCCAATCCACCTGCGAAACCGGGAAGGCCTTGCCCGAGTTGATGGCGTCACATGTTTCGTCATACGTCGTCAACTACGTCGTCACATCAAGATTGAGGATCTTTGGCATATATTCGACAAGCTCGGTTGCTCGGAGCACCTCGTATATGAGCTGTGGAGGGAATGGACTAATCGTTCGAGGAAGTGCTAAGATGAGAGTAGGTGTCAAGAACCCCCTGTAGGTCACTAAGAACTGCATCGCAGGGCTCATACAATTCGTCAGGCTACACCTTCCCTACAATCTCAACAGGACATCGATTTTCGAGGAATTCAGCGATGCTATTGTCGAATCATTGGGCGGCGCTATCCCCATCCCACGCTGGATGCAGCCCAAGCTGGATGCAGCCCTATCTGTCGCACATGGGCCCTGAAGTAGCCCTCGTGAGCCCCTCACGCGTCGTGGATCCCTAGCTCGGCGCGGCTTTCGCTGCAAATGGCCTCGTCCTCGAATAGCTCTCCGTCTCCGACATGGTCGACGCCCGTGATTTCTTCGGGGCCTGCGCGCCAACGACGTGGATCTGGGAGCGCCTCGAGTCTCTGGCGCTAACATCGCAACTTCTCCGAGACACGGGTAGCCGTGGGGAGATACATGCCCTGCTGCTCAACGCTGGCACCACTGCACTGCGGATGCCGAGACTACGGACCCTAGTTCTCTGGAACGGCCAAAGGGAGAATGCATGTGCATTTATATACCGCACGAAAAGTGACCATGCCTCGATCATCTGGCGCGGCAACTGGGGAATTGACCTGAGCCCTCGTGTAGTCGAGGCATGGCGGCGCGCAGTTCTTGAGGGCCACTCGCGCCACGTTTTTCGGGTCGCCCACGAGGAGGTACGAGGCGTCATCGGGTCCCACGGCGATGCCATGCATCGCTTGAACTTGCCCCGTCCAGGGTTCTCCCCTGTGTCCCTCTGGCAAATGCGGACGGAGGGAATCGACCACCGTGCATGAATGGACTGTTCCGGCTCCATCTTGCTCGCATCAGCGGCCGTGTGGGTGTCATCTAAGGGGGATGGAATAAAGGTATGCGAGCTTTTCATGATACCATTATTACTAGTGTTGGCGGTCTATCTAGGCTAAAAACAATCGACAGAAACGGGTTGTTTTTTCTCAAGTTAGAGGGCCGAAGGCCTAAAGCCCTGCTGCTTAGATGCGTGGCGAGAGATGGCTGGACGCTACCCTGGGGTCGCCCTTTCTGTTGCCTGGGGCGGATTGTTGCGGCTTGCGCCCCCGTTGGTGATGTTGCTGCCGTTGACACTGCTGCTGCTGATGTCTGTTGCACGAGGCGCACGCCTGAGTTCGGGCCCATCACGACACCTTGTTCTTCGAATTGTAGAGTTTGGGACATATCGGAACCGGGACTGTGCTTTTCAGCGCGAGAAAATCGCAGAAACAGTTAAAGAGGCTGAGCTACAGCAACAATTCCTCCCACATCACATAAGGGCGATCACATCATCACAGACGGCTGTGCAGATGTTTGCGGTGCAGTAAATATGGTCCTGTTGAGCGTGTCTATTTACGAAATATCGGTTTCATGCTATTGTTACGGACTGGCACCCGCTCGGCCATCCAGAGGCTAGGAGAGTGATCTAAGTTGTGCTTATATGCCGCTGAACGATTTCTCGGTAATGAAGAATTCGAGACTAAGTCAGGTTGAGGCCTTCGCAGGCCCTGCCCTGCCCTGCCAGGTTCGTTTGTGTTCCTTTGTCTGTACCTAACAATGGAACCTTTCATCTGTGAGATCCAATATCTTGACGAATCTGCTGTGTTTCCTGTACTCGACGACTTTGTGAGCCTGTCTGCTTCTTGTTTGAGTGAGCGGGTTTTGATAAAATAGTCGAACTTCACTTATAGGTCCGAAACTTATAATATGTTGGCTAGATTCTGACAGCGGCACAATACTAGGCCAAAGGCAGCGTAGCGATAACGATAACGGATAACGATAACGCTTATATTTAAGACGATGGGAACGGCCAGGAATATGATAAGACGAGACGGAACAGGTCGCCGTGCTTAAGACTACCTTTAGATGCCTCGGTGGTCAATCTTTGTACGCAAAACGGACTCTGACGTCTGTCAAGGACTTGTAGTGGGCAAAAGAGAAAAATAACCATGTCAAACATACTGCTCATCTAACTTCTCAAGCCACCTCCTGGTTCGGTGACTCGGTCACCGCGCAAACTCGGTAGCATCACGCTATCTCTTCATCATATCACCTTTCCATTATCGCAATCTACATTCTCCGAAAACAATAACCCGACGCTTACAAAGTCCAAGCCAGGGCCCGTAGGATTTTGTGGGCCTCCAGCCCCAAGAATCATAGTAACCCGACCGCTAATGCCGCCATGACGTTGCCATGAGAGACGCGGCGCATCATCGCTGGTACCAACATCCCGTCCTTCTTTTCCTCTATTCCACCCTCCAACCATTTACTATTACATACAAACCATATAACCCCTAGAAAACGCCAATCGCAAACATGGGCCAGCCAGAGATCCCCAAAGAGCAGTGGGCGCAAGTCATCGAGAAGGACGGCGGCCGTACGTCACCACGCACCTGCCCCCCATCCCCCGCTAACTCCTCTTCCCAGCCATCTCCTATAAACGGATCCCCGTCCCTAAGCCGGGCCCCAACGAAGTCCTCGTGGCAATCAAATACTCCGGCGTGTGCCACACGGACCTGCACGCGCTCAACGGGGACTGGCCCGCGGCACGCAAGACGCCCGTCGTCGGCGGCCACGAGGGCGCTGGGATCGTCGTGGCCAAAGGCGCGCTGGTGACGGACCCGGACGTCGGCCTCGGCCGCGCCGTCGGCATCAAGTGGCTGCAGGCGTCGTGCCTCGGGTGCGGCTACTGCATGCAGGCCGACGAGCCGCTGTGCCCGCGCGCCGCGCTGGCCGGGTACACGGTCGACGGGTCGTTCCAGCAGTACGCGGTGGTGAACGCCGCGCACGCGGCACGTATTCCGTCTAGTTTGATCGAAGGGGAGGGCCTGGCGGCTGTCGCGCCGATTCTGTGCGCCGGCTTGACCGTGTACAAAGGGCTGAAGGAGTCGGGCGCCAGGCCGGGCCAGTTCGTGGCGATTGTCGGTGCCGGCGGCGGACTGGGCAGTCTGGCCATCCAGTACGCGCGCGCCATGGGCCTGCATGTCATTGCGATCGACGGCGGGAAGGAGAAGGGCGAGGCGTGCAAGGAGCTCGGCGCGGAGGCGTACGTGGATTTCATGGCGACGCAGACGCTGGTCGACGATGTCAAGGCTTTGACTGGGGCTGAGGGCCTCGGGCCGCACGCGGCGCTGCTGCTCGCGCCCATGGAGAAGCCGTTTCAGCAGGCGACCGCGTACATGCGCCCGCGCGGCGTCGTCGTGTGCATTGGCATTCCGGCCGGGGCGAGGATCAGCATGCCTGTGTTTGATACGGTTGTGCGCATGATTACGGTCAAAGGGTCGTACGTCGGCAACCGCCAGGACACGGCCGAGGCGCTGGACTTTTTCGCGCGCGGCTTGATCAATGCTCCGTACAAGGTTGTCGGGCTGAGCGAGGTACAGAGCGTGTTTGACCTGATGAAGGAGAACAAGGTTGTCGGTCGCTACGTGCTGGATATGAGCCGATAGGGGGACGGGCCAGTTGTACGATAATTGTGTCCGAGGTTATGTCTCTCCATGTTCCAACTGGGATCGAGTGGTCAGGAATTCCAGCGCCAGACCTTCAGAAGGCGCAACGACACAATTTCAATACTTTCTGACCACACCTGGCCACACCAACTAATTTCAGTAGAGGATAACAAGCCCCAAAAATGAGATCCTCCACCACATCCAACCCTTGAGCAATGCCAGCACAGATCACAGCTGGGCATCCAGGAAATCGAACACGGCCGCAAACGTCTGCGGCGCCGAGTCGTGCAGCGAGATGTCGTGCCCGGTATTATCCGGCGCGAAGAAGCTAAACTTGGCCTCTGGCACATTGGGAAAGAAATCCGGGCGCGACTGGGCGAGGTTGGCCTCGCAGGCCCGGACGCCGCCATCATTGCAAAAAAAGACGTCCAGCACACCAGTCGCAATAAACAGCGGGCTTGTAAACCCCGGCGCGGGGTCTAGCAGAATGGTCAGCGCAGCGGCCTCCCCGTCAGTGATGGTGTCCTCAATGTTGAAGTCGAGCGGCGGCAAGTCGGCGTCGAAGGCGCCGCCGTAGAAGACGGCGGTGCGGCCAGCCTCGTCGCCGAGGGTGAGGTAGCCGAACGGCAAGTCCGCGTCGGCGGGCGCGTGGTTCGCGGCGGCCGTCCAGTCGGCTGTCAGCACGTCGGAGAAGTTGCGCGTCGTCGCGAAGCCCGTCAACACCATGGCGTCGGCCGCCTCGGGGAACCGGCCCGCGATGGTCGACCCCAGGAACGAGCCGTACGAGTGCCCGACGTAGACGACCTTGGAGTAGCCGTGGCCGAGGGCGTTGGTGGGGCTGCTGCTGCTGCGCACGGCGGTCAGCAGCGCGTTGAGAATCTGCACGTTCATCTCGGGCTGCACGACGGTCAGCGGGTCGGGCCGCTGCGGGTTATCGCCGTGGCCGAGGCGGTCGATGGCCAGCGTGGCGTAGCCGGCGGCGTTGGCGGCTACATTCCAGTTGAGACCGTCGCTGAAGCCCAGCCCCGCCCAGTAGTCGCGGCCGTACGTGATGCCGTGCACCAGGACCTGCAGCGTGTCCTTGGAGTTGTCGCCGGGCACGCAGTACGTGCCGACGATGGTGAAGGTGCCGCTGACGGCCGTGGTGCCGCTGGACGGCGGCGGCGTGCCGCGGAACGCCGCCAGCATGAACTGGATCACAGCCGCCTCGTCCGTCGGGTCCGGCGGCGACGTGAACACCATGTTCTGTGCAGTGGCATCGATGTCGAACGACACGGTCGAGGACGTCTGTCCGGCCACGGAGGCGGCGCTGGACAGGGCTAGGCTGAGGAGAGCGTGCGTGTAGCGCATGGCGGTTGTCTCTTTCTGTGGTTAGATGCAAAGAGGTGTGCCTGTAGGCTGTTGGCTTGATGGATGCAGGCCGAGCATGATTGTCTTGGCAGCAGCTGTCGACGTCGTTTTATACCCCCATTTCTCTGGCCCTCGAACACCAAGTTAGTAATTCCCTCGGGCAGCTTCTAACTGCCCCAGAACACGACCCGCAAGCCCGCACGGAGCTATGCATCAGCTAGACCTGTCCTAGCACGTGGTAGCGATTAGATCAGCCGCGCAACCGTAAGTTCCGGACCACGAGGGGGGTGGTGATTGATGAGGGAGCATCGTGACTTGAGTCCAGCCCAAACACGCAACTCTTCTCGATGTGGCCGGTGGAGATGTCGTCGTCGTACGTTCGGCGCCCGGCCAAACACGGTGCAGTAAGACGTGGCCACGGAAGAGGGAAAGACGCCGAGGGCAGGTCGTCACCGAGGTGGATCTTATGCCCCGGATAGGCGCCGCTGCCCGCCCGGGCATGAGCAGAAGAGATGCTGACGGCGCAAGGCACGAGTCCCGTTGAGGGGTAACACGGAGCTCCAGCTGAGGACCATCACTAATATGCACCTGACAAACAACGGAGCTCAAATGGCCGTGAGCATGTTTAAGCCGTCCAGAGCCTGGCCGGGGAACTGAGAAGTGAATCCTCAGCGTGTCTAGTGCTGGCTAGGGAAGCGAACTCCTTGCCCCAGCTGACGACGTTTTTTATCCGAGCGGGCCGGCCAGCGGCCATATGCTCGGGCAAAAGCGTCAGCTGAACCTGCACTGCACTGCACTACACTGCGCTGACTTGTGCGACCGAATCGGGTGTCGATTTGTTCGGAGTCGACGTGGTGGAACTGAAATGTCGGCCAAGCTGTGCAACAATGAAACTCTGCTTGCGGTTGATGATTAGCAAACGTATACCCGCTGGTTCCGAGAAAAAAGGCAGGACAGTCAGCCACGTACCAGAGACGGGTCGCCACTCTAATCCGCAGTGGCGATCGAGGAAACCGGGGATAAAGTTATGACTGTGGTGGGGGATTTCTTGCATCTCGTGCCCATGCCTGCTGTCTTACGCAGCGCAGCGCAGCAGCAAAAGTTTCCTCGACGGGCTTCGGCGGGCAACTGCAAGATCGGTCTTTGATGTCGCCGGCGCCGGCGCCGGCGCCAGCTAACATGTCTCGAAGCTACACTCGGAAAAGAAAACGTTGATGGTGGGTGGATGGATAGGTATTAATATGAATTTCGACCGGGCGAGAAGAGTGAAGACTTGAAGTAGTCAGGAGGGCCGGCCTGGAAAGCGAGGGACGACGCGATGGAACATGCATGGGTCCACAGGATCATTCCCGTTCCCATTGGCAATCATTAGCGCGGCGTGTGTTAGAATCGAAATCGAAACGGACGACGGGGATAATTACGAACCAGCAAAAGCGCCCAGGCCCACTGGAGGGCAGGGCAGGGCAGGGCAGGGCAGGGCAGGACAGGGCTGGCGAGTGGCTAGCCCGAGAAAAAGGGAAGTAAGCAATCCATGTACGAAGTAGGTAAAATAAGCTGCCTGGCAAGTCAGGAAGGGGTCGCTGAAGGGTGCCTCCGGCGGCTCCGGGGGCGCCTGCGGCAGGCTGCTCGCTGCGCTCGGTATTCCGCGGATTAAAGAATCCGAGGATTATCCGATCGACCAGTCCCTGGAGCCCTATCGACACGGACGAAAACTGGCCAATCCCTGTGCGAGAAACTTTCGGCACCTTCACGGTAAAGTAGAAGAGACAGCCTCTCTACGCCACCTCCGGCTCGCAAGCTCGCCTACGGTGGCTCCGTTCAATGGAACCGATGTGAGACTTGAGTTCGGGCTCCTTCTTGATAGATGGGACAAGACAAAAACGCGGGAAGCGTGCGCCGCCAATTGTTTGTTGCGGGTCCTCGCCCGCAGCGGTCGGCCTGGGGGGAGCAACGGAGTAGCCTCGCAGCAGCCGCTCCGCCAAGCATTTTTCGTTTAGGCTTCAGAGCTGACCTCCAACAAAGTTGGCCAGCCAGTCAGAGTGTCGCGTGCGGGGTGCACCTGCCCAAATTGGCATCTTGGGGCGGGAGGGGGGGGGGGGGGGCCTGTGGGACGCAGCGGCGAACAAAACAGTCCAGAAAGATCCTCGGAAATTCCGGAGCCAGCCAGGCACGCAACCAACCCGGCGGCGCGGTCAATGTCAATCTATCAATCAATTCACTTCACTTGTTGCTTTTGGGGGCGCTTGGATTTCGCATCCGTTAGGATCTTAGGGACGCTGATAATTATGTGGGGCTTGGATAGCGCTATGTTAAGTACAGAGTAATTCGGCCGAGTGATTAGATACGGCAGGAGCAGGAGTAGGAACGGGCGGGAGTCCGAGATCCGGGCCCCGGATTCTGCGTTGTGTTCGGTTCGGGACAAGCAGTGGCCACGTGGCGTGGGACGGCGAGCCCATGCAATTCCTGGATTTAATTATAATTGCGGGCTGCTTTGTTTTGTTAATTGCCGCGGAAACAAGAACTCGATAAATGAATCAATCACCCCTTCCATCCTTCGTCGGCGCCGCAGTGAGAATTGGGCGTCCGTCGCATTCTAACGCGGCGGTCCATCGGACTAGGGTCCCGTCCCCGGAATTCGGATTAGGGGTTCTCTCCTCGCATCGCAAAAGGGAAGCTAGCGTCGGATACCGTCTCCCGACACCTTATTCAGTGGGCCCTGGGGGGAGCCGGGGGAGCGGGGAGGGGGGGGGAGGGGGCGCAACTGCGGTGCAAGCATGGATTCGATTGGCTCCGTCTCTTGCCATGGCGCTAGTACATACTAACTGTGCCCTGCGTGTTTGTTATTGGTGGTTATTCCCAGTTCGTAGAATCCGAGACGCGCACTCGGCGTGTTGTTGTTGGCGCGTTGATCAAGGTAATTAGGTATCAATAGTTTTTTCCTCCCTGAAACTGGTCTTCGACATGGGGGGGTGTGCCTTAGGTATGCGCCTCGCCTCAGAGGCCGGCGCCAGCCAGGGCAGGCAGGCAGGCAGGCAGGTAGGCAGGCCCGACTCGCCCCGCTGTTGACTCTTTTGACACATCGTATTCATAATAACATGGGCCGTAATGACACCTGGGTAAGGCAGGTAATCAAAGGTAGTTTATTATTAGATGTTAGGATGGATGCAGCCTGGCCGTCTTGCCCGGTGCCCTAGGAGTTGGTCAGTTTGAGACTTTGAGTGGGACAGTGCAGTGTCTTGTATTCATTCTAGTGGTTTCAGAGGTCCGAACCGCGAATACTTTCTCTTGAACCCACCGTGATCCATCCGGGGTGGGGCGACGCCAAAGAGGCGAGGCGAGGCGAGGCGAGCTGAGGCGAGCTGGGTGGCCTCTGTTGGTTCGACGACGACTGTCGTCGTGCTGGTCATGGTTGGTGTTGGAGCCAAGCGGGCATCGGCCATTGCCGTTGGCCGTTAGGGAGGCACAAGCACGGAGCGTTGGATAATTATTGAGACAGAGCTAGAGATAAAAGACGCTGTCTTGCTCCGAGAACAACACGTCTTTCCCTTCATCTTCATCATTATCCAACAACACAAACACTCTTGTCCAATAGCAATCTTCTCTTCGCACACCCTCGAGTCTTCCTCCGTCTCAGTAACAGTACTTTTCACAGTACTTCTCACCCAGTACCTCAGGTTCCCAATCCCTTGATTAAAATTTAAACCATGTCTGGTACTAACCCCACCGATTCCCATCCTGGAACCCGTCCCGGCTCGTCGGCTGGCCGCGCCCCTTCCGGTTCCGAGGCTACCACGGCTTCCTCCAGCGGCTCGGGATCCGGCGCTCCCAAACTTCGAGGCAATTATTATATCGTCGTCGATCGCGTCTATGGCCAGCCCTGTGACGAATGGACAGTGCCCTTTGGTCCCAACAGACTCCCAACCGACCACATCATCTGCGTCGATGGTACGGGCAACAACCAGATCGGTAACGGCAAGCACGAGCACATCACAAATGTTGCAAAGATTTCGTCCATTATGGAACCTACCTCGGCCGACGCGAAGCGCACCCAGACGGTTGTGTACCAGCCCGGGCTAGGGTCCATTCAGTCTGGTCTAGACCATAAGATTAACGATTTGGCTTTTGGCTTCCACTTTGGCAAAATCCTTCGAAATCTTTACCGCCATCTCTGCGTCACCTGGAAGGAAGGCGACAGGATCTTCCTCTTTGGCTTCTCCCGCGGCTCCTACATTGCCCGCGTCCTCGCGTCTTTCATCGTCGACGTTGGCATCTTTGACTGGAAACACGACTTGCAGAAGCAGTACAACGCGTACGACCTCAGCGACGCTAATGTCAGTGAGGAAACTATCGACTTGGAAGCCATGGACAGCTTCGACAAAATCATCGACGAGATTTTCAACGACTGGGTGGCAAAGGGCGTGGCTGGGCCTACCCAGCTGGGAAAGTACAAGCCCCACATGGCATTTAACGGCGTCGAAATCGCATTTTTGGGCCCCTTTGATACCGTTGCATCGCTCGGGATGCCCGACATGAAGCTTATGAACTTGCAGTCGACAAAGTTCCACTTCGCAGAGCCCATCGAAAACCGGCCACGCATCCTTGCGGCCGCCCACGCCTGCTCACTGTCCGAGAGTCGGATAAACTTCAAATTAGTGCCGTTCGACGGCCCCTTGGGCGGCAAGACCAACCAGGTCTTGTTCCCAGGGTACCATAGCTGCATTGGAGGTGGCTCGGGCGACAAGGGCAACACCATCTCGACAGTCACCTTCATCTGGATGGTTTGCCAGTTCAAGCACCTGCTTCACATCAACATGAAGGCCCTCCAGCTCATGGCATTTACTAAATATGGGCTCACGCCGTCCAAGAAGTTATCCAGCTCGCTCACCGGCCCGTACTTATTCGCCGGCAAGTCGGACAGAATAAACTGGCCCGCAAACATCAAGTTGCACATCATTGCAGACAGGGAGCAGTTCAAGAAATACACGGGCATTACGAAAATTCCTAAAATTGAGGGATCCATGCTTAAAAACTTGTGGAAAACGCTGGCCCCTGCAGGCACGGGTGATGAGGTGGTTACCGCGTGGGAACAGGCCATTTACGATAAGATTTCCGAGCTGGCAAACGGCGATAATGTCCTCAGCAAGCTCCGTACTGTGTGGAAGGACATCCAGCCCGGCCCGGGGTCCGACCATGATGATGGTCGCGTCAGACTGAATTCGGTCCTGACCAGTTACCTCCGCTTCGGTCCTTAGGTCTGACCTAGGGACTTGGTTGATTAGGAACGGAGAAGATTGGAAAATAAAACTAGATGGGGGCTGGCAGGGGCAGGCCCTCCCCCTTCACCGAACAGGCGCGAGAAAAGAGCGTTCGGCTGGCCGTGAAGAAGATGGAATGCCCAGGGCTGAAAACTGGAGAAGAGGCTGGTCCTCACAAAAAGGGCAGGCCCCAAAACGAGGCAGGCCCCACAACGAGGCAGGCCTCACAACGGGCAGGTCTCACAACGAGCAGGTCTCACACATTCACCAGGCTGGCCCTCATAGTCAAGGGCCGGCCCTCAGCACCATTTCCCAGATAATTGCTACCTAGGTAGTTACACAGGTGTTGATTGGTCGGGATCTGAATTAGTTCAAAATTTGTATAATAAACCAGAAAGCACATGGAATCCAAACACGCGTGAATCATGATGACATTGTGAAGGCGATCTCGCGCCCCCTTTCTTTCCCCAACTTTCTCCGTTCCCTCCCGGTGATGAAGGTCTGAGCTGCCGCACTAATTACACAGGCCGTGGTGAACAGCCCCTTGCATCTCACTTTGTACTACGCTAAAGTTGCTTGTGAGGAAGAGCGTGAAGCACAAGATGGGAGCCTGACTTGCCAGCGAGATTGAGTATCTACAAACTATTTCCTGATTCTCATTCCTGAATACCACCCAATGAGATCGCGTTTCTAGAGCCCTGCTAACGAGGTAATTAATTACCCGACAGGTTGAGCGAATCGAGACAGGGTCGTTTGTTTCTGTTGACACGACAGAGGCAAATACTAAAGATAACACCACGACAGAAACAACCTGGACAAAAAATGGGCTTGAATCTCGCCCGCGCCTCGCCTGAATTACGAGTATATAACCAGGTCGTCAGAATAACAAAGAAAACGTCAATGCTAACTAACATGTGCACGAGTCTGGGAATCTCAACCGATGTCAAAAACTCCGATCTCGAAAGATTGGTCCCAAAAAAGGCAAAGTGCTTCACCACTCCTCTAATTAGAAGGTCGGCCAGCCATCCACCTTACCCGTAGTCGGTTGGCCAAAAAAAAAAGAATCGTACTAGATTACATTAGGCAAGGATGTAAACAAACCCCCCCGCCCCGGCTGGCCCCTGAACCCCTGAACCCCTGAACCCCTGAACCCCTGAGCCCCTGAGCCCCTAGAGCAATCCATTTCAAAATTCCATTCAGCGCCAGGCAAGAAATACACCTCAGGCTACAATAACGAGTCGACAATATCACAAACATCAAAGACCAGACAACAATTAATGCAAAGAAAAAAAATTACAATTCATATTGACAGTATACTCTAATTACCATCTGCCAAAAAAAGCCTCGCTTCCCTCAAATCGACTTCCGCTGCATGTTCGACAGTGGCCTCGGCCCCGGGCCGTACGCCGGCGTACTCGGCCCTTGGGCACGGTACGCCGTGTCGAGCTCGCCCTCAAACCAGCGGACCTCCACGACACTATGGATTGCCTCACTAATCATGCGGACCAGCATGCGCACCGGCGCGAGCGCGTCGCCCGCATCTCTCTGGCGCGTATACTCGCCCGAGGCCGAGGCCACGCTGGGCTGCGTGGCACGCCACGGCGAGTTGACCGCGTTAAGCCGCGCGTCGAACGCTACGCACATGCACTGGCGCGCGCGCAGGAACTCTTTTCGTATGGACGGGTCGTTGTAGCCCGGCACGTCGTCGGGGAACGCCGTGTGCGCGTCGATTTCGTC
This sequence comes from Lasiosphaeria miniovina, assembly GCF_030549165.1. Classification (NCBI taxonomy): domain Eukaryota; kingdom Fungi; phylum Ascomycota; class Sordariomycetes; order Sordariales; family Lasiosphaeriaceae; genus Lasiosphaeria; species Lasiosphaeria miniovina. Next base: position 42,576 of record NW_026848223.1, on the reverse strand, counting down.
TTCTTCGTAGACCGCCATGATGGGCGGGTAGCGCGGCATTGTCGCGAGCGAGTCTGCGTACACCATGTCGAAGTCGAGCAGGCACGTCGGGCGGCCGGTGGCTTCGTTCACCAGTACGTTCTCGGAAGAGATGTCCCAGTGGCGCAGGATGAATTTGTTGGCGACGCGGCGGGCATTCTGGAGCGCTTCGTTGGCCTCGGCAGTGGTTTCTGCGTTTGGCGACAGAGGCTGCAGCACACGGTCGGCGAGCGTCTCGAGTATCTCGATAGCTTGGAGCTGTAGGCGCAGCGTCGTTGTCGAGAAGCGGCCGGCCTCGATCGGCATATGCGGCACGATGTCGCCCGAGTCGACGGCTGCCGCCTCGCACTTCTCGTAGTCCGCCTTGAGGTCCCGTATGTACTGGTTGAGGCTCTCGACGGCCGTGTAGCGCTGCGAGCGCTTAGAGTCGGGCTCGACGGCTAGCAGCGACCGGGCCACGGCCTGCTCGTCGGGCTTGCCGTCGCTGCGCGCCGCCGCCTCCCAGTCCTGCTGCGCGAGCTCGTCCCTGGCGTCGAAATACTCGGCGCGCAGGGCCTGGCGCGGGTCCTTGGCCTCGGCGCGGTGCGAGATCAGGATGGCGCTGGCCAGCGCGTACAGGTCGGGGTATGGCCCGCGGCCGAACTCGTCGTAGTCGTCGCGCCAGTCGCCTACAGTCAGCTCGATGATGGGCGCGCCGTGGGTAAAGGCCCGGTCACCGTCCGCGAGCCGCGGGATCTTGAGCAGCCCGCGCACTTCGTGATATGAGACCAGGCGCGGCCCGCCGATGGACGGCAGGTTGATGCGCGCTAGCTGGGTCACCCAGTCGGCGATGGTCTCGGCGATCCTCTCGCATTGCCCCAGGGTCAGGTTGGCCTTCTCAAACTGCACACCCTCGGCGCGCTCCATCAGGATCTACTCGTAGCCTATCATGGTGTCGACGGACGACTCGAAGGCCAGGACGCCCAGTACGGGGATGGACGTGTGATGGCATACCCACAGCATGGCGGCCACCTCGGCGGCGATGCGCGAGTCGCGCGCGGTGACGGGCTTGGCCACGCGGAACACGAGCTCGCGGTAGGCAGCGCTGTCGGGTTCGTGGCATAGCGTGATGCTGAACGCGTAGTTCCACACGCCGTGGCCGAGGACACTGAACCGGGCCGTCTCGCACAGCTTGTCCTGGTCGGATGGGGCTGCGGCGCACGTGCTGTAGCACAACTCGAGGTAGCGCAGAACATGGAACACGACCTTCTCGGCGCGTGACTTGATGTCCATCATATCCTCGACCCAGTCAAGCTTGGGCCCGAACGTGCCGCCCCATTTGACGCGGTAGATGCGGTTCTGGTCGGGTAGAGCGGGGATGTTAGTCATATTGGCGGTGTGGACGAAGACTTATTATTGAAGAGCCTGCGCGAGGTTGAATGGCCGACTTTTTGATAGCTTGAATGTGTGCTAATCGGTAGAGTGAGAGAGAGAGAACGAACGGATTTGATGTCTTTTTATATATCGCGCCGGGCTGCGGAATGACTGTGAGGGTAGCGTTGTACAATGACTCTGTTGTCGGGACAATTCAATCTCAGCCATATCCAGAACAAAGCCGTTGTTTTCATTCTGGCATGATAGGCCCCTCTTCCCCACAACACCTGGCAGTGCCGGGCTGCTAGGTTTCTTTGACTCACTACAGCCGCGCTTTGTTGGCCGCACTCGCTCAACGAGGCTGTTCAGGTGGTAGTCATGGCGGCAATATGGCGAGGCGCTTCTCCAATGCAGGACAAGACAAGTAATAGGGAATTGGCCAACTACCCAAATTGTTGAAAACCAAGATGTCACGGGTAGAATAGAGCCGGGGAAATGCATTGAGAAAGGCATGTAGAATAGAAGCTATTTTACAAAGATAAAAGTTAGTTATTTATACAAAGAGAGTGCGCAGGGAAGGTGCCTGCGTAGGGCAAATGTGAGCGCGGCACCGTAAGCTCCAGCACGCCTGCAGGTGGCTGTAGGCTCAAGGAGCCACACTATTGCGCCCGGACAGGGGTATGTTTAATGCGACACAAGAAGATCTAGTAGAAGCAAATCTCCAAACCGGCGGTCGCAACGCCGGTAAGCACAGAGAGGCAGAAGCTTAGGTACACCAGTGAAGCCATGTCGTTTTGCAAAGGAGAGAATAGGATGTCCTCTAAAAGTAGTCGATGTCGGCGTGCCTTGATAGCAAAAGAGTGGATTGAGATTGAGGTGGTTCAGTAAGTATTTGACGCTCGTCAGTGGCAGCTCCATCGCTGTCTAATCTTGTGTGCATTATCCCTAGCTCCCGTCCTTCTTCAACCCACGGCACCCTGCCGGCCATCCGATCCGCCGTCGTAATCGTGCGAAATTCGGTCTCGCGTTTTGGTTTTGCCGGCTCTGTCTGCTAATAGTTTATTTTTCCTCTCACTTTATTCTCATATAGTGCGAGTCTTCTGTGTTTCTGTTCGAGATATCAACATGTCGTCCGCCCACTCTATGGACAACGAAGAGACCCCTGACCAGGACTGGATCTCGGACGATCCAGAAGAGAGCGTGCCTCCTCTGGCAGCAGAGGCGGTGTCACGGAAAATAGGTTTTGAAGGACTATGGCCAACAGTTTACCGTATTGATTTAGTGTAAAACTAAGCTAGAGAAGAAAAAAAGAAAAGGAAGAAAGATTCGCGAACTGCGCGATCGGTAGAAAAGGTTGTGGGCGGGGGAGCACGTGATCAGGTGATGTACGCACTAAGCCTAATTGGGCTTATCGAGAAATGACGTCACACGGGGATGCGATAAGGAACCCGCAATGCGCTATGCCGTGACAGGCGGACTCACCTCCCACGACATCCCACACCCGAAGAGCGCCAGGCAACTGACGATTTTCTGATATTCAAGGCAAGAGCATACAAGAGCGTTTAGGGCATGTAGTAACAATAACACGTTAAAATACCTCACGATACCTGGCCATTTAGGAAGGGGAGCAGGACAGACTTGCCCCTTTAAGTTTTGCCTGCGGTGGGCTGCTCGCCACGCTCGAAAGAGTTTATTTCCTTCATTTAAAGTTATAGTATATTTTGGCTGGTTTGTCTGATAGTGTTGGAACAACGCGCTAGTCAGCCACAGATGTGGCGGTGGAGGCGCAAGCAGCCACAGGTGGCTGTGGAGGCGCAGGGGCGCAAGGCCACCAAACCTAAATAAGTGGCCGTAGGCCACTTCCACCTTCCTTCTTAGGTACACATAAAAGACATCAACGAAATCCAACACTTGAACCACCAGTATACGGCGCGCAGCGCGCCCTGTTGATTCCAGTACGGGTACCTGGTGGTCCCAACAGATAGACACATCGGTGTAACGTATTTCAGCGGTAGCTTATCTCTAGTTGAAAGACATTCAGTGTAGACGAGAATTGAGAAGATAGCCTCTCTCGGCTACCCTGCTAATCTTAAGCTCACGGAGGGTGACTTGTGTGGCTCCGTCACCTGGATGAAAGATTATTCACGACTGCCATGATCAAACTCACTCGGTAATTCTCTTGCATTTAAGGCCTGTCCCGTATAACATGCCGTGCTATTCCAACCCACTGCTAATAGTTGAAATCATCAAGCCGAGCACAGAGTGCTGGTACAAATAGTCAGTGTAACACAGACCTGTAACATAGATTTTGACGAGCCTCCATTCTATACCAAACACCAAATGACAAACTCGTGCTAGGTGCCACTTGCAAAATTACCGGCAACTCAAGTCAGCTTATGGAGACCACAAACATAGGTTAACACAACCAGTTACCTATCGACATCCCCCCCCACATTTCCACCGACCTAATTAGGCCGAACCAATTCCAACCCAGGCCTGCCCTTGCTTCACAACCTCATCAAAGTCTGGCGTGAGCACCACGGCAACCTCCAACCCCCCCTCGACGCAAACGCCTCTCCCCGCCGCTATCAAAACCCCTTTCCCCCACCGGCTTCACACCATACAGATTGTCCAGCCCGAACCCGTCCCACGGCGCGCCGTGGTCTTTTACGTAAAGAAACACAACCTCCAGGCCGCCGCGCACGACAAAAGCTTGCCTGTGCCGTCGGGGAGGTCCTTCTCCAACGCGGATACTTCGTCGCAGAAGTCGTCGAGCGACGCGCGCGTCTACGCGGCGACAGCGCACGCCGTGTCGTCGAGGCAGGTCGCCGGGTAGTCGGCCGCGGCGATGCACTGCGCTCGCGTGGTGGTGGCGGTGGTGGTGGTTGGGGAGTTGCGGACGCACTGGGGGGCGATGCAGTGCACGAGGCAGTCGTCGGTGGCCTCGAGCGTCTCCGGCGGGTCGATGGCCTCGAGCGTCTCTAGCGCGTCGCCGGCCTCGGCGAAGTCTGGATGCGGGTGCAGGAAGGGAGAGAGGTAATTTGGAGGTTGGGAGAGGAGGGAGGGCTGCTGCGATGGGGTCTGACGAGTCGAGTGCGACCGAGACCGTGGTGAGAGTTTGGGTTGTGTTGTTGGTGCTGTTGTTGTTTGGCGGTGGGTGGTGAGGCAGTGGCTGCGGCGGACGAGCCTAGGAGGGCAAGGAGTATACGGAGGAATATTTTGGTGTTGTTAATTTTTTTTTCGTGGTTTCTAAAAGTGTTTCTTGGCGAGAGATTACAGGTAGGGAAGTGAATAAGGAAAGGAGGCAAAGTACGACAGGACGAGATGGCAAGAATTTATACGGCAGTTTCGAAGAAGAACAGCGTAGCATTGTTCGTGTGGTGGTATCTAGCTTTTCACCGGTCCCCAGACTGAGGAGGTTAATTGGTCTTGGAAGATTGCCTTATCTGCAGAAAGGATGAAGCACAACCGGTCAACCGTTAACCTTGACGCAGCCTGACAAGGAGTCCAGTGATCAAATCTGCAAATCTTGGTGAACCAAAGTTGCTTCTAAGTATCCCATAGTGAGCCCACCCATCATGCTAGACTTTTAACTCATTGACCACTCTAGTGGCCAATAACCAACACCCTAGTCCCCCTGTTCCTGGAATCCACAGCAGACTTTTCCTTGGTTGTCTCCGAGTCGTCGCCCCGCATGTTACGGAGCACCTGGTCTCGGATGGCCGTCTTGAACGTGCTAAAGTCCTTGGTGGCCACGTGCTTCTCAAACAGCTCGTCAATCTCCTCGAGCGTGCGGCCCTTCATCTCGGGGATGAAGAAGTAGTACCACACTAGAGAAATCAGGCTGGAGGCGAAGAAGATGTATCCGTATTTTCCGCCCTATTCATATACGCAATTAGTATACATCTACTTTCTCTTTTTTCTTATCACAATAGAGGACCCACCCAGTGCATGTGCTCTGGGTTGATAAAGTACGGCGTGCAGAACGAGACGAGCCAGATGATCAGCTGACTGACCCCTTGGGTCAAACCAAACGACCAGGCGCGCAGGCGGGTGCTCACGATCTCAGTCGTGACCGGACGCGTGACGACACCCGTAGCAAACGAGTACGAGACCAGAAACAGCGCGACGAATGTGACCAGCGACGTGCGCGCGGGCTCGCTGAACGCCGTCGTGACCGTTGCCGACACGGCCAGGCCCAGCATGAATGCAGCGTTGAGCGCCGCGCCGATCATCAACAACGTGCGCCGGCCGCACACGTGGCGCAGCGCGAACAGGCCCGCGTTGCACATGACCAGCCCGGTGCACGTGTTGATGACAAAGTAGTGGAACACGTCGTTGACGGGCACTCCCGAGATGATCATGAAGTAGGTCGAGTACGGGATCAAGAACCACGCGCCCGACGCGCCACTGTCGACTGCGGCCGTGCCCAAGCTCAGCAACGTGCGTCGCCGGTCAGTTCCTAGAGCTGGTCAGCATGAATACAAGGGTTGCGTCATGGCAGGCAGGCGGCAGCAGGTTATAATGTGGGAAGCAAAATACAGGACTCACCCCTAAAAATATCAAGCGGCCCAACGGTGCCCGCAACGCGCTTCTCCTCCTCGATCCCCTTGACTATCTCGACATACTCAAGCTCAAGCTCGTCGGCTGTGAGCGAGGTATCCCGTAGCCTTTCGAGCGCGCGTCGCCCAGCTTGCAAGCGACCGGCGGCAATGAGATAGCGTGGTGACTCAGGAACCAGCAGCAACCCCGCAGCCAACACGACGGGCAGGATCAGCAGGGTACCAAGGGGGATCTGGTAGCTCGTCTTATCGAAGCGCACCTGCGTGGCGTTGGTAATCACGGCAGACACGACGGTGCCGACTAGAATCCACTCGGTCGATAGGCCGACCATGATGGCACGCAGGTGGGCCGGTGCGGCCTCGGCGCAGTAGATGTTGGAGAAGGTCTGTAAGAAGCCATTACCAAGCCCCAGCACGAAGCGCCCCACGTAGATGGTGCCCTTGTCGTCGGTGGCCATCTGCAAGGCCACACCGACGGCGGCCAGGGCGCAGGCAACCCATAGCCCGACGCGCCGGCCGAGGTGCGTCGAGAAGGCGCCGGCCACGAGGGACGATACTAGCGCGCCTAGGATGGGCAGCGATGTGATGAGCTGTTGGAAGGTGGACTGTTGGCGATGTTAGCAAAACATCTTGTAGATGGGTTGTGAAAGGGAGACCTGCGTTGAGCCCGTACCCGCCGGGGATAAAGGGGTTCGTGTAGCCAAAGACCATCAGGAACCCCGGGATGGCCTGTAGGGTGCCGATGACGCCCGAGTCGAGGCCGAACTCGAGGTTGGCCATAGACACGAGGCAGCAGATGGCGAGGCACTTCCGGTTCGCCCAGAGCGACGAGAGCGCGAGCGGGGGCGGGAACGGCATGGCGACAGTATTTCACGGGTACAGTAACAATAGGGGGTGGTTGCTTTGAGGGGGGGTAACAGACTCAGCTGGGGTTGCTTGGGTTTGCGGACAACAAACACCATCTGCTGAGGAAAGTCTCTGTCCCCGTCGAGCGGGAACTTCTTTATACGGTCCATCCCAATACCAGGATACGAGGTCGGCCAGTCTCTGCAGAGCCTGTCCCATAGGAAGTGCGAGGTTGTAGTTGCAGCGGCGGCAGGCAACGAGGTGCAGCTCGGCATCCGCGACGGGCTGCAGCAAAGGATGCGCTTGGCGCTTGGTTCTGGAGTTGTCGTTGGCTTTGGGTTGCATCGCCCCCCCAACGCAGCCAAATATTTGCTGCCGTGGAACCCCAGGCACAGCAGAGTGCGTACCGCACACACACACAGGGCCGCACATGTCCCCGGCAATTAGAAATGACTCCTCACACACCCGCGAGTTTTGTGGGAGGGTAAGTAAGTTGTGGACTGCAGCCATGGGATTCCCCGCCCGCTTCCGTAGTGGATGCGGCAAGGCAAAGAAGCCTGGGACTGGCCTAAGACTAGCCCAGCCATCGGGCCTCAATCTTACTCGCACTGGTGCTGAATGAATTGAGACGCATATCTCCAGTCACATCCTTGGGCGTGCCGCACTTCAAACACAACGCTTGTGTCGACCGTCGTTAGACCCGTCGTTCAGCGCCCACGAGTCTGTGTCATCCACATCACATCCGCCATGGCAGCCAGCACGCTTGCGGCACTGGGCCTGGCCGGAACTTGCCTGCTGTTTACGTACGTCTTACTCTCTCTGGTTGCAGGGCGCCGGCGTCTGCAACACATTCCAGGGCCGGCATGGGCAGAATGGACGCCGCTGTGGCTGGTGCGGCGGCAACTCGGAGGGCGGATCTCGCGAGACCTGGCGGCGCTCAGCAAGAAATACGGGAGCATCTACCGCATCGCACCCAACTGGGTCGTCGTCAGTGACCCGGCTGAAGTGCGGCGCGTGTGGGCGGCGCGCGGGCCGTGGCACCGTGGGGAGTGGTACGGCATGTTCAAGTTCAACCAGCCCGTCCACACCATCATGTCGCTGACAGACAACGCGGCGCACGGCGCGCTGCGTGCTAAGTTGGTTCCGGGCTACTCGGGCCGCGACGTCGACAACCTGCACGCCGTCGTTGACCGGCGGATTGCAGACCTGATCGCGCTGATCGAGCGCAATTATCTCTCGGCCAGGAGCGGGCCGCTGCGGCCCATGGACCTGGCACAGAAGTCGCAGTTCCTGACGCTCGACATCATCTCGGAGCTGGCCGTCGGGCAGTGCTTCGAGTGCCTGGCGCACGACACCGACACGTACGGGCAGATTGCGTTCGTGACGGGGTCGGTGCCGCTGATGGTGGCCATGGCGGTGGTGCCGCGCAGCTTCGGGCTGCTGCAGCACCCGGTGGTGCAGGCGGTGCTGCCACAAGACAAGATGGCGGGCGTGATGCGCATGATGGCACTGGCCCAGGCCAAGGCAGCTGAGCGGTTCGGCCCGTCCAAGAAGGTGGCGCGAGACATGCTCGGGTCGTTTGTGGCGCACGGCGTGTCGCCGGCCAGCGCGTGGCTCGAGACGTTTGGCCAGATCGGCGCGGGCTCCGACACGACGGCCACGGCCATCCGCATGACGCTGTTCCTGCTGCTCGCCGGAAGCCCAGCTAGCTACGCGGCGCTGCAGCGCGAGATTGACGAGGCGGTGCGCGACGGCCGCGTTTCCGGCCCAATCACCGACGACGAGGCGCGGCAGCTGCCGTACCTGCAGGCAGTCATCCGAGAGGGCCTGCGGGTGTGGCCGCCCGTGGCCGGCTTGATGCCCAAGGTGTGCGACACTGAGCAAGTCGTCTGCGGGAAGCGGATTCCGGCGGGCACAAATGTCTGCTGGGACGCCATCTCCGTGTTGCACGACAAGTACGTGTTTGGCGACGACGCGCACTGCTTCCGGCCGGAGCGGTGGCTGGACGAGGAGGATGCTGACAAGCGGAGGGCTATGGAGCAGGTGCAGATGCTGTGTTTTGGCACGTCGAGCCGGTGGGAGTGTCTGGGCAAGGCAATTGCGCTGATTGAGCTGAACAAGATTTTTGTCGAGGTGTGTCTGTCCCCAATTAACCATCAAGAAAAGATGAAATCAGGTATGGATGAGCTGACGCGAGGCTGCAGCTTCTTCGCAGATTCGACTTTTCGCTCGTCGACCCGCTGAAACCCTTCACCACTTACGACGCCTCTCTATCTATCCAATCCGACTTGTGGGTCAGGGTGCAGGCAAGGACTTGACAGGGGGAAAGAAAAGTGCGAGATCGGGCCACCACTGGCAGGCCACTCCATTGTGTAATATTTGTGAGTTTTGTGCGTTTCTCTCCTCGATAGGAACCTAATGGAGAAGGCCCGAGGCAGTCCTTGCTCGCCTAGTACGAAGAAGATAGCTCCTTCTGTTCTGGGTCTGGGCTGGGCTGCCAATAGCTGGAGAGGAGGTCCGTTGTAATTACCAGTACCGTAACAGAAGTTGTTCCCAATTCACAATGAAGCAGGTGCGATGGAAAATCTCCGTCCTCTGACATCCATTTTGCACCTACAACGCATACATTTGTTGCCTCGTTAGCACACTTCACGTATGCCCCCATCGAGCGAGGTGCCTTATGTGTGCATACTACACAGCAAGATATTTCCCCATGTCACTGGTCGCTGATGTTGTTGGCCAACAATACTGACCAGCTAGCCACCATTGTTAACGCATTCATCGCGTCCGAGCCTCGGGCGTAGACTCCGCCCCAAGCCACCCACGACGTCGACGACGCTGCGGGATTTTTGCGTTAAACCTTTTAGCACTGACTTTATTTCCATGTCTCTCGATGTCATGCAAAGTTGAATCAACCACTCACTCACTAGCTCTAAACTCACTAGCTCCCTTCAATTTTTTCGTTATAATCCATCAATTATCGCATGCCTTGCACTGGCGTGCTAAATGTCCTTTCGCCATGAACGCTTCAGAAACAAAAGATGTCGGTGCTCTCATTGCCACGGCAGAAACAGGGCAGATAGGCGACTAGGCGCTGGCATTAAAGAGGAAATATCCCATGTCGAAACCCTATATAAGCACCGCATCCTGGTATCGCGTTCCAAGCTGCTCCAATACGCCGATGGCGCAGCAAGTGTGCTCTTCTTGGGCACCACCGATGACATCTCTAAGCAAATATTTCTCGACGTCGAGGAATAATATGAGCTCACTGCCCCAACCAAGGTGGCGACTATGTATTATCTGTCCGCAGACATAATACTGACGGTAATGAAACTGAGTCTAGCAGAGGCAGTCCGGGACTTTTGCGAGTTTCGAGAACGGAGCTGCTTCCTCTCCGACAGCCACGGCCACCTCCGTGCTGCTGCCCGCAGCCTTGTAGACATATCCGCCTCGAAAACCGGAATGACAGGACTGCTTCTGGGGTTTTGAGTAGGACATCAGGGTCGTCTTCTTCTCTTCTTTTTTATTCCAATTGTCTGGCGTCTCTCTCATTATTTCCCCTTATTCCCTTTCGCTCTTCTCATTCTGGGTCTTCCTAGCCAACGAGTTAGGCTGCCTGTTCATCATCCTAATCTAAGAAACCCTATTCTTGATTCAGGACAGCGCGAGACTGTAGCTGTTCTTATATATTGCACGTCGTTGCAATTTGGCTCCTAATTTGAAATTAAGATGAGGTGTGCAGCTGCACAGATATAGTGAGTCTTGCTTCATATGCTGGTCGGCCTAATCATCAAATTGAGATGCTAGATAACTCGGAAAAATTATGAGAAGCAACATATCCTAACAACCCCATTGGCCTAGCAGTTAAAGTGGAAAGTACATTGTGGTGCAGGTGGCTGTGGAATCAACCGATATGCTGTAGGGATGCGGCGAATTGGTATTACCCGCTGGAGGGACATGATAACCTTTAACGGGAAAGCCGGAATATTTCCTGCAAAGGCCACGATAACCAATTCCTCTATTGGCGGAAGGCTTAGAATGTTATTTCTGCAGCTATTGGCTTTCCACCCGGACTAAGGCTCCCTTCCTTCATAGCTTCAGTGAGGTTACAGAGTAATATGGCGACACCAAACCCGAAACGGGACAATATTAGTCGGGATGACTGGCCACGCCGTCGTTCCTTTGTCAGCAGCACCGAAGTGTTGCTGACCCCGGATTCGTGTGCTGACAACACTGAAGAGTGGTTCAACAGCGACAACATCTCTGAAATAACCCGAGTTCCTTCGTCAGCCTGCAGCGCGTCCGGAAGTGGATCTTGCCCAAGGACGGTCCGGATTTGCTTCGGCTCTCGCAATAGCGATGATGACAGCTCTCCCAAAAGCCAGACAACACTGTTGGAAAAACGCGCTAGTCAGCCACAGATGTGGCGGTGGAGGCACGAGCAGCCACAGATGGCTGTGGAGGCGCAGGGGCGCAGGGCCACCGAACCTAAATAAGTGGCCGTAGGCCACTTCCACCTTCCTTCTTAGACACAAATAGACACCAACGAAATCCAACACTTGAACCACTAGTATACGGCGCGCAGCGCGCCCTGTTGATTCCAGTACTGGTACCTGGTGATTCCGACAAATACATAACGGCACGTCGGATACCATGCGGAGCCAGTCGCTCGACATTACCGAGTTTGATATCGAACTCGACGACTTAACACACTTGCGCTTTGGGAATCCCAGTCTAGAACAACTTCTCATTCGTCCCCAGCTCATGCAGGGATACGGCTAGACCACAGACCGCTGCCTCTTCGGTGGCATTTCCTGATTGCTGCAGTCTTTGAATTTTTCAAATACGAGCTCCGCGCTCTCCCTCCAAATTTCGCGGCTCTTCAGCTCTCTCGGCCGGCTGAGTTGGTAGAGCCTCCCTAGCTATCCGCAACCAATAGACTCCCTATCAGCACCGCAGCCTTTATTGCTCGTGACATTGCTGCGCCAAGCCCGAGCCCGAAACTACGACTCCCTGAACCGAGTTATCCATATCACGGGAACGGGTTCGGTTATTGTGGCTGGAGCTCACCGCACACGACTTCCTCTGTAAATTCAATTAGACTACTCTGGACCAGAATGACCTACGAATTTGTCCCCACGTTTCTGAGCAACGACGCATCCTTTTGCCTGCGCGATATTTCAGCATCCGACAAATCTGTAATGGGCGAATCGGATCCCTGGGACCTGGCGGAAAAACGTTGGGAAACTAGCGACAAGTACTGCGAATCGGTCATGAACTTCATCATGACTTTCAACGACGACGCCGGAAACGGCAGGAGGATGACAACCATATGGCTTCTACGGAAATTTTCAGAGCAGCCCGTAAATTTCTAGTCCTCGGTGATTCCTGTCAGAAGGGATCTGAGCGGCGACGTACTGATTCTACTCTAAACGGCCATGTCGACGTCCCTCTCGTCATTCACGCCAGTTTCCCGCGACGTGTTTGGAAACCCGCTCTATACGCCGTTTACTGGTCTGTTTCTTGCAACTGAGTCTCAGGAGGGCATGTCCTGGAGCGATGTTCCGTGGTGGACCTTGCCGCTGTTACTGCTTAGGAGCTCCGCCATACCTACGATATCCTCTCCGCTGACCTTAAACATCTCTTCTAGCTCTATCGTTGGCGCCAAGACTTCTTAGGGAGGGATTGAATTGTCAATAGCACCATCAACATCAGCAACCCCGGCTCCCGAAGCCATAGAGGCGAATGTTTCTGTGTCGCCAACCACGCTAGTTGCGTAGCTGCAAACTCTCCCTGGTACCAATGCCCCCGATTAAGGGCTGCGTCTCGCCGCCGTACTTCATTGACGGTAACCCCCTTCCCGAGAGGTGGAGCCTCCGGGGACAGGAGCCCGAATCCGGCGATCTGCGGGTCGAGGTCTGGCAGCTGGAGAATCGCCAGTTTCCAGGTTGCATTACCGTCCCGGAGACGACTGCGGCCGCAAAAGTCGACGCACGCGACGCGCAGATGGCGCTAGACGTCGTGGCCGGCGCCCTGCGTCTCTCTTATTTTACCGACGGGTCGGTGGAGCCTCCTTTGCAAGGTGAGGCTCGCGACAAGTTCGTGGGCGTGCGTGGAGGATACGGAGTGGTGTCCAAGATTCCGTTCCTGAAGATGGGTGCGGATGAGTGGCACGAAGAAGCCTTTTTCACCGACAACGCCTTCTCTATCGACCACATGGAGATGGCCGGTATATCTCAATGCCTGAGAAATGCGCTAGACTTTGTAGACCAGTCTCGGACGGAATTATCGGCCAGAAATGTCGAAGCCGTCAAGGTAGACGTCTTCACCGACTCAACCTCGTCCCTGGAGGCCATCAAGAACGGTATCCAGCCTAGGCTCGGCAAAACCGACCTCTACACACCCCACGTCCTGCCAATCGTCAAAACAGTCGTCTGTCTCACACTGCATGCACGCAACAGCAATGCCGAGCTCCACTGGGTTCCACGATGCTCCGTCCGGAAGCATGAGCGAGCCGACGCTCTGGCTGGGCTGTGGAAGTCCGACAAGAACCCTAATGTCAACATTGACTAAGATGAGAGCTCCGTGCCTGCCGTCGACCGAAAGTTGATTTCCGCCAAGCTTCGAATTTGCATCGATGACGCTGTTGAGGGGTGCTGCTAGCGCTACACCGCTCAGAATCCTCGCCAAGCCCGACCTAAGGCACGGGCTGCTGCTGCTGGGCAAGCCACAGCCGACAACAATTCGGCGCCGACGGCTATTGCCGCTGTCGTAACATCTGAAGTCGCCACAGCTTAAATGTTGTACCGCCATTGTGGCTCGGCTATATCGCCAGAAGAAAACCTCCTAAATTACCCCTATAACCTTTTTTTACTCCTATAACCACCAAAACGTAACATCTCGATTAATCGCCTACATCGCCTACGTCGCCCGCATCGCCCGTATCTATGCCGAATCAATCCTGCGCTTTGTTTACGCGTTAGTATATATATAATCTTCTCCCTTAATTAATCGTAGCTAATTTCAGCAATATACGTAGCCTACAGCTCGATCGCTGCCTCTACCGGTCGGTATGGTTAGCACGCTACCAAACGGGTAGGGCGACCCGCCGCCTAGAGATGACGAGCCTAAGTTACGAAAGTGCAAAGGTCCCTATTATCGTAAGCTTCCTTTAACTAAATTTGTTAATAAGAAAGATCCTTCGAAGTTAACTACTCGGTACCTAGATGTTACAATCTGGACAACAGGTCCACGGAGCTAGGCCCGGCCTAGGATTGTGGGGGTCTGGACGGCAGGTAGGAGATGACAGGAGACAAGGAGTACCGTGCACAGATTGCGAAAGACAGGCTTTCAACACACAACCAATGTATGCTTAACCAGATGCATTGATAGCTGCAGAAACGTTCTCCCATAGAGAGCGTGCTGCTAGCTCCTATATAGAACTATGAGCAACCAATCAGAGTTCCTGCCTTACATGCTCAGTCGTGCTCAGTCCTAGACGCACTGATCCCCACTGAGCTCCCTGCTCAGTGTGCTTAGTGGGTCTCGGCACTGATCTGTTACGAATCCTTGTTGAAATGCGCAATAGTGGGGCACGATCAGTTTGGTGTGGACCAATCAGGAACGTCCCATGGAAGGAACCAATTAGGAGTGTCCCTAGGTCCCGAGGCTCGGGACCACTTAAGGTCGGGGACGCGGGACAGTGTCCCGCGCGCCCGGCGTCCCGAGACCGCAAGTCTCGGGACCACGGGCCAGTGGGACCATTGTTATTGGTTACACAGTTAGATATATACGATGACCGTGTCCACGGTCTTAGATAGTTCTTGCTTGGTTCTTCAAGCAAGCAATACACATTCACTGCACTCATACACATTGAGTGGCATTCCGATTTGACTGTATTACCCGTGCGATAGGAGCTTGCCCTTTGTTCTATCTTCATAATTACCAACCTCAGCATCCTGTGGAGCCCGTGCTCCCTTACAGACAGACGACCTTAACAGTCGAGTGGTTTGTAATAGCTGGTGCCGATGTGTTTGGTACTAGCACCTAACAACCACGCCTCCGGTTTAATCCTCTGTAGCTGCTTCACACTCTCGTCAGTAGTTTCAGTCCTTTCATGCCATCTGGTATATCCATTTAGATATCAGCAGGCCATCATAGATTCATTGTACATCGCACAAACAGCTACCCAACCAAAAGAAACTCTGTTTTATGGACCGATCCCACCTCCCGCCGCTCAGTCTACCTCGATCACCAGGGACATGTCGCAAGTCTGGATTACGGGTCATCACCTAGCACACGCGCAGTCCTGGCCACAGCCAGAAGCCATCGAGGTAACATTCGATAGGTCTGGCCAAAGGCCACGGAAGAAACGCAGGAGGAACGGCCGTAATGAGTTGGATTTCGATGCGCAGGAGGCTCCTATGATAGGGTCGGCGGAATCCGCCCCGGTTTCAGTCGCTCGTGGTTCTAGCTTTCCATACCAAATTGAAACCGACCATCAGCAAGCGCTCTGGTGTGAGGGGCCTCCGGAGACATTACTTGCAGCAGTCTCCCAGCGCGCATTCCAAACAGGTGAATCGGCATCAGGGGCCGAGCGGAATGACTATACGGAGGAGGATTGCGAAGATTATCCAAAGGAGCGCAATGTGGGACTTGGACACGGCCTTTGGCGCGCCCAGAAAGGTAAGACCAATCCTATTGATGCGATCTACTAACGGCTAACCTTGTCAAAACGTAGGTGAACATCTCCCAGAGACCGTCATCAACACTATCGCCGGACCTCAACGATGGTATCCGGACCTAGGACCTGATCAACAGTCCACTGCTAGTTCTGTCTCGGAGGCCATTGAGCAAGCAAATATTACAGCGATCGAGCGTACTACCGAACAAGCAGGACGAGAGATAGAAGGAGCAACAAAGCGTGTGGAAGAGACAGAGCAGCATGTAGCGGAACTAGAGCAGCGGGTACTGGCAGCGCTCCAGCGGGCAACAAAGGCTGAGCAGCGAGTCCTGACGGCTGAGTGGGAAAAGGGGCGGGCGGCCTTGCGTGTTGAAGAGGCAGAACGGAGGGCGAATATAGCAAGAGAAGAGGCCGACAATGCACAAGCAGCGAAGGAGGCAGCAGAAAAAGCAAGGTTCGAGCACGCTGAGCAAACCCAAAAGACCTTAACATCGGCGAAGCAATGGAGTGTTCAGAAAGCACAAGAGATATTGGCAATAACTGGCCGCGCGGAAGCGGCAGAGAGACACAGCGTGGAGATGGAGAAGTGGGCTCAGCAACAAGTTCATGAGGCAGCGAAAGCTAAGGCGGTGGCACTTGAACACGCTGAAGCAGCACGGCGAGACGGACCACCACAGAGGCCGCCGAAACCGCACCGATGAGATACACCCAAGTGTCAACCTCAAAGAACAAGTCGAAGAGCGTCTGTTCTTCCGAAATATGGACCAACTTGCGCGACAACTAAACCAACTAGTTGGAGAGTGGGAGAAGTGGAAGGAGACGGAGAAATATCGGCTGGTTCAATTCGGGTTCAAATACGAACGGATTTCGGTGCGTCACACGGAAAACGCCAAAGCCCCACCGGACTCGTGCTACATCAGATGCGCCAGATATAACGATAGGATTGTGGTACCGATTTCCGACGTGTTAGCCTTCCTGCCATATATTTTTGGAAGGAGGTTGAGTGACGAGGAGTGTGATATTGCCGTAACCACGCTGGCTAGATGCAGCTTCCGGGAGGTGCGGAAAAAGGTGTATGAGAAAATTTTTGACGTGCATGTCGAGCAGACTTTTTTTTTCCTATTGGAGGACCTTCACAATGTCACTTCTAAGGTCATCGCCGAAATTAGCCGTGTCTCAGAATAGGAGAGGGTCTGGACGGATTATACCTAGTCTAGGCTTACTTTACTCCGCATCTTTCTGTGCGGCTAACTTTCAGCTCATCGCCCGCCTCGTCGCAGTGGAATTCGAAGCGAACCGGAGAGGTGGCCACGACTCAGAGCAGTAGACATGTAGTGCCTTGAGGAACGAAAGGTCTTTATGCCCCATGCCGCCGCCAACCCCTCAGGGAGCCCCACAAACACTCGTCAATTTTGTTTCAGATGAAATCACATGCTTTCGCGTGTTCTCGCGAAAAGGCTTAATGGACTTCGTCTGGGGATCACGTCCCCGGTTCGCACCGGCCAATAAGAAAGCTGGACGGAAGTACCCAACCCCCCCTGTTACCGACGTTATTCCAGGGAGGTGTTTTATTCACGTCGTAAGTTCTTCAACGCCAGAATTTTCCTTTCTTTTTCTTTCTTTTTCCTTCACCAGCCTCGGATTTCTACATCCCTAACAGTCGCCTTACCTAACTGTTCTAACCTCTTCTTTACCGCCACTATACTTTCCGGTACAGTGTTTCCCATAACGTCCTGTTCCCACGCCTTTGACAGCAGTATAATACTGTTAAGTGACAGACACTGAGACAGCTACACGTATAGGCTATATTGGTCGTATTGGCTAGGGATGGTTTCTTTGTTAACCACTGTTATCCGTATCCCGCACAGTTTTAACACCACCCAACCTAATGTCACCGCACAGTCAACTGTAGAGAGGCAGGGCTGCAATGTGGTTGCTGTATTCGTAGAATCTAAAGCTAAAGAAGGAAAAAGGAAAGAAAGCTTCCAAGGCCTAGGCGGGGCGCAGGGGAAGTGGGTTGTGATGTGGGTCACGTGGTTATGGTGTGCACGGACCACTACCCAAATCTGGTCAGCTGTCTGCACCTGCCGTGACACCTAACGTCTTACCTTACACCTTATAATCCGTACAGGCGAACGCAGCCACGTACAGTAAACCTCGGCAGACGACAGCGTTTTGTTACCAGGGGCGTTTTCTGTGGCACTTTATTTTCATACTGATCAGTGATAACGTTCATGATATGCGAGTTAGCCATGATAAGCGAGTTGGCCACCTTAACGAGATTTGGTGGGGCACAAGCAAAAAGATGTTAGTAAATTGTTAGTGATCTTATCAATTTCTTATCGCATTTGGCTGCGCACGCTACCCGGTCTCGTTAAGGTGGCCAACTTGCTTATCATGGCTAACTCGCTTATCAAATACGTTAATAAGATAATGCCGGCTGGTATATTAACAAAGTGGAAGTCTTATGTTATGTCAGACGCCAGTAAAATACCTGCCAGCGGGCTAAAGTAAAGGATGGTGTCGGCATTAACGCGGTAGCCTAGGTGTGCTTTGTCGAGAATAACGTCAAGGGCGGTGTAACTGGTGCCGTTAACTAGCTTCAAGCCCTGGTGTATGTTCTGGTTCACAACGATCGGCATGCCAGAGACGAACATGAAGATGGTGGGCACGGGGAGGGCATTATCGTCCCCCTGGCTCAGTATCATCAAGGCCTCCTCTTCGGTCAGCTGGCCGTCTTTCCACTTGTGGTCCGAGATAAAAATCCGGAGCAGGCCTTGCCTTTGTCTCTGGAAGGACAGGATTGCCTCTACGTTCAGGTTCCAACGGTTCCTATTCAACGGCGTCACCACCGTGATACTCGACTCCCACGGGATCCGCTTGCCCTCCCGATAGCACCTAGTGTTCAGGAGGTCCACGTCGGGCCAGTCTTGTATGCCTTGACGGATACGCGTTAGCAGCCGCCGCATTTGAGTCCATGTGTTCTGGGTTGTGTTGGATTGGCTACATCGTACCAGCTGAATGGAGCCTAAAAGGATGTGTAGGCATCAAGGCCTACATACGGGCCTATCATCATTGGTGGCCTAATGAGTGGCAAGTTTGATCGAAAGGGCATTATTATTTGCCATCTACTTCGCCACTATGTCCATCTATAATAATGGCTCTCTGGCGAAGCCAGAGAGCGGGGCGGGGACAATCAATTCTCAATATAATCCATCTGTGTGTCGAAGCCAACAATTAACAGTCTGATCACGCACGACGATTCAAGCCGTTGCAACACATCAAAGTTGATCGGTTACGACACCCAGACCCACTTTTCTCAAGATTCTCAAGTTTTCAACCAATCAGATATAGCTATTCCAACTCAACCATGGCGAGTACTACTGCAAATCCCGACTTCGAATACGCCAAGTTCACCAAACCAAGTGATTGGGATAAGTGGTTAGAAGCGTTCAAGAAGAAGGCAGAACATGCAGGAATATACGACTTCGTCAATCCGAATCACCGGCAACGACGACCTTGGCCTACTGAACCAGAACTACCACAATTCGCCGACTTCCAGAAGAAATCGTCACGGCGTGGAGGCAACAGCACCCACCGCAACGACGACAACGCACCGGAAATAATCAGGGACCATGGATCTATCGCTCAATCAGTCAGCCGCAGAGCAGCTCAAAGGCGTGCCGCTGCAGCTGCCAAAAGATCACAAACCACCGGAAGGTCACAGATTGAAGAAAGTGATCACAACCCAGATATCGACAACGATCAAAACGACGACGATCCTCTATCATATGAAGATGAAGATGAAGAGGAAGAGGAGGAAGAACCTGTACGCAACAGGGTTACGCAATTCTCGGACCTTACGACAGTTGGCCAAGCAAATTGGAAGATTGCGTTCGAGCTGTACAAGGCCAACCTCAGTGTATATAACGCGAAGACCAATGCCAGATCAGCCTTTTCCAACTGGGTTTTCAAGAGTATCGGTCCAAACTATCAGCATATCACTAAAGGGCGCGATCTTCCAGAAATCTACCAGGCAATCAAAGACCAATGGCTACCCTTCCGAAAGAATATCGCGAAAGACGTCAGAGACAACTACACCAAGCATCTTACTCAGATCAAAGGTCAGGATCGAAGGCTTAGCGAATGGATCACGCGATGGCAGAAGCTGGTAAACGACGGTGTTGAGCACAAGATTCCTCAGATCGCCACACCAAGCTCATGGTTCGAAGACCTTGTGGACGCTTTAAAGAATACCACTAATGGAAAGATATGGGTACTTGGAGAGCTTGCCACTCTGGAGGACGATATCCTTGAAGGACTGTATTCTCACGACCAACTAGCAGCCCGGATGCAGTCAGTACTCGGCGGAACAACCAACGACAATAAACGAGTCCGAATTGATGCGGGCTTTCCAGCACTCCACGGCAAGGATGCTGACGCTAACGACAACAATACTGAAGGATCATCAACAACCCAGAAGGGGAAGAACCGCCGCGAGAAACGCAGAGATCGGCAAGATCAAGGAACACGCCAGCAGAACAACCTACAAGATACCCACTCCGTACGACCACTAAAGAAGGCTCGATCGGATGGAGAACGCTGCGAAGTGTGTCTTCAGTTTGGGCATAACCTTGAGAAGTGTTTTTACACTTACGGTGCTGACGAAGAGACTCCTGATT
Organism: Lasiosphaeria miniovina; assembly: GCF_030549165.1. NCBI lineage: Eukaryota > Fungi > Ascomycota > Sordariomycetes > Sordariales > Lasiosphaeriaceae > Lasiosphaeria > Lasiosphaeria miniovina. Next base: position 22,432 of record NW_026848223.1, on the reverse strand, counting down.
GGTTCGAAGATACCAAGAGTATAACGATCGAAGAACGTACTACTAAGGTCCTTGGATACGATAAGCACCTTGCTGAGAAAGTCAAGAAGGCAAAGGAGAGGCGCAAGAAGTTATGACTATTGGCGATATTCAAGTCAGAATCAGCCCTCTTTGCAGCGCTTACCAAGCCCATCCGTCACAAGCGAACAAGAGAGCGATTCCTACTAGCCAAAGCCGCGTTAAGTACCAGTACTTATCCTCTTCGAAACTCAGCAATCCTAGACTCGGGAACGACACTCCATATCTTCCACAATAAGAAGCGATTTAGGAATTTCAGGTTAGCGCCCTTCGGAGAGTTCGTCTACGCTGGTAATACGGAAGTCCCAATCCTTGGCTACGGGGAAGTGATGATCAAGCTCATAACCAAGTCTGGAACCAATCGACTATTGCTCAAGGACGTAGCATACTGCGAAGGATTTGCCTGCAACCTGGTCTCTCTTCGACAGCTACACAAAAAGGGCTTCCACTGGGACAACAAAGCGCCGAACAATTGCCTCCGTAGAAAAGATGACTCGCTTGTTTGCGAGCTATCTGACCAGTTTGGGCAATTCGTGATCGAAGATATACCGCTTAACGCAGGATTCCACACCACTTCGTGGACGGGCCGATCACCAAGCGAAGGCACAGGCAAACTATGGCACGGACGGCTTGGTCATCCAGGCGCGGAAGCAATCGCCCATCTCCAGGTCTCAACGGAAGGTGGTAAGCTTCGCGGACCAGCAAGCTATGAGTGCCCAGCCTGCGGAATATCGAAAGCAAAACGAAAGATTAGACGTGAGCCACGAGAGACGCCTCGAAACGTTGGGGATCACTTTGCCGTCGACTTTCTAGATTTGGCTCCAAACCCCAGAGGATTCAACTCAGTGATGCTATTCACAGAACGGAAGACGGGCTATGTATTCGACCTTTATCTCACTGAACGCAAGGCACCAACACTCATCGCCGGTATCAATATCTTCCTAAAAATCATGGAGCAACAGTATGGGCTTCGAGTCAAGGTGATCGAATGTGACGATGAGTTGATGAGATCTAAAGCCCTGGAAAACTTCTGGAAGAACAGAGGGATCCGTACTGAGCGCTGTGCACCACATTCACAAGATCAGAACGGTGGCGCAGAACGCTCAGGGGGTGTGATCAAAATAAAGGCTAGAACGATGAGAGCCGCCGCCCGACTTCCGCCAGATATCTTATGGGTAGAGATTTATAAAGCAGCAGTCTACCTCTACAATAGAACACCGAAGAAGCGTCAGGGCTGGCTATCACCATACGAAGTCTTCCACACCTCCTTAGCTAAAAGAGACGGTATACCTCATCCAGAAAGAAAACCCCAGCTTGTGCACCTACGAAATTACGGTTGCCGTACGTACGCCATAACAAACGACGCCCTCAAGAAAGAGAACCGCCTATACAAGCTTAATCCCAACGCGTGGATCGGATATCTCGTGGGCTACGAATCAACAAATATCTATCGTATCTGGAACCCCAAGACGAACGAGGTCATCCGAGCACGTAACGTGACCTTCAACGAAGATGAACTATTTTCTGGTGATCTTCAGCAATTTAAAGATGACTTGCTGAACGTCACTAACGAGGAGATGGAGATACTCCTTAAAAAATGCTCCCTTTCGCAACCCATTGCCGACAGTTGCATGGCGAGCGATAGTCTTACCACTCACGAAGAAGACGAAGAAATCCTTGACTATATCTTTGTGGGGGGTGAGAAAGACCAAGACTTTGAAGATTCAGAATACGAAGACTCAGAGCACCAAAGAAAACCCTCTGAAGAAGAGAGCTCTGAAAAAGAGCAGCATCAAAGAAAAACCTCTGAAGAAGAGAGCTCTGAAAAAGAGCAGCATCAAAGAAAAACCTCTGAAGAAGAGAGCTCTGAAGAAGAGCAGCACCAAAGAAAATCCTCTGAAGAAGAGAGCTCTGAAGAAGAGCAGCACCAAAGAAAAACCTCTGAAGAAGAGAGCTCTGAAGAAGAGCAAGGCGACGAAGACGAAGAGATGCAGGGTAACGATCCGGAACCACAAGATCATGAGAAAGAGACTGATCACCTCTATTCTACGATTCTTGATCCGCTTCTAACGCCAGCAACCTCGCCTCCACCGCCAACAGCGCTCATTGCAGCTGCTTTCTCCTCACTTACCCTTGAAGAGCTCCAAGATAGTGAGATGCCTCGCAACCTTAAGATGGGGCTTGCTGAGAAGAATCCTAATGCGGAATGTGACGAAGAATCTAAGATTGATCAAAATTACTGCACTACCGCAAGAAATACTGCGTGGCAGGCTGCTTTTAACTCTGGACGTCATGCCGCTAACGTGGCAATACTCGACGGCAAGGCTGTGAATAAACACAGCCTGTATAAGGAACTTACCTACCGTCGACTCTCGCCAAGGAGGCACCGTCAACTGGGCCGTAGCCAGGCCGCTATGACTATTACTACAGCTGAGCAACAAGTCCTTCCTATAATCAGACCTTCTACTAATGGTAAATACCATAGAAAAGATCTCCCACTACCACCAAGGAATTATAAGGAGTTAAAGAAACACCTGCTAGTTAAGTGGTTTGAGGAAGCCATGGAAATCCATATGCAGAGTCACCGCGAGATGAAGTCCTTTGAGAAGTGCCACCAGAAAGTCGCTAACAAAGCCCACATCCTCGACTGTATGTGGGTATTCACATACAAATTCGATAAATACGGCTACCTGATCAAGGCAAAAGCAAGGCTAGTAGTCAGAGGTGATCAACAAGCCAGGACCACGATTGAGAACACCTACGCTTCAACACTCGCCGGCAAATCGTTCCGCACACTTATGGCGATCGCTGCTCGCTTCGACCTTGAACTCATTCAATGGGATGTTGTGAATGCCTTCGTACACGCCGAACTTCCATACGACATATTCATGAAGCTACCACCCGGATACCACGAAGAGAACACGATTCTGAAGCTCAAGAAAGCTCTATACGGCCTCAGAGAATCACCATTGCTGTGGCAGAAAAAGTTCATGACAACCCTCCGGGAACTAGGCTTTGAGCCAGTACCTCACGAGCCATGCTGTTGGACTAAGGACAGGGTGATCATCTTCTTCTACGTTGACGATATTGTCGTGGCCTACAAAAAGGAGAACGAAGCTGCTGCCAGATCAGTAACCACCGCCTTGCGATCACAATACTCCCTACAAGGTGGTGGGCCGTTACAATGGTTCCTAGGCGTCTCAGTACTACGGGATAGAGCCAGCCGAACGATATGGCTATCCCAAGCAGACTATATCAACAAGATGAGCCGTTTTATTGTATCAGAGCAATCACGTCGGCGCAGAAGGACCCCGATGGCCACTACCGAGTTACTCCCCTATGAAGGAAAGACACCATTCGCCCAGATCACCGAATACCAGCGTAAAACTGGTACGATTCTATACGCCGCTGTGATCACCCGACCAGACGTTGCCTTTGCTATCTCCCGGCTTACCAGATTCAACTTAAACCCTGGTCCACAACACCAAGAGGCCGCGGACCGCGTGATCAAGTACCTGCTGGACACAGCCAACTACGCACTCAAGCTTGGGGGTGAGGATGGTATGACTACATGGAGCGATGCCTCCTTTGCCGATAACACCATAGATCGACGAAGCTCCCAAGGATATGTTATGAAGCTATTCGGAGGAACGATCGGCTGGCGTGCCAACAAGCAAGATACGGTCACGACTTCAACTACGGAAGCTGAATTATTAGCTCTTGCTCAAGCAACAAAAGAAGCCCTATATGCAGATCGATTGGTCAAGGAGATCGGTGTAACCTTCGACGATGAAGCAGTACAGCTCTGGTGCGACAATACCCAGACGATTGGACTGGTCACAAAAGAAATCGCTACTTTACGAACCAAATTAAGGCATGTGGACATCCACAACCACTGGCTTCGCGAAGCAGCAGAGAGGGGCCAGATTCGGATCAACTACACGCCAACGAAGCAGATGGTAGCTGATGGACTCACCAAGGCCCTCCACGAGACAGATTTCTTACGATTTAGAGATCAAATTGGAGTTGTGGATGTGACTGAGGCGCTGATCACAAGGAATGAAGATCTGAGGATCTTGACTGACGAAGATTTAAAGGCGCTAGAGGATGAGTTCCAAGGAGGAGAGGTCGAGATCGCCTAAAATATCCTCACTTTTGACGCCTTTCAGCCAACCGCCAGCATGGCACTCGACTGAAGGGGGTGTGTTGGATTGGCTACATCGTACCAGCTGAATGGAGCCTAAAAGGATGTGTAGGCATCAAGGCCTACATACGGGCCTATCATCATTGGTGGCCTAATGAGTGGCAAGTTTGATCGAAAGGGCATTATTATTTGCCATCTACTTCGCCACTATGTCCATCTATAATAATGGCTCTCTGGCGAAGCCAGAGAGCGGGGCGGGGACAATCAATTCTCAATATAATCCATCTGTGTGTCGAAGCCAACAGGTTGCAGGCGGGCACTGGACGCCAGTTCCTTCAAGGTGCGGCTGAGAATACTGTTCCTTTGGCGCCACTGGATCTTTTATTGAATAGCTATCGACGCCTCAGAGCCTTTATATACAGGCCTTCGGGACAAAAATGGCGCGAGTCTCAGTGCGGCGAACACCGGCAGCGAGCCGCCGGACTACGCTGGGCTTGTCCGACAAATTGAATGCCAAGACCATTCTATTGAAAGACACTTCAGACCTGCGCATTTATTCTCCCTTCTCAGGGCTTCACCATGGAATCCCCTCCTGGGCGGTTCATGATATTGAGAAGCTACGATGGGGGGAGTGGGCGATTACTCCATAAGATCTTGGCGCGGCCTCTGCAGCGGATATCACCCGGTGTCTCAGAACTAACCCAAAAGAGGCTTGGTGCAGATGATAGTGGCCAGAGCCTGGCCAGAGCATGAGAAACAGCCCTGGAACTTTTGTATGTGTTGTCTATTTCCAAGCTCTCCGCTCACGATCGGCGAGGCGGGCCAAATACTCGTACCCAGTCCCCAGTCCGTTTTGCTGGACATTCATGTTCATCTCGATATTCTAACATCTTCAACGTTTGCAGCTATGATCCTTGACTCGCTCCTCTTCATCCCGCCGCTCTGGGCTGCGTTCTCGCTTGCCACCCAGTCGAGTCACCCGCAACACGACTCTTCCTCTTTCCGGCGCCAGGGAATGAGTTGCCGCATTCCGCGAAGGGAACTGTGCATCGATCCGTCAGATGGATTGATCCGATGATCTCGGTGGGGTTCGCAGAGTGGATATGCGCACAAGGGTCCAGTTTCTGGGACATCTCGACTGCGACGCTGCAGCCCTGATTCTGGCGCGAGCTAAATTTAGCGGCGGCTAGCCTGTCACGTGCTTGTTATGGACAGTGCCTCCATCCATCGCTCACAGAGACTTGAGCAGATGTGCGCCGAGGCCGGGGTAAGACAGATGTTCCTGATTCTTGTAGTCGCTGACTTGCTAAATCTCCCTAGTCTAGGGCTGTGATCCGGCTGGTCCAAAATAAGCTTAAAGTACCAGTTTCGCAACTCAAATCGTCATAACCTTATCACATCCACGTCCTATCCGGAACCTGCCCTTTGCACAAAGAATGAGATTAAATTCATTCCGCCGAAACCCAATTCTTCTCCCCTCACCTGGGCCTTTCATCGAGGAGGGCCGCCACATTTTTGACAACATTCAGAAATTCGTTCTGCACGTGCTGGCGGAGAACATCGCACAGGCAGGCACTCTGCTGATCGGTCTTGTCTTCAAGGACACGTCCGGCCTGTCTGTGTTCCCGCTCGCGCCCGTTGAGATCGTCTGGATCATCATGATCCACTTCCGGCCTGCCCGACATGGGTCTCGGTTTTGAGCGCGCCGTACCGGACATTATGCGGCGCCCACCCCAATCCCTCAAGACGGGCATCTTTACGTTCGAGTTCATCGTCGACATGGTCGTCTATGGGCTGTGGATCACCACACTTTGCCTCGCCTCGTTCGTCCTGCGCGTCTACGCTTTCGGCTACGGCTCCCTCGGCGACGCTTGCAACGACCGCTACTCCCCAGCCTGTGAAACCGTCTTCCGCGCGCGCGCCACTACGTTCGCATGTCTAACCTGGTTCGCCCTTTTCCTTGCGTGGGAGCTTGTCGACGTGCGCCGCCCCTTCTTCCGCATGCAGCCTGGTTCCAAGGCGTATTTTACGCAGTGGATTCGAGACGTGTGGCGGAACCAGTTTCTGTTCTGGGCCATCATTGGCGGCTTCGTCACGCTCTTCCCGACGCTGTAAATTCCCGTTGTGAACCATAAGGTCTTTAAACACACGGGCATCTCGTGGGAGTGGGGCATCGTGTTCGTCGCGGCTGGCCTATTCTTCGGCGGCGTCGAGGCATGGAAGTGGGGTAAGCGGGTGTACTTTCGCCGTGCCGCCGTGGGGAAGACTGGGCGCGAGTGGAAGGACATGGATATCGAGGAGCGGGTGCCCCGGAACTCTCGTCCCCCCGAATACTCCCACACTTACTGGTTATTATCCGACCGGTCCATGTGGGACTCGCCAGATTATGGCGTCTGGCTTTCTGCTACGTTTCATGTTATCACAGGAGACGCAAACCGCTTGCGGTTTGCCTAAAGAGCCTTGAGGAACGAAGCAAGAAGACAAGACAGATGAAATGGTGATGATTATTGACCCTGGTGTTGTCGGTATTGTAGGTTGTAAGTGGATACTTTCGAGATGGATGTGAATGGTGATGATTACTGACCCTAGCGGGGTGGCCATCAAGGAGGGCAACGAGGGCGTCCTGGCCGCCATCCTCGACGGACCCGAGCGACGAATTCCTCCTGCTTGGAGACTTCAACCTCCACCACCCCCTCTGGTCAGCAACACACCGGCGCGCCGGAGACGGGCCAAGCGCTCAACATCTACTCGCGATCATCGAGGATTTCCAGCTGAGACTCCTCACGGTACCTGGAACCCCGACGCACCGGTGGAAGACCGGAGAATCCACGATTGACCTGGCCTTTGCCTCCGAGGACCTAGCGTCCCGTCTCATCTACTGCAAGATTTACGGTAGCCTGGACTATGACTCCGACCACCTTCCGATCGCTGTAGCCATTGACTGGCGCTGGCAACCGGCAGCACCCACAAAAAAGCGCATGTGGGCCAAAACAAACCTCCCAGTCCTCTGGCAGACGGTAAAGGAGCGCCTGTACCGAATGAACGAAGTAACAGAGCCCAGGGACAACGACAGCATCGATAGGCTCGTCTCCTGTATTGTCGATGCCGGTATCGAGGCGTCAACGCCATGGTCCAACCCGTCACCACGATCCGTCGCGGGGTTCAACCAAGAGTGCAAGGATATCTGCAGAGAAGTCCAGCAACTCCGCCGACGGTGGCAACGAACGAGGCAGAACGAAGACTATGAGACCTACCGGGAAGCGCGCAACAGGAAGGGCCGACACATCCAAAAGACTCTGCGTAACACTCATCGCCAAAGGGTAGAAGAAGCATCTGCATCACCGTCCGGCCTCTGAAAACCGGTCAAATGGGCCAAGAATAGGCACGACGTATCACCAACCTGCACGCCGGCGCTGGCCAAGCCGGACGGGGCCTTTGCCCATGATCCAGAGGAGAAGGCTGAGGTGCTCCGCCAATCCTTTTTCTCGCCGCCGCTCCAAGCCGACCTTTCGGACATCGAAGGGTACCTATACCCGACGCCTATCGAATGCCCTGACATCACCGCGCCCGAAATCGAGAACGCTGTACGCCGAGCATCTCCGAACAAGGCTCCGGGACCCGACGGCATCACCAACCGCATCGTACAGCAGACACTCGATATCCTGCTCCCAAGCCTCCACAGGCTGTTCAACGCATGCCTACGCCAAGGATACTGCCCTGCGCACTTCAGGAACGCGGTCACGGTAGTTCTCCGGAAGCCAGGGGAGGACGATTACACTCAGCCAAATGCATACAGGCCCATCGCGCTACTCAACGCTCTGGGGAAGGCACTGGAAGCGATCATTGCGAACCGGCTCGCTTATTTGGGAACCCGTGACCTAGGGAAAGAACATTGGAAGCCGCTTGGCTGCGAAATATATCCAGTAGATATAAGGATGGCTGCTTCCAGGCACACCCGACCAATTGTCCGCAATTGCCGCAAGGATGAAATCTCCACAAACAGCAACCAAGAGTTCCAAGCCAAGGATCAATCCCGCGACGCCGGAAATTGTCGACCCCAAAGCGATCACGGGTGCTCCGACTCTGCTCGCTTGCTCCCTCCCTGAGCCTTCGGCCCTGCTTTCCTCCAAAGCCATAGCCATGCCCCTGATGTACACCGCCGCAAAACCTCCGATAACTAGAGCGCAAAGAACACCTATTCCTAAGACGCCGATGAAAACCCCAGTAACAATCTTCACATTACGAGAGGAGTTGAACGTCTTTACCACAAGAGATAAAAGTCCGATGGTTCCGACAACGATACCCAAACAATAAATGAGAGCCCAGAGTAGTGTCTTAGCCGTTTCTTTCATGTACCCTCGGCCTTTCCTTTTCGGAGTCACGGTTATCTCATTTGCCGTTCGACCCGGGCGATCTCTTGCCTCGTATCCATACATTTCGTAATCTTCACCGCTTTGGAGACCGGCCTGGGCGGTTTCGACGTCGCGCCTTGCAGACTTCTCCCAGTTCCCCATAGCACGCCAACAATGAATCTCCATCAGATTGACGGTCAAGGTGAGGGTAGTCCTCCAGATAGCAATGAGCACAAGCTCCCAGCTTCTCCGACAGCTATACGTCGTGTATATAGCGATCGGAACGGTGAACAGTAGGCTGGCCACCGGTAAGATAGGGGCGGCCCAGCATGCTGAGACCCGACTGCTCTTGGAACAAATGAAGCCTCCCGTGAAGATTTTGAGAGGACTGACGCCGGCAGCCACCAATAGGATGTTTAAGTAGGTGAGAACATTGGAGAGAAATCCAAGGCCGCCGTAAGGCAGATTGTAGCATTCAATCTCATCGTGAAGGGAGCCCGGCGTTCCGTCCGCGGAACCAATGAAAGAAGCCCGAGTGAAGTACGGAATAGCAATGTGAGCCATTTGAAACAAATCATGCCAGCATCTATCAAGGCCGGAGGTGAGGAGAGCGATGGGGGAGAATTTGCCGGGCCAAATTCATGGATCGGTTTTGTTCTGCCCTGACAAATTTATATTTTTATCGGAACCATGCTGTTCTTGCCAGGTAGTGCAAGTTGGGCAGTGTTTCATATGAGGGCTTTTTGGTGTGCAAGCTCAGCCTTCGAGTCATATGATGTTACTGTCTTGGTGAAGAAGCACGCCATTCAACGGACATCGCCGACAGTGGCGTTATCACCACCAATGAGCATTGAGAAGTGCTTTGCCAACATACGCAAAGAACAAGCGTGTGTGGTGGTTGAGGATTTACGCGTCAACTGCGGCTGAAAAGTATCGGCTGACCCTTCGTCCAGCTCGGTAGGTAGCTGACAAGGAATGAACTCTCAGTCGTACAGCTTGTGGCCCGACGACTAGGATAACGTTGCCATTTGGAGAGATGCTTTCGACGGAATCGGGATTGCGGGTTGATTCAAGCACATCCATACTCTGGCAGGGGAACTCAAGCTGGCAGGATTGGGGTATCGGAGGTCTGGCCAAGTATAACTATTGTCGGTTTCAATCCCGTAGATTCTGGGCGTGAAGGTTAGGCACCGACGTCGCGGGGTGGGCCGGAGTCCCGAGCCCCTAGCTCACCCAATAGCAACAGCACTCCGAAAGTGGGGATGGCTAGAGGGCTCCCATTAGCTCAGCGCCAGGTACTGCGTCACCTGTTTGCATCATCTGACCTCGCATGTGAGGATGAGCCCCACATTAGGTGGTTGAAAAATAACCAGTAGATGTGGGTTACTTCTAGGGATTATAGGAGACGCAAGCCGCAAGCGGTTTGCCTAAAGAGACTTGAGGAACGAAGCTAGACGAGAGGATATAGTCGAAGATGTTGGATTGTTTGTTGTAAAACTTCGTCAATCCTACTGCAGCGAGGGAGTTACTTTTTACTGGCTGACATTTTTTAGGTTTCAGGAATGCCAGGGCCCAGGCAACCTGTTGTCAAAAAAACCGGACTGCAATGGTAGTGAAAATAGCGTGATGTGGCTTGCGCTAACAGCCCCTAGCAATTTTACAACACTTCCATCAATGAGATGATGCAGGTCGTGTTAGCAGGCGATGGTCGGATGACTGGATGCTAACAGTGTGATACCACGGAGGTACCTTAATTCCATACAAAACTAGCGGTGTGAAGATGTACTTTGAGGTATTGAGTCCGGGGTTTTTTGACCACAGGTTGCCAGGGTCCCTTGGTGGCACACGCAATGCAGATCTCCAACAAGGGTTGAATGTGGGGGAAAATCAGGTGAGAACTGGGAAATATGACATCAAATTCAACAAACTCTATTTTGAACTTCTTTCTAATTATCATACTGTCGGTAACTGCGTTCTCTGCTGCTCCGGCTTATTGACACACAACCGATTCGCTTCGAATTCCAGTGCGATCCCCCTAAACATAAACATGTTCCTTGCCTTGGTTTCCAAGCTTCAATCTGATCCACAGGTACATCAAAAGTACAGTTGCCGCCGTCAACGGAAGCACGGTCGCCCACCAAAGCCAGAACCTTGACCCAACAAAGCCATCTGCAGTCGAAGTGCGCCAGTCAAAGACTGGCATGGAAAAGAAAGACTATGAGGTTGGTAATTAGTTTGGGCGTATTTAGTCATCATACAGACAAAAGATTGTTGCCTACAGAGACAAATGTCAATGGCAAGAAGATAGTCCCGAGAAAAGCGAGGAACTTCATAGTGGAGCTGTCTCTCTTGCCCTGGCTCATAAGCTCCTTATTGAAGTCGGAATCTTCTTGGGCAACTTTATGAAAAGCCTACTGGTTACATCAGAGTTTGCTCTTCACTGGTTTGTTAAGTGGAAACAAGCACCATCAACTAGGTATCAACGTACCCCGGCTTGCCACGCGGACATTCTTCCGGTGATATCATCAGCGAAGCGAGTGAACTGTTCTATGAAAGCCAATGCCCGTTTCACCCGGGTGATCAGCAGCGTCGATGCCATGGAGTATTGCTGTGTTGGTGAGGACGGCAACCATTCGTGCTGAAGCTCCAGCTCCCATGCGAGGAATTCTGCAGTGGAATTGGTTGCAGACAGTCTCCCACGCCAACCATAAAAATATGACTGATAACTCGGAACCTTTTTGGAGTACTCGCGGTCCAAGGGGACGTTTTCGCGAACGGTGTGGATGCAGTAGAATTCAAGATCGCAGCATAAGACCTCAAGTGCTCTCTCCAGCGCAAGAACTGGAATCAAAAGCGGATGATTCTGAAAACTCTCGGCTTCAGAGGTGATACCGTAAAGTGCTGTGTGGTCGAAAGCTCCGAGATCCGCAACAATGTACCCCACCACCTTGTCGTCTCTGGCGTTATACCGTATCGTTACAGACTGTGGATAAAGCCAGCACATTCCGGAGGAGCAAATAAACACTAAAATGTTATCAATATCTTATAACGTACAATTAGGCATTCGACTCACCAGTATCCCCATCCCTTGGTCCTGGAAATCGTTCATTAATTCCCGAGACTTTTGATAAATAATGGTTTTGAAGAACAGGAGGTCCGCCTGTCACTGCAGCCAGTCCTCTGAGGGTCTCCTGATTGATATTAACTGTGAAAGGGGGCCATGTTTCTCTTAGGAAAATGAGTATTAACTTGATTTTCTCTTCCTGGCCCCCATCCGACCTGAGCCAAGTGATGAGTTCTTTCTCCTCCAGATATTGGACAGCGTTACCCTGAACAGAATTACTTGCAGCGCTGTAAGCGAAGGTGAATCCAAGCGGTGGTTCCAGACCAGCCTTGCTGCGAAAGTCATCCCAGCGGCCAACGCGCCGCCGATGGCATTCCTCAAAGTTCGACCAAGTCCACATGGACTGCCCAAGTGGTGGATAGGTGCGGATTTCGTCCAGAATGGTATGACCGTTTGAGTTCGACGTCATATCCGTTGTAGAAAACAGTGATGCAGGAATGATCATGACACCAAGGTAGTGAAAGTAAGGTATTGGGGATTTGGAGGTACTCTTAGGTCGGAGTGTATTTAAATGTTTAATACCTCAACCCAGTGTCTGGTTCCTTTAGCATGATAGGTTTTCAATTTCTACTGTCTGATGATATGATGGTGGCGCGATACTGAGCCACCTCTCTCATGCTACATGCAAATCAAGGGACCGTTCCAATCACTGCGCCCGCTTCTTGCCTTGAAGCGCAAGTGGCTAGTGCTTGGCAGTGGCTGTCTCGTCCCATTGGTAATTTGATCACGCCACCTCCAGCGCCCCACAAGCCACCACACTGCTGATAGGGGCGAGTTCGCAAGCGATCAGAGATATTATTTCGTTGGGAAGCTGAAGAATTGTAGGCATTGTCGAAATGAATGGTGCTTGGTATTTGAAGGCTTGTGTGGCGATTGAGCGACAAAGTTAAAGAATGAAGGTGGAGAGGGCAGGCTCCCGCACACGCCTTCTTTGAGACCCGGCCGCTATCACAGTCACAAGGCCCAGGCCTCTAGCTCAGACCTGGTGGGGCGTAGCCCCACTTATCGCTTGCAAGGTTAGATCAGATGGACGAGGGCGATCCTTTTAAAGCGGCGCGGCATGCCGCTTGATGCTCTTTAAGAATGGACTGTATCGCTGTGAAAAATAGACTTCCGTACTTGCTCTCTCTTTGTGCAGCTAGGGCTTGTCACGGTTAATAGGTTTCGAAGGACTGTTGCCAACAATATACCGTATTGATTTAGTGTAAAACTAAGCTAAAGAAGAAAAAAAGGAAAAAGAAGAAGAATCGCGAATTGTGTGATCGGTAGAAAAGGTTGTAGGCGGGGTAGCTCGCAACCACGTGACTAAAGCACTAAGCCTAACTGGGCCTATCGGGAAATGACGTCACACGGCAATGCGATAAGGAACCCGAAACGCGCTATGCCGTGACAGGGCTTGGGGGTTGATGAGATCGCTGGAAATATTGTGAATGAACCTCAGCTCATCGCCCCTCCCCGCGCTGAAGTTCGAAGCGAATCGGTCGTGTGTCCATTATCAGGAGCAGCAGCCGAGACAGTTACAAAGAGTACAATAATTGGAAAGAAGTTTAAATAGAGTTTGTCGAATTTATGTCGTATTCCCCAGTTCTCGCCTGATTTCTCCCCACCTTCAACCCTTGTTGATCTGCATCGCATGTGCCGCCAGGGACCCTGGCCGCGTGGGCCACTCCTGAACCCACCAAATGTCAGCCAGGAAAAAGCAACCCCCTCGTTGCAATCGGATCGACGAAGTTTGACAGCAAACGCCCAACGTATTCAACTGTATCCTGTCGTCTGGCTTCGTTCCTCAAGGCTCTTTAGGCGAACCGCTTGCGGTTTGCGTCTCCTGTATGCCCCACCCCGCCGCCCACCCCAAGCAGCCCCACAAACACTCATCAATTTTGTTTCAGATCAAATCACATGCTTTCGCGTGCTCTCGCGAAAAAGGCTTAATGGACTACGTCTGGGATCACGTCCCCGGTTCGCGCCGGCTAATAAGAAAGGCCGACGGAATTACCCACCCCCCCCCCCTGTTGCCGACGTTATTCCAGGGAGGCGTTTCATTTACGTCGTAAGTTCTTTAACGCTAGAATTTTCCTTTGTTTTTCTTCCTTTTTCCTTCACCAGCCCTGGATTTCTACATCCTTAACAGTCGCCTTACTTAAGTGTTCTAACCTTTTCTCTACCGCCACTATGCTTTCCGGTATAGTGTTTCCCATAAAGTCCCGTCCCCGTACCCTCGACAACAGTATAATACCGTTAAGCGACGGACACTGAGACAGCTGCACGTATAGGTTATATAGGTCGTACTGGTTAGGGATGGTTTCTCCGTTAACCACTGTTATCTGTGTCCTGCGCAGTTCTAACGCTACCCTACTTAACGTCCTGCCTTACACCTTATAATCTGTGCAGGTGAACGCAGCTACGTACGGCAAACCTCGGCGGACGACGGTGTTCTGTTACCAGGGGCGCTTTTTTTAGCACTCTATTTTCGTGCTGACAGGTGTCAGTAAGATAGTGCCGGGCGGCATACTAACGAAGTGGAGGTCTTTGGTTGTGTCAGACGTTAGCAAAATACCTGCCGGTGGGCTGAAGTGGATAATGGTGTCGGCATTAACGCGGTGGCCCGGGTGTGCTTTGTCGAGAATGACGTTGAGCGCAGTGTAGCTGGCACCGTTGACTAGCTTCAGGCCCTGGTGGGTGTTCTGGTTCACAACGACAGGCATCCCGGGGACGAACATGAAGACGGCAGGCACAGGGATGGCACTGTCGTCCCCCTTTTAGCATCATCAAGGCCTCCTCTTCGGTCGGCTGGCCATCTTTCCACTTGTGGTCCGAGATAAATATCCGGAGGAAGCCTTGCCGTTGTCTCTTGGAGGACAGGGCCGCCTCAAAGATCTCGAGTCTTTTGGGTGTTTTTCAGGATAGACTTGCCCTCAACAGGCCAAGCGAGAGCAAGATTGTCGCTGAGCCCAGATATTGGAATTACCCTGATACAGAGGAGTTGGCACAGCTAAATAAAGAGCGGATGTTTCATCAAGGGGCTTTGCCCAGTACTTTATTGCCAGTGAATGGTAGCCGGGGTCAACATGAGCCCGCTCTGGAAGTCAGGGTTGCCAAATGCAAACTGAACCATCTCCACCAGAATCAAACAGCGTCCTCCGAAGCCACTGCCACTGATTGTGAAAGTCTGTGTGGCAATTGTGTGTGCCGCAGCTGTTCTCTTTGCCAGCCATCCAGAATCCCTTTCAGCATACGTGATCTCGTTTGACATTCCCCATCCCCTTGGCTCAACCGATTGACAGCATTTTCTATGAACGACCACGAGGCTTCGATTTGCCCTTCTTCAAGGCTCAGTGTGGCAAGCAGTTTTGCTGCAAGGGCAAATCCTTGCGTAGGCACACTCCACCAAGGAACTCCCTGAAGGCAAGGCATTTGCGGTACCCTGCTGTGCAGCTCTAAAGCGAGGTGTTTGGTGAGAGCTTTGTCTTTCAGGTTGTAGTATGCGGCGTACATGAAGCCGTGGAGCACCGTGACGGTGCTTTCTGCTATCGCCCCAAACTCGGACTCGGAAGTGCCGAGGAGCGCTTGGTACCCCTGGATGAAGCTCGCGCTGTCCAAGCCATCTCCCTCCCAGTATTTCAAGTAGTTGGACCACATATTTAGAACGACGGAGTGATGCTGTCCCAATCGGGACTCCATGGCCCGGATTGTGATGAGATAGAACACTCTCAGAGTGTCGCGTAGCTCACCTCCAGGAGCCGTAGATATCGCGTCCAGCGCCAGGCAAAGCGGGTGGTTCCCATGATGGTGACCCATGAGTTCTCTGATGTATCTGAGAAACTCACGGAGGAGTCGAAAATCACCGTCGCCCATTTTGGAGCATGTCTTGTAGAGTCGGTAACACAGCCTCCACAACTTGACCATCATCGCCGGGCTGACAAATCGGACCACGTCACTCAGCTTCGCGCACATCTGCTGCAATGCGTTAAAGCCATTGGGCAACTCCTTCCGCAGCACCAGCTCTGTGGCACCCCAGCACTGGTCCACAATCTCTTGCCACTGTGCTGCGAAATCACACCTTCCGGCCTGGGATGTTATCGTGAAGTTATCCCAAGTGAAGTCGTTGAGCAGCCCCTGTGTATAGTTGCCCGCTGAGCGCAAGGCGAGCTCCACTGCTGGTGTGCGAGGCGATTTGGGCAAGAGTATGACCAGTCTGGCATCTCCGGAGGTTGCTACTGAGCGCTGATGTTCCAGCCTGGTAGTAATTCTCCTGGGTCTCGTTCTTCTCGCGGAGCCTGAAGGAATGGGGACTTGCTCGTGGGCCCTTGTTCGTGTCTTGTTTTTGGGAAAAGGCGGACCCCATTGTTTGAATCGAGTTTTGTACTGCTGAATACTAAAGGATGTGGGTCAGCGCGGAGCGAGGATGACACGCAATGGTACAAGGAAAGCCCGCAAGAGCCCCAATACTCACGAGGCTTTGAAATCGTGTTCCTTCATCATTATCTCATGTACTTCCCATAATGGCCGGGCTTCTTCGATGTACAGTCTTCGGATGGTGTCCTTCTTCGATTCCCATGACTTGTGGGGCGACCCTTGACTGAAGAAACCGTGCTGTTCAAGGTCGACGGGCATTGTCAGGTCAGTGTGTACCATTTGTCTACTTTGGTTCTAAAGGGGCCGTTTTGATGAGGATGAATGCCATTGTCTATGTCAAGAGAACACTCAGCCTGCGGCAGCCCGTCAGGCTTCAAAGGTACTTAACAAGGGGGGCTTTGGCACCTTGGGCTGGTGCATGCCTTGATTTGCTGCTGTGTAACACTACCTAGCGACTCAAGTGAATCATAGGGTTGTCTACTCTCTCATTGGCTGGACTAAAGTTTTATGCAGATAGTTATGTGGGTGCTTTCTCATGTGCACCAATGGCAGCCCAGTTCGCAGTTTGGAAAGACTCCGAGTTGCGACAACGAGCTTCGGGTTGCCTTGGCTGGTCAATATGACTTGTAGATTGGAGTCAGGCAGGTGATGAGTTGGCACTTTGAAAACATATAAGGCGGCATATCAAGGACAGAACCAGATATCTCCGTCAACCGTCACCGTCTTTGCACCCTACGCAATATCGTTCCCTTGTCTCCCCCTCGCCATGGATCGTTTATACAACTTATACAACGTAAGTGTATGCTAATAGCACATACTCTTGTTCTCATTAGCGAGTAATAGGTGCTGACAAACTATTGAAGAGGGTTAATACCGCTGTGAATTTTGTCAGCTTTATCTTGGCCGCCGAACTCGTCAGCAGGTACATGGCTTACAGGCAACGCCTCGATTGGGACGAGACTGTTAGACTTGGCTGGGAACTGAGATTTGTAGCTCTTGGGGGTGCCTGTTTTGCGCTCATATTGCTGGCCCTCTTGCTGGCCCTCGCACTCGGCTTCGGAGTTGTCACGTTGTGGACATGGGACATCATGAAATCGGAATTGCTGGAGTAGTTGGTTGCGGAATTGGTACTGGAGAACTATGTCGGTGGAGAGTAGCGTTTTTTCTGCCATGATCAAGGAAGTCCCGGGTCTTTCTCATAGAGTGGTATATGCCGGTTACTTTCACGGTGAAAATGTCAGCCCGGCCCATTGAGAAATGTGGATGCCCCAGCCCCCACTTTATGCTCTTTAAGCTGACTGGACGCCGCCAGAGTTGCGCACAGACGCTTGGCGAATTTTACACAGTGAAAAAACGCGCCCGTGCGTTGGGACTTGCAGTTTCCGCCGTGTAACCCGACTGACAAGCAGCGGGCGTTGGAGGGCTGAAGGGATCTTGCTGAATCATGCGCATCTATTCGTGGAGATCATTCCACGTTGGCGGCGGAAATGTATGGGCGCATATGAGCTTGCAGCCGGTTTCAGTTGCAGAGTAGCTGGCACTCACCTTGGGATGGAACTTTCTACTTCATATACGAGAACCACTTGTTCTGGTTTCGCTCAGCAGAAAAGGACGCCGGCTATCGTAAGGAGGAGGCAATTACGGTCTCGGGTTTCGGATCTCCAGCTGTCTTGAAGCAGTTTTTCGACCACTGCCGGGACGAGTACCTGAAGCTCACTGAGAACAAGACCACTGTCTTTGAGCACCAAGAGGGCAAGTGGAAAAGAACAAAATTGAGGAGTATTAGGCCACTCTCAACTGTCGTCATGAAGGAGGAAGAGAAAAAAGAACTTGTGGAAGACATCGAAGGGTTCCTCGGCTCCGGAGCTCGCATGTGGCATGCCAACCGCGGTATCCCGTATCGGAGAAGATACCTGCTCTACGGACCGCCCGGGACCGGGAAATCCAGCTTGTGTTTGTCGATAGCCGGACGCTTTGACTTGGACGTCTACGTTCTCAACATCTCCGACATAGACGCCCGCGCTATGAATATGTTACTCACGGAGCTTCCCTCTAGATGCGTCCTCCTATTGGAGGACGTGGACGCTGTCGGCATGACGCAACCTCGACAGGCAGAAGCGAATACCGAACGAGCTAAGAAAGATTCGGCGAAGCCCGAAGGCAAGTTGCCCCTGTCAAACCTCCTCAACGCTCTCGACGGGATATCATCACACGAAGGCCGGCTGCTCATGATGACGACGAACCATATCGACTATCTGGATCCGGCTCTTATCCGGGCGGGTCGTACGGACAAGAGAATTGAGCTTCCACATGCTGATAAGGATGTGATGTTTCGGCTTTTCTGCATGGTCTTCAAGCGGTCGACGAGTGATATTCAGGATCCGGGGAAACCGACAGAAGATGACGCAGCGATTGAAAAATATGCACATGAATTTGTTGGGAAATTACCGGAGCTGGAGTTTTCCCCGGCCGAAATACAATCCTACCTGCTGGAGCATAGAGGCTCAGCTCGTACAGCGGTAGAGAAGGCGCAGCAGTGGGTGGCTAGAACGAGAGAGGAAAGGAAGAAAATGAAGAGGGCGGATTCTTTTGTTACGGTTTCGGACTCGATCACAAGATTTGCTTGGGAGTCATCATCTCATTTTTGGGGAGGCCAGATTGAGATGCTGCTGGGGGAGGCTCGCTTTGCTGCACTTTACAAAACAGATTGCAAGAAATCTATTCACATCTGCTTTCTGCTCGCGCAAACGTTATGGGAAGGTCCATTGATCAGCGGGCATCCACTCCATCCCATCGTACCACGTAGTGGACAGGAAGAGGCCGTGGAGAGCTATCGGTGAGCTTCGATAGGCACCTGTGGGTCACTTACGGGTTGATTGCGAATAGCAGTTAACGTTCGCACAGATGATACCGAGGCGCACTGTGTTAGAACGACATGCAGTCGCGATATTCGCAACGTTTGGAGAGTCGTGTGAGATTGGCGGGGAACCCGCGACGCGCTGTGCATGGCCACGTGAGACGTGACGTGTTTCAACTGTGAGAGAGCCAATGATATTCGCCCATTGACGGCCCACATGTGCAGGTCCAAAAGTGACCAGCAGATTAGGTCGCCACCGCTATTTGCGACACCTTCTTACGTGTCCATAACCACAAACCACAGCCACGCACTCTGCACACCATGACCGAGTCCGATATGGCGCACTCATCAGTTCCGCGACTGGACGATGGCGGACCGTCCCGGCCCGCCGAAATGCGTCCGAACAATGAACCCGACGATGACGCGATTGTTTTGGCGCCCGACCAAGCCTCGCAGGTCGACCGCTTCCGTGAAGATCTCCGCCTCTGCGAGACCGATACGCAGCGATACGGCCTGTGTGTGCAGAAGCGAGATGAGCTGCTCGACCAACATAGCGGACTGCAGGTCTTGGTCGCCGCCTGCGAGCATGTCATGTCGACCGAGTGCCCCGAGTACAGACGGCGGAAGCAGACCAAAAACCGAGACTCGACCCCGCCGTTGCCAACAAACAAAGATGACGATGCAGCGCAGTGGGATCGCTTTTTGGGGGTGGCCACAGACGGATCCAAGCATCTCTCTGCTTTGAAGGAGGTCGTGCGATGTTGGGGCCGAGACATTGTCCAGCACTACCAGTGGGCCTCCAAGAGAGTGAAATACTGGAATCAACTGCGCACCACGGCGCGGAGAGTCCCGGTGTGGGAGGAAGCTGTCGTTGGTCTGAACTGGTCGATGCTCCAACGGTCTAGGGATATCCATCGACGGCCGGTCAAGGCTTTGGTCAACCCGATTGAACAGGCCGATCTGGACAGTCTCAGAACTTGGTCACGCGAAGATCCATTTCCCTGCCAAAAACTGGCTGCCAAAGACTTACCGGATACCTTCGGGTTTGATAAGTATGGTCTCATGGTTCATAAGAAGTTCGCTGTCGACGTACCTGAGTCTGACCGCACCTCTACTACGGAGGCGCCGGCTGTTCCGGAAGCCAACCGTGCCGACATCACGGGGCCACCAAGGCAGCAAAACAGTACGGCGCTAGACATGCTCGCACTCGCGGCATCACAACCCAGTCATACGTATTCAAATACGGACGACATTGTGGCCGAGGTCATTGATGCCTTCTTTGCTGATGCTACAACACCCACCAGCCATGACCAATCCAGTACCTGTTCAGCAGAGGACACGGCCGCAACGACTCCAGAGGCTCCTCACTTCCTGGATAACTCTAACGATACAAATAACACTCTTAACAAGCCTGCTGGAATGTCACTCCGTGCACGCAAGGAGTTGTCCTACCACGAGCCCACCAAGGGCGGGGGAGCCTCTAGGCCGAAACAATCTCGACTTACTCCCTCAGTCAAGCCCCCAAAGATCCCTCCACGATGCTGTCCGGCCGAGGTCCCATCAACACTCCTGTTAGCCCTAGATAACTCGTCTATGTTTGGTCCAAAGACGGCAGAGCAACTCTCGCCTTTCCTCTCACAACTCTGTCGCTCGCATCTCTAGCTTCTCGCGACACAAACGTCGGCCATTGCCTTCGCACAAAAAGCGTCCCTGATGGGGAACCTAGACATCTCGAGCGCGGCAACACACTTCGGTATCGACCGCCCCGTCCGTCGACGCGCCGCCTCACTGCCAGATATCATTGAGCCTGTAACAAAACGGGCCCGGGTTGACGCGACTCCACCGTTCCCTGCTACACCCATGGCGAAACCAGATGTTGCCCGAGACCGACCGATGCACGATCGGATGCCGGATGATACCTACCGGAGACAAGTCCTTGCTGAGCTGCGAGAGAAATCTAGCCAGCATACGTCATCGCAAGACTCCCACGGCAAGGGAACCGACGAACTTATCTACAAGTTGCTAGAGAAGGCCGAGCAGCCGAACGCAGACAGTAGCAAGGGCATAGTTGAGGCGCTGTTTTGCACCGGCGATGAAGCGGCAAGCCTGGCTGAGTCCGGGTCTCCTCACGACGCCCCGATAATTACGGAAGGCCAACAGCAATTCAGATGGAGCAAGGGCGACAGACCCATTGCTCAACTTTTCCGGCGAATGGGCTTCCTTGACAAGTCGGTGTCCGTACAGATACCGTCTCGCAGTTCCACTGCACAGTCATATGAAGTCCGGAAACTCAGTGAAGTCCGGAAGCGGTTCCTTGCCCAAGACGACACCAACGACCCGTGGAACATTCTCGATATGCAGAACCCTGTGCCGCAGCCCATACCGAGCCCCTTAACGGGCGAGAACTGTCAGCTTCTCCCTCAAGTCCGCAATGCGGTGCTGATGGAGGATAGCGCCGAAATGGTAGTAGCATCAACGCAGGAGTGGAACGAGTGGAAAAACGTTCTCGACTGGGTCCTGTTGTCGGAAGGGGGCCACAACACGGCGCCGCACATGGACAGTCACGGCTTTGCTACGTGGATCACTGCCCAAGAAGGGTCGATCGGGTTCGGCTGGATGTCTTGTCCGACGGAGGAGGAGCGAAATTCGTGGACGGCTGACCCCCACCACTTTACAGGTGGCCGCTGGAGATATATTGTCCTCAAGCCCGGCCAGTCTGTCTTCTTCATGCCGGGGACGATTCACTGTGTGTTCCGGGTGCGCCAGCATCAAACGCTGGCGCTTGGTGGCCACGTCCTTCAGTGGTCAGACATCAGGCGCTGGATGCAAGTCGTGCTTGCTCAGATAAAGAACTCGGCCATTACCAACGAAGACATGAGGCGGAGCGCGCCGAAATACGTCCTCGCTGTGGCGAAGCTCGTCAAAGCTAGAGTGGAGGAAGGCGAGGTGGAGCAGCTCGGTGGTGAAGCTGCGGTTACGCAGTTCTTCGCATCTGTGAAGGTAAGGCTATCATCAAAATTTAAGATAAAAGGCTAATCGTCTCAGGAATTCGAAGAGAGACCAAGGCGCCGCCTGCCTGGTTGGTAGAAGTAACTGCGAATAGCTAGACTTGGAAGTCTGTGGACTGCATCACAGTACCTAAGTGCTACACTTGCTATGACATCGCGGGCAAGTCACTACTCCCATACCGTCAAGCCCTGGCCATTAATTAAGTGTGATTGTCACGTCTGCCATCTCTACAGCTACACAAGATGTTGTTCCGCATTCTAGTCAAGTCAACATCTTTTTCACTTGCCCTAACACCTCTTGTGCTCGTCCTGGGTCATATGCTGGGCCCGATCTGACAGCTAACTCCGCATCCTTCGCCACATAATCCGAGGCTACAATCAATGCAGTTGGACAGACCCGACAGATCTCTTCGGCGAGAGCTTTAAGGTTATGGTTTGTAATACGTCTTTGGTTACTTCGAGGGAATAAGCGTCATGGAGCGGTAGCAGATTGGAAGAGATAAGACGTACATTATTCTTTCAGCCACATCTGTG